>NC_085136.1:262014341-263339341 GCF_035046485.1 Aedes albopictus | reverse complement strand
AAAATGGTTTTGCTGAAGAAATTCGTCGATCGGTGGTTCAAACGAGGATTAAGTTGGTCGGGAATCGAACCAGAAGTGTTGAAGACCGCTATAGTTGACCGTGAAGTTGTTAGCTCTTCTTGATTTCATTTGTATTAATCTTAAGTTTTATCCTTGAGAAACACAGCCAAGGTAGACTAGCACGGGAGAACAACTTAACAACGGATGAAAAAGGTAGAACACTTTGAAGCTAGGTTTTCGGAGCTTGTAGAGATGCGTGTAGCACGATCGGTGTCTAGAATCCAAGAGAGCCCGACAGTAATCGGACGGTTTATTCGATGGCTTTTGCTATAAACTCATTTGACATTTGTCGTTACACTCAGACCCGAATATACCCATTATAAGTATAATCATTACTCGATTTACCTTTATAGTAAAAGCACTCTAAAAATAATTAACTAAATGGACATTACAGACCTTCCCCTTTTACAGGTTGTTCGTTCAACTACAAAAATTAAAGAAAGTTATTCCCAATGGTATCTATCAAAATTATTCGATCACTAGTATACATTCAAAAATATTCGAATTCACCCCTTAAGTTATTTCTTCGCGTTCTCTTCGAACGCCGTGGCAGGCCATCGAGCGCCAACCCATTCTCCATCTTTCGCTTTCGACTCGGTTTATCCGTTAACGACCTGGCTCCTCCCATCTCGTGTTCCTGGAAGCCAAGGAAGGGCTCCTCATCGTCGCTCGTTCTTTGTGGCAATGGATCTGGATTATCGACAAGAGGATCGACATGTACCACCATCCTGCGACTAGCCCCACTGCTTGCATCCTTAGCGATTTTGACTTGATTCCTGTGAGCCGTTGTTGTTACGTCGTTTCCAATCGTGATCTGCAAAATATTTTTACATACACGTTTTATAAAATGCGCTTTTAACCATTTAGCCTGGTGGTGGGGATCATGGTTTTTGTACCACAAAATATCTCCCGCCATCAGACTATCCAAAGGATCCTTATGAATCTCTTTGGTATTATAATCCATTGCTCTGTTATTTGTTTCATCATTGGCGTTATTGGTTTTAGTTTGCATATTATTATTGTTAGTATGTCGTTTTGGATTAATCAAATCGATTAACACTTTTGGGGTATATGCTAAAACTTTTTCTGAAGGGAAGAAACCCTCCATTGTCAAACTATTATTCCTAAAATAGATTAAGAAAACGTTTATCAGGTCCTCCAACTCCAAATGCATGTATTCTGGATCAAGAAGCAACTTTTTCAAAACATTTTTAACAGTGCGAACAAATCTCTCCGCCTGACCATTACTGGCTGGATGGTACGGAGGACTGTTTAGAACTCTTATTCCCTGCCTTTCAAGAAAGTTCTTAAAATCATGAGCATTGAATGGAGGGCCATTGTCTGATACTAAAATATCCGGAAACCCAAATCTAGCAAAATATGCTAACAATTTTTTGATAACTTTTGAACACGATGTTCCGTTTTTCATCCACTCAACTTCCACCCATTTTGAGAAACTGTCTACGATCAATAAGAAAACATGATGCTTGAAGTAGAAAAAGTCGATATGCACTCTACCAAATGGTCTTGTGGAAGGTGTCCATTTCGATTCAATGTTCTGCCTTGGGTGCACTGCCATACTAGCACAAGCATCACATTCACTGACAAATTTTTCAATATCAGCATTAATTCCATACCAGTATACAGAACGTCTTGCCAATTGCTTCATTTTTACAATTCCAATATGATTAGCGTGTAGAAGTTTTAAAATTTCACTCTGCAAATTCTGCGGTATTATTACTTTATCCTGATATAACAAACAACCTTCAACTATTTCCAAATCCTGTTGATTTGCAAAGATATCTTTGAAATTATTCTCTACCCGTTTTGGCCAACCATGGCGCATGAAAGTCATAATACGTTGTAGGAAAGAATCAGCTCTGGTGTTTTTCGCAATACTTGTAAAATCAATTGGACAATCACTGCTGAGATTAATGTGCTTGATACAATCCAAATCCAGATCTTGAGGAACCGACTGCTCCAATGGAAAACGCGAACAAAAATCGGCATTACCCATTTTTGCAGAAGGCCTGTACTGGATATCAAAATCGTATATTGACAATTCCAAAATATAACGCTGTAGTCTTGTTACAAAAATAGCATTCTTTCCCTCCTTGTCGAAAATTCCTACAAGTGGTTTGTGGTCGGTAAACACCGTGAACTTCTGTCCATAAAGAAATTTATGGAATTTTTTTATTGTGCATACTAGTGCAAGCGCCTCTAAATGAAGGATTGGGTATTTTTTTTGAGCAGAATTGAGTGAAAATGACGTAAAACAAATGGGTCTCTCTAATCCATCAACAGAATGTGCAATAACTCCTCCAAGCCCATAGCCAGAAGCATCAGAAACTACGATGACTGGTTTTCTGGGATCAAAAAATTCAAGAAAATTTGTTTCTAGAAGTGATTTCTTTGAACTTTCAAAGGTTTGGTTGCACTCATCATCCCAAATGAATTTGACTTCTTTCTTCAACAAGTTATATAAGCAGTGTAATTTGGAAGACAAACCCGGAATGAACCTGTTATAGTAGTTAATTAGTCCCAAAAACGATTTGAGCTCAGTTACGTTTGTTGGTGTTTTGGCATTTTTGATTGTTGCAATTTTATCTGCACACGGCGACAAACCTTTTTCGCTAATTACATGTCCCAGGTATTCCAAACTAGTCACAAAGAATTTACATTTATCCCAATTCACCTTAATATTTGCTTTGGACAATCTATCCAAAACAATAAAAAGTTTTCGCCTGCAATCTTTTAAATCCTTTCCTGCTATGAGAACATCATCCAAATAGACATAAACATTATCAATTCCCTGCAAAATTTGATCCATTATTTGCTGAAAAATAGATGCACTAGAGGAAGCCCCCTGAGGCAATCTATTGTAAATAAAAAGACCTTTAATCGTATTTATCACCATGAATTTCCTTGAACGTTTTGTTAATGACAACTGTGTATAAGCGCCTTCCAAATCAAGTGCGCAGAACACTTTACATCCTGCCAATCCAGCAAAAAGATCTTGAGCTACAGGTAAAGGATAGGTGTTGGGAATGATGAGTTTGTTGATTGAAACTTTGCAATCAATTACTAACCGTATATTACCATTCTTTTTCATTACAACTATAACAGGAGATGCCCATTCACTTGTTTGAATCGGAGTTATAACATTCTCTTTTTCCAATCTATCTAAATAAGTTAAAACTTTATCCCTTAGTCTGTAGGGAACGTCATAAGCTTTCCTAAAAATAGGAGTGTCTGTTTTTAAAACCAGTTCGGCTTCATAACCGTTGATAGGAGATGAAAAATCTTTGATAAAAACGTCGGCAAATTTTTCCTTAATAGTATCCATTAAATCACCATCCTTATGCCCTACATTATTTACAGGTACTAAATTGTCGAAATAATTGCGCCAGTTGGGAAAGAAAACATCCAACCATGTTCTGCCTAACAGAGGAATAAAATCATGATCATTGTCCAACACCAAAAGTTTCAAATTCTTTTGTATATTTCGAAATTCAACCATAACAACCGCCTCCCCAGCAACGTTTAAACTGGAACCATTTACCACTATCAAGTTTTTAGAGCTTTTCCTAAGAGGCACATTTAGCCTAGTATCAAACAACCTTTTCCCAATCACAGAAACAGAAGCTCCACTATCAACTTCCATTTGCAAAATTTTCCCCGCAACGGTTAGTTCTAGTAAACAAGGGCTGCTTAAATGGTTAATAGAAGAAATATGCATACACTCTAAATCACCTTGATCTGAATCGTCACTAGAATCATCCCAAGCCATCTGGTTCATCATGTTCGATATAGTGTTCACCGTGCTCGAACCAGACTTTCCCAAGTTGACATTATTGATAGGGTCTTTTTTGAGCTGCTTTAACCGGAAACACTTCCTCTTAACGTGCCCCGGAACTCCGCAATAACTGCAAATTCTCTGATCGATCACCACTTGTTGTTCAGCCTCCAGCTCCGCAGGGTACACCGGCGCATCCTGATAGCGGCGATGTGATTCCTCGAAGCGCACATTTCTGGGCTGCCTGTTTCGCGATGGACTGCGAAAATGAGCGCGGTCGTTATACCCTTGGTCGTACCTGTTGTATGGTTTCGAGCTGCGGTCGGCACTCCTCGCCGGCGATTTGTACTGTGGCCTGTAACCTAAACGGCTTTTCACGGGAACTCGACCTCGGCCCTGCGCTAAATCCGCCATACGCCGCAAAACCGCCCCTCGACCACCAGTAAGGCTACCTATGGATGCGATTTGTGCGGAAGAATCCTCCCTTGTTAAGGCTCTAGCATGAGAAGTGGTCATTTCCCAAGTAGTTATTATTTTCTCCGCTTGGGCTAGGTTCAAGTTTTTCTCGTCTTCAGTCAACAATTTTTGTCTCAAAGCGTCATCAGACAGCCCAATGAGAACCCGGTCAAGAATACGGCCATCTTTGTCATCCTTGAAATTGCAGTACTCAGCCTGAAGCTTTAGGGAAAATAAGAAATCACTGGCCTTTTCGTCCGGTTGTTGCATCCGTGACCCAAACTTATACCGCTGGATCAAAGCTGAATCCGTTTTATCAAGCTTTTGCTTTAGTTTTTGTACCAATTCATCCAGTGGGGCTGCGTCTAGCAATTCCTCACTAAGGTATAAATTTTGGGCCACCTCGAATAGGTATTCGCCCCCCAAGAGAAACAATTGATCTTTCTTGTTCTCGTCCGCCACTTTATTTATGCGGAAATGGTACCCGAGTCGCTTAAACCAAGAAGCGAAAGACTGCCCTTTACGGTAGGGGTCAATGTTTGGAGCTACGTGAGACATTTTTATCAATTACACCTCTCCAGTGCCGATAATATTATCAGAAATAAAATCACACCGCTAATTCCAAATAGAAAAAAAAAATCGCTGGATGAACAGTCGATGAGCTGCCACAAACTTGTTTTACGGCTAATTTAAACAAAAGAAAAAAAATAACACTCATGAAACCTACGCAATAAAAAATTATCACAATTGTTCACTGTCTATTGTCTCTTTTCTTAATCGCAAGACAAAAGAAACCAAGCGTCACCTTTATGCTACAAAATGGCGTTTGCCTAGCACAAGAACACAATTGTTTCGTTAAAAAAAACACTTTTGTCTTACCTCTACCAAAAATCGTCGAAAGTTTCTCCCCTACGGAAAAAATCCGATGCTTTTTCCTGCTTTGTTCGTCCGTCCAACGTAGCCGTCCGAAATCCTCCGGGATCGAAAGGGTTGCGGTCGCGCTGAAGGTCAAACGTCCCGGCGCCGAAAGTCAAAGATCCGGCCGCTGCAGTCCAGGTGGTAGCACGCTTTCACTTTCACTTCACTGTTTTCCTCGTCGTCCACTATTAATCTTAAGTTTTATCCTTGAGAAACACAGCCAAGGTAGACTAGCACGGGAGAACAACTTAACAACGGATGAAAAAGGTAGAACACTTTGAAGCTAGGTTTTCGGAGCTTGTAGAGATGCGTGTAGCACGATCGGTGTCTAGAATCCAAGAGAGCCCGACAGTAATCGGACGGTTTATTCGATGGCTTTTGCTATAAACTCATTTGACATTTGTCGTTACACTCAGACCCGAATATACCCATTATAAGTATAATCATTACTCGATTTACCTTTATAGTAAAAGCACTCTAAAAATAATTAACTAAATGGACATTACAATTTGTTCACCATTAGAGTCAAGTTTTTATAATTGTATTGTTAGAGCAACCTTTGCTAGTTTGTACATTGCATTTATACAGTTTCTGCAGTGTTGAATTATTGAATTACCATATATCACCTTTTAATGCACCCTAATACAAAGAAAAAATGTAATGCATCAAAACATTGATAATGCCAATCTAAAGGATTATTGCATGATAAGTGTGGAATTACTGCATTTCGCATTGTAAAGGTTGATATGCAGTCTAATTCGTGCAATTTCTGATGATCACATGCCAATAATGATGGCCTCCCTAGGTAGATGGTGTGGTATCCTGACATGGGTGTTGAGTGGATGAATCAGTAGAGAGGTAGTTCTCGGTGTGGTGAGAGTGGTGTGCCTCAGACGTGGCATTGGAGTAAGTTTGGTAAGTGTATAAAAGGCTACAAACGGGAATATTTGGAACGTGCCACCATAGGATATCACATTGGCGATCCTGCCATGTTGATGGCGAAAAAAAAATTCAGGTGGAACATATAGGGAAAACTTTTTAGAAAGTGAAAAAAAAAACGTATTTTGCATTGTGTTATGGAAGTCTCCATGGAGATAGTGAGTGCTAAGAAGAGAGAGCCTTGTAAGAGAAATGAAGGTTCTTGCGGCAAGGTTGCCAGAAACAATGTAATTACCAAAACGATCTCTTGAATCGGGTTTTAGCTCATCCACCAGATGTACAATAAAGCATTGAATCGGGTGAAGCCCAAGGTCAATGTAAGTATTGCGTCGAGTAAAGCTCATGGCCAATACAAGTACACATGGATGAAATTGCTTGCGCAGAGTTTGAGCTCATTGCCAAGCGTAATTAATGATGCGTCGGCTTTAGCCCATGGCCAACACAAGTATTGAGTCGAGTTTAGCTCAAGGCCAGTACAAGAGCATATAAAGTGATACCTTGCGCAGAGTTATAGCTCATTGCCAAGTCGGTTGAAAAGTTGCGTCGGGTAAAGCCCATGGCCAACGTACGTATCGCGTCGAGTAAAGCTCATGACCGATACGATTAAAAAAAATGTGCTGAAAGCTCATCTAGTTATATATTTGTTACATTGAGAAGTGCAACAAAGTACTAATTGAAAGATAGAGAAAAATTCGATAACCTTGAACAGAAAAAGAAAACAAAACGAAATTTCAATCAATGGGTTAGTGCGCATCAAGGAATACTTACATTCATAATAAGAACCATAGTAAATTTTTGTTCTTTTTAGTAAAGAGATAAATAACTGTCGGTAGTTGCAAAAGAAGTAAATAATAATAAGTGTCAGTGGCATTGATAACTTTGGATCATGGTCGCTGACGAGAAAACAGTGTAATCTGCTGACACTGCTCAAACTCAGTAACTCAACACTACGAAAATGGGAGAGGAATAATTCTTATGTTCATTTCCGCAATAGGACATATCGGTGAAGTACTAGATTTGTAGTAATGAGCTGAATTTTAGTATGGTGAGAAGGTCAATTCTCCGTTTCTGCAATGAAATGGTGCAAAAAGCGTGGGTATTATGATTCCTTGCCTAATTTGATGCTGTTTGAGCAAAACTTTGGGCAACAGTGTTGTTGTTTTCTTCATTTCTTGCAACATAAACAACATAGTTATCCAAAGTTTTGCTCAAACAGCATCAAATTAGGCAAGGAATCATTATACCCACGCCTTTTGAACCATTTCATTGCAGAAACGGAGAATCGGCCTTCTCACCATACAAAAATTCAGCTCATTACTACAAATCTAGTACTACACCGAACGTGCCCCATTGGTGTGTGTGATGTGTGGAGGAGTGGACTCTTACGACTGCGCTTCGCTTGATGACTGATTGGCTAACGTGGCTGATACTAAACGCAGACAAAATTCTTTCAATTTTTCTCCACCCAATATTCGAGGTGATGGCGATGGATTCGTTGTGATGGTGGGATGTCAGCTGATGATTTTGTGGCTCAGATACTTAGACGTTCGGTTTTGTCCCATTCCGCCTGCTGGATGTATTTAACCAAACGGTGCTGACGTGCGTAAAACAAAAACGATGGCCGGCAGCGGAGCGGTGCACCACCGCGGTGGTTTATTTGATCAAAAATATTATGCGTTGCGCGAAAATTTGTACGCGCAAGCGCCCATACATCTCTGCCTGTAAGAAAAATCATTTCGGTGTTTTCGGCGCAGTATTCCTTGGCCAATTCGCGCACTTATTGTAGAAGACACCATAACGATTAAACATACCAGCGGAGGTCTATTAGCGATTTTGCACCTTTTTCGCTCTCTATTTTCTTGCAACGGGTAATACTGAGAACGTAGAAGTGAGATACCTGCATGTCTGTCATTATTTTTTGCATATGTGTAGGTATGCGTTCTCGAAATGCTTCGCCAGTTTGTTTATGTTTTAGCAGTTGAGTCACAGAGAACAGACATCCTGGCTAGAACAAATTTCATTCGGAAGGTTGTGTAAGGATTTGAATCTTTACTTGAGTAAGGATGCAAACCAATACACGATGACAACACTAACGCCACCAAACACCATATTGCCACAGTCAATGGTGAATTGAAACATTTCAAGTGGTGAATAAAATTAGTATGGGATATTAACCGATTGCAGCGCCACGCTATTGCCACTTGTGTTGCCGATTTCAAATGGCCGTTAAATTCCTTACACAGTTTCGGAACTGGACTTAGACGTCTGTTCTCTGTGGTTGAGTCGAGTGAGAGGCAGTAGTGCCTGCACGCTAAAAATCACATATAAGAATGCAATGTAGGATAAGATTACTGAAAACAAAAATAATTGCTTTCGAGCGTACATATTATCTGGAGGATGCTGTTGGCCACCTCAAATTCTGTGTTTGTCGTCAAATTAGTAATTGAATTGGAATTGCGTATTGGAATTGAGTATACTTTGAAGAGCTTTTTGAGCTGGAAGGCAAATCTGTGCACTCAGCGACATTTGTAAATGTGACGCAGTGTGCATTTATTTTAGAGTGTTGTTCTTACTGAGCGGGAAAATGAGAGAATGCGCCGCATGTCAAATACACTCAGGTAAAACAACTCACGAATGTCATAAGTTTAAACTAAGGAAACACCATTTTAAATAATATATAACAATTAGAGTGAATTTCATAAACTCGCTCAATGGCGCGGTATCGATTCAAAGTTTGAATTATATGCATATTTATCAATAACATATTCTTGTACGTTGATGGCCGTGTGGATTATGTACAAATTTAGTGATCTCATCATTCTCAAATTCATAAAGTACTTTGTATACTTTTGCTAATTTACTTCGCTGAGTGTATAGATGGCGGCTTGAACGGTAATCCATGCTTGGATAGGGCAAAACAAAAACGAAGTATGCGTGTCGCATTCACAAAAATAGCTTGGTACGTTTGAGTAGAGTGGCTTTAACTTAGAGTGGCGTCAATGTCAAAATTGGAACAGCGGTCATCTGTCAAATCCATACAAATTCCTGTTCCAAACGAGCAGGAGACCTGTCAAAATGGGAACATGACGCCACTCTCCCTTCCAGTCACTCTACGTTTGAGTTGAGTCGTTGAGTACTGATGTTCATTCATGAAGCTCTCGGCAGCGTGCGCTTGATTAGAGCAATCCTAACAGCAACCACTATTTTATCAACTAACTCAACATTTTTGTTTTGATTAATTTAAAAGCCCAAATATAGTATTACTTTTTGAGGGATCTTAATCAGGGATGATTTAGGGAACCATACAAGCGCTCAGTGATCTAATCAGCATCTATAAAATATGGTAATACTGTGATACATTTCTCGGCATATAAGTCATCGGAAAAGAAAATCTAGTTGCTGACAAATTATATGTCAAGAAATTGCTCTTTTCAATATTAAATTGCTTTCAATCTAAAAATGGATATTCAAACCTGATAATCAAATGGAACACCATAGGGTTAGTTTTTGAAGAGCCAGCGAGTATAATTACAAAAGAAGTTACGGGAACTTGGTGTCGAAATTTCAGGATCCCACCAGGGGATATTCTACACTTGGTTACGGATGTTAAAAGTCTCTGAAGCCGTAAATGTTAATTTTTTTTTGGTTCCAGGGAGAGGAAGTAGCAAAAAGGGATTTTGAAAGCCTACTCGAAAATGATGATAGTTTAGTTTAGAAGTATATAATGTAGTTTCTCATGTTTTGGAATGATATTACACGGGTTTTGAATCATTTTCTGCAAAGGGAGGATGTGGTATCCTGACATGGGTGTTGAGTGGATGAATCAGTAGAGAGGTAGTTCTCGGTGTGGTGAGAGTGGTGTGCCTCAGACGTGGCATTGGAGTAAGTTTGGTAAGTGTATAAAAGGCTACAAACGGGAATATTTGGAACGTGCCACCATAGGATATCACAGATGGTAGTCAAATACAGCCGCTACTCTATTGAACAAACGCTGAATTCTGGTCATGGCGTTGACCTTATGTGGAATAACGGCATCTTATACTGATGATCATTAACCTGGGCTTGTTAGGGGAATATCTGTAAATAAAAAGAAAATCGCGTTAAGTACTGTTCCTTTGAATTCCACTAAGAATTTGCATCCTTTGACAGATACGTATTTCGACCTCAACTGTCGACTCAAGAGTCGAGCCAAGTACAAGACACTGAAGACGACCTTACAGTTGAGGTCGAAATACGTATCTGTCAAAGGATGCAAATTCTTAGTGGAATTCAAAGGAACAATACTTAACGCGATTTTCTTTTTATTTGGCATATAATACGTTGGAAGCAGCTTGTATTCTATCATTATTAGAACACTACAGTCCGGATTCGCTGGTTGGGTCACGACTGCGCCCCGATTAGCGAATCGTGTTCGTTCGTTGGGGCAACTGACAACTGATCAAAATGCTCTAGACACACGCAAGTGACGAGCAATACGTCACGGAACACTCACATACTTGCGCAAACGTTCTGTATACAGGAGCTATGATGCGACGGCGGTCAGACGTCAAACTCGTTTTGACATTTATTTTGACATTGACAGTGCTTTTTAGTTGGGTTTTGCCCCAACCAGTGAACATTCAACCATCGAGACAGCCCATCTAACGAGCTCTCAACGAACGAATCGTCACTATATTAGACAGATGAGGGGCCGTTCATAAACCACGTAGACTTTTTGGGGGGAGGGGGGGGTCTGGCCAAAGTCTACGCTCCATACAAATTTCAAAATTTTTGTATGGACAAAAGTCTACGAGGGGGGAGGGGGGGGTCTGAGATTTCCAAATTTTGGTCTACGTGGTTTATGAACAGCCCCTGATGTGAATACCTAAGCAATTTTTATACCAATGGTTATTCAATGAGCAGAAATATGCATTAACAAACGTGCAATTTCCACTGCATGAAACATTTATTCGCCATTTTGTTCAACAGAAACTCTTGTCCAACGGTCGGCGCCTTTGTAGCACATTTAATCAACTGACATGCTTATTAATGATTTTGGATTGTTACATGGGTTGACGGCTCCCTTGGTAACAACAGCCGCCTCGGAGTTATTCGCAAGATTGACGCTAGCCGACACGTTCTCCGCTTCTAATAATTGGCCCCTGTTCCGGCACAGATGCGTTGTTGCACCGGAATCGAAAATCCAGTCCTCATTGTCGTTTCCTGACTGCACTGCGTTGAAGGCTGACGGCTTAACGTTATGGCCCATACAAAAATTTTAGGATTTTCGTACAAAAAATCGTTACGGAGGGGGGGGGTCAAAAAATCTCGATTTTAGCGTTACGTAATAAATGGATGCAGCCTCATGAACTTGAACTACATGCAGCAAACGAATCATTTTAAAGTTTTGTCATATTTTACAATATCGAATCGATGTGAAAATATCAATTCAAAGCATTCGATTAAATCGGTGAATCGATTCTGCTGATCCGATTCGAATCGATTCACAAAAAATCGATGTCTCAGCCAGATTTGCCCAATGCTAGACTTGCACCCTCAACAGCGAAATAAAGAAAGTCGCCAGAAATTTGACCTGGTCACAGGTCAAAGAAATTAAGGGAATCGCCCAGGATCTCTGCCCGCTACACCACCATAGGTGGTCAGGACTGAAAGTGATTATCAAGAAAAAAATAATCTTTCAAACACTTTAATAACTCACATCACTCGAGAGATTACAAAACGTGCGTGACAGCTCATAGCAACTTTTCTGGTACGAAAAATAACGTCTAAGTATATTAATACCACACAGATGAGAACACAATTTTTCACCATAAATGCTAGGCTGGTGGTTCCGAGAAGTGTCTGTCTTCCCTTACCTATTTTCTGCATAATTTTCGCTTATATTCGCAATGGTACTGCCATAACGCAAAACGATTGACGTGTTGTCATGCTATGTTATTTCAGATTGTGGTTAGCAAATCTTCTTCCATTTCGTTAGAATCAGATGGATATTTCAACTACATGCTAACTTCAAACATTAAAGTTCACGACCAAGTTGCCGACATTCCGTCCTTCCAGCTGTGGCAGCGGTGAAAATTGTCATATCATTGCCAAGATTATCATAATTTTCTAATTAATCATCAGCACTTGGAAATCAGCAGAACTTGCCGGGCCGGAATCCGTTCCTTCGTCATCTGCCCACCTTATATCATCTATCCTTTGTATAGAGAACTAACAACGAGAAAGTGATTATTCAATAGAGAAGACACGATAAGTACATACAATCATTTGCACGCGCTCACACCCACTCGCACATAGACGTCGTCGTCGTCGCCATGCCGCCTACCAACTCCTGGTCGCAGTCTGGCACTTATGAACAGCAGCAGCTGGGGGCAAAGTGAGCAGTATAAATTTGCATAAATCGTCACGCTATCACGTAGCTGGACTAGTCCTGGACTAGGCAGAGGGTCCTTGGCAAAGGACAATTTGAGCTTGCCAAGCCAGCATCCTCCTGTGCATTCCGCACCTGCACTGATGCACGGGTTGACCGTTCCACGCGATGTGGTGATACGTAGCTACTAATTCAATAAGACACCGGATGACAGAGATGCCACCACATTAGAAGCTATGCTTAGTTTGCCAAACCACACTGGCAGTTGGGATTTGAAGTGGTATGTAAGCCATACTGGGTTTGTTCAGTGCACTGGAAT
This sequence comes from Aedes albopictus, assembly GCF_035046485.1. Lineage (NCBI taxonomy): Eukaryota > Metazoa > Arthropoda > Insecta > Diptera > Culicidae > Aedes > Aedes albopictus. Next base: position 263,326,483 of record NC_085136.1, on the reverse strand, counting down.
AGATTGGGGATATGCTGGAGTTCTAGAGCTCTAAATTGGATACACGTCGTGCAACAGCAGCGACCGGCGAAGGTATTTATCAAATTATTTAATCGTTATTGACAGATGGCGGTTCCTGAGTCCTGACGCGTGTACGGGGTACTAAATTAGCTTGCCTGAGTCGCCAGCTCACTGTGCAAAAGGAGATGTATAGTTTGGCATGCACAAAGTCTTTACCTTATGGAAGATCTTTGGTTGAAGGCTGATAGGAAAGGAAGGGGTCTTGCTTCTGCTAGCCTGAGCGTTCAAGGTTAGGAGCGGCTAATCAACGTTCAAGTGTCAGTGAAGGGCTCTTAGCTCAACTGTGTACTAACGCCCTCCGAAAACTTAGGGGGTTCGTATCAAGCTCGCAACGGAAAGTCAGCAACAGAATAATACAAACTGAGACCAATAGCAGCGGCCTCAGCGAAGAAAATGGACTTGAAATTGGCCGCTAGGTACGTGGAACTACCGATCACTCAACTTAATTAAGGGCATGGATGGATATAGTAAAGCGGATAAAACACGACAGACTGAGGTGGGCTGGACACGTAGATCGTATGTCGGAGGAATGATAAGCTAAAACAATATTCAGCAGAGAACTAGGATGGGGCCGTCGGTCGCGCACACAATTGCTTTTTGCAGTTGATGAGGATCTAAGGTCTTGAAACGTTCAGGTCGACTGGAAGCAATTGGCTCAGGACCGAGGCTATGGAGGTGAATGCTTCATTCCGTGTAGAGGCACCGCTTCATCGTTAACGGAGCCTGTGAGTTAACTGGGCACCCCGCAGTTTATCGTCCCTTACCGTCTTAATGCAGGGCTCTGGCGTGGTGGACTTCCTTTCTCGTACAATTCGTGGGATTGATTCAGTATGAAGAATAAACCAACAAATCAATCAGGAGCTAGTAGTAGTGGCGAGGCTAACCCCTTCGCAAGAAGTGGGTTGGCTAGATCTCCGTTAAGGAGAAGCGAGGAGTCAGAAGCGGGAAGCTGTACACGCAGCTCCACCGTGCAAGCTCTGATCCCCGGCTAGTCATGCTGGTGGAGATATTGGACGGATCGTGGTTGATGAGGGCCATCAACCAAAAGCGAGAAGAACTGTCCATGATTGAGGTAATTGAGCAGCAAGCTTGGCAAGATCATCGACTTTGTTTCCACTAAGTCCAACATTAGTAAAGACCTGAAAGACTCATGAAGACTGTAGTAGCGGCGGAACCGGTGAAAGTAAAGTCTACCCAGACGAAGGCCTTCGCTTTCGCAGGTAGTCCGAAAGGTGTGGTGGATGTGACTGCTCGTGATAAGCACTCGCAGAAGCGGGTGAGGCAGCCGTCAAGTGAAGAGTTGTCTGGCGGTGTCCGCAAGGGCAGAAGGATACTAACCCCGAAGGTCGGCAGTAATACCAGCAAGTCAGACTCCAGCCAGGCGTTCCGGAAAGCTGAGAAGGGTGAGCCTGAAAAGGCTGGCCCGTCCCAGAAAGATGGGAACAAAAGCTGTTGTAAGGCCCACATCAACTACAGAGTAGGGTGAACTAAGGGGAGGATCCCCCTTGAACGAAGATCACGAAGGTCGAGCGGAAGAAGAAGAAGATAAAGCCGCAGGTCGAAGAAGTTTGGGACGTCTAACCCAGGTGTAAAAGAGAAGGTGCCAAGTGCGAGAAAGGCGATGCGCTCTTCATCAAGACGGAACAGTCGAAGTACTCGGACGTCTTGAAGGCGATGCGAAGCGACGCCAAGCTCGAAGATCTGGGAGCCGTCGACGTGCGCAGTATCAGACGTTCTCGCACGATAAGGTGCGCCCGCGTTTTCACACAATGCGTGACCGTATGCTTGCCACATGCGGAGAAGACACTACTCCGAACAATCTTGTCCAGAGGATGTGTGGGGATGAGTTTGGCTGGAATGCCGTTTCAACGGCTATCATCTACATCGTCTTGGAGCTACAGTTGAGGTGGCTAGTGGACTTGGAGAATGGCTAGTTAGATGCGATACAAGCGGCGGTCCAAGGGTTCGGAGTCGGCTTCGTAGGTCATGCCGGTGCCCTGCGGTCGAAATCGACCCTAACAACAGCGATTAAGTGGCCACGAAGAGAACGTCCTGGTAGCGTTGCTGTCGTAGCGTCGTTCTACTGGGTTGAATCCGAGCCCGGAAAGGGATCCTCGGTAAGGGCCGGGCAGATGGAGACCTTATTGTCAGCAACCTTCTGGTGCAGCTGATAGGGTCTGAAGGGTAGTGATACCCTTGCCTCCATCATGCCAGATCTGGTTGCACGAAGGCATCAGTTCTTGATGCCTGCAAAACAGTTTGGTGCGGGCGTGGGGTTGACCACTCGGGAGAGTGGCTAAGCACCAGCATGCTATCGTGATGTGATGGACTCTCCAAAGCGAGTCATCGATGTTCGTTGCTGCAGGCTACGCAGATAACCTTGAGGGTGCGATGTGCACTAGCCCCTCTCAGAAGCAATGCTTTCTTGGTGGTTTCGGAGAGACGAAGAGTTTTCCAGGAATTCCTTGGGGGATTCCTCCTGGAATTCACTCCGGGATTCTTCCAGGAATTCTTCCCGAGATTCCTCCAGGAATTCCTCCCGAGATTCCTCCAGGGATTCCTCCCGAGATTCCTCCAGGAATTCCTCCAGGAATTCTTCCCGGGATTCTTCCAGGAATTCCTCCAGAGATTCCTCCAGGAATTCCTCCCGAGATTCCTCCAGGAATTCCTCCCGAGATTCCTCCAGGAATTCCTCCCGAGATTCCTTCCAGAATTCCTCTTGGGATTCCTCCAGGAATTCGTTCCGGGTGTCGTAACCGGATGGGACAGCGAATGTGCCATCTTCCAGTTGATGCTCTTCTAACTCCTCAGCTGTGTCACGCTGATTGGCCGAAAGGACGTAAGCTCCCGCCAAACCGTCTTCTGATACATTTTCGAGATTGCGCTCCATAAGGCGTCCGTTGTCGTTCACTATCCTCGTTAAACTGACTCTACTGAAACCGCCAACCTTGTTGGGTACCTGCTCAAGTGCTGAGTGAGAGAATCTCTCCTTTTTCCATGGTGAACACCCAACTCTTGTTTCCTGCACGCAGAACTCGATGTACACAGCGCAACGAGTAACTTTCACGCAGCGACCGAAAAGACAAAAGAATTTTCACGCAGATTTGTGTAACACCGGATCAACACAAAAAATGTGCTCATCCGGTGTTACACAAATCTGCGTGAAAATTCTTTTGTCTTTTTGCTCGCTGCGTGAAAGTTACTCGTGTGCTGTGTTGTTTCATTTAAGGGTGTGGCTCTGGTTTCACTCTCTTTCTCTTCTGCCCTCCATTTTGCTGTTTCAAAATGTCTACACAATTAGCTGAACGTAAAAGTGCACGTTCTTGAACATTTCAAGCGTAACGTTTATATTGGGTTATGTCACCAACTCTTTAGAGCAATGCGTTCTGTTGCGTTGTGCACGCTTTAAGCTGCAAAATAGGTTTAATGAAAGCGACATCAAGTAATACTTATATAAACTTACAATTTTGGTCGACTTTTCTGCAATAGAGTCTGCCTGATCTTATTCCCCACTGCTTCTGTGTAGTATAGAAAAGTTTAGGAATGAACTAGTTCAAATTAACTACACTATACACGGTACTGTAGGAATTCAAATTGAACTCGTAGGCACATGGAATTATTAATAACCAGAAGCAAACCGATCCACAACACTGTGTTTACTTTTCTTTCTAATCTGCCTTATCATCTACGTTGACGTTGATAACATTTCCAGAGCCGGACGCAGGTTGGTGGTCGGCAGTGTTGCCGCGACGGCGATTTACGTCGCAACAGTTTAAAAAGACACAAGATATGAAGCGTAACCAATAATTTATTTTTCGATAACCAATTAGTTCAATACTGACAAGCCCATATTCCACACCGGGATTCCTCCAGGATTCCTCCAGGAATTCGTTCCGGGATTCCTCCAGGAATTCGTTCCGGGATTCCTTCAAGAATTCCTCCCGAGATTCCTTCAGGAATTCTTTCCGAGATTCCTCCAGGAATTCCTCCCGAGATTCCTCCAGGAATTCCTCCCGAGATTCCTCCAGGAATTCCACCCGAAATTCCTCCGGGAATTGGGTTGTTTAGTGAATAAACTATTGCTATTTTCTATAGCCTAATAGAAAGAGCTCATTTTTTAAGTTAACGTGATTTTATTTGGTTCTAATACTTTTGTTTTGATGATTAAATTAACAAAACAGTTTTAATTTTCGTGGATAGAATGACAGTTCAATCGATTAAATGACAGTTCGACCCGAACAAAAAAAATTTCCCCATACAAACTTTAAATGCATTTTTAAAATAGTTCTCGGATTCCAAAAATTATGAAATTTTAGATTTCGACTAATTTTTGGGCGGAGAATCCGATTATGAAATAATCCGGATATCCCTAAAGAACCCAATTCCTCCCAAGATTCCTTCTGGAATTCCTTTTGGGATTCCTCCAGGAATTCCTCCCGGGATTTCTCCAGGAATTCCTTCCGGGATCCTCCAGGATTCTTCCAGGAATTCGTTTCGGGATTTCTCCAGGAATTCGTCCCGGGATTCCTTCAGGAATTACTCTCGAGATTCCTTCATGAATTCCTCCCGGGATTCCTTCAGGAATTCCTTCCGAGATTCCTTCAGAAATTCCTCCCGCGATTCCTCCAGGAATTCCTCCCGAGATTCCTTCCGGAATTCCTCTTGGGATTCCTCCAGGAATTCCTTCCGGAATTCCTCCTGGAATTCACTCCGGGATTCCTCCAGGAATTCCTCCCGAGATTCCTCCAGGAATTCCTCCCGAGATTCCTCCAGGAATTTTTCCCGAGATTCCTCCAGGAATTCCTCCCGAGATTCCTTCTGGAATTCCTCTTGGGATTCCTCCAGGAATTCCTCCCGGGATTCATCCAGGAATTCCTTCCGGGATTCAGGATTCTTCCAGGAATTCCTTCCGGGATTCCTCCAGGAATTTGTTCCGGGATTCCTCCAGGAATTCGTTCCGGGATTCCTTCAGGAATTCGTTCCGGGATTCCTTCAGGAATTCCTCCCGAGATTCCTTCATGAATTCCTCCCGAGATTCCTTCAGGAATTCCTTCCAAGATTCCTTCAGGAATTCATCCCGAGATTCCTTCAGGAATTCCTCCCGAGATTCCTTCAGGGATTCCTCCCGCGATTCTTTCAGGAATTCCTCCCGAGATTCCTTCAGGAATCCCTCCCGAGATTCCTTCAGGAATTCCTCCCGAGATTCCTTCAGGAATTCCTCCCGAGATTCCTTCATGAATTCCTCCCGAGATTCCTTCAGGAATTCTTTCCGAGATTCCTTCAGGAATTCCTTCCGGGATTCCTCCAGGAATTCCTTCCGGGATTCCTCCAGGAATTCCTTCCGGGATTCCTCCAGGAATTCCTTCCGGGATTCCTCCAGGAATTCCTTCCGGGATTCCTCCAGGAATTCCTTCCGGGATTCCTCCAGGAATTCCTTCCGGGATTCCTCCAGGAATTCCTTCCGGGATTCCTCCAGGAATTCCTTCCGTGATTCCTCCAGGAATTCCTTCCGGGATTCCTCCAGGAATTCCTTCCGGGGTTCCTCCAGGAATTCCTTCCGGGATTCCTCCAGGAATTCGTTCCGGGATTCCTCCAGGAATTCGTTCCGGGATTCCTCCAGGAATTCGTTCCGGGATTCCTCCAGGAATTCCTCCCGGGATTCCTCCAGGAATTCCTCCCGGGATTCCTCCAGGAATTCCTCCCGGGATTCCTCCAGGAATTCCTCCCGGGATTCCTCCAGGAATTCCTCCCGGGATTCCTCCAGGAATTCCTCCCGGGATTCCTCCAGGAATTCCTCCCGGGATTCCTCCAGGAATTCCTCCCGGGATTCCTCCAGGAATTCCTCCCGGGATTCCTCCAGGAATTCCTCCCGGGATTCCTCCAGGAATTCCTCCCGGGATTCCTCCAGGAATTCCTCCCGGGATTCCTCCAGGAATTCCTCCCGGGATTCCTCCAGGAATTCCTCCCGGGATTCCTCCAGGAATTCCTCCCGGGATTCCTCCAGGAATTCCTCCCGGGATTCCTCCAGGAATTCCTCCCGGGATTCCTCCAGGAATTCCTCCCGGGATTCCTCCAGGAATTCCTCCCGGGATTCCTCCAGGAATTCCTCCCGGGATTCCTCCAGGAATTCCTCCCGAGATTCCTCCTGGAATTCCTCCCGGGATTCCTCCAGGAATTCCTCCCGGGATTCCTCCAGGAATTCCTCCCGGGATTCCTCCAGGAATTCCTCCCGGGATTCCTCCGGGAATTCTTCCCGGGATTCCTCCAGGAATTCCTCCCGGGATTCCTCCAAGAATTCCTCCCGGGATTCCTCCAGGAATTCCTCCCGGGATTCCTCCAGGAATTCTTCCCGGGATTCCTCCAGGAATTCCTTCCGGGATTCCTCCAGGAATTCCTTCCGGGATTCCTCCAGGAATTCCTTCCGGGATTCCTCCATGAATTCCTTCCGGGATTTATCCAGGAATTCCTTCCGGGATTCCTCCGGGAATTCCTTCCGGGATTCCTCCGGGAATTCCTTCCGGGATTCCTCCAGGAATTCCTTCCGGGATTCCTCCAGGAATTCCTTCCGGGATTCCTCCAGGAATTCCTTCCGGGATTCCTCCAGGAATTCCTTCCGGGATTCCTCCAGGAATTCCTTCCGGGATTCCTCCAGGAATTCCTTCCGGGATTCCTCGAGGTATTTCTCCTGGGATTCCTCGAGGTATTTCTCCCGAGATTTCTCAGGGACTTCCTCCCGGGATTCTATGAGGATTTCCTCTCAGGATTCCTCGAAGAATTCCTCCCGGTAATATTAATTGATATTACTGTCAGTATCAATGAGTATTCTTGTGAGATTCATCCAGGAATCACGTAATTTCATTTAAATTTGAAACGTTAAATAGTGAAGCAGTAAAAACAATGACCACTTTGAACTGAAAATCTCTATACCTACATCACATAGAGGTCCTTTTGCTGGCTTTTCAATTTCCCATGCCAGGCCAAACGCGATAGCCATCGTTCGTTATAGGTGATGGCCATGACGGGCGGGATGTGTTTACTTTCCATTTAAATTCATTCAATTATCAACCTCTCTTTGATAGCCATCTACCAGGAGGTCATCTATACTATGAAATAGTGTTATTTTTTTTGCTGTTGAAATCCTTGCAATTGATTGAAGTGTGCAACACAATGGCGTTTGTTGGAAGCGAAATTAAACCAGAGATGAGCGTAAAATTGTATAACATGTAGAGGTATTGTGTATTGGATAAATAATCTCTCTCGTTAATTAATCGATCTTCAATTAAAAGCTCAAGCTGATTCATGCTCGAGAATGTATGAAATGTGGTGCGATTTTACAATCCACCTCACTACCTTGACACATGAGCGAATGTCTGTTAACAAATGAGAAGATAATGGTGTTTCAGCAAATAGCTAACGTGGCATCACCTTTGGTACACACCAGGTACTAGGAAACCCTTCCATCAGAACATCAGAAGGTGGGCTGGGTATTGTCCAATTTTCTCAAGAGGTGGCCATCCCTCATTCATGTCTCGTATCTGAGTGAGCAACCATGGTAACGTACGCCACCGGATCAGAATAATCGGAAAATTAGCAAACAAGAATGTAAATCACTACAATTACCGTCGTATTATGGTGTGCAAATTGTGTAATGTCTACAAACAGCTTCCGAGAGCCTGTATGGCTCGCAGGCCATCCTTCTAGTGCACATGCACATACTGGTACACAGCTCCTAACTATTGTTTGCCAGATGCCTGCATCATTCTGCTATAGCAAGTGTGTCTTGGAGTAGCTCTTTGTGCTACTTTGCCAGTGCAAAAGGGCCTCCGCAGAAAACTGATCCCGCTCCGTCCGTTCCTTCTAGGTATACAGATAGTAAGCAACTGGTGAATGGATATCGACGGAAGTATTGTGCTCTAATTGTATCCGGTTACAATGGACAATTGCAGGGCGATATGTGTGTGCAGTAACCTTATAGCACTAATTGATTAAGATACCGAATGTATTTCGACAAATAGATGGATGGGTCTATAATGGCAATTAGTTTTGTTTCTAGCTTGTTGAATTCACTCAATCCTTTGTGTCCTATTGACTGTTCAGAATTATGGAGTATGAAAGGTAATTTCTAGAACTGGCAGTCTTCCCATATAGCTGAAGAGCTTCTGAGTTGCCTCTGAAATTGAAAAAAAAGCTTTATGTTCAGGATGTACTATTGAAGCAATACTTTTGACATGTCGTCATCTACACACCCGATATCGCAAAACTTTTCCCTAGAACGTAGGGAAATGTCGTACCCTATCACATTTTCCAGCATCTCAGTTATGCAACTCGACTTAACTTCCTGGTATCGTGTCATCGAACCTTCGTACAAACTTATTTATAACTTTACATTGCTCAATGCTCGCCCGAACCGATGACGTTGTCGACGACGACGACTACGACGACGATGGGAAAAACTTTTCCCATTCGCGAAAGATGAAAGCAATCTGCACAACTCGTTCATGCTCGTTGACTTGAGAGATACCGACTGAACGACTACTAGTACCTATAGTACTTACTGATGCTGTGTGTTTATACAATAAACCCTTTTTCATCTCGACTCCACGAGTGCGCTTCCAGAGTCCAATGAAACTGAAAAACTGATTACCCCCCTTCTGGCCCCCTTTTCCCCACGTTCATAATTCAATTTTCTTTTCAACTCATCCATTAACACAACATTTTTTATCTTAATTGAATCATAAAAGAGCGTGTATAGGTACTTCTGCTGCAGCCAGCAGCAGTAAGTGGATCTTCTGGCTAATGTTGACTTGTTTCCGGAGAAGAACGCTCTCGCATGACACCTTCCTTTCCTTCTGCCTTTGCTTCTTCGTTTGATAGAGCTTTCTTTCGGTATTATAGCAATGGTGGTGTCCTATAGTGCCCAGCAAGTGGGTACTTGAAAACCCGCGCGCCACAGCGATGTCGATCTATCCTGACTAGGATGATGTATCATAAACATGTCACATTTAGACAATTTTTGACGTAAGCCAGTATTACGTCAAGTTAGTCAAATTATAGGTACCTACACTAATTTCCTAAAAAAAATTAAATTTTAGATTGGGAACAATGTTTTGGGTGGTGTGGGGTTAAGAACCGTCTTCTACAAAGTAGAAGCCAGGACCAAGGTCAGGACTACCATTTACCCGATACACTAAACAACATTACCATTGCAGTGAAACCCTTCGGGTGTCCGGAACCACCAAGAAGGCATTGCTTGCGTGCAAATCGATTTGACCTGCTGAAGGCTCAGCCTCTATCAGCTAACACCAGAAGAAGGTGCTGACAGTAGTGGTGAACCTACCTGCCCGGCTCTTACCGGGGTCCCGTTTCCAACCGCGGTCTCGGATCCAACCCCGTAGATCGACGCCACGACAGCAACGATACCAGGATGTTCTCCTCACGGCCACTTAATCTCTGTAAGGGTCAATTTCTACCGCAGGGTACCGGTATAATCTACGTAGCCGTTTCCGAACCTTTGGACTACCTCTTGTATAGCGTATGCACTAGCCATTCTCCGAGTCCACGCGCCACCTCGTCTGTAGCAACGTTGTCCGGACTTATATACTCTTTGCATGTGACAAGCATGCGGTCACACACTGTGCGAAAACGTGTTTCACCGTTTTTTTTTTGGAACCAGCACAAACCGGACATTCGGGAGAACCCGTATGACCGAAACGGTGTAGATACTGTCAGAAGTAACCATGGCCCGAAAGGACCTGAGGCAGGTGGAATATTACTTTCCCATGGCACCTGTTAACCCAAGTACAGTGACCCCACAATTTATGAATCGGCAAAAATGACCACAGTTTATGGATCACTCCATTTGATCAACATGGTGATTCATAAATAGTGTACAAAAATTAAGGTGATTCATCGGTGTGGGGTCACTGTATCTACCCTCGGGGTCAACCTGTGGGCTCACCATTCTTTGGTGGAATAGTCCAACGCGCACTGCCATTTGACCATGGAGGACAATCTGGCAGTCCTGCGTATGCCTCTTTACTGCGCATTTCGAAGCACTCTATGTCCTCCCCGATAAGACCATAGTGCAATCGCCTACAGTGCTCTACACTTGTCACCGCTTGGTGCTCCGAATTTCGGTTGTTCACAACTCTCACCTCACCTAAGTAGCACTTGAAACTAACGAAAATTTTAGAAAAATAATAAAGATTGCATAGCCGTTTCACTTCAGACTACTCGTAACTTTTCTATATTTGCCGCTAGCAATGATGGTTCTCCGTAGTTGCATGTCCGAAAGATTGTGAAACTATTGAGAACTTGAGCTACAGGTCCTAAACTCTGGTAAAGAAGGAAGGTTGCGATGGCTGTTATTCATGGCCATCGTGTAAAGCAAAAATGGATAAACCCCAATGCCAAGATGTCATGCGACCCGTGCCGAGGGCTGGATGGTTGAGGGGGTTCTAAACATGCTCAACCGCGAACGGAGCCTGGGGTGCACCAGGGCAAACACCCCAGTAAGCAGCCCTTACTGCACTACGGCGGGGCACTGGTGCAGCGGATATTTATTTACCTAGCTACTCGTGGGACCAAAAATGAGTACAAATTCTACAAACAACCTTCAAGGTGACGACTGCCTCTTTCAGTCGTGTGAGAGCGAAGTGGAGAATACTCTGAGTCAGCTTGGCCTTACCGAAGACCAGCTACTCAGTAGTTCGCAGGAGAATATGGAAATATCCTGCCCCTTAACGCCTATCTCCCGGAGCAGCACATGTTTCGACAAAGCTGATCCAGATCTACAACCTCCCCTCATCGACCGACTCCAGCCTGCTGGACATGGAAGATAACGAAGATGATGGTATAAGGATCGTCATCAACCCCCAAGAATCTTTAGCAAGTAGCAAAGGATCCGAAGATAACAAGGGTTCTACGAAAGCCAAGGGAGCTCCGAGCAAGAAAATCCCCACACTCACACGCTCGCAGAGGAAGCAGCTTAGAACGCTCCGGGAGAAGGGAAAAGACTGGAATGAGGCCTTGTCCATAATCCTGAATAAGGAGAGCGAGCCCACTTCCTCAAAACGCTCGAGAAACGACCTAGACAAATCCGCCACGAAAAAGGGTGATTCGGGATCCGAGAGATCGCGCCCAACAGTCCTCAAACCGCGCGCCTCAGAAAAACGTGTCTAGACAACAAGACCCACTCATGAGGAAAGCAGTTGGTATCCGCTACAGTGATATGGCCAAAAGCGTGAAGGTCGGTATAATAAGTACCCAAAGACTTTGCCACCGTCCAACTCACTACAGCCCAGCTAGGCCTTCTACAAGAAGCACTGCTCAGAGTAGTTCAACAGCGAAACGAGCCAATAAAACCCAAATTCAACAACCTCATCTACAAGTCTGGTTACATGGTTCTAATCTGTAAGGATCAAGAGACTGCTGAGTGGTTAAAGAGAATATCCTCATCCATGAAACCCTGGGAAGGTGCAGAGCTGATTGCAATGGACGAAGTGACGATTCCACGTCCAGAGATGATCCGAGCATTCTTCTCACAAAGCTCCAGCTATGACGACGACCGAATAAAGGCTCTCATAGAAAGCCAAAATGACATCACAACAACTAATTGGCCTATTGTGAAACGATCCATTCTAAAAGACATTCAGTCGAATGGATCTACACAGTAGAGGGTGCGACGATGGAAAAGTTGAAGAAGTCCAAATACACCCTCAACTACCGATTTGGTGAAATCCAACTAAGGAAGATTACAGATCAACCGACTGCCGATACCGCCAATCCGACTGGAAGGCCGATCCAAAAGCAATCTGAGGAAGCCTCCTGCTCGGGCAAGGATCGGCTAACTGGAAGGCCGACCTAAGAGAAATCTGAGAAAGCCTCCGGTTCGTGCAAGGTTAGTAAATCTCACTCCAAAAGCACCATAAAGGCTAGTCTGTCCGCCTCTAAAGAAAAAGCTGGAAGCTTACATGCTTTAGTGATACCAAACCAAAGATATTTTATAAGGGCAAAGGGGGTACAAAAAGCGACAGTTTGACCATAGAGGCGAAACTGGCGGGCCAGATCGCTACAGGGAAGAGAAACAACCCAAACTGTAACATCAAACGACATCCTGATGATCCGCAACATCCAAAGCCGAACAGTCGTCGTCCGGAAAAAAGCGGGAACCCCGGAAATGGCGACTAAAGTTCTGCAAGTGAACCTCCACCATGCTGAGAGCGCCACGGGTGTGCTCTGTCGGAGGTTCACCAAAGAGAATTTAACCGTGAATACAAGGTATTCCACAACACTCATGTAAGTTGGTATATATATGATGACAGCCAGCTTTCTCCTAGACCGGCTATTTTATTACATAACAACTGTAAATACTTTCCAATTTCAGAATTCATAAAAAGGGACATTTTAGGACTCTTCACTGACTTTAGTAAAGCCTTCGATAAACTTGACATTCCTATGTTGATTCACAAGCTTGAAAAAATGTGAATTGAAATAAGTCTCCTTACCTAGATTCAGTCATATTTAACTGATCGTCAGCAAATAGTAAAATTCAAAGAGCAAAAGTCTAATCCAATTCAGGTTACTTCGGGAGTACCCCAAGGCTCACATTTAGGTCCTCTTTTTATTTTATTTTATATGTTAATGACATTTCTTTTGTTTTAAATATTCTCCGTGCAGTTGAAACCCGGAATTTTCGACTAGTGAAGTTGGATTTTTCTCCAAATCCGTGTGTCGGACCTAACTTCGGAAGTGGTGCGCTGTATAGTGGACCAGGTTTACTATACAGCGCACCACTTCCGAAGTTAGGTCCGACGCACGGATTTGGAGAAAACCCAACTTCGCTTGTCGAAAACTCCGATTTTCAACAAAATTGAGAATAAATTGAGGATTCTTATATACGCTGATGATATGAAGCTATTTTTGGAGATCCCATAATGACGATGACTACATTGTTTTTCAGAATGAAATAAAAGTGTTTCATACGTGGTGCTGCAAAAGTTTATTGGAGCTTAATGTAAAAAAATGTAATATTATAAGTTACAGTAGGAAACAAAACACACCATGTTTTCCAGTAGTATTGGGAAGCGAATATGTTACACCAGTGATTCCCAAAGTGGGCGAAATCGCCCCCCCTGGGGGCGAAAATCAGGTCCAGGGGGGCGAAAATCTGAGAAATCAAAACTGGGGGGCGAAAATACTAAAAAGGGGGCGTTTTTTTCAATGATTTTAAAACATCAATAGTATTGAATTACAAGTCGAGAATGTCAACTGAAACATAAAAACTCCCTGACATTCAAGATTACAGTTCAAGTTTTTTCTAGGATTATTGGGCTGACACAAATTTCGATTTTCTCTTATGTCACCACCCCCTCGGAAAATTTTGGTCGGAATCCAACATTTTGAGGGGGGGCACAAATAAATTATTCGAAAAATTCAAACTCTTTATAGTGGCATTAGAGTCGTCGAAAAAATTTCTAAACAAATCCGATGAGTTTGATGATTTTTCCTAATTGTTTGGGTAATTTTGCATCAAATACGTTTATTATTTATCGTTCCCCCTTTGACGAGTCAACGAGTAAACTGCCGTTCTAAGCATATCTGTCCCATGTTGATTTTCAGCATTTTTCACTTTTTTCCTCCTATCGGCATAATTGTATGTGTATTTTTATGTAAACTTGTAAAAGTCCTTAGTTTGTTCTGAAATTTCGAAAATAAATACCAAGTCATATTGTCCCATTGTTGCATTTCCAAGCATATCTGTCCCACTAAAAGAAATACAGTCAAAAACTGCGAAAAGTATGCGTGGAAATTTCAAGTTTGCGTTATGTTTCACAGCATAACTGTCCCGCTGGGAACTATTTATTCAAAAATGAAATTTTTTTCGCGTTAAAAAAGGCAACTTCTGAAGTGGAATCATTCAGATATAATCAATTTTAATAGAAATACGGCTGCGTGTGCCGTTGGGGTACTGTATTTGTTGATCAATTAGAAAAATACGTTATCAACTTTAATCGCAGTTTTCTCAGTTGCACATTTTTGAACATGGTACAGATATGCTTTAAACGGCAGTAAAGTGACAAAAGAAGAAAATGAGATTTGTTCCAGCCTTATTAAAATGCTGTTTCTATTAAACTTAAACATCAACCTAATTTTACAGAGCTATCGGTATTTATGTGCACTCTTTGTCAAAATTTCTAGAAAAAAAGACTACTTCACGTATTTTTGAAGGAATTGTGTGATTCTGGAAATCTAAACATTTTCAAGCAAAAACATGACGTTCAGACGAAATTCAGAACACATTTCTGATGAAATTTGTAACACAGTGTTTGCGAGCAACTTCACACACAGTGTTTGAAAATATTTTAAAGAAGCTTCTCGGAGGAATTTCAAACTTTACTGAAAGTTAATTGGAAAACATTCCAAAAATTCTGCGTTAAATTCCTTTCAATTTTAGTCATGAATGCTACATTTTTACTTATTTGATAATTTATTTAAAACACAGGACGCATTCAAATTTATACGAAGCTGTTGAATTGGATCCGGAGGTAGATTTGGAGAAAAGTAACTACATTTGAAAATACACCGATGTTTTTCAGAGTTTCACTTTTTCCACATAACTTATTTTTGTAATTGTTTTAAAATGCCCCACTAGTCTTATTTGACTACTTATGACCAAACATTGACTCTCGGTTGTTGAAAAACTCCCTTTACGAACAATGATTGGTTGGGAATATCGAGTGTTCATAGGTGTTCTGTTCAAAGTCTGTTTTATTTCGATTAATTAATGCTCAATCAACAATGGTTTGAGAAGTAGGTACAAACACTATTTCCATATATATGTAGCCACGATTAAAATGCAGTATATTTTTTTTTAATTCGGAGAATGTACGCATTTTCAAAACAATTTAGGGAAAATGACACAGTTTTAGACACTCTAAATGGCACTACATACTAGCTTTACCACAGTATTGATTTTAATGGGTTTAGCTAAGCACAGTTTCACCCTTCTACTGCAGAAATATAAAACCTCACCTAGGGGGGCGAAAATATTTTTTTGGAGCTCTAAGGGGGCGATACATCCTAAAAGTTTGGGAAACATTGTGTTACACGTTGTGAGAAAATAAAAGATCTAGGGATTGTTTTAGACTCCAAACTAACATATGTGGATCATTATAATGCAATTACTCATAGAGCAGGCAACATGTTTAATTTTATAAAACGTTTTAGCTATAATTTTCAAGATCCTTATACACTCAAAACACTTTATGTTTCTTATGTACGTTTAATTTTAGAATACTGTTGTGTTGTTTGGTCACCTTATACTAAAAAATATGAAGAACGCATAGAGTCAATTCAACGTCAGTTTTTACTGTGTTTTTACTGTAGATTTTCACCGTAGTAGTTACGCTATATTCGGTCCACTAAATCAGATGATGTCCACTTATAATCAACATTGTGAAAGGATTGATCTAACCATGACTCGGACAAAATTGAAAAAAATACTTTTATGATACTCAAAACCAAGGAACTTAATAAATATTGTTAAGGGGAATAGTGCAATATAAAATGTACAACTAAGCATACTTATGTAACTAACGGTCTACGAATGATTAACGTCAAATAAATAAATAAAATAAGCCTCCAGGATGGAGGTTAGAGTGGGTCATCGTTTATCTGGAAAAATGAAAAATTCAATGGTATCCCATCAGATCAAAGCTTTTTTGATCCCATTTCAGGACCCAAATAAGTGTGCAAAATTTGAACACGATCGGTTATGTCTACATTTTGCGCATCGCGATTGAAGTTTGTATGGGGTTTTACATGGGAAAACACACTTTTTTGCATTTCTCTCATAACAAGCTCAAATTTTTCTAAAACCATGTAACATAGCCTAGGGTATCCTGAAAAACTTTGGCGAAGACCGCGAAGTGATCTGATGCTTATGAAAAAAGTTATAGCGTTGGCATTGCTTGGCGAAACAGCATGATTGTGTTGCTATTGTTATTCCTTTACATGTTAAAACATAAACACATGCATGCGGTTCGTTGGTTATAACTATTTTCACAAGCATCGGATCGCTTTGCGGTCTTCAACAAAGTTTTTCAGAATATCCTAGGCTCATTTTACAGTATCGGTTAAAAAGTTTCAGACAAACTTTTTCAACTTATGACAAAAATGCAAAAAAGTATGTTTTCCCATACAAAATCCCATACGAATTTCAATTGCAATGCGCAAAGTGTAGACGCAACCGATCGTGCTCAAATTTTACACAGATACTTAGGACCCGAAACGGAATCAAAAAAGCTTTGATCTGAGAAAACGGTTCCGATGACCCACACTAATGGAGGTACCTTCCGCTAGAGGGAGTAGAGAGAACTTGATGGTCTCGGCATACTTCCCAGGTGACGTGGACGAAATCCCTCCTCCAGAAATAGCTGCGCTCGTAGCCTACAGCCACCGATACAACATCCCCTTCGCCATAGGGTGTGACGCAAATGCACATCACACCGTATGGGGAAGTACAAATATAAACACCAGAGGTGAGTACCTGTTACCTGTTTCCCTCTTCCAAGAACATTGACATTTGTAATGTTGGTGACAAGCCCACGTTTGAAAACTCCATTCGTCAGGAAGTTTTGGACTTGACTCTATGTAGTCGGTCTATCTCTGATAAAAAAAAACTGAAGAAATATCAATGTCAGACCATAAACACATCATCTTCGAATGGGATGGGGGTCTAACGATAGAAAAAACGTTTAAAGATCCTAAGAAAACTGATTGGGAATCCTACTCAGCTATCCTACAATCCGAAGAGTACATCATAGAAAGTCACATCAAGTCCATTACACAATTGGAAGATGCGTCCAAATCCATTAAAAACAATATCCTTAATGCCTACCAAGAGAGCTGTCCAACTAAATCAATTAGTTCGAGTAGAGACGTTCCATGGTGGAATAAAACTCTTGAGAAGCTTATGAAAACTGCGCGTAGGGAATTCAACCGTGCCAAGCGAACCGGCGATTGGAGCACATACAGAAAGGCCCTGACGAACTACAACAAAGAAATAAGGTCAGCCAAACGGAAACCGTGGATTCTAATGTGTGAAAGCATAGAGAATACACCCGTAGTGGCCAGACTCCAAAAAAACTCTTTCAAAACACCACTCCAATGGTGTGGGTAGCCTCCGAAAGACGGATGGTTCGCTCACTGTAGAGCCTAGCGATACACTGAGCGAATTGAAAAGTCCCAAAAAAATGACCACGTGGTTTATGGGCAGCCCCTAGGGAGGTTCTGGGATGGCCAAAAATGAGTCTACGTAGTCTATGGACAGCGCCTTAGGAAGAGAAAGAATGAGGTTTTAGTGGGTCGACCCCCACATAACCTGAGGACCCATCACTTGACTATCTTATCAGCAGATTTCCTTATTTTATAAAAAAGACAGAGGATGCTGCAAGAATGTCACACACCAACCTTGCAAAGTTGATGTATGCATTTTAGTATTAAATCACTAAATGCTTGTTCTTTCGTCCTAATCGGGATGTGCAATGAAAAGAAAAGTGACGACGGACATAACATTCTCTGGTTCGTTGTGTACGAGAACGAGCCGCGCGAGTAATAAGGGACTGTAACTCTTTTCAATCCACTGCACTGACGACACTAACCAAGGGTCTTAGCGAATTAAAGCACTTTTTTGTGACCGCGTTAAACTCTGAAATGCGATTCCACCAGCCAGCCAGCCAGCCAGCCGGCAGTCAGGCCACTTGATGGTGGCTTTCGAGTGCACGTTGAATTCGGCCTTTCTTCGTGCGGTGTTCCGCAGAGCGGGAACGAGCATAACACCCACTGCGGGTCTGAATCGGAAACGGATGGTGGTGGCGAACAAGGCGGGAAGCGATTGAGAGCGATCTCCGCTGTGAAGTGCGATTAAAGTGGTTCGTTTGATGTTTCATGTCGCTCACTTTTCACAATTGTTTTTGGTGTTTTGTCTGTCTGCTTCTCTTCTGGTTGATATTATTCAGCAGCAATCAGAAGCAATCCTTTGTATATTATACCTATCTCCAATGGTGTCGCTTGGCGAGATTAGAACGCGTTTTGTGAATGATGAGGAAATTATGATCGTGACATATTCTGGATCAGAAGCTAGAGTACGCGTGAAATGAGCAATTGGAAAAACAAAACCGTTGACGACAGCTCGTCTTAAAGAGAAATATTTCAATTTCACTATCAATACAGCTTTGAAAAGGATTACATCACAATTGGATGATATTATTTTCAAAGGATAACTATCCGGCTCGTAACTCATCAACAAACGGGTAAAACACTATCACCAGCATAGCATACCATTATTTACGTGGGCTCATCCATAGATTCATTATTCATCCGAAAAGCGACCACTGGGAGGTGTTATGGCGAGCAACTTTTCCGGCGAATAGGTAACCGGGGAATACATATTAATAGTCGACACCATCCAGCCGAGCTATGCCGGGCGACAAGCCGACGACCATCAACCCGATTGGCCATAATTTACTATGCAAATTAACACTTTCTGTGCTTGCCGGAGCTCGCGCCACCACCAACCACCACCCATATCAAATATAGACCAACTAATTCTAACGAGAAACCGGTATTAATTATGATTCGATTTATGGCGAGCATATTAGTTTTTATGGCGGCGTGAAATTGTAATTTGCTTTCCTATCCATTACAGGACTGGACCTGGTCGAACCGGAACACCATAGCACGTGGAATCTGTTTCCGCCGAGCCGAGTCCACACACACAGTCCGTGTATGGCTTCGTTCATTCTGCGGAACTTTAGAATGTGAAAGAACGCAGCGCAGCTCGCAGCTTGGATGTAGCTTCGACGGAAAATTGCGTCCTTTATCAAATTGCACGAAAGCAAATAGAATTACCAGCGCGTTGGAGCGTGGTAAATAATACCGGCAGACAGCTCAGCAACGGCAACGGCGGTGTCAGGATTGGAAGCGTCCTTGGTTGAGGATATCATCCATCGGTGTGGCGATATGGTGTGAACAGCGACCAGCAAACAACACATAGGAGCAACAGGCTGAATAGTACGGCTAATAACTTATTGTAGTAAATCCTCTCAAATCACTTTTTCAAAATTGTGAAAAAAAAAATTGGGAATATCACTGGTAATGCCTACATGAATTGTTGCGCCAGTTCCTTCCGTAATTTTGCTCAAAAATTTTATAAAAAGTTTAAAATGCAGTAAATTGTCGTGAAATTTTCCAAGGGAGTGCTGCGGCGAGAATAATTTGGGTGAGCTACGCACCCAGAGAAAACAGTGGATCACAGATGGAGGAAGATAGAGGAACGAAGGAACGCCAAAGCCGCGATAGAGCGATCGAAAACACGAGGAGCCAAAGCCGTAGCCCGTCAGTACTATTCGGCTCTCAAGAATGAAGTAGACGGGACAAAAGAGCGTGAGCGGACTCCCTAGCCGTCGAAGGCGAAAAAGCCTCAAATACCGGCGATATTCGTCTCCTCTACGATGTTTCGCATACATTCCCTAATTGTTTTGCAAGTTCTAGCAATCCTAACTTTGGTTTTTATATTTTTTTCTTGTGTTGTACTCATATCTGACACCGTGACTAAAATAAATGCTCGATGCCCGTGAAAGACACGTCTGGAAGTTATTCACCGATCCCGGCTGACCAATACTAAAATAAAATAAAATAAAAGTATCTGCTGGCACGGTAAAGGCTGGGTATGCTGCGCAATTCAGATCCCATTGTGATCCACTAGCCTCTGCCCAGCAACTCCTATCCCTACCTCCACGCAGTACCGGCCGGAAACTATGAGCAACCTTAGGGAAGATCGGGTAACCAACCCCGGTGGGAACTTTGGTCGTTGGCTGACAGGGAAGGGGGGGTTTGCTTCGGAAAACCTGAGCGTCTGTTCTCCAGGAGGAGCGGCTCACAACAGCGTCTGATCCCCATGTTAGGGGCGGCTGATCTACGTCCGAGTGCCAGGAAAGGACTCTAAGCTCAACTGTGCACTATGGTCCTCCGGAAAGTAGGGGGTTGGTGTCAGGCCCTACGAGCCAAAAAACATTGTAACGGAAAATCAGCAACAGAATAATACGAACCGAGACCAACGGCAACGACCCCAGCGAACAAAAAGGACTTGCGATTGGAAACTCGGTACGTGGAACTGCCGATCTTTCAACTTCATTGGGAGCACCCGCATACTCGCCGATCTACTGAAGGACCGCGGGTTCGGCATCGTAGCGCTGCAGGAGGTGTGTTGGACAGGATCCATGGTGCGAACGTTTAGAGGTAATCATGCCATCTACCAGAGCTGCGGCTACACACGCGAGCTGGGAACAGCTTTCATCGTGATGGGTGATATGCAGAGGCGCGTGATCGGTTGGTGGCCGATCGACGAAAGAATGTGCAGGTTGAGGATCAAAGGCCGATTCTTCAAATTCAGCATAATAAACGTACACAGCCCACACTCCGGAAGTACTGATGATGACATGGACGCATTTTACGCGCAGCTCGAACGCGAGTACGACCGCTGCCCAAGCCACGACGGCAAGATCATCATAGGAGATTTGAACGCTCAGGTAGGCCAGGAGGAGGAATTCAGACCGACGATTGGTAAGTTTAGCGCCCACCAGCAAACGAACGAAAACGGCCTACGACTCATTGATTTCGCCGCCTCCAAAAATATGGCCATACGTAGCACCTTTTTCCAACACAGCCTCCCTTATCGTTACACCTGTAGATCACCACACGACGGAATCTCAAATCGACCACGTTCTGATTGACGGACGGCACTTCTCCGACATTATCGACGTCAGGACCTATCGTGGCGCCAACATCGACTCCGACCACTATCTGGTGATGGTCAAACTGCGCCCAAAACTCTCCGTCATCAACAATGTACGGTACCGGCGACCGCCACGGTACAACCTAGAGCGACTGAAGCAACCGGATGTCGCCTCAGCATACGCGCAGAATCTCGAAGCCGCATTGCCAGACGAGGGCGAGCTCGATGAGGCCCCTCTAGAGGACTGCTGGAGTACAGTGAAAGCAGCCATCAACGACGCAGCCGAGAGCACCATCGGGTACGTGGAACGGAATCGACGGAACGAATGGTTCGACGAAGAGTGCCGAACGGTTTTGGAGGAGAAGAACGCAGCGAGAGCGGTAATGCTGCAGCAAGGGACTCGACAGAACGTGGAACGTTACAAACAGAAGCGGAAACAGCAGACCCGCCTCTTTCGGGAGAAAAAGCGCCGCCTGGAAGAAGCGGAGTGTGAAGAAATGGAACTGCTGTGCCGTTCCCAAGAAACACGGAAGTTCTATCAGCAGCTCAACGCATCCCGCAACGGCTTCGTGCCGCGAGCCAAAATATGCAGGGATAGAGACGGAGGCCTCTTGACGGACGGACGTGAGGTGATCGAAAGGTGGAAGCAGCACTTCGACGAGCACCTGAATGGCGTGGAGAACGTAGACACCGGAGCCCACGGCAACGGAGGAAACGACGACGTCAGTGCAGCGGAGGACGTAAATGAACCAACTCCCACGCTGAGGGAAGTTCAGGATGCCATTCACCAGCTCAAAACCAACAAAGCAGCTGGTAAGGATGGTATCGCAGCTGAACTCATCAAGATGGGCCCAGAAAAGTTGGCCACCTGTCTGCATCGGCTGATAGTCAGAATCTGGGAAACCAAACAGCTACCGGAGGAGTGGAAGGAAGGGGCAATCTGTCCCATTCACAAGAAAGGCGACCATTTGGAATGTGAGAACTTCAGGGCAATCACTATTTTGAATGCTGCCTACAAAGTGCTATCCCAGATCATCTTCCGTCGTCTGTCACCTAAAACAAATGAGTTCGTGGGAAGTTATCAAGCCGGCTTCATCGACGGCCGGTCGACAACGGACCAGATCTTTACCGTACGGCAAATCCTCCAGAAATGCCGTGAATACCAGGTCCCAACGCACCACCTGTTCATCGACTTCAAAGCGGCATACGATAGTATCGACCGCGCAGAGCTATGGAGAATCATGGACGAAAACGGCTTTCCTGGGAAGCTGACTAGACTGATTAAAGCAACGATAGACGGTGTGCAAAACTGCGTAAGGGTTTCGGGTGAACTATCCAGTTCATTCGTATCTCGCCGGGGACTGCGACAAGGTGACGGACTCTCATGTCTACTCTTCAACATCGCGCTGGAAGGTGTGATGCGACGAGCCGGGCTCAACAGCCGGGGAACGATTTTCACAAAATCCGGTCAATTTGTGTGCTTTGCGGACGACATGGACATTATCGCTAGAACATTTGGAACGGTGGCAGAACTGTACATCCGCCTGAAACGCGAAGCAGCAAAGGTCGGACTGGTGGTGAATGCCTCAAAAACAAAGTACATGCTGGTAGGCGGAACCGAAAACGACCGGATCCGTCTGGGTAGTAATGTTACGATAGACGGGGATACTTTCGAGGTGGTGGAGGAATTCGTCTACCTCGGATCCTTACTGACGGCTGACAACAACGTGAGCCGAGAAATTCGGAGGCGCATCATCAGCGGAAGTCGGGCCTACTACGGGCTCCAGAAGAAACTGCGGTCGAAAAAGATTCACCCACGCACCAAATGCACCATGTACAAAACGCTGATAAGACCGGTGATCCTCTACGGGCACGAGACATGGACCATGCTCGAGGAGGACCAGCAAGCACTCGGAGTTTTCGAGCGACGCGTGCTAAGAACGATCTTCGGCGGTGTGCAGGAGAACGGTGTGTGGCGGAGAAGAATGAACCACGAGCTCGCTGCACTTTACGGCGAACCCAGCATCCAGAAGGTGACCAAAGCCGGAAGGATACGTTGGGCAGGGCATGTTGCAAGAATGCCGGACAACAACCCTGCAAAGCTGGTGTTTGCAACGGTTCCGGTTGGCACAAGAAGGCGTGGAGCGCAGAGAGCACGATGGGCGGACCAGGTGGAGCGTGACTTGGCGAGCATTGGGCGCGACCGAGGATGGAGAGCGGCAGCCACGAACCGAGTATTGTGGCGTACTATTGTTGATTATGTCTTGTCTTAATGATGTTGAACAAATAAATGTATGTATGTAATGTAAAAGTATCTGCTAAACTGTTGCATCCATTATTCTGCAGCATATGGTAAACCGATGACATCATCGGCCTCATTGAAGCATCGTACGAGGCATTTTCGAGCAGAGTTACTGCCGTGAATCGCAAGTCAGTCCCATATGTAAAAAGTAGGCATTGAGAAAATGGCCTCTGAAGTTTTCAAATTCGATTTCTATGTGAAACTCTAAAAAATCGTCATGAATTGAAAACTTCTGCGATCATCATGAAACTTTCACACATTGTTTTACACGTGAAAACGTAACAGTAAAAAATATAAAACTGGCTTAAATAGTGTCAGGTTTTGTACTTTAGGATGCACAAGCTCGTAATGGGACTTACTTGCGATTACATTTCATTATGGGACAATCTGTCTTGTTTGTTGTTTTTCAATTTTACTGAACAAACTATATATTATTTTGCACGCAGCTGAAAGATCCTTCGAAGGAAGCTCGAAAACGGCCATTAGCTCATTTTTGCCCGAAATGCAGATGGGACTGACTTGCGATTCACGGCAGAGTGTTTCAGCACAACAATGTCCAACCTCATTCGGGTCGTCGCTGGAGTGGAGCAAGGGCCTGGGCAAGCATGTATATTATCCCAGCTATTATTCCTCATTGTAATCAATGAGATCCGGGTAGGCACGATTAATAGTGGGTTACTGTGGGAGCCCATTACCATGAAGCACCTAAATGACTTCAAAATGACTGATCACGTTGCTCCCTTAGCTTAACGGTGCTCTGATATGCAGGGTAAGCTCGATGATCTTGCCAATTGCTTCTCGGCGGCAGATCTTTACCATCAACGTCAATAAATCCAAATCGTTGGGTGTAAACATAATCAACCTTACAGTAGCTGGGCAAGCAGTGAAAAGTTTAAAAGCTTCCTATATCTTGATAGCCAAATGGCGGCACCAAGACTGACATACCTAGGTAAATGGATCAAGAAGGGGAGGGCTGCTTTTGCACCAAAATCCGAATTTTCAACGCAAACATATAAATGTGCTGCTGTACGCCACTGAAACCTGGTGTGTATCAATGGAGAACCTTCAACGGCTGCACATCTTTATCAATAGATGCCTGTGGTATATAATTCATGCATGGTGGCCTCACAAGGTGATGACTGGCAATCGTCCAGGATGTAGATCAAATTCGGCCATATGCACCACTAGTAATTCTTCAGTCAATATCTCAAGAGTCAGTTTTTTCAGAGTTTTTTCAGAATTCTTTCAGGAATTCTACCCAGAATTCCTTTCAGAATTTCTTTCTTCAGTTTTTCCAGGACTTTTAGGAGTTTCTACTGGGACATTAAAGAAATTCCTCTTGAGATTATTTTATAGATTGCTTTAGAAATTCTTTTCGATATCCTTCACTAGATTTCGAGACTCCTTCCTTAATTTCTGCAGAGATCTCTCACGAGATATTTCCTGGTATCCCTCCCGAGATTCTTCCATTGATTTTTCCCCAGGTTCCTTCAGAGTATCTTGCCAGGCTTCCTCTAGGGTTTTTATTTCAGGAATTCCTATAGAGATTCCTCCAGGGATTCCTACAGGATTTGTTTTCGTTGTTTCATCCTGGGATTCCTTTCAATGATTTCTGCTATGATTATTCCTTCAGGAATTCCTTTCGACGTTTTGGCATTTTTGTTTACGTTGACGTTTTGTTCCTAAGCCACCCAACCAGAAGAATATATCAAGTTTATGCCATATTGTGTTACGGTGTGACAACATGTTTGCATAAATTATTTTGTCATAAACTAGATACAGGATGATGTTAAAATAACAAAAACTGTTACGGAAAGTTTACTGGTCTAATCAAGATAATAACCTATTTTGTTACAATCTGATCCAAATTAAAACAAAATGTGATATAAAATTTAAGCTGCAAGATAATTTGTTTCTATTTAATAACATTATTTTCTGATTGTCGAATAATCAAAACTAAATCGTATTACAATGAGCTATTAAACAACATTTATAACATGGTGTGATATAACTTAGCTAAAATAATTTATAGATACCAAAGACTTTGTATCACAATGAGTTATAAATATTACGATTTGTTACAGTAATGCGCCACCTAGGGCTGAATTGATGAATAACCAGAATGTTTTGTGCTTCTCAACAACTTCACCGAAGGCGAATCTTTTGCATCTGCTTTGGATCAAATAAAGAACAATAAAGAAGTTTGGATCTACTTGGCAAATAGCACCATCTTGCGGTAAAATGACCAACTAAATAATTGACACCCTCAGATTGTTCCAGTCCAGCTTAACAACTTCACCGAAGACGACACTTTTCTGTCTGCTTTGCATCCCGCGAAAGAGTAGTTTAAAACATCTACTTTACAGCTACTGCCACCTGTTGGAGAAAATATCAACTAATTGTCGAATCGCGAGAGTGTTTTTGATCTACTGGACAGTTCAATCGAAGATGACACTTTTCTATCTGCTTGTGATGAAGAGATAGAGAAATTTGATAGATATTTAAAAGTTAACTTGACTACTAGCAAAATCTGCCAGAAAACACCAAACAAATGGGTAAATCACCCCATTACTATTGTGCTTTTGAACAACTTCACCGAAAACGACACTTTTCTATCGGCTCTGAAACCCGGAAACTTTAATTGACGACTAGCACCATCTTTTCGGCGAAATCACCAGCTAATTGGCAAATCACCAAATTGCTTTTACCCTACACAGAAGACGACACTTGTCTATCTGTTTTGGATGTCTAAATAGAGGAGTTTAAGAAGTTTTAACTTTATTTGACTAAATAGTTGCATTACCGGCGAAATCTAATGGGCAAATCATCAGATTTCTCTTAACTTGCTGAACGGCTTCGTCGGAGACACCAGTATTCCAAATTAACCCTCCTTGTGCATTAGGGTAATTTTTTACCCAAACTGCGCACTACGTCAGCGAGCTGTTCCCAACGAGATATAACTAGATCTTAAGATATTTCAGCAGAACATCTCCAGTGCCCATAACTGACAAAACTAGTCATTCTTTCGCGATAAATGTGTACTTTATGTTATAAAAATACACCATGGAAAAAGATCATGGTTTGGTGAGATGGTAAGATCATGACTCATTTTATTGTAGCGCAACCTTTTAGATGATAAACGCCAAATAAGTTCATGAGATTATAACACATGAACACTGGAACTATGAACATAATCCGTAAGAACAAAATCATGCTTCATGACTCTAGCGTTTGTCATTTATGATTCATATTTTGCCGGTGAAACGTTTCGAGCTGAGTCATAAAATCCTGCAGCATGTACGCTGAAATCATGATGTTTATTTAAGAAAACATTGACACGATTCATGATTCTAGTATTTGTAATTTATGATTCATATTTTATTGATACAAATTGGAAATCAGAGATATTTAATCATGAAGAATCATAAACTTAATCTGGGAAACAAAAACATGATTCATGAATCTAGATTTTACGGAGTGTGTTCATGATTTATATGCAATTAAAGTAAATTAATGAAACAAATTGCGGTAATGATAATGGTATAAATTCTTACGGAAAACATCGCGAAATCGTGAGCTACACGATCGAACAAGTCGTATTACCGTAATCCGGGGTATCATTGATCAGCGGGGTAACATTGATCGGCTTGACCCACCTCATGAAATGTTCAAACAAGCATTTTACATTGAATCAGTTTCTACTATGGAATGGTATATCGTAATCTGCTATCATTTAGCTATTAAATGACATGCAATTTATGAAAATTGAATTTCATAAACATTGAATTAAATCGATTTTTCCATAACTGTGTTTCGTAACGCAATGAGATACACTGTCAAACATTCATGCTTGGCGTGAATACTAGATATAATATGAGGTTCGAAATCACTGTATTACTTCAATATGATATCCTAGAGTTGGATTTAATAAACGAAACTTTTATGAAAATGCTTTTTTTTCAGTAAAATTTACGATTTATTAAATGTCGACTATCAATTCCTTAAGCCATTGCCTACCTTTAGGCGTTATTCGTGGTTTAGAGGATTTTAATCCTAAAATAACTTAAAAAGTACATTATTTTTGTAAGAATTTAGACAACATATTCGAAATCAGCGACCCCAAATTTAGTAAGTAAGGGTATTTTCAACACAAATGAACATTGATCACTGACATGATCAATGTTACCCCAAATCAACACAATTAAAAATTAGATTAAAAAACCCCTTTAAACATGTTTTAAAGTTTTACAATACTTTTTCGAGTAGCTTAACACAAACTCAGAGAGCCAGTACTTCTTTTAAAAATATAAAACATGTAACATTTGCTTTGACAAGAGAATTATTCAAGAAAGATCGAAAATTCTGATCAATGTCACCCCGGATTACGGTACCTGCCAAACCCTGGGTCTGGATCTTGTGGTCGATGATAAACTTTGTTCTTTTTAATTCATGAATTTAACTGAATTGCTAGTTCTCCACACAACAATCGTGTGTGTTGTTATAATTTCTCCGTGTGCCGTGTGCAGCATAGTTGTCCCATGTTACTTCCCGAAAATTTAGTTTTCTTTATCGTCAAAATTTAGACTTTCATCAATTGCTCTTGATTAGTATATTCAGTTCTAAAACAGCACGAATACAACATCAAGTAAATTTGTCCCATGTTAAGTTCTATCATCATAGGCTGTCCCATGTTCGATTTTCTGCCTACGATGCGATGTACCATGTTCATGTGTTGTTCTTAAAAGTTGTTCAATGTTCAATGTATACGCTTAAAAAGCTGGAATGAGAAGTGAGCAACGAAAAGTGAGAAGTAAGCAGTATTGAATGTGGAATGAGCAGTGAAGCGTGAGAAGCTTCTCTAAGCTGTGAGGTGTAATCAAGGAAAAGTGTGGATCAGTGATGAGTGAGAAATGAGGAGGAAGGTCTGAGTAGTTTTGAGTGATAGGGTGTAATATTTAGTGCAGAGAAATTGTAGTGAAGAGTGAGAAGGGAGGAATGAGCAGTGTGTGGTGAAAGTCAAGAAGTGTGCAGCGAAGACTGAGCGATAACTGAGGAGTTTGAAGTGAGTAGTGGGGAATGAGAAGTTAGAAGAAATGAATGAGCAGTGAGAAATAAGTAATGAGGAGTGTGGAGTAGTGAGAAGTGAAAATTTACCAACGAAAAGTGGGAAGTGAATTGTAAAAAAAAATGTAAGTAAGGAGTGAGGAGTTAGTGAAAAGTAATCAGTTTGGATTGTGAGGGGGCACTAAAATGTGAAGAGTGAGAAATGGGCAATGAAATGTGAGGAGTAAAATGTAAGCAGTGCAGCGTGACGAGTAACAAGTACGCAGTAATGATTGAAAGCACAGAGAACAGACATCCAAGTCCAATCTGAATTTTGTGTAAGGAATATTTCATCGGTAACACAAGTGGCAATAGCGTAGCGCTGCAATCGATCAGTTTCCCATACAAACTTAACTCACCCTCTTGAAATGTTGCAATTCACCACTGACTGTGACAATATGGTGTTTGGCGGCGTTAGTGTTGTCATCGTGTATTGGTTTGCAACCTTACTCAAGTAAAGATTCAAATCCTTACACAACTTTATGAATAAAAATTGTTCTAGCCTGGATGTCTGTTGAAAATAAGTTATCAGTGAGAATAGAGCATTTAAACGTGAATAGAGAAAAGTGAGGAATTTCGAGTTATCAGTGAGAAATGAGCTAGTTCCAAAACTACCCATACTACATGCGTTTTCTTGGTTTTTAAAAATCCGATAGTCACCACTTTGGATTTCACAATGGCGTTGGACATCAATTTTCGTTGTTGTAGGGGGGTTAGGGGCATAATGGACACCCTAAGCAAATGAGTATGTTAGGCCTGTATAATAGACAAAAACTTAACACATTATCAGTTGGCTTACAACTTTAACTTGTTTCTTACATATTTCAATCTTTTACAGCAGCTAAAATTTCATTATTGTGAAGAAATGATGAATTGTAAACCGTGTGTTTTTTGGGGCTGGCAGGAAAGGTACGGGGCGAAATGGACACCCATCGGGGCATAATGAACACCCCTGCATATTTTATGCTGTATCTTTGATAATATAGACCAGTTAAGTAATTTGCCTACGGAGATCAATACCACAGATATAATACTCCATCATCGACGAGTTTACATCACATCAAAGTTGATTAAATAAATTTTAGGCTAAAATAATCGGATTGATTTTTCCAAACTCTCTAAAACGCCTAACAGTATGCAACGCGCGTACATCCATTCATAAGTGCCAGTGTTCATTTCGCCCCGAATCGGCTACAACATTGAAATTGCTATTTTGAGTAAGTTCTGATCAAAAATATAATACTTCATCCATTGCTAAATCTGCGTATACATGTAGATAAACTAACAATTCAATTGTTTTTTATGGTGGACACACTCAAACACTCGTAATACCTTATTTGCTACTGCTTCGAAATTATAAGAAATCCACCATATGAAAAGCATACTTCAAATTCAATGATATTTTGGTTATTTTGAAGGAATATAAATGGTACTTTTATAAAATATAACAATGACTTGTTCCTTTACACTTATACATTAAAAGTTTTACATTAAAGTCAACGTTTTCGGCAAAAACTGGGGTGTCCATTTCGCCCCGGGTGTCCATTATGCCCCTAATCCCGTTCCAAAAATATTCACATAAAATGAGTTTCTTTGGATTTACAAAAACTGTTAGCCGCCATCATGGATTTTAAAATGGCATCGGACATCGATGTTTGTTAGATATACGTCGAGCCCATTCCAGAACTACCCATATTGCATGAGTTTCTATGGATTTTCAAAACATTGGAAGCAGCAATCTTGAATTTCAAAATTGGGAATCGATTCTCTCCGTCTATTCATCGAGTCCGTTCCAAAAATATCTATGCTGAACGGTTTCAAATACCGGAAGTCGCCATCTTGGATTGTTTAGAAATTCTAACAATGATTCATAATTTCCAAAAATTCGTGGAATGTCGAGAATCTCTGTGTGAATTCATGACATTCTCCGAGAATCTTGAGATCATCCGTGAGATTCAACATGGGACAGCTTATGATGAAAAATTCGACATGGGACAATACGATCTGCAAGATATAGGACAGCTTATGCGAAGAAAATCCCGAAAATCGCTAGATTTGTCAGCATTACAGTCCCACTAGCGTTTTTTTAAATCAAAGTAAATTGAATGTTTAAGAGATTTTTTTACAATTCCAATCCCTGAACAATTCACTTTGTATTTTTATAACACTTGTTCGTAGAGAAGGAAAAGAGGTTCAAAACTAAATCATGTTTTCTCAGTTTGCTGTTTTAAATCATGGGACGACCATGCTGCATACAATCGTTTTCTACTTTAAACTCAGAAAATATGAAAATAAACAACATTTTCATTTCGAACCGAAAAACACCGTCGATCGCTCAGGACGCATTGACTGAGATGAAAAATTGGTCAAAAGGCTTGCATTGCGTAATGTTGAGCGGTGCCAATATTCGTTGTTCTGATTCATAATTTCATGACTCTTAGTCATGTTCACACGGATCAGCGTCATAATATTGTGACTCAGCGCTTCGGTATCATGGCTTAGCGTTATGATATAATGCCTAAGCGTTGCTCATAATATATTATTTCTGTTTGTTGAGAGGAAAATTAGAAAATGAGAGGGCCTATACTATAATACAAATTCCATTTTTCAGCAACAAAGAGGATCTTGCTACTCCTGCGTGCAAACGGTCGGTCAGGAATGCAACTCGCTTTCTGCATAACAACAGAATCCGAACAGAACGGAAATATTAAATTTTCCTCACTGTACTCTGTGTGTGTGTGTCGTCGCGCGCCGGATCCAGTTTATCGCTTGAGCTGATTTTCGCAATCCGAGATCTGACAATGCAAGCAATTTCCCACGAGCGTTGGTGGTGGCGAGAACTGACGTTATTTAACCTTCAAAAGAAAATTATACACTCCCCCACCACAGCATCGTCTCCAACAACAACAAGTTCATATTTCTTCGCGTCGGTAGAGTTGTGCAAACTTGCAAACAAAAACACGTGCCTTCGAGGGACCCCATGTTCCTACAACTGCGACGGTGTGGTGTTTGCCGAACTATCGCCAAGAAGGAAGAACCCTTCTACAAACCCACCAACCAGTCAGTGGAAGCAAGTTGTGCTGCTGCCACAGGAGTCTCTGGTAAAAACGGTTGTTGATTTTGCGAGAAGTACTAGGTATTATTGCACCTGCACCTTGAAGCACAGTCACGTCCCAAAGGAGAGCAAAGATGTGCTTTGGAATTAAGGTTTTACCCATCTGGTTGGAAGCCAGCGAAACCACGGCACGATTCAGTTCGGTACCTAGTTTTAGTTGGGATATTTCTTGAAGTTTTGGCTAGATGGGAGTTGCGTTTTAACGTGGCTACGGTTCGCCGGCGGAGTACAGAGTCGTGGTTGATGATTCACTCTGTTTGGAATTTGATTACGAATTTTGTACCAGCGCTGATTTGTTGAGGAAAACTTGTAATTCTCAGGGGTGCGGGAAACTCGGTTGCAACTGCAAAGTTTAATTCAGTTGCACCTGACAAAGATTTACGTCTTCGGGGTTTTGCTTGATGCTTCTCTAGACGTATATACCTGTTACGATAATGTGCGAATAAATTTTGGAGCATGGCTTGATAAATATTATGCCATGAGCGGAGCGGCGGTGAATATGACGTGGATATGATATTCTCACCATGTCATATCATAATCTCTCCAGCCCCAGCTCGATTGTATACACCTAATACCTAGGTTCATTAACAAATTTAATAATGTCGAAATATTCTGTTTGTATAAATAACCATACGGTGCATTTCTATAATTTTTAGATTTTAGCATCGTTTTACCAATGTTGTCCGGATTGATATATGTATGTACCGCATATTTCTTGTATATTGTCGTTGGGGGTGAGAATGGGGCAAAAATGCATACTTGCACATTCAATGTCCAATAACTTTTGCTTCTTGAAATGTGATCTTTAGTAATGATGAAAAAATATTTGGAGTTCGTAAATTTTCCTTAAAACTACAAGTGTGAGAAGAATGACTTATTCTCACCCCTTCAAAAAGAACCGAATTTGTTCCACATTGACAACAAAGCAAGTTAATGAAGTTCTGGTCAAGGTTGATACTGCTTAGGGGAACAAAGCCCAAAATGTCAAGATGGGGTAAAATGGCCCAACTTATAAAATTATTCCTGAATGGGACTTGATCATTGCTATGGGTGAATGATGTCAATATATGTTTGCATTAAACATTCTTCTAGAAGCTAGGCCGCCAAACCCACGCAAAATCTTTTGATTTCCCAATGAAAATTTGCAACTTTCGGTTTTTCGTGCTTGCAATTAAGGTTTCCGTGTGATTTTATTACCAGCCATGTGTTTCCAAGGAGATTAAGGCGCCCATGGAGGCGCATGGTTGTTGATGTCTACGCTCCCATATTAGGGGTTATTCAAATATGACGACCATCGTTTAGCCGAGAGTGGGGTGACACTCCATGTATTGAGTAAACGAAAAAACGTGACAGAGGGGTGAAAGTGAGTCGAAAATTCCAAAAAACTGATGGACATCGATGGAAATCGATGAAAATGCAATAATTTAGTGAATATTTTTGCTGAAGCAAATATTGTCTAATTGCTGTTACCACTTTGAAAGCCTAACAAATGAGGCTATATATCATTGAAAACAATGAAAGTTTGAAAAATGGCATCTTACCCCAATTTCCCCTACCATTACCATATTATATGATGGCTATGTGTTTAAGATTCTAAAAAATATCAATCCACCTAAACCTGTGATGATTCATCAAGTTCTGAAAGTGGCATTTTAAAAACGCCTTATTTTCGATGCTGTTATCGATGATTTATGAAACATTAACTAATTGCTCTAGAAACATACAATTGACAGGAACTACAAGGATGACACCATAGAATTTTTGATTCAATATTCGCAATATTTGATAAGATATTTCAGATAATTTTTTGACTCAATCTCGCCCCTCTGACCCATTGTCACCCCCAACGACCGTACTCAGAATTTATTTGCCCGAACCTTTGCAAATATCATCTGAAGCACATATGACCTCACAAATACTATGTCTAAGGGCCGATTTCTTCACCTACCCGGCTTAACGACGTAAGCCTGGTTTATCTTAAACCACACTTAAAGTTAAGCCAAATTCTTAAGCCAGGTTTAAATATTTGCATTTCTTCACACCGGTTTAGCAAATAAAGGCGACGGCTTACGCTAAGCCAAGTGTAGTATTCACCTCCGCGCCCGTCTGTCACTGACTAATCTCCTCCCTCTCTACCTTTCGCTACCTGTCAATGTATCAATCAAGGTCTTCTATATAAGGTAGGAACATCTGGTATCTTTACCAGTATTGGTGTTGTATAATTTAGTATGACGTAACATGCCAGAAAGTCGGGACGGTTAGTGTTAATACACTACAATCCCCCCTCAACAATAAATAAAGTGCTCGTTACTATAGCCGAATATTAATACATAAATCTAGGCCAAAAGCGCCGTACAACATGTTAGAGTAACTCATTTATACCGAAGAAAAGTTGCAATCATTTCGAGTCCCATTTGATTGACTACATATTCTTAAATCACTTCAGATCAGTTAAAATTTGAATAATCTAACGTATACGATCATCCAAGAAGCATGTGATTCGTTTAACAACAAGTCCAACCTTTGACCTATCCTCCTCATTATCTCGATCATTAAACAACGTAAACATGTTACAGTTATTTTACGTCTACTGTACGTTGATTCTGCCATAATCTCCCTTACTTTTTTACTTTAGTTTTTTTTTTGTTTAGCTATCTGTAGCTAACTATGCAGTAACTATATTCTTCATACCACTTCAAATTCCTTCTCTTCATCTAAATGTCACGTGCGATATAACCAAACTTAGCCTAAACGATGGCTATACCATTCCAATTCAAAACATTAGTTCATGTTACATTGCACCTACATGAATCCGTTTTTTTTTACATTTATCGAGTTTCATTGCTCCGTGTAATTATTATTTTTAACATCGGAGACATCAATACTATTGTAACGCGCTCGATCCACATACGCTTACGCCAAATTAACTCTATCTCTATCATCGAAACATCTCGAAGTTTACATACATGTGGATCAGCTGATCATTCGGAAAAAGGGAATTTCGTCTTGTCTAAAGTAGATATATGTTGAAATTCATTTATATTTCAAACATACCAAACATTTTGCCTTGCTTTTCTTTATCTGAAGAATATAACAGTTCTTATTTCGGGTTATTAGTTACAGCGCTTGCCGGCAAAACATGATCAGAATTGGGCTTCACAAGTTCTTCCATACTTAGGATTGACACCTAATAATCAATCTCACAGTGACGGCCTCCAAATAATTCATTGAAACACTCTTTGAATTCAAACTTTCTAAAATAGTAATCGGATGCTATATTGAAGTTTGTCTCCAGTGTACGGGAGAACGAGACCAGCGTTTCCCAAGAAAGATTATTCCAGTCGCTAGTTACTGAAATTATCAAGAATGTGACCAGAATCAACGCATCCACAGCAATCAGATATTCAAATCCATGCTGATTTTTCGTTTAACTTATGATTAGTTTGTGAATTAGTTAAACAGGCCGTAAAGTTTTCAAAGTGTAATTCACCTCTGTGGGTCACATACCTATAATACACTCACTCAACCTTTCGGTTGTTATGCGGTCAGCAGCAACACGTTAGAGCTGCGTTTAATACTTTGATTTTTTTTTATTGAGTAGTACAAAACACATCAGTAGGACAACCAAAAGAGTATTCTGTGATTCTCGACATTTTCACTCAGAACTAAACGAATCAATTCATTAGTTGATGCTTTTGCTTCTTTTGAAATCCTGACTCTCACTAGAACCCGACCTGTCTTTCTTCAACCCCGTTCTCTTTGTGCACTATCAGAGTTATTAATTGAAGTGCCTCCTCCCACCTGCCATTACGTGAAATTGTATATTGTGTTGTAAGCACAATGAAGCAGGAAATCTTTTTTTTACGACCGGAACGGGAATGTAACCTGCAGTCTCCAATTTGACAAAACGAATGAGGCGAGCATGTATGACAATAAGAAATGTTGACCGTCACGATTCTCAACTCTCAACTCTCCATATCAGTTGGGACACTGATCCATCTGGGACGCTGTTCATCTTCATCTCTCACTATTTCACACAACTCAACTGACTCCATTCTTCTGGATTTTTTTTTATTTCATCCTTTTCAAATCAGCTGATTCATATACCGTTCAGCAATTCAACCGAAATCTCACCACATGATTATTAGCTACTCCATGTTGCAAAGCTACACAGACATCATGTGCAGGCCGTCATCTCATAAACCACTTCCCTTAGACTCATCAACGATCCAATCTTAGCACTATCGTTCATTCCCTCTATCTTTTCTCGAATTCGGCAGCTTCTTTCAGCTTCAGTAACACGAATACTTAGTATTTTCGTAAACACGAACAATTAGTATTTTCGTAAATATAAAACAATCACAAACGTACAACTCCTTGCTAATTCCCAAAAATGCAGTGAATCCTTACTTCGATTCCTTTTCTTAATGGCGTGACGGTCCTAATGGGACCAAACTAGTTTCTCAGTTCAGTGTAACATGAACATTGCGACTATTATGCTGTTGCTTGAAATCCGAAGTAAACTGGGGTGCGAAAATTGAGTTTTTACTCAGTTTAATGTGTCACTACTCGATTCGGATGAGTGCATGTAATAGCTCTTAACTAGCTGAATGATGCGCAATGCTAATCATTTGTTCAAATTTACTTCGCATCTGTAACTTCACATGTCGCGCGAGTCACGACTTCGATTTAGTGCTGCGGCGATAATATATTCTCCGAGACCTCTCTTCGCCAATCACATGTTTTTTTTTTTTGCATTCTCCCATCGTGTAACATGCCACATTATTGTGTGATGGATACACTTTACGTTCAAGAATGTCAAGTAAAATTCCATATTAAAAGTTACTTGAATATTCTGCAATAAACCCCAGGCACTCTCAGTGTAGTTAAATACTCCAGCGTTTACCACATCGACTATATGGATCCTCCAGTATCACCACGATTATCTTAACTGGAACATTCTTCTTTTTTTTTTTTTTTGAATTTTGACTGTTGGTTATATAGTGACCGAAACGTCGGATGAAATCTTAAGAATTCGTTCTTGAGTTATTATCCTGTATCTTTGCCACCCAATGACGTTCCTTGTATTTACGTAGCTTATACGCTTCTACATTCCCATGGCAAATTCTTTACACTTACTGAATCCTCGCGATTCTTGCAGAAGATCCTTCCGCCCTCCATAACATGGTGAATCCTTAAGATTTTCGTCACTGGAAAATCCTTCCGGTCTTCGCAAACTTAGGATATTCCAAGATTTTCTTAACGAGGAGGCTCCTCAAGTTTCTCACAAATGGAAGGTCCTTCCTATCTTAGCAACCTTGAAACACTGAGGATCCTCGAAACACTCGCCACTGGAAGATCCTTTCGATTTTCACAACACAAGAAAATCCTCCTGATTTTCTTAACACGTAGAATCGCTAGGATACATGCGATTGGAAGATCCTTCCGATTTTCACTACCCGGATATCTTCCAGATTTCCTGAATTCAGAGAATCCTTGTGATTCTCGCAACTGGAAGACCTTTCCGATCTGCGCAACTTAAGAAAATCCTCCTGATTTTGTGAACACAAAGAATCCTCACAATTCTTGCAACTGAAAGATCCTTTCAAACTTCGTAACCCAAGAAAATCCTCCAGATTTTCAGAACACGAAGAATCTAAATAATTCTCACAACTGGAAGATCCTTTTGATCTTCGAAACCCAAGAAAATCCTCCTGGTATTCTAAACAAGAAGAATCCTTACGATTCTCGCCACTGGAAGATTCTTATGATCTTCGAAACCCAAGAAAATCCTCCTGAGTTTTTGAACACGGAGGATCCTTACGATTCTCGCAACTGGAAGATCTTTCCGATCTTCGCAACCCATGAACAACCTCCTAAATTTCTTACCACGGCGAATCCTTACGATTCTCGCTACTGGAAGATCCTTCCTATCTTCGCAATCTGAGAAAATCCTCCTAATTTTCTGAACACTGAGAATCCTTACGATTCTCGCTACTGGAAGATCCTACCGATCTTTGCAATCCGAGAAAATCCTCCTGATTTTCTGAACACGGAGAATCCTTACGATTCTCGCAACTGGAAGATCCTTCCGATCTTCGCAATCCGAGAAAATCCTCCTGATTTTCTGAACACGGAGAATCCACAGACAAACAGACGTAACACCTTGAACGATTTTCATGGAAATCCATCGCCCAGTTCACACTACCATCACCTGGTGGAAAAGTTGCACGAATCACTGTGTTGTGCCATATCGTCAACAGAAGGCGCTAGTGTGAAACGTCAAACGCATAGAAAAACGATGCGCGCGCCTCTGGTTGTGAAAGCCACAACTATAAAAATTTAAAATGATCGTTAAAAGCGTGGTCGATGGAAATTTCGCAAGTGTTACGTCTGTTTGTCTGTGGAGAATCCTTACGATTCTCGCAACTGGAAGATCCTTCCGATCTTCGCAACCCAAGAAAATCCTAATGATTTTCTAAACACGGAGAATCCTTACGATTCTCGGAACTCCGATATAATCAGAAGATGCGCAGCAATAAGACGCTCAAAAGGTATCGTTGCGCACACTTGACCACTTCTCCCTTTTCATTCAAATGCATGCAATCTTCCCTTCCTTGCATGCAAGCCACACAATGAGTAAAAATAAACACTTTACTGGGTAACTTCCGCTCAACGTGCAAATCACGAGCATCAAAATAAACATTTCTCCACCTGCTACCGAAAACCGTTCATTCTTGGTCAAATCCAAATCATGCAAATGGATTCCTTACCTGGCCGTTCCTCCACTTGATCCGGAAACTGTTCATTAAGAAGAAAAACAACAACAACCCACCGTGCTGTTTAGAATCCATCCTCGTTCGCCAGTTGTAGTATTCACCTCCGCGCCCGTCTGTCACTGACTAATCTCCTCCCTCTCTACCTTTCGCTACCTGTCAATGTATCAATCAAGGTCTTCTATATAAGGTAGGAACATCTGGTATCTTTACCAGTATTGGTGTTGTATAATTTAGTATGACGTAACATGCCAGAAAGTCGGGACGGTTAGTGTTAATACACTACACCAAGCTTAACGAAATTTCCCATATCATTCCAGTGACTTTCCAATGGAAACGTCATTTTAAGCCGCCGATATTTTGAAATGCCCGTTATATGCAGTATGGAGTAAAAACAACAAAACATCCGCTGAAATTTTAGCAGGAAAAGCGGAATCGCTCGGTATTTTTTTCGGATACAGAAGGAAATTAACTATAATGATCTACCTAGACTGTTGATGTTTTACTCAACGCTAGTATTGAAGATCTACGATTTAGTACCTACTACATATGATCGTTCCACAACATTTGGTGTTCGAACTTGCCTCTCATTGTACAAAGTTGGAGTGCCACATTGCAGAGAAGGCGTTGCAATGTTGATTTTATGTTTTGATCAGTGAAGAGAATTGTCGGACAAAAGAGGCACAAAACAAGCAACAAAGAAGGTGCGACGATTACTCTTTATCCCTACTGGTAACGGATAATGACATCTCTTTATCCGTGATCTCTATTTTTTTTGTTGCAGACAAAACGGAAGCTGAATTTGTTGCGTACTTTTCAACTCGCGAATAATTAATGATTACTAAGCCAATGTCGAAACTGTTTGATGATAGATCTTCAACAGAGTTGCAGTGTTTACCGACTCGAAGTTACCGTTCGAAATTAGCAATGCAAGGCTTAAAAATCTCTAAACTCGTGGTGTACGATGTTTATCCTATTATATTCAAGTTGGGATAAACTTATGTCGCATTGGGTGGATTGTCGCAACAAATACAGGTTGCGACATTGTCATTATTGTTGCGCGATGGTTGAATTTTGATTCACTGGTTTTGATATCCATAATCGCCTTCGAATAAAGTTGCATTTCGATAGTGAAAATGTGTTTCTCGTGAGATGCTCCAGAGTTCAGACCATTTTTCGAATATGTTTAAAATTATGAACTGTGTACATTCAATGAACGCCACAGCAAAGTTCAAGTTACACTAGAAACTAAAATTCCTTAATAGAAACACTTTTATTCCATTTGTTGGTGTTTTTAATACTTTATTTAAAAAATGTTAAGGTGCCGTTCACAACGCTCTAAAGAAAAGGAAAATATGGTCGTGCGTTACGGCCCATGCAAAAAAAATAGGATTTTAATATAAAAAAATGCGTAAATACGATGCACGCTGCCTTGTACTAAAATATGAAACGGAACGTATTTTGCAGTGCTGAAATAGTTATTTATGCCACAAGTTGCAAAAATGATGATTTTTTCAGCACGATTTGCACATTTATCCAACCAGGCTTGACGAGTGCTGAAAAAATCGAGTTTTGCAACGTGTTGTATACAAAGTTTTTTGTAATTACGGAAAACACCCATCAATTACAACTTTAACTGCACATTCTGAGAAAACATTCAAGCGGGCTTCCACGTGTATTAGCCGTCTTAGCCTATTATCCGATCAAGTAGGCGTTTCACTAGGCCTACAGACCAGGGCAGACCGAGATGGCTGTCACAAATTTTCAAGCTTCCGTCCAGTTCAGTCTGGCACTTTTTCTTCTAAGAGGAGAAGTTTTTGGAAGGAATAATAGAGGAAGTGACCGAAAGGACGTGCGCGGACATAAAATTTATAGATTTCCGGCATATTAACTTTGTTAACTATGATAAATTAAGCCAAACTAGGAGCAAATTGTCCAATCAAACAACAGTGCCGAAAAGCACTACTTTTCGGCACACTTAAGAGTGCCAAAAAGTAGTACTTTTCGGCACACTTGTTAAAGTTTGGTTGGAAAAGTAGGACAATAAGCTGCCTTTTCACCGATTGAAAAGTAAGCACTTTCAAAACGTAATTACAAAAATGTAATTTCGATCTATCTAGATTCAATGTCATCGAATATCTTCGAAAAAGGCAATAGGACACGATCGGTGAAGCACTAGATTTGTATTTTTTTTATTAGTTCATTTATTTGATAGGCCCATGCGCGCTTAGGCTTTACTGTCTTTCATATTTGAAATATTAAACGAAACGGTATCACAGACACTCTGTGATGCCAGGGTACAACAAATCTTCTTTTTATCTTTGCCGCGGTTCGTTGACAGCCGTCGTTTGTAGGTACCATCGCTGGCCTCGCATGGAGATGATGAACCATCATTCTCCTCATCGTCGTCGTCATTGTCGTCGTCGTTGTTGTCGTCCTCTCCAGTCGTATTGTGCCGCTCTGCTTGATCCACAGCGACCGTAGGTACAGTTTTCGGTGCTTCTTGTTCGGGCAGTGTGCGCTTGCTATTTGTCGATGTTTCGATGACCTCGTCCGATTGAGTTAAATCGATGCTTATCGGGGGGAAATCAGCATCGCTGAACATTTGTTCGCTTGGTAGCAGGGATGGCAAAAATACTTTTTTCTCTTTTCCGTTCATCGATACTGGCAGTAAAATTAAAACAAAACAACGGCAGCACCAATACCATCAGACGCCGCGACGACGGCAGTCAAGCAGACGCTTGATGGTTTTCGCTTCCCCACGAAAACATTTATGAGCAGTCATGCTGAGGCGGGTGATTGCGAAAAATGTCAAATATTTCCAACTGCTAATGACTCACTTGTTTTAATAAATAATTTAAATCGATTTGCACAAATAGCTAAAGCACACTCCTAGCTTTGTGATGCATGTAAAGAAGTTTGTCTGGAAGCGGTTTGAAACGCAGAAAAATGCGAAAACGGGAGAGACAGAAATTTTTGTCGTCGTTGTGGTCGAATACTGGCGCTCTCGCGCTTGGAAACCGTTTCGAGGAAGAAGGCTGCAGGAAAAAAAATGTTATGACATTTATATTTCGAACAGTTTGAGTTTGGCTGAGCCTATGATGTTCGTGTGGAAAAATGTAAAATGTACAGCCGGTAACCGTTTTTTCCAGTACATTTCTCATCCCTGCTTGGTAGTATTGTTGCTACAGATGGTGTTGTGGTGATTGTTTCGGGATTGTTCGCCTCCACACAATTCTGCTTTGGATGTGTCGCTCGGCCGCATCGCCTGCAGGTGCGGATTTGATTGGGATGCTCCACGAAGCAGACCTCGTTGGCGATCGAGATAAATGAGGGAATGGGGTGTTTGACCTTCATCTGCAACACTCGAACTCCGTTCGGTAACCCAGGGAAGTAATGCCTCCAACGTTCGCTTTGCACTGAAAGCACATCTCCGAACTGCATCATAAAATTGGCTACAGTTGTGTGTGGCACGGACGGCGGAAGATCGTGTACTCGGACACAGGGATTTTGAATAGCTTGCCTTTGCATGAAAAAAATCTCTTGATGTTATGCGCTTTTGCATAGCGCTGCGCTGTGACACAGTCCACCATTTCGACAAACACACATTTTCGGGTGTTGTGGAACTGGACACTCTTCACATCAGATAGAGATAGTTTAATTTCGTGTTCCAGAAACTGGTGGACCTTCCCAACTTCTGGACGCGAAGGCAGAACACTGAAATCTACCACCAGAGTGTTTTTACGAAAAGCACTCATATTCACTGATGCGTAGCACTAGAGAAAATCAAAGCACGTCCGAACGCTGTGAGAAGCAGCTATCAACTGCACTAGATTTGTAGTAATGAGCTAAATTGTTGTATGATAAGAAGTTGAATTCTCCGTTTTTGCAAGGAAATCGTGCAAAAAGCGTGGGTATTATGATTCCTTGCCTAATTTGATGCTGTTTGAGTAAAACTTTGGAAAATTGTACTGATTAAGGCACAAGAAATAACCAAAACAACAACACAGTTTTCTAAAGTTTTGCTCAAACAGCATCAAATTAGGCAAAGAACCATAATACCCACGCTTTTTGCACGATTTCCTTGCAGAAACGGAGAATTCACCTTCTCACCATACAAAAATTCAGCTCATTACTACAAATCTAGTGCTTCACCGATCGTGTCCTATTGCCTTTTTCGAAGATATTCGATGACATTTGTCGTAACCGGCCTTCAATCCTTCTCCAGGCACTATTTATGTTGCCGATTGTCGATTCGGCAGCTGCTGTTCCTTTGCCGGCTGAAGTGAGGACAACTCTAAAAACCTCACTTTTGACCGGCAGCGGAATGAGCGCTTCGAATATGGCCTCACTGCTGCGTCTCCTGGTTGCTGCACCGTACTGCTATCGTTGATCAACTGACTAGCGTACAAAATGAGCGCCGTATTTATAAGAAATATGACGTCATCTTTTCCCCTCGGTCGTCGTCGTGCTCGTGGCGTCTCGGATTGGGTTGACAATTTGTTTTTGAAACCCGAAGTTTCCCCACAGCCGACAATCGAATTTTCTCAAAATGCATACGTGAAACCTAACGTCGGACGTAGTGCGCTGGACAGCGGATCTGGCCCTCTATCCAGCGCACTGTGCCCGACGTACGTCCGACACACGGTTTAGGAGAAAAATCGATTTTCGCTTGCCAAACATTCCGATTTTCAGCTGCACGAACAATATCGACTCTGTGTCGACATATCGTCGGTATTCCGCAACTACACTGAACGGCGGCTTGCGGTGAAAATTACTATTCTGAGGGTCAATTTAAATGCACAACGCCACTAAATTTGTGCAGACTGAGTTTCGTTTTAATTCAACAGAATTATGTTTTCAATTTTACCATGGACTCGATTTTCAATTAAAAAAAGTTTCTGTTGGCAACCGGATTCGAACCAAGAATCTTGACATCACCAGGCTCGCACGCTACCACTCAGCTATCGAACCGGTTGATGTGAGAAGAAACAAAACCCACACAAGAAGCGTTGGTAGGTCGATGATCATGTTTTGCCATGGTAAATTTAAAAACATTTTTGTGCTTGTCATTACTGCAAGGCTCCTTTCAGTGTAAGGTTTGGCGCTAGTAATGGGCGCTCGCGTTTCAAATTATTCGATTGAAAGCTAGTAATCATGTATGATAATATTTTTATTATATTATAGATGTTTACATCGACATTTTTTTCTACATCACCAGTATTACCACAACATTGAATCTAGATAGGTCGAAATAACATTTTTGTAATTACGTTTCGTAACCCAAGTAACAATCTTGATTCTATTTGGTTTTATTTGTTTTTATGGTAGTTTTATCGAAACATTGCATATTCTTGTTCAGATATTATCGGAGTTTCAGCTGAGCACAACTATTCTTTGTCAAAATGTGGTTTTAAAAACACCTCCAAGAATACTTGAGGTTCAGTTCATAAAACCATAAACACAACAAGAACTGTTGAACTTATTTTCAGTTTTATAAGGCCCTTGTAGTTTACTTCAATCATTTGTTCTTGATCAAGAGCAACTGTTCTCGCATAAGAACAGTTTGGTACATGAAAAATACAATAAAAACACAAGCATCACATTTTGATTCTCATCGTTCCATTATTGCTGCCAATCGGTTGCAGCATCCGAAATGAGGTGGGTTTGGTCATCCAGGGCGTCGCTTCCCGTGCAATTCGGGTTCCA
The DNA here is from genome assembly GCF_035046485.1 of Aedes albopictus. Taxonomy (NCBI): domain Eukaryota; kingdom Metazoa; phylum Arthropoda; class Insecta; order Diptera; family Culicidae; genus Aedes; species Aedes albopictus. Next base: position 263,282,621 of record NC_085136.1, on the reverse strand, counting down.
ATCATCGATCTTTAAAATCACTACTTACCTGTTGGAAATGCTGACCGGAGGAATGAGGCACTGTACTGCATCAAGGCCGGTTATCGAAAAAGGCCTGCCTGGTTGGCAACGGTACCGGGCTGATGATAAAATTAATCGGACGAGATTCACAAAATCTACCGCGGTGCGATAATTTATTGTTTGTTTACAATTTGGCGCACATGATTTATTACGTTCTCGGCGGAGTTTGCATAAACCTACATCAAGAACGTTATAAACCTGAGTACTCTTGAGAAATACTTCTCACACTTGATTAAAATGAAATAAATTTAAGACGTTCTTGATTGAGAACGTTATAAATCCTAGTATTCTTGAGTTATGCTTTTAGCTCTGGCATGAGTTGACAGAAGTTTAAGACGATTTTATGATGATGTTGATTAAAACCATCGATAATGGACCGACCACCGGCCTAGATTTCAATGGAATCCATGTTGAGAAAACTCATGAACAATGTTCTCATGACCAGGAATAATTTGTTTAAATATTTTATTAGTGCATTATAATGGAAGCGCGTTGCAATTTTTGGAAGTATCTTGCAACATATATACGATGAATTTTGCTTGGCATTTGGCATCCTTGTTACACCACGGAATTATTTCCAATTTGTGTAATAAATCAATCCCAATTACAATAATGTGTCATTTTCATTGTGTTTTTTTTTTTCAATTTATTTCATCAAACATTTCTGTCGACATAAAAGGTGCATCAGCAACAACACTGACAAATTTATTATCGTTTTATCGTGCACTTGAAGAATTCTACAAAGAGAGAGCAATTCGCCTTGAAGACAACTTGGGAAGTACAGTATGACCCATAAAAAAATGCGACATTCCATTTTTTTTGCGGTATTTGATGATTTTTAATAAAATAACCCTAATGAATTAAACTTTTTTGGATTAGGATACAATAAGGAGGTCATTGTCATACAGGATCTCTAAAATTTTTGTCAAAATATTCATTGGTTACGTATATGGAATACCTTATAATTGTTAACAATTTCTAAATAAAATCAAGTTTTCCTCTAATTTTCAGAGCAAAATGAACTAAGATAGAAACTTTTAAACACATGAGAACAATGAAGAAATATGTACTCTTTAATACGCCCATGTTTGAAAAATATTAAAAAAAAATTTCAAATGTTTAGGAAACAAAAACTAAAAAAGTTGCTACATATTAAAAACCATATTTAAGATAAATTAATAAAAAACTAAACACTGTTTAAACATTTTTCAAAACAATTTTTTGTCGATAAAGGCATATAAACCTACCTTTATGATAGGTGCAAATACTAAGTACTTGAAAACAATTTCATGCTCAAAACATTATATTTTCTAAAAATTATCATTTGTCAAATAATTCAATCTCCAGAAAATGTCTCTTAATTTATAAGTAAATATTTTTTTCGTTCTTGTTCGACGAACCAACGAACTCCTGAAGACCTTATCCAGCCATAAAAGTACTATTTTGAAAATAAAATTTGATTGAATGTGATTGAAAGCAATTGAAAGAAAATGATATCCTTAAAAAACGGCCTCTGGCGCGTGGATTATTTCGACATCCATAATATGTTCAACGTTATATTTCCAAATGTAAGTGCATGAAATCAGTTTATGTCCCTTTGCCATTATCAGATTAGTGGCTCTACTATACTATCCAATAGATACATGCAAGGTTAATCAGTTCGAAGTAGGGGAACGATGACTTTGAAAACTGTCGCATTTTTTTATGGGTCATACTGTACAACAAGTTTTAAGAGAAATTTAAAAACAACTCTCCAAGAGCATCTTAGGATGGGCCTCTTTGATCTTATGGCGGGTTTATGGTTGAGTTGATGTCGTGTTGCAGAGCAATTTGGTTTATGCATGGTTTTAAAGCACAGGTGTTGAAGAATACTTCAAAAGCATTATAAAATTAATTTTGTTACTTGGGAAGTGCTTACTTTTCAATCGGTGAAAAGGCAGCGAATTGGCCTACTTTTCCAACCAAACTTTGACACGGTGCCTTTTTGAAGGCTTTCAATCTAATGTAAAAACTTGATTGTCCCAAACCCGATATGAATATTTTATATTGACGACCCACCGGCTATAGGTTATCATTTTCTTTATCATCGTCTCCATCCGTAACCAAACATTTTACAGTTTTATCGTTCCTAAGTGTACATGCTTCTTAAAAAATATTTTCTGCCGTTTCAAAAATTTATTTATGAAGCAGGTGAAGAAACCCAAACTCTGCAATTTGCGGCTTAAGCCTGGCTTAGCGCTGCTATGCCACCTCAGAGCACCGCTGAAAATAAGCCACGCTTAACGTAAACCGTAGCTTTATTAAACCGGGTTTAGTGGTTAAGCCAAGGTGAAGAAATTGGAAAAAAGTTAAGCCCGGCTTGAAATGTTGCTAAGCCTGGTTTAAAATTTAAGCCCGGGTGAAGAAATCGGCCCTAAGTCTGGTTCACCTCGCCATGGGACTTGCTAGACAACTTTTTTCTTCTAAACTATGAGTAACAATCTGTTCAACAGACATTTGAACAGGGAGGTCCAGGGAGTGTGGAGTTGAGGACCGTCTTCTACACCAAAAGTAAAATCTACTACTTGTTCTTGGACCATCTCTTGTATAGCGTCTAATCCAGTGTCATGGTAAAATAAGAGCTGATTACTCAAGGTTTCTACATTTCAGCGCCCTGTATTGGTACGCCCCCAAGGAAATGATTCCACTATCACGCTTAATTAAGAACTATTCTAGAAAACCCCTCAATGCATTATTATTTCACGGAATGTTTGTGTAATTATCATGGAAAGAACATTCTTGCTGAAATTCCTTTTATGAGTTTGGCAAGAATTCTCCTTAAAATTTCTAGAAAATTCTTCAGGGTTACGTCCAGCGGCACCGCCTATGGGGATTTTTTTTAGGATTTATCAAAAACTTTCTGAAATGTTTACTGACAGAATATTCTCGCAGGATTTCTTAAAATGGAGATTTTTTTCAAGAATTCCCTCAGGAATTTTCCCTGAGGAGTTTTCCCAGGGGTTTCCCAATAAATTTCCCAAAAAGATTAATCTTAAAACTGGTTCATTGGTTTCCTCAGAAATTCCTTTCAAAGTTTTATTCAGGGGTTTCTCCAGGAATTCTTCCAAACGTTTCTTCAAAACATACAATTTAAGGATATTTTTTTTTCACCAAGATTTGCCTTTAGATTAGACGTGTGCGCCGCCGACGATTTTCCATGCCGCCGCCACCAATCAAGTTTACCCGGCGCGCCGCTGTTCACATTTTTCACGCCGATGAGAAAACGACACTTCACGAATCACCTGTCCAAACCTGATATGTAGCAATAAAAGTGGTATTTTTTAAAGAGTTTGTACTTTTTTTCTGATGCATATTAGGCGCATTTTTTCAGAAATAGAGGGAACCTCCAGAAATTTCACCAGGAATTCTTCTAGAAAACCTTCCATGCTTAAGAAATTGTTCATTGGCTTATTTTAACAATTTCTCCGGGGATTATTTCAGAAAACCATCTATGGATTCCAGGCATTCTAACAGTGTTTTAAAATTGATCCATCAATTCCTTAGAAATCCCATAAATTAGGTCACGCAAAAAATACCATTTTCCGCCTTCTCCACCCCATTGCACACTTTTTGTAATGGGCCTCCTCTGAAATTTCCCTTGACGTAATTTATAGGCATTCGCAATTCAGAAATAACGCCAGGAATTCCATTTCCAAAGTAATCCGGAGGTTCTTTTATGAATTTCAGAGGATTCTTCACATTAGATCACTTTTTAAAAAGCACAAACTTCAAATATAAAAGTGTCTATTGATATAAGTAACCTTCCTTGTACACCTAACTAGCAAGAGCAAGAGACCGAGCCACGCTGCTGGCTCGCTTTTTTTTAATAATTAGTGCACTGCCGTTATAAGCATCCCAAGTAACCAAAAGTTCCGCTTCCCATGACAAAATGCACTTTCAAGTTCCGCGAAGTTCAGATAAAGTTCCAAAGGGAACTTTCTGGCTGCTTAAGAGGCTAACGATTAGCCTTGCTGGAACTTCGGTCACAAGTTCCGGCAAGGCTCATTGTTAGCCTCTTAAGCAGCCAGAAAGTTCCATTCGGAACTTTATCTGAACTTCGCGGAACTTTAAAGCTGCTTAAGATGCTACTCGGAACTTTGTCGGAACTTTCAAGTTCGTAGAAGTTCAGTTCAGTAGCATTGTGTTTCAATGAAGATTAAATTTATTTCTTTTACAAAAAACAACTGTTAAAGCATATATGAATAAAAGACAAATATGAGTTTATCAAATCAATGAATATTAGGCTTGAGCAAAAAAAAAAAAAATTGCCGCCCATCGGATTCGAACCGATAGTCGCTGCGTGAGAACCCTGCGCTCTACCACAGTGCTACAGTTGCGATTGAGTGAGCAGCAGGTAAAGACTGACTTGAATCGATTTTCTGTCGGCAGCTAGTTTTACACATTTGTACAGTAGTGAAGTTAGCTTGCCTTTGTCAAGTGTCTTCAGCATCGCAGCGGTAAGTCGGCAGGCTATCACGTAGGAGGATCCAGTTCAAATCTACATAGCAGCAACATGAGTGAAAATATAATTATCAGAAGCAATTTCCAGACATGAATACACAAACCCACCAACAGAGTTGTGATTCTGAAAAACACATTTTTGTTTCTGCATGAATTTTGTCAAAGTTCTGTCAGAAGCTGCTTAGAAGGCTATCCAGCGTGCTTATGTGAACTTTCAAGTTCCAAAATTACTTAAAAATGAAGCTGCTTAGAAGGCTAATGAGCAACCTCGAACAAGCTGCTTAGCTTATAAAGTACCCTTTTATCTGAACTTTTGGTTACTTGGGATATCTGTACCATGTTCAAAAATGTGCAACTGAGAAAACTGCGATTAAAGTTGATAACGTATTTTTCTAATTTTTTTATTCTTAATCACTTAACCTAATTTACAGCTCTATTGTCCACTGGGGCACTACGTGAGCAATTTCAATTGACAGCTGCACATTTTGTACAGCGCCTAGATTCTATTCTACTTTATCGAACTGGTTTCCTTTCTGCTGCTTTCACTTTTTCTACTTCATACCTAGTAGAATGATGAGCACAAGGATGATGATTGATGGCCGTTGTTCCTTTCCAGTCCGATTGGGGGTCCAATATGAGTAGCAAGTTCGCCGATGTCCAGGTATCCGGGTCCGTTTGAGCCATAGGGCTCAGAAGAGGGTCAGTGTCAGTTGCTCTCGGGGGAAAAGCAACTGACGAAAAATTGCACAAGTGCCGGGGCTGGGAATCAAACCCATGACCATCCGTATATGAAGCGAACGTGTGACCAACTACGCCACGGGCCCCGTATTTTTCTAATTGACCAACAAATACAGTACCCCAACGGCACACGCAGCCGGATTTCTATTAAACTGGATTATATCTGGATGATTCCACTTCAGAAGTTGCCTTTTTTAACGCGAAAAAACATTTCATTTTTGAATAAATAGTTCCCAGCGGGACAGTTATGCTGTGAAACACAACGCAAATTTGAAATTTCCACGCATACTTTTCGCAGTTTTTGACTGTATTTCTTTTAGTGGGACAGATATGCTTGGAAATGCAACAATGGGACAATATGACTTGGTATTTATTTTCGAAATTTCAGAACAAACTAAGGACTTTTACAAGTTTACATAAAAATACACATACAATTATACCGATAGGAGGAAAAAAGTTAAAAATGCTGAAAATCAACATGGGACAGATATGCTTAGAACGGCAGTGCACACCTTGCACATTCCTATGCCTAACACCTGATTGGTGCACCGCGTGGCGTGATATCGCCGCGTTGCGCGCCAATCGTTCCTATTGGCTAATCCACCTATCAGAGTTTCCTGACTCTCCATAGATTGCTTCGAATAATGTTTCAGGGCTTCATCAATACATTTCTTAATGGAATGTCTCCAGGAAATTCTCCAGAAGTTCTTTCATGATTTTGTTTGCTGATTTCAGCATATATTCTTCCAAAGATTTATGCCGAAATTCCTAAAATGATTTCTTCATGAGCTCCATTCCTCCATGTATTTCACCAGAAATTCCTCCTCGTTTTACTCGGCTTCACTCGGATTTCACTCGGATTCTTTAAGAAATTCAGATATTTGTTCCTTGAAAGTTTTACATCAATTCATGTGGAAATTTCTCATGTATTTGTCAAGTAATCTTTACATAAGTTTTAGAGATTCTCCAGACATTCTTTCAGGGGTATCTTCAAAAATACGTTCCCGAATTCCAACGAAAATTCTTACAGAAAATCCTCCATGAATTTTGGTAAAAGATTTCTCTAGGAATTAAAAAAAAATATTTATTAAATTCTCATAGAAATTTTACCAACGGTTTCCGAGAAGGAGTTGCCAGAAATTTCTTTAGCAACTCTTTCTTGATTTTTTTCAGGAATACCTTGGGATTCTTTCACATATTTTTTAATGATTCGTTTGAAAATATCTACAGGGATTTCTACAGGAATTGGACAAACATTTTTTCCCAAAATTCCTCCAAGAATTCTTCCAAAAATTTCTCCATGGATTTAATCTTAAGTTAACTAAGGAATTCCATTAGAAATGTCACTAAAGACTCCATCAGTAGTTCAAGGAATTCTTCATGAATGTCGGCCAGAAACGACACCCTAAATTTGTTCATGGATGTTCTGTTCCGATACATTTCCTAGGCTGTTTTACATAAATTCATTTAGAAATTCCTCATGTATTTGTCTAGGAATCTTTACATAAGTTTCAGAGGTTCTCCAGACATTCTTTCAAGGATTCCTTCAAAAATACTTTCACGAATTCCAACGTAAATTATTTCAGAAAATCCTCCATTTTGGTAAGAGATTTCTCTAGGAATTTCTTAAAATATTTATTAATGAATTCTTTCATTATTTCCACCAAGAGTTTCTGAGGAAGAGTTTCCAAAAATTTCTTTAGCAACTGTTTCTTGATTTTTTTCAGGAATACCTTGGGATTCTTTCACATAATTCTTTAGTGATTCGTTTGAAAAAAATCTGCATCGATTTCTACAGGAATTAAACAGAAATTTTATCCTAAATTCCTCTAAGAATTGTTCCAGAAATTCCTACATAGATTTAATCTAAAGTTTACTAAGGAATTCCATCAGAAATGTCACTACCCAGCTAACACGAAGTCTTATATGATGTTGAAAAGGATGATAAAGTGGATGCCATATGCGTACCTGCTCCCATTTAACCACGTGTAAAGTGTACGTATATCGCCTCCACTTTTGCATTCTATTCAACATCATACATGTGCGATCGTGTGTTGACTGGGTAAAGACTTCATCAATAGTTTAAGAAATTCTTCATGAATGTCAGCAAGAATTTACCTCGTAATTTTTTTTTTCATGGATGTTTTTTTTTGTATTATCAGAGTTTCCAGCAATTCCTTAGGAAATTCTTCCAAGCGTTTCTCCGAGAATCCCTTGGAAAATTTCGACAAGAGTTACCAAAGTAATGTCTAGTTGGTTTCTTTTTGGAATTTCTCCTGCTGTTCCTGCAGAAATATCACCTGGGATTCCTTTAACGATTCTCCCTGGAATTCTTTCAGATATTTTTCCAAAGATTTTTACAGAAGTATTTTATTAAATTACATCAACGGTAACCTGAAGGAATTTTCTAAAGGATTGATTGAAAATTTTCTGACAAGATCCTGAACATATTTCATTGAAGCAATTTCAGAAACAATCGTTGAAGGAGTTACTGAAGGAATCTCTCGGGAAAAAACCAAGAGGAACTTCTCTAGATGGCTTCAGAGGAATATCTAGAAGAACCTTATGAGATACTTTTGGAGAAGTTTCTGTGACAATCCATGAATAAATTTCCAAATTTCCTGTATTAAATAAAGTTTTTGAATTTTTTTCTAGAGAATCTGTGAAAAAACTGCAAACAGAGGTACTGGAGGAATTCTAGAAAAAATCTCAACAAGTTTCTGAAGGGGTTCCAGGAGCATGATTTGGAACAAGCCCTGAAAGAGCTCCTCGAGATACTTCTGAAGGAATTCTTGGAAGAATTTCTTGCAAAATGTCTGAAAGGTATTAGTGGAAAGAGAGCTATAAAGGTATTTCCCTAGAGTAATTTTCCGAGAAAATCTTAATCAAATGGTATTGCAAGGTGGTTGGTATGAACCGTGGTATGAATCAAAGACCACCCAGGGGGGTGGCGGTTTGGAATATCCTGAATAATTGCAACAATCTCTGGACGAATTCCTGCATGATTTTCTGGATGAATGAGACATCCCTGAACAATGCTATGGTAGACTGAAGAAAAACCTGAACGATTTTCTGAAGAAATACCAAATAAGAAACCACTAAAAGAATATATTGAATATTCTTTTATATCCCTTTCGTGACGAACCAGCACAATCGTGCTGTTTTTCGGCATTGGTTTTACACATTTTTTTCAATTGTTTTTTCCTCAAAATATGTGATGAAAATAATTTTTATGATCGAGTTATTACTCTAACTTGTATTTCTGAGCCTCAGCTTTGATTGGAATTGTTTATAAAAAACGGCACGAAAAGTTAAACAAAAAGTAAACAGTCACCCTAGAAGTTGAAAAAGATTTATCTGTCGTATTTTTATAAATATTTGTTTAGCCCAGGTATGCAGAGATAATAGTTCTGCAAAACGGGAAGAAAAAGTGGTGCTTTGTTGAAAAGCACAAGATTTCTGGGTGGTCAAAGTGGGACCAGCACAATTGTGCTGTTCCGTCTCCAAGGCGGTCCAAGTTCCATCGGCAATTGCCTATTCTTAGGCGTTTTATGGTATAGAAGATTGATTTTAATTATTAAATCACTACAAAATGTTAGTTTGTAAAAACTTAGACGTATAATTTCATTTCAAGGAACACGACATCAGCTTGTACGAGTGTTTTAAGGAACTTTGAATACTTGGGTGAAAAATATTACTCCATATATGAATTAGATTGGAACAGGGATTTGCTGTTCTTATTATCTTCTTTTTATTCGCTTCTATGATTTGAATACCCTGTCAAGCTGATCTCGTGTTCCTAGATTTAAAATTATACGCCTAAATTTCTACAAACTAACACTTTGCAGTGATTTAATAATTACAATAAATCTTCTGTACCAAAAACGCCTAAAAGTAGGCAACTTTTAGCAATTACTTAGAGAACATCGACCGGCTTGAGGACGGACCAGCACAATTGTGCTGGTCCTAATTTTACCCCAAAAAGTGCATAGGTGGATAAAGTAGCCGAAGTAAAGAAAGTTTTATTCTAGAGGACGTTAAGTTTATAAGAGAAAATTTGAGATAATCATTTTTTTACGGTCCGTCATCTTCTGTGGGCTGAATTATCGAGGAGAAATTGGAATAAGTTGTACGTATATTGTGTACCCTAAAATTTATACCCAATTGCTAAATGAAATTCTGTTAATTTGTAGATTCTAAGGCTAAGTAGTAGGAAGTCGTAAAACGTGCACTTTCTTTGTTTACTTAGTGAAAACATTTGTAAGTAATACTTGAATTCAGTTGAGTACAATTATATAAAACTTATAAACAAAACTTGTTAAACTTAGATAAGATTCATGCAGTTTCATGCGATACGGAGTTCGAAGTGTTTCGGATTGATTTAAGAAGGACACGAAATGTAAGTCGCTTACTTTGTATAATAGTACTGACTTTAACCTAACACAAATACAATTACAGCTTGAAGCTGCTTTGCTGCTGGAAAGACGTGGAAAGACCTTTAACACCTATCCGAAACAGAAAGTAAATCTGTCATGGGACAGTCAGTGGTTCAATTAATTACTACCGTCAATAAGTTATGCTGAAGCGAAATTTTCTGATGGATTGTTGGCAGAGTCATCAATTAATTATCAGTACTTCAGTAACAGTATAACATAACATCAACATCAAGAAATCATCTATGTGAGAAAAAGGAAAAGGATAAAAGAATACTGACCCATTCTATGAACTGCAGCTTAGCAACCCATTCGGCTTAACGTACTTCGGTCTGACGTCCTTTGGCTAAACGTACTTCGTCCTAAGACCGGATCCCCCTAGTTGGGTCAATGTTAAATTGCATATTTGCAATAGTCTTTTCGGGGTAACGGTACATTCGGGGAAACATTTTTCAAGGAAATGGTACATTCGGGGAAAAAACTTTCGGGAAAACTTCATTCGGGGAACTGGTTTTCGGGGAAATGTCGTATAATCTCCTGATGCATCACGTTGGGAGCAGTTTGCTGACGTAGTGTACGGTTTGGGTCAAAAATGACTCTAATGCACATGGAGGGTTAATTGTCTTCTATCTCTGGAGATAAGAATATCTTCTCAAAGAAACTTCATAAGAAATCCCAGCAGGATTTTTTTAAAGAAAAACTGAAGGAATTTTTGAAGAAATCAGAATCAGAATTATCCGTGTAAAAAGTGTGATTTCAACCGCTAGGTGTCGCGACCAACAACATGAAATATTTATCAATTTCTGAATCCGGAGATGACCTCTTCTCTGTTTTGGAGTTACTCCAGAATTTATTTTTAGAATTTTTTTATTTTTTTCATGGATTTCATCAGGAGTATAAGTTTCTTGTGGGATTCCTCAAAAACAATCTCCAGGAGTTTTATGTGAGATTACTGCAGGAGTTCTCATTTTGGTATTCGTGCGCAGGAGTACCTTCTGGTATTTCGATCTTCAATGCTTGCAAGATCGTTGGATTCTCTCTTTATTCGTCTATGGAACATTAACAGGATTCTTCACTGCGCTTTCTCCAAGAGATTCTTCTAAAATTCTTAAGAAGTTTGTTTTACAGGAATCCTCCTTTTGAGAATCCGTCAGGAGTTAGTTGCTTCTCGAAATCCTCCAGAAGATTCTTCTCCAGAAGTTTCTTCTGGGAGCCCTCCTAGGGTTTCTCACGTAGATCTTCTACGAGTTATTTCTGGGAATCTTTCAGAAGTTCCTTCTGAAAACTCTCCAGGATTTTTCTGGTGGAAAACATGCAGGATTTCTTTTTAGTATTCTTAAATAAGTTTGATTGTATTGTATCGTAGTTTAAAGTAGTTCAAATGGATATCTGTATGTAGTCTGCAGTCTTGTAAACATTCGACACTTTTCACTACCTTCATTTCGTTGCCGCAGTCGGGTGTCAGCTTGCTTTGTTACATTCATGCGCTACCGTGTCCTCTTACACACAACACGAGCGATGGGGCGAAGTTCAATAAACATAAGAAAGCGTCAAATCATTACCGTCTGACACGATGACATTTGCCTAATTCAAGCTTTTCGCCTAGATTTGCAGCCAATTCCGATTATGAATGTTAGTACCTATTAGTTTATTCTTGCACGTTGTATTTAATACGACACACATTTGACCAACACAGCTCTCATTATGGAAGAAGACAGGAATAACAAAAGCCGACCCGTCTCCCGAAGACGCTATCGTGGTGAAGTGCATTCATTTGACATTTTTGTTTCGTACAGTAGTTTGATTGCTTGTGTGGCGAATGTCGGAGACAAAGGAGGCCGAATATCGACGAAAAGGTTCAAATGAATGTGATCTCTAACAAGACTGGCCTAGACTTCAAAGGACATCCTTCAATCAATTTTCAGTTTGCATGCAGTGCAATTTTCATTTTTTTCCTTAATACCAACCTTGCATTCTGCCGAAATTTCATCCGCAAGCTTCTGTGTGGACATTCAATCAGAGCCAAAAATGTTGAACATGTCAGCTCTTTCATATAAGTAATTTAAATGAGAATGAATAATTCAGTTCACAAAACGTGAAACCACTTTTTGTCACTCCTGTTATAAATCGGCAAAAATTGGGAAGTCCGTCAACGAGGAGGTGACGGGCTTTAAATGTTATTACCGGATCCGAAGAGGACGAAGCGCAGGGACAGCTTAACCCTCATCGGTGGTGTACTGATTGCAGGAGAGTTGAACCCATAAATTTTTATCCTGATTCAATTTTGTGTCCAAGTTTTAATTACATGTGGCGTCCCGCTGAAATTTATCGTGGAAATGTTTCAAATAATTATTAATTATTGTAGGTACTAACAACAGGCAGCACATGTTTGCAATTGTTCTCGATCCAATTCAATTTCACAAAAGCACTAAACTATTTCATCCCATTCAACTGCACTGACTGTGGTATGACCCAGAAACATTTCCCCACTTGCCGAGGAGAAGTATCATCTTCTCACTTTGTGAATGCCATTCAGAGCAATATAAACTTTATGTCCCCCATTGTGTGTGTCCCTTTCACTGCCACCGCCTTTATGCAGCCTCTCGGGAGGACCACATGTAGCAACCAACCAGGAGAAGATTGCGGGTGTGTGTGAGGGAAGTGACTTGGCAAATCCTAATTGGACGACGCACTTGAGTCGCTTGGCACTAGCAAGCTCGGCCTGGCATTCGAAGAAACATAAACAAAGTAATTGCCCTTTCATCACGCAAACGAGCAGCGACCAACTACGACGCCTCACTGCTGTCAAGTGTCCCTTTCTTCCGTATAGGGGAGTGTGGTCTAGATTAATATTTCTAGTGTTTTTGAGACAACATCCAGTGCAGACACTTGGGCAAACGAATATCGCGATGCATTACTATCCCAGTAATCACGAAGCACTACTATTCGCCTTGTGTGCTAATATAGTGCTTATAAGCAGATGACATGCTCTATAGTGGCCGGACAATAGTCATAAGACGAAATAGCTCCGAAAATAGCCCGCCCATGAACTACATAGTTTCTGAGGGGGGATCAAATTCTACGGTCAAAAATATTTCCAAATTTTTGTACTATGTTTTGGGTGGCTTTCTCAGTCTTTAAGTCGAGAACGAATTGTTTTATACTCAAATTTTTGTATGAAATAAAGTTTATGAGTGAGGAGTCTGAGATGACCAAAAATAAAGTTACATAGTTTATGGACAGCGCCAAGGCAGACTGTGAGTGAAACGTTTATATTTTAGAATTGTTAAAAAAATGTGATCACTAAAAGTGTAGTGAAAAACGTGTATAGAAAACCACCTAATGGCCATTTTTGATTTCCGTAACATAGGGAATCGCGCCACTTGGGCGGTGGCTTCTATATTCGTCTGTTTTCCACTATAACTCAGTCAAATTTGAACCAATTGACACAACTTTTGGAATGTGGTGAGATAGGTATACATAGTATCTACTAGTGTACAGCATTTCAAGTCAATTGGTTCAAAATTGACTGAGTTATAGTGGAAAACAGACGAATATAGAAGCCACCGCCCAAGTGGCGCGATACCCTATAACTATACAGTTTTCATCAAATTATTTTCTAGAATTAGTCTTGCCTGCCTTGCCCTTATACGCCACGAGTGCATTTGGAACCACCGGCCCCTACTCCAGTTCTCACTATAGTAGTGAGTGGCTGGTTGACTGTCACCCACTTCAGTCCAGTTACATATTCCAGCCACTTGGTCTCTAGAACAGGGACAAGCGCCACTTTACTGCCAGTCTGCCGCGCCGCAGCCAGGGAGGCAACCCGCAACCAGTCAAGCAGTGCCATTTTTCCGTCGAGAAAAAGGAAAAGTGCCACTTCATTCCGCGTTGGCACTTGCTTGCTAACTTGCTCGGTGGCCCGTTTGCTTGGTGGAATGTATCATAACCGCGAGCGGAAACACCAGCACGTCAACAAGAATCGTTGCAGGCGGTGGTGGGGGATGGTGACTGTCGCCACAGTGCCTTCCTCTTGGTGTCCTTGAGTCAGCCAGCCCAGGGAGAGATGTTTCTTTCTCGGGATTGTTTTGTTCTGCTGCTTTTCTCACCGCAAGGCCACTGTTTTTCATTTTCCGCATTGATGTAATGGATGGGTTTCAATGTGATCAAGTTGATACAAGAATTCGGTATTATGACACTGAGTTCATTTGAATGATGGGTTACTGCGGGTTATGTACTGTGGCGGTACAGATGAGTAAGCTGAAGACTTTGTTTGAAAGCAGTTTTATAACTATAACAGGCATTCTTGCTGGAATTGCTTTTATGAGTTCAGAAATTCTTCTTAATAGACCCCCGAGATTTTTTTTAGAAAGTATTCCATCCCAAGTACATATGTACTTCTTCAGAATCTTCTCCGCGACTACTCACAGTGACATCGCTATAAATTTCTTTTGAATTCCTTCAGGGTTTTCCTATTTTTGACCTAAATTTGGATGGAAAGAAGATTCTTGCAGGATTTGAGCAGTATTCCTACAAAGATTCCTCCTGGTAGCCCTTCAGAATGCATTTCTGTTCATCTATTTCTCTGAGATTCTTACGATACGATGTCTTCTCCAAATCTTTGAAACTGGTCCTCATCCCGGGTAGAGGTGAATAACAAACCAATAACTAAAGAATAACATATTTTGTCATCATATCGAAATTTGCAATTCTTTAGTTTTTTTTTATGAATAGCTCAGGATGACACATAAATAACGAAACATGCTATCATTGCAAAACTTGTAATTGGGGAGTTATTATTGAGTAGTATAATAACATAATAACAAATATTACTATCAGCCATAATACCAAAACAATAACATAATTTGCCATCATATTAAAATATGTTATTATTTTGACATTCTTTCTGCTATTATTTTGTTATTACGATGGTAAAATCAGTAATTCTTTAGTTGTTATGTCATTGAAATTTAGAAATTATTTTTGTTATTTTAACTCTTATTTAAAAAAAACCAATAGCAAATATTGCCATTCAAATATTCTTTTTTAATGGTAAAATTTGCCATTTCGCTCTACCCAGGATGCTTCTTCAGAAATGTTTTCTGGGATTTCAAAAGGGATTATTTTGAAAATCTCTTCAAGGACTGCTACAGAAGTTCGTGCAAATATTTCTGAAAGCATTCTTCCAGGAACCTAATCAGATTTCTTCCCGTTGTATTCCTTTGGGAATTTTTAACGAATTCTCAAGAAATTCTCGTAGTAGTTATTCCATGGGGTTTCCAGGAATATCTCCAACGATTTCCTCAAAAATTACAATTCCAGGAGATTTTTTCTCAAAGATTCGGAGATTCTTCCAGAAATTCCTGTAAGGGGTTCCTTTAGAAATGCAGAGTTTTCCTTCTAACTCCTTCAGTTATTCCTGCTGGAATATCTCCAGAGGTTCCTTCTTGTATTATTCCATTTATTCAGGGATTTTCTCAGGCATTTACTTAGAAATTCCTCCGAAAATTCTCAAACGATTGTTCTGGAAGTTCCTCGAGGGGTTTCTGCAGAAGTTCTTCCAGGTATTGCTCTAGAGTTTGTTTAGACTACATTCAGATCATTTCAAACATATCACATTCTCTTTTGAATTCCTCCAGGAGTTTTTTTTACTGTTTTTGTACGATTTACTCCAGGGGTTTTGGTGTACCTTAAGTTTTTTTTTTTTCTAAGAATACCCGCAGAGGTATCTCTGGGAGATCTTCAAAGGATTCCTACAGAAAATCCTCCAGGAATCACTCAGGAAGTGATTGAGAAATTCCGTGAAGAATTCAAACAGTATCTTTGTTTGCATTTTTGCAGACATTTTTTTTGAAGATTCCTTCGGATATTCCTCTACGGGTTTTCTCCAGGATTCCCCCAGCAATCAGCCCCTTAAGAAGAAGCTTAAGGAATTTCTTCAGGCATTAATTCAGGCATTATCACAAAGATTACATCAGAAATTGTTTAAGAAAATTTTGACCTAGAATCTCCCCAGAAAATTTTCAAGAATTTTCTCTAGAATCTCCAAAGGTGACAGGAGTTCCTTAAGAATTTTTTTCAGACAATCCTCCAGAGACTTCTTCTAGTATGTCTTGTGCAATTTCTGGGAATACTTCTGAAAAATGGTCAGGAGGAAAAAATACCTAAACATTTGCTGCAGGAATCTCTGATGGAATCGCAGGAGATACTTCCAACGGATCCTCAGGAGCAGTGTCTAAAGAGAATCATTGCAAGAATATCAGCAGAAATTACGGAAGGAATTTCTCAAGGAAGCCTTGAAATAACCCTTGGAAGAATTTCCGAAGGAATCTCTGTAGGTTTTTGAATGAAAATTTAGGAGGAGTTTCTGAATAATTCCATGGAAGTGTTTTTAAAGAAATCCCTTGCTGAAATTCGTGAATAAATCCCTACAGTTCTGAAAAAGTCTCTCGAGATATTTTGAAGTTATTTTAGAAGGCACTCGAGCGGAAATTTCTGAAGGAATCTTTGAAGCAATTGCTGAAAAATTTCCAGTAGAATCCATGTAATAATCTTAGAAGCACTTTTGGATGAATCTCAATTGAAATAACTGAAAAATCCCAGGGAAAATGTTGAAGAAATTCCAGGAAGAATTCCAGCGGAATTCCTGTAGAAACTTCTGGAAGATATTCTGAAGAAAACACCGGAAGAGTTTATGGAAGAATCTTTGACAGAATTTCCGAAGCAATTCCCGCAGAAACTCCGAAGGAAGTCCTAGAAAAATTTCCGAAGGATTTTTAAAAAAACAAATCCCAAAAAGAATTCCTAATGTAATCACTGGCGGAATATCAGAAGGAGCTTATAGAAATGGACTTAAAATAATTCTTGAAGAAATTTTGGAAAATTTTTAAAGGGAATATCTAAAGGAATACAGCAACTTTGGAAGGAAAGCATAGAAGATTTTTTAAAAGAATCCCTAGAGAAATTTTTGATGGAATCTCATATATAAGGAATCTCCTGAGAAATTCCTAAAGCAATCCCTGGAATTTCTGCAGTGAACTTTGTAAGAAATGTAGAAGATTTTCTGAATAAATTACTGAAAGCATTTCCGAAGGAATCAATGGGTGATTTCCTTAAAGACTTCTTATACGGATTTCTGAAAAAAGACTGTGGAGGAATTTCTGAGAAAATCCATGGCAGTTCTTCTAAAGAAACTCTTTACGAAATTTCGGAAGGATTCTCTGAAGGAAATTCTAGAGGAATTTTTGAAGCAATCTATGAAAGATGTTCTAAAAGAAACTTCATTAGAAAACCATAGAAAGCTTCCCGAAAAGAACCCTTGTAGATTTTTTTAATGGAACCCGTGGAGAAATTTTGAAAGGAATCCAAGGTAGGTTTATTAAGGATTTCTCAAATAAACGTCTGGGTAATCTCTGATCATAGGGAATCATAGGAAACTATGATTTCCTAAAGAAATCCCTGGAGAAATTCCTGAAAGAATATTCAGATAAATCTCTCCAAAGTTGTACCTGGCAGAATTTTGGGAAATTGCCTGGAAGACTTTCTAAAGGAATCGCTGCAGAAATTTCCAAAGACACGCATGGAGGATTTTTACAGGAATCCTTGGAAGAATTTCTGAAAATATCCATGGACTATTCCTTCTGTTAATTTCTGGAGAAATCTATCAATATAAAAAAAAAATCTAAAGTTATTACTAAAGAATTTCTCAAGAAACTCATGGTGGAATTTCTGAAGCAATCTGTGCAAGATTTTTCAAATTATTCTTTTGTGAAATTTTGAAGGAATTGCTAGTGAAATATCCAAATTAATCTCTGTAAGAAACTAAAGAAATCCCTGGAAAAAGGTTCCGAATAAGTTTTCATAAAGATAGATTGTCTAGTTCCTAAGGGAGTTCTCTGATGAAATTTCGAAAAAAAAACATGGAAAATTTTCAAAGAAGTTCCAGCTTTTTTCAATCTCTACAGATGTTTCAGAATAAATCCTTTAAAGAGTTTTTAGAAGAATCACTAGAGAATTTTCCAACCCATGGAAGGTTTTTTTTTAATAAATAGACAAGAAGATTTTTTGGAGGATTTTTTGAGGAATTTCTGAAACATTCCTTAGAAAAATAACTGAAAAAGTTTCAACAAAAATATCTCAATATTTTTTTCAAAACTACCCTACGAGAAGTTCAGAAGAAACTGCCAAAAGATTTTTTGGAGGAACCCTTGGAAAATTGTATAATAAATTTCCTGGGATTTTTGGAAAGACTCTCTGGAGGAATATTTGAAGAAAACCTTGTAGAGATTTCTGAAAAAATCTCTAAATGCACGCTTGCCCGCAATGAGCGCATGGAAATTGAGCTCTTTTTATTCACGATGATTTTGGTGATGTAAATCCAAAATGTTCATGTGCTCAGTAGTGCAGACAAGCCTGTCTACATGAATCTTAAATGGATTTCCTGGGAAATGTTCGGAAAGAAACTTTGAAGGATTCGCTGAATGAATGCCCTGGACGATTTGGTTAAAAAAAATCGCTGGATGAATTTCCGTGAAAATTTTTGAGAAGTTTCTGAAGGAATCTTCGGAAGATTTGTCAAAGGAACCCTAGAGTTTTTCTGGAGAAATTGTGAATTTATGATATTCTCTGACAGAATAGCTGCAGAAATTTCTGAAGAAATCAGTGGACGATTTTCCGAAAAATCCCCCAAATAGTTTTTGCAGGAGTTCTAGGAGAAATTTCTAAAGAAATTTATGAAGTTATTCTTAGAGCATTCAATTGGGAATTTTCTGGAAGAATCCCTGGGGAAAATTCTAGAGGAAGCTTCGGTAGATTTAATGAGAAGATCCATTGGAGTAGTATTGAAAGGAATCAAAGAAAGATTTTCTAAAGGGAGAATTTATGGAAGAATCTCTTGAGGAAATTCTGAATGATGAATGATATTCCAAAAGAATTCATAGATCATTTTCGAAAGAAGCCCTCTATATTTTTTGTTGGGAACCCCTGGAAAAGTTTCTGCAGGAAACTTTGGAGGAATTTCGGATCGTACATGGGACAGTCTCTTTAAGGTGAAACATCAAGAAATCCCAATTTTTCATACAAACTTTAGAGGCACAAATCTGACGAATAAAGCATCGAGCCAAGCCACACTTGTTTTTCCTGGCTTTGCTCACTTGCAAAAAGAGGCAGCTTTTACAAATCGAGAGCATTTGTTTACGAATTTTCAAGATTGGTGCTCTTGAAAACGTGAGTAGAGGACCAAGTCGGCTATTGTGGCAGCCATGTTTTCTCTGAAATTTCTCCTTAAAAATTAGCAAAAATAGATAAAAAAAAAATTGTCTTGTACTGACTTTTTGAACCCTCTAAGCAGAATACCTTCTGCGAATGAGTGTAATTAGTTTCGTACCTTTTAATTCCGCCCTAATTGCTTATCCTTGACAGATACGCGTATTTCGACTACCACTTGTTATCTTCCTCAGGGTCAGCCCAACTAATATTTATGCTGTATAAGAGCTAATTCAACCACTTTTACAAAAGTGTTTGTTCCATGAGCTCTTATGCAGCTACTTTTGTTAGTTAGGAGTTATCCACTGGATAACTGACACTGAGGAAGATTACAAGTAGTAGTCGAAATACGCGTATCTGTCAAAGGATAAGCAATTAATGCGGAATTAAAAGGTACGAAACCGATTACACTCATTCCAATTAAAAATTGTGTTTTTTTCACTAAAAAATAAAAAATAAAAAATTGTATCTCAATGCACGTATGATATATACGATGTTTGCGAGTTCAATATCTTAACTTCCATCAATCTGACACCAACATTGTGTTCAGATGATAGAAACATATTAGGGGTATTCACTATGAAATGGCGTTATTCACTATGAAATGTTTCAAGAATTTGCGGAAGAAAAAATCGAAGATTGGTTTTGTAATTACGACGTTTAATCCGTATACACTGTTTAGTGAATCCCCTTACTATTAACTGCAGCACAAGATATTTAAATTGTAACAAATTCGGTGTTAAAAAAACTGTTCTAACTAAATAAATTTTAAGCATGGTCTCGCAATTAGCCGTTATAATGCATCAAAAATGTAGGTCATTGATAGAAGTTCTTTTAATTTTATTTGGCACAATGTTGATAACTTGGTTTTCTGCCAACGAACAAGGCACAAAACTGAAAAACCACCTTCAGCTGACCCTCCAACCAACTAGAAGGCAGTTCTTCCTCTTCCCATATATTCAATATAATACGGCGTAAGAGTTGATGCAGCTGCTCACTACCGTGCTTGAGAAGCTCGACCGGAAGTTCATCCTTCCCAGAAGCCTTATTGGCTGTCTTGATCTCGTCTAGCGTTGGAGGTTCCACAGCTTGTCCGTTTTCGTCGATTCGAATTCTGTCTGTCGCTCTTCCATTCTCACCGTTGAACAACTCCTTGAAGTGCTCTCTCCACCTGGCAGCCACCATTGTCTTGTCTGTCAGCAAGTTTCCTTTACGGTCGTTGCACATGACGGGAGAAGGCGCCGTTTTTCTCCGCATGCCATTGACAGTTTCATAAAACCTCCGCATATCATTCTGCTCCACACTTTCTTGCGCATGAGCAATCACATTTTCAGCCGCACCTGTGAACAGAGGCTCGGGACGTACCTCCTCAATCTAGCTGAAGTTTTTAGGACAACAGTACCCAGGCTGCACTTCCAGCTAAGCACACAACTCTTGGCTGGCGGTCTTTGTCATCGATTGACCCATGGAAGCATGAGGTAGGAACTTGTGAGGACCAGAGCTAAGGACTGTATTGTTAATTATGAGTACACCTGATAATTGCTGTATTTGAAAATGTTTTATTTATTTTGTAAATTAAATTCAATAACATTGTTTATTGATCATCAGAAAAGCCCATGACATCATTGTATATTTAATTTTTCGTGGATCTTGCCACCTCTCGCACTTTCTTCTTGGTGTTCTTAATAGGGTTTTGGACAACTGTTCCGACGTTGGTTTTGCTTGGATTGACCCAGTTTTTCTTGAATTTGGTGACGTGCTCTGCTCCTCTATCCTTTTCCATAGTTTTTATTTCATCAAAGCTAACTTTTTCTCAACGGGCCTTATTTGCGGGCAATTTAGAGCATTCATTGCCTTTTCTACAAATTGAACATTGTTTTCTTCATACCAGTCAAAGATGTCACGCGCATAGTGGCAGGATGCCAAACCCGGCCAAAATAATGTAGGACCTTTGTGCCTTCAGATGAGTGGCAGAATAAGTTTCTGGAGACATTCCTTCCCGTATATTTCGACGTTCATACTTGGGACGGTGAAGCAAGGTGATGATTTCATACCACATTGACAAATTGCTGGCCAAACCAACATATTTTCCCAATTTTTTCGCAAAAAATCGATTTCCCTCAATTCGGAACATCCGTGCCACGCTTCACAGTGAAAAATTGTACCCCTGGAAGTGCCTTGTAGTCCAGTTTGACATGCGTTTCATCATCCATGATTATGCACTTGCTCAAAACTTCGTCGTACAGTTTTCAAGGCCGAGTTTTCACATAATCCGCCAGAATTTGGCTGCGTTTTGAACATTTCTATTTTGGGTAGGTCTTCAGGGAATAACGCTCCTTGGCGCGCTGTCATTCCACACTTTTTTGCGCAATCTCTGATAGATACCTCCTATTTTTCTTTAACGTTTTTTGCAAATTTTGCTGTCCAAATTTGACTTGGACGTACTTGTTTTTGTTTTTCGCGTCCGGGTGAGTCTTTCAGTGTGTTATGCATACTGAAACTTTTGATAGAACTTTAGACAACAAAAACCCTAACACATTCAACTTTTGCTATTTTCTTAGCGATAATCATTTTTCATTGCAGTACCTGGTCACAATCTATTTTCGCTTCTTTTCCGTAAACGCTCGCATTGTTCCGCTTGAGGAAAAATATTAACTTTTAATGAAGGTTATCGTTTGTGTACAACGTTAGCAACACATAGACGCATAGCAGTTGTCAAAATAAGGCATAGTGTTTTTAATACAGAGCCTCAAAGGTGTACTCATAATTAACGATACAGTCCTTCCTTATGTTGGACGCTCTTCTTATCGACTCAACATTTTCTTTAGTTCATTCCAAATATTTGACCATGTGTACTTCAGGCCTTACAGCGAACGCAGTTTGACAATTATGAATTGTATACGAATTGTTCGGTCATCTTTGTTCATGCTCTGCTCGAGCTGTGAACGAGAACTCACCAATTTTATGTATTATCTTATCTTCAACAACCATCACGCAATCACCGGTAGCCGTGACACAAACATCTGGGCTATACAATTTCCCTCCCAATGCCATTCAAAACATCCGACAATTATTAATATGTTTAGGGCGTAACCCGACTATCATTTTCCATGAAATGTTCCACACCGTCAGGATCTTCCGACTCTGGAGGCGAATACGTTCATATGCTGTTTGGCGGCATACAGCACTGCAGATTAATAATTCAAAAAATTCCTCCACTCCCGTATGGTTGCGATGGTTATCTCACTACACGCTACAAATCTACCTATGTACGACGTACGTACATCCCTCCCGACCTGTGGGTTAGGTTTGTACCCAAGCAGCACACAAGTCACAAAGGAGTGTCGACAGCGCAGGTTTTTGGTTGTACAGGAGCTACATTCATGAAAATCTAACTCAAAGGCAGAATAACTTGAAAATGACTTTTGTCCAACCAAAAACCTGCGCTGTCGACACTCCTTTGTGACTTGTGTGCTGCTTGGGTAGGACTCGGTGGCTGGATAGGCTCGTGGAGAAACGCAGTGCTCCACATTCAAAATAGAATATTAGAATTATTCGTGTTGTGTGCAGTGCAGTAGCCCCACCATGTCTGTAAATCTCTCCAGCAGCAGCCACCCTCTTCATCATCCGTTTCGGTGGCAACAGGGGGGTGGGAAGGGGGGGGGGGGATGGAATGATACAGCTAATGCTGCTTGCTATCTGTGGGTACTTTGGCTGGTGATGTTACTGCATGGCTTTAGCACACAGTACACAGAAACCGCAGTACATTTTTGCTTGCAGTGGTTCTCAACCTACAGTGATAACCCCTCGGATGCTGAGAATCTCGAAATTTCTGTTTGAAGATTACATTTAAACTGTACAATTACAAAATATATCCTTCCAGGTACGTCCCAAGCGTCTGTTCATCTTGGAGGTGTGGCTCAAATTGCGTCTTTTCCAATTTTATGTTATGGCTGTCTCATCACTCAGACCATCTGGAAAGCTTTTAACATCAGACAAACAAAAAATCCAAACGAAATATTTTCACATGGATGGCACGACTTTCAACACGTTCCAAACCACTGTCGTGGACTGACTTTGCTGCCATGGTGCTACTCTGTCGTATCGTTTATGTGTCAACGTTATCCTCGTTCCAATCCAACGCCGTCGAAGTTCTGCGCTAGATGCAAACACAGCCATAGGTAAGCCCCAAAAGTCGGGTTTCATTGAATCACACGCGCGAGCGGCAGCTCCTGCTGGCTGCTGTCTGCAATTGACTCTGATGTATGATGTTGTGCGACACTACTGCTGCTGGTGGGTGGTTCGGTCCGTGGTCTCCGGGTTTCATATTCAGCCCCGTACTCCGTCGTCTGCTCTCTGCTCACACCTGATGAAAGTCAAGGGACTCGACGACAGCAACTTGCTCTCCAGGCTTCGCTTTGCAAATTCGCTTAATGCAAAGGATTCAGATTTAATTCGTTTTCCGAACTAATCCGGGACAAAATTGTGGGAAAAGTTCTCGTTTGAGAGTTTTGAATCAACGACGACGTAGCCGTCGCCATTGCACAATGGTCCCAGGTCCGAATCTAGCTAGACAAAATTATTTACGGCGAAACTATTGATTTTAGCTATATGGTGTCTTTGGGAAAGTTTTTCCAAAATTTGTGTCCTATTTAGTCAATAAATTGAAATTAGGGTGGTCCAAATGGTTTAAAAGATTTGTATATCAACTTTTTTGTTTTTCCAAATACACCTATACAATGTTCTACAAAGTTTTAGAACAATTAATTTGGAGCAACTTTGCCGAAGAAACCAACCTCCTAACTATTACGGTTGACGAGTTATGATTTTTTGAAGCTTGGATGTTAGGGTGGACCTTAAAAATCAGTTTTTTGCTTATAACTTTTCATAGGGACATTTCTCGCAAAAACGTTGTTCCGAGCACTTTTAGATCTTTTGATTTTACACTTTTTATCCGAAGAGGGCAATGTTATATCTCTTGAAATAAGAAAGTTATGCAAGATTTTCTCTTAAAAAATCGCTTTTCTTACATGTAAATATTTCAGAATGGCGCAAACCGATTTTCAATCTTTTAAATCCATTCAAAAGATCTCACTTTCATTTTTCGATGGTGAAAAAATAAAAGAAGTGTTTTTTGTTTAAAGCGCTTAATTAATTTTTGAAAATATGTCATTTTTCATCAAAAAATGGCCATAACTTCAAGAATATAGAAAATACAGGTATGATGTCTTCGGCAAAAAGGTGCGCAATTGAATGCTTTAAAATTGTCTAGAACTAAGTTTTTTTTGAAGAATCAACACATAAAACATATTTTAAAAAAATTGGATTTTTAACTAAAAAATAAACACTATCAACGTTTCAAAGAACCTTCTGTCAATGCTACCCTAATGAAAGGTTCCATACTTGTCTCTATATGTTGAATTTCTAAAAACAGTCAACTTCAACAATGTACGAATTACGGGTATGATGTCTTCGGCAACAACGTGCTCAATTGAATGCTTTAAAAATATCTAGAACAAAGTTTTTTTTTTAAACCAACACATAAAAATATATTTGAGAAAACAATGTTTGAGTGACAATGTAACCCGATTAGAAAAGGAATGCTGATCAAAGTAGCCTGGATCAAAGTAGACTAGATCAAAGTAGCCTAGTTCAAAGAAGCCTAGTCAGCAGAGCATGATTTTCTGCATGCATGCTGTTGAATTTTGGTTAGTGCGTTATCGTTCCACAGAAAAAAGCAAGATGTCAGTTGGTAAGTTACAGAATTTCTCAACTTTTGAAGTAGATTCCCTAACTAAAGTTTTCCACCAGGTCTTAAAGTCGCCTTCCATGAATTGGCTGAACAATTCATTACCGATAGTTCTACAACATCTTTGTGTCAGTACGTTATTGACAAGTTCCAGGGCAAAACAATTGATACTGCAGAACTTCAAAAGAAAATTAGCTTTTTCGCACTCAAATTCACAACAGCATGGAAAAAGAGCAACCGGAAAAGAGACCGTTTCTTTGAGCGCAACAAAATTTGGTTGAGTGAGTTTGAAACTTTCAAAGAACTTCCGATGTCGAACACCAAGAGAGGGCGTCCGCGTAAATCATTTGAAACCTCAAGCACAAAATCGAAGCAGTGAAAAGTTCATGATATCAGCGTCGAAGTTCCGTATCAGGAGTTGATGTTTGCAGCGGCAACAAGAGCCGCAAGTTCCGGACATAGAGATGCGGCAAAGATCATCAAAAATATTTCTGAATTTCCAGAAACCGCCACTAGCTTGAAGCAATCTATGAAGTCTAGTGATGCCGGAGTGGAGCAGTATTCACCGACTGAAGCTTTGGCATTCATTTGTAAGAACGGATTTTCCAAGAGTCAATACAATGACATTCGTGCATCGGATTTGAAGAAAGGGTGTGATTTGTATCCGTCCTACAATCGGGTTTTGGAGGAAAAGAAGCTGACGTATCCTGAAGGTAATTTCTATTTCATTAGATAGGGCCCATTCATACACTATAAAGGCATCACAAAACATCTTTTCTATTATCTAACATGATCGAAATGAATCTATGTTGCTTATGGACAGATAATTATGGGAATGCAAAAATAATCATGAGATATTCATAATTTTCAGGTATTACGATAAAACCATCAGCAGCCGAAGTTCCCCTCCAATCCCTAGTTGACCACACAAACAAACGCTTAATAGAAAGCCATAGAATTATTCTTGCTGGTTCGGCTTGTAATACGTTTGAGATTAACTATAAGTGGGGCTGCGATGGCAGTAGCAATCACTCTCGCTATAAGCAAAACTTTGTTGAAACGGATGAAGACGGTGAATTACGACAGTACAATGATTCACACATATTTTCGATGGCTCTTGTTCCTCTCCAATTAATTGGAAGAATCTCAGAGCACGAACGAGATATTTTTTGGAAAAATGATCTACCTTCTTCCGTTTCGTTGTGCAGACCGATCAAGCTAATTTTTTTTGAAGGAATCTGCTCAGCTAACGCGAAATGAAGTTGAGAAAGTGCGAGATCAAATAAAAAATCTGAGGCCAACTGATATTCTTCAAGACGGTCGGACAATTACTGTATATTCTTCGTTAATTCTAAGTATGATGGATACTAAGGTAGTAAACGACCTCACAGAAACAAACTCGCAATCCTGCTCATTTTGTGGGAAAAGCGGAAAGAATCTGAATGACGCAACCAACGATCTGAACGAGACCAACGCTGAAAAGTTCTCTCGTGGATTCTCCCCTCTCCATTGCTATATTCGGACAATGGAACTGTTTCTTAAGGTAGCATATCGACTAAAAATGGAAAAACCGACATGGTGCGTAGCGAAGTCTAACGAAGCTGTCCGTCAACGAGAAGCCACCATTCGAGCCGAAATAAAACGAAGACTAGGGCTCAGAATTGGCGAACCGTTACCGAGCGGTGGCAACAGCAATGATGGTAATACCTCACGAACGTTCTTCAAAGAATGGCGTACAATCTGCGAAATTACTGGAGAGAATGTACATCATTCTAGTTATTATCAACTGTAAGAGTGATATCAACGTGGAAGTATTCCAAAACTACTTGGAAACGACTAGGAAACTTTATATCAGGTAAGATGTAGTTTGACATATAATAATAATAAAACTAATAATAATGGAATTGGATAATAATAATTATTTATTCTAGCCTATATGGTTGGTATCCGCTGTCTCCAACTCTCCACAAAATTTTGGTCCACGGCGGTACCATCGCGAAGCACAGTACTGTTCCTGTTGGAATGTTGAGCGAGGAAGCACTGGAGACCCGGAACAAGTCTATCAGAAAGTTCCGAGAATTCCACTCCAGGAAATTCAGCAGAACGGCAAACATCGAAGACGTCTTCCAACGTTTGCTTCTAACATCCGATCCAGTGATTTCCTTGATGAATAGGAAAAGCAGCGATTCTCCTTTAAACTCTCTTCCAGCCAAAGCTCAAGAACTTGTTATTTTGAATTGAATTGAAAAGATATGTAGTTTTAATTTTTATTTGTTCTAAGCTCAATAAACCAAAATATTAAGTATATACATACTAATCGATTGTTTTTAAAAATCCAACATAGAGAGAAAAGTATGGAACCTTTCATTAGGGTAGCATTGACAGAAGGTTCTTTGAAACGTTGATAGTGTTTATTTTTTAGTTAAAAATCCAACTTTTTTAAAATATGTTTTTATGTGTTGATTCTTCAAAAAAACTTAGTTCTAGACAATTTTAAAGCATTCAATTGCGCACCTTTTTGCCGAAGACATCATACCTGTATTTTCTATATTCTTGAAGTTATGGCCATATTTTGATGAAAAATGACATATTTTCAAAAATTAATTAAGCACTTTAAACAAAAAACACTTCTTTTATTTTTTCACCATCGAACAATGAAAGTGAGATCTTTTGAATGGATTTAAAAGATTGAAAATCGGTTTGCGCCATTCTGAAATATTTACATGTAAGAAAAGCGATTTTTTAAGAGAAAATCTTGCATAACTTTCTTATTTCAAGAGATATAACATTGCCCTCTTCGGAGAAAAAGTGTAAAATCAAAAGATCTAAAAGTGCTCGGAACAACGTTTTTGCGAGAAATGTCCCTATGAAAAGTTATAAGCAAAAAACTGATTTTTTTAAGGTCCACCCTAACATCCAAGCTTCAAAAAATCATAACTCGTCAACCGTAATAGTTAGGAGGTTGGTTTCTTCGGCAAAGTTGCTCCAAATTAATTGTTCTAAAACTTTGTAGACCATTGTATAGGTGTATTTGGAAAAACAAAAAAGTTGATATACAAATCTTTTAAACCATTTGGACCACCCTAATTTCAATTTATTGACTAAATAGGACACAAATTTTGGAAAAACTTTCCCAAAGACACCATATAGCTAAAATCAATAGTTTCGCCGTAAATAATTTTGTCTAGCTAGATTCGGACCTGGGACCATTGTGCATTGGGCGAGCTCCGCCGAGAGCTTACTGCAAAGTAGCAAGCCCCCAATCGTACCAACAACGCAACGGTAGGTGAAATGAAGCTGCTCGTGGCTGTGAATGTTGCTCCTCCACCTTCGCACTTCGGATCAGGTCCAATTGACACAGACACAGCAGATTTCCGAAAAGCAAAAGTTAAACGCACGTACCGAGACCTACCTATCTAGGGTCTTCTGCTCCGGTGGTGCATGTACCTTCTGAACATTCTGCTCTAAAACTGTAAGTTCATGAGCCACAATTTGCGGTTTTGTCCCGTTCGTAAAGCGTTCGTCCCCGTCCCGAGTGATGACAGACTAACCTAACGGCTCCATAATGTGGGTTGCGAAGGTGCGGTGCTAGGTACATACCACCGACATCGACGTCGTCGGTTTGCAATAGTTGGCCAATTAACATCTCTATTTATGGATGGGGAAAACTAATGGTTGGAATGGAGTGGAGAACATGCTTTTCATTCGGAAGAAAATAGTTTCGTCGGCTCTGAGCTGGAAGAAACTTTCAGGTCAGCATAAATAAGGATATCGATGTGCGGTAGACCACGTCGATGAATGGTTGCGGGGCTGGCAGCGATGGTGCAAAAAGATGCAATTACTAGCACTGATAAATTAATTTGGTTTAGAAGGGATCCTTGTCAATTTGGCTGAGGTAGCAGGTTTTTGCTCGTCTAAGTTAAAATACACATAAATTAAAAAAAAAAGGTTTTTGCTCAATTCAAATTCATTTTCTCTCACATTTTTGGTTTTGTTTACTTGCTGGATGCTGGGTTCGCCGTAGAGCGCAGCGAGCTGGTGGTTCATCCTTTTCCACCACACACCGTTCCCCTGCAAATCGCCAGAGAACGTCCACAGCATGCGTCGCTCAAAAACGCCCCTGAGGCCCTTTGAATTGCTGGGAACCCTTCGAGACCATATGAAGCCTCCCAAAGCCCCTGGTACCTCCTGAGGCTCTCTGAAACACCCCTGAGGCCCTCTGCAGTTTCCCTAGAACCCCCTGAGTCCTTTCGAAGCGTCCCTAACTCCTACTGGAATCCACCTGAGACTCCCTGAAACTAACTGAAACATGGTACTTCCAGAAATACCCCTGGGTTCCCCTTGAAACGCCTTTTTGTAGCCGCTGAAACTCCTGAGACCCTCTGAATCGCCCCTGAGTCCCTCTGGAACGTTCTTGGAACTCCTTGAGACCCTTTGAAGCGTCTCTGACCCCCCTGAGCCATCCTGGAATTCCCCAAGACCCCTTGAAGCACTCCTGAGATCTCATGGTACCTCTTCAAAGCCCCTGGGACCTCGTTGATATGCCCCTGGGACGGAGTGGACCTGGTGTGCTGGTTAGAACACTTGACTATCACACCGAGGACCTGGGATCGAGTCCCACTCCCGACAAACTCGCAAAATGCGTGGGTCCCGAGATGAACTAGCCTAGGGCTAAAAATCTCGTTAATACAGATAAATAAAAAATCTCCTGGGACATTTTGGAAATGTCCCTGCGCAAGGATGGAATCATTTATTTACAATCAGTTACATTCACTTGCTGTTAATTCGCCCCAGAAACATAGTAAACATAGTAGCAAAAAGCAATGTATAGAGCGCTTTTTTATTTTTGTTTTACCTGAAACTTTGTAGAAAATATACCAGCATAGCATCTATAATTAAGTCAACAGAAGGCAGCAAATGCAACTCTCCACGGCGTGAATGAAATTTTTATTCACCGCGTGGAGAGTTGCCTTCACAGCTCGCTCACGACTTTGGTAGGCGTGTGCGACCCTGACGTTATCTGGCAATCTTTCAGATAAAACTACAAGGGTAAATTCATCCATACATTATTTTTGACAGCATGCTTCTGAACTAAGATAGTAATAAATGAATGTAACTCTTTGCAAATGAATGATTCCATCTCTGCTCCTACGATCTACTGCTACACCCTGAAATGCATCTGAGACTCTCTGGAACTTTCCTGAAACCCCCTGAGCCCCTTTGAAGATTCGAAAAGGCCCCCCGGAACCCCCTGAAACTTAAAAAAAATCCCACTGAGAACCCCTAAAGCATCCCTGTGACCCCCTTGAAACAGTTCCCGCAACTCTCCCTGAAACCCTCAAAACTGTCACAGATCCATGGAGCCCCTTGAAACCTCCCTGAAGCCGCCCCTGAGATACTCTGAAAGGCCCCTGAGATCGATTTGTACCTCCTGAAATCTCCTGAAAATCTTTGAAGCGTCCTTGAGCCCCCTAGAAGCTTCCTGCGGTTCTCGGAGGTGCCTTGCGACTCCCTGAAGCACCTCTGAGACGCCTGGAACTCTCTTGAAACCAAACCCCATGAGACGACCCTGAAGCCCCTTCAAACGCACCAGAGAGCACATGGAACCCCCCCCTGAAACGCCCCTGAAACTCTCCGGAACTCCCCTGAAACACTCACGAGACCCATGAAGTACCACTCTTGAAACCACCTGGGACCCTTTTGAAACGCCTCTGAGACCCCATGGAACCCCCTAAATCCACTTGAGACAACCCTGAGACTCCTTTAAAGCTCCTGAGATCTCATGGGACCTTCTGAATTGTCCCTGAAACCACCATAAACGCCCATGAGCAAATATACTATATTAACAATATAGGTCACTCTTACGAATTATTGGCCACTCCTTTTTAGTGAATGTGTAGCCACCAAGCGTCAGAAGAGGTACTACTACACACTAAACGCATGCGCTATCCGAATGACGTTTATTCGTCGAGCTGTCATTGCATGGTGGGGATGTCCACTTCTTTTTAAATAATCGATTAAACAATCATCGATTTTTTTTCAACTACTCATAGAACATACCTGTTTTATTATTTTTTCTTCAACATTTTCTGGCGTGATGGTCATTAGTATGGGACAAATATCAAATTCTCGCTCCAGTTGACTTTTTTGATTCCATTTAGGTCCCATATGAACTGTACAAAATTTCAGCGCAATCGGTGAAACTATAATTTAGCGCAAGCGGTTCAAAGTTTTCATAGGATTTCCTATGGGAAAATTTACACTTTCAAATAAAAAATCCCAGAGGTCGCCCTTTGTCTCCTTAATTCAAATCGATAAACGCTTCTCGTAGAAAAATCATTTATTAAACTTTTCTTCGAAGACCGCAAACGATTGAATGCTTGTGGAAAAAGTTATTGATTTATTACCGATTAGTGATCCAACGAACGGCTTTTTGTTTTATTTTATTAGCAGCACTGTATCTGCTACATTTGATGCTGCTGTTTCTGGGGGTGGTGATGCCTCCCGCCACCCCATGCAACAACGGCAGCAGCAGTGCTGCTGATAAAACAATACAAAAAGCTGTTCGTCGGATCACTAATCGGTAATAAATCAATAACTTTTTCCACAAGCATCCAATTATTTTGCGGTCTTCGAAGGAAAGTTTTATAGATGATTTTCCTACAAGAAGCGTTGATCGATTTGAATTAAAGAGACAAGGGGCGACTTCTGGGAATTTTTATCTGAAAGTGCAACTTTTCCCATAGTAAATCTTATAAAAATTTTGAACCGCTTGCGTTAAATTATAGTTTCACCGATTGCGCTGAAATTTTGTACAGTTCATATGGTACCTAAATGGGATCTCAAAAGTCGACTGGAGCGAGGATTTATTTTTTCCATACAGGCGTGTCCCATACTAATGGTCATGTTTACACAACAAAACCAGCTGGTTCAACGATGTTTACGTTCATCCTCATTATTATTAGCTACCAGCTGATCATGTTTTCATGACAAAATCAGCTGCTTTTGCCTGAATCGGGAAAAAAAGGCGAAAAGGTGACACAAATGTTAGGTTAGTACCATATTAGGGCGAGTTAAGTTTCGTTGCCAAAGTCTGATTGTTTGTGAAAAATACAATAGCTGGAAATTTAATTTCGATTGATTTCGTTGTTCTTCCGCACTGAACTGTGAGTTTATTCGAATACTGATCGTATTATTCCGGACAACTCCAAAAACATTTTCCCGACTGGAGCGGGAATCGCCTCTGCTAGAAGAAAGTCGGATGTTATAAGAAATGTAACATTGAATAGTTCATTTTACGGACCGATTTTATGAAAAAAAAAAATCAAGAGCAGGCGTCCTAACACGTGACTATCAATATTATCATCAGCTTTATTTTTGTCTCGTAAAATGGCTCACTGCATGATAAACAGCTTTAAGGCGAAACTGGACGTTTTTCCTCATTGTTTTGGTTTTCGATTTTTTAATAAATAACGAAGTAATATTTTCAAAATCGGTTTTCATACACAGTTAGAGGAAGGATCGAGCACTTGAATTTTTTTCAGGCGTAAAACTTTTACGAATTTTTCAAAAACCATATTTTTTGAAATTCTGTTCAAAAATGGTTTACCTAAAACTGAAGAAACATTTTCCACCTGAAAAAAAAATCAGGAGATGCCTTGATCCTTCCTCTAACTGTGTACGAAAACGGATTTTGAAAATACTGCTTCGTTATTTAATAAAAAATCAAAAACCAAGAAGTGAGGAAATGGTTCCAGTTTCGCCTTAAACTAACGTTTTATGAGATGCAATTATCCGGTCCTGGAGCTCATTTTTCGTAAACACGGCACCGCTCAAACATTGACATATTGAGCTCGTGTCTCGGTGCATAAGCCTGTGCTGTCTTGCTTTCTTCCACAAGAAATTTGATGTTCAAAGTGTCCTCCATTATCAAATTTCCCGCAGGAGTGAGGTAAACAGCACAAAATGGTGCACAGGATAATCATCCATGTTCCAGTTCTTTTTCCTTTCTTCAAAATATTAGTATAGTGCATAGCACCTTCTCTTTCAGATGCGTCTAGAACAAATTATACGATTAAATTGAGGAGCTCTTGCTATGGGCATCAAGAATGATGATAGGGGGATTCACTTGACAGCGTAAACTGATTCAACTGATTAAACGTCGCGATCGCCAAGGCAATCTTTGATTATTTCATTCGCCAAATCATGAAACATTTCAAATAAGCAGGAAATCATGGCTTACGCAGCAATTTAATCTGTTTAGTGAGTACCCCTGATATTAAAAGCCATTGTCAAAGGAAAATAGCAACCCCAGGGCAAAATATAAGTTAGTTTTGAAGGTGAAATATTTAAATTTTGATGTGAAACGATTTCGGTGACGTAACAATGAGGAAGCATTCAAAATTTTTTATAGGCTTATTTTTCGGAAGCTAACGATCACTCATTTCTCTGGTGGCAAGAATGAGAACCCTATTAAGACCCTATTAAGAGAACCCTATTAAGACGCCAAAATTTGCCATGGCTCAGCAAAGGCAAAGTGCACTTTTTTTCACTTTTTATTGTCGAATTCCGGATCGTAGAGAAACAAACGAGCAATTTTTGGAAAGAAAATTTAATTCTCTTTCAGATGCGCTTAGATCCGGTAGGTACTTACGAACAATTTATGTGATTAATTTGAGGAGCTCTTGCTATGCCTCCGGCGGACAATCTTCCGGATTTTTTGTTAGTTGCCAATCCGGTGTTTGTCGGCGTGGGCATCAAGAATGATAATAATGGAAGCCATTACCAATGAAAAATAGCAACTACCAAGGCACAATATGAGTTAATTTTGAAGACAAAAGTTGATTTTTTATGTAAACAAAGATTTTCTCCTTATCTCAATTAGCGCCTCTACAATTGGGGGTCACTCGAATCTTCTATAGATGTATTCGTAGATCTACTGAAATATTATTTTGCTTGCGTATATTGTAAATCGATTATTTATTAATCGATTATTTGAGATCAAAAAACTTGGACACCCCTAACTTCATTTTCGAGAAATGTCGCATTGCACGGTAAACTAAAATTGATCAAAATACAATTATTGACATTTTCTGACAACAGGTGGTGCTGTTATCATTTGCCAACGGTGTCTCCATGTCGTTGTATGTGAAAACGCGAAGTGACCTATATTGTTAATATAGTATATTTGCCATGAGACTCCCTGAAACGCCCTTGAGATCCTTTGAAGCGTTCCTGAGGTCCTTTGGAATGCCCTTAGACCACTTGAAGTGCCCCTGAGGTGCCTTTGAGCACCCATGAGACCTACATAAACGCCCCTGAAGGGTTAGGGACAAAACGTCGGAAGGCAATAAAACGCCGAATGCCAAAACGTCGAATGCCAAAAGGTCGATTGCCAAAACGTCGAATGGGTCAAAACAAACGTTTTGGCATTCGATGTTTTATCTTTCGACGTTTTGTCTTCGACGTTTTGTCACCTATCCTCCTTAGAAGCGTCCCTAAGACCTCATGGAAGCCTCCTGAAACACTCCTAAAACCCACGTGAAGCGTTGAGACCCCCTGAAGCCCCCTTGAAACCCCAAGTAACAATGAACGCTCTGAACAGTGAGAGTATTAGCTGAACATAGACTAGTTAATGGTGGCAGTGGCTGAACACAATGACAGCTGAATATTGATCTGAAGTGTGGCTTGTTCAACCTCTTTAATCAGCAATGCATAAATGGCTGAATAGCAAGTTGAATAGAACATTATTCATCTGAGTAATCAGCTTTCAGGGGTCCTGCACAAATAACGTGACGCTTTTAGGGGGAGAGGGGGTCTTGCAGAACGTGACGACCCATACAAAAAATATTGAGGTTCTACACACTTAGATTTTTTTACAGTATTCGGTAATTTTTTACCGAATTTTCAACAGCTGAACGTTCGGTAATGCGTTCGGTAATCGAAACGACTACCGAACGCCCGGTAAATTCAATTTTCGATAGGCTGTCAAAATTTCCGAATTTCTCCGGTAATCTTCAAAGACAAATCACCGTAGAATTTCGGAACTTTTTTGTTTATTTTGAAGGTTTTTACGGATTTCCGGTAATTTTATTGGATTAAAAGATGGGGTATATGACTCAATTGTTTTAGCAATTACCATCATCTTTATTCATATTTATATAACATCTTCATCACTGCTTTAATGAACCTTCTTCGATGCTTGTATGGTAGCCAGAGGTGATCAGGAGGCATCATCCTTTTGATGCTGGCAAGCAATGAGAAAGGCTGAAATGTTTTGTTAAATTATTTATAGGCTAATGGCCAAATTCAATTATTAAACACTCACCCACCTGCTGCAAATGCGCTGTGCTGTCCAGTAGCATGAGATTCTTCGTCATTCAGCACTTTCAAATCAGAAAACTTTGAGCTAAAACCACTACTGACATGAGAACTTTATCTACTGTCGTCGCGCCAGTTTGACGTTTGGATGTCTGTTCGACGCTTCACAGGATTTCGGAAATTTGGTGAAGATTTACAAACTTTTCGGTAGTTTTAATTACCGGATACGGTGTTTTCTAGATTTTACAGTGCATACTGTAATATATTTGACAGCAAATGCTGTTTGTGTACGGAATTACATACGGATCGGTAATTCAACTACCGAAATCTTGTAAAATAAATGTTTATTACCGAAAAACGGTAGTTTTTCTACTTTACCGATTTTTTCCGGCGAAATTTTTACCGAACAGCGAAATAGAATCTGAGTGTGTATACAAAAAGTGTGACATAGGGGGGAAGGGGAGGGGGGTGTTTGAAAAAGGTCGATTTTTGAGTGGCATAATTTGTCTATCACCCCCAAAAAATACGCACCATCATTCAGAATTAATCATCTGTTATTCAACCTTTTTTACAAATAATTTTTGACAGCTGACCCAAGCAAGTTTTCGTAGAGTCTACATCGCTTGTTCAGCCTCAATACAGGCTTAGTTAGGCTAACTTATTTTCTGTTTTTTTAAGACACAACAAGTAATGCTCTCGTTTTCAAAAAATATGTATACAATTGCGTGTGGTGTAGGTGCTGAAGTGAGTAACTATAAATCCGAGTTCAAATTCTAGTTTCCCAAAAAATAATTTATACATTCCTTAACATCTCCTCTGGAAAAAGAAAGCCCCAAATGGTAAAAATAATAAACTTACGAAAATGTTTGTTTTATTTTTTACAAACTAACTAAATTTGATTGCTTACTGATTAAGCGCATATTAAGCCCTTTATCAGCCTTAGATGATCAGGAGCTAAATAATGGATTATACCTCTTGTGCTCAGCTTTTGTTCAAGCGAAGGCTGCTTTAAAATAGTTGGGAGGACGTTTGTACAGCATCTAATTTTTACCTGGTAAGCCCTTAAGATCTCCTGGTACCCCCTAAAACTCCCTTTAACCCTCTAATACCCAAATTTTTGATTTTGATCTAAATATCATTTTTCGTCATCTAAAATCGATTTAAACATGTTTTGGAAGATGATTCTTTTTAATTCTCGATTTCGTGAATTTCAGTTTTAGATTTTTCTAATTTTTATTTTTGAACATCCCAGCACTTTTATATTTTTCCTGGAAGTCAATTTGGGGAACGGATTTTTTGAGATGAAAACATTTTGAGATTTTATGATTTTTTGTTGAAATATTATTAGTTTAAATTTTTTTCACAGAAAATTTTATTTTTCTTGAAATTTTAAGGAAAATAATTTTGGAGTGTATTCGATTCCCTTAAACTATCAAACAAGGATAGAATGATTCGGGAAAAATTTAAAATATGTTAATTTTAGCGATTCAATACAAAATAAACAATGACTTCTAAAAGGTGGCTAAAACATCAATTTTTCAATGATTTAAAAAAAAATGTAAATACGCTTTAAATACACCAAAAACCATTTGAGATATACAGAACAGTCCTAAATATCAGCCAAAAATATAAATAAAATGATTTTCCACGAAACAAAAATTACAAAAATGCTCAAACTATATCCCGTCTAAAGGATTGGGTATTAGAGGGTTAATGTTTCTCCCAAGAAACAGAAGTATGTAGCTGGAGAACAGCTTTAGTTTGCTTAAGAGTTGTTTGTTCTACTTTTATACAGCAAAAATGTTTGTTGGGCTAAGACCACTTGAAGCGCCCTGAACTCCTAGACCGTCTGGTACACCTTGAAACATTTTTTTTTATTCGTGAATTTTAGCTTAGGCTAATGCTTCACACACCCTGAAACCCCTTAGGACCCCGTGAAACGCCACAGCAAACCTACCTTTGCTCTGCCCTATGGACTTCTGCACGAATTTATACTGGCCTGCTTACCCTCACGGGTGCTCACAGGGTAAAGGTGAGAATTAAGCGGAGCGGCACCGCTCAAACGTCTTAGAGTAAGCCGGCCAGCATAATTTCATGCAGAAGTCCATAGGGCAGAGCACCCTGGCCACCGATGCCACAGCTTCCATCATTACCCGGAATCCAACTGAAGCGCCGACGAAATCTGTCGAAAAACTCTTAAAAGGCTCTTAAAATCCTCTCAAACAATCCCCTGAAACGCCCCTTGGAACCCCCTTCTTTTGGGTTCTCTGGAAACTTCCTGAAAACCCCCTTACTCTCATTTTAAATGGCCCAGGAGCAAGATCTGTTTTCGCAAACTAAGTTTCCTCATCAAAGCTCTAGCTCAAATTTTGCACACAATTCTATCTGCTTGAGAGTACGAAGAACTCCACGAAATACAAGTCTTTCACCCTCGCAAGCAATCAATAGCAGTTCGAACGATAGCATCTCGATCGTCTACCTAGACGAAAGCACTGAGAGCATCTACCTACTAGCACAGGCATCATCGTCGTCATTGTCATCATCATCTCGTCATTCTTTTTTACACCACGAAACATAACCTCCAAAATGTTTTTTTTCTTTCGCAGGTCGCTTGACAGATCACACACAAGCAAGATCGAGGCGTTGTGTTCATTTCATTTATTTGACTCGTTTAGGTAGCGGACTGTGAATAAACAGAATTTTGCATTTGTGTAAAGGCCTCCACAGGAGCAAACTCTGTATGAAGTGCGAAGTTGAGACTGCATCGCTAGGGAGTGCAAGTCGGCACCAAAATGCCTGATTTGCACGGCAAACAAGGGTCACATGACGGGCGGGTGGACCTAAATGTCCAGGCACACGAGGAGGTCGAATCAACCGACGATAATGTTATACAGCTGAGCCTGAACCACGGTGAAGCCGCACAATAGTTGCTGTGGTAGTCAGTATCGGAGTCAAGTACAGACATCGTACAACTATCGGACCCATACCGCTTTCCTCCCAGTAACTGGGTAGCGGATAAGGCCAAGCTATCGGCGATCTGTTCAACCAGTCGTTTTCCGGTCCAGGCAATAATTTACACGTCGCACGAGGGCTTCGCAATAGTGAAGATCAACGGGTGTTTTAATGGAGTCTACCCCCAGGTGGCCGATAGGGAAGTTCTCTTCTATACTGGATCGCTATCAAGCGCACTAGTGGGATTGAGTTCCGTGGTCATCGGTGGAGACTTCAACCCCTGGGCGATTAAGTGGGGTAGTCGCTTGACTAACGCGAGAGGCTGGGCTATACTCGAAGCTATGGGGCTGTCCATAAACCACGTGGTCATGAGGGGGGGGTTCGGCCAATGACCATTTTGTATGGACGAATAAAAAATTTTGTATGGACAAATGACCACGCGGGGGGGGTTGAAAAGTCCCAAAAAAATGACCACGTGGTTTATGGACAGCCCCTATGACTAGACTGGATGACGAGAACGTAGGCGACAAAAAAACCTACTGTAGGAACGGTGCATTGACGTGACCTTCTGGAGCCCGGGTCTAAACCCCAACTCGGACTGGAGAGTCGACGATGGATACACGCACGGTGAACATCTGGCAATTCAATACAGGGTGGAATACGGAGGAAGACGGCCACAGCCGAAGGTCATCGACCATTATCGGCGATGGCAAACCTCGCGCCCTGACGATCTATGCAAAGATGATCCAGTCGAACTAAATAAGGCCTACAGGGAGGCTAAACCGGCACAGAACAAAGAGATTAAGGTACGTAAGCGGGCGTGCTTCGAAAATCTATGCCAGGCAGCCAACACGACCCCTTGGGGTGATGCCTTCAAAGTAGTCATGGGCAAAACGAAGGGCGCGTCTGCACTCCCAGCACGATGCCCAGAGATGCTGCTAAAGATCGTGGAAACGATGTACTCGCGCCACAATACAAGAACATTGGCCCCCGTCCCTTATGGCCAAACCACCCGAAGCGAGGTCGCTCCGGTGACAAATGACGAGCTGCCCCCCCCCCCCCCCCCTGGCCGACACATTTTTTTAAATTCAAGCCGACTCAAAGATTATCAATAAATCAAGTGTTCCAGAAAAACTATTAAAAAAAAAAAAACGATTCTCTAGACTATTCTAATAATTGAGGTTTTTATCCTCAATTATCCAACCTTTTTTTTCTTGAGAATCACAGGAAATTTCGCCAAGTATTTCTCCAAGAGATTTACTTCAATCTTATCATAGAATTTAACCAAGTAACAAGCTTGGATGAACGGTTAAATTTTGTGATGTTTATTCATGGAACACAAAAACAGCATGGCAAGTTTCCGGTAGGGAAAAACCAGGACTTTGTAGAACTAGAGTGCAGTTATATGCTATTGCTACACGAATTTTCACTTGTATTCAATTCAAACAAACGTCATGCTAAGATAATAATACCTGGGATTTCTTTACAAATTCTTTTAAGGACATCTCCAGAAATTCCTTTAGGCAGTTATTCAGGAATTTTTCCAAGGATTCTTTCAGAAATTTCTCAAGGAACATATCCAGGAGTTTCTCTTTCGTGAATTTTTCCATGGACATCTTGCAGGGTTCAGATAGTTTTTTTAGGGCTTGTTCCAAGAAATGCTTTAAGAATTCCCCCCACGATTCCTTCAGTTTTTTACCAATACTTCTGCAAGGATATATCGATGAATTCCTTCAGGAATTTTCCATAGCTTCCTTCAGTGATTGGAGCATGGAATGCTCCTGAGAGCTTTCCAAGAATTCCTGTATGGGTTTCACCAGGCATTCCTCCGGGAATTTCTCCTGGGA
This sequence comes from Aedes albopictus, assembly GCF_035046485.1. Taxonomy (NCBI): domain Eukaryota; kingdom Metazoa; phylum Arthropoda; class Insecta; order Diptera; family Culicidae; genus Aedes; species Aedes albopictus. The sequence goes on along the minus strand of NC_085136.1, from coordinate 263,242,758 downwards.
TATCTTTAGAAGTTCCTTCAGTGATTGTTCCAGTGCTTTTTTCGAAAATTCCTCCAGAAATTTCCAGGAGTTCCTTAAATCATTGTACAAAACATTCTCCATCCAAAAAATCCAACAATAATTCGTCCAAAAAATATTGCAGACATGGATGCCTTCATTTTTTTCCTACAGAAATTCTTCCAGGAATTTGTTAAGAAAGCTTTCCTGGGATTTCCTAAGGAATTCATCATGGGATTGCTTCCGGGATTCCTCCAGATTTTCCTTCAGGCATTCCTCCAAGTATTCGACCGGGAATATCTTCTGTGTATATTTCAGGAACAACTCCTGGAATTATTTAAAAAAAATCCTCCAAGGGTTCCCCCAGGAAAGCTTTTTAGAATTCCTTCAGAAGATCTCCAAAAAATAATCCAATACTTCCTCCAGGAACTTTTTAGGAATTCCCCAGGATTTCTCCTGGGGTTTCTTCAGGAACTGCTACAGGGATTCCCCAAGGCGTTCTTCCACGAACTCTTATTAGTATTCCTTCAGGATTTCTCCAAGGATTCCATCTGCAATTTCTTCAGAAATTTTTACTGCGAATTCTCCACGAGAAATAGAGATTCCTCTAAGAATTATTCCAGAGATCCTCTGGGAATTGAAATGCGTATATATATTTCTCCAGAAATTCCTCCAGGAATTCTTATAGAGATTCCTCCAGGAGTATTTCTAGAGATGCCTCCGTTAAACTCTACGGGTATTCTTCTAGGATATCCCCCAGGGATGCCTCCAAGAATTTCTGCAGGACTTAACTCGGGACTTCCTTCTGTGATTCTTTCTGAAACAACTTATTTAGAACATCCTCCAAAAATCCTCCCACGAACTCTTTTTAGGGTTCCTCCAGCAATTCCTCATTGTATTTTTTAAGGATCTTTTCTAGGAATTGATTCAGTACTTCCTCCAGGAACTGCTTAGGGATGCCCTTAGTAATTCCCCTTGAAATTTCTTCCGGGTTTCCTTCTGGAGTTTCTTCAGAAACTCTTCGAAGGATTCCTTCCAAATTTGTTCAAGAACTCCATCTGCGATTTCTTGGGGAATTATTTCTGGTATTCCTATACGAATTCCCTAAGAGATTCATCCAAAAAAATCTTCAGGAATTCCTCTAGGAATTACTCCAGGAAATCCTTCAGGGATTCTTTCAGAAATTCTTCCAGGATTTTTTCTAGGAATACCTTCTGGATTTTTTCCAGAAATTCCGCCAAGAAATCTTCCAGTATTCCCTCCAGGAATTGCTACAGGCATTCCTTCAGGATTTGCACAAATTTGCACATTTAATCTCCTCCAGGAAGTTTTCCAGTGATTTTTCCAGGGATTTCTTCAGAAATTCCTCCGGGAATTTCTCAGACGATTTTTTCAGAAATTTCTCCCAGAGCTCCTCTAGAGATTCCCCCAGAAATTCATCCACAAATTGTTGAAGGAATCATTACAGATATTCCTCCTAGAATTCCTTCAAGGATTCCGCCAGCAATCCCCAAAGGATAACCTCCAGCAATTTCTCCAGGATTTTATTTAGGAATTTCTCCAAGAACTTTTCCAGGAAATCCTCCAGGAATTACCCCAAGAATTTCTTCAGGAATACCTCCACGCATATCGCCTCCACTTTAACATCTTATTCAACATCTTATACGATTACTGGTTGACTGGGTAGGAATTGATCCAGGAATTACTTCTGGACATCCTTCAGAAGTTATGTCAACAATTTCTCCAGGATTTTTTCCAGAAATTCTTCTGGAAATTTTTTCAGACATTCTTCCAGCAAAATCTCCAGGAATACCCTCAGGAATTTTTCAGGGATTCCTCCAGGAAATCCTCCGAAGATTCCTCCAGGAAATCCCCCAGAAGTTCCTCTGAACATTATTTTTGGAAATCCTCTAAGGATTTCTTCAAAAATTCTCCAGGAAATTCTTGGAGGAATACCATCAGCATTTTTTCAGGGATTCCCCCCGGAATTTCTTTACACACTGATTCTAGGATTCCTCCAAGGATTGTTTCAGGAATTCCTTCGAGGATTTATCCAAGAATTCCTCTAGAAATTCCGCTAGAAATTCCTCCGGAGTTTTCTCAAGGGATTTTTTCAGAAATAGAAAAATAATAGAATAAAAATAGAAATATCCCAGAATTCTTCTAGAAATTCATCCAGTAATTCTTCCAAAAATTCTTCTAGAGATTCCTCCTGAAATTCCCAAAGCAATACCTCTAGGAATTTCTCCAGGATTTTATCCAGGGATTTTTCCAGGAACTTATCTAGAAATTACCACAGGAATTTCTACATGAATTCCCCCAGGAATTTCTCCAGGAATTGCTCCTGGACATCTTGCATAAATTATGTCAACAATTCCTCTAGGTATTTCTCCGGGAATTTCTCATGAGATTCTATCAGGAATTGCTTAAGGAATTCCGCCAGAGATTTCTCCATGGAATCTCTTCAGGAAATTCTTTGAAGATTCCTCCAGGAAATCCTGCAGAAGTTTCTCCAAGGATTCTTCCAGGAAATCCATTAGATATTCTTTAGAAATTCTTCAAGAATATTCTCCAGGAATACCTTCAAGAATTTTTCAGGGATTCCTACAGGAATTACACCAGGAATTAATCAAGGAACACTATCATAAATTAGGGATTGCTTCAGAAATTCTTCCAGGGTTTTTTCTAGGAATTCCTTCTGGAATTTTTCCAAAAATTCCACCAAGAAATCTTCCAGTTTTCCCTCCAGGAATCAGAATATTTCTCTAGGATTTAGATATTTCTCTAGGAATTCCGCTAAAAATCGTCCAGGAACTTTTTCAGGGATTTTTCTAAAGATTTCTCCAGGAATTCCTTCAGAGATGTCTCTTGAAATCCCTCCGTGAATTTCTCAGGGGATTTTTTTTCAGATATTTCTCCCAGAGCTTCTCCATAGATACCCCCAGAAATTCACCCAGAAGTTGTTGAAGGAATTCCTCCAGAGATTCCCTCACGGATTCCGCCAGCAATTTCCAAAGGAGAACCTCCAGCAATTCCTCCAAGATTTTATGCAGGAATATCTCCAAGAACTATTTCAGGAAATTCTTCAGGAATTACCCCAAGAATTTCATCAGGAATTTCTCCAGAAATTTCTCTAGGAATTGCTCCTGGACATCCTTCAGAAATTAAGTCAACAATTTCTCCAGGAATTTTTCCAGAAATTCTTCTGGAGATTTTCTCAGAAATTCTTCCAGAAATTTCTCCACGAATACCCGCAGAAATATTTCAGGGATTCCTCCAGGAAATCCTCCAGACTATTCTGCCTGGAAATCATCTAGGAATTTCTTCATAAATTCTTCCAGGAAATTCCTGGAGGAATACCATCAGTAATTTTTCGGGGATTCCCCCAGGAACTTCTTCACAAACTGCTTCTAGGATTCCCCAGAGATTCCTTCAGGCATTCTTTCAAAGATTTATCCAAGAATTCCTCCAAAAATTCCGCTAGAATTTCCTCCAGGATTTCAGAAACAGAAAAATAATAGAATAGAAATAGAATTCTCCCAGAATTTCTCTAGAAATTCATCCAGTAATTCTTCCGAGAATTTCTCTTAGAGATTCCTCCAGAAATTCCCAAAGAAATACCTCTACTAATTCCTCCAGGTATTCCTCCAGGATTTTATCCAGGAATTTCTCCAGGAATAACCCCAGTAATTTCATCAGGAACTACCCCAAGAATTGCTCCTGGACATCTTTCAGAAATTATATCAACAATTCCTCTAGGTATTTCTCCAGGAATTTCTCCCGAGATTTTATCAGGAATTTCTTCCTGATTCCTCCAGATATTCCTCCAGGGGATTTCATTCCTGAAGGGATTGCTCCAGAGATTTCTCCATGAAAAATCTCTTCAGGAAATTCTTTGAAGATTCCTTAAGGAAATCCACCAGAAGTTTCTCCAAAGATTCTTCCAGGAAATCCTCTAGAGATTTCTTCAGAAATTCTTCAAGAATATTCTCCAGGAATTCCTGCAGGAATTTTTCAGGGATTCCTCCAGGTATTCCACCAGGGATTCCTCCAGATATTCCTCCATGGATTTCTTCACAAATTTCTTCAAGGAAACCCCCTGATTCCGTCAGGAATTCCTTCGAGAGTTTCTCCAGGAACTTGCAATTCCACTAGAAATTCCTCCAGGAGTCTCTCAAGGTGTTCTTTCAAAAATATAAAAATAACAAAAATAGAAACAGAAATCTCTCAGAATTCTTCTGAAGATTCCCCTAGATATTCATCCAGTAATTCTTTCGAGAATTCCTCTAGAGATTCCTCCAGAAATTTCCACAGGAATACCACTAGGAACTCCTCCATTTATTCCTCCGGGATGTTATCTAGGAATTTCCCCAGGAAATTTCTTTCGGAATACCTCCAGGAAATACCCCAGGAATTTCTTCTGGTATATTCCTGGCATCCTTCAGAAATGCCAGCAATTCGTCCAGGAATTTCTCCTGGAAATCCTCTTGGGATTTCTTCAGAGATTCTTTTAGGAAATTCTCCAGGAATACATTGAGGAAATTTTCAGGGATTCCTCCAGATATTCATCCAGAGATTCCTCCAGCGATTACTTCAGAGATTTCTCCACGAATTTTTCGAGGGGTATTTCCAGAGATTGCACCAGGGTGTCCCCCAGAAATTCCTCCAAGGGTTCTTTCAGGAAATCCTCCTGGAATTTCACAAAGGGATTTTTTTTCAGAAATTTCTCCAGCAATTCCTCCCAGAGTTCCTCTGGAGATTTCATCAGGAATTTCTCCCAGATTTCTCCTAGGGATTCCAAGAATTCACCCAAAAAATTGCTCAAGGAAATTCTCCAGGAATTCTTCCAGGAATTACGCCGAGAATTTGCTCAGAAGTTTCTACAAGCATTCCTCCAAGGATTCCTTCACAAATTTCTCTAAGATTTAATATACGAATTTTTAAAGACATTTCTTATGAAATTTTACTAGGGATTCTGTCCAGAATTCCTCCAGGAATTGCTCCAGAATTTCCCCCAGAAATTTATCTACGATTTCTTCATGAGATCTCTTCAGAAATTTCACTAGGTATCCCTCCCATAATTTATCCAGGAATTCGTACAGGTTTATTTTTTGAAATTTTTACAAGAGTTCCTTCTGGAATTCAAAAATTTAAAAAATTCTGAAGGAATTTCTCCAGCAAATAGTATTGGAAGATAAATGGAAGCATACAGGAACCAGGAAATTCTAGGTTTATCCTCAAAAGAGTTCGTAATTTCCAAAAGAGTTCAGCTATAATTTCTGGTGAATGTTTTGTAGACATTGACAAAAAAAATCAGGGCAAAATATTACACGAGTAAATAAAAATCCTTAATCTTCCAGAAATTGGCCATCGCTACCAGCACCACGTTGATTTGTGTAGATCAGGCGAGTTTTTGTTAACGTATTGTACAAAATACAACAGGGCTAAGGTTTAAAAGCTTTTAGAATATAATGTTATTATATTCAATTTCATTGTGTTGCGTTTAGTTATAAAAGCCAGTAGGGGAAAAGCGGGTAATGCCGTCTGGGTGGGTAAGCCCGTCACCCCAATCAGTTTACCAGAAAACAGTTATTTAGTAGGTTTTTGGCCACACGCCTTATTTGTTTTTACCATTTTTACTCTTTCGAGACAAATGGTACCAAAATTTACCTGTCAAATACGAAGAAAATAAACAAAACAAACGCACGCGTCATTGCACCAACGGTGGATGTAATATTTCGTCGGTAGAATTTAGCTTCTGGATTACAAAAGAAGTGCATAAATTCACTTTTATCAATCATGTATTCTCATCTGTACTATTCTTTAGTGCCAAGATTCATTGAATGGCCAGTTTCAATAATTATTCAGAAATTACGGTGTAATTTAAAAAAAGTGGCCTTCTCGGGTAAGCCCGTCACTCATTGGCGGGGGTAACACCGTCATGCTTTTCGGATAACCCGATGTTTGTTGAACTGGCTAGGAAATTCTATTAGATGCCACGCAACTACAAACCGATGACTAACCGGGGAAATTTATATAGGGGTCGTCCATAAATGACGTAGCATTTTAGGAGGGGGCGGGGAGTTGGAATCTTGGATTATGCTACGAGCCATGTATTACGTATTGGAAAATAGGCTACGAGGGGGGAAGGGGGTGTCAAAAATCGTCAAAAAAATCCTACGTCATTTATGGACGACCCCATATGGGGTTTTCTATGGCATCTTTCAGTAATTTCTACGGTTCCTAATTTATCCTACTAAATCTACTAGGATTTCTCCAGGAGTTCCTGCTTGGACTCTTCCTGTTTCTTCTGGACCTTCAAAGGGCATAATTTGAGGATTTTTTTCAGAGATTGCAAATTCACTAGCGCCGCCTAGTGGCAGAATTCCGCAACACGTGTCCCGTTTTATGTAAGTCTATGTCATACTGATCCACTTTGCCGAAGACACCAACTTTCTAAATAATTGAGATTCTAAGATATGAGGCTTTGAAAATTTACATGCTCACTAGCGCCGACCAGTGGAGGAATTTTGAACTTCGTAACTTATCATCTGTAAGTTATTGGCGTATCCAATTAATTTTCCGAAGACGCTATTCCTAATTATCAGGGTCTTGAGCAAGTGGAGGACGATCTGCGGACCCTACGCAGAGTGCGGAACTGGAGACAAACAGCCATGGACCGAGTGGAATGGAGGCGGCTACTACCCGATCAGAAAGGCATAACAAAATTATACCCGATTAAGTTATTTATTTCAAAAATTTTTTATAACAGAATGAGTTATAAAATTCGCCGGTTAGGTGTTAAAATAACAAAAAATATAACTAAAATTGCTCTAGCCATAACATAATTATAACAGGTGTTGATACAATTTTAACAAATTTATATCAACGTGAGATATAATAAATATTGGAATGATCAATAAATTATAACACATGTTGTTATAAATTAGATATAAATATATTGGGTAAAAATTAGGTTGGGTAAAATTTAACTCATTTTTGGGTAATTTTTATTAGGAGTGTTATTTATTTTTAGCGAAAAGTTTTTTGTAAAAAAAACTTTCCCCACGTAGTATATAAAAAACCCACACCCAGACGGGAATCGAACCAAGGACGCCAGCCTTCAACTGCAGTCCGGCACCTTTATCAATGAGGCCATTGCAGCACTTGAAGTGAAGGGTGGTATATGATCAAGTGGTTCTTCGTTTTGGCGGCTGGTCTATAAATAGACTCATTTCTCCAACGTACAGGGGAGAGAAAATATGACGTCACATAAAAGTGTTACTGATACAATTGATCGCAATTACGTCATTTTAGGATATAATAACAAAAGTGGATATAATTTAGTTATAATTGTAACTAAAGAATTTGCTCGGCATTTTGGCATGCTTTATCTCATGATTCAGACCAGAAATAAACATCGTATCTTCATCAAAGTAGTAAAGATAGTTAGGCTGACACAAATTTCGATTTTCTCTTATGTCAGCCTGCCCCCCAAACCCCCCCCCCCTTGGAAAATTTTGGTCGGAATTCAAAATTTTAATGGGAGAACAAATAAATTATTCAAAAAAAAAATTTTAAGGTGTAATTTGAGTCGCCCAGAATATTTCTTAACAAATCCGATGAGTTTTGTGATATTGTCAGATTTAGATGGCATGTGAAATAAAAAAAATGAAGTGTTTAAGCACAATTTTAACATTACATGGTACAAGAATTGACATTCTAAAGCAAATCTGTGACGTTTGCGTTGCCTCGTGATCTCATATAATGTTTTTATTTTCAGCAAAAATAGTTTAAACAAGAAACTCCTCCACTGTGCCAGCACCTGTTCGGCATTTGCTTCAGCATTTGCTCAAGATGCATGACGATGTCCATCAACATATCGGTAAAAAAGAAATAGCCTTCTGCTATTGATTTTCAAAAGCTTTTAACAGAGTTTCTCATTTCGAGCTACTGCACAGATTATCACATCTATTTGATTTCAGTTGAGATTCTGTTTCATTGAGTAAATCTTATTTGAAAAACCGCTTTCAAATTGTGGAAGTTAATGAAAATTATTGAAGCCCAATCGGTACTCTATCGGGAGTGCCACAAGGATCGGTTTCAGGACCATTGATGTTAGCCTTATTTATCAACGGCTTTCCTTCATCATTGAAAGTATGTAGTTCACATGTTTGCAGATGATAAGAAACTGTATTTCTACTGAATTAATATGGACGTTAATTGCATGGCAATGAGACGTGACTATAACGACATGACGTGACGAAATTAGATATAAATTTCAAAGCTTCACAAATAATTTGTTATCAATGAATTCTTCAAAAACTATGGTGATTTTCATTTGCAGACGACTAATTTATCCAGTTGGATCATGTTAATTCAATAACAATGATAAAACTTCTAATTTCAGAATAATTTATTAAAATAATTTTGAATGGGACTACAAACTGCAAAACCTATATGGAGGATTGTGAAACTTAAAACTTACTTCAGGAATATTAACAGTTTTAATGAAAGTCATCTTTTTCATATCCATTTTGTTGACTAGATAATCTAGTCTGGCTCACGTACAATGACAACTGCTGGGATACTCATTTCTTTTTTTTAATACGTTGTTTTGCCATTCGCCAAGGACCTAAATATTGGCGATTAAAAGTTGAGGTTATGTCGTGAAAATTTGGAAGTTTGAAAGGGAAATACCAGTTCCCCATCAGTTTAATCATTATTTTTTTGGTAAATTTATCGATAAAATGATTTTTTCTACCCCGATCCCACATTAAATTTTCTCTGAAACGACTCAATCACTAAAATACGAAATGGGATTTCACAAAACTTAACCTCACTTTAGGAGGCCAATTGTGGTCTCATCACTAAGATACTGATATTCTTAAGGCTTAAGCATCCGTCATCATTTTTCGGAAAATAAAAAGCAGTTTTCTCGCTGTAAATCAAAACATCGACCATGAAAATATATTCACTGCATTCTATTCCTCATGTGGAGTACAGTAAATGTATTTTCATAGCAAAGACTTTTGTTTTGATCGAAAAATCTGCTTTCAAATGTTTGATGATAACGATGATTTCTATGACGAATTGTTCAACGTTAACCAGCCGCAGTTTATCGCGGAAAGATTGCGCCCGTTTGATTTGTACAAGGTGGCTGATTATATGTGACAGCTTCCACCCGGCGGCTGCAAAAACAGTTTTAGCCAAGGTGCACACCGTGTACAAACCATATACACTCAGAAATAAAAGTTTACACGGAATTACTATTATTTATGCATTTTGTATCCGCATCTCTCTCACTCTCTTTCTGTTTTCATGCTATCTGCCGTTTAGCCTGGGTTGAAGAGAAGTGTTTCGTCAACCCAGGCGAAGCACCAGATAGCATGAAAACAGAAAGAGAGTGAGAGAGATGCGGATACAAAATGCATAAATAATAGTAATTCCGTGTATACTTTTATTTCTGAGTGTACGTGCGCGGTCTGGCGCAATCTGATGCTGGGCGTTTCGAACGCAGCTGGCTGAGAATCTAACACAAGCGCGACAATATCTATCTGAGCTTTCTTAAAGGTTTGGATCAGGATTCAAACATGTCAAAAATACTGCATTAGTTTAATTAAGGTTTGAATTTCATTTTGCGTTAGTGAATTTGAACCAAGATAATCAAGAAATCGATTGTGAACTTCCAATGAGGCATAACCCTCAAACTACAAGTATGTCAATAAATAAATTAATGAATAACCTGAACTTTCTCAAAGGTCTGGAACAATATTCAAACTTGTCAAAACTACTGTATTTTACAAGCACAGTAGCACCATACAGCGGCGTAACTGCGTACCAAACACCACTTGTAAAATGTTCATTTGACATAAACTGCATTTTCAAAATTATAACTGAGTTTGTTATAATGCTCATATGAAGATGATCAAAATGAATGTATTTGTATTATAACTGACCTTGTTATAATTCTGATATAATTAAATCAGGTTTTCAAATACTTTTTGTCAAATATGTCTAAATATAACAGACGTTGATATATCTATCAACCGTTGATATAATTTTGTTGCATTTTTGTTATGCCTTTCTGATCGGGTAATTATACCATCTACCAGAGTTACGGCAACACACTTGAGTTGGAAACAGCTTTTAGCGTGATTGGGCAACATGCCGAAGCGCGTGATCGGTTGGTGGCCAAGCGATGAAAGAATGTGCAGGTTGAGGAACAACGGCAGATTCCTCAACTTCATCATAATAAACGTGCACAGCCCTCACTTCGGAAGCACGGATGATGACAAAGACTCATTTTGCGCGCAGCTCGAACGCGAGTACGATCGCTGCCCAAGCTACGACGTTAAAATCATCATAGGTGACCTAAACGCTCAGGTAGGCCAGGACGACGATTGGAAAATTCAGTGCCCATCAGCTGACGAACGAAAACGGCCTACGACTCATTGATTTCGCTGCCTTCAAAAACATCGCTATGCGTAGAACTTTTTCCAGCACAGCCTCCCTTATCGTAACACCTGGAGATCACAACTGCAGACGGAACCGCAAATCGAACACGTTTTGATTGACGGACGGCACCTCTTCGACATTATCGACGTCAGGACCTATCGTAGCGCAAACATCGACTCCGATCACTATCTGGTGATAGTTAAACTGCGCCCAAAACTTTCCGTCATTAATAATGTACGGTATCACCTCGGTACAACCTTGAGCGACTACATCAACCGCATGCCACCTCAGTATACGCGCAGAATCTCGAGGCAACTGTGCCAGATGAGGGCGTGCTCGAATTGGCCCATCTACAGGACTGCTGAGGAACAGTAAAAGCAGCCATCAACGACGCAGCTGAGAGCACCATTGGATACGTGGAAAGCAGTTGACGAAACGAATGGTTCGACGAGGAGTGTAAAGCGATTTTGAAGGACAAGAACGCAGCATGGACGGTAATGCTGCAGCATGAAACCCGGCAGAACGTGGAACGTTGCAAACAGAAGCGGAAGCAGTAGACCCGCCTTTTTCGGAAAAAAGCACCACCTGGAAGAAGATGAGTGCGCGGAAATGGATCTTGTGTGCCTCTTGACTTACGGACGTGAGATGATCGAAAGGTGGAAGTAGTACTTAGACGAGCACCTAAATGGCGTGGAGGACGGAAGGCCACGATAACGAAGAGAACGACGATGCCAGTGCATTGGAGGACGGAAATGAACCAACTCCCACGCTGAGTGAAGTTAAGGATATCATTCACCAGCTCAAAACCAACAAAGTAGCTGGTAAGGATGGTATTGCAGCTCAGAACTCATCAAGATGAGCCCAGAAAAGTTGGCTACCTGCCTGTACAGTTTTTGTGCATTTTAACATAAAGTTAATTCTACACTTGGCTGTACCGGTTGATAGTCAGGATCTGGGAAACCGAACAGCTACCGGAGAAGTTGAAGGAAGGGGTAATCTGTCCCATTCACAAGAAAGGCGGCCATTTGGAATGTGAGAACTTCAGAGCGATCACTATTTTGAATGTTGCTTACAAAGCGCTATTCCAGATCATCTTCCGTCGTCTGTCACCTAAAACGAATGAGTTCGTGGGAAGTTATCAAGCCGGCTACATCGACGGCCGGTCGAGCAACGGACCAGACCTTCACCGTACGGCAAATCCTCCAGAAATGGCGTGAATACCAGGTCCCAACGCATCACCTGTTCATCGACTTCAAAGCGGCATACGACAGTATCGACCGTGCAGAGCTATGGAGAATCATGGACGAAAACGGCTTTCCTGGGAAGCTGACTAGACTGATTAAAGCAACGATGGACGGTGTGCAAAACTGCGTAAGGGTTTCGGGTGAACTATCTAGTTCATTCGAATCTCGCCGGGGACTGCGACAAGGTGATGGACTCTCATGCCTACTCTTCAACATCGCTCTGGAAGGTGTGATGCGACGAGCCGGGCTCAGCAGCCGGGGAACGATTTTCACAAAATCCGGACAATTTGTGTGCTTTGCGGACGACATGGACATTATTGACAGAACATTTGGAACGGTGGCAGAGCTGTACACCCGCCTGAAACGCGAAGCAGCAAAGGTCGGACTGGTGGTGAATGCCTCAAAAACAAAGTACATGCTGGTAGTCGGTATCGAACACGACCGTGTCCGTCTAGGTAATAATGTGACGATAGACGGTGATATCTTCGAAGTGGTCGAGGAATTCGTCTACCTCGGATCCTTACTGGCGGCTGACAACAATGCTAGTCGTGAAATACGAAGGCGCATCGCCAGTGCAAGTCGTGCCTACTATGAGCTCCAGAAGAAGCTGCGGTCTAAGAAGATTCACCCACGCACCAAGTGCACCATGTACAAGACGCTGAGAAGACCGTTGGTTCTCTACGGACACGAGACATGGACCATGCTCGAGGAGGACCTGCAAGCACTCGTAGTGTTCGAGCGTCATGGTACCGTCGAAGATTTGGGTACAGTTCAACTATCCTACATACCTAACCATTGATTTGAAATTTAAAATGCATAATTCAACTAAAGACTCCATCTACTTATAATCGCGTACATTTTCATGTTAGGCACAGGTGATTTCTTCCTACCAGCCGCAATCAACCTGCTCCGAAACAAACAAAATTAATAATTCGAATCACTCAAGCCCCATCCACATAGCATCTCGCCGCTCAAATCAAGTTATGAATACTTTCACGCAGCCCCACTGACTGCCGCGCGTTTTCTCCCGCGATTGCTTATGGCTTATTGTTTCGAGATTATAAAAGTTGATGGCTCTGGAACAAGGAACGTGATCGGAATCGGCTACCTTCCCGTGCATTCACGTCGAAACAATCCGCCCATAAATAACCACCACCGCACCGTACCGTCTCGTTGAAGCCTCGTTCTAAGATGGCACAAGCGGGGGCGGGCGAAGATATATCCAATCTGGTTCAGCGAAACCACTTTTCGAAATGAAATTCCTGTTAAACCACCCATTTTACATCTACTAAGCACTTATTTATTGGCTTCTGTTCCGAGCGGATACGGATCCTGATGGTCATCAATTGCTGTTCCTGCTCGGGGGGTGCCTGTTCTTTCCTCCGCACCTTGATTGTAAACTTTCGCGAGCGGACCGCAGCGCTACTGGCTGGCTGGCTGTCGATGAATGTGGTGAAGAATTGCAAAAAGGTGTCACCGACAAATCCCTTTTTCTCGGAGGCCAAATCTAAAATCTGGGATCGTCTCCTACCGGATCCATTCATGATACGATGGATTGCATACTGGTTTTCGGAAAGATATGACCACGAAATTATGGGTAAGTTGAATAAAATTTATACTTTGATTCTTTCAGGAAGAAAATTGGGTAAAGAACGTAAGAAACTGAGTCATTTTAATGGTGAATGGAGTTTGATATATTAAAGATATTTTAGGGAATCAGGATAAAAATTGTACTGTATTTGCAAAATGCATACTCAAAATATTGCATAACTTATGATTACACACAACACCAAGATTATCATACGAAGCCTAAACGCTCAGGTAGACCTGGTGGAGAAATTAAAATCAACGATTGGAAAGCTCAGCGCCCACCAGCTGATGAACAAAAACGGCCTAGGACTCATCGATTTCGCCGCTGCCAAGAACATGGTCGTTTGGAGCACTTTCTTCCAACACAGCTTTCCTTATCATTGCGCCTGGAGATCATTACAGCATCCACCAACCTATCACGCGCCTCTGCATGTCGCCATCACTATAAAAACTGTTCCCAACTCACGCACCATAGATCCTGTCCAACGCTCCTCCTGCAGCGCTACGACTCCGAACCCGCGGTCCTTCAGTACATCGGCGAGTATGCAGGTGCTCCCGTAGAAGTTGAGAGATCTGCAGTTCCACGTAACGAGCTTCCAATCGCAATTCCCTTTTCGTCACCATTGGTATCGGTTCGCATTCTTCTCTTATTGATTGTTTGGTGCTTGTCTGTTTACGGATGGATCGCAGGGTCTTACACCAACCCACTAATCCAGGGAATTGGGCTTACATTTCCGGAAGCTACGGGTTCTGAATTGGCGTTTCCTCTTACTAAAGTGCTAAATAGTTAGGCTCAAGCACCAATCTTCGCCGGGGGTGGTGCTTTTAATGGGCGCCCAGGAGATAATATTTTACCTGAGCTTCAACCCCCTGTTCACTACCTGGTGATGGTCAATCTGCGCCCAAAACTCTCGGTCACCAACAATGTACAGTACCGACGGCCGCCTTGGTACGACGTTGGACGGCTGACATAACCCGATGTCATCTGGAGGTAGGACTACCAGACGAGGGCGTCCCAATCAACACACGATCGCATATGCAGTTGAATTGGATGCTAAAGTGGAGACGATATGCGTACTCTTTACACGCGGTTAAACTGGAACATATATTATACGCATATGGCTTCCACTTTAGCATCCTATTCTACATCATATACTTCTTCGTGATGGCTGGGGAGCTCGACGAGGCCTGTAAGAGTACAGGTAAAGCAACCATTGACGTCGCAGCCGAGAGCACCGTCGCGTCGGGTACATGCAACTGAGTCGAAGGAACGATTGGTTCGACAAGGAGTGTAGAGAGATTTTGGAGCAGAAGTATGTAATGCGGGCGGTTATGTTGTATGATGGGACTCGGCCGAACGTCGATTGCTACAAACAAAAGCGGAAATCTGCCTCTTTTAGGAGAACAAACAATGTATGGAAGATGCGGAGTGCGAGGAAAAAGAAATAGCTAAGCCGTTGTCAAGAATGGATGTTCTACCAGAAGCTCAATGTATCCCGCAACAGCTTTGTGCCGTGAGCCGAAATGTGCCGGGATAAAGAACGGAGGCCTCTTAGATGAAGCAACGGGAGGAGATCGAAAGTTGAAGCAGAATTTTGACGAGCATCTCAATGGTGCAGATAAAGCAAGCTTAGAGGATCAGGACAGCGAACGAAATGACTACTTCAGAAAAGCGGTTCCGTTCAGTTTCCGTTGTCATTATACACCGTATTACCTTTCGAAGGTACGGAAGTCTTCCACATACAAGGACTTGGCCTTGGTATAACCGCCTTTTCCTCTACTGGCTATTGTTGAAGTAGATACTGTTGCGAATCGCCAGGTTATCGCTACACTCCAGTTCGAACTACTTCTTAGGCTAGGACTACGTCAACAAACGGCTCCGATCTATTCCAACTGAAGGTGCTTTTGGTATCGACATTAGCCAGATTGGTATCCTCATTTCACGGCCCGGACATTGAAGTCACCCGCTATTACCATCGGCCTTCGCCCTGTCAGCACGGTCGTTGTACGGTCAAACACAGAAGAAAACACCGTTCACTTTGGCCACCACGCAGCCCTCGTAGTTAGTAGACACCAACTCCTGGACGGGGTGTGTTGTGTACCCGTCGTCATCCATATCGCTGAAAATTTTCCGCACCCATCCACGACCCAGTTGTCGTTGCCGGCGGGTACTTGATATGGGTTGGCTATGTTGGCGACATCCGTCCTCTACTCAGGAACTGCCTGACAACGCAGTTATTGAGCTGCTGTGCATTGGTTCAGGTTCAGCTGCGTTACCTGCACTGTGATTTGTCAGCTGCTGCTCTTCTGAAGGCCGGACACCTTGGACCTTCCGCTGGACTTTACTGTTCACGGATATCCCGGAACAAATCTATCACATAGGTAGACTCGTACATCTTTGTGCCTTGTGCTTTCGCCACCGCATCGCTTATACAGCTTGCTCCTGTCAGGGCCTTTGTAGTTCCATGACTTGTGTTCTGGTTCCAGACACCTGAGGCGAACCTCCAGCGGCTTGTCAAAGTCAGTTGGCATACTGACTAGCCCACATTCAGCTTCCCTAGTTTACCGGACCTATTTGCGTCCGCTACAGGTAGCTGTACCGAGGCTACCTGTGTCCCTGCCGAGTACATCCGTAGCCTAACGACTAGGTTTTTCATCTTCAGAGTCGCCTTCGCTGTAAAAGCCCTCACCTTAACGCCCTCGCCAAGGACCTCGTCCGCCAGACTTTTGCAGGTGGCGCCCTTGCACTTCTCGCGCTTGAGCTCGAGGATCATTTCACCCACACGAGTACGTCTAATACTGCGCTTGTCGCCTCCCAGATCCACGAGCTTGGCGTCGCTCCTCAACGCCTTCAAGATTTCCGTCTACTTGGACAGTTCAGTCTTGATGACGAGCACGTCGCTCTTCTCGCGCTTGGCACCTCCCTTCCTACGTTTTCTAGGCCTGGTGTCCTCACGCTCCTGTACCACTTGTAGTTTTTTCTTCTTCTTCTTCTTCTTCTTATTCTTCTTCTTCTTCTTCTTCTTCTTCTTCTTCTTCTTCTTCTTCTTCTTCTTCTTCTTCCATTATACTTTGGTCCAAGGGACGTCCTCACTCTGACCTGTTCTATTTATGGATGCTGAAGACCAATCAATGGTCGCAACATCCCGTTCTCTTCGATCCGTAACGGACAGGACTTTCAGGCCCACCCTGTGACCTGAAACCTTTGACTTCACGTGTTCTGCTGCTGCCTCAATTGCCACGAGGAAGGTGATACCTATAGGGTAGTCAATACGTGTTAGCACACCCGGAACATGAGATGATACAGATGATTGTGAAAACGTTGTTCCTTCTCCACGACGCACGACCCTTTCACTATGGCCAACCGAGCAAAGCTAGGTTGCCCCTATGACAAACGAGGAACTCATCGTGATAACAAATTCGTTCAAGGTGAACAAGTCACCAGGTTCAGATAGAACTCCGACCGTAGTCATTCTGCGGTCATCTGCTGGAAACCTCCTGTTGGAGCAGATTGTGGATTATTTTGTAGTGGCTGGCTCTTGGATAACCAGTTAGACAAATCAGTGCCGAAAACGGTCGAGATAGCGCTCCAAAAGAAGGTGAACGGAATTCCGTTAATGCGCGGTTGTCACTCTGAAGACCGCAATCAACATTTTCAGCCGGATCGCCTTTGAGAGCGCTATACATCAACTGGCATCCCGCATTACCTATTAAGGCTATGTTAAGGCTATGGATCGGCAATCCGGAGACGGCGGGTTCGATTCCACGGCACAATCATCTTCAAGCTATCACTAAAGTAGCTAGGTGTTATGATTGATGACAAGCTGGACTTCGGCCATAGGGTCGTCGAAAATGATGTCAACCAGCTCGGTAATAGGCTCGAGCAATCGTAGGCTGCTCGCGACAGTGTCGATGTTCATGGTTCCGGGTCATTTGGCCGAATACCGTTTGGCCGAACGACATTTGGCCGAAAGGGTCATATGGCCGAACGCAGTTTGGCCGAATGGTCGAAAAATGAATGATGAACTTAAGTGATTATATTACTGTTTCCTATATCAGTACAACTCTAAAGAACAGCATACGATATAAAGAAGGAATAATCTTCGATAAAATATTGACTGTTTCAGTACCAACCAGGGATGCCAGATATTTTTTTGAAAAATCTATATCACTATTTCCAAAAATCTGTATCCCATACAAAATTTTGATGAAAAATTTGAATCCACATACAAAAATAAATGGCCTCTCTTGCTCAAAAATCTGTATATTTCATATAAAACGAAATCTGTACGGATTCTCAAAATTCTGTATAATACAGATAAATCTGTATATATGGCATCCCTGGTGCCAACTTAACCCTGAATGGTAAAACTAGAAATAAACGCATATGATTAAAAGAAGAAACTGTTTCTGATGGTCATATTGTCAGCTAGAATGATAAAATAATTTTTATAATAATTCGGCCAAACGGCATTTGGCCACTTGGCCGGACACCGATGTACATTGTATATATACTACAAAATGGCGCCTCTGCGTAGTCGAGTGTGAAGCGACTGAAGAGCACCCACAGGTTGATGAGCCTATGGGGTTACCACTGGCCAGCCCATATCGTAAACAGTCTTAATGACGCGGGGTGTGTACTAGCGGGCTTGGTATCCATATCGCTAGTCGTTGCTACGTGGATCAAATGTCGAGTATGCAAGGGATATGCGATAGAGATATTGTATTGAAGGCGGTGAAATCAGTGAGCTGTATGTAAGCCGTTTGCGTTCGTCAGCTGGTAAACGCAGAACTTTCCTATCGGTTATCTCAGAATTCCTCATCCTTGCCTACCTGAAGTTTTAGGTCTTCTAAGATGATCTTGATGTCGTGACTATAGAATAGCAGTCGTACTCGTGCTCGCACTGCATGTAGAATGCATCCTTGTCATCATCAGTACTTCCTGATCGTGGATTAAGCATGTTGGTTACGGGTACTTTCAATGAAGTTTCAAGCTACGAGTTTCGAATCGCAAGTTCTTTTTCGTCACGCGATTGCTTACCATCAGATCTGGTTTGTATGCTTATTTTGTTTCCTTTTCACTGCTGGTTAGTTTAACAGTTGAGTCATACGACCAGACACCAGCCCCTTAGCTTTCCGAAGGACCAGGATCCCGAGCAGAACGGAATACCTTATAAATATCATACAAAGAACAACCTGTGCTCTAATATCTAAAATTGTTATTATTATGTTATTCTACAAAATGTTATGAGAACAGCACAATAACAATTGTAGGTATTTGAGCAGAGTTTGGTATTGATGCGGTATTTGTTGATTTAGCAATGATACAACTGAAGAACACGTCTTGCTATTACATGATGGAGCTATCAAACAAATGCACAATTTAATAACAAAATATGTTACTGCTTTGTTATTCAATATCTTTTGGATAACAAATACAGCACTTGAAATTTTAGGTATGCATTCGTTATTGAAATAACAAGACTTGTTATTTTCTAGGTGTTATTGATGCACAATTATGATATTCGTTTTTGTTATTTTGCCTTTTATGTCCACCTAGTTAAGGGCACGTCGAGGTATGATAGTATTTAAGATCAATACCTTGATATGTTATTCAGTTGCTATTATTTTCTGCTCGGGATGCACAATTGAGGTGAGGCTATATGTAGTTTTTCACTGGGACTCGGACGTTGATCAGCCGTTTCTAACATTGGGAATGGACACTGTTTACGCAAATTACCCTTTACCAAGACTTTAGCGTGCCATTGGTTTTTGCACCGAACATTGCCCCACAAAGTTCCTGGATGTCACATCTAAACCAAATATGTCGAGATCTCAAGCTTTTGACATTTGTATATAAAGCGTTAAAGAAGCATATCAGTAATTTCTGGTAAAAATTCACCAAGTTTTCGTTGGTGTTCAAATTATGTTGAAAACCAGTACCCTTCACGCGAGACCAATTGAACTTTCCAAACCGCAAACCATCAACCACTCATTGGCAGTGACGACGAGGACGACGACGACAACAATAGAAAACGGATTGCAGACGGTCGATGCCGGTGCGCGATAGATGGATGGATGACTGGATGAATTACCTTCAACGTGGTGTCGAGGCTAATCAATATTCAAGCACCGCACCGCTTCCACCGGAGACCAGGTTTACTACCTTTTGGTTGCGAGAAATGCGGAGAAAATATCTATCGGTCGAGGTGTGGCGTAGCAAGTCGTTTCGTCCTCGTTTGTCACCGCACCTTTCCGCTTGTGTGCGCGGGAGGATATGTGGAATTCCTCGTCTACTACCCTCTCGTGTGTTTGTTGGCAAACTTCTGGCAGCGGTGACGACGACGGACAAAGCCAGGGAACGCGCGCGTTGAACGTGTCTGTTGGTTAATTCCATATTCAGGAGGCAAAGTTTTCCATGAAATGCGAACATGCCGTTATGGTATGAGCTATCAACTCCAGAACGCTGGTGTGGAGCAGCCAGCCGGTGCGGAGCTATCCTTATAGCATTAAAAAAGTTTTCTACCGAAATGGGAGTTTGAGCTACTCGGTGCTGATACGTGCAATTTTTGTCAGAGTTGTGTGTGAGAGACAGTGCGGAGATTTGCACTTGAAAGGAATTGAATAAGTCTCCGGTGAATTGATAGTTCGGTAGAGTTGTAGACAGGAGTTACACTCGTTACTGTGTGTAAGTTTTGTTTCATAAGTTTAGTTTTCGTTTGAACAATCTTGGACGACAAACTGAGGCAAGCGAGTTTGCTAAATAAGTATTCTCTGACCTCATTCAATGTTCATTATAGGGAGACGTAAACAGAATTCGATGTTAAAACACTAAAGTGAAGCATTGTCCAGTTAGAATCCGGACGCAGATAATCACTTATATCTCAGAGGTGGAATAACAAACAGAAAAGGTGAAGTCCTCAAAACAAAGATAATTTACTGTAGTTTCATTTAATTTAATTTTTAATACATTTTCTCATTTTTTCCGTGATTACTTCCTTAAAAATCTGCACATTGGTAGTAAATTTTAACATCAACCCCTTCGGCGGATTTGATTAACAATCAGGTCATCTCTGTAGTGTCCTGAGACCTTCTACCAATCTGATTAGGATTGCAAAGAAACTTTGCCAAATATTTATCTTCTTGCGAAATTAAGGGCTATTCAGTGAATTCCAAAGAAGCGAAATTCGTGTGTTTTTTTTGTTAATAAACACTATCCAACAGTGATGACACCACTACACATCTCAGGCTGTCGTGATAGCTCACCAAATTAGCTCAAACCTCTACAGATCCCTTGTGTGCATTTTTGAAAAGCAGCACGCGATTCTTGAGGTTAACATCTTTGTACACATTTGGTATCAAAATCGTGATGTGAGAAAACGATGTCCAGAGCTCGAACTTCCTGGCAAATCTTGGAATTCCAAGCAGATTTATCCATGAATATAAACTTCAATCTTCCTTGGGCACTTCCTCATGGCATGGTTAACAACATCTGTGCACATCACACATAATGGTTATGGAGACATTAACATTTTTCGCGACTGTCGTACCTGATAACGCTTAATTTTCAGCGTGTTTGTGCAAGATTTTTTTCCTTCACTTGTCTTCAATCTGAAATAAATTTTCACTCGTAGCAAGAAAATCGATGAAATTTTCACCATCAATAGAGGACTTGTTTATGATCAGACTGCTGTAAAAAAATATGATTATGATCATTGAGAGCGTCACAATAAATTATCCTTTGCGTCCGGATTCTAACTGGACAATGCTTTACTCACCTACTTCTACGAAACTACGAGTTCTAGGGTATGAGTACCCATATATTCATCCTATTCCAAAGCAGACAATTTAAGTACCGAATATTTCTGTTTTTGTTATCATGCATGCTCACACCTAACAAAAAAGAAAACAAAAATAAAAAAGCGCTTTTTAGCTTTGTTTTCGTTTGGATTAAAATGGGAGCACTTTGTTTAATTGTAGTAGGATGTTGGGGTCAATATGAAAAACACAGGCACGCTGAACGTGCACTACGCCATAGTGGTGCAAAAAACCTACCATCATAAGAGGGATAAGATGCAATTTTTCATTCTCCATATGTTCAGCAATGTTTGAGTTTTGACCAAGGGCTCTCATGTGTGACCATTCCCGCAGCATACGCACATAATCTTGAGGCAGCGTTGCCAGACGAGGATAAGCTCGATGTGGCTCATCTGAGGAATACAGTAAAAGAAGTCATCAACGACGCAACCGAAAGCTCCACCGGGTACGTGGAACGGCAACGACGGAACAAATGGTTCGACGAGGAGTGCAGAGCGATTTTGGAGGAGAAGAACGCAGCACGGACGGTAATGCTTCAGCCAGATACTCTACAGATTGTGGAAAAACAGAAGCGGAAACTGCAGACCCGTCTCCTCCGGTAGAAAAGCATAGTTCGAGGAAATGGAACTGCTGTGTCGTTCTCAAGAAACACGGAAGTTCTATCAGAAGCTTTGCTTTGCTTGCTTTGCTTTGCCTTTGCTTTGCCTTTGCTTTGCCTTTGCTTTGCCTTTGCTTTGCCTTTGCTTTGCCTTTGCTTTGCCTTTGCTTTGCCTTTGCTTTGCCTTTGCTTTGCCTTTGCTTTGCCTTTGCTTTGCCTTTGCTTTGCCTTTGCTTTGCCTTTGCTTTGCCTTTGCTTTGCCTTTGCTTTGCCTTTGCTTTGCCTTTGCTTTGCCTTTGCTTTGCCTTTGCTTTGCCTTTGCTTTGCCTTTGTTTTGCCTTTGCTTTGGCTTTTGCCTTTGCTTTGCCTTTGCTTTGCCTTTGCTTTGCCTTTGCTTTGCCTTTGCTTCGCCTTTGCTTTGCTTTGCTTAATGTAAACATTAAGTGTAACAATAGTTTTTAAATCTTTTAGTAAACTATGATAAGTAATTCTAGGGATTTATCATTAGTGCAATTGTATTATTGCATTTATGATTTGATATCAACCGAAAAACTCTACCTTTAACGATTTTCAATTTTATTGCGCTGATAACAAAAACAGTTATCAATTTTCTATCATCGATAGCAGGATTTGTTTTCAATTTGCTGTCACAGGAACACTTTTCTGGTCTTATTTTTGATGTTTTAACCGTAAAGACGACCAAAACGACAACAACCTTAGTTATCAAAATTTGCAATATCACAACATCAAAATTAGTTTTCAATTTGCTATCAGACTTTGCTCGGGTTGCCAACTCTGAAATAGCAGTCTCTTGCCGTGATCTAAATCCGAGGAAACGGTATTTTCAAACGAAGGATACGCTTAAGTCGTTAGTTTAGTGATACCAAACGATTGTTGAATTTGGCGATTTTATAGACCCAAAAAGTCTCAGAGAATTCAAAGGGGCTCTGAGGCATCCTTCAAGGGGTCTCAGAGAGTACCAGGAGGTCATAAGGGCATGTCAGGGGGTCTTAGAGGGTTGCAGTAGTCCTAAAGATTTTGTCAGGGGAACTCAGGGGTGTTTATGAAGTTCAAGGGGCTTCAATGGGGTCCCAGGGGCCCAGAGCTTTCAGGGGGATACTCTCAGGGGCGATTCATGGGGTCCCATGGGATTTCAGGGGGTTCCAAGTACTCTCAGAGGAATTCCATGTAGTCTCATGGGAAATTCAATAGATCTCAGAGGCATTTCAAGGGATCCCAGGATGTTTCTGATGGGTACCTGGAGATCTCATGGGTGGTTTAGGGGGATTCAGGGACCACCAGGTGGTCTCAAAGGTGTTTCAGCGATCTCATTAGGCTTCAATGAGGGCTCCAAGGATTTCAGGGGCGATTCAGTGTGTCTCAGATTCCTTTCAGGGGATCTCTGGGGAGTTTCAGTGGGCCTCAGCGGCATTTTAAGGGGACTCATAGATGTTCCAGAGAGTCCCAGGGTGTGAAGAATTAGCCTAAATTAAAATTCACGAAAAAAGAGAGCCCCAGTGTGTTTCTGGAGAGTATCCAGAAAGTTTTTTTACGAAGGTCTCAGCGGGTTCCAAGGGGTATCAAGGAAGTTACAGTAGGGAGTCTCAGAGACATTTCAAGAAGTCTCAGGGGCGTTTAAAATAATCTCAAAGAGTCCTCAGAGGGCTCCGGGGAGGTTTCATGGGTTTTTCAATGGGGTTTCAGGTACGACCTGCAGCTCCCTGAATTTCTTTGAAATGCTTCTTAACCCAAGTAACCAAAAGTTCCGCTTCCCATCACAAAATGCACTTTCAAGTTCCGCGAAGTTCAGATAAAGTTCCAAATGGAACTTCCTGGCTGCTTAAGAGGCTAACGATAAGCCTTGCTGGAACTTCGGTCACAAGTTCCGGCAAGGCTCACTGTTAGCCTCTTAAGCAGCCAGAAAGTTCCATTCGGAACTTTATCTGAACTTCGCGGAACTTTAAAGCTGCTTAAGATGCTATTCAGAACTTTATCGTAACTTTCTAGTTCATAGAAGTTCAGTTCAGTAACATTGTGTTTCAATGAAGATTAAATTTATTTCTTTTACAGAAAACAACTATTTAAGCATACACGAATAAAAGACAAATATGAAATTATCAAATCAGTGAATACTAGGTGTTCACTTACGTACTTCACTGAACTGTTCAAGTCGTCGGACTACGCGGACTTACGCGAAATTAAACATTTTGCTTCTCGGACGGGTAATGATAGACTTTATTGGCGACGGTTTCACAACTTTACAAATTGCACACGCGTGGTCTAGACTGAGCAACGATCGTTTCGTGCGAATGGTTTATTGCGAACTGGTGAAATATAATATTCTAATCTAATTGCAGACCGGGTGCGATGTTTTTCTGACCTTCGTATCTACCTGCGGTCGGGCCTACTCGCGATCGTGTAGCGATCGTTACGGGATATGGTTGATGAAATAGTAATATGGTTTACATTAGGGGGAAGAGTGCAACTATTGGTCATCTGCTCGGACACTAATGGTCGAGTTAGTGCTCTGGTAGTGGTGGCTGATAGATATATCTGACTACAATCTTATTGCGATCGGGAACCGGCGCAAACATACCGGCCGCCTTGAAATGACCGAGTTTCAACAAAGAAACATCTACCTAACATCTTATCAACTAACGTAATAATATACACTATGTACAGAAACATGCACTGGGTTTACTGCGGCAACGACTGATCGACGGGAGTGATGATCTGCTATTCGATCTGTGGGAACCACTGGTGCTGTTGTTGTTCGTCAATTGGTTCGTCCTTCGTATGAGCTCGAGTACGTTTCCTCACACGGTCTGTGTGGCACAATCGGTTTAATCGTTACATTCGTCCTCAAAGTCCTCCACGAGTCGTCTCCGGTGGGCATCCGATCGACCTCGGCTGAGGGATTCCTTGGCGTGTTGCTATGAATGAGATGAGAGGCGATTTTTTAACTGAAAAATTGAACATGTAAACGACTTCCCTGGGTCGCGGAGGCCGTCCGCCTCCGCAGGCGCCGAGGCGCCACCGGGACTCCTGATGACTTCTTCTTGGACGACGGTTGACTGCTCCTGGAGTCGGAACATCATCAGTTTGGCACTCAGGATTGTGGCGTCACACATCTGGGGTTCGCTAGGATGCTGGAGCTGATCATCTTGGACGACGATCTTACTCTGCGTGACATCCTGCTGACCAAATGGAATGGTGTTTGATTGTACGAATTGACGAACAACATGCAAGACACGTAACTTTGTGTGGGGATTCCTAAACCCCCACAGAATACTTGACGCAACAACTTCATTAGCAGACGAAAACAGGACTCGATGGCACATTGCTTGAGCGGTGAGCATCTTGGGTCGACCAGACATCAAAGGGGAGGGTTGACAAACGGACTTCACGTAGGCGGATGGACGGCTCCAGCCGCCGTGGACGCACTTGGCTATGGAGGACGAAACATTCTCTGAGCCTTTTGACAGTAATTTGAAAAACAAAGACTTAACTGGAACGCGGAGACCCGAAGGCCTCCGCAGCGCCAGAGGGCGCTCGATGAAGAAGGAATCAATCCTCCTCGTGAGCTGACGCTGGTGTCGACTCGTTGTCCCGTATTGGTAGGACACAAATTTTGGATATCGCTCGTAGAAAATCTCCGTCCTTCGTGTGAACTTTGACGACACGAATGTTGCCGTCCTTTCCTGGGTGAACCTCTGTGACCCGACCCAGCCGCCATTTGAGGGGCGGCACGTTGTCCTCGCACAGCAGTACCATGGTGCCGACAAAAAGGTTATTACGCTGTTTGGTCCACTTTGTACGGGTGTGCAGGTTTGACAAGTACTGGGTTGACCAACGATTCCAGATTCGTTGAAGAAAATACTGCACACGCTGCTATTTCGAGAGCCTTGATTCGTTGAGGTCTTGCAAAGATGGTTCTGGGATTGCTGTCAGCGGCCTGCCGACCAGGAAGTGACCGGGAGTTAGGATTTCCAGGTCAGTCGCGTCGTTGGATAGTGGTGTGAGGGGTCTCGAGTTGAGACACGCTTCAATCTGTGCCACCAGAGTGGCCATTTCGTCTGAGACGAGGACTGTATTGCCTAGAGTACGCTTCAGGTGTTCCTTCATCGACTTCACGGCGGCCTCCCACAGGCCTCCGAAGTTGGGTGACTTCGCCGGGATGAATTTGAAGTTGATGTTCTCCCAGGATGTCTCCTCAGTAACAGCTTTCATGAAGTCTTGGTTGTTGAACAGCTTCCGAAGCTCGTCCAGTTCACGCCGGGCACCGACAAAGTTCGTTGCATTGTCGCACATGAGAATTTCAGGCCGACCTCGACGGGAGACGAACCGTTTCAGTGCTGCAATGAAAGCTTGAGTTGTAAGGTCTCCCACGACCTCTAAATGGACCGCCTTCACAGCGAGACATACGAAAACGGCAACAAAACATTTTATCGGACCGCCCTTGCGATAGGGGTACTGGATATAGAACGGACCACAGTAGTCCACCCCTACGCGCATGAATGGTGGAGCCGGAGTGACACGTTCTGCAGGTAAGTCCGCCATGAGCTGCTCGTGAGCCGTCGGCCGTGTCCGAAAGCATTTGACACAGCGGTGGATGACCTTCCGAGCCAGGTTGCGAGCAGACAATGGCCAGTACTTCTCCCGCATGCTGGCAATCAAGAGCTGCTGTCCAGCGTGAAGGTTCTTTTGATGGTAGTGAACGGCGATGATAATCGACAGAGGATGATGGTTGTCCAGAATGACGGGATGCTTCCGTCCGGCCGAGATATTAGCGTTCCGCAGCCGGCCGCCGACCAGGATCATTCCGTTCACAAGGCGTGGAGCTAGCTTTCTTAATTTCGACGTTGGTTTAACTTCACCGGTTCTGCGAAGCGCGATCAGATCCTCCGGGAAGCTTTCTTGTTGCGCTAGGAGTAGAAGCTGGTGTAATGCCTCTGACCGCTCTTCGTGCTTGATAAGGCCTGTCTTCCGACCATCGGGGTTCCTACAGTTATGAACGAATCTTCGTAGAAGGGACACGATTCGAACTAAGTCTTGAAGCGACGATCGAAGACCAAAAATCGGGCTGGGTTCTACGACTTGAGCTGGAGCCGCTACCGTCGTTCGTTCTTCAAGGAGCGAAGGATCCAGATCCTCCGGGTTGATTGTAGCGATTTTCGGCCAGGAAGACTTGTCCAAGCGCAGCCACGGTGGTCCTTGCCACCACATCTCGTAGTCCTTCAGTTGATCTGGAGGCATGCCTCTTGACAAAACGTCCGCGGGGTTTTCCAGCCCAGCGATATGGTTCCAGATGCCTCCACGGGTGATGTGCTGTATCTCGGACACTCTATTTGCAACGAAGACGTTCCAGCGTGACGGAGCAGCAGCGATCCAGCATTTAACGATCATCGAATCCGTCCAAAAGTACGGTTGAGCAGTGATTTTGATACTTTGGACGACCTTCTCAAACAGATGAACTCCGGTGAGTGCGGACGACAGCTCCAGACGAGGAATTGAGGTCTGTTTCCGCTTCTTCTCTAGATCTTCGAGCGGTGCCACTCGAGATTTCGCTGTGAGTAGTGCTGCTGTGACAGTGCCGTCGAACGAAGTGCACCGCAGATAGATGCAGGCACCATACGCCTTCATGGACGCATCACAGAACATATGAAGTTCAGCAGATATTGTGTCGCTTCCAAACGCAACCCAACGAGGAACGCGAAGCTGGGTCAGGTCCTCCAAACTTTCTCGAAATTCTCTCCACCAGTTTTGAAGCTCGTCAGGCACAGTTTCATTCCAGGAACACTTTGTTCTCCAAAGATCCTGGAGAAAAACCTTGGCTGGAACTAGACTAGGTCCAACCAGGCCTAGCGGGTCGAAGAGCTTCGCGAAATCGGACAGGATGATTCTCTTGGTGATCTCAGTAGCAGGGTTCCACTGAGGCACAGTGAACCGAAAAATGTCTGATCGGGGTTCCCATTTGATTCCAAGGGTCTTAACGGTGGGGTTTGAGAGCTCGAGGTCCAACGAAGAGCGTTCGTCGCGCAGATACGGAGGAATTTGATCCAGCAGTTCTCGAGAATTTGAACTCCATTTTCTCAAAGTGAGTCCCGCAGTACCGAGAACGTGAATCAGGTCCTTAGACAACTGAACTGCCTCTTCAACGCTGTCGACACTCTTCAGCATGTCGTCTACGTAGAATTCGTAGATTATCGTGTCTGCGGCGACGGGAAACTTAGCCTTCTCATCTTCTGCTAGCTTTCGCAGGCAGCGGGTTGCCAAGTACGGTGCCGAAGACGTGCCATACGTGACGGTCGTCAGTACGAAGAATCGAATCGGCTTGGTGGCGTCTTCTCGCCACATAATGCATTGAAGCGAGTGGTCCATAGGGTGCATCTTAATCATTCTGTACATCTTCTCGATGTCGGCCGTCATCGCATACTTTCGTAAACGAAAACGCAGTGTAATCGAAGTGAGGTCCTCCTGGACTACAGGACCCACCATCAGAGCTTCGTTTAGCGACACTCCAGAAGTGCTTGCACACGACGCATCAAAAACGACGCGTAGTTTGGTGGTCGTGCTGTCGGGCTTAAGTACCGCATGGTGCGGCAAGAAGTACGTGACTGGAAATGTGCTCAGGTCTCTTGGTGAAATTTCTCGCATGTGTTGCATGCGTAGATACTCGTCGATGAACTCGATGTACATCTTCTTCACGGTAGGATCAGTATCCAATCTTCGCTCCAGTGCCATGAAGCGACGAGTGGCAATAACTTGAGTGTCCCCTAGGCGATCAATCACAAACTGCTTCTTCGGTAGCTGGACGACAAATCGGCCGCTTGAGTCCCTCTTCGTCGTTTTCTCGAAGTGTGTTTCACACGCTGACTCCTCCAAAGACAACGTGCTGGTGGTGCGACACGATTCCAGCTCAAA
Source organism: Aedes albopictus (assembly GCF_035046485.1). Taxonomy (NCBI): domain Eukaryota; kingdom Metazoa; phylum Arthropoda; class Insecta; order Diptera; family Culicidae; genus Aedes; species Aedes albopictus. The sequence continues at coordinate 263,214,129 of NC_085136.1, read as the reverse complement.
GAAACGTGCCAATCCTTCTTCAATCTTCTCGGTTGCGCATGCCGATACCGCTGGTAGAGAAGCAGACTCGTCCGGAATGCCTCCGGAAACAATCCAGCCCAGCAGAGTGTTCTGCAGAATCGGACCGGAATCTCCTAGCTTGATTTGACGCTCAGCGATCATCAGCTCCAAGTACACCTCAGCTCCTATTATCAGGTCAACTGCTCCGGACTCGTGGAATGTCGGATCAGCCAACACTAGCTCCTTCGGCACGTTCCAGGATCGAATATCGATGCTTCGTGTCGGAAGATCGACAGTTACTCGCGGTAGCACGTGGAATTTGAGATTCGTCACGTACTTTGTGACAAGCGAATGAACCTCAGCGAAAACTGCTTGAGTGGAAGCAGTTCGCGATCCACCGATTCCAGCAATCGGTAGATGTTCACGGGTTCGCTTGAACTTAAGCCTTTGCGACATGGCTTCAGATATGTAGCATCGCTGGGACCCGGAGTCCAGCAACGCACGAGCGAGTAAGGAGTTACCAAACTGATCGCAAAGATTTACGACAGCGGTAGAGAGCAAAACAGTGTGTGGAACGTGTCGTGTAGTTGCAAGAGGTGTAGTGTGATAACTTGTACTGGGGCTGTCTGTGGCGGAAATGTGTGAATGAGCATTGCTTGCATTTGTGGAATTCGGTGGTTCTGTGCGTCCACTTTGTGTAGGCTGAGTGTGTGTTGAGTGACCGTTTGGTGTTGGCTTGGCTTGTGGTGGTTGCGTGTTCTGTCCTTGTGGTTTCTTCATTTGTTGATTCCCATTTGACTGTCCAGATTTACTCGACGGATTCGCGGTGGTCGATGAGTTCGCGTGAAGTAACGAGTGGTGACGTTGACCACAGTGGAAGCACGATCCTCTGGTGCAGAATCGTGCGATGTGCCCTGATGACAGGCAATTCAAACAAAGCGAAAGTTTCTTCACGACATCGACCCTTTCCGAAATCCTCATCTTCGAAAACTTCGTGCACTTAAAGGCGGAGTGGGCAGATTCTCCGCAGAATGGACAGCTACTGGGTGGTTGGACTCCGGCATGGCTGATAGACGGACGAACAGGTTTCCTTGCTTCGGTTTGGAATGGCTTCACAGGGGTGATGGACTGCAGCACTGAACAGTAACTCTTCAGGAACTTGACCAGATCTTTATAGTTCGGAACCTCTTTGGAGTTGTAATGCGACTCCCACTGCCTCAACGTTGTGGGATGCAGCCGCTTGCAGAGCATGTACTGAAGTAGCGTACTCCAGCCATCCGGATCTTCTCCGATCTTGGTGAGCATCTGGAGGTTCTTTTCAAACCCGTTAACGAGTTTGCTCAACGTCTCGAAGCTTTCTTGACGAAGTGGCTCGAGAGAGAACAAAGAATCAAGGTGAGTCATCACCAACAGCTTCTTATTCTCGAAAGCGTTTTCCAATGCCTCCCACGCAATGGCATAATTGGCGGAGGAAATCTCAATTGCGGCGACCTCCTGTAGTGCATCACCGGTGAGGGATGTGCGTAGATAAGTAAACTTATCCATATCGGAGAGGCTATTATCGTTGTGGATCAGGTTCTTATAGGTGTCTCGAAATGTCACCCAATCCGTCATCCTCCCACTGAACGTGGGCAGTTTCAACTCGGGTAGTTTCACTTTAGATTGCGGCACAGCCGCCGGTTGGGGGTGTTGAGGCTGCTGCACACGGCTCGGACCAGCTTGAAGCATACTGAACAGCGCCTTCTTCAACTGGTACACTTCGTTCTCGAAATCCTTCAGAATTCTCGCATTATCACGATCATGCTGTCTCTGTAGCTTAACGATACGTTGCAGTTTTGTCTCCTCCGTCTCTTCGGTATCCGTGGAAATCTCATCATCTGCTGCGTCGTCGGTTAGCAGCTCGATTCGCATCCGCACATCGGTGAATTTCTGCCAAATTTCATCTAGCTTGGCTAGGCGTAGGTCGACGTCATGCCTATCCGCACCGGCTTGGTGGGATTGCACGAACTCCTTCAGGTTCTCAAGAGAAATTCGCACGGACCGCTCCTGCTTGCACAGAAGGCGGTAATCATCACTCACTGGCATAATTAATCACTATTAAGTCACACTTGCACTTATCCACTTCACCTCACTCGATCGCGACACTCGAATCGACCACGCGGATTCACTGGACAATAGAGGCTCTTGACTGGGAATTGAACAAAGCAAACCAACCTACAAAGCGGACAAAGCCAACAGAGACGGTGGACTGGTCAGGGCTCAACTCAGCTAGGAATAATTTGGACGACACACGTGTTTCATGCAAGCAATAAGGGGAATCTTTATTAGCGAGTTTTGATTCACTTGTGCTCAATCACTTTTTCATCGGCGGCGATCTAGCATGCAGAGAATCGCGCCACAGACAAACCTGCCCTCAGTACTTATCCTGGTAATCTGCAAATCTGTCCGGTCTCCGCTGGAAATTCCGATGACGACTTCAGGATCCGCCGCAGGAACGACAGCAAGCGAGGAACGATGGCAGCCACACTCGATGAGGACGCCCGTGTCCTATTGTTCTCCCTTGTGGAGAATGATCAGCGACCACGCGGTTCACCACGAATCACGAAATAGTCCACTTAACTTCCGCGTTTCCCGACGATCCGGTTCGATTCGGACCAAAATGTTCACTTACGTACTTCACGGAACTGTTCAAGTCGTCGGACTACGCGGACTTACGCGAAATTAAACATTTTGCTTCTCGGACGGGTAATGATAGACTTTATTGGCGACGGTTTCACAACTTTACAAATTGCACACGCGTGGTCTAGACTGAGCAACGATCGTTTCGTGCGAATGGTTTATTGCGAACTGGTGAAATATAATATTCTAATCTAATTGCAGACCGGGTGCGATGTTTTTCTGACCTTCGTATCTACCTGCGGTCGGGCCTACTCGCGATCGTGTAGCGATCGTTACGGGATATGGTTGATGAAATAGTAATATGGTTTACATTAGGGGGAAGAGTGCAACTATTGGTCATCTGCTCGGACACTAATGGTCGAGTTAGTGCTCTAGTTGTGGTGGCTGATAGATATATCTGACTACAATCTTATTGCGATCGGGAACCGGCGCAAACACTAGGCTTGAGCAAAAAAAAATGCCGCGCATCGGATTCGAACCGATAGTCGCTGCGTGAGAACCCAATGTTCTACCACAGTACTGCAGCTACGATTGCGTGGACAGCAGGTAAAATCTGACTTGAATCGATTTTCTGTTGGCAGCTAGTTTTGCACATTTGTACAGTAGTGAAGTTGGCTTGACTTTGTCAAGTGTCTTCAGCAGCGCAGCGGTAATTCGGCAGGCTATCACGCAGGAGGATCCAGTTCAAATCTAGAAAGCAGCGACATGAGTGAAAATATAATTATCAGAAGCAATTTCCAGACGTAAATCACAAACCCACCAACAGGGTTGTGATTCTGAAAAACACATTTTTGTTTCTGCATGAATTTTGTCAAAGTTCTGTCAGAAGCTGCTTAGAAGGCTATCCAGCGTGCCTATGTGAACTTTCAAGTTCCAAAATTACTTAAAAATGAAGCTGCTTAGAAGGCTAATGAGCAACTTCGAACAAGCTGCTTAGCTTATAAAGTACCCTTTTATCTGAACTTTTGGTTACTTGGGAAACCTCTTGAAACGTCTTTGAAAGAGATTCAATCCCTCTACTACAAATCACAAATGCCCTTCTGGAGCCCTTGGAAATCTCTACCGAAGCACACCTAAAACTCCTTGAAACCAACCTAATCCCTCTCAAATTCCCCTGGAACTCCAGAAATACCCTCAAACCAGTTCCTTCTAGGCTCCTCTCAATCCCCCTTGGCCTCATCTAAAACGTCCAGGAGATGAACCTTAGCTCTAGAATTAAGCTCGTGTATTTGAATTGCTGACTTAATGTATGCACAAAATTCCCTCTTTTTATGCCCTGTTTTAATTTATGCACTACTAGCCCCTGGCATAAAAAGAAGTTCCAGTGTTTTACCAATTAAACACCCGATATTGAAGTTATATATTTTGGATTGTTTGTCCTTTGTCTAAAGCAAGTTGCATAAAGTGAAATAACTAACTTAACCTACTGCGCAGCAGTCAATCAGTCAGTGCCACAATCTAAACCAACCGATCCTAGGACAGTGACCGTTTTCAAACATTGCGTGTTGGTTTTCCATGCATCTTTCTCAACCGTCGCTCGATCGATTCAAATCTACCTACAATCCAATATACACAACACACAATCAAATTCAAACCTGCGAAAAGAGATGCGATAACGCGTTATTATTTGCCGTGGCCTATAGATACCCATAATTTGGCAATTCTCGTAAATTACCACGCCTCACACAACCACACCTGCACACAGAAGAGGCAACACACCGTGCGCTGCCACCAGAGCACGAGATCATTGCCATTTCGATTGTATGACGCTGTGGCTGATCGTTGATGTGCCCATCAAAAAGCCACAAAATACCCAGCCAGAGCGTCGTGCCCCATTGAACCAGAAGCCCACTGACTGACTGCGGTGCGGCTGGCGCGGCGACGCGTCGATGCACCATCGTCCGCCGACAATCATGATGGTAGAGCTGCTGTTGCTGATGGTGATGATTGATTGATACGCGAGTGCATCACCACCACCGCACCGCGTGGAGTTACTCAATAGCTCGCGCGAATGTTTCGTAAAGTAAAATTTATTGGGTGGTTATTTTCGGACAAGTGAATGTTTTTGCGTTTTGAAAGTGAAACGTGAAAACATCGTTTATTTGTTGGCTTTTATGTGGCGTCAAATTGTAGATAGTTTGAGTTTGATGTCGTTGTTTTGTTTGCACATGTTTTGATGTGTGTGGCAGTTTGCCTGGTTAGCAAATAGAACCAGAACATCCTTCAACAGCACCCGGGTAAGTATTAAGACAAATAGCCATGAACAGTTCCCACTCCCTCACAGAAAAACTTTTCCAGTTTCGTCGTCATCAAAAATGCATCAACTTCATTAACGGATGCAATTGAATTCTACTGCATTCGCATGTCCATCGAACCAAACTCAAATCTGCAAGCGCAGCGCAGCCATCGAAGTCGTGGGAGAAGGGAGGAGTCATGGGAGCGAAATGGCAATAACATAACTCTGCACACAATTCGGATAGATGCCCCATCATGTAGAGTAAAGCGCGCAGCGCACACACCCAGAGATGATTGTGTTTGCATGTAAAATTGTCGTCCTACTACTGCTTTCGAACAGCCCCCCCCACCGCTGGAAAAACAGTTGTACCAACTTCCACCGTCATCCATCAACGGTTGCATTTCTATTTTTATACATATGTAGATATGGGATGCGTTTGGATTTATGCACTAGTTGGGGAAGTTGACTAAATGTGACTTCGAATAAAATCTGAGCCAAGCAACCTATTTATTACTTTTTAATATTGCGGAGACCCATACCGCAAAGCTAACAAAGTCATTTGGATACATATACTACAGAGGACCCAAATAACTGTGCCAAATTTGGGCTCGTACGATTATGTCAATGTTTTTGTTAGCAAACTCACATATAAATTACAATTGCAGTGAGCAAAGTGTAGACACATTAAAATTTTGCATAAATTTTGCCAAAATGAAACCAGAAACCAGCAACCAACTCGGTAGACTCTCTCGTCCAGCCATTTCTACATAGATGATCTGAACATCCCAGGAGCCTCTGCAATAGCTACTTTTAAGGCCAGGCTCAGAACTCCGTCCGGGACTGGGACATTACCTAGGTTAAACGGGTATGGCGCAAGGTCTTCATCGATGATGAACACCGCCTTAGCGATCCTACAAAAGAAGGCTATGGACTCGGAACATAACGCGAAAAAAGTTCCTCAATTTTTTTTATAAACACATTTATTTAGTTCATTTTTAATCTAAGGACAACAACAACTTAAAACAAAGTCAAGAGCTTCTACTGTAAAACTACTTTTGACATCTAAAACGAAGTTTACATATACAATAAACATTTTTAGAGCCTTGTTTCTTAAAATGGAATCAGTATTCTTCAACTCTGCAAATGACAACATTTTGTAGTTTACTCTTCTGTTCAAGACTGCTTCCAGTTTCGGACGAAGAAAGCTCCAAAGATGACGTACACGGGCACACGTTGAGAACTTATGTTCAAGATCCTCCTCTACATTTGTGCAATGGTTGCACATGGGAGTGTCTACCCTGTTCTGTCGAAAAAACACTGGACCACGGCACATTAGGATTTTCTGCAACAACTTTTGGAGTTTGCATTGTGTTGCGAAATGTATCCAGTACCGCTGGAGACGATGGATTCCTGGTTATTCTTTCTGGCAGATACGGTAGTTCTCTTGAAATCAGCTTCAAGCAAGGGTATAAAGCTGGGATTCCACTGACATTTGGAGGATTTTGGAATTGGTCCAAGAAAGATGAAGCGAATGGGGTGTACTCCAGACATCGTAGAAAACGGTTGAGCAACAGTGCCTTGCATTTCTGTGACGACAGGTGAAGATTTAGGCCCCCTTTAGAAACGGGTAGAGCCAATTGTTCAATGGGTATCCGGCAAGGATAACGTGCCCAGATGAAGTTTCCAATTCGTGAGGTTATTTTTGCAACTGAAGAGTTTGGGATGCTGAGCACAGAAGTCATGAACCACAGTCGAGAAGTAACATACGTGTTCACTAGTATAACTTTTTGATGGATACTTAGACTCCGTTGTTGGAAAAGCCACATTAACTGGGACGTTTTCCTAATAACATCGGCCCAGTTGAAATCAATTGTGCGCTTCAAGGAATTGAAGTAGACGACTCCCAGGATTTTCACGCTTTCTTCGTTTGTGAGCCATTCCACCGCTTGTGTTCTCCGTTGCACTCCGATGAGTATTGATGATGTTTTAGCCAAATTTAGCACAGCTCCAGAGCATAGTCCAAATTCCACAAACGCGTTCTTTATGGGATCCAACTTCGCATCATCCACCACAATTATGGAAATGTCGTCAGCATAAGCCACAACGAGTTCTAGTACATTATTACAGATGGAAGTAAGCTTTTCGAGGAGGGGATGGAGGTAAAGGACAAACAGGTGCATACTTAAGGGCTTACCTTGTCGGACAGATCTTTGGATAGGAACTTCAGGACTGAGATTTCCGTTTATCAGTATTCGAGAATTGGACATGGACATAATTTTCTCAACGATAGACACAAAACCTGGGTGAAAACACATGTTACGGATCACATTCAATAAAAAATTCACATTCACACGGTCAAAAGCATGGTCAAGGTCAAAAGAAATTAACCTTCCTGTCTTTTTCTTACACTTTATCTCTGCAATTCGATCTTTTATAACACAAACAGCTTCCTTTTAGAATTTGAACACTTTTGGCTAGAGTTAAGAATGTTGTTAGGTGTCATAATCTGTTCCATTCTTTGCTTGAGTATACGTGCAAGTATTTTGTAATCAAAATTAAGCAAGGAAATTGGTCTGAAACCTTTGATAGTTTCATCGTTGCCTTTTTTCCTACATAACACAATGACGCCGTCAACAAATTTCTTTTGTATATTGCCTTGAAGTGCTTCATTTATGATGAGGTTGAGTTGACGGTGGATAATTTCAAATGTTTTTATATAAAACTCCTTCGGAAGGCCATCACTTCCAGGACATTTGCGAGACGCACTAGATTTGATAGCAAAGTAAATTTCTTGAATTGTTATTTCATCCATTGCTTCAAGATTCGATGGACAATTAGGAGGAATCGATCTACTGCATGGAAATTTAGTGTTTGCAGGTAAGTTCTCATTTTCATAGAGCGTTTGAAAATACTGACAGACATGTCTCTCGATTTCAGCAGAGTTATCGAGTTGGTTATTCTCATATTTGATAGATTTTATCGCGCTGTTGTTTTTCTTTCGTACTCGATCACCCAGTTGAAACGAGGATACTTTTTCTCCTGCAACCAATGTTTCATTGATCCTTTCAAAAGCTTTTGAATGCCTACTTTGTACGTTCAACATCTTACCCTTTATTTTATTCACTTCAACTATTCCCTGTGGATTGCCATAAAGGTTATCGTATGCTTCACGCAATCTTCGGTACAAGAGTTCATTGACTGTATGAAACTCTCGGAAAGCTATGTTTGTTTTCTATTTAAAGAAACTAATAATCTTTGGTTTTACAAAATCCACCCACCACGACATCCAACTATCAAAGTGTCGACGTTCTCTCAACCAACGATTCCACTTTAATTCAAACTCTTCCAGATTCTCGTCAGTCATAACATGAGTGCGAAGGGACCAAAACCCACGTCCATATGATATCCCTAGATTCGGCAGGCAGCACCTTATTTTATAAGCTTTGTGATCAGAGAAGGACGTGACAAAATATTCAGACGTACGTAGAGCCGGGACAAGAGACGGGGAAATATATATTCTATCATACGTGCAGGACAATTTGGACGAACAAAGCTAAACTCAGTTTGACTCTTGTGGAGACATTCCCATGTATCGCACATTTTCAACGAATCAATCAAGTTTTTAAGAGATTTGCTTTGATTACTGGAACCAGTTGAGTCTTTCGATGACACAATACAATTGAAATCTCCTCCAAGAACAAGATCAGTAGAAGCACTCTGGAGATAAAAAGGGACAGTTTGTCTGAAGAATTCCTCTCTTAAAGAGGCATTCTGAGTACCGGAGGGAGCATACACATTACATATAGTGACACTATTCCCAATCTTCACACATATAATACGACCATCAAGACTACGTTGGACATTACAAAATGGAATATGTGCTTTTAAAGCAGTAGCAGTTCCTCTTTTAGTATCATCGACGTTTGTAATCACAGTTAACCCTGGAATGGACATTCGCGCATTCTCAACTTCTTGTAGCAAAACAATGTCATAATCCATCAATCGAAAAAATGAGCACATTGATTGGATTTTATTCGCACTGGATATGGCACACATGTTTAAGCTTCCGATATTGTAGCTGCTAGGTAGATTGTTCTTTTCACTTTTTGTTCAGATATCACTGGTTAGCTTTGGGGGACCGACATACACCGCGGTCTACTCGGAGTTAACTTATTAGTATTAGGATCGGTTAAGAATCATTTGGGGTAGAACAGAGTCAAGTTTTTGCTTCTTTGGGCGTCCCCTACGCTTGACTTTTTGGAACGAGCCACTATCTTGCGATTCACAACTGTCACTGTCGGAAATCTCCATTGAGATGTTGAGTGTTTTGGGAAGTTTGGATGGGATTTTGAAAAGGCTCACTGAATCCGTTGAGGATGATTCATTCGTTGTTACTGTCACCTGATGGGTGGATTGATCTGACGTTGGTTGTTTTGCACCAATGCCGTCTACCGTAGGTGCTTCGGTGCTTCGCTGTTCAGTATTTTCGATCCTTTGTTCTGCGTGTTTTGGCAATTCTGTAGATTCGCACACGCTTACCGTGGAAGTGGAAGCAATGGCGCCGCCGGTTTGGTTGAAGGTAGACGGTGAGCTATCTGCATGATTGGTCTCGCCAGCAACGCTGATAGAGCTTGGGGATGTAGAAGCCGATCCGTTTAGAGCGACGAAGTGGGGCATCAGAGACGATCCACTATTGTTCACAACGCTTGCGAAATTTGCCGGTGTGTTGCTGGTAGACTTTGCTGCAGCCTTGAGCCGATCGTTCAGATCCGATTTTTGAGCCAACAGTTTTTTATTTTCCACACATGTGGAACCTGGGTGAGAGGGGTTCGTACAGTGGCGACACGTGTGAGGCTGATTACGGTAGGTCACGAGAGTCTGTTCCGACTGAATAGTAACGAACGATTTGATGTGGCGACGTAAAACCATCTACACGACACGCGCACCCGTCGGTATCCCCTTCAGAGGATAGTTGTCACCCCACACCTGATCTTTGATCGCAATCACTTCACCGTACTGCTTCAAGAAGGCCACAATTTCTTCGTTTCGAATGTTTTCGAACAGGTCGTGTAGCTTGACCTCAACGCCTCCGTCTTCCATGACGAGACGCACCTTCACCTTACACTTGTTCACCTCGAGTTCATGCTTTTCGTGATGTTTCTCGACGACATCCTGAGCGGTTTGCAGATCACGACACTTGATTTGAACACAATTTTGTGCATGGTTCATTTGCACCACCAAACATTTGCAAACGCACAACATGATCCACGATTAGTCCAAGTGTCTCATGGACAAACTTGTGGATTTCTTCAAACGTAGGACGCTTAGAAAAGTTCGTTAGATCGATCCTGAACATTTTTTCACGCGATCGTATGGATGCCATGGCTATTTCAGTTTGCAAACGAATCCGGTCGACAGTTGACGCAAGTACCGTTTCACACACCGGAGTGTGTGTACAAACGAGAAGAGAAAAAACCGATACGGAGCTTATATTTCAGACGTCTGGTCGCGGCGATAGTTTGAACCTAACTCAAGTGATACTATCCAACATCTCTGGAGAGCGCTCAGTGGGAGCTATTACACATCGTGTATTGGCCATCACGACCCTGTGGGAATCACCCCACGTATTCGTATTGACACGTATTGACAGAGACTCTCAAAGTATGCCTTTGGCAGCATCCATTTATTACGTAACGCTAAAATCTGCATTTTTTGGTCCTCTGCATGTAGGGTCCATGTTTCGTGCCCATAGAGGACGACCGGTCTAATCCGCGTTTTGTAGATAGTTAACTTCGTGTTACGGCGAACTTTATTCGATCGTAGAGTTCTGCGGAGTCCAAAGTAAGCACGATTTCCTGCCACAATGCGCCTCTGAATTTCTCTGTTGGTGTCGTTGTCGGTGGTTACCAGTGAGCCCAAGTACACGAATTCTTCAACCGCCTCGATTTCATCACTTTCGATATAAATTCGGGGTGGCGGGCGCGCTGATTCCTCCCTGGAGCCTTTTGCCATCATGTACTTTGTCTTCGACACATTAATGACTAGTCCGATTCGCCTGGCTTCATTCTTTAGTCGGATGTACGTCTCCATCATCGTCTCAAATTTACGAGCAATAATATCAATATCATCAACGAAACCAATAAGCTGAACTGACTTCGTGAAAATCGTCCACTCGTGTTTATCCCCGCTCTCCTAATTACACCCTCTAAAGCAATGTTAAACAGCAAGCACGAAAGACCTTGCCGTAACCCTCTGCGAGATTCGAAGGGACTCGGACTACGCACATCACTCGATCCATCGTCGCCTTGATCAGTCATATCAGTTTTTCCGGGAATCCGTATTCGTGCATAATCTGCCATAGCTGTTCTCGATCGATTGTATCATACGCCGATTTAAAATCGATGAACAAGTGATGTGTGGGCACGTTGTATTCGCGGCATTTCTGCAACACCTGGCGGATGGCGAACATCTGGTCCGTTGTAGCGCGTTCACCCATAAATCCAGCCTGATATTGCCCCACGAACTCTCTTGCAATCGGTGATAGACGGCGGCATAAAATTTGAGAGAGTATCTTGTAGGCAGCGCTCAGTAGTGTGATCGCGCGGAAGTTCCCGCAATCCAACTTGTCGTTCTTTTTGTAGATGGGACACACGATACCTTCCATCCACTCCTCCGGTAATACTTCCTCCTCCCAAAATCTTGGTAATGACCCAGTGTAGTGCTCTCACCAGTGCTTCTCCACCGTATTTTAGAAGCTCGCTTGGTAGTTGATCTGCTCCAGCGGCTTTGTTGTTTTTCAACCGGCCAACCTCTTCCTCAATCTCTTGTTGGTTAGGGGCCGGAAGTCTTTCATCCTGTGCACATACTCCTAGATCCTTTACCACGCCACCATGGCACAAAGCCTCTGCGCAAGCGGTTCAGCTTCTCGTAGAACTTTCGTGTGTCCTTAGCGCGGTACAGCTCTTCCTGGCGCTTCTTCATCCGGAAGACTGAGTTCTGCCTGTTCCGCGCCTGTCTGTAACGTGCCTCATTCGCTCTTGTACGGTGTTGCAGCATTCTCGCCCATGCTGCATTCTTCTCGTTTTTCAACTGTTCACATTCGCCGTGTACCAGTCGTTTCTGTGATTCGGAGTCGCGAAGCCTAGTGCTGTAGCCGAGGTACTACCTGACGGATCGGATGTCCCTCCAGCCATCTTCAAGTATAGCTGCGCCAAGCTGCTCTTCCATTGGTAGTGCCACTGCTAGCTGCTGCGCGTAGTATTGAGCCACTTCTACGTTACGCAGCTGCTCGATGTTGAGCCGCGGCGTTCGACTTCGACGCGTGGTGATAACTGTCGAAAGTTTTGAGCGCATGCATACAGCGACTAAGTAGTGATCCGAATCTATATTCGCACTGTGGTATGTGTGGACATTGGTTATATCCGAGAAGAATTTACCGTCGATTAGAACGTGGTCGATTTGGTTTTCTGTTTGATGGTCGGGTGATCTCCAGGTGGCTTTGTGGATATCTTTGCGGGGAAGAAGGTGCTTCGGACTACCATACCACAGGAGGTTGCAAAGTTTACGTATCGCTGGCCGTTATCATTCGATACGGCGTGCAGGCTGTTTCGCTCGATTACCGGTCTGTACATTTCCTCCCTTCCTACTTGCGCGTTCATGTCGCCGACAACGATTTTCACGTCACGCGGTGAGCAACCATCGTACATATGTTTGCTCTAACTGAGCGTAGAACGTTTCTTTTTCGTCATAAGGTCTCCCTTCGTGTGGGCAGTGGACGTTGATGATACTGTAGTTGAAGAAACGGCCCTTAACTCTTAACATGCACATCCTTGCGTTGATCGACTGCCACCCGATGTCGCATTTTGCCCAACACTATAAATCCTGTTACCAGTTCATTGGTGGTGCCACAGCTTTGGTAGAAGGTAGCCGCTCGATGCCCGTTTTTTCACACTTTCTGTCCAGTCCAACAAAGTTCCTGCAACGCCACGATGTCGAAGTTGCGGGGATATAGTTCGTCGTAGATTATCCTGTCACATCCTGCGAAACCTAGTGACTTGCAATTCCATGTTCCAAGTTTCCATATTTCGTCGCATGGGTCTTTGCCGATTGTATCGAGTCGTTTTTTCTCCTATGTTATTCGCAATGGGGATTTTTACGGGTGGCTTATTGGGCCTACGCCAACACTCCTGTCTCGCCGGAGTGCCATCGTGCCAGTTCTGTTTAACGCCCCAACCAACACTCATCTTGGCGAACACGAATCCCTCGTAAGATGTAGACACCAACTCCCGGACTAGGTATTTATCCGTTGTTCATCTCCTCCATCCGATACCCAGTTACCGTTACTGGCGGTTACTTGGTATGGGTCGCTATGCTGTGCTGATATATCCATCAGCAGTTTCTGGTTCAGGATTAGTTGCACTACCAGTACTGCAGCTGTGGCTTCCATGAAGGCCGGGAACTGTGGGGCTCCTATCAGGTGTTTGCTGTTCGTGGATCTCCCGGAACAAATCAAACACTTGGGAGGGTTCGTGTTGCCTTATGACCTTATGGCCATCACCTCAGTATCGCATACAAAGCTTGTTCCTGCCAGGGCTTTTACATTCCCATGAGTTGTGTCCCGGTTCAAGACACCTGAAGCAAGCCTTCATTGGCTTATGCATGCCCAACAGACATACCGACCAACCCACCTTGTACTACCTTAATTTAACAGACTTATTAGCGTCCGCCAATGATTACTGAACCAAGGCCACCTGTGTCCCTGCCAGGCATTTACGCAGCCGTGGCCACCTAAACCTCACACTGTTGCCGAAATGCCGCGACATGTTTTTCTACGTACGTAATCTCGTTCAGGTTATTGACCTTTACAGTACTTTCAGCGGTAGGAATGTTGAGGTGAACACCCTCACCAATGACCTCTTCTGCCAGACACCAATATGTGGCACTCTTGCTTTAGAAACTCTTTCAGGAGGATACAGGGATACCTCCTAGAGATGCATCAGAAATTCATAAAGAAGATCCTTCATACGTTCATAAGTTCCAACAGGAATTCCTTCTACATAGCATCCGTGCTGGAATTTCTCCAAGAATCCCTTCTGATATTCTTTCAGAGATTCCTCTTGTAATTACTTCGGGATGCCTCATCTACATTTTCCGGAGATTATTTCAGGAGTACTTTCAAGATTTGCTCCAAAAGTTCCTAAGGTGATCTCTCCAGGAGTTCATTCAGGGGTCTCCCTAATAGCTCCAGGAGGGTTCAGGGATGCCTCCTGGTGTTCATTAGGAATTCCTTCAGAAGTTCCCTAAGTCATTTCAACAGGAGTTCGTTCTGGTATCCTTCCCATAAATGCATCCTGGAGATCCATCAAGAATTCCGTGAGAAGCTTCTTCTGGAATTCCTGCAGGAGTTCTTAAGATATTAGTGCAGGAGTTCCTCCATTTGAAATTCCTACAGGAGTTTTTACATAAATCAGTCCGGGAGTTTCTTCAGAAATCTTTCCAGGAGTTCCTTCAGAGATTTTTGTAGGTGTATCCAAGGATACCTCTTGAAGAATTCGGGAATTCCCCCAGAAGTTTTTGAAGAATTGCTTTGTAAGAGTTCCTTCTAAGATTCCTTCAGGACATCCTTAGGCGACTCCTGGAGAAGTTCCTTCAGGGATTCTGCCAGGAGTTCTTCCAGGGATGGCTCCCGGAATTCTTTCAGATTGTAGATTGATATTGAGATTTTTCCTAGAGGACTAACGGATGCCTCCAGAAGCTACATCAGAGATTTCTTCAGAAGCTTATTTGAGAATTCCTACAGGAGTTCCTTCGGGGGATCTTGTAAGAGATTCTTAGATATTTTCCATAGGATTATGATAAGGCCTTTCCCTACCGGAATTCCTTCGGGACTTTCTCCTGGAATTCTTTCGGGGATTTCTGTTGGAATTTCTTCGGAGACTCTTCTAAGATTTGTTCTCGGAGTTTCTTTCCAGACTTTCTTCGAAGATTCCTCTTGAAGTTTTTTCGGGGATTTCTCCTCATATGACATCGTGGATTCCTCCTGGAATTCTTTTGGTGATTCCTCATGGAATTCCTCAGGGGATTCCTCCTGGACTTCATTCAGGGATTTGTCCAGGAATTCCTTCGGAGATTCCTCTTAGAGTTTATCCTGACATTTCTCCTGGAATTCTTTCAGGGATTCCTCCTAGACTTCCATCATGGATTCCTCCTGATATTCTTTCGGAGATTTCTCCTTAGGTTCTGGAATTCCTTCGTTGATTTTTCCTAGAACCCCTACGGGGATACCTCCTGCAGTTCGTTAGGGGTTTTCTCTTGGATTTCCTTCGGGAATTCCTGCTAAAGTTCCTTCGGGGATTCCTCCAGGAATTCCTTCGGAGATTTTTCCTGGACTTCATATGGGAACCTTTTGGAATTCCTTCTGGGTATTCTTTTGAAAATCCTTCGAGTATAGCGCTTGGAAATTCTTCGAAGATTCTTCCCAGAATTCCTGCAGGGGTTCACCCTGGAATTCCTGCGGAGATTTCTCCAGTAATTTCTTCGGGTATTCCTTCTGACCTTCTTTCAGGGCTTCCTCCTGGACTTCCTTCGGGGATTATGTTACGATGTGATTCATTGATGCATACGAGCACGCATTTTTGTGAGTAAAATTGTCCATCTGACCCACGGCGCATTCTCAACACACGAGCATCCCACGGCCAAACCTACCAGTGAACGTACCCAGCACGATGACAACACGGATGCACGAAGGACCATGGATAGCCGAACAACATCTAACCAGTGGAGAGTTTGGGGCAGTAAGAAGCGAGAAGTAGGCAGTGCGGAGTGATAAGCTAGGAGGTTGGCGTGAGTAGTGAAGAATGAGCTGTAAATAGTGATGGGTGAGCAGTGAATAGTATCGAATGAGAAGAGAGCAGTGCGAAGCAGTAAGAGATTAAGAGTGAGTAGTACGAGAGAGCAGCGATTATTTAGTATGGAACAGTGAGAAGTTGGAAGTGACTAGTTCGGAGTGAGGGGAGAGCAATGAAAAGTGAGAAGTGAGTAGTGACGAATGAGCAGTGAAAAGTAAGCAGTGTAGAGTGAGGAGTAAGAAGTGAGCAGTGAGGAATGAACAGTACCCGGCCAACCAGTGAGAGGTTTTTATATTGATCGATATCGATTTTTTTAACGATGGCGATCGCTGTCAACAGATAAAGAACTATGAAGAAAATCAGAATCTGGTGGATAGGCTAAGGTGTGAATTTTGAAAAGTGAGGAGTTTGATTCAGTGAGAAGTAAGATGTAAGAAATTAGCAGTATTGAGTAATCAGTGATAAAAAAATCAGTGAACATAGATTGATGTGAGCAGTGAAAAAAGAGGATTGGGAAGTTTGTGGGATAAGTTGAGGGTGAGCTGCGTAGAGAGAGAGGAGTTATAAGGAATGAGCAGTGAAAAGTGAGGAATTTTAAAGCAAGCATTGTAGAGTGAGGCTGCAAACCGTATAAGTGGTATACTATTGTTGTTTTTGTGTTATCTTAAGTGAGATGTAGTCGATATAGGGTAAATGAATATCTACCACTCAAAAATATTCGTTTGAACGATTCCAACAGAACTCGTTTATGGAAATGCACATTTTACACCGACTCCCCGTTCAGCTTGCGATAGTCCATAACATATGCAACGATGATGATGAGCATTCCTCCCGAGGAGCCTAGAGGCAAAAATCCATCTCTATTCATGCATGTCAGTCACCATTGGTGCCCATAACCGTGCGTTGGCGCTGTTGGTTCACAGGAGACAGGAACTAGTAGGTACCCGGCCGGCCCAGCAGCATCGTCATCCGTCGTCGTCGATATGATAACGATGATACCACCACCACTGACTGTATACCATCATCGCATCGGTGGAACGGCTCGGTATGCATCGGTCTGCAGTTGAATTTTACATCTTGTCAAACTTGCTGGCGTAAATATTATCATTTGAATGCATGATGGAATTGATGTGGGTCAGGCAAATGCTGCATGCATACGGAAGCAAAGCATCACCAGCGAGCGAGCGAGTATGTCGTATAGGGGTCGTTTGCTCGTTGCTTGATGCCGATTGCATGGTTTTGGAATAGCCAAATGTTTGTCGTCAACAGAGAGGCGATTGTGACTGGGAAACGATGCAATCCGAGAAGAATTGCAGGGTGAATGAATGTTTGAATTGTTGTTCGTCAAATTGTGCACATTTACTGTGATTGATTGCTATTGGAAGGTAGACAGACGGAATGATAAAGGTTCGGATGGCAATTTGAGCAAGATGTTTCTGATGTCCTGGAAATATGTCGACATTCTTCCTGTTCATTACGTTATGTACAAATTGACATCAAACCCAAATAAATGCAGTGTTGCGAAAAATCATGTCAATAATTGGAACAATCATTTTTGGTTTACAATTCGACAATGATTTTTCATAAGGGCCTAACTGACTTGATCGATTTATCTTCGTCGACTCTCTCTTTGGCTAATAACTTGGCCAAAACAAACAAAATCATTATTCTTTTTGTTTCTATAGCAAGATGTAGTCGTCTCCTTCGCATTTCAACCAAAAATACTTTGGAAAACTCAATACACATTCTGTAATTACACAAAGAGAGGATCGATGAAGAGAAATCGACAATGTCAGTTAGGCCCTAATGAAAAATGAGTGTCGAATTATATGCTCTGTGGGGCTGTCCATAAACCACGTGGTCATTTTTTTGGGACTTTTCAACCCCCCCCCCCGCGTGGTCATTAGTCCATACAAAAATTTTTATTTGTCCATACAAAATGGTCATTGGCCGAACCCCCCCCCCCCTCCCTCATGACCACGTGGTTTATGGACAGCCCCTGTCAGGCAACCGAAGCACCCATCAAATGAGGCACGATTGATTGGCAATGAGACTTTTGACGTTTTGTCATCTATTGGAAGACAAAACGTGGAATGCCAAAACGTCGAAAGAGCAAAACATCGAAAAGTTGAAACGAAACTATTGTTCTGCTCGTCAACAACTAAGCAGCGCGTGACTTGGACGTAGTCACAGGGTCGCCGCGCTACCGGGAACCTGGAGGGGCTTCGCGGGATCAAAAACGGGTTTCAATCATTCAAATAAACTGTTATCACACGAGCGGTTCAATTTTCACGATTAATTTGACCAAACTATTATTGTCGAAGGGACAAAACTTCGAATGGACGAAACAAGTGATAAGAAAATAGCTTCACGGGATCTCAGGGGGTTTCAGGGAGTCCCAGAGGGCTTCAGGGGGTTCCACAGGGTCTCTGGGACGCTTCAGGGTATGTAGGGTTCTGTACCGATTACCTTTTACCTTCGATTTTCCATTGGGCTGAATTTGATTGTAAGAATGCCAACACGAGTGTAGATTGGGGTCATCGATCTCGATTCTATGAGCACTCATGTAAGGCTCATCGAGTTGTCTCCCTGCGATGTTGGATTCTTGTCGGGGCTTCCTTTCACCTTTTTATTTACATGTAACACTTAAATAACACTTAAAACATGCTAGGAACACACTTTATTACACCGCTCAAACTACATTTATTGTAAAAAAAAGACTGTCGGCGTGTATTTCTAATCTTAACTAAAAACTTTACACTACACAAATAAAATGTCCCGATACAATGCTCATTGCCCGACGACCAGTTCGTAACTAACCTCGTTATACATTCGACGATCGCGCGTTTTGCACCAGTATCAAAGACCTAAGATACCTAAGAGTTCGTTGCAAATATTCACGCCGCTCCACGATATTCGATCTGTTTAAGCCAGCACAGCTACCTGCATCGGAACCATGACCTAGCCAACTATATCTATCTATATCGCCTAACGAACAATAGCCCAGACGTAAGCAAGATCCTCGATGATAGTGGAGCGTACTGACCGTCTGTTGATCTCATGTCAGGGTTGTAGTTCGATAGGATGCAACATGGCATCTCCGCGGAGTTCTAGGTATCTCAAGGGCGTTCTGAATGCCCTTTAAAGGATCCTTTGTAATGTCTTGAAACGCCCCTGAAAAGTTCATAACCTCATAATCGCCTTTGAAATTTCCATAATACATTTGAAATTCTTCTGAAACTCCTGGAACACCCTTAAAAGGGTCCTGAAACCCCCTGAAACAACCCTGAAACTCCTTTCAAGCGCCCCTGAAATGCTTCGAAATGGCCTTGAATCCTCCATAGTCACACTCAAGCGCCTTTGAAATCCCCGTTAACAACACAAAATGTCCCAAAAACCTTTGGAACGGAAATATCTTGTAACGCCCCTGAAACCTGAAACCCTTTGAAGTCTTCTGATGCCAAACCCCCTCCCCCTGGGATCACCGCTAACACTCTTTGAAACGTCCCTGAAACCTCCGTTATAATATTAAAACGTCTCTGAAATCCTTGATCATATTGAAACGCCAACAAAATCTGTCGGAACGCCCTTAAAAGGTTCCTAAAATCCCCTGAAACAGCCTCCTGAAACCCACTCTCTTGGGCCCACTGGGAACTTCTTGGAAGCCTTCTTGGCTCAATCTCAAATGCCCAGCAACAGGACCTCTTCTCGCAAACATTAAAGCCCTGACCAACCAAAAATGAGGGCGTTAGGAGCAAAGGGATGTAAGTGACAAAAACAAATTTCGAAAGAGGTTTAAAGTATTTCCCCAATTGTTTATCCCGTATGGAGTTTCAAAATAAACTTTTCCGATTTATTGTTATTTTTCTTATCATCGTAAAAATAATCTTAAAAAAGTTCCCGTAAGCTTAAAATCTGAAGAATTTTTTAATGTGCTCGGTTCAAAATCGACAAAATGGTCACCTACACCCCTTTGCATCTGGGCCCCTCTGATCATGGTAGGACCAACTGACAAAAATAGTTAATCATATTTTTGAATCGATGTGAAGTTGACCTTGAACATAAACCATAATGCTGGAAAAACTTGTAATTAGAAGGCACGAAATGTTGCTATGTAATTGACAAATTGAGAGATAAAATTTGTGAAAAATATCGCGTTCTGGTGGGATTTGAACCTACGACTCCGTATTCGCTAGACCGGCGCTTTAACCAACTAAGCCACAGAACAGGTAATGATTCTGCGGAACAGAACCCAAGTAACGCAACATGTTCTATAGGAATTATTTCGACTCCAATATGACCAGTTACTGTGTTTTGGTTCATAACAATAAAACCGTTTTTCAGACAGATATATGACCGAAAAAGCGCAGAAGGTGGAGCTTCGGCAACATATTTGAGATGTTATAATCATGTTCTATATGAATCAAAGCATACTTAATAATGTTTCTTAGTATGTTTTACAGGACATAATTCTGACAACTTTCACTACACGTCTTCTTTTTCTATTAGAGGATGAAAACTCAGTTTCTTTTCTAAAGCGTAATCAATGTTTGTTGCATAACCGTATTCAACTATGTTTCAAAATGTCAAAAAAAAAAAAACTACTCGAGTGCAAAATATGGCTTGCGATATTATTTCAGCTAAACTATTCCAACTTAAAATTGGCTTTCCATGACCAGAAATTGTGGTGCGAGTAATTTTTTCTGGTGAAATAGGCATTTGTACTTTGATAAATTTAATGCGCCTTATAAACACGTATATTTGGAGGATAATAAAATAAAACAAATTAAAACCATCGTTTTACTTGAGCATGTGTAACCTAAAGTGCTTTGTTTTCCTAAATAATATTTCTAATTCCTGCAAAAAATTCATACATCATGGATAAAAATGGGATATTTGACTGGATATTTTATAAATATTAAAAGTATTAATGAAAAAAATAAATGGCATAAGGAATCGCGCTACTTGGGCGGTGGCTTCTATATTCGTCTGTTTTCCACTATAACTCAGTCAAATTTTAACCAATTGACACTACTTTTGGAATGTGGTAAGATAGGTATAGTATCTACCCGTGTACAACATTTCAAGTCAATTGGTTCAAAATTGACTGAGTAATAGTGGAAAACAGACGAATATAGAAGCCACCGCCCAAGTGGCGCGATACCCTACTTGGACACAGCATGCTAAATGATTGGAGATATGATTAGAAATTAGCTTAATGCTTACCAATCTGGAAAATTTATAAATGTAAATTGAGAATATTCTTTTTACAATGTCATACATATAGCCATCACAATTTATATGGATATGAATGAAGAAATTTTAAAGTGACATACACATGCAAAATTGACATTGGCAGAGGAAGCTCTAAATAAATAACTGTGGAAGTGCTCGTAGACTAACTGAGAAGCAGGCTTTGGTCCAGTGTTGACAACGTCAAAAGAAGAAAAAAAATTATTTCACATTTTTGGGCTGATTTTATAAACGAAAATTTGACAGGAGGTAGTGTCACTACCTCGTGAAAATCAATATCATTATCAACATTGTTGTCGGTTCGTAAAATGGGTAATTTTTCATTAAAAATTGCGGTAAAAGTCGATAAGAATTTCCATCTAGAAAAATGGTACACTACTAGTTTTTCCAGGATGATAAAATTGATGTATGCCGTCGAGCCAATTGAAATTTTATTGATTAATACAATCTAAATTGTAGAGCATTGGCACGGTAAAGTATAGTTTTTATTCTTAATTTATTACATATTGAACATCATATCGACATTTTTATGATCGGTAGTGTAACATAGCCTAGTTAAAAATAATGACTTTAGTTTATGTTACGTATGTTTGTATACTTATTGAAAAAACATGAATATGACTTAATGTAAACAAACAAAACATATTATGTTTAACAAAAACTTCATCGAAAACAAGTATTGAAAGACAGACTGAAAATGTTACTCATATATGACTTATGAAACATACTGAATATGTCATCATGTTACACATGTTTGCATACATACTGCAGTAACCCTGAATATGACTTCATAAGAACAAATGAAACATATTATGTTTCGACAGAACTAAACCAAAACAAGTATTGGAAGTAAGACTGAAAATATTACTCTAATACGACTTATCAAACATATTGAGCCTGTTGAGCTGTAGAGCTTTCATTTGTTTATCGTGTGGTAGGCATGAAGAAATTCAAGAAAGTTTCCTTTGCGATCTACGTCACTATTGACCCCATTAAATAGCAGCAAACTTATACCATTATTATAAATAGCAAAACAAATCCTCCTGATAGTGCTACGAGTTGGCGTAAGTGGTCTGAAGTGGTCTTTAAAGAAACTATTTTAGGAAGACTCAAGCCATTTTATGTCGTTAAATATAAATTTGAGTTGCAAAATATTGTGATAGTTTATATATTTTTTACAATAATCGGGTAAGTTAGACGGCAGTAGTATAGAGAAGAATCTACTGAAAGTTCGCTATTGAAAGTTCGCGTGCAAGACAGGAAATATGTTGTAATGTAAAACCCAATAAATTGGAGTGTTGTAATGTATTTGCATTTATTAGCGAAACGTTAAGATATGACGAAGCCACAGCTCGAATTTTCATGAGCACAAATCTGAAGAACCGAAAGTCCTTACCGAGAATGTGTTTGATGAACATATTAAGACAAATATAAAACTTAATCAGACTTGGCATATTGCGGCAAAATAAACGTTAATAGAACATATCCAACAAAATTGATGTCAACATGTCAGATTTGTTTGAAAAGACAAAATATTTACTCAAATACGACTTTTTAATAAGAGATCATTGAAGTTGGAATCATGAATATGACTTATACAAGACAACATTTGTTTTGAAAAACTTTGAAACAACTGTTATAGGACAGAATGATTAGTTTAAGACTTCTGATTATGTTTTCGGTGTTACTTGGGAAAGCCAAACTGACTCCGATGCCAAACCGTGAACACTTCTTTTTTCACTACAAGTGATAGTGGATTGTTTTTTATGAAACCGAGGGTTACTCTCTCACTCCGCATACCAAGCAGTTTGTTCTAATGGTCAGGCCCATGCACAAAAATGGCGCCAACGGAGGGGTTTTCCTAACTTCGGCAAAAGGTGGAGGGGCGCGGGTGCCTAGTGTATGGAACATCTGTAATCGGGCTAATCGCCCCCCTCTTGTGCACAGGCTTGCTACTGGTGTCTATTTAGTATGTGTTGAGAACTCGGCACGGTCGCACGCTCTAAAATCTAATCTCTAACAAAACATAATTCTGGGGAAAAATAAATCCTAAAGAAGGCGTCGTACCTGCGCCGAAACGTCGCGTCGGGTTAAGCAATGAAACTCGTTTTGTGAGTAAGAAGCCTGCGTTCGCGATAACAAAAACAGCTATAATATAGCGACATTTGCAACCCATTTAGACTTGGCTCGAATTCCTTATTACCACAGTCGAATTTCGCACACGACTTCGCAGCGGCTTGCTTACACAAGTTCGGTTGAGTTATGGCAGAGGCGTCGGATGCACAACAGGTAAACAAAATATAGTTGATTAGTGTGCAATTTTTCATTACACAGCCAAACCTAACCTCGAAATGATTAACAATTCTCAGGTCATTTCGACATATCACACACATGCACGAAGAAGAAAAAAAAATATACTACTTTACCGACCAGGTTGTCGTCATTTTCATGCTCATGTTACACTTGTCAAAATGGACTGAGAATTGTCAGTCATTTTGAGGTTAGGTTCATTGGTGTAATAAAGAATGTCGCTAGGAATGATGATTCAGTGGATTCTCAAATTATCACAATAGTCTTAACATTAATGAGAAGCCCAATATGTAATACGGTCGAACTTCCATCCAAAGTTTTCTTTATCCATAACTAAATCTTCTTCAAGTTTGAGATGCTCAATTTGCTCGCACAGTCCATGTTTCATTATCCCATCCGGTTGGACGGGAATGTAATCATCCTATGCAATATGTGTTCCGTTGCGGCTAGAAATTTCTTCTTCAGGTTGCTTAAACCATGTTCTCAACTATACAACCATTATTATGGCTGTGGATGTGGACCCCACTCCGGTCTTACTAGGTCTTACTATACCAGGAGACCAAAACTAACAATCTGAATTGACTTTCAAATCATCAGCTGTATTCCCACATTCATTAACAAACACATAGAAATATTGATCCGGTGGTAGATTTTTTCGGATCAAAATTGCATCCTTTTCTGTGCGGTTTATTCTGCAAATTTAACACGATAAAACCGTTCATCACAAAAATGAGTAGGAAGTACACCGTTCATCATAAAAATGAGAGAGTATAAATTGAAGTTTATACGGTTTGGTATGGAATTCCAGATGGCATCTCTTAGGGAATAAAACATATCATCTGAAGCTGGTAGGTATAATGTGATTCATAGTTCCTGTTTGAACATTTCGATGGCGATGGAATAACCAACGCGAAAACACGAATTTTTCCTGATGAATCACAGAGTGCATTATACATATTCGAAATCTGTTACAGTTACACCAATGATATTATATCCAAACATATAGATCCATTGTTGTTGTCTTAAGCTAAAAAAAAATATTGCAGTTGTCATATCCGAATGATAAATGCCTCTTCTGGAGCCACCATTAATGTCTTGATTCAATGTTAAAGAGTTGTTTAGGGTTCCTCATTTTGAAAGCTGCTGTACTGCTCGAGTTTTTCGCCAGTAGTAATAGAAAGCACCAAGATGGGACATAAAAAATCATAAACATTTTGCATTGGATATAAAAACAATTGCTTGGCACCAAAGCCATGATTTCTTTCAATTTCGTTCTCAGTTTCCATGGAACGTGGTGATTGAAAGTATACTTTTGTTACAATGCGTTACAGGGAGTGTTTCAAGGTTTCAGGGAGTTTAAAAGCGTTTCAGGAGGTATAAGGGGAGCTTTAGGGGACTTCAGAGGCTCCCAGGTGAATTTCACGGAGTATTAGAGGGTTTCAAAGCGTTTCAAGGCGTATCAATGCGTTTCAAGAGGTTTCATAGAGCTTTTAGGGGGCTTCAGAGGCTCTCAGGTGATTTTCAGGGAGGTTCCATAGGGGTTTCAGAGCGTTTCAAAGCGTTTCAAGGCGTTTCAGGGCGTTCCAGGAGATATAAGGGGAACTGAAGGGGGCTTAAGAGACTCGCAGGTGAATTTCACGGAGGTTTCATGGGGGTTTCACAGGCGTTTCAAAAGTGTTTCAATGCATTTCAGGACGTTTCATGACCTTTTAGGAATCATCGAAGTCATCACTTGATAGATCATATGTATCTGAGGTTGTGTGAGTATGAACCTTAGTTATGAAGCTCTTAGAGATAATCAACTACGTTGGTAGGTCCGATGACCTATACTCAAGGAAGTTCTAGGATATCCTCAAACTGACAACGAACTTACCACTTGATGACACAAAGCAACATGAGGCTTTGTAAGCTTAAATTTCATTCATAATGCTCCAATAGATCACTGATTACGCTTGTCGATCAGATTGCTTTGGTTGATATAAACCTCTTCCTAATGCACTTAGAAACAACTAGTATCCCTCGTAGATTTGATGACCTATACCCAGCCAACATGAAGTCGTATGCGTACATGCTTCCATTTAACCGCGTGTAAAGAGTACGCATATCGACTCCACTTTAGCATCCTATTCAACATCATATGCGATCATGTGTTGGCTGGGTACTCAAGGGAAAATCTTCAAACTCATGACTTGGTAGGTCATAGTTACCTGAGGTTGTGTGAATATGAACCTTAGTCGTAAATCTTTTAAAGACAACCAAATACGTTAGATTCGATGACCTATACTCAAGGAAGTTCTTCAAACTGATAATGAACTCACCACTTGATAGCACATAGCAACATGAGGCTGAGTAAGCATAAATTTAATAAATAATGTTTCAACAGACCACTGGAACACTCCAGAGTGTTCTCGGATACTCCTTTACAATCATAGAACTCACCACTTGAACATAGAACATAGATGTCCGAGGCTGTGTGAGTATGAACCTTATTCTAAATGCTATTAGATACAACTAGTAGCCCTCGTAGATTCAATGACCTATACTCAAGGGGGTTCTGTCACATTCGCCCGAAAACCATTCGCCCGAATTCCAAATGCCCGAATGACAAACACCCGAATGTAACAAACGCCCGAAAGTCATTCGCCCGAAAACCATAATAATCTAGAACACTTTTCTGAAATCGCCATTATCAACTAAAAGTTACTGCAACCATTTTCATCGGAGGTTTTTGCTTTCTTTGAACACAGTCTGATAAGACTTATACTGTTACAAACATTTTTGGCAATATAGCTGTGGGAACATTGATTGGAATTGTCCCTTCTTTTGTTAATAGGCTTTTCTTTCTAGTTTCACCTTCAAGGAAATTAAATTCAATTTTATGTCATTTGTTACCAGAAATTTGCCCTTCTTGCAATCATGGGCTGTTGACGTTTACGTTTACGTTTTTACAACTTCTGGATTCCAAACATGATTTCAAAAGAACAGCTTGCTCAAATAAGAATGCTGAATTAGCTCAAACGTTCCATTTTTTATCAATTATTGTTCATTTTAACGAAACGAAGTTATTCCGAGTAGATCAGTCGTAACACTATTAACTTAAAAGTGTTGACTACTCTGTGCTGTAGTATTGTCTTTATCCTTTCGATCAGCAATGCTGTAACAATTAATGACCTAATATGTAATATTTTCACAAGCAATTAGGCCTTCTTCAAAACATAGGCCATTCTTTCAAACTAAGCTTATATGATTATTATTGGCGCTAGTCCAGCTGTTCTTGCGATTGATCGGATACTAAGTACACCATGGGCCCCTCCTTAAACTTTCATCATGGCAAACCAAAAAAAAACTTGTCCTAAGAAATTGCATGGGATTGGCACATAACTTTCGGGTAAATGGTCTTTCGGGCGAATGGTCCATTTGGGCGATTGGTCTATTCGGGCGATTGGAATTCGGGCGTTTGTCATTCGGGCGTTTGTCATTCGGGCGAATGGTTTACGGGCGAATGTGACAGAATTACTCAAGGGAGCTCCTGGAGACCCCTAAAAAATCCTCGAACTCAAAACTTGATAGACCATAGTTACCTGAGGTTGTGTAAGTATGAACCTTAGTTGTAAATTTCTTAGAGACAACCAAATAGGTTGGTAGATCCGATGACCTATACTCAAGGAAGTTCTTGGAGATCCTCAAACTGACAACGAACTCCCCACTTGACAGCACATAGTTACATGAGGCTATGAAAGCATACATTTCATTCACATAGCTCCAATAAATACCTGATAACGCTTGTAGATCAGATGGCCTTAACTCCTGGGAAACTCCTATACAATCTTAGAGCCTACCACTTGATAGAACATAGATGCCTGGGGCTGTGCGTGTATAAACCTCATTCTCAATGCTCTTAGGTACAACTAGTAGCCCTCGTAGATTCGGTGACCTACACTTAAGGCAGTTCTTGGAGACCCTTAAAGGTTCTTCAAACTCAAAACTTGATAATTCATAGTTACTTGAGGTTGTGTGAGTATGAACCTTAGTCGTAAATCATTTAAAGACAATTTAATTCGTTAGTAGAATCGATGACCTATACTCAAGGAAGTTCTTGGAGACCCTCAAACTGACAAATCTCTTAGAGACAATCAAATTCGTTTGTAGAATCGATGACCTATGCTCAAGGAAGTTCTTGGAGATCCTCAAACTGACAATGAACTCATTATTTGAGAGCACATAGTTGGATGAGGCAACGCAAGCATAAATTTCATTCATAATACTCCAATAGATCACTGATTATGCTTGTAGATCAGACGGCCTTAACTCTAACGAATTCTCAGATATGCTATACAACCATAGAACCCATCACTTAATAAAACATAGATGCCTAAGGCTGTATAAACCACATTCTTAATGCTCATAGATATAGTTAGTAGCCCTCGTAGATTCGATGACCTACACTCAAGAGAGTTCATGGAGAACCTTAAAAAATCATTGGTAGATCCGATGACCTTTACGCAAGGAAGTTCTTGGAGATCCTTAAACTGATAACGAATTCATCACATGGCAACACATACCAACATGAGGCTGTATAAGCATAAATTTCATTCATAATACTCCAATTGATCGCTGATTCCACTGATAACCACATCCAGCTCACTTTAGAAGCTCAACCTGAGAATATGATATAGGAAAAACTTGTGCGGCTTGACCACTTCTACAAGAAAATCACGGAAACCCCGCTCTTGTTTGAATATCTAAGGTAAATGGCATAGACTACCTTCGAAAAATGCCAATTGGCTTCTTAAACGGTGTTGAGATAATTCGATATTCTGAATCTGCATGTCAAACTGAGCCGAAATCCAAATTTTCATGAAACTTAGTGAGCGGGAGCCTATTTAAAAATCAATTTGAAGGTTGTATGGGAGCGATTTGTCAAATCACCCCTCGTCGCAGTTTGTACTGGGCGGAGCTGTCAAACAGCTGCCCAGCTGTCAAAATGTGATTTTAACAAATCTCTTTGAAATTGATTTTAGGTTCCAAAAAGAAGTTTTAAAAACCTGGAAAAAAACATAGTGGCTCAGAAAGAGGTGCTTTTTCATATAAAATAAAAAAAATCATTACATTTTTGAAAATCCCAATTGATATTCATCATTGGCATTTTTCGAAAGCAGTTCGTGACACTTATCTTATATATTCGAAAAAGATCGGGTCTTCCGTGACTTTCTTGTAGAGCTGGCCTAGCCACACAAGTTTATCATATACCATATACTCAGATTGAGCTTCTTAAATGACCTGGATGTGGTTGTATTTAGATATGTCGAAACGACATTTTCAGCACTGGTGGTTTGTGCACGTCACAAGGTTTAATAACCAAAACTGGCCTATGAGCACCTAAGCATTCTACCGCAACAGCAGACATTGTTCACCATATGCAGGGTGGCTTTTTCGCTCGGATTTACTTGCCTAACCTCCAAAAAGCCGCCTTCCGATACTACTTTTCAATTCCAGCAACAAAATTCCTTAACCATAGATTTCCGTTTGCACTCTTCTACAGTGTGTGTTCTAAAGTTTGCTGATGGAAACGAAGCACCGTAGCAGCTTTACCAATCGTCATAGAACCTCATTCAGTCAGTGCAGTATGAGACGAGTAAGTTTTATCCATCCTGGATGGAAGACCCCATTCAATCGTATGGGTGTTGGATGGGCGGGCACGGAAAAGGGATGATGTGCTCCAAGTAAGAGTAAGGTGCAACTATTGGGGTATTATCAGCAGAAAGAAACGACTCGAGAATCTCTCCTGCTCAGCAGTTTGTTATTTCTGATACGAATCTTTTGGCTCCGGTTTTCGGGGTTCCGTTCGGGTGCATCCCCGACACTATAACCTTGTACTGGTACTGTTAGACGGAGACGTATTGATCACGTGCAGCAACAGTTATAAGAAACTGGACTAGGGATATAACTTTGTGTGTATACTAATATATTTTTGTTTTATTATTATTATATCTTTATTTGAAAATGACTGTCTACCATACTAATTTAGTAAGTTCATAAATCCTTCATAAAACCATCCAAAACAATATCTATGGGCTTCTTATAACAAGACTTCGAAAGATTTGTTTACCAACTACAAATCATTAGCAAAGCAAAGTTGACCAAACCGTCACCATCGGACGGTAACGATGATGGTGCGGGTGATTCCAAACTACTTCGTTTGGATTGTATGTTTTCTTGGATACCCTACCCTCAACTTGGAAAGCTGTATTTACTTGATAGTGAGCAAACTAGTTGAGCAAGCGTAAATGATGCTTTCGTTATCCAAACTGTCGAAATTTCCTACGGGAAAGTTACAGTTATTACCTTTCCCGGAAAGGGGTGATACCTTGGACCGCTGGATGTTGTGCTAAGGGAAATTTCATTCTTCTTTCGAAACTTTGAATTCGTATGAAAACAAAGCTAACCGCACCACTGACAACTTCGAACCTCTTCGAACCAATTGGAATTTTCCAGGATATATCGAAGTTGTGGGAGTTTTGAGCATCTCAATTCCAATTATGTACTGAGTCCCCGTTGCATGGCTGGAATGGCCCCCACTCCTCGTGCATCAAGAAGACAAGACAGACAAAAGACCCATGTAAGACAAGCACCCCGAAGCTTTTCGGTAAGTTTATTGCATGTTCCACGGATGGGTGTCAGAGCGAAAACGAGAGGACTTATGCTCTCGTTTTGTCGGATTTTGCGGTAAAGCATGCAAAACGAAAAACGTTTGCTATCACAACCGGAAGGTGTTGGCTCGTGCGGGTGCTATTGTAGGACAAGAATCTGCACTACACCCTTTTTCATTCCTGGATTTTGTGGGAATGTTCAAGGGTTCCTTAGTATAATCTATTGTATCAACCTGTCGCGTAACTGGAATCTCTTTTGATGCACATCGCTGGGGCTGCATAAATTAAAAATGTGCATAAATCTAAACAGGCATAAAAAGGGAAATTTATGCATAAATTGTGGGCTTTAATGAGGGAATCTTACTCGGGAGAACAGGTCTTGCTTCTGGGCATTTGAGGTGGGGCTAAGGGGGTTTCCACCCAAGTAATAATTTGTTACAGAATAGTCGCGACGGCGCAGATTTTCGTTGCGCAGAAGTCACAGTGACATACTTCTAGCAAGTAAGTGTTTATTTTTTAGACGTAAGTCACAGTGATGTCTGCGTAACAAAAACCTGCGCCGCCGTTACTCTTTTGTGACAAGTGTGTTACGTGGGCAGAAAGTTCCCAGAGAGCCCAAAAGGCCGGCTCCAAAGGCCGGCTCCAAAGGCACGTTATCCTCCATTTGGAACATTTGTTCGCAGAGTGCCCCAAAAGAAGGTTCCAATGGATTTCAGGGGCGTTTTAAGGTGTTATTTCAGGGGATTTGAGGAACCATTTATGGGCGTTTTGTCAAGATTTGATGGAGTTTAATGGGATTACGGGGAATTCAGGGGCATTTTAAAAGTATTATAGGGCTTTCAGAGACGTTTCAAGGAGTTATAAGGACAATTCAAGGGTTCTCAGGAGCCTATAAAAGACGTTACAAGGGGACTGAGGGGCGTTTTAAGGTATTTCAGTGTCATTTAAGAGATTGTCAGGGTGTTTCAGGAACATTTTTAGGACGTTCCTAGAGGTTTCAGGAGCGTTTGATAGCATTTCAGAGGCGTTTCAAGGGGGTTTCAGGTTCGTATCAGGGGTAGACCTGTGCGCCGACTATATTTTGCTCGGCGGCGGCGTGAGGGCCATTTTTGACCGGCGGCGGCGGCTTCATCGGCGTCACGCCGGTGGCAGCTTGCAGCGGCGGCGGCGGCGGCGTAAATCGGCGTGACCAAAATTTGACCATAATGTCAACATTGGCAAGGCAAAGAAGTTGTTATTACGCTTTAGAATTTTTACTCTGAGCTTTTTTTATGACTATTGATTACATAAACTATTACGTTAGAATGAATACCTTTTTTATTTCTGTTCGGGTCCGTCACTGTCACCAGTGATTAGTCTTATTGAGACATTACCTATCCCTAGTGTTAGGTATGTTGCATTACTTACTCCATTGCAAACGAAGGGCAATAAAATATTGGTTTTGCTACAATTTTCGTATTCTCAGAACCTTCAGAAGCTATCAAACTAGATAATAAGATCACACTATAGATACTATCCCCGAATGGTTTCAGAGAGGAATCTCAGAATAAATTCCAGGAGGAGTCTTAAAGAAACTCGTGAAGGAATCCATCAAAACAATTCTGGGCTAATCTCTACAGAAACTGCTATATGGAACCCTGAAGAAATTTCTACAGGAATCTCTGGTGGTTCAACGATTTCTCTTAGAGAGATCCCTGCAGAAATTTCTGATTGTAGCTTTCGAGGAATTTCAGAAGGAAACCCAGCACTAATTTTCGAAAGACATTCCGGAAGGATTCTCCTAATGAATGCAAGTAGGAATCCCATGGGAATTACAGCAGGCATTCCCAAAGGAATTCCTGGAAGAATTCCCGACGGAAATCCAGCGGGAATTTCTAATGAAATTTGAGAAGGAATCTCCTAAGGATTTTCAGGAGAAATGAACAAAAAATATCCAGCAGAATCACATAGAATTTCCAGCAGGAATCATCAAAATAATTCCAGTGGAAATTTCCAAGGGAATTCCAAAAAGGAACGTCAAGGGATGTCTAGGAGGAATCAACGAAAAATACCCAGGAGGAATCTCTGAAGGAATTTCAGGAGGACACCCCGCAGGAATTCTAGGAGGACTCCCGAAGGAATTCTAGAAGAAATCTCCGAAGAAATTTGAAGAGAAATCATGAGGAAATCCCAACGGAATTGCAGGAGAAATCTCCGCAGAAATTCAAGAAGGAATCCTCGAAGAAAGGAGAAATCACCGAAGAAATTCAAAAATGAAATCTCGAAGGAATTCCAGAAGGAATCCTGGAGTAAGTACATGAGGAATTTCTAAAAGAATTTCAGGAAGAATCTCCGAAAGAACTCTAAGATGAATCACCAAAGAAATTCCAGGAGGAAACCCCGAAGGAAAAAGAGACCCTGAAAGAATTTCAGCATGAAACCCAAAAAATTTCCAGCAGAAATCCCCAAAAGAATTCCAGGGGGAATTTCTAAGCCAATTCAAAAAAGAATCCCTAAAGGATTTCTAGGTGGAATCAACGAAAAATATCCAGAAGAAATATTCCTTCAGAGATCCAGGGAAAACAATCTGAGGGAATTCTAGGAGGAATCCCCGAAAGAATTCTGGAAGCAATTCCCCAAGGAATTCTAGGAGGAATCCCCAGAGGATTTCCATGAGGGATTCCCGGAGGAATTCCATAAGGGATCCCCGAAGGCATTCCAGGAGAAATCCCTTGAAGAAGTCCAAGAGGAATCTGAAGGAAGTCCAGAAGGAATACTCGACGGAATTCCTGGAAGAATTCATGAAGAAATTTCAGGAGAAAACCCCGAAAAAATTACAGGAGAAATCCCTGCAGGAATCCCAGCAGTAGGCTGACCATCCGTCCCGTATTAAACGGGACAACTTAATTTTCAAATACTCGCCACTACTGGTACATTTCTTATGTTTATGACTAAATTATTCGTTCTTTTTAGTTGAAATAACATTTTTAAAACATCCAGCTCTGTTTTTGGGCATTCCCGGGCAGAGTTCAAGTACTGACGATCAAAATGTGATATTGGTTTGTTTGAGATAAGAGGTAAAAGTACTGAAAATAATAGCAAAAATGTGTTCTTGAACCATCTAATTAATAGCAAAATATGATATTTGAAGATCAATCAAATAGCTCACTGCTATTGGTTAGATCCCACCAAGAGCTAAATGTGCTATGAAGATGATGTTCCTGGAGTAAAATTGAGATATTATTTTCAGTACTTTTACCTCTTATCTCAAGCAAACAAATATCACTTTTTGTTCTTCATATCAAAATATGCTATTATTGAGCTTTTTTTCCTCTGCTCGGGTTGATTTCCTTTTTGTAGACTTTCCAAAATGTGTCCCGTATTTAAACGGGAAAAATCTGGTCAGCCTACCCTGGAGGAACCCCTGAAGGAATTGTGGGAGGAATCTCCGAAGGATTTCCATGCGGAATACTCGAGGGATTTCAAGAGGAATCCCCAAAGTAAGTCCAGGAGATATCTCCGAAGAAATTCCAGGAGGAATTCCCGAAGGAATTCAAGAGAAATCCGCGTTCGAATTCTAGGAGGAATCCCCGACCAATTTATAGGAGAAATCACTGAAGCAATTTCAGAAGGAAATCCCGAAGGAATTCCAAGCGTCATACCCGAAAGAATTCCAGAAGAAATTCAAGAAGGAATTCCAGGAGGAATCTCCAGAGTATTTCCATGAGAAATTCTCGGAGGATTTCCATGAGGGATCCCGAAGAAATTCCAGGAGGAATTTCCAAAGAAATTCGTAGGAATTCCTGAAGGAATCCTCGAAAGAATTACAGGAGAAATCCTCGAAGTAATTCCAGGAGAAATATCCGAAGGAATTCTAAGTGGAATCAGCAAAGAAGTTTCAGGAGGAAACCGTGAAGGAATTCCAGGAGGAAACAACGACGGAAAATGAGGAGGAATCCCAGAAAGAATTTATGGAGGAATCTTCGAAGGAAGTCTAGGAGGAAATTCCGAAAGAAAATCTAGGAAAAATCTCCGGAGGAGTTCCAAGAGGAATCCTCCCGGATCTTTCTGGGTAGGTAGAAGGATTTACAGGACGTATTCACTAAAGAATTCCTGGAAGAATTTCAGAAGAAAATCCTTGAGGTATTATTGTAGAAATTCCATGAAAGATCTCTCAAGAATATTCTAGATATATGCCTGATTATAATCCTATGAAATTTATTAAAGAAACTCCTACAAGATTCTCTGAATGAACTCCTGTAGGAATTCCTTAATGAGCTTCTGGAGAAATTTCTGATGTAATTCCTGGAGGTATCCGTGAGTCTTCCTGGAAAAATCTCAATCTCAATCTACAATCTGAAAGAACCCCAGGAGGGATCCCTGGAAGAACTTCTGGAAGAATTCCTAAACAAAATTCTTGAGGAATCCTCTAAGGATATCCTGAAGGCCTGAAGGAATCTTGGAAGCTACTCTGATCTAGGAATCCCTGGATTTTCTTAAAGGTATCCGTGGATCTTCCTATAAGATTCTCTGAAGGAACTTCTGTAGAGATTTCTAAACCAACTTCTGTATGAATCTTTGAAGAAATTCAGGAAGAATCTCCAAAGAAACATCTGCAAGAATCCCTGAAACTCCTGGAGGAATCTCTGATGGATCTCCTGGATTAATTTCTGTAAGAACTCCTGTAGGAATTGCTAAAAAAAATTTCAGAAGGAATCCCTGCAGGAACCCCTAGACTAATTTCTAAAGACCTCCTGCAGGAATTCCTGAAGAAACTTCTCACTGGATTCTTGATGGATCTCCAGGTGGCATTAATGAATCCTCCTGAAAGAATCTTTAAAAAGACTTCTGGAAAAATACCAGAACGAACTCCCGTTGAAATAGCTAAGGGAACTTTTGAAGGAATTCTTAATGAACACCTGGAGGCATCCCTGAATCCTCCAGGTGCTATTAGGGAGATCCAATAGCGAACTCCTGGAGAGGTTACCGAAGGAACTTCTGGAGCAATCTTTGAAACAACTCCTGAAAGAATCTCTGAAAATTTTTCTTGAGGCATCCCGAAGTAATTCCAAGAGGAATCCCCGAAGGAATTTCAGGAAGGATTCTTGAACAAATCCCAGGAGGGATGCTAGAAGCAATTTCTTTAGGAACATTTGATGAAACTCCCGGATGAAACTCCTTAAATTATCTTCTTGAGCAATCCCTAGAGAACGTCAGGAGAAATCCCTTGTTGGGATTCTAGAGGAAGGATCTCCTGAAGGCATCTCTGAGAAAACTCCTGGACTAGTTCCTAAAGCAACTCCGGTAGGAATTCCTGAAGAAATCCACGAAGAATTTCTCAGACTAATGTCTGAAGGACCTCCTATGAGAATCCCTGAAGGATCTTCTGGATGAATATCTAATGTATCTCTAGGAGGCATCCCTGAATTCTCCTGAAAGAATTTCTGAAAGAATTTTCCCTGAAGGTACTCCTGTCGGGATCTGCATGAGAAATCTCCTGGAAAAAAATCAATAATGCAACTCCTGGAGTCATCCCTGAAGAATTTTCGGGAGGAATCCCAGGTGGATTTCCTGGAAGCTTGAATCTTTTCGGAAGTATCTCTGAAGAAACTTCTGGAGAGATGTGAATGATGAATATATATATATATATATATATAAAAATGCAGTGGCATACGTGGGACCGCGCATAACTTGCGAACGGATGGTCCGATTTGGGTCGTCTAAGTTTTGTTCTGTTAGTTTTCACCCAAGGAAGGTTTATGGGAAAATTAAGAGTTTTTGAAAATCGGGTTTTCATACATTTTGAACGGGGACTTGGGCGCTTGGCTAGGGACATGAAACGTCAAAAAACGCAGTAGGCAAGACAAAGTTTGCCGGGGACAGCTAGTAGTTAATAAAAACTAATGAAAAAAAAAAACAGTTCTGAGAGTTGAATAATTAATTATTGTAGTCAAACTCTTATGTCAGTGATTGTGAGATTTTTATTATCTCAACTTTATGTAGACTTAATTTAGTTTGTTCACTGATCATCGGCGTGAAAAATGAAAATCGGCGGCGTGACAAACAGCGGCGTATGGCGCGCCGCCGATACATCGGTCGGCGTCGGCGTGGGACAAAATGTGTCGGCGGCGGCGGCGTGGCGCGGCGGCGCACAGGTCTAATCAGGGGATTCTGGACCTCATTTAAGGCGTCCAAGGGGGGGGGGGTGTTCAGAGGCATTTCAAATCGAATATGATGATTTCAAGGGCATTTAAATAGGATTACGGAGGCTTCAGGGGCGTTTCGAGGTATTGTAGGTCAGGGTCGTATCAGGGGTGTTCAAGAACACCTTTATATCAAAGGATATTTCAGGGGTGTCTTAAAAAATATTGTAATGGGATTCTAAAATCCACTGAAATTTCCTGAAATGCATACAAGATCTCCCTGAAACCTTCACGGATCCAATGTAACGCAACTGAGATGGTCAAAAACCCCTGATAACTTCTCCGTAACGCTTCCATAACGTCCCTGATTCTCGCCGAAAATGACTCTGAAACTTCCTGAAATGTCTTAAAAACCCCCTTAAACCTCGACGAACTCCATGTAACGCACCTGAGAGGCTTCGAAACCTCTGAAATCTCATCCGTAACACCTCTGAATCCCGCCGAACATGCTCTGAAACTTCCTGGAATGCCTCTAAATCTCCCCTTAAACTCCCTCGAACCCCATAAAACCCCACTTGAGGCATTGACTTGAGACGCTCTAAAACATAAAAAAAACTGCTCCATAACGCTTCGGTAACGCCTCTCAATCCCGCCGAAATGCTCTGAAACTTTAGGAAATGCCTCTAAAATCCCTCTCAAATCCCCTCGGACCCCATGTAACGCATGTACACAGTTCGAAAAAAAAACCTGTAAAATTATGGTGAAATGAATGTAACAAAAGGATCCCGTCATAGATAATGGAATTTTTTGGGTTATTTTAAAATTACATTGCAGGTATTTTATAAAAAATATAAAGTAAAATTGAGCTCCGCGTGAGAATCGAACTCAGATCCTTGGGGGTGTGAGAAGCACGCCCGAGCACGCTCTGCTATCTCAGCTTGTTGAGTAACTGCATCTACTTTAACGCACGAATTGACAACCTGCTTTGGCTGCTGCAGAGAGTACTGAAAGAAACAACAAGGAAAACCGCCATAGCTGCGAGCAGCCGTTCGATTAGCTGCTGACGGAGAGTGGCTGGCATGATTTATAGCAGATGCACGTAAATTTCAAGTGAATATGCTTTAAAATCTGTAAACAAGCTATCTGACCAGCAGCGGGCTGCTCGGCTGACGTTAAATGCTGGTGATTTACAATTTTCTGCCGTAAATTTCAGTTGATCTTCAATTTACGTGCTGTTTAACTTTCATATTTTTTGCTGTGCATATCATGGCAAACTTGGATGAATCTCGGCCCACAATGGCACATATTTTTCCATATCAAATGGACTGTTATCTTAAGAGTCTCCAAGAGCTACCTTGAGTATCTGCTGGTATCTATCAACAGAGCTACAGGCGCTACTAGTGATCATCAAATCGCATAGCCCTTTATAACCATGCTTTGTGTGAATGTAAGTTCACAGTTCAAAATTCCCCAAGATCTACCTTGAAGATAGTTCATGGGATCTCCAAGACTGAATTGGGAGTCTTTGAAGAATTGAGAAGAAAGTTTATGTGGGTTTTGGAATTTTCAAGAAATCCATCTGAAATCTTCTAGAACCCTCTTGGATCCACAATGAAGTTTCCCCAGAAACTCCCTGAAGCCCGTTAAGAACTTCTTAAATCCGATGAAACTCAAACATCCTAATTGGTACCTCTTGAAGTCCTCATAAAACACCTTTGAATCCACTCTGAAACCTTCTGAAAAAACTGAACTTCTCCCGAAACTCCCTGAAATGACAAGAAAATTGTCAAAATATTTTAAAAACACCTAGACTTCCCAAAACATCCTCAATTATCTGAAACTCACCGCATCCGCCTGAAAGTCTCTTGAAGCCACCAGGAACACGGAGCAGGGTACCTTCACTAAACTTTCAAATAAACAAAATTGAGAAAAAGACAGGATATTTCAATTTAATTTTATTCTTCTTCTTTCAGACAGCCGAAGCAGTCATCCTTTACTTTTAGCTAGGGGGAGGATATGCATTCGTTGTTTACTTCCTCCAAGTGCAACTTCAGCGGTACCTCGGAATTCACTGATCGACCATGTGACTTCTTGGGACTTGTCGGACCGGAACCATGCGACTACTCAGCAGCTACAAACAGGCAATGACTTCGCGCAACCTTGACCTTGAATCGATCTGCTTCTGTATCAATAGGGGGATGCTGTCATTCCTTCTCTTCTGGCTCATCGGATGTGACGTCCTCGGGGGAATCAGAATTCTGAGAAAAAACATAGGCGGCTTTTGAAAAGAATCAAAAGAGCAATAAAACAATTCTTAACTGGAGCGGATGTAACTGGTCTCCACGAGTCCATTACCGGACGATGACCGTTGGCAGCGAAGTACTGAGCGTACGTGTGCATGAATGGAATCTGAAGGGTTGATGGGAACATCCTTCTGTGACCGTTGAGTTGGGCAAGTAAGCATCCTTCGGGGGTTGATCCGATAGCCGACGGTTCTGGTGTGCTCTCTCAGGTCCTTGCATTCCACATTGCAATTGAACGAGTCTATCCGACGTGTAGTGGATGCGTTGGGTCAGCTGCAGACCGTCGTGGGATAGCCTCGCTCGTAGTGGTCAATTGACCTCCCGACGACGTTGCGCAGCGGAACACTGCGTTCGGCGAAAGGATCGTAATTTCCTTCTTGCGGTTCGGTGGCATCGCTACCATCGGGTTGGTTGGGCAGCACACACATCTTGGAGATGCCCCGACGATATTCTCCGTCCTTCGTGCGTACGTCAACGACTCGGATGCAGTAGTCGTTTCTCTTGTAGATTCGCTTGATTCGTCCGATGCACTACTTCACTTCAGCGGAGGTAGGTTTTCCTCCTTTACCAGAACTATCATTTCGACTTGGATATTGTTATGCCGCTGCGTCCAACGTGTCCCTGGCTGCAGTCCAGACAAGTATTCCGACTACCACTGACTCCAGAGATCCTTCGAGCGAACTCCTGGGTTTGCTGGTAGCAGTCCAATCGATTGGACGGAATGTCGGCTAGGCTGGGCTCTGGGATGGCGGTAAGCGAGCGATGGACCAAGAAATGCCCTGGTGTGAGCACCTCCAGGTCGTTCTGCCCATATTCGCATAGTCGACGTAAGCGCCACTGTAGTTTTCAACACAGATTTGCAAATTTGACAATGTACAATACGAAGTTCAAGATTTGTTGCACGTTATCATCTAACTAACGGTTGAATCTTGCACTCTACTTAATAAAACTGGTCAGAAATATGAACATGCGTAGATATTAGCTTGTGTATGCTGACTTTGACAATGGTGATTACGTCGACTATGCGAACATGGGCAGCGTTGGGGTCCGATGTATTATTATTTTGTCTGTATTAGCGAGATTTTTAGCCCTAGGCTAGTTCATCTCGGGACCCACGCTTTACTTCCCTTCCGAAGGAAGAACTCACATTTTGCGAGTTTGTCGGGAGTAAGATTCGATTCCAGATCCTCGGCGTGATAGTCAAGTGTTCTAACCATCACACCAGGTCCGCTCCACGGGGTCCGATGTTAGGGAACGTCCATAAATTACGTCACGTAAAAATCTACCATTTTCAACCCCCCCTCCCCCCTATGTCACACTTTTTGTATGGGACCTCTAAAATTTTTGTATGGGTCGTCACACTTTGCTGAACCCCCCCTCCCCCCTCAAAGCGTGACGTAATTTATGGACGTTCCCTTAGCTGTGTCAATGGACGAGCGATGCGTAGGAGTTAAGTTCGAAAAAGGTACGCTCATCTCTCAGGTTCGAAGGAACGGCTTCCATAATAGCCGAACTGTTGGAAGCCCATTTGCGAAGGGGTAACCCAGTGGAGTAAGTTAGCTCCATTAGCTTCTGACAGAGTTCCTGAAAATGTCTCGACCATGAACAACTGCAGCTGCATGAGACTTTTAGACCCATCTGTAGGAATTCTTCTCTTATTAACTTAAACACAGTTTGTTTATTTCATATTCATTTTTCAATTATTTATTTATTTATTTTCAATCCGCGAATCTGAAACCACAGCCAAATTACAACCGTTCATCGCAACCTTCCTTACAAAACTGCCTCATTGAACGTCTCCTTCGTTCTTGCTCCCTTGTTGTCGTCACTTCTCGCCATTCATCCACTCACATGCCACGCACACCAGCGCATCATACACGTCGCATCTCGCGTCGCATGTTCCTTTCGTTATTGACATCGTTGACAATGAGCTTGCTTAGCCTCATTCCGCTATACCGTTATCTCACATTATTGAAAACACTGATGCAAATTCTGAAGCTATTTCTTTTTGAATTGTTATTAGAATATCGCAAACAAATGAACTTATAAATACATACAGGGGATGGCCAAAATGTTTGGGATAGGCAACTTTTTTTCTCTCACAAAAAAGTTCAACATGCTATAACTTTTCATAGAGTGCATCAAAAAATCTCAAATTTTGACAGTTTATCAACCTGTTATATGTGCATCATTGGTACAAATTTGGGCTCGATTGGATAATCTTTCGCAAAGTTAGAACTGTTCGGGTAAACACTATTTTTCAGACAACTCATTTTTGAGCTGTCATATCTCGGAAACCAGTGAACCGAATTGAATGAAATTTTGAACGTATACTAACAATATACAAATGCTTCACAAACTATTAAAACATAGATACTTTTTGAACGTTGAAAAAAGTTATCATGGATTGACACTTTTTGGATTTTTCTCGAAAAAATGTAATTTTTTTACGTCAATGTCAATAAATTTTAGTGTTGATATCCAAAGATTTTCCACTTCTGTTCTCAAGTTATCTTTAATCAGATATATTAGAGCCTATTTAGATTAAAGGAAGAACACATTTAGTAATTTTGTGAGGTATTGTAAATTTGACTTATTTTCCTCTATATGGGTAAATATTTTAACCCGGTATAACTTAATTCACCGTGAGAAAATATTACATTTTATAACGTTGTAATAACTATCAATATATTGTTGATAACCGTTAAAAAAATCATTCAATTCGGTTCACTGGTCTCCGAGATATGACAGCTCAAAAATGAGTTGTCTAAAACATAGTGTTTTACCCGAACGGTTCTAACTTCGCGAAAAATTATTCAATCAAGCCCAAATTTGTACCAATGATGCACATATAATATGTTGATAAACTGTCAAAATTTGAGATTTTTTGATGCACTCTATGAAAAGTTATAGCATGTTGAACTTTTTTGTGAGAGAAAAAAAGTTGCCTATCCCAAACATTTTGGCCATCCCCTGTAGATAAACCTTATCCTATACCAAACAATTTAATTTATCTGAATATCTTCCTACACCATCTTCAGAAAACTTCTGTAAACACTTCGTCGCGAGATACGGAGCCGAAGATGTTCCGTAGGTAACCCTCGTAAGTTGGAAAGTTTGTAATTTTTGCGTCGGCGAATCTCTTCATCGAATCCTTTGTAGTGGTTGGTCCGACTCTCGCAACAGAATTTTCCGATACATCTTGTCTGCGATGATAGAAAACTGGGGCATTCGGCACCTTAGGACAATCGTTAGCAAGTCGTCTTTGACAACAGGATCAACAAGAAGCGCGTCGTTTAAGAAGATGCCACTGTCAGTAGAAAAAGACGCGTCGAAGACCACTCGAAGTTTGGTGGTAAGGTTATCCGGTCTAACAATGCAGTGATGAGGCAAGTAGTAAACTGGCACAGGACCTGGCTGCGGGTCTTGATGAAAGCAGAGTACGCTTGCTTTAGTGTAGAACTAGAGTTGAGCCGCCGTTCCAGATAAAAATAACGATAATCTTGGGTGTCTCTGGAATTTGCTAGCCTCGAGATCAACGAAGGTTTGGTTGGTAGGCCGACGATGAAACGACCGGAAGGATCCGTCTCAGTCGTTTTTCTGAAAAACTCCTCGAATTCTGTTTCTTCGACGGAGTGTGTGCTTTGGGTGTGACACGATTAAATTTCCCAGAACCATGCTAGCTGATACTCGATCGGACGAAATGTGTGCAAGGTTGGATACCGCTACAGGAACCGTTGCTTGCACCTTTCCGGAAACTACCCATCCGGGGGCAGTGTTCTACAGAACAGGCTCTCCACTACCGTTCTTGATCTGACCTTCACGGAAATGGTCGTAGAAGATGTCAACGCCTAGAATCAAATCGATTGCACCTGGGCGGTCGCAGTGGGACGTGGGACTGGATCCAAACGGATGTGGTTTATTTGGACGAAATCGAAGTTTCTATTGCATTCAATGCAACTTATTTCGATTGTTAGGCAGAATCCAAGGAAAATATCAAATCTTCTCAGTCGAATTCAAAACAGACACTCTCAGGTGAATCATGTTGAATCTTTTGTGTGCTAGAAAAGTATCACAACTCACCTCACACTCACTCATAAACAAATTTCAGGATGACGTGAGAAATATGTCCTCTCCTGGAATTATAAAAACTTTGACGGCCAACTTTTCAAAACAATCTGCAGTCCAATATGGTTTGGAAATCAACTTCCACACATCACTGAAGCATGATATACCCATGTTACCAACAGTCTGATGAACTAAACTAAAGAGTCTTTGTGGTGATTCTTGACCGTTCACTCGTTCGTCCGTAGTTGCCCAAGCAACACACATGTTATAATAGAGTTACGACAGCGCAAGTTTTGGTTGTATAGAAGTTTATTTTACGTAATTCTAACATCGTGTTGAAATAACGTAAAATAGACTTCTATACAACCAAAACTTGCGCTGTCATAGCTTTTATATAACATGTGTGTTACTTGGGTGGCATGTCAGCCTCTGCTTGCCGACTTGGGATGCCAAAACGTATACCTACACAGCGCCAACCAACCTGACCGACGACGATGAGGCGTCAGAGCACACGAAATGCACCACACCCGGACATCATTGCATTGCATTGTGGCCTCTCACATAATCCACATCCGTCAGAAGTATGTCATGTGCCACATTCCCCGGTGGTGTTCCCGCCAGTCAGTGCAGTGACATGCTGCCGCCGGGCGGCGAGCAGACAACCTGACAGAGCACGGCAGCTCACCTGTGCGA
Source organism: Aedes albopictus (assembly GCF_035046485.1). Lineage (NCBI taxonomy): Eukaryota > Metazoa > Arthropoda > Insecta > Diptera > Culicidae > Aedes > Aedes albopictus. The sequence goes on along the minus strand of NC_085136.1, from coordinate 263,170,968 downwards.
AAATGTGGTTATACTTTTAAAGCCTTTGTTGATACTCTTCATGACCGCCCTGTTATACAATTATATTTCGGTTTCCGAAGAGGCTTCCCAGCATAGTTGACATTCATAGTCCTGGTTTTTCGTAGGGAGAGAGTTTCATTCGTCCGTTAGTGTGTTTCACTAAATTTATTGCCCATTTATCGTCGGAGCACCCGTCACCTGACAAGATTGCACGAAACGAATGAATACTGGTAGCATGTGGTACAGAGGTGATCAGAGGTGCTGCATCAGAGTGGCAACTTCAAGACAAGTGCTTCACAGTGCTACCAGAAATAGACAAAATATTATCCGATTCTTGAATGAAGTTGGTAGGTTGTAGCTGAGAGGGGTTGCATAGACAGGTACGTGGCTTCAAGACTTTGAGTATAGTTTGAAGCTATATAGTTTTGTTCCACCACAGAGAACAGACATCTAAGTCCAGTTCCGAAACTGTGTAAGGAATTTAACGACCATTTGAAATCGGCAACACAAGTGGCAATAGCGTGGCGCTGCAATCGGTTAATTTCCCATACTAATTTAATTCACCACTTGAAATATTTCAATTCACCACTGACTGTGGCAATATGGTGTTTGGCGGCGTTAGTGTTGTCATCGTGTATTGGTTTGCAACCTTACTCAAGTGAAGATTCAAATCCTTACACAACTTTCTGAATGAAATTTGTTCTAGCCTGGATGTCTGTTCTCTGTGGTTCCACCTTGCATGTTCAACGTTCATTTTCAAGTAACAAGTTTTTAGGATCAATCGCCTATGACTACTGCAAAAATTCATAAAGTATTTAGATGAACTCCCTAATTATATTCCATTCATCGGTGAACCCAGCATTCTAATGTTGACTAAATCTGGAGTCATATTATAGGTAGAGTATGTTGCGAGAATGCCGCAAAATAACCATGCAAATTTGATGATGCCACAAAATTTTGGCTTATTGGACGGAGTGGCTTAATTTCCCCAACAGGGGAGGAAAACAAAATTTCTCACTAAAAAAAGAGTGCTTCTCAGCTCAGTGTTCTATGAAAACTTCCAATTTTATTTACTGAGAGCTTATAGCAGCTTATAGCTCAGCCAATAACGTTTTTGCAAGTGTGTGCAAACGTGTGGTAGGCATGTAGATACGCCACAGAGAACAGACATCCAGGCTAGAACAAATTTCATTCAGAAAGTTGTGTAAGGATTTGAATCTTCACTTGAGTAAGGTTGCAAACCAATACACGATGACAACACTAACGTCGCCAAACACCATATTGCCACAGTCAGTGGTGAATTGAAATATTTCAAGTGGTGAATTAAATTAGTATGGGAAATTAACTGATTGCAGCGCCACGCTATTGCCACTTGTGTTGCCGATTTCAAATGGTCGTTAAATTCCTTACACAGTTTCGGAACTGGACTTGGATGTCTGTTCTCTGTGGATACGCTATGCTCAAGGAAACAAGAAAATTTTCATAATGAAAAGTTTTTAGACCGACCGAGAATCGAACGCGTCACCTTCAGCATGGTGCGCGTTTACCGCTTCGACACTATAGGCTCTTATCATCGCTAGCACTAGCGTGCACAGGGGGGGGGCAAGGGGGGGCACTTGCCCCCCCTTCTATAAAAAAAATATGTGCACCATTTTTGCAATTCTTGCACCTTGGATCTTACCACGCAATGTTGAGAATCACTGAGCCATGATGCACCATTGACACATACAATTTCTGAGTATCTCATGCACAACCATGATGTTCTCAGAATCATCTAGGCTAAACTCACGCACCATCTTCTAACTCAGTGATGTCAGCACCATATTCAAATAACATGCACCATTTTGGCATTTCGTATTCCAAAACTGTATTCCATGTACGTGAACCATGGTGACTTCGGCACCACATTGAATTCTAAGCACCATTTTTGCAATTCGTGCACCTAGCCATACAAAATAACGAGTATCACTGAATAACAGTGACGACTAATACAGCACACTAACATCATGCACCTTCTTCAAAGCTTTCAATACACCATCATGATGTCCACAGAATGATCTAGGTATCCACGTATTATGATGATCGCATGAAATGTCTTTTTATCAATTAAGTATCTAATACCTCATACTGATATGCACCATCATGAAATTTCATGCATCATCACAGGTCTTCAAGCACCATTTCAGCGTTTATCATATCATCTAGGCATCTAAAGCACCGTAATGCCGTGAGCATCACATAAAATACATTTTTTTTGTATGCTATGTACCATTTTTGCAATAGGGTCCTAAAATTAAAGACGAAATCTCGCTTATATTGAATAATACGATCAAGCATGGTATTCTAATCGGAATTGTACTTTACTCGAACTTGAAAAACAAAGGAATAATGAGAAAATTCGAAATAAGTAAAATGGTAAATAGTTCTACTTTGACATTTGAGGTCAACTTTGTGTGCCTGAGCTCGACATTTTTCGCACTGGGATTTCAAAAATGTTCCTATCTGACATACACGGTGAAAAACAATCACTCAAAGTATGTGTTATGAGCTAGGGACGAGACACAAGGATAAAAAAATAAAAATTATATATTCTCAACTACGGTTAATAAAAACGTCAAAAATTGAGTTAATATGTACTATTGAACCATATATTGTGGTTTAAAATAAGAATCCCGATAGGACTTTAGGAGCCTATTCGTGCACCTAACCATATTGATAAGCTTTGAAAAACGGTGACAACTAATGCATCATCTAGCATCATGCACCTTCTTCAAAGCTTTCCAACCACCATTTTGGCATTCACTATATCATCTAGGCATCTTATGCACCATTATGATGTGGTTCACAAGTGAATTTGATGTACCATTTTGACATTTCGCATACAAAATAGCATTCTTTGTTCCTGGTCTATGTTGATATCTGTGCCGTATTGAGTTTCCTGCACCATTTTTACAATTCGTGCACCTACATATGGTATTTGTTGAGTAGTATAAGTGAATCATGGTAAAACCAATGCACCATACAAACATCATGTAGCTCCTTTGCATTTCATGCACCACCATAATGATCACATAAATATCTAAGCACCATCTCACGCGTCATCTAAGCATATAATTCACATTTGAATTTCATAAGCTCCATTTTGCCATATCGTACACCAAATAGTATTCCAAATACCTGATCCATGTTGACTTCCACACCACATTAAATTCTATGCATCATTTTTGCAATTCTTGCATTTTGGATCTAATCACCCAATGTTGAGAATCACTGAATCATGGTGGCAACAAATGCACCCCTGATACATACAATTTCTTAGTATCTCATGCACACCCATGATGTTCTCAGAATCATTTTTAGGCTAATCTCACGCACCATCTTTTAACTAATCAGTGATGTCAGCACCTTATTCGAATAACATGCACCATTTTGGCATTTCGTATTCCAAAACTGTAATCCATGTACGTGAACCATGGTGACTTCGGCACCACATTGAATTCCAAGCACCATTTTTGCAATTCGTACACCTAGCCATACACAATGTCGAGTGTCGCTGAATAACGGTAACGACTAATACAGCACACTAACATCATGTACCTTCTTCAAAGCGTCCACAGAATGAACTAGATATCCACGCATTATGCTGATCTCATGCACTATCTTTTAATCTACTAGAAATCAAATGCATCATACTGATATGCACCATCGTTAAATTTTATGCACCATCCAAGCTTTCCAAGCACCATTTCAGCGTTTATTATATCATCTAGGCATCTGATGCATCATTATGTTGTGAGCATCACATAAAATACTTTTATTTTGTATTCTATGCACCATTTTTGCAATTCGTGCACCTAACCATGCAACATATTGATAATCTTTGAATAACGGCGACAACTAATGCAGCACACTAGCATCATACGCCTTCTTCAAAGCTTTTCATGCACCATTTTGGCATTCATTATACTATCTAGGTATCTTATGCACCATTATGATGTGGTATACATTTGAATTTGATGCACTATTTTGGCATTTCGCATACAAAATAGTATTCCACGTACCTGGAACATATTGATTTCTGTGCCACATTGAGTTTCCTGCACCTTTTGCACGAATTGAATGTGCACCTTAATATGAAACATGACGAGTATAACAGAATCATAGCTAATTCACCATACATACATCATTCATTCCATGCACCACCATGATGCTCACAGAATCATCCAGGGACCATCTCACGCACCATCTTTGAATCAAATATGTGTCTAATTGCGAAATAATGCACCATCGATAAATTTTATGCATTACTAAAGCTTTCAATGCGTAATCGTGGCGTATATCTGTAGTAATCCGTGAAGGCATTCCAGAGGAGAATTTGCAGGAGGAGCTACTAAAGGAATTGCTGGAAAAATTGTTGAAGGAATTCCCTGGAGGCATTTCTAAAGAAATCCTTGAAGAATTTCCTGGGGGAATCCGTAGAGGAATTCGTGAAAGATTTCATGGAGGAATTTGTCGAGAAATATGTCGAAAAACTCCTGGACAAATTTCTGGAAGAGTTCCAGCAGGGGCTCATTAACGAACCCCTGGAGTAAACTCTGGAGGCATTCCTGGAAGAAACCCTGGAGAAATTCCTGGAAGAATTTCTGGAGGATTCTCTGAAGGCATTCCTGAAGGAATCCTTGGGAGAATGCCTGGAGGTTTCCTTGTAAAAATTCCTGGAGGAACTTCTGCAAGAATGTCCGGAGGAATTTCTGCAGGAATCCCTGATGAAATTTCTGGAGGGACATTTCGAGGAGTTTCTAGAAGAATTCCTGGAGGAAGCTATGAGAAATTCCTGGGGAAATCCCTGACGTAATCCCTGGAGGAATTCCTGAAGGAATCCGTGAAGGATTAACAGGATGAAACACTGGAGGGGTAACAGAAGGAATCCATGAAATAGTTCATGGAGGAATTCCAGGATGAATTGCTGGAGGAATTCCTGAAGGATTTTTTGGAAAAATTCCTGCATAAATTTGTGGAAGAATTACTCGAGGAATTCAATGACGAATCCTTGCAGAAATAACTGGAAAAATCTCTGGAGTAATTTGTGGAGCAATTTCTGGAGGAATCAGTGGAGTCATTCCTGAAGGAATTTTTGGAAGAATCCACGAAAAAATTATTGGAGGAATTTCTGGAGGCATGCTTTCAAGAATCATTGGAAGAATTTCTGGAGGATTTTCAGGAGGAATACTTGGAGGAATCCCTGGAGACATTCATAGAGAAATCCCTGCTGTAATCCTAGGAGGAATTCCTGAAGGAATCCGTAAAGCAATTCAAGGATGAATCCCCGGAGAATTATTAGAGAAACTTCTGGAAGAATCCCTAGAGGTTTTTCTGGAGAAATTCCTAACAAAAATGTAGGAATTCCTGGAAGAATTTCTGGAGGATTTCCTGAAGGAATTCTTTGAAAAATTTCTGGAAAAATATTTGCGGCTTCCTGAAGGAATGATTAAAGGAACTCCTCGAGCAAAAGAATTCCTAGAGGGATTTTTGAGGAATATCTAAAAAATCATTGATGAATCTCTGGAGGAATTCCTGGAGAAATTCCTGGCGAAATCTATGGGGGAATACCCGATGAAATTTTTCGAAGAATTTCTGGAACAGTTCCAGGAGAAGTTTTTTTCTGGAGAAAACCGTGGATAAATTCTTGTAGGAATACCTAGAGGAATTCTTGGAGGAATCCATGAAGAATTTTTTAGATGATTTTCTGGAGCAATTAATGGAGAAATTTTTATAGTTGTCCCAGGAGAAATTTCTGGAGAGATTCCTTGAAAAATTACAGAAAACAATCCTGAAAAAATGTCATTTCTACATCCCTGGAGAAATTTCTCGAGAAACTCCTGGAAGAGTTCCGGGAGAAATTTCTTCAGGATTTTCTGGAGAAATCCGAGCAGGAATTCATTTAGGAGTCCTTGCAGAAATTCCTGGAGGAATCTCTGTAGAAATTCCTTCGGAAGGGAAGTAAAGCGTGGGTCCCGAGATGAACTAGCCTAGGGCTAAAAATCTCGTTAATACAGATAAAAAAAAAAGATGGAATTAACGAAGGATTTTTTTCAGGAATAATGGAGGAGTTCCTGGAGGAATTTCCGAAAGAATTTTTTGAGATTTTTTTTGCGAAACATTCCTGGAGAAATTCCTGGATGATTTTCTTGAGGAATCCCTGGGGAAATTTCTGGAGGAATCCATGTTTGAATTCCGGGAGGTATTTCTGGATAAATTCCTGAAGAATTTTTTTGTGGAACTAAAGAAATTCCTGGATAAATTCTTTAAGAAATTTCTGGACAAATATTTAAGGCTTCCCGGAGGAATGTCTAGAGGAACTCATCGAGGAATTTGTGAAGGATTTTTTTTTGAGTAATTTCTGAAGAAACTCATGGATAGACTCCTGGATGAATTCCCGACGAAATTCCTGGAGGAATCCATGGAGAAATCCCTTAAGGAATTCCTAGAGAAATTCCCAGAAAAGATCCGGGAAAAATCCCTGCTGTAATCCTAGGAGGGATTCCTGAAGGAATCTGTGAAGGAATTCAAGGATGAATCCCTGGAGAATTCCTAGAAAAAAATCTGGAAGAAACCTTAAAGATTTTTCTGGAGAAATTCCTGAAAAAATGAAGTAATTTCTGGAAAAAAAATCTGGAGGATTTCCTGGAGGAATTCTTTGAAAAATTTCTGGAACAGTTTCGGGAGAAGTTTTTTTCTGGAGAAATCCGTGGATGGACTCTTGGAGGAATGAAGAAGAGGAATTCTAGAGAATTTTCTGGAGCAAAAACTAGAGAAATTTTTATAGTTGTTCCAGGAGATTCCTGAAAAAATTCCAGAAAAAAATGCTGAAAAAAATTCTGTAGAAATCCCTGGAAAAATTTCACGAGGAATTCCAGGAAAAGTTCAGGTACAAATTTCTTCAGGATTTTCTGGAGAAATCCGAGCAGGAATTCCTTAAGGTATCCTTGCAGAAATTCCAGGAGGAATCCCTGTAGAAATTCAAGATGGAATTACTGAAGAAATTTTTGATGGAATGAATGGAGGAATTTCTGGAGGAATTCCCGAAAGAATTCTTTGATGTATTTTTTTGCGAAACATTCCTGGAGGAATTCCTGGAGAAATTCCTGGATGATTTTCTTCAGGAATCCGCATTCCGGGAGGTATTTCTGGATAAATTTCTCCAGATTTTTTTGGAGGAATTTATTTATGAATTCTTAGAGGAATAACTAGAGAAATTCTTGGATGACTTCTTTAAGGAATTTCTGGACAAATATTTAAAGCTTCCTGGAGGAATGTTCTCGAGGAATTAATAAAGGATTTTTTTGAGAAATTTCTGAAGAAACTCATGGATGAATTCCCGAAGAAATTTTGGAGGGATCCATGAAGAAATCTCTGGAGGAATTCCTAGAGAAATTTTCGGAAGAGATCCGGAAAAAAATATTTTAGGATTTTCTGGAGGAATTAGTCGAGGAATTTCTGGAAGAATCCCTGGAGACAATATTGGAGGAATTCTGGCAAAAATTCTTAGAGAACTTTCTGTAGGAATTCGGGCAGCAATCCCTGGAGGTATTTCATGAGGATTCCATGGAAGCATCCCTGAATTCCTAGAAGAGTTCTAGGAGAAATTGATTTAGGATTATGTGGAGGATTCCGTGAAGGATTTCCTGGAAAAATTCCTGGATGAATGCCTTGAGGTATTTCTGGTGGAATCCATGGAGGGAGGAATTTCAGAAGGAATTCCTGAAAAAAATCCTGAAGAAATTCTTGGAGGAATCCATGGAGGTATCCCTGAAGGATTTTCTGGAGTAATTCCTGGAGGTATTTCTGGATGAATTTTTGAAGAAATTCATGAATAAATCGTTGAAGGAATGAATCCCTGAAGAAGTCCTTGAGAATTTCCTGTAGTATGTCCTGGAGGAATCCATGGAAGAATTGCTCGAGAAATTCCAGGAGGAATTCCTGGAAGAATTCCGGGAAGTAATATTGAAGAAATTCTGGCAGACATTCCTAAAGGATTTTTTCTAGAAGAAATTTCATGAGGAATCTCTGGAGGAATTCCTGGGGGTAATTCTGGAGGAACTGCTGGAGGTAATTCTGAAGAAATTTTTGGAGTATTTACTGGAATTTGGGGAAATTCTGGAGAAATATATGAGGCTCCATGGAGAAATTTCTTGAGGAACTCCTCAAGAAATTTCTGAAGGAATTTGTGGAGGAATTTCTGCAGGATTTTTTTTAAGAATTTCTGAAGAATTTTTTTAACGAATCCCTGCAGGAACTCATTGAGAAACTCCTAGAAAAAGTTCTTGAGGAATGCAAGGAGAAATCCCTGTAGTTCTGGTGAAAATTCCCAGAGGATTTTTTTGAGGAATCCTTGGAGGAGTTCCTGGTAGAATTTCTGGCGCTTTTCCTTAAGAAATTTCTGAAAGAATTTTTGCGGAGGATTTTTTGCGGAATTTCTGAAGAAATTCATGAATGAATCCTCGGAGGAATTCATGAAGAAATGCCTTGAGAATTTCCTGGAGGAATCCACGGGGGAATTTTTCGAGGAATTCTAGGAGGAATTCCTGGAAGAGTTCCGTTTCATTTAGGATTATCTGGAGGAATGCGAGGATCAATTCTTGGAGGAATCCCTAGATGAAATATTGTAGGAATTTTGACAGTCATTCCTAAAAGAAAATTTCAGGAGGAATCTCTGGAGGAGTTATTGAAGTATTTACCAGAGGAATTATTTGAGGAATTTCTGGTGAAATATATGAGGCTTCCTGGAAAATTAATGGAGGAATGCCTGAAGGAACTTTTCGAGGAATTTCTGAAGGAATATCTGGAGGAATTTCTGAAGATATTAATTATTGCATCCCTGGAGGAATTCCTGAAGAAATTTCAGGAAAAAAAATCCTGGAGAAATTCCTAGGGGATTCCGTGGAGGATTCCCTGGTGGAATTTCTCGTGGAATCATTCGAGGAACTCCCGGAATTCCTGGAAGAGGGGGGTGAAATTACTTTAGGATTTTCTGGTGGAGTCCATGGATGAATTTCGGCGAGAAATCTCTGGAGGCATCTCGGAGGAATTTCTGGAGGAATTTCTGAAGGAACTACTCGGGCAAATTCTGAACGAATACCTGGTGGAATTCTTTGAGGAATTTCTGAAGAAATTTATGAATGAATCCCTGCAGGAATTCTTGGATAAATTGCTGGAAAAAATTCTGAAGAAATTCCTGAAGGAATCCGTGGAGGATTTCCTGGACAACTTCCTTGTTGAATTCCTCGAGGAATTCTTGGAAGGGTTCCGGGAGACATTCTTGGGGAACTCAGGCAGAAATTCCTAGAGGATTTTCTGGAGGAATGCCTGGAGGAACTGCTGGAGGAATTTTAGGAGTTCTTCCTCGACAAATTTCTGAAAGAATTCCTGGTGGAGGTTCTGGAGGATTTTTTGTGGAATTTCGGAAGAAATCCATGAAGGAAATTCTGATGAAATTAATTGAGAATTCCCTGAAGGAATCCATGGAAAAATCCTTGGAGAAATTTCTTGAGGAATACCTGGAAGAATTCCGTGAGAAATTCCTTTAGCATGTTATGGAGGCATCCGTGGAGGAAATATTGGGGGAATTCTGACAGACAGACATTCAGGAGTTTTCCTAGAAAAATGTCAGGAGGGATCTCTGGAGGAATTTTAGGAGTATTATCTGGAGGAATTCCTGGGGGATTTATTTGTAGAATTTCTGGAAAAATATATGATGCTTCCTGGAGAAATGTCTGAAAGAACTCCTCGAGGAATTTCTGAAGGAATTCCTGGAGCAATTTCTGGAAGAAGTTTCTGAGGAATTTCTGAAGAAATTCAGTAATGAATCCCTGGAGAAATTCCTTAAGAAATTTTTGGAAAAAATCCTAAAGAAATTCCTAGAGGATTGCTTGGAGGTATTCCTGGAAGAGTTTTGGAAGAAATTCCTTTAGGATTTTCTGCAGGAATCCGTGGAGGAATTCCTGAAAGAAGTCACTGGTTGCATATTGGAGGAATTTCTAAAGAAATGTCTGAAGGAACCCCTCGAGGAATTTCTAAAGGAATATCTGGAGGAATTTCAGAAGAAATTCATTATTGAATCCCTGAAAGAATTTCTGAAAAAAAAATCCTGGAGAAACTACTGGAGGAATCTGTGGAAGATTTCCTGTAGAGATTCCTCGCGAAATTTTTGGAAGAGTTCCGGGAGGAATTCTTTTAGGATTCTCTGGAAAAATTCTGGCTGAAATTCCTAAAGGATTTTCTGGAGAAATCTCTGGAGGAATTTTATGAGGAATTCTTGGAGGATTTTTTTAGGAATTCCTGTAGGAATTTCTGGTGTTATTTTTCGAGAAATTTCTGGAGGAATTTGTTGAGGAATTTAAGAAGGATTTTTTGAAATGATTCATGGATGAATCCCTGAAGGAGTTCCTGTAGAAATTCGTTGAGAATTTCCTGGATAATTTTCTGAAGGAACTCCTGGAGGACTTTCTCAAGGAATTCCAGGAAGATATTCTTCAGAAATTCCTTTAGTATTTTCTGGAGGATTCCGTGGGGCAACTCCTAGAGGAATCCCTGGAGGAAATATTGGGGGCAGACATTTCTAGTGGATTTTTCCTAGAAGAAATTTCAGCCGGAATTCCTGGAGGTAATTTAGGAACAATTCCTGGAGTATTTACTGGAGGAATTCCTGGAGGAATTATTTGAGGAATTTCTGAAGAAATATATGAGACTTCCTGGAGGAATTTCTGAAGGAATTATTGGAACTTTTTTTGAGGGAATTCCTGGAGGAACTCATGCACGAACCTTTGGAGAAATCCTGGAGGAATCTCTGTAGATTGCAATAAGGATTCCGATCAAAATGTTCTATCTAGGAGTTCTGACATTCTCCTAGCACCATTGATTGTCTAGGATCAAAATCCTTTCACAACGATCATATTTTTTTCTATAATTGATAATTTTCTAGATATTCTCCATTGCATTTGATACGTTTATAAAGTTTTATAAGAGTCGAAATAATGACTTCATATTTAAGTTTCGTATTGCCTTGAAATCATTACCATCCGAAGCCTTCTCTAGAATCCCAATATGAAGTACTTGGTTTTCGGTGAAGTGGTGAAGTGGCACCACAACATGTTGAAACCCCTACTTGGGAATTCATATTGCGTGTAACACCATCATTCTATTTTGCACCATGATCATACATATATTGCACCATTATTATGGTGCCCCCCCTAAGCAAGAACCCTGCGCACGCTAGTGATCGCTAGTGATCCGCTTACCATTTAGCTATGTTAAAAAAAAAACAGTATGTCTAATGTGGGTTAAAAACCACTGATCTACGTATACATACAGAGATAGTTCAACTGTCTAGTGACGTAAAATTCACCCCATCATAAAAAATAAAGTGCCTTCTCTCCAAACTCTGGCCGTAATCTTGTCTAAGTGAGTGTCTCCTCTCAAGTTCCGTCTGGTGACAAGTCTGGGCGCCGGCCAACAGTGATGGACAGCTAGGGTCGGTCGCTTTCCTGCACTCACCTCTCGGATCTGATGCGGTACACTTGTCTGCATGCAGTCCAGCCCACAGCAACACAACAGCACTGCTGCACTGCACTGGTCTGGTATGGCACGGTAGTGTCTTTCCAATTCATCATCTCCACCAGTATCAGGTATCAGTAGGTCGGCTTTAGAGGCACGTTCTCCTCCACCAGTAAGTAGTTGACTCTATCAAAACGAAACTTAAATATTCATGACTTTGCCTACTTTCCATCATTCATCATTATCCGTTCTGACACATTTGCTTGCTGGTGGGGTTGGTTGGTGCTTCCGATGAGACGTTTCCGAGCTCTACGGTATACGGCTTCGGTGTATCAGGGGGAGTTGCTCCAGGCTCCCTTCATAGTTCATCAAGCACACTCCATCGATAATAGGGGTAGGCGGGGCAATATGGACACCCTAAGGTTTTTGCCAACTTTATCTGGCAAGATGTCAAAAAAGTTTAGTTTTTTGATACATGTATCCTTTTAAAGTCTTTTTAGCATCTATTGCATAAGAATGTTCACGAAGAAAAATGATTTATCCACTTCAAAAAATGTTATGAAAAATGTTAGTTTTTCATGACCGTCTTCAAGCATACGGGGCAGAATGGACACCCCCATGGGGCAATATGGACACCATGAGACTTTTACGAATTTTGTACATTATTTACACCTAAAAGTCATTTCATTACAAAACAACTATTTTGGATGAATAATACGCCGAATGAGTTCATTTTTGTTCAGTTAATTTAAATTCAGGCTGTTTTGGATAAAGCTTCGTTTTTGTCGGCATGTACAGCTGTGCCTAGAACAACTATTTTCCACTGCTGTCGTTTTTTGACCTATTCGTTTCACCCTATGTCTACTATAGTGAACATTTAACCGAAAATATACTGAAATCGAAGAATTTGGTTGGTTTGTGATTTAGGTTATATTTTCCCCTTGCCACTTCTTTCAAAAAGGTGAGTGTCCATTTTGCCCCGGCAGCAGAAGATATTTCCAAACTTGATTTTTGATATAATAAAGAAGAAAATATAAACATTTTAAGCATGTAGATACAGCAAAACTACTTGCATGTGCTCTAGAAATATCACGTTTTAATCTACCTGCCATAAAAATAATCACTAAATCTTATTTTAGATGGTGTGAAAATTATAATTTCCATGCACAAAAAACGGAGGACGCAACATTTTCGTGTAAAATCAAGTATAATTTTAATTTCGAATGTTTCTTTCCTGAAACTACGTTTTAGACAAAGTGACTATATTCCCCATTCATTGAAAGTTCAAAAAAGTTCGCATATTTCAAAATATTGAGGGTGTCCATTCTGCCCCGGGTGTCCATATTGCCCCGCCTACCCCTATAGAGCACAAAAGCTTTGCGAGAAAATGGGAAAATGGCTGGGACGCGACAAACGTTAAAGGGTTCATTAGTATGCAGTTGGGTCTGTTTGTATACCGAAGGCATCGTTGCAATGAGGGGATACATTCTCTTCAAGATTCACTTTGTTTCTCAAAATATAGACAGCTGAATGATAAAGGGTTTTGGATAATCCAATTGATATGGAAAACAATAGAATACAGTGAAATGAATTGATATATCGTCCCATTAATGCTAGAACTAGGTAACTGGTTTTACGAAATCGCGAGCAATTTGTTTGCATCTGAACGTTCACCACAATAAACAAAAGTTTGTCGATTGAAACTACTAAAACACATAATGATGCTTCATTTAAGACCAACAAAGTGTTTGTTTTGTAGCAGGATAAGTTTTACCAGCCATTTTTACCCGTACTTTCCAAACCGAGTTACCTAGTTCTAGCATTAAGGGGGCGATATGTAGGTTTCATTGGGAAAACTACATGCAGAATAACATTTCTCAGATCACAATCATTTTACGTATGCAGTCTTTTGTTAAAAGCACTTATTTATTAAATGTTATGGATTACCAGAACTTTTCATTTTCTGGGGCTTAGTTTACAACAGCGAAGTGCACTCCAAACAATTTTTACTCATCGGGTGAATGATCATAACACGCTTTTTGAATACATATTTTTTCATTTCCTCGTATGAATTCCATTCAGAGTAAGACTTGTTCAGATAGCTAACGTAATTACCTACAATTCGGTCGAGAAAATAAAATACGGTACACTTGCTTATATAGTAACTTGTCACCTATCTTTAAAGCAAAGCAAAACAATAGCAAAGCAAGAGCAAAGCAAGAGCAAAGCAAGAGCAAAGCAAGAGCAAAGCAAGAGCAAAGCAAGAGCAAAGCAAGAGCAAAGCAAGAGCAAAGCAAGAGCAAAGCAAGAGCAAAGCAAGAGCAAAGCAAGAGCAAAGCAAGAGCAAAGCAAGAGCAAAGCAAGAGCAAAGCAAGAGCAAAGCAAGAGCAAAGCAAGAGCAAAGCAAGAGCAAAGCAAGAGCAAAGCAAGAGCAAAGCAAGAGCAAAGCAAGAGCAAAGCAAGAGCAAAGCAAGAGCAAAGCAAGAGCAAAGCAAGAGCAAAGCAAGAGCAAAGCAAGAGCAAAGCAAGAGCAAAGCAAGAGCAAAGCAAGAGCAAAGCAAGAGCAAAGCAAGAGCAAAGCAAGAGCAAAGCAAGAGCAAAGCAAGAGCAAAGCAAGAGCAAAGCAAGAGCAAAGCAAGAGCAAAGCAAGAGCAAAGCAAGAGCAAAGCAAGAGCAAAGCAAGAGCAAAGCAAGAGCAAAGCAAGAGCAAAGCAAGAGCAAAGCAAGAGCAAAGCAAGAGCAAAGCAAGAGCAAAGCAAGAGCAAAGCAAGAGCAAAGCAAGAGCAAAGCAAGAGCAAAGCAAGAGCAAAGCAAGAGCAAAGCAAGAGCAAAGCAAGAGCAAAGCAAGAGCAAAGCAAGAGCAAAGCAAGAGCAAAGCAAGAGCAAAGCAAGAGCAAAGCAAGAGCAAAGCAAGAGCAAAGCAAGAGCAAAGCAAGAGCAAAGCAAGAGCAAAGCAAGAGCAAAGCAAGAGCAAAGCAAGAGCAAAGCAAGAGCAAAGCAAGAGCAAAGCAAGAGCAAAGCAAGAGCAAAGCAAGAGCAAAGCAAGAGCAAAGCAAGAGCAAAGCAAGAGCAAAGCAAGACCCCTGGAATCTCCAGGTACCCTCTGAATCCCCCTGAAACGGCCCTGAGGCCTCCTGGTACTCCCCAGAAACACCATGGGACTCTCTGAAATGTCTATGAGTCCCCTTAAAATGCCGCTGAGGCCCCATAAGGCCCTCTGAAACGCCGCTGAGACTCTCTAAAACGAACCTGAGATTCTCTTGAAGCCTTATGAGACTCCTGATACGCCTTTGAAACAACCTGGTGGTCCCTGAATCCCCCTAAACCGCCCCTAAGATCTCCAGGTACCCCTCAGAAACGCCCTGGGATTCCCAGAAATACCTCTGAGACCTACTGAAACTCTTATGAGACTACTTGGAACTCCCCATTTGAAACGCCTTCTGAAATATCAGAGGACCCCCAGAAATCCAATAGATCCCATGAAACGCCCCTGAGACTTTTCGTTATCCCCTTGAAACCTCTAGGGCCCCTGGGTCCCCATAATAGACCCTTAGACCTCATAAACACCTCTGATTTTTCATGAAGCACCCTTAGACCTCATAAAACATCCCTGTGTTCCCCTGAAGAAATCTTTCAGACTACCTGCAACCCTCTATGACCCCTGATATGCCATTGAGACTTCCTGGTACCCCATGAGACCTCTGAAACGCCCCTAAGGCATCCTGATATACGCTGATACGCTGAGATGTCATGAAAGGCTCCTGAGTCTGCTACGTACTCCTTAGATCCCCTAAAGCGTTCTACAGACCTCTTGGAACCTCCTAAAGGCTTCTGGAGCCCCTTTGAAACATTCTGAAGACCTCTGGCAAAGGCAAAGGCAAAGGCAAAGGCAAAGGCAAAGGCAAAGGCAAAGGCAAAGGCAAAGGCAAAGGCAAAGGCAAAGGCAAAGGCAAAGGCAAAGGCAAAGGCAAAGGCAAAGGCAAAGGCAAAGGCAAAGGCAAAGGCAAAGGCAAAGGCAAAGGCAAAGGCAAAGGCAAAGGCAAAGGCAAAGGCAAAGGCAAAGGCAAAGGCAAAGGCAAAGGCAAAGGCAAAGGCAAAGGCAAAGGCAAAGGCAAACCTGGGGATTAGACTAAGGATTGCAATAAGGAGTATACTATTACTTCAGGTACAAAAAGTACGCAAGGTACGCATTTACCAGCATTCACCACACTTTCAGATATGATTTAAGCAGTCAATCATGTTTATGGTAAGAAATAACATCGCTGGTTTAATTGTCTGCGTTTATGTCAACAATGTTCAATCTACCGCCGGTAACACTCAACCCAAAATTTGCAAAAACATACTAAAAGGGTTAACTCCGTTGTGTCTCTCTTACCCATTTACCCGTTACGGACCGCAAGTTGCATCTCGGGTAAACCCGAAAGCTAATTCAATTGAGCCAAACAATGCCCGAACCTGCTACCATAACAATTGACTGCCGCAAACCCAGGAGAACCATCACCACCGTTTCAAAGAAGAGCGCCGGCAGCAACAACTGACTCCCGCTGAATGAAGCTCCGTCGTACATGCTCCAGCTTTTGATGGTGATGATGGGAAAAGCTAATAATATCCAGCTAACGCGAGATAAATCATAAAATTACCATTCATCACCCTGTGTGCCTGCTGCCGCGGTAGCCAGCGCCCTGGATGCTAATGTGTTGATGGCTTCGGCTAGACCGACCACCAACAACGGGTCACGACGAAGAGGTCCGGGTGTCGAGGAAATGGCCATTCCAGCGCCAGTAAATCTCGTACAGTTTAATTATGCTCTTCCGTTTTTGCACATTGGCCCACCTTCCCTTAGCTTTCATCGCATAGCCGGGCGTCAAGTGCGATACTTCAGAGACGGTGACGACGACGACAACGATGACGGTGATGATGATACTCTCTAGACTACAGTGTGCAATGATGGTTGTTCACAAATTTGCCATTATTCTCCTCCGACCATTAGAAGCCAACTCACAGGTCGTTGAATACCGGTGAGCACCATCTCCTGCCAGCAGTACCTAGTGGAAACAATCGCATCGCTTTGTTGATCCATACATTACAGTAGCAGCAGCAACAGCAGCGAGTGACTGCGATGGTTGGTATTGCTACAAATAGATTTGCGCTGGTTCATAAAGTTTGAATGAAGAGCTGAAGATGACCTGCGGAGATGATGATAGTTGCTGCCACAGATGATGCGAGCTGCTGTCCCGACTGGCAGAGATGATTGTAATCCAAATTTCATGGCACTGTAATACAGGCTCAGCCCTTTCAACAGGGCCGTACTGATCCATTGGGAATATCCCGCATTGAGCTATGGGTCAACCTAACGAATTCAGAGAACTCTTCCATCGTCTCTCATGTTAACAAAGATGTAGACAACATTTCCATCAAAACTCAATCCGAGCCTGGATCCATTTCCAGCAAGTCAGACCATCCCACTTTACATGGAAACTAATCCACTTCAACTCATAGTTATACCACCCAACGCGTGAAAGACAATAAGCGTAGCAATACCTCCCGAGCTGAAAACGATGCTTGCTAGCTGCTAAAATGCACATTCCAAGTTTCACGGTTCGTAAAGATTGCTGCCAAGCCAACCGCTAATTGTTCTGATGCTTGTCGTCAGCTATGAGAGCACTCTGGTCATAACAAGTTGGTTGTACCACAACCTGCCAACCAACTACGTAGGAACACTTAATGGCTTATTACACCAGCCATGCATCAGTGTGTCACTCTTCAGTGTGACACGCTACAGAAGCGAAGGAAAACGGGGTGTGTTGAAATACATCCTGCAGGACAACAAAAGAACGATTCAATTGGCTTAATTTTAAAGTATTTAACCAAATTCGAAGATATGCATGTATCAACAATGTTAAGTTATCCTTAACCAGCAAGTATGGTCCGTCCGCTATAAATAAACCACCGTTGAATCGCAAATCTTCCAAAACCTTGCCACTGATTTACGTGACCCCCAAGACTATCGGCTGAAATAATAATGAAGCAGAAATTTCACATAAACCTCTCGAAAGAACGGGAAAGAAGTTAGCAAGCAACTAGGAAATTTACATCTATCCTAACACTGCCATAGCCTATCTGAAGCCAGCATGGGTACGGAATGCAAATATCCTTGTAAAATTTGTTTTGTAAAAGAACACCTGGCTTGGTGTAAGCCTGTGTGGCGATCTGTACCTACCGTCACCGTTTACGGAAACAAGGGAGAAAGTAAAACAGAAAGTGAACTATTAATATACTAGCTTTACATACATATCTTTGTTGTATCCATATTGGGCTGAACTGGTGGGCTTTAAAAGACTGAGCAACTAAAAGGTAAATCACCAATTGTTGCATGACTAAGGAAGCAGCACCAGGCATTGACAGTCAAACACGTAGGTAATATTTATATTATTTTTTCGTCAATTTGCACCCGAACATATGGGGATGTAATTGACATTGATTAGTTGGCTCAGAGGGCTACGAGCTACTCGATTTGAGTCTGGCAAGCGATGACCACCTTCAACCTGGTGTTGGAGCTGAAACAAGAGCTTTGATATCAGTCTGGTTATCTGTACAGAAGTATGTATACTATTTTGCCAATTGCACCCAAACCTCCATTCAGGTAATGAGTCAGAATTGAAAAGTTTTATATGAATAGAATCAGTTTAGTATGGCAGCTCATCACTATGGAGCATTCGAACGACTTAGATTTGGCCGATGATGTTGCCTTACTAGCCCAACGGCGCTCTGACATCTGCCTTCTTTCTTCCTTGAGGCTCGACGTGCGCTTTGGAACTTGGCCTGTCGCTCTTCAATTTAGTGTTCTAAGAGCACTTCCACAGCTTTTAATTGAAGGGCTTTCTTTGCGGTCATTGTATGAATTTGTATATTATGGGGCAGGGACGCCGTCTTCGGATTGGTGATCCATAGCCTTAACCACTAGGCTAATTGGAAACCCGGCGCTCTGACATGCAGAGTAAGCTCAACGACCTAGCCAATCGCTCCTCCTAAGCAACGCACATGGTTACAAAACAGTCACAGCAGCGCATGTACGGGTTGCACAAAAGTCACTGTGACTTACTGCGCTGCCGTGACTGTTTGTTGCTTGGGCTGTACGGCGGGTCTTATCATCAACGTTAGCAAGACCAAATCGTTGGATGTCAACACGGACAACCAACTTTACAGTAGCTAGATAAGCAATAGAAATGGTCGAACATTTTCAATATCTTAGCAGCCAGATCGCGTCAGACGGCGGTACCTTGATCGACATAGGAGCATGGATCAAAAAGGCTAGGACTGCTTCTGAGATTTTACGATATATATGGGAATCCAATCAGATCAGTCTACGCACCGAAATTCGAAATTTCAGTTCCAACGTGAAATTTGTGCCGTAGTATGCCAGCGAAACGTAGTGCATATCAGCAGAGACCACACATAAGCTACAGGTTTTCATCAATCGATGTCTGTGGTATATAATTCGGGTCTCAAATACTGAGCTCCATCGGCGTTGTCGTTCGGGCTGCAAAACGGTGTGTCGAAAAAGAGAGCGTCCAACATAGTTCTGGTCCTCACAAGTTCCTATCTCATGCTTCCATGGGTCAAGTGATGACAAAGACCGCCAGCTAAGAGTTGTGTGCTTAGCTGGTAGTGCAGCCTGGGCACTGTTGTTCTTCTGACTTCAGCTAGATTGAGGAGGTACGACTCGAGTGTCTGTTCACCAAGCAGGTGCGGCTCAAACAGCTGAAACGATTTGACCCCGGGAGAAGCTGCTCAGTCCCAGACGGGAACTGGCCTAAGCCCCAAGCAGCTAGTCTTCAGCCGACGGCCGCTTCCGGGGTGGGCACTCAAGGCCGTCTTTTGTCTCCCGGGTCCCAGGGCGTAGATAGTAGGGGGTGTTTCGGATGTGGGAGTCCTAATGAGAAAATGTAAATTTGACTTACGGTGATTTATTCGGCGATGGGCGACGGGACACACTTGGCAACCGAGGACGTCCTGGCGGTCGGTGGATGTAGACGGAGTGGGCGATAGGGTTGGTCGATTGCTGGCAGGTATCCTCAACCGTGACGGATGGTTCACCGCCAGAGATCCGAGACTCACCGGTGGCTTGGCGGTAGCCGGCGAACGTTGGAAAGAGCTTGGTGTTGAACGGGACTGCCAGCCGAGGGCGTTGTAGCCGCGGGTAGCCGGGGTGGGCGGTCGCTGGTCGGTCGAGATCCTCCACGTGATGATGGGTTCACCGCCAGGGGTCCGAAACTCACCCGGCGGCCTTGTGGAAGCCGACGAACGTTGGTAGAGACTTGGTAGGGCAACGCCCACGTGGTTCCTTGGAAGGGCACTCGGATGGATGGCCAAACTAGGTGGCTTCGATGATGGCTTTCGTGGTAGATCGGGGACTCGGCGTTTTGTGGCCCCTGCTGATACTTGTATATCCCAGTAGAAGCCGGAAAATTGGCCACTTAACGGTGCCTACAGTCTTCGTAATTGCCGGAGTGGGAAAATCTCCGACGCACCCGTATCGGACTTCTTCGGGACCACGGCTGGGAAATGGTCCTCCTGTTCCGTTAAAAATGTCCAGGGACCGAACAAACTCACGTGCCCAGAATCTTCTAAACACCCGGTTTCCCTTCCAATAGCGCGAACCAAAACTTCTAATTTTCCGTGATCTTGACTCATCGAAAGATATCCACTAACTGCCCCGGCTATCTCATCACTAGCCGGGGCCCGTGGCGTAGTTGGTCACACGTTCGCTTCATATGCGGATGGTCATGGGTTTGATTCCCAGCCCCGGCACTTGCAATTTTTCGTCGGTTGCTCTTCCCCCTAGAGCGGCTGACACTGACCCTCTTCTGAGCCCCGTGGCTCAAACGGACCCGGATACCTGGACATCGGCAAACTGCTACTCATAATGGACCCCCAATCGGACTGGAAAGGAACAACGGCCATCCATCATCCTTGTGCTCATCATTCTACCATGTATAGAGTAGAAAAGTGAAAGTAGCAGAAAGGCAACCAGTTCGATAAAGTTAGAATAGGAACTGTACAAAAATGTAAGTGCAGTTATCAATTGAATTCGCTCACGTAGTGCCCTAGTGGACAATAGAGCTGTAAATTAGGTTAAGTGATTAAGAATAAAAAAAAAATCTCATCACTCTCATCCACGATCCCTCTGTGCCACTCATTATGACCGTCCCGAGTGTAGCGTCCGTCTATCATGGGCGTCATCTTCACGTTGCCACCCACTCATTTGTGTGTCTTGCCTGCGGTTGTTTGTCAGCCGCCCGCACAGTTTGAATCGATCGTTTTTTTAGCTGATCAGTTTTCGGTCCCTACTGACCCACATCATGGCAAATCAAATTAAATGTTACCGTACGGTAACACAGCGTCTGTTCTGGAATCCAGCGGCTGAGTAAGAAACGCTGCACCACGCCCAGCCAGATCCAAGGTGGTAGTCCCATCAGCGTGGTCGTCCCAGTGTTGGTTGGGACGTTAAACAGAACTGGCACGATGGCCCTCATTGCGAATAACATAAGAGAAAATACGACTCGATACAATCGGCAAAGACCTACGCGACGACGTCCAACAAACTAGTGGCACCCAATCATCCAGTGAGTGATTCAACCTGGATGAAACCATGAAGATGTTGGGCATCTGCTGAAAACCTGAACGAGGCCAATTTCGGTTCAAAGAGATCAAAGAGATCCATTTCATCCGCTATCTATTGTATTTGACCCGTTGGGTCTTGTAGCGTCGATTTTTGTGGTGCAACTATACACGTTTACGAATGCCTCGGAAGCCGTTTACGGAACTTGTACTTAGTTAGCAGTTATCGCTGATCAACTACATGGACGAGTCAACGAAGGCTTGGACATGAATGTACGGTTTCCATCTCCTCGCAAAACCCATAGCAACTTTGCGACGAATATTGGCCAGCCCATGGAAGATGACCGGTACCGATTGTTAACCTTCCGTAACTCGCGCGGTTGACTACCTGCGTCAGCACATCGCTAATGCAGAGTACAAAAAGCGAGATTTTTTCAACGTGTTGTACAAAATACAACAGCGCGATCGCTCGTGGGTTAAAACAACAAATAGAAAAACAGGGAGTCTTCCCACCCGAGTATCTTCTGTCATCCAGCTCCAGCGTCCATCGATCAGCCAGCACTCTCTGTCTCTTGATTCCAGTGCAGGTCTCATCGCATCTTGACACCTTATCGGGAATTCGCCTCCTCAACGTCTCTTGGATACCACATCTAGGGCTCCTCGCCTCCTGAACCACCACCAGAGTGTCGCTAGGCCCGCCCATAGCCTGTTGAAGCGACAAATAAAACAGGCGAGGCACTACCACCAGATCAGTGCCTTTCTCCTTTATTCAATCTAGGTAGGTACAACCATATTTACATTTTTTTTTTCTAGTTCATTTATTTGGGGCTCAATCGCGTTTAACGCTTTGCGGAGCCAAAGTTCAATTTTTGTATGATATGTACAAATGCAATCTTATATATGTACCATAGTTAGTATGGGTCGGAGCCAGGGTACTCGTGGCAGCTCGAGGTTAGTAAGTCCCAATGTTTTAAGGATGGGCTTGGAAAGGGCTGGGGTTAAGGGTTCTCTGAAGCACATCTGGGCGGTGTCTTTGGCTTCGCGTTTTCGTCGCCTTATAGTGTTGGTACCACCCATATTTACAATTTATTATCATCATACTTTACCTACAACTTTCGTACCTAGCTTCACTGAGCTGTGTGATGTATCTCAAGGATGTGTTCAATGTACCCGAGCGAATCCCGTCCCGGTCCGTCAACAGATCGGCCAACTTCCAGCTACCCGAGTCACTCCGAGTAGGCCCTTCACCGTGACAAGGGAGACCACGCAAGATCCGTCTGTTTTTGAAAGCCATCTATAAACGAGCGTATCCTACGAAGCGTTTCACCACGAAGGCAGTTCATTTCGTTCATTTAGGGCTGGTGAGTTACTAATCTGTCGACACCCGCCTTCTTCCTCATCCTGCCCAATGCATCGCACTTCGGCGGGCTCTTGGAGACTGCAGTGCAGCGAAGATAATTGAGTCGCAACTGCCTTGGCAACAAAGGAACACGCACTTTTCATAGAAAGACATACACTACCCGTCATATTTAAGTACGGACTCACTTGAAAAAGCATTGAAACACTCAGTTGAATAATGCATTCCCTTGATAGTAAATTTATGCTTCTCGAAATCCTGATAATTTGCAAAGGTACAGTCTTCATCAAAGTTGTTCAGATGGTCGTTGACATCTTAAAGTCAAGCAGTTTGGTTCGTAAGGAGCTGTCCATAAACCACGTGGTAATTTTTTGGGATATTCCGAACACTACCCCCCCCCCCCCCTCCCCGCGTGGTCTTTCGTTCAAACAAACAAATTTGTATAGACCGTGGTCTTTGACCGACCGGAAGACTTCGTACAATGTGTACACTCTAATGGTGAGCGTTCCACCTGCTACCGCCTTAAGTTGTTCGCTCTTCCTCGGAGGCTCGGGCTCTGGCTAGTACATAGACTACCCGTTGGGCTCAAGCTCCTGGATGGGGAGGGGGAGCCAACTCAACTAGCTGTTGTTCGGCTCGCCATTTTCTCTGACAATTCGAGATACCGAGGAAAAAACGGCATCCCACTTGTACTCCCCCGTACACATCCTTTCAACAATGTTGTCGAGAGTGATGTCTCTACCGCATACCTCCTGCATACTCGACCTTTGCTCCACGAAGCGTGGGCATTCAAAGAGCACATGCTCCGCGGTCTCGTCGCAGTCTGCACACTCCGGACATGTAGGAGAACCTGCATGTCCGAATCTGTGCAGATACCACCTAAAGCACTTATGGCCTGACAGAAATTGTGTCAAGTGAAAATTCACCTCGCCATGGGGCCTGCTCGTCCACTTGGACACGTTCGGTATGAGCCTGTGTGTCCATCTGCTCTTGCTGGAGGATGACCAATCCCTCTGCCATTTCAACATCGACGATGATCTGGCAATCCGTCTCGCGCCTCTTGTGCCGCGTCTCGCGAAGCACTCCTCGTCCTCTGACACCACAAGTTCTATGGACATCATACCCGCCAGAACGCATACCGCGTCCTTTGACACCGTACGGTATGCGCTGGGCCCATCAACCTGTGTGTACTTTCGAGCCGCTCTACGTTTCGCTTGACCTCTCGCGCGCTCGACCATTCAGAGGCACCATACCGTAGTATGGAGACCGCTACTGACGCGAGAAGTCTACGCTTACTCGAGACAATTATCTTCGATAGTGCCGTAATCGCCATGCTCACCCTCTTGCAAGCATATTCCACGTGGCTCAACAACGCTCTAGAAGGTGTGAAGCGACGACCCGGGCTCAACAGCCGAGGGATTGATTTTTACAAAATCCGGTCAATTTGAATGCTTTGCAGCCGACACGAAGATTATCGCCAGAACATTGGAATGGTGGCAGAGCTGTACACCCGCCTGAAATTTGAAGCAGCAAAGGTCGGACCGGTAGTGAATGCCTCAGAAACAAAGTACATGCTGGTAGGCGGAACCGAACACGAACAGATCCGTCTGGGTAGTATTGTTACAATAGACGGGGATACTTTCGAGGTGGTGGGGGAATTCGTCTACCTCGGATCCTTACTGACGGCTAACAACAACGTGAGCCGTGAAATTCGAAGCCGCATCATCAGTGGAAGTCGGGCCTACTACGGGCTCCAGAAGAAACTACGTTCGAAAAAGATTCACCCACGCACAAAATGCACCATGTACAAAACGCTAAAAAGACCGGTGGTCCGTTATGGACACGAGACATGGACCGTGCTCGAGGGGGGGTGGTCACATAAGGCTGAATTTCAAAAAGCTGAATGCTCAAAAGGCTGAACACGAAAGGCTGAAATTAAGAAACTGTAACATAAGGCTGAAATTACAAAAGGCTGAAAATTGAGAAGGCAGTAAATACTACTTCTTCCTTTTTTGGATTTACGCCCCAACTGAGATTAAGCCTGCTTCTCATCTTGGCCTACACAGTTAGAAAAAAAATCACCGACTTCAGTAATGTTTTACCGAAATCTCAACCGTTAAGTTTTTTTTTTACAGGAAAAATTTGGTAAAGGCAGCAACTTTTACCGAAGTTCGTTAGAGTTTGTTAGATAAACGATAATATTTTACTGAAATTTGTAAAAATTTTACAGAATTTCGTTAAAATCCCATTACCGAGCGCTCATCGGTTGAAATTTCGATAAAAAAAATACCGAACCCGATTAGCTGTGTATCGTGTAACAGGCACGAAGATACTCAATGCCAAAGAAAGTCAAGAAAACTTTGACCCGAAATAATGAAAAGCTCTTGGCCGTGAATCGAATGCATAGTTGAGGGCGTCAGTTAGTTTTGAAACTGAGCTTAGTGAGCCTCTTCATGATGATGCATTCCAACGAACACAAAAAGGTACTGTTCTTCTTCTTCTCTATGGCTCTACGTCCCCACTGGGACTTGGCCTGCCTCACTTCAACTTAGTGTTCTTTGAGCACTTCCACAGTTATTAATTGAAGGGCTTTCTTTGCCTACCATTGCATGAATTTGTATATTGTTAGGCAAGTACAATGATACACTATGCCCAGGGAGTCGAGAAAATTTTCCCGACCGGAACGGGAATCGAACCCGCCGTCTCCGGATTGGCGATCCATTAAGGCTAACTGTACTTCCTCCCTAAGAGTCTGTGTAGTTTATGGAGGGCCGGCCTTAGGAATATTTTAAACGCCGTAACTATTCAACTACAAATCGATGCAGATCACTCGGTGAGCACAAGGGTCACCCATCACAACGCACAGTGGCTGATTTCGTCATTTTAGCGCGCTTAATTAATAACTTTTTAACTATGAAGTTTAGCATCATGGTGTCTTCGGGAAAGTTTTTCACTATAATAAGGAGCTTCTTTTGAGCTTCTGTGAAAAGTGATCAATCCCCCTAAAAGTGAGATAGAAAACTTATTTTTTTAATTTTTCAAGATACGAGGTTGGTGTCTTCACAAAAGTTGTAGAAAATGTTGTTTGGAGCAACTTTGCCGAAGACACCAAGTTTGTAACTCCGTTACTTTTCAAGATACGTTACGTTTTCTTTCATCAGCCCCTTGAAAAAGGTTTTTGCGCAATAACTTTCTAAATATTGATTGTACAATTTTCTTATGTTCTACAAAGTTATAGATAATGGAAAAACACACAACTTTGCCGAACATGACATCCCGCTAATTCCGATAATAAAATAGTTATAACGGCTTTTATAGTTTTTTGGGCCATATTTCAAGCATATACAACTTAGCTATAGGCAATTATATGCAAATTTCCTTTTACGCATGTGAAAGTACATGTACTTGCCTCTCTTAGAAAGCCAAAATCATCAAACTGTAAGAGACTGTAAGATGGTTTTTGTATAGAAACTTACATCCATTAATGTTACTCTTATATGGGATTTATATATATTTTCAACATACTTATTTGACATTTCATGTCAGCTTGCATTTTTATTGCTATTGTACGTGTGTGTGAATATATGCAATGGATTGTGGTGCATTCTGGAGTACGTTACATAAAAATTCACCAACTACTTCTTTTTCTTACTAACTCACAATGCTCCACGTAGTCTACGAAAAAAAACGCATAAAGTGAAACTTCTTTCGTCGGATCACGATTTAACAGCTGTAACATGCGCAGCGCACATGTTATTCACATTCCTTTCGATCATACATTCCCAGCAGACCACACCAGTGGAATCATGCTGAGAAGGTAAATTCAAACCGACATTGAACCTTCAGTTCTGTGCACGGGCCTGAATCCCATATAAGAGTAACATAAATGGATGTAAGTTTCTATACAAAAACCATCTTACAGTTTCTTACAGTTTGATGATTTTGGCTTTCTAAGAGAGGCAAGTACATGTACTTTCACATGCGTAAAAGGAAATTTGCATATAATTGCCTATAGCTAAGTTGTATATGCTTGAAATATGGCCCAAAAAACTATAAAAACCGTTATAACTATTTTAATTTTGGAATTAGCGGGATGTCATGTTCGGCAAAGTTGTGTATTTTTCTATTATCTATAACTTTGTAGAACATAAGAAAATTGTACAATCAATATTTAGAAAGTTATGGCGAAAAAACCTTTTTCAAGGGGTTGATGAAAGAAAACGTAACGTATCTTGAAAAGTAACGGAGTTACAAACTTGGTGTCTTCGGCAAAGTTGCTCCAAACAACATTTTCTACAACTTTTGTGAGGACACCAACCTCGTATCTTGAAAAATTCAAAAAATAAATTTTCTATCCCACTTTTAGGGGGATTGATCATTTTTCACAAGAGCTCAAAAGAAGCTCCTTATTATAGTGAAAAACTTTCCCGAAGACACCATGACGCTAAACTTCATAGTAAAAAAGTTATTAATTAAGCGCGCTAAAATGACGAAATCAGCCACTGTGCAACGTCGAATATATTATGTATGCACATAAGAGAAAAGGCGTTCAAATCATTTGGAAATCTATACAGGCACATTGCAATTCAAATTAATCCTAGATGACAGACTCACAAAAAGTGGAACACAAAGTCCCCTTTTCATGACAACAGAAGAAAAGACTGCTCCCTATGATAGATGACCCAAGCGCAGCGATATGGAATCTTCGCTATACCCAAAATCAGTAGATCGGATCCAACGTTTTTCAAATATCGTCTTTCGCCCGCAAACTTCACCGGATGGATATCACTAGCTGCTAGTATGCCAGCTGATGATGGTGAAAGATTATCCCGGTTCCATCACGAACGGGTGAAAATCAGGTGCAAATGTCACAAAGCTCGCGCTCTGTGATTGACGTGGGAGAAGGTGATATCATTCGCAGGCAGCCCCTCAATTAAAGGTGATTAATGGAGAGCACTATTGTTGGTTTCTATTCGGGAAACCCTTCCCAGAAAAGTGCCTGTCACGCCTGTGCTTCGCTTTATTGGGAAATGGAGATGAATTGCGTTTGTCGGGAATTTGCATATTGATCGAATGGATTGGGGGCACAAAAAAGTGTACCGGGCTGGCCTAGTTAACAAGCTGCCGTCTACTGTCAACAAATTTTAAAGATTCATGGAGGTTTGGTGTAAGTTGGGGTAAAATGCTATTTTTCAATGGCATGATCAGATGATGGTCATTCTTAACAACTTGATTTAAGTTTAAAGCGTTATTTTGGAATGGAATGGAACTAAAGTTGATAAATTCCACGAAGTCACGGTACATCAATAGAAATCTATAGATAAGTGCATATGGTGGTGGATCGAACTTATGAATCAGTTTGTCCCATTTTCCCGACGGTTTTCCCACGCGGTAGATATTGTGCAACGAGAAAAACACACATGAAAGTGCACCGCGCGCCGTCTGTGCCTGCTCTCCAACCAACAACTCCAATAACTGACGACGACGACGACGACGCCGACAGTATGTGAGGATTCAATATAAACCGCATTTTGTCAATACCTTGGGTTTGGCGAATTTTCGACTAGCAAGGCCGAGGCCACCGCACCGCCGGTAGCGGTCGCGGTTATTTTCGTTGTATAGTTCCGAACCAAAGTCACTGTGTAGTGTGTACCGTGTATCAAAAGCCATCCCCAACAGATGACGATGAGGGAGGATGAACAGCAGCAGCGCAGTATAGTAGCCACATCGCAGTACCGGATGAGAACGAACGTGTGCCAAATTGGCAATTTTTGTTGGTCGTACAAATATAGCGAGAGGGGTGCACTTTGTTACCTGGATAGAGTACAAAATTGTTCCGATAGAACCAGAAGCGCACCACATCATCCGGTGTCCACGTGCGTCTGGCGGTCGGGTTTTTCGGTCGGAATTCAGGCTGTGGTCTTTCCTGGTGGGCACGAAAATGAACATCCCGGATTAATTTCGGCACTGAAAATATACTTGAAACAGTTCAATCGATTGTGGGACATCGACCGTACCTCAAAATCTAATGATTCATTTACACTGTGGTAATGGGATAAACTTCCACCGGGGCTAGTGACGTTTTGGTTTTCAGGTATTTTTTTTATTCATATTAATGTGGAGTCTAACCAATTATTAAATATTGATGTAAAACTATGGTAAATTGGTGAGCTCAATTTGCGCCGCACATGAGTTGTGGGTAACATTTATTATTAGGTCTTGGCTTTAGGAATGGAGAACACGTGGCTATATAAAAGAGACTATCTATCTGTGGAAGTACATGCAACTCACACCACTTTTGGTAGATTATAGGGAGGCTTGATCCTTGTTCATTATTATGGCCATACTTGCACAGTTTTAGAGCCTGAATGCACTTCATTTTGTACTCCGAACAAAATTCTTCGACTATTGAGAACCACATGAGGCAGGAATACACCCCCGACTCACTGAACCATTTCCATTTCCACCAATCCCTACGTCACTCTGGAATTTAGACGCAAGAGTACGTACGGTCAGGCTAAGGCCGGGGTGGCCTCTGCTGTACATAGGAGCCGCCTCCATTCCACTCGGTCCATGGATGTTTGTCTCCAGTTCCGCACTCTGCGTAGGGTCCGCAGATCGTCCTCCACTTGGTCGACCCACCTAGCTCGCTGCGCTCCACGTCTTCTTGTACCGGTCGGATGACTCTCGAGAACCATTTTAGTCGGGTTGCTATCCGACATCCTGATGACGTGACCCGCCCACCGTAGCCTCCCGATTTTCGCGGTATGGACGATGGTTGGTTCTCCCAGCAGCTGATGCAGCTCGTGGTTCATTCGCCTTCTCCAAGTCCCGTCTTCCATCTGCACTCCGCCGCAACACCTTCCGTTCGAAAACTCCAAGAGCGCATTGGTCCTCTGCACGTAGGGTCCATGTTTCTTGCACATAGATGACGACCGGTCTAATCAGCGTTTTGTAGATAGTTAACTTCGTGTTACGGCAAACTTTATTCGATCGTAGAGTTCTGCGGAGTCCAAAGTAAGCACGATTTCCTGCCACAATGCGCCTCTGAATTTCTCTGCTGGTGTCGTTGTCGTCGGTCAACAGTGAGCCCAAGTACACGAATTCTTCAACCGCCTCGATTTCATCACCGTCGATATGAATTCTGGGTGGCGGGCGCGGTGATTCCTCCCTGGAGCCCTTTGCCATCATGTACTTTGTCTTCGACACATTAATGACTAATCCGATTCGCCTGGCTTCACTCTTTAGTCGGATGTACGTTTCCGCCATCGTCACAAATTTACGAGCAATAATATCAATATCATCGGCGAAACCAAGCAGCTGAACGGACTTCGTGAAAATCGTCCCACTCGTGTTTATCCCCGCTCTTCTTATTACACCCTCCAAAGCAATGTTGAACAGCAAGCACGAAAGACCATCACCTTGCCGTAGCCCTCTGCGAGATTCTAAGGGACTCGAGAGTGTCCCTGATACTCGAACTACGCACATCACTCGATCCATCGTCGCCTTGATCAACCGTATCAGTTTATCCGGGAATCCGTATTCGTGCATAATCTGCCATAGCTGGTCTCGATCGATTGTATCATACGCCGATTTGAAATCGATGAACAAGTGATGTGTGGGCACGTTGTATTCGCGGCATTTCTGCAACACCTGGCGGATGGCGAACATCTGGTCCGTTGTAGCGCGTTGACCCATAAATCCAGCCTGATATTGCCCCACGAACTCTCTTGCAATCGGTGATAGACGGCGGCATAAAATTTGAGAGAGTATTTTGTAGGCAGCGCTCAGTAGTGTGATCGCGTGGTAGTTCCCGCAATCCAACTTGTCGCCCTTTTTGTAGATGGGACACACGATACCTTCCATCCATTCCTCCGGTAATACTTCCTCCTCCCAAATCTTGGTAATGACCCAGTGTAGTGCTCTCACCAGTGCTTCTCCACCGTATTTTAGAAGCTCGCTTGGTAGTTGATCTGCTCCAGCGGCTTTGTTGTTTTTCAACCGGCTAACCTCCTCCTCAATCTCTTGAAGGTCAGGGGCCGGAAGTCTTTCGTCTTGTGCACATACTCCTAGATCTGTTACCACGCCACCTTCGGTACTTGCAACGTCGCCATTGAGGTGCTCATCGTAATGCTGCCGCCACCTCTTAACCACCTCACGCTCGCTCGTAAGAATATTCCCGTGATTATCTCGGCACATGTCGGCTTGTGGCACAAAGCCTCTGCGCGAGCGGTTCAGCTTCTCGTAGAACTTTCGTGTTTCCTTAGCGCGGTACAGCTCTTCCATCGCTTCGCGATCTCGTTCTTCCTGCTGGCGCTTCTTCATCCGGAAGACTGAGTTCTGCCTGTTCCGCGCCTGTTTGTAACGTGCCTCATTCGCTCTCGTACGGTGTTGCAGCATTCTCGCCCATGCTGCATTCTTCTCGTTTTTCAACTGTTCACATTCGCCGTCGTACCAGTCGTTTCTGTGATTCGGAGTCGCGAAACCTAGTGCTGTAGCCGAGGTACTACCTATGGCGGATCGGATGTCCCTCCAGCCATCTTCAAGTGTAGCTGCGCCAAGCTGCTCTTCCGTTGGTAGGGTCACTGCTAACTGCTGCGCGTAGTCTTGAGCCACTTCTACGTTACGAAGTTGCTCGATGTTGAGCCGCGGCGTTCGACTTCGACGCGTGGTGATAACTGTCGAAAGTTTTGAGCGCATGCATACAGCGACTAAGTAGTAATCCGAATCTATATTCGCACTGCGGTATGTGCGGACGTTGGTTATATCTGAGAAGAATTTACCGTCGATTAGAACGTGGTCGATTTGGTTTTCTGTTTGATGGTCGGGTGATCTCCAGGTGGCTTTGTGGATATCTTTGCGGGGGAAGAAGGTGCTTCGGACTACCATACCACGGGAGGCTGCAAAGTTTACGCATCGCTGGCCGTTATCATTCGATACGGCGTGCAGGCTGTTTCGCCCGATTACCGGTCTGTACATTTCCTCCCTTCCTACCTGCGCGTTCATGTCGCCGACAACGATTTTCACGTTACGCGGCGAGCAGCCATCGTATGTTTGCTCTAACTGCGCGTAGAACGCTTCTTTCTCGTCATCGGGTCTCCCTTCGTGTGGGCAGTGGACGTTGATGATGCTGTAGTTGAAGAAACGGCCCTTAACTCTCAACATGCACATCCTTGCGTTGATCGGCTGCCACCCGATCACACGTTGTCGCATCTTGCCCAACACTATAAATTCTGTTCCCAGTTCATTGGTGGTGCCACAGCTTTGGTAGAAGGTAGCCGCTCGATTCCCGCTTTTCCACACTTTCTGTCCAGTCCAACAAAGTTCCTGCAACGCCACGATGTCGAAGTTGCGGGGATGTGGCTCGTCGTAAATGATCCTGCCACATCCTGCGAAACCTAGTGACTTGCAATTCCATGTTCCAAGTTTCCAATCGTAGTCCTTATTTCGTCGCGTGGGTCTTTGCCGATTGTATCGAGTCGTCTCCTATGTTATTCGCAATGGGGATTTTTACGGGTGGCTTATTGGGACTACGCCAGCACTCCTGTCTCGCCGGAGGGCCATCGTGCCAGTTCTGTTTAACGTCCCAATCAACACTGGGACGACCACGCTGATGGGGCTACCACCTTGGATCTAGCTGGGCGTGGTGCAGCGTTTCTTACTCAGCCGCTGGATGCCAGAACAGACGCTGTTTGAGCCGCACCTCCTTGGTGAACAGACACTCGGATCGTACCTCCTCAATCTAGCTGAAGTCAGAAGGACAACAGTGCCCAGGCTGCACTACCAGCTAAGCACACAACTCTTAGCTGGCGGTCTTTGTCATCGCTTGACCCGTGGAAGCATGAGGTAGGAACTTGTGAGGACCAGAGCTATATTGAACGCTCTCCTTATCGACTCACCGTTCTGCAGTCCATTTTTAGACGCAAGAGCGCATCGGCAATAGCTGGCCTGCTGGCGCTATTAACCCGTTTGACCCCAGGTAAAAAATAAAAGTTAAAAAAATCGCCAACAGCTCATTTCTCAACAGAATTCATCCAAATTTTGAACACAAACTCACACAACACTATAGTTTTGGAAATATACGGGATCAACATTTTCTTGGACTTCTGGACGGAGTAAGGCTGGTGGGTCACTGGGTCAAGTCGGGCAAAAATAAAGCCAAGTACGATTTGCACCCCCATAACTTTCTTCTTAACGAAGTATTTCAATGGGAGTTTGCACATTCCGTTGCCTAACGAAAGTTGATGTTGCTACAGGTTTGAACTTGAGATTTTCCGATAGGTTTCTTTTGAGTTCTTGGGATATTCAACATTTCTGAACCATCCAAGTCTACATTTGCGTTTGTTGTTTTCAAATGAAATTAAACACGAGATATTATTCCCTTATTGACCCCATAGGTCATCGGAGACATCTTTAGAACATGTGTTGCCCTTGTAGTACTATTAACATTTCCTGAATATCTCGAAGGATTGTCTGAATCCGTCCTTACAAAACAAGAACACTCTAAATAATCACCAAGGATCATTTTCAATATTTTTATCGCTCTTATTTGCACCAAAACTTGAACATCTGTATAATTTTGGTTATATCAACGAACAGTAGAAATTTTGGACGATCTGATTTAACTCATGGCTTCACTACAGAGAACCGTAGATGGGCTACAATTAGACCTATTTGCATGCGGAAAGCAACGGTTAGCTCCAGAAACCAATACTACATCGAACAGGGTTAGATTCCTGAGTACCCGGGATGGCCTGACTGAAGTCAGGCCTTGAGTTCACTGAGCTGTAGATAAACTGTAATCACATGTTTTACCTATGTGGAACCTCAGTGAACTACATAACCTCATATTCTATCATATGTCAATAAAAAGGTTTCGCATAACTATACCCAGAAAAATTTGATGACCTAAGCGAAGCCATGCCTTGACTTCAGATAACCATAGATGGACAACAATGAGAGTTTTATGCACGCGGAGAACAATGGTTAGCTCCAGAAACCTGTACTACATCGAACTGGAGTAAGTGAATTCCTGTTTAAAAAGGTAAAATATGTTTTACCTATGTATAACCAATGTGCACTACAGTCTCTAAATACACAGTCTGGCAGATAGAGCTATCGGAGCCAGTTGAACTTGACATGTCGAGAGAGTTTGAATATGAGGGATTATTGCATCTGTAAAGATAATAACCAAAACACGGAGTCTGTTGAAAACTTGAACTTTTTCTAGTGTTGCTGGTATTTTTTGTTGCAGATCTTAGGATTTTCTATTCGCCAGACTGACTATAATGTGCACTACATAAACACATATTCTATCATGTGTCAATAAAAAGGTCTCGCACAACTATTTCTAGGAAAAATTGATAAACTAAGCGAAGTTATGCCTTGACTTCAAAGAACCATGGATGGACAACAATGAGAGTTATTTGCTCGTTGTTTTCCGCATGCAAAAAGGTCTAATTTTAGTCAGTGTAGTGATTACAGTTTAACTACAGCTCAATGATCTCAAGGCCAGACTTCAGCCATGCCATCCTGGGCACTCAGGAATCTAGTCAAGGAATTCACTAACTCCAGTTCGATGTAGTATTGGTTTCTGGGGCTAACCATTGTTCTCCGTGTGCAAATAACTCTCATTGTTGTCCGTCTATGGTTCTCTGAAGTCAAGGCATGACTTCGCTTAGATCATCAAATTATCCCAGGAATAGTTGTGCGATACCTTTTTTAATGATACATGATAGAATACGAATTTATATAGTGCACAGAGGTTCCACATAGGTAAAAAAAATGTGATTACAGTTTATCTACAGCTCAATTAATTCAAGGCCTGACTTCAGTCAGGCCATCCCGGGTACTCAGGAATCTAGTCGAGGAATTAACTTACTCCTGTTCGGTGTAGTATTGGTTTCTGGAGCTAACCGTTGCTTTCCGCATGCAAATAGGTCTAATTGTAGTCCATGTACGGATATATGTAGTCAAGGCATGACTTCAATTAGATCGTCCAAAATTTCTACTGTTCGTTGATATAACCAACATTATACAGATGTTCGAGTTTTGGTGAAAATAAGAGCGATAAAAATATTGAAAATATTCCTTGGTGATTATTTCAAGTGTTTATGTTTTGTAAGGACGGATTCGGACAATCCATCGAGATATTCAGGAAGTGTTAATAGTACTATAAGGGCAGTACATGTTCTTAAGATGTATCCGATGACCTATGGGGTCAATAAGGGAATAATATCTCGTGTTTAATTTCATTTGAAAACAACAAATGCAAATATAGACTTGGATGGTTCAGAAATGTTGAATATCCCAAGAACTCAAAAGAAACCTATCGGAAAATCTCAAGTTCAAACCTGTAGCAACATCAACTATCGTTAGGCAACGGAATGTGCAAACTCCCATTGAAATACTTCGTTAAGAAGAAAGTTATGGGGGTGCAAATCGTACTTGGTCTTATTTTTGCCCGACTTGACCCAGTGACCCACCAGCCTTACTCCGTCCAGAAGTCCAAGAAAATGTTGATCCCGTATATTTCCAAAACTATAGTGTTGTGTGAGTTTGTGTTCAAAATTTGGATGAATTCTGTTGAGAAATGAGCTGTTGGCGATTTTTTGAACTTTTATTTTTTACCTGGGGTCATTAACCCGCATTTTATGTTAGTAGGTTAACTTGCATGCAACTTTTAGAGGGTGACTTGTATGGGAAATTCGAAGTTATAAAACGAAATATTTTGTATGAGTCGTTAATTTAGATGTTAATTGACCAATTTACCCTTTGATTGCATAAAATAAATATTTCCATGCTTAATGGCTAGCAATCTAAAAAGGCCAAGACCGCATATTTTGCCATATAAATTCAGGTATAACTCAAAATTGTGACGTGTTGGGGCAAATCTGATCCCGAATTCAGCTGCCCAAAATCCGTCGGAGACACATAAGTTTGCTCTTGAGACAGATCAATAGTTAATTTTTGTTTCGCTGTGTATTTGGCGGTAAACTGGGATGGCTTCCGATGGCGTCACATGTACAACGAATTGTGCGAAGTATACATATACATAAGAGATACATAGGCAGCATCCATTTATTACGTAACGCTAAAATCAACATTTTTCGACCCCCCTCCCCCTAGAGCGTAACGTAATTTGTGGATGGCGCCATATAGTGAAGCGAATAAAGCACGGTATGCTACGATAGACTGGACACGTAGCTCGTATGCCAGAGGAACGACAAGATAAAACTATATTCATCAGAGAACCAAAAACAGCCCGACTAGGCGATCATAAAAAAATTATATCATAATATGTTATTATGTTATACAGATTTTTTCTAACATAGGCAGTTATAATTTAGATGCAGGATGTTGTTAAACTAACAAAAATTCTAACTAAAAATCATAAGAGTTCTAACAAAAGTGTATCAGAGTTTGTTACAAATACATCAAAAATATTTCAAGCCCTGTTCTAAGTTTTTGATAAAATATATCAAAATTATAATACTGTTTGATATTTTAAATTAGGGTAAAATCAAATAGGGTAAAAACTAAATTTTTGGGTAATTATTTTAAGTGTGATATTCTATTTTTAGAAAATTATAGGTCACATAAAAAAACTTTCGAGTTAATTATGAATCTTACAAACCCGGACGGGATCCGAACCATTAATCCTGCCATCGTAAATTTTCTGTCGCCTTTAACAATGAGGCTGTTGCAGCACCTGAAGTGAGCGACGAAAGAAGCTTTACTGGTTCTACGTATTGTCAATTTCCCTATTCCCTCATCTCTTGTTTGTCAGTCGCAGGACAAAAATAGACAGAGATTTGAATGCAAGATCAAACAATGAACCTCTCTCTCTCTCTCTTACCAACAGCGCTATCGCGGTGCGCACTGCGCAGACATGCGCACTGAAACACTAATAACAGTGGTGGCGTTCGCATGGCCCGTCGTCGGCTGTTTCCAAGGAACAAAGAGAACGACGAAAATATTGCTAGTCGACTATTTATGATTGAGCTTCGTCATGGAGTGCATTTTGGCGGCGACAAACACGCTAGTCGTTAATGATTGTTTCCGGACGGAGATGTTTTGTTTTGTTTTTGTTTTCTTCGCGCTGCGAGAACGGCGATTATAAATACACGTACCTATGTGAGCGAAGGTAAAATATGATTTTGTTTTAATTGAACACAATAATATCATATGCCGATATGATTACTTCTGCAGATGCTATTTAGTTTTATTCTGTTTTAGATTATTTTTAGTAATGAAAAAAGATATTTATGACATAATGTCAATGAATATATGGTCGAATAATAATAGGTCGAAAAAAAAACTTATGATAGACAAATGCAATCATCAATTGAGCAGAATCGGCTGTATAGTTGACATTTTTATTGATTCGAATTATTTAGTACCACATTTGCTATCTCCACGCTCACTAACATTCATTACTTCATAATACATAGTCTTTTCGGTACTTTTGGACGTTATATTTAGAAGTTAGAATAGCAGTACTGTTTAAATGACATATAAATCCAACTATATTTACTCAATTTTGAGATTCATAAAAAAAACTCATGTACAGATGTATCACTTTTAGAAGCTACAAATACTTAACCTATAAGAATTAGGAATCATAGAAAAGTGATAGGAATTAAGCACCGTAACGGGACTGGGATATTGAAAGAAGGAAATAAATACTTAGATAAACATATCAGTAGCTATAATGATATAATTACCCAAAAACTCAAATTGAAACAAACAATAAAATAAAAAATACGGAAGAGTCTGATAAAATTTCTAGAAGTTGCAATGCCTTTATTTTTACTTCATAATATGAAACAGCAGTCAATAAACTAAAGAAGGTAAACTATGTAATGGTTATATCTGCGATAAATTTTCTCCGATTTTGACAATATTGGTCTCATTTAATCCAGATTTATTTTTTCCCATCTAGAACAAATCCGACTGAACCAATCTGGTCACCGTGGGTTAAGGAAATCCCGAATTGCCATAGGCGTGAAATTTTCCATAGACCAGCTGCAACAGCATATCTGCCCAACCTTGGCCCAAAATATTAACTTCAAAGTAATCATTACGGAGCATGGTTCCCGAGAGACCATGTATTTTCAATACGTTAACTCCAACAATGTTGATATTAGAATAGATGGGATTAGAAGCAAAGGGAAGTAAGTTACAAAAATCCACTTTCGAGTAAATGAGCTTTGAGTTTTTCATCAATTTTTCATCCCATACAAAATGTATGGAGTTTCAATATCAACCCAATTTTATCTGATGTATTGTAATTTTTCTAATCATCATAAAAATAATCTTAAAAAAGTTCCTGAAAGCTTGAAATTTGAAGATTTTTTATATGCTCAACTCAAACTCGACAAAATGGTCACTTACACCTCTTTGCATCTGGGCCCCTCAATAGCATAAGGACATGTTCCAGAAAATTTGGTCTTTTGGGAATACCGCGTAACCCAACCGTTCTATTCGCATAACCAATCAATAAAAAATGATTTCTTATTTAAACGAGTCGAAGTTCACTTAAATCGATTCAAATTTGGAAAAATATAAGTGCTTTTCAGTTTTGAGGGTAGCCGGATCAGTGCTGAAAATTTCATCTCGTCATATCGAAATTCAACCACCTACAGCTCGTTTTAGAAGTTGAACCTGAGAATATGGTATGTAAAAAATTAGTATGGCTAGACCAGTTCTGCAAGAAAGTCACGGAAAAAACCGCTTTTTTTCGAATATTTAAAGATAATGTCACGGACTACCTTTGAAAAATGCCAAATGATGTTCACCGTGAATACCATTGGCATTTTTCTAAGGTAGTCGGTGCATTTACCTTAAATATTCGAAAAATAGCGGGTTTTCCGTGATTTTCCTGAAGAACTGGTCTAGCCGCACAAGTTTTTAATATTTCATATTCTCATGTTCAGCTTCAAAAATGAGCTGTAGGTGATTGAATTTAGATATGACGAAATGAATTTTTCAGCACTGTGCCGGATACGCTTCCGGCATTCTACGCAATAAAAACAAGCAAAACTGCATTGCTGTTGAATTGAATGTTTTTTCTTAAATTTTTCAATTACACAGAATAAATCTGTTTCCTTATAAGCATATTTTGATCTTTTAACTGTTATCCGTCGACCTTTTGCCCTGCAAGCAATGAAAAAAACGAACATCAAATTTATTATTTTTTGTAATTTAGTTTAAATTTAAAATTATTTCATATTCTGATATAATTATGTTATTTTTTCAACTGATCATTTTGTTCAGTTGCAAAAATAAAAAAGTTATAACAGAGTTTGTTCTGATTTTTTGTAACAATTTTAGTTACAAAAGATTATAATATATTTTCTAAAAATTCAGTTTGAAAAAGTAATAAACAGTCCATATCATAACAAAATTGTAACATAATTTGTTAGTTATATCACATTAAGATATAATTATGATATATTTTTGTTATGTTCATCTTGTCGGGAGGCAGTCGGCTTCGTGGTAGACCGCGCACTCTCGAGGGCTCTAAACGTTCAAGGCGACTGACTGGAAGCGATTGGCCCAGGACTAAGGCCAATGGAGGCGAAGTCTTCATTCGTCATAGACTCGCCGTTTTTTTTATCTGTATTAATGAGATTTTTA
Source organism: Aedes albopictus (assembly GCF_035046485.1). Lineage (NCBI taxonomy): Eukaryota > Metazoa > Arthropoda > Insecta > Diptera > Culicidae > Aedes > Aedes albopictus. Next base: position 263,131,796 of record NC_085136.1, on the reverse strand, counting down.
GCCCTAGGCTAGTTCATCTCGGGACCCACGTTGTACTTCCCTTCCGAAGGAAGAACTCACATTTTGTAAGTTTGTCGGGAGTGGGATTCGATCCCAGGTGCTCGGCGTGATAGTCAAGTATTCTAACCATCACACCAGGTCCGCTCCAGACTCGCCGTTATGAGTTGTAGTAGTCCATCAATTATCAAGTAGAATGGCCATCATGAATATCTCATAAAACTTAAATTAACCCAATCAGCACTGAAAATGTTACTATTTCAACTAAACACAAAAACCAAGGATCATTATTTTACATTCACATAAAATGCAATCCCTACGCTATTCACTCCCACTCAACTTGCTAGTAGTCGAAAGTACCCGCAGAAGCAGCGTGGGTGATCCACTTGAAGTCATGCCCCAATGCCAATTCAAAAGCATCATTAAACTCGATTGATCAAATGGTAGTTATTATTGCCTAACCATTTCTTATTGGACCTTCCATTTTGCCTTTCAATGATCAATCCCAATCTCAATCCACTAGTCACTAGGCACTTGTTAATCACCCAGCGAATATGGCAACTAATGCACCCACTCCCCCGCAAAAGTGCACTTTGTTTCCAATTCTCGTCGTCGTCGATACCCTTCGCAACAGAAGATCCATCTTTCGAAAATCCCCCTTCCATAAAGTGCCTCTCCAAAGCCAACCACTTGTCCGTCCAATCGAATCGAAGATGCACAGCAAGTTGACCCACTGACTGAGTGACTGACTGACTGGTTGGCTGGCTGATGGCTGACCAAATCATTCTCGAATCGATGCGAGAATCGAGTGTTCGTTGGGCAATCGAATCGAATTTTCGGTTGCTGTTGCGCGGTCCAATGGAAAACACCTTGCTGATTGATTGCGGTGCGTCGTCCATCCGTCGTAACAACATACGTTGTTGTCGGCTTCATATCGACGATGACATCGCAGGGTTCGCAATCAATCAGCGACGACGATGAAGCTCCATGTGCTACTCGTCCATTATGGTAGAGAATTACAGGGTAGGAATACCTAGCTACAGCATGCGTACTTGATTGTCTGTCCAAATCCCATAATTTCAAGCACACAGTAGTGGGTCGTTGATTGAAGAAGACTCCACTCTACGAGCGTTACAGTAGCAGATGGAATGAAGAGGTAGAGGGTTGTCCGCGAGCGCGCTGAGCGCTGACGCTCCACCCAGTGTTGCCACATTTTTTTCGGTTTTCATCTGTGATTTTGGTCAAAAAAATCTTTTTCATCTGTAGGAAATTTCAGAAAATCTTAGTAAAAATCTGTGATAGGTTAATGTCTCCAAAATCGGATATTTTTGAACAATTTGTTTAAAAAAGAAACGGAAAAAAATGTTCTTAGAATAACGTTGACCAAAACACTCCCAGGTTGCATCTGAAGATCATCAGAAACCACAAGAACTTCGAAAACAATGCGCCTGAAGCTTGGCCTAGGCCATCCAACTAGAAGATTCACTTTCTATTATTTAAATTTGAGTACATGAAAATTATAATAAACCTTTTTTTTACCGAAAGTCATTGTCATTGTTTAAAAATCTTAAAAATCTTTTTTATTGCAAAAATCTTTGATCTGTGATCACAGATATCTGTAGGTTAAAATGGGAAAAAATCTGTGTAATTCTAGGTAAATCTGTGTATGTGGCATCACTGGCTCCACCTAGGACAGTGTCTGACAAGACACAGGGCTGGTGAAGGCGAAACGAGACACCACCGGAGGAAGCAGGTTGGCATTTAATTAAGTAGGAAAAACGCTCCGAAAAATCAATTTAATTTTAATGGAGAACCTTTTTAGTGTGCTCAGAAATGATGTTCTTCTGTTATATTTTCCAAGCACTTTAGCATAGTCTGTGTGCTTTCGAAATGGTTCGAGTCGAGTGTCACTTTGGATAGTGTGGGCGATGGGGTTGTCCGGGCGAGGAGAACCTCTGCGATGGAAATGGGTGCAGGTTCGACAGCGCTGCCTTCGATTTCCTCCTGGTTTTTAGGGAACCAACAACAATTTTGGCTCAAAAAAGAGCTGCGCCGCAACTGGTTGTTTTATATCGGTAATGTAGATTTAATACACAACAAACATTAATAGACAGGAAAAATGATAGATCGAATACTGTCATTTCCCAGGGTTCTTTCATGTATTGGCTTTGTTAGTGTTGACTAGGGGAATTCTTTCAAGAATTATTTTTGTAACGAACGCGAATCAATCAATTTGCATTTCAAACTCAAGTTGTCATTTTCCTTAAGTTATACAGCGCACCGCATGGCATATTGTTAGTTGCAATATGCGCATAGTTGATAATTCTCTGCTACCCAAGACAATTACGTCATAAACTAATCTTCTACGAAGGACCAAGAAAGAGACCCATAAATTGTAATGAAAATAGTGACGCACCGATAGTGGCGGCGATAACAAAGTAGAGATAATAAGAAAGGGACCCAAAAGATAATGAGTCAAATCAGGTAGAATGTATTGTACATTCATTCATATATATAAGGCTTAGCATTAGTAATAAAGTTAGTTCTAGACCACAGTTCTACAGTGTATGTTTTCTACATCCGAAAACCGTAAAGCTCCGGTGTCACATTTTGGTGAACTACCAGAGAGGAAAGTACTCGCGACGTTGTGTTGAAATTGTGCAGTGATACCGGCGCGCGGAGATCAACTAGAATAAGTGGAAAGGACTCCGACAATATAAAAAGTTGTCGTAATAAATAGCTACAGTGATTGATTTTGTAACGTGGTTTACTGTCGCCAGGAGTGCAGTCTGAGTGTTGTGCATTGTCACAAAATTTAACTGTTACAAATCTTGAGCCAATAGTGGCAAACATTCGAAAGTTGTGAATAGATATTCACGAATCGTGTCTAAAATACCTTGTGTGTTGAATATTAAAACCCAGAGTGGTAATTCAAGTGAAACTAGGACATTGGACATTTTTGAAAATAGTGAAACTGCAGTGTGTGAATTAACAAAAAGGTTTGGAAATACCTTTAGAAGCTGTCATCAGAAGTGAACGCGCAGATCCGGCAAAAGGAAACAGAGAAGCAAAGTAGCAGCAAACAACCAGGTGAGAGTAAAGTGAACATTTGCGATGGCAAAATCAAAAGCTATGTTCCAATTCGTGGAAAATAAGAACGGAAACTGCCGTTTATGCAAGGAAGCTGACACCAAGGATAATATGGTGTCTTGTGACGATTGTGATAGGTGGTTCCACCTTAGTTGTGTGCACCTTAAGCATACGCCGTCACAAGAAGAGCGATTCCTTTGCGCCAAATGCGAATATCTGGAAATCGAACGAGCAACATTATTGGACGTAAAAGTGAAGTTTGATTTAGCGAACCAGCTAAATGAATCGCTGAAAATTCAACAAGATGTGGCAAACAGACGTCAGTCTGAAGGTTCTTTAAATGCGACGAGGCAAGCATTAATCAAGCTTCCAAAATTTAGTGGAGAGGCTCGTGAATGGCCGAAATTCAAAAGCATTTTTAAGGACACATCTGCCGAAGGTAGATTTACCAATCTCGAAAATTTATCAAGATTGGAAGAAGCTCTGTATGGCCAAGCTGCCAAGAGCGTGTCAAATTTGATGATAGGGGCTGCTAATGTTCCTAGAATAATGCAACGGCTTGAGACCCTGGTGGATACGCATGTGGGTGTTCAGGTTGTTCTTCTGATTGAACAGCCGGTCGCAGATGTAGCACTTGTACGGTTTCTCACCGGTGTGGGTCCTTACGTGGGTCTTCAGGTTGTTCGACTGGATGAACTGCTTTCCGCAGTAGGGACAATTGAAAGGTTTCGGCGAAGAATGCACCAATGAATGGCGACTGAATTCTTCCTCGTTGGGGAACGACCGCGAGCAGAACGAACACTTGAAGGGATCCTGGAAGATGTGTGTCTTCATGTGGGTCTTGAGGTTGTTCGATTGGGTGAACGTTTTCTGGCAAATCTGGCATTTGTGAGGTTTGACCTGATTGTGCTGCTTCATGTGGTCACTCATTTCCTCGTGGTTCATGAACACCTTGTTGCAAAAGGAGCATATGTTGGGCTTCTGGTCTGCGTAGCAAATCCGAACATGGTTCGAGAGTTCCGTCGGATGGTGAAATGGCGTCTGGCAGACCTTGCAGGTCATCGAATGGGTCCGCATGTGCGTTGTCAGATTGTTCTTCTGATTGAAACGCTTCTCGCAGATTGCGCATGCGTAGGGACGCTCGTTTGTGTGGGTCCGAACGTGGGTCTTCAGATTGTTCGATTGACTGAAGTTTTTACCACAGATATCACATTTGAACGGCTTCTGGCCCGAGTGGACCTTCATGTGAGTAGATAGGTTGTTGGACTGAATGAAGCCCTTACCGCAGACGGTGCACCGGTAGGGTTTCTCGGAGCTATGCTCCCTCAAATGCACTGCCAGTTGCGTGGCAGTTTGAAACTTCTTATGGCACACAATGCAATCGATTGGCTTCCCGCCGTCTTCTTCCTCCGATGGATCCAGCTCCTTTAACGAAATCTGTTGCACAACCGCCGTGGTTTGCTGGCCCCCGCCACCACTGCTGCTGCTACTACTAGCTTGATACAGTGCCCGATTCCGGAACTCGTTCTCGTGGATCTTCATGTGGGTCTGATATTGCTCGCCCGAGCTGAATACCTTCTGGCATATTTGACATGTGTGGCCGGTGGCAGCCCCAGCGGATGCCACTTGGAAGCCGTGGACTCCTCCACTGTAGACTGTCGCCGCTGGGGAGAGAATCTGGAACGGTTGCGGTTCCGTTTTGATTACATGGCCCCCGGCCGTCACGATGTGCCCGTTGTACGTGGCTGCGCCGGGGTTGGCGCGGTATTCGATTTGATTCTCGTGCGAGTTCAAATGCACCGACAGGGTGGTTACACTGTTAAAGCACTTGGAACAGATCTGGCACTGATACTGCGGGGCTAGCTGTTTTACGGTTGATTCGGAATTTCCGGTGGCGGCCGCTACCATGGCTGCCGTATCCGCCGGGGAACTAGTGACGATATTAACCACCGTTGTGGTTGCGGAAGCGGAAGACCCACTAATCGATTCGCTCGGCCTGCGAGGTGCTGCGGTGGTCGTCGACGAAGAGGAAGGGTTAGCGGTGTAGAGTGGAGGTGGCGGCATCATGGACATAACTACCCGATTGTTCCTATTGCGGGTACCGTCAGGTGGTTCAGGAAATGTACCAAGCATTTGAACGAATGTTCCTAGAATGTTCCTAGAATAATGCAACGGCTTGAAGAAATTTATGGGAGACCGGAGGCTATTTATCAGCAATTATTGAACGAGCTGATAAAAACATTGAATCAACCCAAACTCCATACTATCGATATTGCTAACGCATTGGACGATTTGGTTGTGACAATGGAAACATTGGCCAAGCCAGAATTCCTTCATGATTATCGGTTAATTACTGACATAGTATCAAAGCTACCATTTAGTATGCAGATAACATGGACAGAAGCGCTTCAAAGAAATGTCAGTCAGCCAACTCTCCATGATTTGAATAAGTGGCTGCAAACTCACGCAACGACATTACGGAGATTAGCACCACCTACAAGAAAGGAACAAAAGCCCAGAATCAATATTCATAACAATCCTTCAAAAATGCAGTGCAACATTTGTAAGCATGAGCATCAAACGTTCAAGTGCAACATATTGAAAAACCTCAATGTTGAGCAAAGGCAACAACGAATTCAACAATTGAAACTGTGTTTTTCTTGCCTGAACAAAGGACACGGTAGTAAGTTTTGCAGAAGCAAGCGAGAATGCAAAATAGACGGTTGCAAAGGAATGCACAATCGTTTATTGCATAAAGCAGCCGTCGAGAAACCCAAGGAAAATCAAAATCTGGAGAAGGACAAAACTAACAATAATCATCATGGAAGTCGAAAATCAACGGTATATTATCAAATAGTACCAGTAACGTTGCAGAATGGAAACCTCTCTTTGGAAACATTCGCTTTCCTTGATCCCGGCTCGTCATTAAGCCTTTTGGATCAATCGGTAGCGGATAAACTTGGGCTCCGTGGACGGTCAGAACCACTGGAATTAACCTGGACGCAGAACGTTTCAAAGGAATCACCTAGCCGAAGAGTACAGCTGTGGATACGCGGACATGGAGGAAAAACTTATTCAATGAAGGATGTCAGGACCATCGAGGACATTGAACTTCCAACGCAAACATTGGATATTAAACACATGAAGAAGGAGTTCACTTATTTAGCTGATGTTCCAGTTCAGGGATACGTCAACGCCAAGCCCACGATTTTAATTGGTATGGAGCACGCTCATTTGTTGTTGACGACCGACAGAAGGATAAGTGACGAGAACTCGCCGATGGCAGCGCGTACCAAACTAGGATGGTTGATTTTCGGTAAGGTATATAGAGGTGAGCCTTCATATTCTTTTTGCATTAGAGAGCATGAAAGTACAGATTTAAGAGCAATTTTTGAAAATTATTGTTCTACTGAAAACTTTGGAGTCAACGTCGTTAATAAATTACCAAAATCAGCAGAAGTAGAAAGAGCTGAATCAATTATTAAAAATACAATTAAATATGAAAACGGACATTACTCAATAGGATTATTGTGGAAAACTGAAAGCATGAGTTTCCCTCCAAGTTTTAATAATGCTTTCAAACGTTTGGAAATATTGGAGAAGACATTAGCTAGGAAACCAGAGCTAAGAAAATGGGCAATTGAGTCATTTGAAGGATTTGTTAAAAAGGGTTATGCCCGTAAGCTTAGCCCACGTGAGCTACTACAGGAACATCCAAACACCTATTATTTGCCTCATTTTATTGTGACAAATAAAAACAAAGTCCCACCTAAATCAAGAATTGTTTTTGATGCAGCTGCAGCAGTAGAAGGAGTATTTTTTAACTCAGCACTGCTTTCCGGTCCTGACACAGTAAAATCTTTGTTCGGTGTTTTGCTAAGATTCAGAGAGTTCAAAATCGCTGTTACAGGGGATATACAAGAAATGTTTCAGCAAATAAAAATTGTTATGGAAGATCAGCCTGCACAAAGATACCTTTGGAGACAATGTGAGGCCGATAGGGATCCGAGCGTATATGTGATGGAATCAATGATTTTTGGATCAACGTGTTCTCCTGCTTGTGCTCAAGCAGTGAAAAATTATAATGCACAGCTTTTTAAGGATGATTTTCCAAAGGCTTCTGAGGCTTCTGAAAATAACTTTTATGTTGATGATTATTTGGATAGCTTTGATGAAATTAAAGAAGCATCTGAAGTTGTTCAGGGTGTTATAAATATTCAACAGTATGCTGGATTTCATCTAAGAAATTTTATTACAAATTCGCAACAGCTTGCCAACGTTATTCCTTCAGAAAGACTTCATGTTTCAGAAATAAAATGGTTCGAGAATAAAGAAATACCAACTGATAAAGTATTGGGTATCTATTGGAATACAACAACTGATTTGATCGAATTTCAATTAAAACTTGATCGATTGGAATTCACAAGGTTGATTACAAAGAGAGAAACTCTCTCGTTTGTAATGAGTATTTACGATCCCTTAGGGTTAATTTCGAACTTCACAATTCATGGTAGAATTCTTTTACAAAAATGGCATAAAGAATCTTCTGATTGGGATAGCCAGTTACCAGATAGTTTATCAAATTTTTGGAACTCTTGGATAGATATGCTTAAACTTGTCACCCATTTTAAGATTCCAAGATGTATGACCTTGAAAAATGCATTGTTTTATGAGTTGCATATGTTCGGAGATGCTTCGGAAAATGCTTTTGCTGCCGTTGTGTATCTGAGAAGTGTTACTGCAAATGGCACTGATGTGAATATAGTATCAGCAAAGGCAAGAGTTTCACCGAATAAAATGTTATCCATACCACGTTTAGAGTTGCAAGCAGCAATATTAGGGATAAGATTGTTGAATACCGTAAAGAAAGAATTAAGAATTTCGATTTCAAAATGCGTCATGTGGTCAGACAGTCAAACTGTCCTAGCCTGGATTAATAGTCAGCATAGGCGGTATAAGCAATTCGTAGCTCATCGAGTTGCTGAAATCTTAGAAACAACTTCAATGGATCAATGGAGATATATAAAATCATCATTAAACCCTGCTGATGAAGGTACAAAAATTAAAAAGGGAGCATCATTATGGCTCAATGGACCATCGTTTTTAAGAAAATCAGAAAGTTATTGGCCAAACTGGACAGTAAGTATGGAAACTGATGAAGAGCTGAGAAACTATGTAAACATTCATCAAAGAATACATCCTTACTCTTTTATTCAGGACGATTATTTTTCGGACTGGTGGCGTTTGGTTAAGCGAACTCTAATAATAAAAAAGTTTACCGATTGGATTAAAAATAAAACAGATTTTGATCGTAGCACTAATTATGATGATGTAAAATGGGTTGAAAACGCGATATTCAAAAAAGCTCAATGGGATTGTTTCGCAGAGGAAGTAACATTACTGAAAGAAGGTAAAGAAATTGAAAAATCCAGCAACTTACGAAAATTGAGTCCAATGCTTGATAATCATGGAGTACTCAGAGCAAGAGGAAGATTGGAACACGCAAGAAGCATACCCGAATCAGCAAGAAAGCCAATTATATTACCATATGAACATAATATTTCTTTTTTAATTGTAAAGACATATCATGAACGGTATTTGCATCAGAATGACAATGTCGTGATTGCAGCTATTCTTCAAAAGTTTTGGATTATTAAACAAAGGTCACTTTTGAAAAAGGTCAAGAAATATTGCCAAGAATGCATTATTGTTAACGCAAAACCAGTACCACCCATGATGGCACCCTTACCAGATTATCGGACCGAATCTTTCTTGTATCCATTTACGCATACTGGAGTGGATTACTTTGGTCCATTTGAAGTTGCAGTAAAACGATCAAGAGAAAAACGTTGGGGTGTGATTTTTACATGTATGTCTAGTAGAGCAGTTCACATCGAAATGGCTGAGAAATTAGATACAGATTCTTTTATTGTCTGTTTGCGTAATTTTCAAAACAGAAGAGGAAAAATTAAGCACCTTTACAGCGATAATGGCACCAACTTTGTTGGAGCTGACAATGAATTAAAAGAACTAATTGTGAATATTGATAAAAGAATGAGAAACGGTGATGCGGCAGCATTAGCCTTAAAATGGACATTCAATCCTCCCGCGGCATCCCATTTCGGCGGAGTATGGGAGAGGCTTATTAAAATCATAAAGTTATCGCTATATAAAATGCTGAAGCAGTATGGTAGTCGTTTACCACGACCAGCAATTTTAAGATCTGCTCTGATCCAAGTAGAATTTATTCTAAACTCTCGTCCATTAACACACATACCAGTAGAAGATATCGACGACGAAATAATGACACCATTTCATATTCTAATTGGTCGTGCTGGAGAATATGTACCACCTTATGATCCAACTGCAATTCACTTAGAAAAACATCATTGGAAAAAGGTTCAAAACTATGGGAAATATTTTTGGGTTCGGTGGACGAAAGAGTACCTTCCATTACTGTTGAAACGAAATAAATGGACTAATCAAATTGAACCTATTAAAGTTGACGATATTGTTGTAATAACTGATGATAAGGCACCTCCTGGAACATGGCTGAAAGGTCGAGTAATCAGTGTTAGAATGGCTAAAGATGGACAAGTAAGATCTGCTGAAATTAAAACATCTAAAGGTATTTATGAAAGACCAGCCGTCAAAGTGGCAGTTTTAGATGTTCGGAAAATTCAAAAGCCAAAGCCATCTTTAGAAACAAATGATGATTTATTTCAACAAACTCAAAACTTTCAAGGAAGTCATGACACAATTCCACTTTCAGAACCGAAGAAACTAGATTCACCAGATTTAATCCCGAATCAAGATGATCATGAAGAAATGTGCAATCTACGTTCGAATAAAACCATAAGAACAAAAAATCCTAGTAACTTCATATCGTTTATGTTGCTTGTATACATGTTTACATTAATCTTTGGTTTCGAAACTAGAGGATTGATAGCATTTGATTGTGCCAACCCAGAGGTAAACATGACAAGTTACTCGCTTCTTGATGTAGCTTCTTGTATTCCTCAGAAAAGTAATTTGAGTTCAACAGAAATAACAATACAGGTTTTACAAAGGAATGTAAAAAGTTTAACTAAAGTTCTTCAATGTAAGGTAATAATTCGAAGGTCCATAAGACATTGTGGAGCATTTTCGCATACTTCAGATTATCAGTATGGATATTCTTACATCGTCAAAGAGTTCAATTCAGAAGAATGTACAAAGGTACACGCTTTAGGAATTGTATCGCTGACTCATGACAGACAAATTAATGAGCTGAAGTTAAATTCCACTACAAGGGGTGAAACGCTTATTGTAGGTAGCGTGACTGGAAATTCATGCAACGGAGGCACATATAGTACACCATTCTATACATGGACTGGGGCACTAGTTTATTATGAGTACGAGATTGCTCTATACGACTATATTGCAAATATTGACCTTGAAAATGATCAGATATATTTGAAAAATGGTTTAATGTGTTCGTATTCAATTGGAACATGTCTAGATTCCGAAGAAGGTTATTTGACCTGGAATGTAGACTTGAATCAGTCCTGTGAAACAACTGAATTTGAAGTAATTTATGAAGGACTTGTCAATAAAACTACAAGTTTAGAGGGTAATATAAAGCAAACTCATTCAGTGGTTTACAGCACTATTTCAGAAAAGCAAGTATTTTCGATCAAAACACGAGAAGATACTCGCATTTGTGGTTACAACGGATTTACTACTGATCATCCTAGAATTTTAATAATTGAAACAGAGAGTATTAGATCTCCATTTACACGAAAAGCAAACAGTGGAAAAAATTTGGATTTGTTTACTTATTTTAATTCCAAAATTACTCTTGTAGAAAGTTATATTGGTCAATCTTTAAATGATATTTACAATATGGTTATGGCTGAAATGTGTAAGTTAGATAAAGTTCTTTTAGAAACTAAGCTTACACTGGCTAGGCTTAACCCGAATGAATTCGTCAGCAGCATAATGAAGAGAAATGGTTACACAGCAGTAGTCGCTGGCGAAGTTTTGCACGTTTTGGAGTGTAAACCTGTTTACATTACACCAAGATTTACTGAGCAATGTTATCAAGAAATTCCCGTTTTTTACAATAATGTGTCAATGTTTTTAGCTCCAGTTACACGCGTTTTACAAACATTAGGAACAGAAATAGAGTGTACTCCTCTACTTCCTGCCAAATTCAAATTTGGGAGCAGATGGTACACCACAGATGGAAGATTACGAGAAACCACTGCGCCAAGTAAACTATCAACTGATATTGTTACCAGCTGGTCATACACGCCATTGCCAAACTTAATGGAGAGTGGGGTTTATGATTCCAACAGTTTGGTCAAAATGAGGAACATGATATATGAACAAGGCGAAAGACGTGTAGCATCTTCTGTAGTTTATAAAATTTTAGCTGGACAAAATCCTAATACTCAAGGCTTTAGATTTGATGCTTTATTATCTGAGAAAATAATTGATGGTGCAATACATAAGTACTGGAACAAAGTGTTGTCTTGGAGCACATGGTTGGGAAACACTACGTCAACATTCATCGGTATTTACCTATTCGCTCGAGGTTTAAAATTTATTGTTGATACAATCATACATAGTCAGATATTATATGACATCTATGGTTTCAGTTGGAAACTAATAGCATCATTCTGGGACTCATTAACTAATTTTTTGTCGCATAAAAACATTAGAAGGGAGACGGTAAACAAAATGGAAAATAATAGATGTTCAGAAGAGAATCAACAACCAAACAATGAAACAGAAGAAACAGAAATGAACCTGTATAGAGGAAATGTGTATCCAAAATTCAACACAAATGTCTAGTCCTAAGTAAAAAGACAATATTAATATCATTTCATATAATAAGTAATAAATCGCTTATCGACAATTATTATTGTAAATCTAGTAGATTTACGGGGTCCGGAATGTAACGAACGCGAATCAATCAATTTGCATTTCAAACTCAAGTTGTCATTTTCCTTAAGTTATACAGCGCACCGCATGGCATATTGTTAGTTGCAATATGCGCATAGTTGATAATTCTCTGCTACCCAAGACAATTACGTCATAAACTAATCTTCTACGAAGGACCAAGAAAGAGACCCATAAATTGTAATGAAAATAGTGACGCACCGATAGTGGCGGCGATAACAAAGTAGAGATAATAAGAAAGGGACCCAAAAGATAATGAGTCAAATCAGGTAGAATGTATTGTACATTCATTCATATATATAAGGCTTAGCATTAGTAATAAAGTTAGTTCTAGACCACAGTTCTACAGTGTATGTTTTCTACATCCGAAAACCGTAAAGCTCCGGTGTCACAATTTTCGTGATTTTTCTAAAATTTTCTTCGAAAATCATTATTTTCGATAACATGTCTTGGATTCCATCGACAATTTCTCCATGAATTTTCCGAGAATTTCTTCGAAAATAAATGCAGAGTTTTTATCGGATTTTTTTTCTTAAACTCGTTTAAGAATAAATTTGGGTGTTTTTGCTTGTCAAGCATTTTTTGCATTTTTTTTTGTGTTTTCGTGAAAAGTTTTTCCGCGATTCTTTTAGCGATCTGTGCGGCACTACGCCACTCGGGCAGTTATTCCGCGAGTGAAAAGTAGATCTCCGTGAAGTCCCGTGCCGTATTTTCCCAACGATGCGAACTCTTTTGACGTCGATGGTTGGGTTGGTGTTCCGCCCGCCGCACTCGGTTAGGAGAAAAGAATTGAGTTATGTGAAATATCCGTATATCAATATATTACATTGGAATAAATGCCTCACGATTTGTATTAAGAATTGCTTCTGGTGCCGGGCTCAATTTTGTTAGTTTGGTTTTATTTTCGTGTTGAAAAGCTATCAGTGGAAGAAAAAACGTGTTTTCATCGCTCGGCTTGGATGAGCCGTTTTTTTTTTTTTTTTTTTATTAGTTCATTTATTTGATAGGCCCATGCGCGCTTAGGCTTTACGGGGCCAATTACTGTCTTTCATATTTGAAATATTAAACGAAACGGTATCACAGACACTCTGTGATGCCAGGGTACAACAAATCTTCTTTTTATCTTTGCCGCGGTTCGTTGACAGCCGTCGTTTGTAGGTACCATCGTTGGCCTCGCATGGAGATGATGAACCATCATTCTCCTCATCGTCGTCGTCATTGTCGTCGTCGTTGTTGTCGTCCTCTCCAGTCGTATTGTGTCGCTCTGCTTCATCCACAGCGACCGTAGGTACAGCTTTCGGTGCTTCTTGTTCGGGCAGTGTGCGCTTGCTATTTGCCGATGTTTCGATGACCTCGTCCGATTGAGTTAAATCGATGCTTATCGGGGGGAAATCAGCATCACTGAACATTTGTTCGCTTGGTAGTATTGCTGTTACTGATGGTGTTGTGGTGATAGTTTCGGGATTGTTTGCCTCCACACAATTCTGCTTTGGATGTGTCGCTCGGCCGCACCGCCTGCAGGTGCGGATTTGATTGGGATGCTCCACGAAGCAGACCTCGTTGGCGATCGAGATAAATGACGGGATGGGGTGTTTGACCTTCATCTGCAACACTCGAACTCCGTTCGGTAACCCAGGGAAGTAATGCCTCCAAAGTTCGCTTTGCACTGAAAGCACATCTCCGAACTGCATCATAAAATTGGCTACAGTTGTGTGTGGCACGGACGGCGGAAGATCGTGTACTCGGACACTTACCGCCTCGCTATCCACGAACACAGGGATTTTGAATAGCTTGCCTTTGCATGAAAAAAATCTCTTGATGTTATGCGCTTTTGCATAGCGCTGCGCTGTGACACAGTCCACCATTTCGACAAACACACATTTTCGGGTGTTGTGGAACTGGACACTCTTTACATCAGATAGAGATAGTTTAATCTCGTGTTCCAGAAACTGGTGGACCTTCCCAACTTCTGGACGCGAAGGCAGAACACTGAAATCTACCACCAGAGTGTTTTTACGAAAACCACTCATATTCACCGATACGTAGCACTAGAGGAAATCAAAGCACGTCCGAACGCTGTGAGAAGCGGCTATCAACTGGATGAGCCGTTTGGTACTACGTCACCCAAACGTCGCCTTCAAAAGGAATCCTGTTGCCAACATCAAGCCACCAGACGGACGTCAGAAATATCATTTATCAATGAAAGGGTTCACGGACGATCAATTTAAATTTGGTGAGAACGTTTCATGCTTCTTTTTAATGTGCCATTATTACATTCATATACACAACTAAATAATTTATCAAATCTCGGAGCGTTTGGTACGGTATGTCCACGCATCCTTCCTCCCCTGAAGATTCTAGAAGTGATCCGATTTGAAATATTTATGAGCTTATGGAAATCGAATCATTTCAAACAATCATCTTTGCGGTAAACGCTACGCAGTAGGCCTGGCCGCTTTGACGCTTGTGTCATATCATCGATATGCTGCAAGCATCAATACTGACAAGAAAAATGATCGGGTGTAATCTTACCCGATTATTTTCCAGGATGCTTTCTTGTACTGGCTGCGTATGTGTTAGATTAGATTAGATTAGATTAGATTAAACTCGTTTAAGAATAAATTTGAAATTTTTTTTTTAGCAAATGACTTTTCAGATTTCCTAATTCTATTGAGCTTTTCTCTTATTCTTTCCCTAGGATGCCTTCATGTATTTTCTGTGAAATTCCACAAGGGCTTTTATGGTTTCTACGGGAATTCCTCAAGTTTTTTTTAATTTCATGTATTGTTCCAGGGTTTTCTGCGGAAGTTCCTCCAGTGATCCTATCAGGGAACATTTTATAAAATATTTCAAATGTTCTTTTGATAATTTCTCTCGAATATCTTAAAAAAAATATTTTCACAAGGTTTCTTAACCAATACTGGTGGAGATTTTTTCAGGAAATGTTTCACAAATTCTTTCATGAATTAATTGAGTCATTGCTCTCAATAACTCTTCAGATGCCACTGCATCACTTTCGAGAATTCATACAGGATGTTGTTAGAATCGCTTCGATTTTTTTTTAGGAATTGATTCTGTGAACCCTTTGGAATTGATTTGGCAGATTCTTTTGATATTACTCATGCAGTTTCATCGGCAATTCGAATTATGTAAAACAGTTTCTTCATACATTATTTTATGATATCATGTGGAAATAATTCTTTTTTTGGTGAAAGTCTCTTTAGAAAGACAAATCAATCAATCAATCAATAATTCTTTTGTGAAATCCTTCGACAATGTCTTGGTATTATTTTAGTATTTTCTTCTTATTTTCCTTGGCAACTCCATTGGGAATTCTCTCGATTATTTATTTGGAAATTCCTTTCTTCTGTGAGCATTTCTTAAAGTTTAACTTCCTATAAATTTCAGAAATTCTACCAAGTTTGCACAAGCTGCTCAGTCCGCAATTCCTATCAAAATGTTACTGCACGAATCTCATATAAATTGCGCAGCTTGGTGGAATTCCTGAAATTTATGGGAAGTAAATCTTAAAGGAATTATCAAAAAAAAAAGAAAATTTATTAAATTCTTCGGAAATCGATGAATTTGAACTTTTTTGCAATTTACTTTGAGAATAAGTTCGGTAGCTCTTACCGATATTCTATCAGATTTTGTTTCGGTAATTCCGAAGACATTTATTTAAGAAGTTCCTAAGGCAATTCCATCGACAGTTTATTTAGAAACTTCCTTGGAAAATTTTTAGCAATCATTTTGCCATTTTAATTTTTAATTGTTGAATCATTTTTGCGATTGTTTTTGAATTTCTTGGGCCATTTCTTAGACATTTTTTTTAAATTTCTTCTGCAAAAATCCTTTTAAAAAGTTTTTGATAATTTCTTTAGCAAATTATTTGAAAATGATTTCTGAAAACCCTTCATGAACTTCTTCGGTATTTATTGAGATTTCATAGCTTTGGCAATTCTACGGAAATTCATAATTTCATCAACAGTTCCATTATAAAAAATCGGGCAATTGTTTGGATATCTCATTGAACTTGTTTTTAGTATTTTCTAGCCGAGTAATCTATTATAACCAGTTTCGGAAAATTGTTAATTTTTTGAACGAATTTCTGGAGGAATCTTCGGTAGAAACCTCGCTTATTTGTTTGGAAAATAGTTTCTTAGTTTTTTGGAAATTATTTGGTGTTTTCCCAACCAATTCCGCTATTTTAGGTTATTCATTGGGAAATTTATTCGGCCATATGGAATATCTGGGATTCTTCTGTAGGGGAAATTGTGTATTCTCTGCAGTTTTGTTCTCTTCGTCAAGGGGGTTTTTTTGAAAGCTGTTAAACTCAGACTTGGCCTCAAATCCTTCCTAACCAAACTGAATTATACGATAAAGTTTCAAGGTATTTAGCTGACAAAAACCCGCCATGACGAAGAGAACAAAACTGCCGATAATACCCATCGTCACCCTATATTTGGCGATTCATTACGATATTTTTTTTAAGACCTACCTTCTTCATTGTGTGGAAGATGCGAATAGTATCTAAAGGCAAATTTCTCCACCGTTACTAAAAAAATGGTGTCGCTTATGCTCAATGAATACCGCTTTTATACCTACAAAATATGTACGTCTACGGTAAAAGCTGTATTATGTGAATCCTTTAGCAGTTTCTTAGTAAATCATTTTGGAGTTCTTTTAGCAATTTCTTCGATATTTTTTTTTTATTTTTTCTGTAATTCTATAGAAATTTAATTCAAGAAAATACTTCAGAAATACTTTGAGAATTTTTCAAGCTTTTTTTTTCGTTGATATTTCCATTTATTTTTTGCATTTTTTACTGGAATTCCTATATCAAATTCCATCGAAGATTCTTTTGGTAACCTGAAAAAAATAGGTAGTGGTTGTGCACAATGATGACCGCTTGGGTGCCAACCAGTGGTGGAAAGCATCATGCATTTGACGTGATTTTTGGTTCACATCAAATACAAACTTTGTACTCGTGCTCGCGAACCAAAAAAGCAAGAGTGGTCCACGGTTTGCCGAAGCGAAGAACCAACACAAAACAAATATGTCAAATGAGCCGGATCGCAGTTGGTTTGCCAAAAGGATCGCAATTTGTTGACACTTGGTTCGTTGCCTTTCTTTGCCCCTAAAGATAATTAATTCAGTGTTTTATGATTATATTGGACAACTACCATTCCAATGATTCATTCAACGAAAAAGTTTACCAAAATTTGATTTCATTAGTGAAAAATTAGCCATGAACCACTGAAACACAAAAGCATCGCAGTAGAGAATGATGCGAACCTCTCGCTCGTGTTCCTGTCGAACGATCGCGAACCTCAGCAGCACGAAACCGATTTTACTCACGGTTTTCCAGCACTGGTGTCAACTATGTATATTTTTTTTCGAGAAAAGTATATTGTTTCGAGAAATTTAAGTTTAGATGCTATCTGCCATAAAAATACAACTGCAGATCAGCTGCAAACGCGCCCTATGCGGGTAATCCATTATTTAGAAAATTTCTTCGGCAATTGGGAATATTTCCGGTTGAATCAATTTCTTTGGCAGTTTCTCCTAAAACAGCTGTGGAATTCCATTTTGTAGTTCGATATTAAATTTTTACTGGTGTTCCTATGGCCATTCTTTCGGATTTTTTTTTCTTTATTTCTTAAGTGCATTGGATGTTTTTGGAAACTTCTTTAAATATTTCTCAGGCAATTTATTTTGGGAACTTTAGCAGCCTTTAGAGTTCCTTGGTCAATTTCTTTGCAACTTTCTTCGGAAAATAACCGCTTTGAAATCAGAAAACATGAAAATAAACAGCATTTCTATTTCTCACAGAAAAGAAAGGTAGATCACACGCCTTTTCTGAGATAATTATATGACTAGGAATCATATTTACAAAATTAAGAGTCATAGTTTCATGTCTCAGCGCTATGGTTTCATGACTTATCGTCATGATGCAATGACTAAGCGTCAATATATTTAATTTATGACACTGGGTCAGATCACGAATTTAGTAGGAAACAATTATTTTGACCATGAAGCTGATGCTTTAGAAAGTGAGTGTCCTCGGCCATATTGTTACTATAGTTATGGGCTATGATTTGATGGTTATCAAAATTAGGGTGGTCCCGCAAAACATCAAAATAAAATTTTCAGCTTTTTCAGTTTTTAAGTCAGCTCAGAGGAATATTCTAGAAAGTTTTTCTTCGATCTATTTGGAGAAACTTTGCCGAAGACGCTAACTTTGTAGGTCATTTTTTGTCTATTGTGCTAGAGCAATTTTAAAAAAATGTGGCAGGGTGGACCCCAAAAATTCGATTTTTTTTTTCGAATAACTTTTATGTTTTAAATTCTACACAGTTGGCGTCTTCTACAAAATTTTGGAACTAGAAAATACTTTAACATCCATGTGCACAACAGAACATGTGCTCGATGAACAAATTGAGATTTGAAATTATGAAAAGAAATCCACGTACTCCGGTGAGACTCGAACTCACGACTCCCAATTCGCTAGACGGGCGCTTCTATTCCTTCAAGCTACGGAGTCACTCGACTATCTCCGTCGCCAGCAGGCCTAGAACTGAACTCGATTCCACAATCGCACATGGTTATCTTCTTTTCACAATCCAAACCCCCTTCGGATGGGATTAGATGAACATCTAACACATTGTCTGTTGTGCACATGTATGTCAAAGCGGGAGAGGAAGTTATTTTTAATTGTCGAGAGCTTCGGGCACTGCCTCCCAATCACTTATTGGTATGGCAATTAGTGTGCAGTCGGACTCTCGACGGGTCGGTCCTCGGCCGACCGAATACGGTAAGGGTGACCGTAGCACCTTACAAATGTCAATTTCTTGATTTTGCTTTGGCTGACCAAGCCATGTGGGAAATTACACTGTTGAAAATGCTTTAACATCCATGTGCACCCGTCCATGTCCCGACCCGTCGAGAGTCCGACTGCACACTAATTGCCATACCAATAAGTGATTGGGAGGCAGTGCCCGAAGCTCTCGACAATTAAAAATAACTTCCTCTCCCGCTTTGACATACATGTGCACAACAGACAATGTGTTAGATGTTCATCTAATCCCATCCGAAGGGGGTTTGGATTGTGAAAAGAAGATAACCATGTGCGATTGTGGAATCGAGTTCAGTTCTAGGCCTGCTGGCGACGGAGATAGTCGAGTGACTCCGTAGCTTGAAGGAATAGAAGCGCCCGTCTAGCGAATTGGGAGTCGTGAGTTCGAGTCTCACCGGAGTACGTGGATTTCTTTTCATAATTTCAAATCTCAATTTGTTCATCGAGCACATGTTCTGTTGTGCACATGGATGTTAAAGCATTTTCAACAGTGTAATTTCCCACATGGCTTGGTCAGCCAAAGCAAAATCAAGAAATTGACATTTGTAAGGTGCTACGGTCACCCTTACCGTATTCGGTCGGCCGAGGACCGACCCGTCGAGAGTCCGACTGCACACTAATTGCCATACCAATAAGTGATTGGGAGGCAGTGCCCGAAGTTCTCGACAATTAAAAATAACTTCCTCTCCCGCTTTGACATACATGTGCACAACAGACAATGTGTTAGATGTTCATCTAATCCCATCCGAAGGGGGTTTGGATTGTGAAAAGAAGATAACCATGTGCGATTGTGGAATCGAGTTCAGTTCTAGGCCTGCTGGCGACGGAGATAGTCGAGTGACTCCGTAGCTTGAAGGAATAGAAGCGCCCGTCTAGCGAATTGGGAGTCGTGAGTTCGAGTCTCACCGGAGTACGTGGATTTCTTTTCATAATTTCAAATCTCAATTTGTTCATCGAGCACATGTTCTGTTGTGCACATGGATGTTAAAGCATTTTCAACAGTGTAATTTCCCACATGGCTTGGTCAGCCAAAGCAAAATCAAGAAATTGACACTAGAAAATACGGTTATTTTCAGGCATAAATTTTAAAAATCCGTCAATGCGTTGATGAGATATGTTTATTTTTCTACAAAAAAGACGAAATTTACGAATGTCGTTTTTTAATGGGGGAAAAACGGGGATACAACTCCTGCAGGATTTGAAAGGTGTTATCTGGAGGCTCATACTGTGCATCGTTGTTTTGGTGGATCGTGGTGGTATCCTTGTGCAATATTGTTGCAAAAAGTTTAATCTTGCCTAGTTTGGGCATAGGCTACGGTTAGAATGGCTTAGATCAATCTCCAGCATTAAATAATAGCAACTTTCAATCTTTGCTGACTTTTGAAAAATGGTTCAGCGCAAGTGGCTTTAGTCCAAGATCCTAACTTTCGTAAGGATAATTTCTATATAGAATGCCTTTTGGTTGTTTGCTTTTTTCTGCAAAAATGAAATGAGGGATATTTAAGGCATTTCAGGAAGTTTCAAACCATTTTCGGCGGGATTCAGAAGCGTTATGCAGGCGTTTTGGGCGTTTCAGGAAGTTTCAGAGCATTTTTAACGGAATTAAGAAACGTTACGAAGGCGTTACGAAGGTGTTTTCGTGGGTTACGGCGGGTATCTGGTGCGATACATGGGGTTAATGTGGGTTTTAAGAGGATTTCGGAGGTATTTCAGGAAGTTTCAGAGGGTTTTCAGAACCCCATCACAATATCTTTTGGAGCGCTCCTGAAATGCCCTTTGAACTAAGAGTATAACTCCCTGATACAGCCCTGACATACAATACCGTCGATGGGGGTGCAATGGGTCTGGGGGATGAGATTGGGTGAAAATGGAGAAACATAAAATTTGAAATAACTCGTCAACTATCGCTAATTTATATTGAAAACATTATATTATTTCAAAGAGGAGATGTTTTTAAATGTCATGATGTAGAATAAGATGTTTAGCAATAATCGTTTTTTGTTAGATTTGTGGCTAAACTTATGTGATGAAACTACTAGTAAATCTCTCTGAAAAAATTTCTCCTTCGCAATGTTCCACACAAGCACCTAACCATAAATTTTCTTAAAAGTAGTTAGCTGTAGGTATTACCTGGTTGATGCAACGAAAAAAGTGGACTGTCAATGCACTTTTATTTAAAAATTCAATATTTTCGACCCTATGTCTAAATATTAAGAATGGGGGTGAGATTGGGTCAAGCAAGTTATCGAGCACATAACCTTAACTAAAAATTCAACTTGTCATCCAGTCCCCAATTGACTTTAAAGTGGTGCCATGTTTACCGTATCTTCATAAAAGCACGTTTTTTTTCGAAAATATGTCGAAGAAGCGTCAAGCGAGTGTGTTCATACGTTTAGTGCCTAAAATCATTTATAAAAATACACCCATGCGTTAGGACAGCTCCTCTAATCACCATCTAGCCTTTAGTGTACTGCATATTCGTTTAAATGTTATTGCGAGAGAGGGTCTAATAATATGAAATGTTGTATAACATAATATTTGAACGACCCTCTATCTTGAGAGGCCAATGATCATGTACATAAGAGTTTATAACGGAGGACTTGGTTAAACATTTCTTATGCAGTATACTAAAAATATCATTTTTTTCAATCAATCTTTCAATGTGTCCTTCCCTCATTGTAATCTTCCTCCCTCCTCTCTAGGAGGTTGAAACTTTAAATGAGGATGATTATGGTGGCTAAAAATAGCGATACAACATACAAACGTTATTTTATCAAATTTCACCCATTTTTTCGGTTGTATTAGCCCTTTTAGGTGGATTTATCATCTTTTAAAATTACCTAAATTATTATTCGTCATGGTTACTTTGTATTTTAAATAGATTTACTAGTTATGATCAATAAAATTAACTTATATTCTAAGATAGGTGACTTCGAATACTTTGACCCATTCTCACCCCCTCTAAGGGGTGAGATTGGGTCAATATTCAATCATTTGTAGTTTAGTAAGTAATTCATGTAATGTGATACTTTCTTGCTAAACTTTTATTACCATATAGAAGAGTATACATACCAAATAAAAAGTTATTCCGACTTCAATTGCATTTGTTATATACCAAACAATCATTGAGTATCCTTTTTTGACCCATTCTCACCCCCAACGACGAGACCTTGAAACGCCTCTGAAACCTCCCATTGAAACGCCCTTGAAATCATCATTACCAATTTGAAATGCCTCTGAAACTCCTTTCGACGCCCTTAATATGCTCCAGAACTCAACTGAAAACCCCTTGAAACCTCTCCGAAACTCTCTGAAATGACTTTGAAATGCCTTGAAACGCCCTTGTCAGCCTTCTGAGATCCCCTGAATTAGCCTTAAAGCCCCTAAGAAAAAATTTCAAACTGTATAGAAATCTATTTCATTTCATCAGATGAAACTTGCCCCACCCGTTCCAACTTGCCCCGGTGTACCTTACTACAGGTGTTCTTCGATATAACGTACCCTCGATATAGCGAAATCGATATAACGTACAACTACTAAATCACTCAACCAATTTTGTGTTGCAGCATCAGCCTTGTTATCCAAAAATAGCGCAAATTGGGGAAATATTAAGTGAACGTTATATCACAGACAAACAGATGTAACACCTCGAACATTTTTCGGTTCAAATCATAGTCACGGAAACATATTTGCCCAATGCTAAAAGGACTATGTTTGGCCGACCACCAACTAGGTGGCGGTAGTGAGCAAACGTCAAACTCGAACAAAAACGATGCGAGCGCCACGGTTGAGCAGTTGGCCAACTATCAAATTTTGAAAAAGACCGTTAAATCGGTGTACGATGGGAATTATCAGAGTGTTACGTCTGTTTGTCTGTGGTTATATCGAAGCACAAAAAAAAACAAAATTAGTCTTTCCTGAAAACTCATGTTTTTCATTATTGGTTTTGTGAATTTGACCGAAATCATTATTTGGGGTTTATATCTCGTCCGAAAAAATCAACACTAGCATAAACATATTAAATTTTTGTCTGCTTCGATATAACGTACACTTCGATAATAACGTACCTACAAAGAGAAAACTTTTTTGTACGCTATATCGAAGATAACCTGTATTGAAATATCCCTGAACTCTCCTTTATCCCATGAAAAAGCCAACAAAACCAGACAGGACCCCTTAAAAGGCTCTTGAAACCCCCTGAAACAACCCTCTGGAACGCCCCTTCGCGAGTACTAGATTCCCTCTTTAAAGTCCAAACTTAATTTTTGCACAAATTTCCCTCTTTTTATGCTTTTTTTATTTATGCAACCCCAGCCATGTGTATAAAAAGAGGTTCCAGTTTAATACCAATTTTGTTGAGGCGCCTCAACAGTTGGAACATGAATGCTCTCATAAAACATTCATCTGAAATCTGCAAATAGACGTTTTTTTCAATGGAACTGTTAGTATTCATAGCATTTCTTTGTCAGTCAATTAGTCACAACGACCTTTTTTTCTCGAATTCCTCTTCAATAACTCAAAACACAACAATTTCTCAACTCATCCATAACGCCATAAAATAATTCAAAGTTCGTCACTTTTTTCTCCCAGGCTCGAAACGTTATTCCCATGCCTCCAGAAAGCAAACATCCATCCTTGGAGACACCAGATCATAAAAATTTGAATATTATTGCCATGTAACCTCTCCCGGTGCTTGTAGAATCGTTTGTTTGTTACATTGTCAAACTGCCTCTCGGCTACCGGAGCTACACCCCGACGTGCTATTCCATGGAAGACGGCATGGCGGCGCAGTTCTCTGCATAAATTACCATTAACCATTTTGTCTCCACATATTGTCGCACCCTCCCGCTATGACTCTTGTCTCGGAGCTAGACCAGCTCTCTGGCTGGAAACAGAGTGAAGATAAACGTTCACTCCGGGACCGGACTAGACAAATTCGGACCGGCCCTCGTAAACGAACGATAGGAGCCTTGTTTTTTCGGGGGGAAAACCACTTGGTGAACTCTTTAGCAGTACCAGCACAGCTGCTGGGATCCACTCCACAGCACAGCTAAGAGTTATGAAAAACCAAGTCAAAGTCACTCTCGACTATCGGCTGCCGTAATCGTATATTTTATGATAATAAGTTTCAGTTATTTTTCCCTGACCCCGCCGCTTGATCTTCGCGTCACCTTTTCTCCGCTTTCTGTAACCTCAGCGCAGCTCAACGATTAGAGCGTGGTGTGGTTTCAGTTTTTAGTTACTGCTGCTTCTGCTGCCGACGCATAAATTTCAATATCAAAAACATTAAATTACACTTCCCTTGCTTGCTTTCTCCAGTTCTCCGGAGGAGGTGATTTAAATACTGTCACCGCGCAGAGATTGAAGTGGGTTCGACCGTCGAGACGACGACGCCGACGGGAAGTCAACGGACAACGGTGGAGAAAATCATAAACGCCTGAGGTGATAATTTTGGAATTAATATTTGGCCCGGAGCTTTTATAGGATTTTAAAACCTCGGGCAAGGTGACAACATATTGTTAGGCACGATGTTTACGATCATCAAATCTGAGGGAAACCAAATTGGTTGATCGCACATTAACAAACTACTACGTGCTGCGATATTGATGAGTTGCCTAGCTTTAACTACGACGACCAGGTGGTTAAGCCCCTTTCACTTTTCTTTTGTATAAATATTTTAACTTGCTATGTATTGACACAGTTTCTAGTTTTAATCAGCTTTGGCATACAGATTAAACAGAACCGGAGTAGGCAGTCCAATTATTTTCGCGTATTTTCCAGTTCTTTGAGGTAACGGATTCTACCTATCCATGCCCCTCCCAAGTAACACAGAAAACATTTTGAAATCAACAATTTGAAAGTTGTGTCACTGAAGCAGATAGATTTGAAAGCAGTTTTTTTAGTTCAGCATTAAATTTATGATAACAGTGAATCATCAATTTTCCGTCACAATACCTACAGAGCACGCTCCACCTGGTCCACCCATCGTACTCTCTATATTTTACGTCTTCTTGTCTAAACAAGATGATAAGCAAACACCAATATTGCAAGGTTGTTGTCCGGCAGTCTCGCAACCAGGGATGCCAGATGATTTAAAAAAAATCTGTACCACTCTTTTCATAAATCTGTATCCCATACAAAATTTGGGAGAAAAATCTGTATCCCATACAAAAATAAAATTACCCTTCTGCTCAAAAATCTGTATTTCATATAAAACGAAATCTGTACCGATGCTCAAAAATAAATCTGTATATATGGCATCCCTGCTCGCAACATATTCTGCCCAGCGTATTCGTCTAGCTTTGGTCACTTTCAGGATGTTGGATTCACCGTAGAAGTCAGCGAGCTCTTGGTTCATCCTCCGCGTCACTCATCGTTCTCCTGTACTCCGCCCAATGTCGTCCATAGAACCCGTCGCAAATCAAGGCTTGTCTCGCTCAGTTTTCTTACCACCATGTACTTTATTTTAACTATGTACATTTACCACCCACTAGCGTGCGCAGGGTTCTTGCTTAGGGGGGGCACTATAATAATGGTGCAATATATGTATGATCATGGTGCAAAATAGAATGATGGTGTTACACGCAATATGAATTCCCAAGTAGGGGTTTCAACATGTTGTGGTGCCAACATCACCAAGTACTTCATATTGGGGTTCTATGAGAAATTCCTCAAGGAGTTCCTTCAGAAAATTGTCCAGGAAATTCTCAACGAATTTCTTCAGGAATTCCTTCAGGGATTCATCAATGAATCATTTCAAAAAATCCTTCTTAAATTCCTCAACAAATTCCTCCAGAAATTTCTCGAAAAATAACGCCAGAAATTCCTACAGGAATTCCTAAAAAAAATCCTCCAAGAATTCCTCATGAAATTCCTCCAGGGATTTCTCCAGAAAATCCTCTAGGAATTTTAGCCAGAATTCTCCAGAGAATCCTAAAAGAATGTTTCCCGGAACTCTGCCAAAAATTTCGCGAGCAATCTCTACAGGAAATCCTCCACAGATTTCTCCAGTAGTTTCTCCAGGATTTTTTCAGGAATTCTTTCAGGGATTCAATAATGAATTTCTTCTGAAATTCCTCCAGATATTCCTTTAGAAATGCCTCGAGGGGTCTTAAAGAAATTTCTTTATAAATTCCTCCAATATGCAACCAGTGATTTCCCTCCACGGATTCCTGCAGAAATTAGGATTTTTTTTCCAAAAATTTCTTAAGGAATTTCTTCAGGGATTCATTACTGAATTTCTTCAGAAATTCCTCAGAAACTTCTTCTAGAAATTCCTCCAGGAATTCCTTCAGAAATTCCTCGGGGAGTTCTTTCAGACATTTCTCCAGGAAGCCTCATATATTTCCAGAAAATCTTCAAATAAATCCCTCAGGAATTCCTCCAGTAAATACTCCTAAAATTCCTCCAGAGATCCCTCCTGACATTTTTCTAGGAAAACTCCTGAATGTCTGTCTGTCAGTATTCCCCAATATTTCCTCCACGGATGCCTCCATAACATGCTAAAGGAATTTCCCACGGAATTCTTCCAGGTATTCCTCAAGAAATTTCTCCAAGGATTTTTCCATGGATTCCTTCAGGGAATTCTCAAACAATTTCATCAGAAATTCCTTCATGGATTTCTTCAGAAATTCCACAAAAAATCCTCCAGAAATTCCACCAGGAATTCTTTCAGAAATTTGTCGAGGAAGAACTCCTGAAATTCCTCCAGCAGTTCCTCCAGGCATTCCTCCATAAAGTCCTCTAGGAATTTCTGCCTGAGTTCCCCAAGAATGTCTCCCGGAACCCTTCCAAGAATTCCTCGAGGAATTCCACAAGGAAGTTGTCCAGGAAATCCTCCACGGATTCCTTCAGGAATTGCTTCAGGATTTTTTCCAGCAATTTATCCAAGAATTCCTGCAGGAATTCATTCATAAATTTCTTCAAAAAATCATCAAAAAATTCTCCCCGAAATTCATCCATGGACTCCACCAGAAAATCCTAAAGTAATTTCACCCGAAACTCTTTCAGGAATTTCGGGAGTTCCTCGAATGATTCCGCGAGAAATTCCACCAGGGAATCCTCCACGGAATCCCCTAGGAATTTCTCCAGGATCCCGAGCAGAGGGGAATATCAAATTCATAACAACAGAATCACATAGCCTGTTTTATATCATAATTTGTTATTATGAGCTTATCAAAGTATTACTTTTTTATAACATGTCTTGCCTGGCAATCTTATTTTGTTATGATCAAATTATTATTGAGATTCATCCACTAAATAACATTTCAATTATATGCTTTGTTGTAGACCAAGTTTTGTTATTATTCTTTTATTGAAAATGTATAAATATATGATGAACTCTAACACAGTAATAACAATTTCTCAAATTTATTGCAAGATTCAATGTTATTAAAATGTTTTTGATCTAATAAAACTTATTATTATATTGGTATTCCAGGAACATTTTTTGTTATGATTTTTGTTATTTTGCCGCTTATGACAGACAAGTTTATAACAAAATAAGATATGGTAATAACATATAAATTTCCAATTCCATTATACAGTTGTTATGCCAAAATAACATATTTTATTATGGAGTGTAGAATTAGCATTTAAGTTAAAATACACGTTAGTAAAAATTAAAAAAAAAATATTATGCTGTTGATATTTTCTTCTGCTCGAGATTTTTTTCCTGAAATTTCTTCAGGAATTCCTCCAGGGATGCAATAATTAATATCTTCAGAAATTCCTCCAGATATTCCTTCAGAAATTCCTCGAGAAGTTCCTTCAGGCATTCCTCCATTAATTTTCCAGGAAGCCTCATATATTTCACCAGAAATTCCTCAAATAATTCCTCTGGTAAATACTCCAATAATTCCTCCAGAGATTCCTCCTGAAATTTTCTTTTAGGAATGACTGTCAGAATTCCTACAATATTTCATCTAGGGATTCCTCCAAGAATTGATCCTCGCATTCCTCCAGATAATCCTAAATGAAGCGGAACTCTTCCAGGAATTCCTCCTAGAATTCCTCGAAAAATTCCCCCATGGATTCCTCCAGGAAATTCTCAAGGCATTTCGACAGGAATTCCTCCGAGGATTCATTCATGAATTTCTTCAGAAATTCCGCAAAAATTCCTCCGCAAAAATTCTTTCAGAAATTTCTTAAGGAAGAGCGCCAGAACCTTTTTTTTATCTGTATTAACGAGATTTTTAGCCCTAGGCTAGTTCATCTCGGGACCCACGCTTTACTTCCCTTCCGAATGAAGAACTCACATTTTGCGAGATTGTCGGGAGTGGGATTCGATCCCAGGTCCTCGGCGTGATAGTCAAGTGTTCTAACCATCACACCAGGTCCGCTCCACAGCGCCAGAAATTCTACCAGGAACTCCTCCAGGGATTCCTCTAAAAATCCTCTGGGAATTATCACCAGAACTACAGGGATTTCTCCTTGCATTCCTCAAAGAATTCCTCAAGAACTTTTTCTAGGAGTTTCTCAAGGAGTTCCTGCAGGGATTCGTTAAAAAATTTCTTCAGAAATTCTTTTAAAAAAAATCCTGCAGAAATTCCTCCAGAAATTCCTTCAGAAATTTCTCGAGGAGTTCCTTCAGAAATTTCTCCATGGAGCCTCATATATTTCTCCAGAATTTCCCCAAATAATTCCTCCAGTAAATACTCCAGAAATTTCTTCAGAATTACCTCCAGGAATTCCTCCAGATTTACCCCCAGGAATTCCTCCAGAGATTCCTCATGAAATTTCTTCTAGAAAAAATCCTTTAGGAATGTCTGCCAGAATTTGTTCAATATTTCCTCCCGGGATTCTTCAAGGAATTGCTCTACAAATTCCTCCAGAAAATCCTAAAGGAATTTCTCCCGGAACTCTTCCAGGAATTCCTCCTGAAATTTCTCGAGCACTTCTTCCATGGATTCCTCCAGGACATTCTACAGGAAATTCTCAAGGACTTCTTCAGGGATTTATTCATGAATTTCTTCAGAAATTCATCCAGAAATACCTCCAGGAATTAATCCCGAAAATCTTCTAGGTATTTCTGTCAGAGTTCTTCCAGAGAATCTTAAAAGAATGTTTCCCGGAACCCTTCCAAGAATTCCTCCAGGGATATTTCCATGGATTCCTCCAGGAATTTCTGCAGGATTTTTTTTTCAGGAATTCCTTCAGAAATTCCTCCCTCCATGGATTCCACCAGAAATTTCTCAAGGCATTCATCCAGGGATTTTTCCAGGAAATCCTTCACGGAATCCTCCACATAATCCTAAATCAATTTCAATCAATTCAACTCTTCTAGGAATTCTTCCAGGGAAACTTCCATGGAATCCTCATGAAATACCTCCAGGGATTCCTCCAATATTGTCTCCAGGGATTCTTCCAGAAATTCCTCGACTAATTCTTCCGGAAAATCCTAAAATATTTTCCCGGATCTTTTCCGGGAATTTCTCTAGGAATTCCTCCAGAGATTTCTCCATGGATCCCTCCGAAATTTCTTCGGGAATTCATCCATGAGTTTCTTCAGAAATTTCTCAAAAAAATCCTTCATTAATTCCTCGAGGACATCCCTCCAGGAAGCTTTAAATATTTGTCCAGAAATTCCTTAAAGCAGTCATCCAGGAATTTCTCTAAATATTCCTCTAAGAACTCATAAATGAATGCCTCCAAAAAAATCTGGAGGAATTTATCCAGAAATACCTCCCGGAATGCAAACATGGATTCTCCCAGAAATTTCTCTAGAGATTCCTGAAGAAAATCATCCAGGAAT
The DNA here is from genome assembly GCF_035046485.1 of Aedes albopictus. Classification (NCBI taxonomy): domain Eukaryota; kingdom Metazoa; phylum Arthropoda; class Insecta; order Diptera; family Culicidae; genus Aedes; species Aedes albopictus. The sequence continues at coordinate 263,102,154 of NC_085136.1, read as the reverse complement.
TCCTCCAGGAATGTCTCGCAAAAAATACCTCAAAGAATTCATTCGGGAATTCCTCCAGAAATTCCTCCATTCATTCCTTCAAAAATTTCTTCAGTAATTCCATCTTGAATTTCTACAAGGATTCCTCCAGGAATTTCTGCAAGGATACCTTAAGGAATTCCTGCTCGGATTTCTCCAGAAAATCCTGAAGAAATTTGTCCCGGAACTCTTCCTGGAATTCCTCGTGAAATTTTTCCAGGGATTTCTGGAGAAATTTTTTCAGGATTTTTTTTTCTGGGATTTTTCCAGAAATCTCCTGGAACAACTATAAAAATTTCTCTAGTTTTTGCTCCAGAAAATTTTCTGAAAAAATCTTCATGGATACCCCCAAGAATTCCTCTAGGTATTCCTCCAAGAGTCCATCCACGGATTTCTCCAGAAAAAAACTTCTCCCGAAACTGTTCCAGAAATTTTTCAAAGAATTCCTTCAGGAAATCTTCCAGATTTTTTCCAGGAATTACTTCATTTTCTCAGGAATTTCTCCAGAAAAATCTTTAAGGATTCTTCCAGAATTTTTTCTAGGAATTCTCCAGGGATTCATCCTTGAATTCCTCCTAGGATTACAGCAGGGATTTTTCCCGGATCTTTTCTAGGAATTGCTCTAGGAATTCTTTTAAGGATCTCCATGGATTCCTCCAGGAATTTCGTCGGGAATTCATCCAGGAGTCCATCCATGAGTTTCTTCAGGAATTACTCAAAAAAAAACCTTCACAAATTCCTCGAGGAGTTCCTCTAGACATTCCTCCGGGAAGCCTTAAATATTTGTCCAGAAATTTCTTAAAGAATTTATCCAGAAATTTCTCTAGTTATTCCACCAAAAAAATCTTCAGGAATTTATCCAGAAATACCTCCCGGAATTCAAACATGGATTCCTCCAGGAATTTCCCCAGAAACTCCTCAAGAAAATCATCCAGGAATTTCTCCAGGGATGTTTCGCAAAAAATTCCTCAAAAAATTCTTTCGGAAATTCCTCCAGGAACTCCTCCATTATTCCTGCAAAAATTCCTCCATTATCCCTGCAAAAAATCCATCTTGAATACTTTCGGGAATTTCTACAGAGATTCCTCCAGGAATTTTTACAAGGACTCCTAAATGAATTCCTGCTCGGATTCCTCCAGAAAATCTTGAAGAAATTTCTCCCGGAACTCTTCCAGGAATTCTTCGAGAAATTTCTCCAGGGATTTCTACAGACATTTTTTCAGGATTTTTTTCTGAAATTTTTCAAGGAATCTCTCCAGAAATTTCTCCTGGGACAACTATAAAAATTTCTCTATTAATTGCTCCAGAAAATAATCTTAAAAATTCGTCTTGGATTTCTCCGAGAATTCCTCTAGGTATTCCTACAAGAATTTATCCACGGTTTACTCCAGAAAAAAAAACTTCTTCTGGAACTGTTCCAGGAATTCTTCGAAAAATTACATCAGGTAATCCCCCATAGATTTCGCCAGGAATTTCTCCAGGGATTCATCAATGATTTTTTTAGATATTCCTCAAAAATCCCTCTAGGAATTCTTTTGCTCAAGGAGTTCCTTTAATCATTCCTTCAGGAAGCCGCAAATACTTTTCCAGAAAATTTTCAAAAAACTCCTTCAGGAAATCCTCCAGAAATTCTTTCAGGAATTCCTACATTTTTTTAGGAATTTCTCCAGAAAAACCTCTAGGGATTCTTATAGAAGTTTCTCTAATAATTCTCCGGGGATTCATCCTTGAATTGCTTTACAAATGCCTTCAGGAATTCCTCTCAGGATTACAGGAGGGATTTCTCTAGGAATTTTTCCAAAGCTTTCTCTAGGATTTTCTCTATGAATGTCTCCAAAGATTCCTCCAAGTATTCCTCCTGAAAATCCTCCAGAAATTTTTCCAATGATTCTTGAAAGCATGCCTCCAGAAATTCCTCCAAGATTTTTTTCGCGGATTCTTTCAAAAATTCCTTCAGGAATGACTCCACTGATTCCTCCAGAAATTGCTCCACAAGTTCCTCCAGAGATGTTTCCAGTTATTTCTGCAAGGATTCGTCATTGAATTCCTCGAGTAATTCTTCCACAAATTCATGCAGGAATTTTTCCAAAAAATCCTTCAGGAATTCCTCTAGCAATTCATCCTGGAATTCCTCCATGAATTATTTCATGGATTCCTTCATGGATTCTTTCTGTTACCCCTCCAGTGTTTCATCCTGTTATTCCTTCACGGATTCCTTCAGGAATTCCTCCAGGGATTACATCAGGGATTTCTCCCAGAATTTCTCATAGCTTCCTCCAGGAATTCTTCTAGAAACTCCTCCAAATGTCCCTCCAGAAATTTCCTCAGGGATTCCTTCAGAAATTCCTCCGGACATTCTTCCAGAAGTTCCTGCAGGAATTCTTTCAAGGAAACCTCCAGGCATTCTCCCAAGGATTCCTTCAGGAATGCCTTCAGAGAATCCTCCAGAAATTCTTCCAGGAATTTCTCCAGGGTTTCTTCCAGGAATGCCTCCAGAGTTTACTCCAGGGGTTCGTTAATGAGCCCCTGCTGGAACTCTTCCAGAAATTTGTCCAGGAGTTTTTCGAAATATTTCTCCACAAATTCCTCAATGAATTCTTTCACGAATTCCTCTACGGATTCCCCCAGGAAATTCTTCAAGGTTTCCTTTAGAAATGTCTCCAGGGAATTCCTTCAATAATTTTTCCAGCAATTCCTTTAGTAGTTCCTCCTGAAAATTATACAGGAATTTCTCTAGACTCCTCTTCCAGTTTTGAAGAGCTACGTTCAAGAATTCTTTCAAGCACTTCTTTAGTAATGCCTTCAGGGATTTCTCCAGAAAGTCCTTCAAGGATTCCTCCTAAAATTTCTCCAAGGATTTCTCCTGGAATGCCTTCACGGTTTACTACAGATATACGCCACGATTACGCATTGAAAGCTTTAGTAATGCATACAATTTAACAATGGTGCATTATTTTGCAATTAGACACATATTTGATTCAAAGATGGTGCGTGAGATGATGCCTGGATGATTCTGTGAACATCATGGTGGTGCATGGAATGAATGATGTATGTATGGTGCATTAGCTATGATTCTGTTATACTCGTCATGTTTCATATTAAGGTACACATGCAATTCGTGCAAAGGTGCAGGAAACTCAATGTGGCACAGAAATCAACATGTTCCAGGTACGTGGAATACTATTTTGTATGCGAAATGCCAAACTGGTGCATCAAATTCAAATGTAAACCGCATCATAATGGTGCATAAGATACCTAGATGGTATAATGAATGCCAAAATGGTGCATGAAAAGCTTTGAAGAAGGCGTATGATGCTAGTGTGCTGCATTAGTTGTCGCCGTTATTCAAAGATTATCAACATGTTGCATGGTTAGGTGCACGAATTGCAAAAATGGTGCATAGAATACAAAATAAAAGTGCATGAAATTTAACGATGGTGCATATCAGTATGATGCATTTGAATTCTAGTTGATTGAAAGATAGTGCATGAGATCAGCATAATGCGTGGATACCTAGTTCATTCTGTGGACGCTTTGAAGAAGGTACATGGTGTTAGTGTGCTGTATTAGTTGTCACCGTTATTCAGCGGCACTCGCCATTGTGTATGGCTAGGTGTACGAATTGCAAAAATGGTGCTTGGAATTTAATGTGGTGCCGAAGTCACCATGGTTCACGTACATGGATTACAGTTTTGGAATACGAAATGCCGAAATGGTGCATGTTATTCGAATATGGTGCTGACATCACTGATTAGTTAAAAGATGGTGCGTGAGATTAGCCTAAAAATGTTTCTGAGAACATCATGGGTGTGCATGAGATACTAAAAAATTGTATGTATCAGGGGTGCATTTGTTGCCACCATGATTCAGTGATTCTCAACATTGGGTGATTAGATCCAAAATGCAAGAATTGCAAAAATGATGCATAGAATTTAATGTGGTGCGGAAGTCAACATGGATCAGGTACATGGAATACAATTTGGTGTACGATATTGCAAAATGGAGCTTATGAAATTCAAATGTGAAATAAATGCTTAGATGACGCGTGAGATGGTGCTTAGAAATTTATGTGATCATCATGGTGGTGCATGGAATGCAAAGGAGCTACATGATGTTTGTATGGTGCATTAGTTTTACCATGATTCAGTTATACTCAACAAATTCCATAAGTAGGTGCACGAATTGCAAAAATGGTGCAGGAAACCTAATACGGCACAGAAATCAACATAGACCAGGAACAAGGAATGCTATTTTGTATGCGAAATGTCAAAATGGTGCATCAAATTCACTTGTGAACCACATCATAATGGTGCATAAGATGCCTAGAGGATATAGTGAATGTCAAAATGGTGGTTGGAAAGCTTTGAAGAAGGTGCATGATGCTAGATGATGCATTAGTTGTCACCTTTTTTCAAACCTTATCAATATGGTTAGGTGCACGAATTGCAAAAATGGTGCATATCATACAAAAAAAATGTATTTTATGTGGCATTACGGTGCTTTAGATGCCTAGATGATATGATAAACGCTGAAATGGTGCTTGAAGAGCTGTGATGGTGCATGAAGTTTCATGATGGTGCATATCAGTATAAAAAGACATTTCATGCGATCATCATAATACGTGGATACCTAGATCATTCTGTGGACATCATGATGGTGTATTGAAAGCTTTGAAGAAGGTGCATGATGTTAGTGTGCTGTATTAGTCGTCACTGTTATTCAGTGATACTCGTTATTTTGTATGGCTAGGTGCACGAATTGCAAAAATGGTGCTTAGAATTCAATGTGGTGCCGAAGCCACCATGGTTCACGTACATGGAATACGAAATGCCAAAATGGTGCATGTTATTCGAATATGGTGCTGACATCACTGATTAGTTAGAAGATGGTGCGTGAGTTTGGCCTAGATGGTTCTGAGAACATCATGGTTGTGCATGAGATACTAAGAAATTGTATGTTTCAATGGTGCACCATGGCTCAGTGATTCTCAACATTGCGTGGTAAGATGCAAGGTGCAAGAATTGCAAAAATGGTGCATATTTTTTTTTTATAGAAGGGAGGCAAGTGCCCCCCCTTGCCCCCCCCTGTGCACGCTAGTGTTACCACCAACTTCGCCTTTTATCTACTGCCAGTTAACAGTTCTACCATCGTACCAAATGTTCCAGCAATAATATGCATGTCATCCACCAAAATGGACAAATTGGTCGGTTTTCGTGAAAATCGTACCCCGGATGTTGAGTCCGCCTCGACGCATTAGACCTTCTAGGACCACTTTGAATAGTGGACCGAAAAGTACATAGTTTTTGCAAGATTCGAATGAACTGGATAGTTCACCCGATATCCTTACGAAGTCTCGCACACCGCCGTTCCTTGCTTTTATCAGTCTGGTGAAGCAACCCGGGAAAGCTATTCTCGTCAATGGTTTTCCATAGCTCTGCGTCGTATGTTGCCTTGTAGTCGATGAACAGGTAATCAGGGACCATTCATAAACCACGTAGACTTTTTGGGGGAAGAGGGGGTCTAGCCAAAGTCTACGCTCCATACAAATTTCAAATTTTTTGTATGGATGACAGTCTACGAGGGGGGAGGGGGGTTGGTCTGGGATGGCCAAAATTTGGTCTACGTGGTTTATGAACAGCCCCAAGGCAATCCATGAGACAGATGCGATCAGCTGATTTCTTTTGTTTACCATGTGTTTTTGACGTCCAGTGGTTGGGGTCACAATTGAACACAAAGGAATATGTGAAGCACCGACAACACTTGACGAAACTTTGTCAAGTAGTACTCACACTGTGTTTACATTTTTAGCTGTCACCCCATTGTGGTAAGTCGTCATGGATTGCTTTGTTCGTTGGGACCAATTACCTACCTTGATATCTTGTTGGCTACCACGGTGTACAGAAGGTGATATATTTCCGAAATCTGACAGTATTTTGATGACGTCTGCGCCTCACTCTATTTTCTTGTTTCCCACCGAGAATTGGGTTGTTTAGTGAATAAAATATTGCTATTTTCTATAGCCTAATCGAAAGAGCTCATTTTTCTGAGCATAACGTGATTTTATTGGATTCCAATACCTTTGTTTTGATGGTTAAATTAACAAAACAATTTTAATTTTCGTGGATAGAATGACAGTTCAATCGATAAAGTGACAGTTCGACCCGAACAAAAAAAATTCCCCATACAAACATTAAATGCATTTTAAAAATAGTTCCCGGACTCCAAAAATTATGAAATTTTGGATTTAGAATAATTTTTGGGCGGAGAATCCGATTATGAAATAATCCGGATACCCCTAAAGAACCCAATTGCCCACAGCATTTTGCCCTCGAACAGGCTTCGGTCTACTCCTTCAACGACCATGCCTCGCGACCGTGGAGGGCAACCGGAAGAATGAGTGTCTTATATAGAGAGAATCTCGTTTCCGCCAAAGGCCCTATTCGCAGCTGCAATATGCCTTTTCGCTTCACGGGAAACGTCATTGTCACATGTCTCAAGTGATCCAATATAAACAAATTCTTCAACAGCTTCAACAAACACATTCCCATCAATCACTACCTCAGCACTAACACCACTAGGCCTGTATCTGGCTCTACCCGCTATCATGCACTTCGTCTTGGTAGGGTTAATCATGAAGCCTGTCCTAGCTGCCTCTCTCTTCAGAGGAGCATAAGCTTCCTCCTCTGCCCTACGATAGATGCCGATGAGATCAATATCGTCCACAAAGTCGAGGAGCATGAACAGCAAATTTGAAAAAGCATCACCCTGCCTCAATCCATCAAAGGCCACGAACGACACTTTGTCTGCGATCCGAATCTGTTCATTGATTTTAAAGCTGCGTACGATTCAGTGAAAAGATATGAGCTTTGGCAGATAATCTCAGAACATAGTTTTCCGACGAAACTAATTAGGCTTGTACACGCAACGCTGGATGATTTTGAATCAATGAACAGATGGTGATTCTACAAGCATAGACAAACAGACGTAACTCTTAGAGGAAATTTATTCAAACTTTTTGCCCGATGTTTTTGCCTTTCTCGTACACCAAGTGTACTGGAAAGGCTATATGTTCACTCCAAAAATGACTTTTTGATAGAAGGCCCGGAGGGTCAAGTCACATATACCAATCAACTCAGCTCGAGGAATTGAGGTGATGTCTGTGTGTGTGTGTATGTGTGTGTGTATGTGTGTGTGTATGTGTGTACAAAAATAAACTCACGTCACTTTTTGGCAGTAAACCCAAGAGTAAACCTCAACCAATTTTAATGAACGACGATGCATTCGACGCGGAATCTGGTCCCATTATTTCCTATTGAAAATGGTTCGGATCGGTCCAGCCATTCCGGAGTTATGGCCATTTAGGTGTTCCGGGCCGGTACCCCAGAAAGGGGCCTGATATGAAAATGTTTCAAACCCATGCATGCAGCAAGAAAATAGTCTCTGACCAGATTACCGGCAGCGTTCGGAATCAGGATTGGATGCTTCGCTGAAATTACAAAGGTGAACAAAATCGAAGCAAGCAATTAATATGCGTAAGAGAACGAAATCTTGACAAAACTATAGGGATCTCGTCAAATCATACCGTTTCAGATTCCTGAGACGTAATTATACAGTAAGATGGATCAACGTTGCATGGGAAAATTAAAATTTGATCGCATCAATCCCCTTTTGCGTCTAAAACACTGCGCACAATTTTCATGCAACTGGTTGGCCCCTCGCGCTCTGTAACATGGTTGAAATTTGAATGTGTTTTATTATGGGAAATTTCACTTGCTTGCACTTTTTTTTTGTCAAATTTTACATGATTGTTATACCCAATGTAATACAATAAAGGGTGAAGTGTACAGAAAATAAAATGTCGAATTTTCTTGATAATGATCGGCATCCAGTGCTAGTTAAGGTGGTCAACCAGTCAACTGTGAATTTCGATATTTTTTAGCTGTGTCTGACGTTTAACATAACGTCGGTATATAAGTTTTAAATTCGATTATGGATATCAACGCCAGTTTTCTGCTGACACAAATTCGATTTTCTCCTATGTCAACCCCCCTCCTCCCTCTTGAAAAATTTTGGTCGGAATTCAACACTTTGAGAAAGGGCACAAATAAACAAATCAAGAAATATTCAAATTTTAAGGTGAAATAAGAGTCTCCCAGAAAATTCCTCAAACACATATTATTATTATTATATTATTTATCACCTCCCAATTGACGAGTCAACGAGCACTGTGACAAAAGTAGAAAATGAAATTTGTTTCGTTCTTACGTTTCGTTTTTACGTCGACGTAAAAATCTTGAGTACATACTCGACGAGAAAGGCACTATCACCACTAGGTGGATTAATATGGGTTTTATCATCAGCACGCTGCCACCTGTTGGTATAACCACGCAAGACACTGTCCGCCATTATGGATTGCGATTTGACGTTCTTATGGGAGCTCGCTAAGGTTGTAGTAGTGACATGTTTTGCACCACACACGGATATCACGCACACGAGATATCTTCTTCCACATTTTTATTACACGGAAAATCCAAACTACCTTATATTTGAGTCGATTTTATTCAAAATTGAGTACATCGAATAAACTCCTTACCCAAAATTAGGTTGTTTTCCCTCTCTGGCTCACCGGCTCATCGCGAACACGTTAATTGTTAGAAAACGGGATAGTTTTGTGAAAAGTTAGTGAATAGAAATCAAGAATGGTTTGAAAAGGCAAAGTTTTGTGTTTACTTCATGTTCCGGAACAGTTCCTTCGCCGAGAAAATTTGATTTTACTACCACACAAAAAAGAGCCATCTGTGATATTTTTAGCTTGGAATGTCGATCTATTTTGAGTAAATGTCGGTTTACTCAACATTGAGTTAAATGAGAGAGGTCTGAGGTTGAATTTACCTACTCTTGAGTATATTTTTAGCTGGGGGTAAAGGCAATCTACCTAGCGTGAGTTTTATCGATTTACTCAAATTTTGGCTTATTGGGCCGAACTATGAAATTGCGTCAAAATAACTCAATTTAGGGAAGTTTGACGATTCCGTGTAGACCCTTATTGCACTAGCACCTCTGGTGGAAGGATCGCGGAAATCAAATGAAATTCGAATTCATCGTTAAATGTATGTGTCAAGCCCTTTCGAAGAGTGTTACGTCTGTTTGTCTGTGCTACAAGTTATATTCCAGAAATTTTATTTTTCATCGAGGATTATCCGCAGGATATACATTTGATCCGTTGTTGATAGGCCCTGGCATTCGCCGAAGGACCCCTCAAGAGGTCTCAGTCTGTTGAACAAGACACGCGACAGTATCTTATATATCGAAACCCTTCAGCGCACGCGCTGTTGTAAAAAGTACAACACTACCAAAAAATCTCGGTTTTTATATACCGTAAAATGGGGTAACTTTGATAGTTTTTCAGCGAATTTTCTCAATATTTTTACATGTAACAGTATTTCCCCCAGTTTTATATTTTTTAAACAAGTACTGGGGTATCAGTTATCAATTGCAAATGAAAGATTCGATAATCTGAAATATTTTGGATAACTTTTAGTTTTTCATATAACCGAAAATCAGATTTTCATTTTGGGGTAACTTTGATAATGCCCAAAAAACACAACAAATCTAAAAAAATAATCACAGATTGAAATCTTAGGAGTATGAACATGATGTGAGAAGGCTTGTGGAATTTTTATATCAAAACATTAATTTTTTACTAAATTCTACATATAAAAATGAGTTTGTGGAGTATTGTGTGCAAAACAGAATAAATTTAGCTATCAAAAATCATTATCTTTGTAATAATAAATGCTTAACGGTATATCAACATATGATTACATGCTATTCATGGTAAGTTTTCTTTTTTTTTGGGTAGTTTTTTAATGTTTTATTAACAAATTTTGAGCAACACATATTTATCTACATGAAATTACAAGGGCATTGCATACTTTTAGGCGTTTATCAATGTATGGAGATTAATATCCCAATTTACAAAATTGCTTTCATTTCGTAAAAACACACTACGTTAAGAGATTTAAGGCCAGATTTGGAATCTACTATGATGAATCTATCGAGAATAAGAGTCCATTCATTGAAAAAATAGTTTTAACGAAGTCGTATAGCAGATTGTTTGAAGGGGTTGATAAACGACCAGAATATCAACTATTTTTAATTTTTGTCCAAAAAGTTGTACATAAACTAGATTTTAATGAAAAGACGTCTAAGATGAACTTTCATATGTATGAAATTGATTTACGTTTCCTTTTTTCTTAACTGGTTGAAGGAATCATAGTTATAAGATAAATTACACAATGCCTGCCGCACTATCAAAGTTACCCGCATTATCAAAGATACCCCGTTTTACGGTACAGCGCGAGCGCAGTGCCGTTTTGGTTGCTTGATGGCGCGCGTCCTAGATGGTTAAAAGGGCAATTGCCAAAAGTTCATCGAAAACTATAACAAGCCAACTAAGTCATATACCAACAAACCAATGACAGGACAGCTAAAGTTAGAAGAAACACAAGCTCGAAAACGACCAAATTAGTTCCCCCTGAAGAAGACACTAACCCCGTGTCGAAACGTAGGGCAAGTAATAAACATCGTTAGCTAATTTCAAGACTGCGTAGTCGTTTTCCATGATAAGTAATTCCTCTTTAATTGGCTCCCTATTGAGTCTGTGTACTTTCTTGTAAATTGGTCATATAAGGCCATCCAACCAACTGTAGGCAACTCTTCATCCTCCCAATGGGCCGCAAAACGGGGAGTCAAACATAGCTCTGTTCATCATAAGTTCCTATCTCTTCTCCTCTACCATGCTTCCACGGGTCAAAGGATGACAAAGACCGCCAACTAAGAGTTGTGTGTTTAACTGGTAGTTCAGCCTGGGCACTATTGTCCTCCTGATTTCAGCTAGATTGAGGAGGTACGTTCTGAGCGTCTGATTTCTAAGGAGGTGCGACTCAATCGGTACAGCGTCTATTGTGTCACCTAGCTGCTGAGTATGAGATGTTGTACCGCAACAGCTAGGCAGCGTGGTCCCGGTAAGGTAGCCTGCTGAAAACCTTCAAACACCAAGAAAATCAATAGTAGAGTGTATACGGATTGATTCAACGGCAACAGACCCGGTAAGGTTGGGACTCGTTATTCCCGGCATTTCTGGAGGATTTTCCGAATGGTGAAGATCTAGTCCGTTGTCGACCGGCCGACGATGAAACCAGCTTGATAACTTTCCGTGAACTCATTTCTCTTTAGTTTGTCGGGTGAGGATCACTGCGTTCAGACTATTGCGACATATCCATTTGCTGTGAAGTACGAAAGATTTACAGGGGGTCATGCGGGGTTTCAGTGGACTTTCAAGGGAGTTTCAGGAAGAAGAGTTGCATGTGGGCTTCAGGGGTGTTTTGGGGGGTTTTGAAAGGTTTCAGTTGCTTTACATGGGATCCGATGAGGTTTTAGGGGATTTTGAAGGCATTTCTAAAAGCTTTACCTTCGAGCGATCGCGCTGTTGTATTTTACGCTGTAAAAAGCTCGTTCTCAGCATTAGCGCGGTGCTGACGGTGGTGGACAAGCACGCGACTAACGGAAGAATAAGAGAATTTTAGGCGCGTTTCAGAGGCGTTATGTAGGCATTTTCGGGGATGTCTGATGATCTCAGGCTCGTGACATGGGATCCGAGGGAGATTTTTAAGGCATTTCAGGAAGCTTCACATGGTTTTGAGCGAGTTTCAGAGGCGTTACACAACTCTCCGGCGGCAGCAAGCAGGACTCCGTGCCGGACGATCCTGTGTGCATGTTGTCACGCTCCGTATCATTCTGGAGCAAATCAATGAATTCCAAGAGTCCCTCTACCTGGTTTTAATTGATTACGAAAAAGCTTTCGACCGTCTCAATCACGGAAACATGTGGGAAGCCGTGAGGGTCTCCCTGAGAAAATCATCGGCCTCATTGAAGCACAGTACAGGGCATTTTCGTGCAGAGTACTGCACAACGGGTGTTTTGTCCGATCCCATCCGGGTCGTTGCTGGAGTGAGGCAAGGATGTACCCTACACCGCTACTGTTTCTTATCGTAATCGACGAGATCCTTGCAGGTGCGATTGACCATGAACCAATTCGTGGATTGCTGTGGCAACCCATTACTATGGAGCACCCAAATGACTTCGAACTGGCTGATGACGTTGCTCTCCTAGCTCAACGGCGCTCTGATATGCAGAGCAAGCTCGATGATTTTGCCAATCGCTTCTCAGCGCCAGGTCTTACCATCAACGTCAACAAGACCGAATCGTTGGATGTAAACACGGTCAACCCGTCCAGCTTCACAGTAGCCGGGCAAGCAGTGGAGAATGTTGAAAGCTTCCAATATCTTGGTAGCCAAATAGCGGCCGATGGCGGTACCAAGATCGACATAGGTGCACGAATCAAGAAGGCGAGGGCTGCTTTGGCAAGAAACGTATGGGAAAACAACCAGATTAGTCATCAATAGATGTCTGCGGTATATAATTCGTGCATGGTGGCCTGACAATTGGATGTAGAGCGTGGAGCTCCATCGTCGATGTCATCACAAGCCGATAGCGACAGAAATTCGGGAGCGAAAGTGGAGGTGGGTCGGCCACACTCTACGCAGGGGCGGAAACGAAATTTGCAAGCAAGCGTTAGATTGGAACCCAGCAGGACATCGCAGCAGAGGCAGACCAAGTGGCTCATGGCGGCGCAGACTCAATAACGAAATCAAGCAAGTCGACAGAAATTTGACCTGGCCACAGGTCAAGGCGATGGCTGGCAATACCCAGGATGGAGATCTTTTAATACGGTCCTCGGCACCACCGTGGGTGCCCAGGACTGAAAGTAAGTAAGTACGTTATTGGGCTTACGCCAGCACTCCTGTCTCACCGGAGGGTCATCGTACCAGTTCTGTTAAACGTCCAGCACTCGGACGACCACGTTGATGGGGCTACCACCTTGGATCTAGCTGGGCGTGATGTAGCATTTCTTACTTAGCCGTTGGATACTAAGATTGGACGTATGCTTGAGCCACACCTCCTTAGTGAACAGACGCTCGGGTTGTACCTCTTCAATCTAGCTGAAGTCAGAAGGGCGACAGTGCCCAGACTGCACTACCATCTAAGCTGACAACTTTTAACTGGCGGTCTTTATCATCGCTTGACCCGTGGATGCATGAGGTAGGAACTTATGAGGGCCAGAGCTATGTTGGACGCTCTCCTTATCGACTCACCGTTTTGCAGCCCGCAGTATGCTGTGCTCCCAATGAAATTGAGAAATCTGCAGTTCCACATACCGAGCTCCAACCACAAGTCCCTTTTCGTTGCTTGGGCCTTCGCCAAGTGCTGGGGTTTGTATTCGCTGCTTGGTTTTTGTTACGACCGGCTCACTGGGCCTAATTCAAGAAGAGCACATCAATACCAAACTCTGCTCAAATACCTCGTCATAGATAGGTTGCTCTTTTCATGGTGTTTGTAAAATATGTTCCTTTGCTCGGGAAGCTCACTATTCAACAACATAATTTATTAATTTTGCATCTAGGCTCTTGTACCATTTGGGCAGGTGTACCTATTTTGGGCACTTGCCGTTATAACTAAGCCAATTTCAAAACGATTGATTTGAGATTTTGTATAGAATTAGATGCTGTACGTGCCTAACTCTATAAAAAATTCAAATCAATCCGTTTGAAATTGGCTTAGTTATAGCGGCAAGTGCCCAAAATAGGTACACCTGCCCAAATGGTACAAGACCCTATCAGATTTCATTCACATTTATATTTATTTTAAAGTAGCATACTTTGTATAGTCTTTATCATCAAGTGACCTCTTTTAAATGTGTTGAAATGCTAAGATATAGGAAATAATTTCCACCATAAATCTGAAACCCAAGCTAGTTGAACTCAGTCGCACTCTCTCCAATCAAAATTATATTCCCTCATTTCCCAGCCTGTATGCAACAGTGGCTGCAGCGAATTATGAATTAGCCGTGTCACCGGATGTACGCGTTTGATATTTATAACTCCTGTTGAGTCGCGTGCTGCTGCTGCTGCTACTGCTAAACTCCCTCACTGCTCCCGACGAATCCCGACTGCACGTTGCATAAATTTGAAATGGATGAATGCTTGGGAGAACCTCATCAGTCATTGTCGTTATGCATGCGTGCAACGCCAACGCCATCAACATAGCTCGCAAGAAGTGGAAATGTGTTCGCTTGTCTGAATTCGCATTCAGTATATTTCACAGTGTGGGGATATGGGATCGTGTTGGGGATCACGACTAAGCATTTGGCCTCTGTCAGAATGAATCACGGCTGCAACTGCCGTGAAGAATATGACTGGAATGGGAAAGAAGAATCTTGCTGGATCTAATTTACAGTGACTAGAAGATAGTAACTCTTGGTAATAGGAGTAATTCCTTCAAACCGGAACTTTCTGGTCACCTCATTCCAAATGAAAACGAGTGCATTTGACAAATGGCATTGCTTCCTCAGGCAAATCATCTCGCTTATTATTAGAGCAAGTGTGACGCTTCCGGATGAGAACTCGGCGACTCAGTTAGCTGATTAAAAATGCAAGTCAGAAATCTTCCAGTTAGATATGCACGCCATAAATGTAGCATTTTACGGATTTCGGATGATCCTTGACAGGCCATCCCAGTGTCGGACCACCAGCGGGGAATTTCGGGGTAAACCAACTTCCAACATCAATATGACCGATCACGTACCAACTTCCCGCTTTCATTGACAGTTTACGACACCCCCGCACGGGAACACAAACATACTTTGTACCGACAGTTTCGCCATTGCCATTTGGCCGGCGGCCGGCACTAACTGTTGGCACTGTCAAACGGCCCAACACTCCGGAGGCAACAATTTACCCAACCATATGGCGACATCCCATTTTGGCACACAATCTGGCGAGCCCTCTTCGATGTGGCCTAGGAGGTTCATAAAATTTATTTCACACGGCCTTCGCTTTGGCTAACATTCCCACAGTTAAACGAACAGCGCGGCAGTAGGAACGACAATAGCACCGAACAGGATACAAAAAAGGATCCGTGGGCAACGTGCATAGTTTTATGGTCCCGACCCGAACCAACGACCATCGACCGGGCAAGATTGAAAGTCGCATGAGGAGGACTAACGTGCGCGGTCGGTAATACTTCTACAGCCTAACGATGAGATGTGTGAGGTCATGAGGAGGTTCTCAAATTTGTTGCTACAAGTACACGTTATTGACAATGTTTTTTGGAAGCTTTATTGGATATCACTTACACAGTTTGGATAATATTATCATATGCATCAACTGCCATGTTCAAAAACTGTATTCATCAGTATATCTCAACCGATTTTCATCCGATTTGTAAAATGTTGAAGTCTGTGGCGCCATCGAGGTAACTGCCAAGTTAATCACTGAGTAACCAGCTCTTCAGATTAAATATATGATTTTGATTCACACAGTATTATTGATGAAACAGATTTTATAAAAAATCAATAATTTCTTCGAAAATTCTATCAGAGATCGTTTTAAAACATCTTCCAGGAGTTCAAGGTTTCAGGCAAAATCTCTTCCATGGGTTTAATTGTATATTTTGTCAGATTCAGATTCTAAGGTCGTCTAGGGTTTCTTTTAAAAATTCATCTACATATTTATTTTTAAATTTCTCAAGAGATTCCTTTAGAAAACAACCAGAAATTCTTCCAGGAGGTTTTCGGAAAATTTTCCAAAAATTCGTGCAGAAATTCTACTAGAGACACTTTTAGAAATAAAAAAAAATCTTGCATGCAATGCTTTTTAAATTCTTCCATCATTTGTTTTCTGAAATTTTTACATGAATTCTTTCAAAAATTCGTGAAGGTTTTCTTCAAAAAATCCTCTGGATTTCTTTATAAAAACCCACATACATTCCTTCAGAAATTCATCCAGGGTTCCCTTTTTAAGTTTCTCCAAGGGTTCGTTCAGTTCAGAATTACCTTCAGGTTGCCCTTTATGGATTCTTTCAAAAACTCTACCAAGGATTGACTGGAAAATTTTCATGAAAATTTCCATCAAGAATTGCTTAAAATTCCTTCTGAAAGAATTTGGGATTTTTTTATTAACGACCTTTTAACCCTAGGGTCATTCAGGTCGGCGAGATTTATTTTGCAATTCAAAAGCTACAATTTTTTGTTCCAATCTTTTATTTCTTCTATCGAATCTAGTTATCCATCCATCTATGTCTCCAGGGTCGGGTTCTGGTTCAGGGTCTGTATTCAATTGAACGGTGCTTACGGTCTCCATATCACTATCCGTTTCTTCACTCACGCATTGTTCTTCAGGCTGCTTTGTTGGGATAATTTTATCTGTCTGCTTGCGATCGGGGTTTTTCCTTGGTGGTGATTTTGCTTTGGCTTCGTTGGCTTGGTTGGTGTTATCGGCATCGGCAGTCCGTTTCGATGCCTGCAGAAGTTGTTTCATTTGAGATGATTTCTGCTATGGTGCGCTTGGTTGTGTCATCGGGGATGCGGATGATGTTTTAGTTGAACCTTCTTTGGCAGCTTCCATCTTGGCATTTGAGCATGTTTTTCCCGGATGTATGTTCTGCTTACAGTGGCGAAGAACAGATTTTTCAAAAAAGGGATTTACTGTGATTTTTCTCAGGGTTTCCCATAGCCATTTCTTCAGTGATTCCGTTAGAAATTCTTATAGTGATTTATCAAAAAACTTCTCCAAGAATTCTTCAAAAATATCGTCCATGGGTTGCTTCACATGTATCTCCAAAACATTGTCTGAATTTAATCTGGAGTTTGCTCCTGGAATTTCTATAGATATTTTTCCAGATGGTTCTCCAAGGATTCCGTTTTGAGATTACATTTTAAGTAATTCCTCAGTAATTCCTCCATAAATTCATTAAAAAATCTCTCCAGGGATTCCTTAAGAAATCCCTCCACATATTGTTTTGGGAAAACTTCCAAGGATTTATTCAGAATGCTCATCAGTGGTTCCTTAAAACATATTCTATGCATACTTTGACAAATTCTTCCAGAGACTCCTTAAGGAATTTCTTTTTGAATTCCTTTTGATTTTTTTTAAAGAAAATCTTCTATAAATTGTTATCTGAAGTTTTCTTTAGATATTCATCCAGAGCTTGTTTATGAAAATCCTCGAGAGACTCTCTAACAAATATTCTAGTAACTCGTTTAGATATTCCTGCAAGAATTCCTTCAGAAATTCCTGTAAAGATTTTTCCAGATTTTTTTCACAACAACTCCGTTAAAAAATCTTTTCTGGATTACTTTCGGCATTGCGCGGATGCCTTTAGAAAATCCACTTGAGATTCCTTTCGAAAAGCATCCACATTTTTTTTACAAAATACTCCAGAAATTCTTCAATAAACTGCCATTGGTTTCTTTTAAAATTACTTTGTGAATTTCTTTAGGAACTTTATCGCGAGATTCCTTCATAAAAAAAAAATAAAAATCTTCAAGGATTTATTTTTGAAATCCTCTAATAATTCATTCAGATTTTTTTCAAAAGCCTTTCATTATTTATTAAGAAATGCTCTTTTTTTTAATTCGACCAAGGATTCGTTCAGTTATTTCTACAAAGATTCCTTAGAAAATTATAACGGGATTCCTTCTGATTTTTTTCAGAAATTTCTCTAAGGATCCCTTCAAAAAACCCTTCTTTGAGCAATTCTAACTGGAATTTCTTCAGAAATCGTACAAGAACTTCTCCATAAATTATTTCAGTAAGACTCCTCCATGCTTTCCTTAAGCGGTTAAATAAAAGAGTTCGCAAGAATTTCCTACAAAAGAGAATTATTTTGAAAAATCTTGGGAGATTTATCAAGACAGAGGCCTAGGCGTTTGTTTCTTCAGATATTGTCCCAGGATTTCCATTAGATAACTGCTCGGGAATTATTTTAAGATTGTAAAAGAGGAATCACTTAACAGATTATTGAATTGTTTTATGGAATTGTGAATAAAATTGTCAAAGACGTGCTTCCATAAACACGTTTTAATTTAACACATTAAATATTGTACTATGTATGGTGTAAAACGAAAATTTGAAAAAAAAAAATAGTAACATACTTTTACAAAACCTCAAACATTTCCTTGTTTTCACGCACCTCTACATATGTAACCCCTTAAACAGGAATTTCCCCAAAAATCACCCAACTAACAATTGCAAGTCACAAACAAGCAAGCTTGCTGAATTGTTGCTTAATAATGGTTATGATAGCTGAACTAAAATTATGCTCTACAAATTACTGTTAAAATTATTTTTCAATTGAGAAAGTAGTCAATGTTCGACTTTCCTCATCGGTATCAACAATGATAAATTAAAACACTTTTCAAAAGTTTAACAAGAAATTTATTCGACAAGCATTGATTCCTTAACAAAAGAGTTTAACAAAACATTTGTCTGCATCTTATTAAGCTGATGTATCGATAAGCATATGTCTGAACAATCTGCTTTTCACTTGTCAAATAAACGCCTTCAGCCCGTCATAGTTTGACTCAGAACTTTGTTCGGATTATGAGATAAATCACTGCTAAAACTGTTGAGACAACCAAGTTATTAAAGAAACAATATTTTAAACGAATCACACAAAATAAAACAGAATAGAATTATGTAGTTTAACATTGAGTGCCAAAAGACGTAATCAACGTAGAAATAAGGCATTTATTTATAATTAATAGTCTGTAACAAGATATCTTGTACCTTGATTATTATATTTTTTATCTCCCGCTGCAGTTCGATTGTACGAGACGCTTGGATCGATGCATTTGACATTTTAGTGCTGTCGTGTTTACTGAATACACAGCGCAACATTTTTTTGTCTCAAGAGCAAACTTATGTGTCTCTGATAGATTTTGGCCCGCTGAATCCGAATCCGGGCTCAGATTTGCTCCAGCACGTCACAATTTTGAGCTATACCTAAATTTATAGGGCAAAATGTGCGATTATGGACTTTTTTGATTACTTGTCATTAAGCATGGACATATTTTTTTTAAGCAATTAAAGTGTAAATTGATCAGTTTAACGACTCATGCAAACTATTTCGTTTTGTCAAATCAAAGCAAAAATTCTTCCGTAAATTCCACCTGGAAACTTCTCTTAAAATCCTTTAGTATCCTTGATTGATTCTTGAGTGCTTTGCCCAAATACTCATACACCATCACCATAGCTTGGGTCCCTTCAAATTGCTCGATTCCAAGCAATGAGAAAGCGAACTCTTTGGCTAAGGTGGCCGCTAAAGGTAATATTCACAAACGACAAATCGCCTCACACGATTTTTTGCATTGGCTCGTTTGGAGACCTTGATCAGCTGGCAAAGATGGAGAAATGGGTAGATGGTTCAACTCTATCATACCACAAGTATCGAAGAAATCATGGTTGATGGAGTGGATTTAGACCGCGATTTCATGTATGTAATAGGTTGGTTGGTTCAGCATTGTGGTTACTTGATTAGTAGAGGATAATTGGGTTTGGGACTGAGGGGGTCGTCATTGATTCTGCCGACACCATTGAGTGCTCATTGTTGGCGATTGTGTTGGTGACGATTTGTTTAGCTTTAACCCTCTAATACCCAAATTTTTGATTTTGATCTAAATATCATTTTTCGTCATATAAAATCGATTTAAACATGTTTTGGAAGATGATTCTTTTTAATTCTCGATTTCGTGAATTTCAGTTTTTGATTTTTCTAATTTTTATTTTTGAACATCCCTACAGTTTTATATTTTTCCCGGAAGCCCATTTGGGGTACGGATTTTTTGAGATGAAAACATTTTGAGATTTTATGATAATTGTTGAAGTATTTTTATTTTAAATTTTTTCCATAGTAAATTTTATTTTCCGTGTAATTTTAAGGAAAATAATTTTGGAGTGTATTCAAATCCCTTAAACTATAAAACTAGGATAGAATGATTTGGGAAAAATTTAAAACATGTTAATTATAGCGATTCAATACGAAATAAACAATGACTTCTAGAAGGTGACTAAAACATCAATTTTTCATTGATTTTTAAAAAATGTAAATACGCTTTAAAATACACCAAAAACCATTTTGAGATATACAAAACAGTCCTAAATATCAGCCAAAAATATAAAAAAAATTATTTTCCACGAAACAAAAATTACAAAAATGCTCAAGCTATACCCCGTCTAAAGGCGGGGTTGGGTATTAGAGGGTTAATGATCTCATTTATTCCACGCACAGACTTTGGAAAGAGGGACTGCTTTGTAATGCAAGAGAGGGATTTAAAGTCTGGGTTACTGGTGCTGGTGGGGGTTTGTGCTGGGGGGTTTGCTCGATTGGTTATTCACTGGTGGTGGCCAGTCGATCGACTTGTCGGCGCTGCCTGTCATTTGGATCTTGGGGTTTGCGCTCTTGAGGTTCGGGACGTTGTTGCTTCGCTTTAATACTAATATTCCTTGTTTGATTTAACTGACTGTTATGTACAAAAACGATCAAAAACGATCAAATCTGACTATACATTAGCGTGGTTCAAAAAATCGTTTTTGCTCCACACCGCTTATTCGATTCCTACCCAGATTATATGCCTTCTCCAAAGAGCTCATTTGGTTGAAAATTGAGACTGCACAAGCCCTTCAAAGTTTGTATGGGAATTTCTATGGGAAACCGATGTTTTTCATTCAAATCACCGTAGCATTTCCCCAAGTGCCCTAGTGGGTTAGTTGACCCTTGGTAATCCTAAGTTACTCTATCAGCTACAACTTTGCCGAAGACCGCATTCAAATCGGGCGTCTTATTAATTAGTTACCGATTTTTATCCAGAATCTAAATCTCTACTCATGATGGATAAACTATTCGGTGGGCATCACTGCATTTTGCTTTGAAACATAGTAGCCATGATATCAGTATGCTATCTTAGGCGCCATATACAGCAATGTTGCTTGCTGGGAAGCTGAAGGATCACTCTTAAAGTTTGTCCAGGTGGATACAAATCGATAACTAATTTATGAGGCGTCCGATTTGAATGTGATCTTCGGTAAAGTTGTAGCTGATTAAATGGCATAGGAGTACCAATGGGTAGCTAACCCTCTAGGGCACTTGGGGAAATGCTACCATCGATTGAATGAAAAACATCGTTTTCCCATAGTAATTCCCATACAAACTTTGAAGAGCTTGTGCAGTCTCAATTTTCAACCAAATGAGCTGAAATTTTGGGAGAAGACATAGAATCTGGTTAGGAATCGAATAAGCAGTGTGGAGCAAAAACGATTTTTTGAACCACGCTACTATACATGTCAATGGTTGCTATTTCACAGATTGCCAGATTTAAAGATAATAGCTCAATAGGGAGTTAGCAATCAGAGTGGATTAGAAAGAGTGAAAAGACAACGCAGATGGGCAAATGCCAGGGGATGCGTTGATATTAGCAGAATAGCAGAATATAATATGTTGGTTGGTGTCCAATCACCATACCAGAAAGCAATCTCTGTGACTGTAGCATGGCTCAGGATATCGTACATGTCGTGTGAGGATGCGATGAGCATCGTGAGGTTGGATCTATCTGAGCTGTACGAAGTGTTGGTAGGCCGTGATTTGGAGTACATGAATATCATTTATCAGTTTTTGAAACGTGTTGATATCAGAATCTGATTGTTGCACTTCCTGGTCTTCATCGTCAACGTTGTTTTTTTATCGTTCTCTGTATTTCGTCGTCCCCTTCAGTTTGCCATCTTCTTGTCATTGTCCACCGATAAATTCCTTTCCTTTTGGTTCCGTAATAGATTAGGTCAGTCTCAAGGAACGTCCACAAACAACGTAGCATTCTAAGGAAGGGGGCTACCCGAGCAGGAGAAAATAGCTGTAGAATACCAAACTTAGGTATGCAGAACCCAATAGCTACAATTTTAAAATGAGGTATGAAGGAGCCCTGCATTAGCATTAGCATTAGCATTAGCATTAGCATTAAGCAAGTCGCACAAATTCGTAGGTGGTACAGCCCTGGATCGCTGTTATGAGGGTTGCATCCTTCCTGTCCGTTACCAAAGCACAAAGATTTGGGACTAATCTCTGACTCTTAGACAAGATTGACGCAATCCTCCAACGGTCGAGTGCTGTCCTGGCCACGTCCTTGCGACAGCTGAGGGATGGGAAAGGAAGATTAGTTGGACACCTATGAAAGTACATAGAGACCTCTACATTCTTTCAGGCCTAGGCGTCACGGGAATTTGGGTGTTAGTGGAAGGGTAAAGTTTAAAGGAAACGTTTGGTCAACGTTCAGGTGCACAAAATATTTTTGGTTCCTTTGGTTCCCTTCCCAATTTGATCCTTTTTTGGGTATTCAAATCTGAAATAGAAAAGAAAAATTATAGATTTACCTGAATTCTCCTCTATGAAATTGTAGATTTACCTGAATCCCTTTGAAGTAAAACGTTTATAAGTACATAAAAAACAATAAAACAGATCGAGCGCGAAATATTTTTTTTATTTATAAAAAGAAAATCGTGCCAATTATCGTTCCTCTCAATCCCAACCATGTGTCCGCATCCCATGACACACGCATTCCAGCCCCAACTGCAAGGTCGTTCGCATCGCCCTGCACCCTGACCTGACTGGTCAGTTGATGAAACCGAAGAAGACGTCACAGACGAGGCCGAAACATATATCCGTTACAGATAGCCGGAACCAAAAGGAACAACACCTGATCCGAACATCCTTTTACTTACAGGTAGCGTACCTACAATACTTGTCAAACGCGCGCATCTATTTTTCATTTGTTCGCGCGATACAATTTCGAAAACGATTGATTTTGCTGTGAGACTTATTCCACGCATCTAGAAACGATTTAGTCCAAACAAATTTTCACACTATTTTTAGACAAACTTTTTACATTTCACAAGAAGCCCTTACGCGTGGCTATCATCTAGATGAAATATTTTACTGTAGTAAACTATTTCCATTCCATGAGGGGTTTGGTTCTACTCATGATTACTTGCCCCACATGGTAAAATACGTATAAAATGGAACAGACTTACCAGAGAGATGAGATTTGTTAACATTAACAAACCCGAAACCCGAAGGGATTTGGAAAATGTTTGAATCGATGCAGTAATTTTCTCCACTTAGGTTTGCTCATCCTTCCTCATTACGACTATTACCAGTGCTTGCAAAGGATCGCTACACCACTGCTCTTCAACTTTGCTTCAGCCAAACGATAGACACCAGTGAACGAAATCCTGATCGTCGTTCGTTATCCACCATAGTCATTCCCAATTTTTCGATTTCACATAAACTAACAAGAAAAACTAAATAAAGTACTTTCTAATCGTTCAGGTATGAAGGAGCCCTGCATAAGACATAAAATACCTAAAATAATAACTGGTGACATCAGGTATTGTAATACCTCAAATATATCTGGCTATTTTTCCATACAAATAGTATTTTTTCCATAACACAGCGTAACAAAAATTAACTTTTGGTCAGTCTCAAGAGCAAACTCATGTGTCTCTGTCAGATTTTGGGCCGCTGAATCCGAAACCTGGCTCAGATTTGCTCCAGCACGTCACAATTTTGAGCTATACCTCAATTTATAGGGCAAAGTATGCGATTTTGGGCTTTTTTGACTGCAAGCCATTAAGCATGGAAATATATTTTTAAAGTAACCAAAAGGTAGATTAGTCAATTTACATCTAAATTAACGACTCATGCAAAATATTTCATTTTACAAAATCGAATTTGATAGTTTCAAGCGATTTATGTTAAGTACGATATTTCCCATACAAGCCACCCTTCAAAAGTTGCATGCAAGTTTACATACTAATATAAATTGTTTAACTCTATCAAATTTAATTTGGGAAAACAAAATATTTTGCATGAGTCGTTATTATAGATGTTAATTGAGCAATATATCTTTCGATTGCTTAAAAAATATATTTCCATGCTTAATGGCTTGCAGTCAAAAAAGCCCAAAATCGCATATTTTGCCCTATACATTGAGGTATAGCTCCAAATTGTGACGTGCTGGAGCAAATCTGAGCCCGGATTCAGATTCAGCAGCCCAAAATCTGTCAGAGACACATAAGTTTGCTTTTTAGACAAAAAAATGTTGCGCTATGCAATTGAACAATACCTCAAGCAGTCCCCAACACCAAACCAATAACTAGTTGAGGTATTTTCCGTCGGTAACTCAATACCTGCATTATACCTTAATAAGCTATTTTCAATACCAGGAAAACCGACCAACACCTCATCTTGGTATGCTGCAGTTATATATCACTTATTCGTTCCTGTTGGGGTAGTCTCTGATTTTGTTTTTTTTTTTATTGCAAAATAGGCTATGAGGGGGAAGGAGATTGAAAAAATTCGTCCAAAAACTGCTACGTCATTTCTGGATGATCCTTTAGTACTTATAATGTAGCAAATAGTCACTTAAATTGCTCCGTTGCCACTCCGTAGACACGCCAACTGCTGCCAATTCGCGTGAATCATCTAGGGCGCTGTCCATCGTCATCGGGGTGGCACGGTGTATTTTATGGATGATCAGGGCAACCGGTTAAAAGTCATGGACCAGAATCTCCAAATCCGGCTGATTGTAGTGGAAACCGTTTGTGTGGGATGCCCAAAACGGCCCTGTTAGGAATTGCAGCCGAGTTTCGGAGGTAAACTGAGGTAATGTTGGATTCAGGAGATCAAATCCCGATGTGGGTGTATCTGATGCTCGGTAGACCTTACAGCCCGGGTTGAGATGTCGGGGATGCTCAGATATCACCCAGTGAGTGTTCGAGTGGTCTGAGATGGGATTTATAACCTTGCATTTTCGGATCGAGCTTGGTATTCAGCTTACGCATATGCTTGAAATTGATGGTTGAATTCGGTTTACGAAATTGTCTCCGGTACATTTTTCCAGGAATGCTATTGTCTTCCACGTCGTCCTTTGGATGATTAAGTGTTGCCATGTGCTCCCACAGCGAAGATGCTAGAACAGTTTTGGCAGGGATGCCATATATACAGATTTTTGGAAATGCGTATAATTTTATCTTATATGAAATACAGATTTTTTAACTGTAGGGGCTATTTTATGTTTGTATAGGATGCAGATTTCTGAAATTTGTGAAACTGATTTTAAAAAAATAATCTGGAACCCTTGAGTCTTGGATTCCCTAGACCAGTCTTGTAACTTGACTCCCTCGTAGTCCTCAGGTAAACAGGACCAGGGCTTTTTTGTGCATCATGCAGACCATACCGAGCGATAGAGGTTACCTAAGTAACATTTCAAGTTTTGTTCGGCTCTATAAGAGATCTTCATGACAAATTTTATAAAACTGGTTTATACATATCCACCTCTTGATAACCTCTTTAAGAGCATCTTCCGGCTAAGTGGACCACTCTCAGCGATATTTTGCAAACCACATTAAGAGTAGCAATAAAACTGTTTTAAAACCTAGTTGATTTTTTGTTCCATTATCTAAAAGAGGTTATGATGATTGTTGTTGTTTTTTTTTCAACAAAAACTATGACAGCTCAAGATGCAGAGAAACTTCTTAGATGGCCCGTAAAGTTCAGGAGAATACATCATTCGTAAGTACAAAGCGATCATTTCAGAGTAATATTTTAGTAGTTATTGTGATGGTAGGCTTATGCGCATTCAATTTTTTCGTGAATATTGGGGTTGCAGAAACATAAAATTAATGCGCTTCGAAAATGGTGCATGTCATCATCTTGGAATGAATTATATCAAGTATTTGATTTAGTAAAACTATCTCGAATCACAAGAAAACTCAGTTTAGAGAGTTTATTTATGTGAGCATGTTATGGAACTGGTGGCAAACTATCGGTTCATTGCTTATTTGAGCAAAATTAACTATTTTCCATTTACGTCAGCTAATTCTTCAATATGGCGACGACAATAATTAGCGAAAAAAGCAAGCAAGAAAGCAAGTTTACTTTTATGATGACCGCAATAAACTTAGCAGTGTCATAGTTCCTGCTGTTCCACCAACAGATGTCGAACAGATCGCCATCTGTTGAGAGTTTTAATAGTTTTATTGTGATAATAATGAAGGCCAGAAGGTTTACATATCGGAGAATTTTGTTTACTTTCAAAATCTGGCTTCATGGATATTTTCAAGTTATATACCATAAAACATTTCATCAATGGTTTTCATAAAAGTAGTTATGAAACTGTGAGTTTTAATTATTGCTGTAATAAAACCCTAATAAAAATCAAACAAATCCAATCCGCATTGTCAGTACGACCAGAACTTACGCACTGTCTAGTTCCTGGCTTGGATTTTGAGGGGCCGAAGGAAGTGGTCAGTGGTCAGTGGGAGGAATATGTGTGTCCTGAAGGAAAGTCGTCAAAGATCGAAATTGGGGGTTCATCTCTCTTTGGTTGAGTGGCGTGACCATTTCAGCGTCCTTTGCAGCAATTTCTGCATTTTGGATGGCATGCGTTTTCCAAGCATTCGATGGTTGTCATGATGCTGGTCACTTATCGAACAAGGTCCTTGATGGTGCCGTGGTTTCGTATAACCTCGATTAGCTCGTTCATATTGCTAACCATTAGCGCCATCTCCATCTCAGGGAGGTGTTTCTCCATGGGTTTGGTGTTGGTTTTGAGTAGGGCGCTGTCCCTTTTCAAAGCATTAATGTTGTCTCCATGACTAGCGTTTACTGTGTCCGAGTCGGTCACACGACTGCGTGTCGAATTTGTCCGGATTTGGAAGACCGGCGAGCTTGAGGATAAGATACTCCATCAACAATTCGAATTCTCTGAATATTCAACTCGCGAAAGTACATCAGACATTTCCGGCTTTAAGCCGCGTTTGCCTTATAGTGCTTGCAGTAAGCTGTCTCGGTACATGGCTGCATGGGCTGCTCGGAGGTCTGTTCCATAGGGACTCCTTGTGGGTTGTAGGTTCCGTTTGTATGGTTTTTGCAACATCTTCCACAGACTCGTGTTGACCGCTTCCACCGCTTTCCAGTGTGGCCATACTCCCAGCAGTGGAAGCATAGCATCGGAGACGGATAGTAATTGCGTGTCCAATACCGCGACCAACTGAAATCGACCTGCGGAGGAATTACTGATTTTGGAATGATTCGACTGGGATTTTTGATAACTATGAAAGTTTTTCGGCTTTTAGTCACGAAAAAAAAACGTTGGTACTTTCATATTATTGCCAACGTTTTGATCCTAGGTTTGCGAACTTCCTCAGGGCTCGATTATCACAGGCTGATTAAGATCGAGCTTTGAGAAAGATACTAACCTTAGGATCGAAACGCTAGCGATGATATAGAAGAATCAACGGTTTTTCCGTGATTGAAAGCCGAAAAACTCCCATAAGAGGAATTACCGTAGCTGAAATGGTAAGAATGATCTTCCGTGTGTCTTCCCAGTCATCGCTGGCGTATTTCTTGAATTCGGCGGAGAGCTTTGATCCCTTGGAGTCAACTGCGCGGCCAAGTAGTCGTCCGAGATGCTTGTGATATCGGCATTGGAGACAACGCACATACACGGGTTCTTCGTCGGGTGCTCGGTTAACTTCATTTCCGTTCCTTCCGATAGCTTGCTCATTCCGAGCAGAAGAAAATAACAAGAGAATAACATATCTTAAATACTACAAAACCTTGATATGCCCTTCATTAGGTGGTAATAAGAGGCAAAGTAACAAAAACGAATACCAAAATTTTGTATAAATAACACCTAGAAAATAACAAGTCTTGTTATTTCAATAATAAATACATACCAAAAATTTCAATTGTTGTATTTGTTATTCCAAAGTATAACATTTCTTGTTATTTAATGTTTCATTTGTTCGATGACTTCATGATGTAATAGCAAATCTTGTTCTTCGGTTATTTTCACTGCTAAACCAACAAATACTACATCAATACCAAATTCTGCTCAAATACCTCCAATTGTTATTGTGATGTTCTCATAACATTTCGTAGAATAACGCAGCAAAAATAATTTCAGGTATTAGAGCACATGTTGCTCTTCGCATGGTATTTGTAAGGTATGCCCATCTGCTCGGGATCGCCATCGCAAGCAGACGCCTGAATTGATCCGGGCTTCTTAATTTGACAACATAGACCATTCCTCCAATCTCCTTGAAGGCTTCGTCCACGTATGGCACTCTTCGGTGGATAAAAAGATCATGCGGCGTGGCGTGTTTCCGTATACAGCCTCCATTCGAAGGTATTGAAGTTGTGTATAAAATGACAAATGGTTTTGAATTCGTTATGCAAATGTGTCGCCCAAGTCTTCCAAATAAACGAATAAGCATAAACAAATAATGCAATTGCTTCATTTTACTATTGATTGCTAACAATTTGACAAATACGGAATTCATAATGAAACAGTTGGAAATTTCGAACCCTTGGTATAGATGTGCGTGGAAGTGTGATTCACTTGAGACCCCCTGATCCCCTCAGAGTTAGTTTTGGACAAAAATTCATTCCAAATTGTGTTGCATCCACCAATCCGCCTAACAAAACGGCGTAGCGCAGCACATGTTGCACCGACAACGACAGAACTGTTATCGTTTGCTGGCGTAAGGTCAGAACGGCGGCAGCAAATTGTTTATCACAGCCAGTATATGTTGTCATAACGAGATAGTAAAGCAGCATGGAAAAAGTACGCCTTTTCATCATCATACACAGCGTACTGGTGAGCGAGTAGAGTAAAAAACAGTTTACCATTTCCCTTTCATTCTGGGAAGTGGCCACGGAATGAACCCCAATGGTCCACCGCCCGCCGCCACAACAAGGACAGACCAATCCATTCATCATTTTATAATTACATTTCGACGAAGTGGCAGCAATTTATCGAACGGTTGATTCAATCCAAATGGAAGGGAGGGCGGGGCGGCGCGGTCACGGTGACGGTTCGATTCCCGTTGTTTTGCGGCAACTAATTATTTTACTGCTGGCTGATGATGATGGAAACATCGAACCGTTTTCTGGCTTTGATCTTGTTCCAGTTTTTGCTCCCTTTCTCACGGCGCCGGAGTTGTCGTTTACCGCTTTGTCACTTTGATGGCTAACCAAACCACCAAGTAAATACGCGGTTTGATCGATCATTTTGGTCACGGTTTAGAGAGGAGTAATGAAGTGGTAAGGTACAATTCTCAACGGAACGTATTCGGTTGTATGGGATCGATCGGTAACTTAAAGTTAAAGTCAAAGTAATTGCGATACCACTTCTTTTACTTGGCGTTACGTTCCTACTGAAATGAAGCCTGCTTCTCACAGCTTGTGTTCTGGTTATAAGCATTTCCGCAGCTATTAACTTACTGTACATATCGTGAGACAGCTACAATCTTGTTGAATTCCCACGCCCTTATCGCTTCCACCTTCTAGGACTCTTCAGTGACAATTTCATGATGAATAAAATGTTGCACTTTTTTGAACACCGAGAATAGGTAAACGAGCGAAATTAATTCTCGGAACTCAAAATCCTGTGAATCTGCTTGCTCTTCAACTGGTTGCAGCTCAACGAGTATATCCCATCATTAGTACACGATGTTACTCCTTCCACCACCAGCTTATCCCTCGGAATAGAACCCACGCGCGAAGCGAACGCTCCCGCAATCCAAACTCCATTACGGCATTCATCATCGGCTGCCAAGTTTGCAAATTAAATCCCGCTTTCACCTTCTGTGAACCGACACGGGGCCGGATCAGCTTGATGCTCGTCGTCGTCATCTTCTCTTAAGACTCAGCCATCCATCCATCTAGGCAACAATTCCCGGCGAAGTGGAATGACGTGGGTACCTCTAGCTATACAGACTACAGACCCGCACAGAAGATGCGGAGGCTCGGCGGGAGGTTGGATCATTGTAACAAATTGTGTGCAAAATGAGTGCTCTTAGGCGGAAAACAAAAACACAACTTTTTCAACTTACTGTTCCGTACGGCCTTTATGTAGGATTTGCCCGGTGGAGTAGAATACGAAGAGGGAAGTTTTCAAACTCCTTGAAAATATTTCCGGTATCGGACTTTTAAGGGCTGTAGTTATTGTCAGAGGCGTAGCGGTTCGGGTTATTGGAAATTATTTTTGATGAAGATTGGATTGAAATCCAGGGAGGATTGACAGCAGAATCGAGAGAGAATTCTCAACAGAATATTGACAGGATTCTCAGCAGAATCCCGAAAGTAGTTACAGCAGAATCCTGAGAGGATCCCTGGAAGAATCCTCCGAGAATATTCTCTGAAGAAACCTGAGAGGACTTTCAGCAGAATCCAAGGAGGACTCTCAGCAAAATCCAGAGGAGACACTCAGCAGAATCAAGAGATCTAGAGAGGATTCCCACCAGAATCCAGTGAGACTTCACAGCAGAATCCAGAGAGGATTTTTAACTAAAGGCAGAGAGGACTCTCAGCAGAACCCACAGAGGATTCTCAACAGAAACGAGAGATGATTCCCAGCAGTATCCAGAGAGAAACCTCAACAGAATCCTGAGAGGATTCTCAACAGAATCCTGAGAGAATTCTCAACAGAATCCTGAGAGAATTCTCAACAGAATCCTGAGAGAATTTTCAACAGAATCCTGAGAGGATTCTCAACAGAATCCTGACAGGATTCTCATCAGAATTCTGAGAGGATTATAATCAGAATCCTGAGAGGATTCTCATCAAAACCCTGAAAGGATTCTCATCAGAATCCTGAGAGGATTCTCATCAGAATTCTGAGAGGATTCTCATCAGAATCCAGAGAGGATTCTCATCAGAATCCTGAGAGGATTCTCATCAGAATCCTGAGAGGATTCTCATCAGAATCCTGAGAGGATTCTCATCAGAATCCTGAGAGGATTCTCATCAGAATCCTGAGAGGATTCTCATCAGAATCCTGAGAGGATTCTCATCAGAATCCTGAGAGGATTCTCATCAGAATCCTGAGAGGATTCTCAACAGAATCCTGAGAGGATTCTCATCAGAATCCTGAGAGGATTCTCATCAGAATCCTGAGAGGATTCTCAACAGAATCCTGAGAGGATTCTCAACAGAATCCTGAGAGGATTCTCAACAGAATCCTGAGAGGATTCACAACAGAATCCTGAGAGGATTCTCAACAGAATCCTGAGAGGATTCTCAACAGAATCCTGAGAGGATTCTCAACAGAATCCTGAGAGGATTCTCAACAGAATCCTGAGAGGATTCTCAACAGAATCCTGAGAGGATTCTCAACAGAATCCTGAGAGGATTCTCAACAGAATCCTGAGAGGATTCTCAACAGAATCCTGAGAGGTATCTCAACAGAATCCTGAGAGGATTCTCAACAGAATCCTGAGAGGATTCTCAACAGAATCCTGAGAGGATTCTCAACAGAATCCTGAGAGGATTCTCAACAGAATCCTGAGAGGATTCTCAACAGAATCCTGAGAGGTATCTCAACAGAATCCTGAGAGGATTCTTAACAGAATCCTGAGAGGATTCTCAACAGAATCCTGAGAGGATTCTCAACAGAATCCTGAGAGGATTCTCAACAGAATCCTGAGAAGATTCTCAACAGAATCCTGAGAGGATTCTCAACAGAATCCTGAAAGGATTCTCAACAGAATCCTGAGAGGATTCTGAGAGGACAGAATCCTGAGAGGATTCTCAACATAATCCTGAGAGGATTCTGAACAGAATCCTGAGAGGATTCTCATCAGAATCCTGAGAGGATTCTCAACAGAATCCTGAGAGTATTCTCAACAGAATCCTGAGCGGATTCTCAACAGAATCCTGAGAGGATTCTCAACAGAATCCTGAGAGGATTCTCAACAGAATCCTGAGAGGATTCTCAACAGAATCCTGAGAGGATTCTCAACAGAATCCTGAGAGGATTCTCAACAGAATCCTGAGAGGATTCTCAACAGAATCCTGAGAGGATTCTCAACAGAATCCTGAGAGGATTCTCAACAGAATCCTGAGAGGATTCTCAACAGAATCCTGAGAGGATTCTCAACAGAATCCTGAGAGGATTCTCAACAGAATCCTGAGAGGATTCTCAACAGAATCCTGAGAGGATTCTCAACAGAATCCTGAGAGGATTCTCAACAGAATCCTGAGAGGATTCTCAACAGAATCCTGAGAGGATTCTCAACAGAATCCTGAGAGGATTCTCAACAGAATCCTGAGAGGATTCTCAACAGAATCCTGAGAGGATTCTCAACAGAATCCTGAGAGGATTCTCAACAGAATCCTGAGAGGATTCTCAACAGAATCCTGAGAGGATTCTCATCAGAATCCTGAGAGGATTCTCATCAGAATCCTGAGAGGATTCTCATCAGAATCCTGAGAGGATTCTCATCAGAACCCTGAGAGGATCCTCATCAGAATCCTGAGAGGATTCTCATCAGAATCCTGAAAGGATTCTCATCACAATCCTGAGAGGATTCTCATCAGAATCCTGAGAGGATTCTCATCAGAATCCTGAGAGGATTTTCATCACAATCCTGAGAGGATTCTGAGGAATTATAAGAGGCTTCTCATCAGAATCCTGAGAGGATTTTCATCGGAATCCTGAGAGGATTCTCAACAGAATCCTGAGAGGATTCTCAACAGAATCCTGAGAGGATTCTCAACAGAATCCTGAGAGGATTCTCAACAGAATCCTGAGAGGATTCTCAACAGAATCCTGAGAGGATTCTCAACAGAATCCTGAGAGGATTCTCAACAGAATCCTGAGAGGATTCTCAACAGAATCCTGAGAGGATTCTCAACAGAATCCTGAGAGGATTCTCAACAGAATCCTGAGAGGATTCTCAACAGAATCCTGAGAGGATTCTCAACAGAATCCTGAGAGGATTCTCAACAGAATCCTGAGAGGATTCTCAACAGAATCCTGAGAGGATTCTCAACAGAATCCTGAGAGGATTCTCAACAGAATCCTGAGAGGATTCTCAACAGAATCCTGAGAGGATTCTCAACAGAATCCTGAGAGGATTCTCAACAGAATCCTGAGAGGATTCTCAACAGAATCCTGAGAGGATTCTCAACAGAATCCTGAGAGGATTCTCAACAGAATCCTGAGAGGATTCTCAACAGAATCCTGAGAGGATTCTCAACAGAATCCTGAGAGGATTCTCAACAGAATCCTGAGAGGATTCTCAACAGAATCCTGAAAGGATTCTCAACAGAATCCTGAAAGGATTCTCAACAGAATCCTGAGAGGATTCTCATTAGAATCCTGAGAGGATTCTCATCAGAATCCTGAGAGGATTCTCAAGAGAATCCTGAGAGGATTCTCAACAGAATCCTGAGAGGATTCTCAAGAGAATCCTGAGAGGATTCACAAAAGAATCCTGAGAGGATTCACAAAAGAATCCTGAGAGGATTCTCAACAGAATCCTGAGAGGATTCTCAACAGAACCCTGAGAGGATTCTCAACAGAATCCTGAGAGGATTCTCAACAGAATCCTGAGAGGATTCTCAACAGAATCCTGAGAGGATTCTCAACAGAATCCTGAGAGGATTCTCAACAGAATCCTGAGAGGATTCTCAACAGAATCCTGAGAGGATTCTCAACAGAATCCTGAGAGGATTCTCAACAGAATCCTGAGAGGATTCTCAACAGAATCCTGAGAGGATTCTCAACAGAATCCTGAGAGGATTCTCAACAGAATCCTGAGAGGATTCTCAACAGAATCCTGAGAGGATTCTCAACAGAATCCTGAGAGGATTCTCAACAGAATCCTGAGAGGATTCTCAACAGAATCCTGAGAGGATTCTCAACAGAATCCTGAGAGGATTCTCAACAGAATCCTGAGAGGATTCTCAACAGAATCCTGAGAGGATTCTCAACAGAATCCTGAGAGGATTCTCAACAGAATCCTGAGAGGATTCTCAACAGAATCCTGAGAGGATTCTCAACAGAATCCTGAGAGGATTCTCAACAGAATCCTGAGAGGATTCTCAACAGAATCCTGAGAGGATTCTCAACAGAATCCTGAGAGGATTCTCAACAGAATCCTGAGAGGATTCTCAACAGAATCCTGAGAGGATTCTCAACAGAATCCTGAGAGGATTCTCAACAGAATCCTGAGAGAATTCTCAACAGAATCCTGAGAGGATTCTCAACAGAATCCTGAGAGGATTCTCAACAGAATCCTGAGAGGATTCTCAACAGAATCCTGAGAGGATTCTCAACAGAATCCTGAGAGGATTCTCAACAGAATCCTGAGAGGATTCTCAACAGAATCCTGAGAGGATTCTCAACAGAATCCTGAGAGGATTCTCAACAGAATCCTGAGAGGATTCTCAACAGAATCCTGAGAGGATTCTCAACAGAATCCTGAGAGGATTCTCAATAGAATCCTGAGAGGATTCTCAATAGAATCCTGAGAGGATTCTCAACAGAATCCTGAGAGGATTCTCGACAGAATCCTGAGAGGATTCTCGACAGAATCCTGAGAGGATTCTCATCAGAATCCTGAGAGGATTCTCATCAGAATCCTGAGAAGATTCTCATCAGAATCCTGAAAGGATTCTCATCAGAATCCTGAGAGGATTCACAACAGAATCCTGAGAGGATTCTCAACAGAATCCTGAGAGGATTCTCAACAGAATCCTGAGAGGATTCTCAACAGAATCCTGAGAGGATTCTCAACAGAATCCTGAGAGGATTCTCAACAGAATCCTGAGAGGATTCTCAACAGAATCCTGAGAGGATTCTCAACAGAATCCTGAGAGGATTCTCAACAGAATCCTGAGAGGATTCTCAACAGAATCCTGAGAGGATTCTCAACAGAATCCTGAGAGGATTCTCAACAGAATCCTGAGAGGATTGTCAACAGAATCCTGAGAGGATTCTCAACAGAATCCTGAGAGGATTCTCAACAGAATCCTGAGAGGATTCTCAACAGAATCCTGAGAGGATTCTCAACAGAACCCTAGAGGATTCTCAACAGAATCCTGAGAGAATTTTCAACAGAATCCTGGGAGGATTCTCAACTAAATCCTGAGAGGATTCTCATCAGAATCCTGAGAGGATTCTCATCAGAATCCTGAGAGGATTCTCATCAGAATTCTGAGAGGATTCTCATCAGAACCCTAAGAGGATTCTCATCAGAATCCTGAGAGGATTCTCATCAGAACCCTGAGAGGATTCTCATCAGAACCCTGAGAGGATTCTCATCAGAATCCTGAGAGGATTCTCATCAGAACCCTGGGAGGATTCTCATCAGAATCCTGAGAGGATTCTCATCAGAATCCTGAGAGGATTCTCATCAGAATCCTGAGAGGATTTTCATCGAAATCCTGAGAGGATTCTCATCCGAATCCTGAGAGGATTCTCATCAGAATCCTGAGAAGATTCTCATCAAAATCCTGAAAGGATTCTCAACAGAATCCTGAGAGGATTCTCATCAGAATCCTGAGAGGATTCTCAACAGAATCCTGAGAGGATTCTCAACAGAATCCTGAGAGGATTCTCAACAGAATCCTGAGAGGATTCTCAACAGAATCCTGAGAGGATTCTCAACAGAATTCTGAGAGGATTCTCAACAGAATCCTGAGAGGATTCTCAACAGAATCCTGAGAGGATTCTCAACAGAATCCTGAGAGGATTCTCAACAGAATCCTGAGAGGATTCTCAACAGAATCCTGAGAAGATTCTCAACAGAATCCTGAGAGGATTCTCAACAGAATCCTGAGAGGATTCTCAACAGAATCCTGAGAGGATTCTCAACAGAATCCTGAGAGGATTCTCAACAGAATCCTGAGAGGATACTGAACAGAATCCTGAGAGGATTCTGAACAGAATCCTGAGAGGATTCTGAACAGAATCCTGAGAGGATTCTGAACAGAATCCTGAGAGGATTCTGAACAGAATCCTGAGAGGATTCTGAACAGAATCCTGAGAGGATTCTGAACAGAATCCTGAGAGGATTCTGAACAGAATCCTGAGAGGATTCTGAACGGAATCCTGAGAGGATTCTGAACAGAATCCTGAGAGGATTCTGAATAGAATCCTGAGAGGATACTGAACAGAATCCTGAGAGGATTCTCAACAGAATTCTGAGAGGATTCTGAACAGAATTCTGAGAGGATTCTGAACAGAATTCCGAGAGGATTCTGAACTGAATTCCGAGAGGATTCTGAACAGAATCCTGAGCGGATTCTGATCAGAATCCTGAGCGGATTCTGAACAGAATCCTGAGCGGATTCTGAACAGAATCCTGAGCGGATTCTGAACAGAATCCTGAGCGGATTCTGAACAGAATCCTGAGCGGATTCTGAACAGAATCCTGAGCGGATTCTGAACAGAATCCTGAGCGGATTCTGAACAGAATCCTGAGCGGATTCTGAACAGAATCCTAAGAGGATTCTCAACAGAATCCTGAGAGGATTCTCATCAGAATCCCGCAGGGATTTTCATCAGAATCCTGAGAGGATTCTAAACAGCATCTTGAGAGGATTCTCAACAGTATCCTGAGAGGATTCTTTGCAGAATCCTGAGAGGGTTCTCTACAGAATCCTGAGAGGATTCTCTACAGAATTCTGAGAGAATTCTCAATCAACAGAATCCTGAGAGGATTCTCAACAAAATCCTGAGAGGATTCTCAACAGAATCCTGAGAGGATTCTCAACAGAATCCTGAGAGAATTCTCAATCAACAGAATCCTGAGATGATTCTCAAGAGAATCCTGAATCCTTACCAGCATCCTGAGAAGATTTTCAGCAGAATCTTTAAAGGTTTTTCATCAGAATCCTGAAAGGATTCTCATTAAAATCCTGAAAGGATTCTCAGCAGAATCCTGAAAGGATTTTCTGCAGAATCCTGAGAGGATTCCTAGCAGAATCCTGAGAGGATTTCTAGCAGTATACTGATAGGATTCAAAGCACAATCCTGATAGGACTCTCAGCCGAATCCTGTGGATGCTTTGGATTTGATTTGAATTTAAGTCGGTTTTGGTTTTAGGATATATTTGTATTGAAATTGGATTGGATTTGTATTGAAATTGGATTTGGATTGGATTTGGATTGAATTTGGATTGGATTTTGAATTTGGAATGTTTAAATTTCCACATACGCCACTTGCCATCCCAGCAATGCCCTTCGCTTTCCATGTTCGCCACGGAAAGGAAAATCGAGAAAAACTTTTTCCCACCCTTCTCGTTCGCATTTATGCCACACCATCCATTACCCGCAAAATAGCCCCAGAACGCGCGGCGTTCCAACCCCGATTCATGGCCACAGGCAAACATTTACTTTTTATTCAGTTTTGATACTTTGCATGCCAATGATGCAGCAGTTTCGAAAGCTTCTCCCGTTTTTCGCTCCCTTTGGTCGTCGGTCGGAAAGGCTCCGAATCCGCGCTTTGTGGAAGCAGTTGAAAGAGAGGTGGGAGTTTTCCTCCATCATTACCGCCACCGTTTGCCGCCAGAATCGCGCGCGCGAGGTGCGGTGCGGATAAGTTATATTTGGTTAATTCAGAGAGGTGAACTTTTGGGCTGCAGGTTTGGCATCGTCTGGTTTCGTGTACGGATGGCATCACAGCCACTGAGCTGGAAAAGAAAAAAAAAGTTCATGTTCGACTGTTTCTCCGAATTGTTTGGCGTGGTTTTCCTACCGAAAGATACGCCAACTTTGGTGGCATTCTTTTGAAGGAAAATGAGTGCTGCTTTTTTGGAGGATTTGCTTCATTGGGTTTTCCTGGGAAATCTTCGTTTTTTAACTTGTACTTGTTACTGGACATTTACATTTCTAAGATAACCTTAATGGAGAAGGCTGCTTTAGAATTTATCACAAAATGTTAAAGAACACCAGTCTCCGGTTAACAGTTACGTAGAAGAGCAACAGAAAGGTTCCCTGGTTCCCAAAACGAATCGTGCAGGCCCGCTCGTCATGCTTCCTGAAATCGTCTACTCCGTCTTTTATCATCATCAAATTTATCCACACAGCCATATCAAATTTATCTATCCAGATTCTTCTCAGGACACTGCAGAGAATCCTTTCATCAATCGTCTCATTATCCTCTCAGGAATCTGCAAAATAATCCTGGAAAGATTCTCAACAGAATCCTGGAAGGATTCTCAACAGAATCCTGGAAGGATTCTCAACAGAATCCTGGAAGGATTCTCAACAGAATCCTGGAAGGATTCTCAACAGAATCCTGGAAGGATTCTCAACAGAATCCTGGAAGGATTCTCAACAGAATCCTGGAAGGATTCTCAACAGAATCCTGGAAGGATTCTCAACAGAATCCTGGAAGGATTCTCAACAGAATCCTGGAAGGATTCTCAACAGAATCCTGGAAGGCTTCTCAACAGAATCCTGGAAGGCTTCTCAACAGAATCCTGGAAGGATTCTCAACAGAATCCTGGAAGGATTCTCAACAGAATCCTGGAAGGATTCTCAACAGAATCCTGGAAGGATTCTCAACAGAATCCTGGAAGGATTCTCAACAGAATCCTGGAATGATTCTCAACAGAATCCTGGAAGGGTTCTCAACAGAATCCTGGAAGAATTCTCAACAGAATCCTGGAAGGATTCTCAACAGAATCCTGGAAGGAATCTCAACAGAATCCTGGAGGGATTCTCAACAGAATCCTAGAAGAATTCTCAACAGAATCCTGGAAGGATTCTCAACAGAATACTGGAAGGATTCTCAACAGAATCCTGGAAGGATTCTCAACAGAATCCTGGAAGGTTTCTTAACAGAATCCTGGAAGGTTTCTTAACAGCATCCTGGAAGGATTCTCAACAGAATCCTGGAAGGGATTCTCAACGGAATCCTGGAAGGATTCTCAACACGTAGAGTGTTTGACGCATTTTGACTATCAGTGGTCAGAGTCGATGCTGGGGGCACGATAGGTCTTGACATCGATAATGTCGGAAAAGAGCCGTCCGTCAATCAGCACCTTGTCGAATTGGGATTCCGTCTGTTGTGGTGATCTCCTGGTGTAACGATAAGTGAGGCTGTGCTGAAAGTAGGTGCTCTGTGTCACCTATCACTATAAAAGTTTCTCCCAACTCTAAATCCTCTAAATCTGTATAACACACCTCCTGCTGAATCACGTTTCCAGCGTTAACCAAGTAGTGAAGAGTTGACAAAACATTTGACACTATTTTTCCAAAATTTAGAACGAATCGATTAATTCTCGGATTTCACGTTGATACCGATCCTCGTCGAAAGGTGGTTCTTTATCTGCTTTTTGACCACATCACATTCACCCAGCCCACACCATCGGCCACAAGGGAACCGCAACCAACAAGTGTGAACCGAATCAGGCAAGCCTCGGACCGACCCAGGCTGATCTGATTTGATTTAATGCCTTTTAGACATCCGTTGATGGGTGGTACCGCCATGCCGCCATATCGTCGTCATTCAGAATGGGAATCATGTCCATCTGGTACGGTGGTAGGCAAGACATGGACACAGCAGAATAAAACAAAAGAAAAACGGAGAAGAGAAAAAATCAAAACACCATTCAGCTGGAAAACATTGAACCATTTTTCGTCGTCAACGGCTTTGCCACATGCCAGGAACAAGAGCAGAGGGCTGTGATGGGAATCTCTCGAGGCCATTGACGTTGACGCCATCCACCACCACCGTCCTCTAGTCTGTCGCCGATGCCAACGTCTGACTATCTATTTCTTCTGGAGGTATTGTCGCCGCCGTCAATGGGCAATGCCTAATGACGACGACGACAACGACGACCAAGCAGAACCGAACAGATGGAACAAAACAAAAGCGATCTACAAACGACGACGACGACGAATGAGTATGGGAATGAAAGCGCGGCAGACTGAGGCTGCGAGAAAGACTAAATAAAATCAATTTTATATCAACCGATTAAAATCGAATTATCACAATTATGGTGCCCCACACTCTGTTTCTGTTCTCACTTGGATCGATGGCGACGTGGTGCGGTGGACGGTGGTGAATGAGCTTTTCATTTTTTTTTTTGTAATGTGGCGAGAGCCTTCGGGAATGGGACAGACCTGGGGCTGGTCGGGAAAGCGATGCAAAACGCGTTATTGGCCAACAATTATCTCACTTAAAATCTAAATTATTTGTATCTGATTCCAACTTGTCGTAGCGATAACTTTGGATCCAGAAGTTATTGACGGGACACGGTAAAGGCTGGATAACGCGTAATACAAACTTCATTGAGGTCATTAGCCTCTTCCCAGCAACTCATGAAAACTGTGAGCATCCTTAGGGAAGATCAGGTAATCAACCCCGGTGGGTGCTTTGGTGGAAATTGTAACGAAAAATTAGAAGGAATAGAATAATACGGGATCAATGGCAATGGTAACCGAATGGATTTGCGATTGGAAACCCGGTACGTAGAACTGCTTCATTGGGAGCACCCGCATACTCGCCGATCTACTGAAGGACCACGGGTGCGGCGTCGTAGTGCCGTAGGAGGTGTGTTGGACAGGATCCATAATACGAACGGTAATCATGCCATCTACCAGAGCTGCGACAACTCACGCGAGCTGGAAACAGCTTTCATCGTGATGTGTGATATGCGGAAGCACGTGATCGGTTGGTAAGAATGTGCAGGTTTAGAATCAAGGGCTGATTCTGCAGGATCAACGTGCCCAGCCCACACTTCAGAAGTAATGATGATGGCAAGGATGTATTCTACGCGCAACTTCAACGCGAGTACGACCGCTACCCAAGGCACGACGTCAACAAGATCAGGAGGAAGAAATGCAAAGCTCAGCGTTCACCATCTGACGAATGAAAAAGATTAAAACGGCCCACGACTCATTGACCACAGAACACCAAAAACCAAAAACATGGCCATACGTAGCACCTTTGTCCCTTATCGTTACACCTGAAGACCACCACATCAAATGGAATCGCAACTTAACCACGTTCTGATATATGGATGGCACTTTCATCAACCCATACAAGTGTTCATCTACTCGCTGCAATAATTACACCGATGTTTATCTGCATAACATTAGCCATGGCTGTCTCCGCTTCTTCATGCATAACTTTTTCGACTGGTTTTCGGCTCAGACAGTCAACGAGCTTTATTTTCTTTCCCTTGCGATGCTGAAATACAGAACCGTATTCCGATCTGATGAGTTCATGCACTTCCCAACCACAGGCAGCATATTATTTTTATTCGTAGTCTTCTTCACTACCTCACAATCAGTCACGATCTTCACATGATAACTAACACATATTTCCAAAGACGTTCTATGGATTCCACTACAGCTAAGGCTTGCAACTCGTAGTTGTATCTCTTGCACTTAGTTAATGACGCTTTCCGACTAAAGTAATTAATCGGGTGAAGACCATCGTACATTCTCTGCAGAAGTATGCCCGATAAGCCATGTGGAGTGTGGACAGGCATCTGTATGTAACTCAATCTCTCTCTCTCTGGGTCGTGCATAACGAATACTATCCGGCTAACCATCACTTTTAGTTTATCAAGTGCCAATTTCTGATTGGTTCCCCACAGTAACTAAACGTCCTTCTTAGTCAGCCGTGTGAACAGTTCAGCTAAAATTCTGAATTCCTTCATAAAGCGTCTGAAATAGTTTACCAAGTCGAGGAATTACTTCACATTTCGCACACTTGTTGGAACCGGGAATTCTTTGATAGCATAAGTTTCCTCAACTCCAGGCCAAACTTCACATTCACTGATTTCGTAGCCCAGCACTTCTTCAAGAATTGTGTCTTCTCAAGATTATTATCTGTTTAACCGTTTAACCGATAAGACATTCAGGAACAACTCGAACTTCTCCATCACTTTCTTTAAAGTTTTTCTTACAAATGACACAACATCTGGGTAGGTATGCAACAACACCTTTTCGGTACAATGGCGCTATTACAACATTTATTATCCGCTGCAATACTGCGCTGCCTTCGGACATCTTCTTATACTCGTAGTGGCCTAACTGGTGTGGAAAAAGCAGTGTATTTACAGCTGGTCACCGTCAATGGAACTTGATGATATCCGCGGAATATGTATATCAATTTCCATAACCAAGCGACCTCCAATCTACTTAAGCAATCCTCGGTAATTGGCATCGGCCACTTATCTTTAATCATCTTCGCATTAATGGCACAGTACACAATAGTACACTAGAACGGTCGGACTGTTGTATGGAGACTTGGAAGGCTAAATAATGCCTGTCGCCAACAGACCTTCAACGGTATCTTCCACAACTTTATTGCGAGCATACTCCTTCGGATATTGTTTGATGTACACTGGATTTTCTTCTACTAACTCCATTTGCACATTATAATGTTCAACAGTGCTCTCCTCATAGTTTTTGGCGAAGCAATGTCGGTATCGGTATGCGGTATCGGTCTATCACCTTCAATACCATCTCACGTTCTTCGGATCCACCATCAACATTGATCTCCTCTGCTAATATTGGTTCGTATACCCGAATTTTTCACATGTTAGTTTGCAAGCTACTATTACTCCTCCAGTTCAGTGGCTTCTGCGGAAGTACTGTCGAAAGAAGCTGATCAACAGTGCAGGAATTTTCTCAATTCGCACGCTTCCTTTTTTTTT
The DNA here is from genome assembly GCF_035046485.1 of Aedes albopictus. Taxonomy (NCBI): domain Eukaryota; kingdom Metazoa; phylum Arthropoda; class Insecta; order Diptera; family Culicidae; genus Aedes; species Aedes albopictus. Next base: position 263,059,714 of record NC_085136.1, on the reverse strand, counting down.
TTTGATACATCATCTCGATCCAGAATATCTCGTCCGATTTCTGCAAAACCGAACAGCTAGTGGTATCAGCAGTCCGTCTACTTTTATATTTTTGCCTTTCTCGTACACCAAAGTGTACTGAAAGGCTATATGATCACTCAAAAAACGAATTTTCAATAGAAGGCTCGGAGGGTCAAGTAACATATACCAATCAACTCAGTTCGACGAATTGAGATGATGTCTGTATGTGCGTATGTGTGTATGTGTGTATGTGTGTATGTATGTCTGTGTACAAAAAGGTCACTCACTTTTAAGGCACTTCCCATTGGCCGATTTTTCGGATTATAGCTCGAATCGAACCGGAATTTTACCGCATTGTTTGCTATTAAAAATGGTCCGGATCGGTCAAGGCGTTCCGGAGTTATGGCCATTTGAGTGATCCGGACCAGCACCGGTAGAACTGGCTACATATAAAACTGAACCAAGTCCCCGACCAAGCCCCATCATGCGACATATCAAACTGCGGCGATTTTTGTAACCTTCAGCATGGTTGACAAATTTTGTGCGGATATTAACACAGGAGACCGAAAATTCTACGATGTCGGTCCAAAATTCAAGATGGCGGTCTAAAATCAAAAATGGCGGCTCCAAATTCAAGATGGCGGCTGTATAATGGAGTTTTAGGCCCTAAACCATGCAATATGGGTATATTTTGTATGGGGAAGATGTTTGGAGTCCAATAATGGCGACCAGTATATCCAAGATGGCGGTCTAAAATCCAAGATGGTGCCTCCAATTCAAGATGGCGGCTGGTTAATGCAGTTTTAGGCACTAAAACCATGTAACATAGGTGTATTTTGTATGGGGAAGATGTCTGGAGACCATAAATGGAATCTGAGTATCTAAGATGGTGGTCTAAAATTCAAGATGGCGGCTCCAAATTCAATATGGCGGCTGTATAACGGAGTTTTAGGCCCTAAATCATGCGATAAGGGTATATTTTGTATGGGGTAGATGTTCGGTGTCCAAAAATGGCGACATGAACATTCAAGATTAGGTTCTAAAATTCAAGCTGGCGGCTTCAAATTCAAGATGGAGGCTGTTTAAAGGAGTTTTAGAACCTAAAACCATGCAATATGGGTACATTTGGTATGGCGGTCTAAAATCCAAGATGGCGGTTTCAAATTCAAGATGGCGGTTGTTTAGTGGAGTTTTTGGCTCTAAAACCATGCAATAAGAGTATATTTTGTATGGGAAAGATGTCCGGAGTCCAAAAATGGTGACCTGAACATCCAAGATGGCGGTTCCAAATTCAAGATGGTGGTTGTAAAGTGGAGTTTGTGAATCTAAAACCATGCAATATGGTTATAATTTGTATGGAGAAGGTGTCCGGAGTCCAAAAATTGCAACCTGAATATTCAAGATAGCGGTCTAAAATACAAAATGGCGGCTCTAAATTCAAGATGGCGGCTGCATAACGGAGTTTTAGGCCCTAAAACCATGCAAGAAGAGTATATTATGTATGGGGAAAATGTCCGGAGTCCAAAACTGGCAACCTTACTATCCAAGAAAGCGGTCTAAAATTCAAAATGGCGGCTTCAAATCAAGATGGAGCCTGTTTAATGGATTTTAATCCCTAAAACTATGAAAAATTGGTATGAGGAAGGTATCCAGAGTCCAAAAATGGCGACCACAATTTCCAAGAGGGCGATCTAAAATCCAAAATGGCGGCTCCAAATTCAAGTCGGTGGCTGTTTAAAGCAGTTTTAGACCCTAACTGCAAGTAATATGGGTATATTTGGTATAGGGAAGATGTCTTCAGTCAAAAATGGCGACCGCAATATGCAAAATGGTTACCCAAACACCAAGATGACGGCTCCAAATTCAAGATGGTGGCTGTTTAATGGCGTTTTAAGCTCTAAATCCGTGTCATATGGGTTTATTTGAAATAGGGACGAATTGTGGACTCCAAAAAATGGTGACCAGATGGTGGCTGTTCAATGGAGTCCTGGGCTCTAAAACCATGCAATATGGGTATATCTGGTATGGGGAAGAAATGTGGAGTCTAAAAATAAAGATCAGAATTATCAAGATGGCGGACTTAAATCCAAAATTGCGGCTCAAAGTTCAAGATAGCGGCTTTTTGTTATGGTGAAATGGGAGAGCGTTCAGGTGCATTTTTGACTCGCATTTTTGAGAACACCGATCTCGTCATCCACAAAACGCCCGAAAACGAAAATGCTACTCAATGTTTATGACGAGTGAGCAAGGCTACTCATTGCTTTTTCAGCTCTTTTTGTTGTTTGTTGACGAGATCCGTACTTTTGGTATTTGCAAGGCAGCCATTGTGACGGCCATCTTTGGATTCGCTCATATATGTCCTTAAGACATATAGGTGCAAACATCAAAGCTACATAAACGATACGCTTTCTGGTGCCATGTAACGGATTATTGTTTAACGTATGAAAGTGCGATATTCAACTACATGTCACTTGAGTTTTGTTGAAATGTGTTTTCGAAGGCACGAGGAAGGCGCCATCACCGCTAGGGGGATTAATTAGGGTTTTTAATACTCTTCTGGGTTGCTCAAAATTTTACAGCAGCCCTTCTTCAAGGTGGTAAATACAGAGCCACAAACGTACAGAACATCACTACAGTGATTCCCCATTTTGACTGACTTAACGTAATTGCTTTGTTGTCGAATCTCTTGCATCACTCTGGGCGTCGGCTTCTTCACAGGAGATTTATGATATTTCTTTGCGAGATGGCCCTTCTCACTACATCTAAAACACTCCACATTGGTAGATTGGTAGATTCAAGAATTCTTCTTCTCGTTACACTTTGCAGTCGCATGACCTACATCACCGCATCGATATCACTTAATACCAGTCCCAGTTTTTTTACTTTGTTACCGACTTTGTCGTAGATCCACGAGAGGTGTCTGTCGGTTTCAGTAGATTTTCTTCTGCCGACTACTTTGGTTGTTTTAGTAGCTCATGTAGAGTTATATTCCCCTAACGACTGGCTGTAGAAATATTAGAATAATTAGCCACAGAAGTCCAATGTCGCGACTGTTCGTGTGATTAACATATAGTTTGTCACGCCCTTATAGCGTTAGTAGCGGTACTAGAAGTGTCAAATAAATTTTGTTTACCACAACAAAAGGTCCTCTACAAGATGGACACATAAAAATAGTTAATTATTGCAATTAAAGTTATTATTGAGGGATTTGCACAAAAGTTCACGCGGCCTATGCCAGCCGAAAGGAACGGCCGCGCTTCGAACAAACACCGCGCTAGGCTAACTGTCAAAATTGTGTAAACAACCGTGTGAGCTTCAGCGAGCGTTGCGGCCGACTAGACAATAATAGAAGTTGAGAAATCGTAGTTTTTATCGCTGTTCGGATCGGAACAAAACACAAAAAATGTTGCACCAGGATATTTTGCATCGAGCGAAAAATAAGCATGCAAGTGTGAATACGGTCTATCATTGCCTTTACGCGTTTTATTTCCTCGAAATGGATCGTACGTGCCTGGCGAAAACTTTTGGCAAATCCTAATCGATCATTTGCAGTTGGATCCGGCGGTACGAACGCGAGGGATTTTTTTCCCGAAAGCAGCGAAAGCAGGTTTATCGACGTTTCGGAACCGCACAACGGCAGTGGTTGTTGGACCTGTACTATTTACAAGAAGCCAGTGATATTCATCGATGAAGCGCGCGACCGTTTTCAACGACATTTTAAAACAACAATCAGTGCCGCTTCTGTAATTCGTATTCTATAAACAGCGGGACTAACGTGGAAAAAGATTGAGAGACGTGCAATTCAAATACGGAAAGCAGACATTCTCAGGTAAGAATCATTCATAAATCAACTCCTGTGGCATTTCGTAATACAAAACTACATGAAGTTCGGTGTTTTGTTCCAGGTATGCCGACGAGCTAGACGCATTCAATTGGGAACTACATCAAATGGTCTGCATTGATGAGGTTTCTTTCGATTCCCGAGACATGTTACGGAATCACGGGTACGGAGTGAAAGGAAAGAAAATCATCTATCGAGGTGAATTCAATCGGCGCCCCCGAGAATCGTATCTATGTTTTCTGGGACAAACGGGAATGCTAGAGTCGTACAGGACAGAAGGTACTTTCACTAGGCAGAAGTTTTTCGAATGCATTCGGAAATTCGCATTACGGAGTGGAAAAGCAGAGACGTATCCGGGGCGCCACTCAATCTGGATAATGGATGGTGCCCGAATACACTGTGACAAAAACATCATCATGTATCTTCGGTCGTTGGACATTCTACCAATCTTTCTACCTGCTTACTGTCCAATGTTCAACCCCATTGAAGTCATTTTTGGAATCTGTAAGAAATATTTGAAGCGTCATTACGTCGAGAACAGCAAAATCCCGTTGGCGTATATAATCACAGAGACTTTTGTTAAATTCGGAAACTATTCGTGCACGGCACTATTTCACAAGTGTGGCTATGTAGCTGGAAGTAACTTTGATCCGAATATTGGTCTCGACCAGCCTTTCAAAGACTTCGGATTTGAAGAGTAACTGCTTAAATAAAATAAAATGATCAAAACTTTTATTTCTGTTCGTTCAAATTTTATTCGAATCAAGCGTGATCAACATCCATCATATCTCCCACCTCATCCCTCAATCGGCAACTCAATGATGATTCCTGTGGTTGTATGGAAGTTTGCATCCCTTTGCACATATCACTGCATATCACTGCACATGTCCAATCTCTCCTTCAAGCCTTGAGCCGCCACTTTCACGTCAAAAGCAAGGTTTGTGAGTTGTTCGGCTTTGTCGCACAAGGCTTGAATATCGGGGGCCAGATTTTGTACGATATTTTGTGCCACAACTAGACCTTCACGTAGACACTCTGCTCGGCTTCCCTCGGAGACAGGTAGAGACCAAAACATGGCTTTCAACTCTGGAGGCGGAAGCTGCGTCATCAAACTTTCTTGTAGGTGCGCCGGAGACGAGTGAATTCAATTGGCCCACTGGATCCAACCGGAATCGTGGCTTCTCAAATGAGAATTCTTGTGCTTTAAATCCTGAACCAGCTCATCCAAGATTACATTGCTGGGTGCTCCTGCTCTGTCTGTATCACTGGGTTTCAACAGGCATTTGTTTACTTCCTCCCATATGGCCACGGAGCTGATAGACTGTGAATAGGCGAAGGCAAACACGTTCATGACTTTTTCTCTCCAGTTCAGCATCAGCTTTCCTTCTCCCAGCTGGTCCATTTTGATCAGAGTCTTTCTTTTTGAATCTCTCAGGTAGACAAACTTATGTATGTCACGAATGTCCGGTTCCTCTTTCAATGACCAAGCCACTTTGATCCCATCAGCTTCCTGTACATCCAAAAGCTGACTTCCTCCACACCTTTATTAAATCACATTGCTGTACATCAACTTCTCGGCACAGATGGGGTTTGACAAAGTTCCAAATGCATCGCTGCACTTCTGACAGGTTGTTTCCGAAAACTTTTTCAGGTAGGGTAAATGATGATGGTTGGACCAACTTGAGGTATTTCAATGCGTAGTCAATATGTATGTCAAGAATTTCTTATGATCGAATCATACTAATATGCTAAATTTATAGTTGGCAGAAAGCTTTACTCTTCTAGTTTATGGAAAGGCCAGCGAATACCTAAATTACTCAAGAAATTATTAAATAATTCGTGTTTATTGAGCATATAATATTGATCTTGGTTGGACCAACGCTGATTTTGGTTGGTCCAACAGAATGATAATGGTTGGACCATGACGTCAGAATATACGAAAGTCGGAAGATAGAATTTCAAAAACAATATTTAGCATGAAACCAGGGTAGAGGTCGGTGAATTCGTGGACGACCGTGAACACTCTGGCTGCATGCGGTTGAATAAGGCCTGGGAACCCCCCGGAACCCCTAGGAACGTTCTAGGGAACTGGAAAGACATCGCCCAAGACCGACGAAGATTGAGCTCTACGCTGGACGGTGGAAGAAAGATACGATGTAGCCATCAAGGATGGTAGTTACTGGTTTTTTGTGGTTTCAAGATTCATTCGGAGTTTCCCATTCTCGGGGGTTACAGGGCGCATGCAGGATTAAGGATTCGCATAGGTTTTAAATGGGCAGATAAATGAATTATAAACATTCCAATGCATTTATAAAGAAATCAGTTTATCAATAATCGCCAACGTATACTACATACTAAGGTAGAAAAAACAGGCTTGATATTCCACTTGACATAGTATATTTATTCTTGCCGGCCACACAGCCGCAGTATAGGACGCAGCTCTAGATGGGTAAGCATTCACTATCATATACCGATGTAGTGAAGGGATTCATAATTATTGAGGACAATAATGAATAATGTTGGCTTCCTAGCTTCAGCTGCAAATGTTCGGAATGAGTGCATGGGCTTCAGTAGGTGGTATTGGCATTAACCAGCTTACCGGTGATACTCTTCTGGCGCACGTAATCTGGATCTGCTACATAGACGTACTAGGGGTAAAGCGACCAGCGTTCAAGATAACCTTTATGCACTGGAGAACCCTCAGCTATTCAGACCTACGGGACGCAATGGCAAAAACCTCTTGGGCAATCGATTTCAGGTTAGCGAGGCATCCGGCGGCGAGCAGCAGTTCTTCGGCACATTATTTTGTGAACGCGAAACTCTCGATCACTGACAGTGTGCGCGAATAAAATTGTAAATAAACTGTACTAGACCTAGCAACCAGCATGGTAACCGCTAGGTCCAACCACAATCATCCGTTGGACCAACCATCATCATATTTATTTTGTCTAATTTTACAAATTAATTGAATTTTAAATGACAAACTAATAATTACAAATAAGACAACATAAAGTTTAAACATTTTCGCACAAGTATATCTAAAACACACTTTGATTTCAAACAAATTATCTTTACTGTAGATCTTACAAAATTAGGCGTCTTGCTGTCCAAGTTGTGCTCCTAGTCAGTCTTCGCAAAATCCTCAAATAATTAAATGATTTGGAGTTATGTTACACAAAGTCAAGTTGGTTTCAACAAAGAATGAGTTATATTTTAACAATAATGAGACTTCGCAACAAATATTAAAGAAAATGTTGATCAAATCTGCATTTTATTAAATTGGTCCAACCATGATCAGTTTTTCAGTTGGTCCAACCATCATCATTTACCCTACGTTAGATTTTTCGTTGATACATATGCCATTATTTTGTCTCGTATACATTTTGACGAAGTAGTTTGCTGAAAAGTGATACTTTTTCTTCTCCGGCAATTCAACTACGCCCCCACTATCTGGCGTCGAATCAACGGATGAATCTCCCTGGTCACTGAACGGCGTCGTGCTGTTGTCATTAGTTGATGGCCACTTCTGCGATTCATCTTCAGCGAATGGGTCCTCGTTCAAATCGGCATTGTGTTGTGGATCCTCAATCAGGTAGTCTTCCTCCAGCGCCTCTTCAAGCTCCTCCTCCACATCGCTCACTTTCCGCTGATTCATATCTGAAATCGTGGAATTTCCATGATATATTAAGTGTATCAATTAATATCCATCTTTACCGTTTTTCGCACCTTCTGCACTGCACGGACAAAATGAAACAAACTCGTAAAATATCACGTAAGCAACTTTAACCAGAGAATTATTTACTTCGTTCTTCTTGCTGTAAACGAACCAACAACCAATTGACGTTTGTTTGTTATGGTGGATCAACACATAAGGAAGTGGTGCCAGTATTAGCTAAAAAATCGAAGCCCACCGTTTAATTTCCAATTATTAGTGGTAAACAATCTAGCAACCTTGCTGCGGTGTATTTTTTATGAGTTGGGATTCGCAGCGCGGCGTGCAGGTTTCAAAGAAACTGACAATAACATAATTGAATGGGAAAAGTGACTACAGCGCCATTGGAGTTCTGGTGTATTTCTATTGTAGAAATAGATCGGCAAGCTTTCTCCTGGTAGCTTCTTCCGGTTCATCATAGCTTGGTGAATACTCAATACGTCCACCGAAGTAGGAAAGTCTTAAACCAGTTTGGCTTTGGACTCGGTTCAGTTTCTAACCGTAGCCCTGGTGAATCGAACGTACTATCAATTTCGCTTAGCTTATACCGCGAATCCTGTACGTTAAACTTTTCAAACTTCTGACGATCCGATCGACTAGCACTGGAGTAATTCTCGCTGAGACCGGCTCACTATTAACACCTTGTCTTCAAAAATGTTTAAAGTGGTGATTTTCTGAAAGCCCTCGCTAAAAAAGTAAGGAAAATGCTTTTGATTACTCAAATTGATGGACCCCCCCGTTAGCTAGAGCCACGATAGTTTTTGCAGACCCCTCGATTTTGGTCAAATGGAGGCTCATTTAAACCGTTATAACTTGAGAGTTTCTTCAAAAGCCACCTCAAAACGAATTGTTGTTGAAAAGAGAAACGATAGAGCTAGTATTTACAATAATGAAAAGTTGGGTCGGCCATATTGATTTTGGCCGCCAACTCGGATTTTTATACCAAAACATTTTTTTCACCATGAGGGCAACCACCGATTTTCGAAATTTTTGCATCAATTAATAGCTGAGACATTTATACATAACATATCAAAAAATTAGAGATGTATTTTTTTCCCATCAAAAGTTATCTGCAGTTTTGTAAATTAAGCCACGTTTTCTCCATACATTTCCATGCGCACCGGCAACGACATGCAACTGCATCCGAGTTTACGCCTGCATGTATACACAAACTTACCTGCCGCAAAATCAGGGCAAATCGGAGATTCGTTTCCGTTTTTGCCTGTTTCTCAATGATGCGGGCATTGCTTTTTTTTAACTTTTTTAGTGTTTTGAAAAGCTTAAAACTTCAGCTTTCCATTAGTGGGTTCAGATTTCAAATTCGTGTTCGTTAACACTGCGAAATAACGCTGCATTTATGTAAACGGCCGGCACCGGACCCAGCGTGCAAAAGTGCCATGGTTTACAAAACTGTAGATATCTTTTGAAAGAAGAAAAAGACTCTAATTTTTTGATATGTTATGTATAAATGTCTCAGCTTTCAATTGATGCAAAGATTTTGAAAATCGGTGGTTGCCCTCATGATGAAAAAATTGTTTTGGTATAAAAATCCAAGATGGCGGCTAAAATAAATATGGCCGACCCAACTTTTTATTATCGTAAAAAGTAGCTCTATCTTTCCTCTTTTCAACAACAATTCGTTTTGAGGTGGTTTTCGAAGAAACTTTAGAGTTATAACGGTTTAAATGAGCCACCATTTGACCAAAATCGAGGGGCCTGCAAAAACTAATGTGGCTCTAACTAACGGGGGGTCCATCAATTTGAGTAATCAAATGCATTTCCCTTACTTTTTTTGCGAGGACTTTCAGAAAATCGCCACCTTAAACATTTTTGAAGACAAGGTGTAAATAGTGGGCCGGTCTCAGCGAGAACTACCCACTGTCCTTGGAGCTTTCTCCTCCAAACAAGGTGTCTATTAGGCTATTCCCCCGTACTATGTTCTCCAGTCGGGTCGGTATCTGAGGTGATACGCAATACGCAATATCAGTCTTGTCAGGTGACTACTGATATTCCATCATCGTCATTATCACTTCAGACTGTTCCATATCAAAACGACAATGACAGGCAACGACTTGTTATTGACCCGCACTCTAGATTACAATCATTGCAACCGATGTGATATTTTAGTGGTTTTCGACAAAACTCAAACTGTTTTTATGATCAACATGCAAAACTTGTTATTTTGTACCACTTATTGAAATATCATCTTGGCAAATCTTCATTTGGATTGTTTAACGAATTTTTAAGATGGGCTATCAGTGATATGCACACACCATCACAGTCAGTCCAGTTCTGATGGAACAAAGGAAGTGACGGTGACTTAACAGAGCGCACGCTGACTTGGATCGCAGTCGGCCTATCAAAATCAGCGATTTGCTTACCATTGACAGTGACAGAGTGCAACTCTGTGTAGGCTACACAGCGAAATAAAAATTAACTATTTGTCTGTCTCAAGAGCAAACTTATGTGTCTCTGACAGATTTTGGGCCGCTGAATTCGAATCCGGGCTCAGATTTGCTCCAGCACGTCACAATTTTGAGCAACACTGGTCGGACTTGATTATCCGGAGTCGGGTTCTGATGCTTCTCAAACATATAACTGAAGAACGGAATGCTCTATAATGCTGAAATTTTGACATTTTGTAAAGCCAACTTTGATTAGGATAATCGAGTCCGACCTCAATTTAAAGGGCAAAATATGTGATTTTTGGCTTTTTTATTGCAAGCCGTTATGCTTGGGTTTTTTAAAGTAATCAAAGAATAAATTGGTAAATTTACATCTAAATTAACGACTCATACAAAACATTCGTTTTACAAAACCGAATATGATAGTTTTCAGCGTATTATATTAGGTGCGATATTTCCCATACAAGCCACCCTCCAAAAGTTGCATACAAATATATTTACCAACATAAAATGCTAAAATCTATCAAATTTGATTTGGTAAAACGAAATATTTTGCATGAGTTGTTAATTTAGATGTTAGAAGACTGTAGGAACACGGATTCCCCAAAGATCCGAAAAGACCGTTGAAATCTCGAACACGTGGTAGGCGAACACGCGGTGTGTATGAAACGACACTAGGGTATGGGTATGGGCACTCTCCCGTTATTGGTAGCAATAATGCGCGGATGATGTGTTCTGTACGAGCGATATATTTGAACTGATTGTTTGATCTGAACAGAGGTATTCTATTACTCTACAAGGGGGTATAGTGTGATTCCCGAACATTATGCTCACTAGCCGAATGATAGTGAGAGAAGAGAGAATCTTATATCTAGGGTATGAGTGTGTAAAGAGTGTGATACAATTAGTGTGTATATATGTAGGAACTAAGATCTTTGCCCCAACATATGCCGGCCCCCGTTGAAAGGGTCGACTTTCAACCGAAAAACCATGAACTCCACCGATGTCTTCTGCTGCAACTGGAGGTCGCTTCATCTTCGTATGGTTTGATCTCCTCGTCTTGGCGTCGCGGACGCGGGCGCCGCGTCGGTCGGTCTTACATCGGTCATCATCAGGGTTGGGCGTACTCAGGGTTGAAGTAGCCATCGGGGATCCCGGACATGTCGGAGGACAAAACATTCTTTAGACTTTTTGAAAATTCAAGAAACAACTAACTTACATGGTCGGAGGCCCGAAGGCCTCCACGTTGCGCAATGCCGAAGCAATGCGATGGACGAAACTCAGTCCTCTGAGTTTGGGTTGATTGAGCCGGCATCGTTCAATGCAGGCTGGCGTACAGGTAGAACGCATATCTTCGAGATTGATCGGGTATACTCGCCATCGGCAGTCCGCACGACGACTACACGGATGTTGTTGTCCGTGCCGCGGCAGACTCGGATGATACGGCCGTACCTCCATTTCAAGGGTGGGAGGTTGTCTTCCTTGACCAACACCAAAGTGCCGATCTCAATGTTGTTGCGCTGTTGAGTCCACTTAGTACGTGGATGAAGGCCTGACAGGTAGTCGATGGTCCAACGCTTCCAAACGCGTCGGAGTAGTTCCTGATTCACCTGCCATCGGTCGAGGCGATTCCTCGGTACTTCGGACAGGTTGGGCTCAGGAAACGCGGTGAGTGGCCGATGAACGAGAAAATGTCCCGGAGTCAAGACTTCCAGGTCATTAGGGTCGGCCGAGAGCGCAGTCAATGGCCTAGAATTCAGGCAAGCCTCGATGCGAGCTAGTAGGGTCACAAACTCGTCCTGAGAAAGCACCGAATTTCCAATAGTGGCCCGAAGATGCTTCTTAAACGATTTCACCGCCGCCTCCCACAATCCCCCAAAATTGGGACTGCGAGGCGGAATGAACCGGAATTCGGTGCCATCATCTGCGCACGTGCTGATTACTTCTGCCTGATGTTGCTGATTGTTGAACTGATTGCGTAGTTGTGCGAGTTCCTTTGCTGCTCCTTTGAAATTTGTGGCGTTGTCGCACTGGATAAGCCTTGGTCGCCCTCTGCGAGCGACGAAACGTTGCAACGCCGCCAGGAATGCGGCTGTACTGAGGTCGTACACAAGTTCTACGTGGGCAGCCTTTGTGACAAGGCAAACGAAAATAGCCACGTAGCATTTCACAGGAGGGGCTCTAGGCAGCTTCCGAAACTGGAAGGGCCCACACAGATCTACACCAGTGTTCAAAAACGGTAGAGTTGGTGTCACTCTCTCAGGGGGCAAATCCCCCATTAGCTGCTCGAGATTGGTGGGTTTGCAGCGGAAGCAATTCACGCAGGAATGTACAACCTTCCGAGCCAAGTTTCGGATTCGAAGAGGCCAATATTTCTCCCGCACGCAGGCTACCAAAAGTTGTGGACCGGCGTGAAGGTTTTTCAGGTGGTAGTGAACCAGAATGCGTTCTGTAAGTGTATGGCGAGCTGGAAGGATCATAGGATGTTTCCTGTCCTCGGAAATAGCTGCGTGACGTAAACGACCACCAACACGAAGAATCCCATCAACTAGAATGGGTGCGAGGTTTTTCAAGGCAGAATGGGAGCTAACTTGTCCTTTCGAGGTAATTGCGAGAATGTCTGCTCCAAAGGCTTCTTGTTGAGCAAGCTTTACGAGCGTCTTGGTAGCATTATTCAGCTCCAAGGTGCTGAGAGGCCCGACCTTTCGAGCATGTCGATTTCGAGGCGAAGCATTGTGCCGGAAGCGGAGTAGAAAGGCAACTACCCGAGCTAGACTGGAGAACGATGAGCGACAGTCGAAGATTTCGCTGGATTGTGTGGCTTGCACTTGAGGCATGTCGGACTTCGGATACAGAGATATATCTTCACAACGCGACTACTCGGTGTGGAGTTACGAATAGGAATGAATTTTATTTTACTTGACACTTAAGAACTAAGTTTTGAGTACAGCAGAAAATAGGAAGTAGGTAGGTTAAACAAGAATGGCAGAACGACGCGCTAGAGTTGTTTGGTAAACTACTCGAGTCTTGCATATGCGTGTAATTTATTGCGCGCATATGGAAGCACTTTAAGAAGGTTATGGAAACAAGGAAAAGGTTTCGTTACTGACTGCATGTTTTGGTAGGCAAAGAATTTGGATGGAGGTTTCGGTTTTTTTGTATCACGCTGAGAAAGTGTTTAATTTATGACGGAAAGTTATATTGTTTTATGATAAAGTCCGAGAAATGTTGAAACGAGATTTATGAGATTTGTGGGAGAACTGTGCCACGACACCTCCCTCCTTAGGAAGAATGGTGTAACCATTCTAAATTTTGAGACAAATTATAGGCTTTATGCGGTCGTTTTAGCATTCTGTTATTCTTGATTTTTCAGGATTTTTGCTTAATTAATCTTGTTCGATGGACTTTCAAAATATTAGCAGTTGTTTGATGTTTTATAGTAGCATTTGATTCATCTAGATCTATTATTATATAGGGACCATCTTGTACAATATCTAATTTTCTTCTATTTTCCAATTTTAAATACACTTTATCTCCAATGCTCAATTTTGTTGGTGTTACATCTTTATTTGCTTCTTCTGTTCTTGATAGTTTGACATTCTCGATTTTTCTTAGGATTTCATTGTGTATAAGCTGTAGTTTATATCTTATTTCATTTACGTATGAGTCGTGGTTATAAATAGGAGTGATTTGGTCTAGATTTATCTGATCAAATGTATTTACGGGCTTTCCAAATACTATTTCAAAAGGGCTGTAATTGTGTTCCGAGTTGGGAGTAGTATTATAACTAAAGCAGTAAAAAGATAACCATTCATCCCAATTATCTTTAAGATCGTTGACAAAGATTCTCAGATATTCGTTTAAACATCTGTGATTCCTTTCCAACGCTCCCAAAGTTTGTGGGTGATATGCTGTTGCTAGAATGCGATCGATATTGAGCAGTTTACAAACTGATTCAAAGATACCTTTGTACTCTGTACCTTGATCTGTTCGAATTGCTTTCATTGGTCCGTATATCAAAATACATCCTTCCACTACTGCTCTGGCAATCGTGTCAGCTGATTTATCCGGAACAGGTATAGCTATGACGTATTTACTCAGATCGCATTGTATAGTAACTGCGTATCTGTTTCCTTTGCTACTCATTGTGAATGGTCCAATCGTATCTATTGCAACTATGTCGAATGATTTGCATGGAGTTGAAGTTTTTATCATTTTACTTTGGACCGACGAAAAATGTTTGTTCCTTTTACAAATTTCGCAGGATTTGACATATTTAGTAACTAAATATTTCATATTTGACCAAATATATAAATTTTTCAATTTTTTGTACAATCGGTTAATACCAACATGACCTCCGATTGGTGTACTATGGTAATGTTGTAAAATAGCTTGAATTTCGTTTGGGTTGTTTATTTTTCTAGGAGGATGATAAATGATAATTTTAATATTTTTCAAAACTTGATTTCCTATTGTTTTGAAATCATTGATACTTATATAATTAAATATGGTATCGCTAGTCGAAATAGCAATACACTCATTTTCGATTTTATTTTGTTTCATTAATTGTAGGGTACCCTTTTCAATCAGCTTAAATATTTCTGGCAAGTTAACATTGTTAATTGTGAGACCTAACGCTAGAGTTAGACTCGTTTTGAAATTTTTTTCGAGAAGAATTGCCATAGTTGATTTATTTTTATTTTGATGTAATGAAAATTGCAATTTTTTTTGTTTATGTATTTGTTCATTGCTAACTGCTTCATACACGTGGAGTTGATCAGGCTCCGGTACTCTGCTTTGTATGTTATTGTTGACTAAACAAGGTTTGCGTAGCATTGACCTGGTCTGTACTTGTAAAATGTTAATTGACTTTAATTTATCTGATGTAATATTAATTCTAGACAATGCGTCAGCCACAACGTTACTTTTACCTGGGACGAACTCTACTTCAAAGTCGAATTCTTCGAGATCAATCCTCATTCGCGTCAACTTTGAAGAAGGGTTCTTCATTCCAAAGAGGTAAACTAACGGTCGGTGATCAGTACGCACCAAAAATTTACGACCTAATAAGTAGGGTTGATAATGCATGATAGCCCAGTGAATAGCGGCTAATTCTTTCTCAATGATGTGCTTATTTGCTTCGCCTTTTGTAAACGCGCGACTGGCGAAAGAAACAGGTAGATCATTGCTTCCATGCATTTGGGACAAAACTGCCCCGCAAGCGAAATCTGATGCGTCTGTAGTCAATATAAATGGTTTTTGATAATCTGGATACTGTAATATTTGTGGTGAAAGTAGCATAGTCTTTAATGTTTCAAAGGCGGACTTGCATTGTTCTGACCACACAAAAACTGTATTTTTTCTTAATAATTTGTTCAAAGGACAACAAATATTTGCAAAACCAGGAATAAATCTCCTGTAATAATTACACATGGCTACAAAACTTCGAACTTGGTCTGCGTTTTGAGGTTGTGGGTAATTTTTTATTACATCAAATTTTGAATTATCAGGCAAGATACCTTTATCGGTGATTTTATGACCTAGAAATGTAACTTCTGCTTTGAAAAAATTACATTTTGAAGGGTTCAGTTTCAGGTTTCTTTGCCTGAAACATTCGAAAACATTCCTCAAGTTTTTCAGATGGTGTTCAATTGAACAACCTACGACAATAACATCGTCAATGTACAAGAATGCACACTCGGGACTCAAGCCACTGAGTGCTATTGACATCATTCGTTGGAAACTGTTTGGGCTTATATTTAGTCCAAACGGCAATCTTTTATACTGAAAATGTCCACGTTCCTGCAACGAGAACGCGGTGAACTCTCTGGAATTTTTCTCGATCTCAATCTGGTGAAAACCTGACATGAGATCAAGCGTCGAAAAATATTTGGCTCTGCCAAGTTGATCGAGAATATCGTCAATCCTTGGAAGAGGAAATTTATCCGCAAGCAATTTTTTGTTCAATTGACGAAAATCAACTACTAATCTCCATTTCTTTTCGGAAGTAGTTGACTTCTTGGGAACAAGTAATAATGGTGAGTTGTAACTAGACACCGAAGGTTCAATTATATCGTTTGCAATTAAATTATCTACTTGACGACAGATTTCTTCCTTGTGACACTGTGCATTCCGGTAGTTTTTAATGTATACCGGTGATTTATCTTTTAGGCTAATTTTTTGTTGATAAAAATTGTTACACGTTAATAAATCATCCTTTAAACTAAATATATCATTGTATTCGTGACATAATTGTTGTAAAGATTGTTTGGCGGATGCAGGTATATCGTTAAAATTTAGTTCTGCATTCAATTTTTCGATTCTATCTGTATTATTACAGTCAATTTTAGCTATGTAAAAGTCGTTAAGATTGGAAGTTTTTAAATTAAAATTTGCAAGTTGCACAGGATATTCATTAGTGTTTATAATTTTAGCATAAGGTGCGGAACTATTCACAATGGCGTTGGCACAAAACACGCCTGGTGCAAGCTCAGCGGAATTAATTATGACATCTCCATGAACATTAAAATTGTTTATCAATCTAAATACTTCAGATCTAGCTGGTATCCACGCAGACCCATTTAGATTATTGCAAATTGGGATTTCAAGTCGGATGTTATTTACGTATGCTGCTAAAATCCACGTATCGTAATTTATTTCACATCGGTATGTAGTAAGGAAATCTCTTCCCAGTATACCGTCAGTTGGTATCGGGAAATCGTCTTCTATCAGATGAAACAGGCTATTCACAGCTGTATTTTGTATATAAGAAAAACAATTGATTGTTCCTCTGCAAGTAGCTTCACCGGGTGTTATTCCGCGTAAAACGCAAGTATTATTTTGATTAATTGATATTGGACGTGAGATACATCGTGTTTTCAATAATGAAATGTCTGCTCCTGAATCTACCAGGAACGAACAGTTTTTATTAGATACGCTAATTGGCACATTAATGAAATTGGAGGCAGCTACATTGATTGTGTATACTGCCCTACTGTTCCAAAAAAAGGTTGATTTGGTTGAGTCATATTCGGTGGTTGTACTGTATTAGCGTTTGCGAAATGCTGACCTTGGCTTTGCACGCCCGGGGGCGGATTGGGAAAAACGTTTTGCATTGGTGAGCTCGATTGATTGTCAGCAAAATATATTCTGTTAAATTGTCGCGGATAACCGCGTGCATGACCACGGTTGTCTGTTCGGTAACGGTAGTTGTTGTTATTTGGGAACGGTCTACTTTGATTGTTATTAAAACGTATCGGGTATGATCCGTAACGCTGATTACTTTGATGGGAACCACGAGGAGCAACATTATAGTTCCCTCGGTTCTGAGTTTGTCGTTTTTGCATGATTCTTTTTGAATTTACGTGGAATACACGATTCATGCTGTTACTGGACTCGACACTATCCGGTAGCTCATTTACTTTCTGGATTGCCTCTTCGATTGTCGAAAATGTTCCTGCTTGCAGTATTATTTTTTCTGTCTCGTTAGATGTACTGTTAATCAAAGTTTCCAAACCTGCTTTGGTGGCTAACTTTTTAGCGGTCGCGTGAGGAACATTCTCTCTCACGTAAATATTGGTAAGCTTATTGCAAAGAATTTCCACTTCTTGATTGTCTAGTAAAAGTAAAAAATTCTTTATCTGGAATTTCGTCTTGGTTTTCTAAAAGAAGCTCATCTATTTCAGCGAATAAATTGATAGCCTTATTAAAATGTGTGTCAAGAGTATTACTGGAAATATTTTGATTTATAGATTTTCTAAAATGCTGTTCTATTTTTAGTAGAATTCCTACTTTTTCAATAATGACCCTTTTCGGCATAACATTAGGAGATTTATAAAGATTTGTTCTACTTATCGTTTACTGCCAGTGTCCATCGCCACCTGTTGTTTCGCTGCATGTGCTGGTTCTGGAAGAGCGGCGGTTTCAGCTGACATCGGCATAAGTCTGCTCTTGGTCAATGCTACCTTTCCGATGCTTCTCGAGCGGTTTGACACACACGCATTGCACTATGTTCGGGTTCTGGTTGTGTAAATGTTCAACATCGTAAGATGTGAATGTCACTAAATTCTTCCTTTAGGAATACCCACAGAAGGTATCCCACTATTAATGATGTTAGCAAAATTGCTACGCTTAGCCAGATCTTCATCTTTTCACTCATTTCGTCTTATGTTGTCAGTTCACTTAAATCGTTCTTCTTCACTCTTCACTAATTTGACTCCCTCTATGTTTAGCGTCTAAATGTTCGCGTACTTTTGTCCACTGTCTGTTCTTGTTCTTCGATTAATGCGCTGGTGCCGTAGATGTGGTGACGTTATTTAGGCTTATTGCCCGATCAACGACCCTTTGATTTTTGATTCGCTCGTACTTGACGATGAGTCGATACACTAGGAACAAGGTGGCTACACATATCACCGTTAGTAGAATGTATGCGATTAATTCTACCGATTTGGCGGTTTTTTCACTATGCACTTTTTCTTTTACGTTGCTGGCGTTGATGATACTCACGATCTGCTCGTGAGTCACCGGTTTCGGGGTTGACGATTCGTTTCCCATAGCTTAAGCTGCACTTTGACGGTTATTATTTTTGGACGACTTTTGCACTTCTGTCGCATGGATTTTATACGAAGGCGCACTTTAATCACTTATCTCTCGTCACGGTCAGCCATGAGGCATGTCGGACTTCGGATACAGAGATATATCTTCACAACGCGACTACTCGGTGTGGAGTTACGAATAGGAATGAATTTTATTTTACTTGACACTTAAGAACTTAGTTTTGAGTACAGCAGAAAATAGGAAGTAGGTAGGTTAAACAAGAATGGCAGAACGACGCGCTAGAGTTGTTTGGTAAACTACTCGAGTCTTGCATATGCGTGTAATTTATTGCGCGCATATGGAAGCACTTTAAGAAGGTTATGGAAACAAGGAAAAGGTTTCGTTACTGACTGCATGTTTTGGTAGGCAAAGAATTTGGATGGAGGTTTCGGTTTTTTTGTATCACGCTGAGAAAGTGTTTAATTTATGACGGAAAGTTATATTGTTTTATGATAAAGTCCGAGAAATGTTGAAACGAGATTTATGAGATTTGTGGGAGAACTGTGCCACGACACACTGGCAATGAGACCGAGCGTTCCTCGAGCTCGGTAGAAGGTAGATCCTCGGGGATAGGACGGTTGATGGGAGGCCAGAAACGAGACGGTTGACTTAGCCACTGGCATCCTTTCCACCAGGCTGGCGTATCTTTCAGTTGCGCGGGGCTCATACCACGCGAGATAATGTCCGCGGGGTTTTCAGCACCGGGTACATGAGCCCAAGTTCCGCC
The DNA here is from genome assembly GCF_035046485.1 of Aedes albopictus. NCBI lineage: Eukaryota > Metazoa > Arthropoda > Insecta > Diptera > Culicidae > Aedes > Aedes albopictus. The sequence goes on along the minus strand of NC_085136.1, from coordinate 263,040,434 downwards.
GACCGTCAGGCGTTGGATCTCTGAAACGCGATTCGCTACAAAGGTTTTCCAACGAGCTGGTGGCGAGCGAATCTGACAGAGAGCAATCATGGAATCCGTCCAAAAGAACGACTTCGTTTTCAATTCGACGCTTTCGGTGACCTTGTGATACAGGTGAGCTAGGAGTAACGCTGATGAAAGTTCCAATCTGGGTAGGGTGAGCGTGGTCTGCTTTTTCGATTTTCCTGTAGGCGCCACCTTCGATTTGGCGGCGAGTAGTCTGGCGGAAATGGTGCCATCACTTGACACCGTTCGAATGTAGAGGCAGGCCCCGTATGCCTTCTCTGAAGCATCGCAGAACCCATGCAACTCTACCACAACAGGATTATGAGCAAATGCTGCCCATCGAGGAATGGAAATCAATGTGATGTCCTCTAAGCTGTCACGAAACTCGGACCAATATTGCTGTTGCTCTAGAGTCAGCGGCTCGTCCCAGGACACGGTAGTCTGCCACAGAGATTGAATGAATATCTTGGCAAGTACAACGACGGGACCTAGCAGTCCGAGAGGCAGGAATAGTTTGGCAGTGTCGGATGCAACGACGCGACGAGTAATGACAGCTTCTTTGGACCATTCTGGAACAGCGTAGCTGTACGTGTCGGTTGAGGGATTCCACTGAATTCCGAGGGTCTTAATCGGAGATGAGAGCGAATCTAAAGCAAACACCGACCGTTCGTCACGATTTTCGGCCGGAATGTTCGAGAGGACAGCTGGGGAGTTGGACGCCCACTTTCGTAGACTAAAACCAGCTGACTGTAGTAGTTCCTGGAGTTGACTGCTAAGTTCTGCTCCATCTTCTTCGTTGTCGACTCCGGTAAGCATGTCGTCCACGTAAAAATCCTTGCCCAAAACTAGCGATGCGAGTGGATAATTGTCAGCACCTTGTATGGACAGCTCTTTTAGGCATCTGGTGGCCAAAAAGGGAGCAGATGCTGTACCGTAAGTCACCGTCACTAGCTCAAAAGTGCGCAACGGTTCAGATGAAGAACTACGCCACAGTATGCGCTGTAGTGGATAGTCCGACGGATGGATGCGTATCTGACGATACATCTTTTCGATGTCTGCAATAATGGCGATCCTGTGCATGCGAAACCGAAGATGTATGGCGAAGAGGTCGTCCTGAACCACAGCACCCACCATCAGCGCCTGATTCAAGGAGACCCCGCTGTCGGTCCGACATGAGGCGTCGAAAACGACCCGCAGTTTTGTGGTTGTGCTGTCAGCTTTTTCGACTCCGTGGTGAGGTAAGTAGTACGACAGTGCTGCAGGCGAAGAAGTTCCAGAGCAGTCTAGTTCCCTCATGTGGTCCAGCTGGTGGTATTCTTCGATGAAGGCAGTGTAGGATTCCTTTAGTTTGGGATTGTCGTCGAGGCGACGTTCAAGAGCGAGAAATCTTTTGGTGGCAATCTCCTTGGAGCTGCCGAGTTGGGCTAGAATGGACGGATGCTTTGGAAGCGTCACCACAAACCGACCCGATTCATCTCGAAAAGTGTGAGCAGCGAAATGGTCTTCACAAGCAGCTTCCTCTATAGACTGCGTACTGGGAGACCAGCAGGACTCGATTTCCCAAAAACGTGAGATTAACTCATCGAGTGGTTGTTTGCTGCATACATGGGCAACCTTTGGAGTTCGATCAGGTAGACTGGAACCTATCTTTCCCGAGGCAACCCAACCAAAAACAGTGTTCTGAAGAATCGGCTTCTCAGGACCCAACTTGCTGAATCCTTCGAGTAGCAAATCGTAATACAATTCCATACCAAGTAGTAGATCAATGGGACCCGGCTCATGGAACTTAGGATCTGCTAGGATTATGTTCGATGGTAATGTCCAGGCTGAAGCATCAAGCGACCTACTGGGAAGGTCTCTGGTAATCTTCTTTAGGATGTGACAACGTTGCTCAACGGAAAAGTTCGCGCAGTGAGATCCAATCTGGACGAGAACGGCATGAGATGACACGATTGCAGAGTTGCCTACGCCACCAATTTCCTGGTGACACTGATAGCGATGTAGCTTCAACCTTTGAACGAGACTCTCGGTGACGAGATTCAACTGCGACGCTGGATCCAACAAGGCTCTGGCCCACTGGATATGGCCATTCGTTGAAAACACCTTGACGATTGCTGTTTGCAGCAGCACGGTGGCAGGAGCGCTTCTTGGGGCGTCAACGACGGTGGTGGACACGAGACTGGTACCGGAGGACGATGGCTTTTGGTTTTCTAACGAGGACGACGACGTTGGATGCGATTGCGAGGAAGACTGGTTCGGCGAGGCGGTTTGATTTTCCGGTGGAACCAGACTTGAGCGAGACACGGGAGGAGTAGTTGACTTGCTTGGAGTTGTGGAGCGATCATTGGGCGATTGGTGGAGCATAGTATGGTGCTTCTGGTTGCAGACTCTGCAACTGCTAGACGAACAACTGCGAAGCATGTGCGACGAAGAGAAGCAATTGATGCAGAGGTTTTTCTTCTTCACGAGGTCAAATCGTTGAGAAACGGACAAACCCTGGAAAAATTCGCATTTGAATGGGGAGTGCGAAGATTTCGAGCAAAATGGACAAGAGCTGGTCGCTGGACTGGTCACGGTGTGAACGGTGTTGATCTTCGACTTCGATGGACGCTGCTGCTCTGGTTTGTTGGACTCCGATGAATGTGACTTGGACGGTGGTAGCGACTGCAAAACTGACAAATGACCTTGAAGAAAAGCAATGATGTCCTTGTACTCTGGAACGTCCGTTGACCGGTAGTGTGACTCCCATTGCTTCAGCGTAGACGGATCGAGACGACTGCAGAGCATGTGAGCCAGGAGGACACTCCAACCGCCCGTTGGAACTCCCATCTTGTCGATCATGCTCAAATTCCGCTCAAAATCGTCGACCAACCGCATCAGAGACTCATAGCTTTCCCTTTTCATGGGGTCAATAGAGAAAAGGGCATCGAGATAAGTTTTGAGAATCAGTTTCTTATTCTCAAACCTCTTCTCCAACAGCTGCCAAGCGACCGGGTAGTTGGCAGCCGAAAGTTCGATCGATTCAACGACCTTTTTTGCATCTTTAGTTAGAGAGGCTACGAGATATGAGAACTTGTCAAACGGGGTGAGCTGTTGGTTGGAATCGATGAGGGATTTGAATGAATCGCGAAAAGTGATCCACTCCGAAATAGTGCCATCAAACGTAGGAAGTTTAACTTCGGGTAGCTTGACGCGCGATTGTCCAGCAATTTGAGGAGGCGGGTTAGAAGGGGTAGCAAGCGCGAGTTTCCGAATCTCGTTAGCAATGAAACTGGAAACTAAAACGTAATCGAGCTCGAACCGCTGATGGATAACACGGTGCTTCTCGTCGGCGACGCTCTTTGCGTCATCATCAACCCCTTTTTCATCCTCACCCATCTCTTCGTCATCATGATCTTCTTCTAACAGTTCGATAGCTAGACGATTTGCTTCGAACTTCTGGAAAAGTCCATCAATTCGTTGTTTCCATCCCTCTAGTTGTCCGCTGTGCTGCTCACTGTCATACTCAGTCATAAATTGCTTCGCATTGGCCAACGTGTTCGTATAGAAACGCTCCATACGATGAAGCTCGCGCAATCCCGGTGCCATTGTCCACAGCGACCAGCAATGCTCGATAGTGAAAAAATGCAGTTACTTGACCGGCCAAATCGTCAAACCAGAGCACACTATGCAACAATCCACCAACTAGACTGGGATGAAAACATCGACTTGCGGATAGAACGCAACGAATCAATCAGTCAATGCCCAATAAAACAACGTACGATATCAACTTTATTTGATCTAAGCCTCCAACTTGCATGCAATGTTGTACTCACGTTTGCGGTCCAATTAGAAATACCTTCGGATGAATTCAAGTCTGGTTAGACCCGGCGGTGAATAGGATGGAGCAGCTTTTGTCCCCACAGCAAAATGGCGACCCAAGCAGCCTCGCTTTTGCGGCACGCGCCGCGCCGGTTGATGGTCGAAGAAATTCCCGAACTAATCCGGTAGCACTAATAACACACAGCAGCAAGCACTTAATTGACACAAATTAATAGCGACACTCTCTTCGGAACCCTCGTTCGGCGGTTCAGTGTGCGGTTCTGTTCTGCTAACAGCGCTAACAACGTGGCACACTCGCGGCGAAAAGATCGATATCCAACGGCAAGAAAAGGTCACTTTGGGAACAGCGAAACGCGAAACACACTAGGACTGCGCGCGATTGTCCGAAATAAATCGCGGCGCATCCGGCTCGAAGGACCAGAAATATGTAGGAACACGGATTCCCCAAAGATCCGAAAAGACCGTTGAAATCTCGAACACGTGGTAGGCGAACACGCGGTGTGTATGAAACGACACTAGGGTATGGGTATGGGCACTCTCCCGTTATTGGTAGCAATAATGCGCGGATGATGTGTTCTGTACGAGCGATATATTTGAACTGATTGTTTGATCTGAACAGAGGTATTCTATTACTCTACAAGGGGGTATAGTGTGATTGCCGAACATTATGCTCACTAGCCGAATGATAGTGAGAGAAGAGAGAATCTTATATCTAGGGTATGAGTGTGTAAAGAGTGTGATACAATTAGTGTGTATATATGTAGGAACTAAGATCTTTGCCCCAACAAAGACCAATTTACCTTTTGATTGCTTAAAAAATATATTCATGCTTAATGGCTTGCAATCAAAAAAGCCCAAAAAGTCGCATATTTTGCCCTACAAATTTAGGTAAAGCTCAAAGTTGTGACGTACTAGAGCAAATATGAGCACAGATTCAGATTTAGAGGCAAAAAATCTGTTAACCGGCATATTCCACACTTATTCAACTGGTCCATTTGCCACCGCGAAAATGTATATAGATTTTGCTACAAAACTTTACGCGCGAATGGTTTCTGTGGCATGAATTCAACTGCTTTTATTTCTCCGGACAGCGTTGCTGGACGAGGGTGTGCTCGATATTGGCCCTCTGGAGGACTACTAGAGCACAGTCAACAACGCAGCAGAGAGCTACGTTTAACAGAGTCAATGGAACGATTGGTTTGAATAGAATTCGTTTTATTCCGCAGAATTGAAACTTATTCTGTGGCTTAAGTGGTTAAAGCGCCGGACTAGCGATACGGAGTCGTGGGTTCGAACCTCACCAAAACAAGTGGTATTTTTTCACAAATTTATCTCTTAATTTGCCAATTATACGTACTTTGCCTAAAAGAGTTTTTACGTCCAGAACCAGTGGATCGGCCTTTTACGTGAGTGGAAACGACGCCTGCAAGAAGCAGAGTGCGAGGAAATGGAACTGTTCGATAGTCAGAGAGCGTCTTACTGGTTCTTTCTAACTTTGGACTCCTTCCAGTTTATCGCGAATAGTTTACGCATCCAGTTACTTGGAATACAATCTATATTCGTGCCAGGTCTGTATCATGGACGATCAAATACTGGATACAGCTAAATATACAAAGATTCTTTATCTTCAATTTTACAGTGGGTTTCTCGTATGTAGGAATATTATATAGCGCCGTTTCTAAGGAACACGGAAGTTCTACCAGATGCTCAACGCAGGATCGTGCACAGAAAATGCGGCAAGGGGGGGGGGGTTAATGGTTTAGTTTAAATGTGTTCGTGAGAAGTTATGGAATTAAATCTTCACCATATGGGAAATCTTTGAACAGTTCGAACAAAGGAGCGAGTTTTGGGTGAATTCTCCTGTTAATTTGGATCTTGCCGGGCACTGCGACAAGATGACGGATTTATATATCTACTCTTCAACATCGCTCCGGTCAATTTGTGTGCTTTGCGATCGCCATGGATATTATCGCTAGAACATTTGGAACGGTGGCAGAACTGTACACCCGCCTGAAACGCAAAGCAGCAAAGGCCGGGGACTGTTGATGAATGCGCTCATAACAAAATATATGTCGGCATGCGAAACTGAACGCGACTGGATCTATCTAGGTAGACATAATAGACGGAAATACCTTCGAGGTGGTGGGGGAATTCCTCTACCTGGGATCCAAACTAACGGCTGCCAACAATGTGAGTCGTGAAATTTGGAAGTCATAGGTATCGCGCTACTTGGGCGGTGGCTTCTATATTCGTCTGTTTTCCACTAGAACTCAGTCAATTTTGAACCAATTGACTTGAAATGTTGTACACGGGTAGATACTATACCTATCTCACCACATTCCAAAAGTTGTGTCAATTGGTTCAAATTTAACTGAGTTATAGTGGAAAATAGACGAATATAGAAGCCACCGCCCAAGTGGCGCGTTTCCCTACATTCTACGGGCTTCAGAAGAAGCTGCGGTCTAAAAAGATTCACCGCCGCACCAAACGCTTAGAGCACGATGTGCGGACCAGGTGGAGTGTGATCTAGCGAGCGTTGGGCGTGCCCGTGGATGGAGAACGACAGCCACAAACCTACAAGGTGTAAGCATGCAATCAGAAACTTCGATTCGTTTTCATAGCATATTCGGTGCATTTCACCCGGATCTTCTCCCATAGCTATCAGGCTGGATGCCCTTCGGAAATGGGAGAATGGTGGTCGAGATGTTCGCGCGGGAAACAAATTACAACAACTCAAACGACGGCAATGGGCAATCGTGGGGCACACCATCTGGCAACATGGTCGCCAACTGCTGGTTAATTGTTTATTAATTTTAATTAATGCACTTCGATTAACTTTATGTGTTTCGACGATTGGATTGAGAACGAGGCGCGCGCTTTTATGCTGCTGCTTGCAACGTTATGCAACGAGCCATGGAAATGGAATTGTAGGAAGAGTTGAAATATGGACGCAAATTATCCTGAATGGTTGCAATTGAAAACAAAGCGTGTGAAACGGCGGTATCATCGATCACATTTTTCAAGCTCAATGTTTGATAAACATCGAAAAGACGGCAAAATGTTAAGTACACGGATCAAGGTGCATCTTGGTCCAGATAGCTACAGCAATTAGCTGTAATTACCATTCTAAAGGAGACGTGTTTGATTCCCGCTCGGTCCAGAAATGTTTCGTGGTATAAAATTTCTTGAGTTCTTTAAGCATAGAATATCATCGTACCTGCCACATGATTAAAGGACCATCGACAGAGGAAGCTCTATGTCTTTTTTTTTCGGCAGAAGTTTGATAATGACCGTGAATGTATTGGCCTTAGTGCGACCGTTATATAATGGGAGCAAAAAGTTCGTCGCAAAATGGGGCTGACAATATCTACTAGGTCTAACGGTGTATATGAGGAATATTATTTTAAAAACTATAATGCTCAAATTTCGTTAATCTTATCTACTTTATTTAAGCTATTTTGTGTGGCATTTCATTCGCCTTCACAATTTTATCCGTTTTCATATTAAGCTGGATTCTCTGCCACAGCCAACCAGTAGCGAGATGCAATCTTCTCGCCACTCCACTTAAAAGTCAAAATTCATTAACCGCCCGGCGACCATCAGCACCAGTGGTAATAGCAATGCCTTTAGCACATCGCACAATAAAAATCACGGATCATTTTTCATTCCCGCCAACAAGACATGACTCCTTTTTATCTGGCGCGCATATCGCAGATGTTGTTACTGATTACTACCCCAACAGCAACAGCAGCAGCAACTACTGTTGGTTGAGTGCTGTTGACCATCCCATTCGATGCGCGTCGTTGACTTCAGCCTCCTCCGCCATAACCGATTGGCTACTGCCTGGAAATACCCACTGTTGACTCAACGATACTGCTGGGTGATGCCCAGCTGGATAGGTACCTACCTAGACTAGCTCCAGCACTCCAGACGCGAAAGATGCAGTCTTCTCGATTCCCATCATAGGGAATCGCGCTACTTGGGCGGTGGCTTCTATATTCGTCTGTTTTCCACTATAACTCAGTCAATCTTGAACCAATTGACACAATTCTTGGAATGCGGTGAGATAGGTATAGTATCTACCCGTGTACAAAATTTCAAGTCAATCGGTTCAAAATTGACCGAGTTACAGTGGAAAACAGACGAAAATAACAGACGAAGAAAACCAAAAGTAGCGCGATACCCTATTTCATTGGGAAATCGAGTTATCGACAATGGCATCGGCTACCGGACCTACCAACCACTGCACGGGGAAGCGAAGCTAGCCATCGGCGAATTGATGGAGAAGCAAACAGAATAAAACTGTGGGGACCCTCCTCCCGAGGAGGAGAGGGAAGCAGTGTGCTGAACGGATAAAAGTTTGATAATTGATAGTAAAGTTTGCCTCCGGTCTGGGTTCGCTTCTGTTAGCTTTCTATTACTCGGAGTTTTCGGCTATTCAGTCTTATGATTTCAAACGGTAGTTTGTTAACTGCCCGACGTTTCGGCTGTTCTTGGCAGCCTTCTTCTAGGGGAAACTGAAAAGGGGTCTTTTATTCAATTTTATGCTCGACATCTGATCAAAATTGTACATACTTAGATCTATCGTTTACGTTTGTGAACATATATCGTGTGTTGGCTTGTCGTACATTTTTAGCGTGAATCTGTGGGAGATAGAGTGGTGTGTTGGGAACGTCTGTTGGGTGTAGAATTATGTTAGCTTACAGTTGTGGGTGGTTTTAGTTTGCTACTAATTTTCTACGTTTTCACCACTGATCACGGACACTGTTTAACTGCCCGTTCAAAATGGTGAGCTTTCGCTATGGCGCTTTTTTAGACCATTACAGGTCAACTTGTTGTGTTACATTAGTGTTTGTGTTGTCATTTCTAGCCGAGTTGGTTTTTAGACGTGTTTTGTATGTGTGAAGTATCCCTGCATAGATGATACTGAGGCCTTCTACATCGGTTCTCCGGTTCACTGTATTGGCCGTATTGCTTATATGGCACATTTCCAGTATGGGGAGATTGCTAGTTTTGTGTGTTTTGTCAATGATTTCAACCCTATTTGTGTCAAACATGTGTTTGTGTTTGATTATGTGTTCTATTAGAGCTGTGTGTCCACCTACTGTATCCATCTGCTGCTGTGTATCGTTGATGCCGTTTGCTATCATGGTGTTGTATTTGTTGATATCCGTTTGATGCCCGTACATTCGTTGGCGTAGGTAGTTCCTAGTCATACCGATGTATACCATTGGACAGTCGTTGCATGGTATTCGATATACGACGTTTGACTGAAGCGGCGGTTCCACTGGATCTTTGTTGTTGCCGATAATCTTCGCCGTGGTGTTTATTGCTTTGGATGCAATTTTAACGTTCGGAATTTGATTTTTCAGGATTCTGCTGATTTGGGATGAGAGGACAGGAACATACGGTAGCGAGCGGTACAGGACGTTTTCGGTGGGCGCCCCATGATCATTGTTGTTGTTTGTGTTTACGGCTTGGCTGTTTTCTGGCGGATTTTCGGCCGTGGCGATTTCGTTTTGATGCGGTTGGGAGTTTGTCAGCTTATTGGTCAGCCTGTTGATGAGCTTTGCCGGATAATCGTTCATTCGGAGTATTTTGAAGATTATCTGCTTCTGTTGTTGAAGTGTTTGGTTGTTGGTGAGGCGGTTGACTCTCAATATTAGGTTTTCCGCGACGTTGATTTTCATGCTCATGGGATGGAACGATCAATAGTTGAGCAAACGGCCAGATGCAATTGGCTTTGCATACCATTGAGTGGACAGTGTTTGGTCAGGGTTTCGAGTAACGACCATATCCATGAATGGGAGCTTGCCATCAATTTCTTCCTCTTTAGTAAACTGGATATGTGGGTTGCAGGCATTAAACATATCTAGAACCATGTCGATCTGGTCTGCAGGAAGCGCTAAGATCAGATCATCAACAAATTTTTTGAGGACAGGCATTTCAAACGGAATCTGCCTTCTCATGTTGTCGAGGAGAGTATTCATCACTATATCCGCCAGGATGGGCGACAGAGGGCTGCCCATCGCTGTACCGAACAGCTGGACGTAGAACTTGTCTCTGTAGCGAAAGTAGCTGTTTTTGAGACAGAATTCGATCATTTCTATGAATATACACAGACTGATATTCGTCGAATCTCTGACCTTGTCCCAACCCATGATCAGGTCGTGTGTCACCAACTGTTGGGGTATGTTGGTAAACAGGGAGATGACGTCGAAGGAGACGAGTACGTACCCGGTTGGTAGCGTTATGTTGCGTATGTATTCCGCGAACTCGAAACTGTCTTTGATATTGTACTCACTGTGGGTGGATCTTTGGAGGACATCGGCCAAGAACTTCGACAGCTGGTAGGTGGGTGCTGTCACATTTGGCACCACCGGTCGAAGGGGAAGGTCAGGTTTATGAGCCTTCGGTTGGCCGTATATTCTCGGACAGACGGCTGTCGTAGACTGTAGACGATATTTTGTTCGTGTGTCGATCAGCTGGAGATTGTAGAGCCGTACGACCAGAGCATTCGTGCTTTTCTGTATTCCTGTAGTCGGGTCCCTGGCTACCACCTTGTATGTATCATCCTCCAGCAAGGATAACATTTTGCGTTCGTAGTCCTGTTGATACATTATAACCATCCGCCTTCCCTTGTCCGATTCCAGTACACAGATGTCCTTGTGTTCGGCTAGGAACCTCTTCGTGGCAATGGATGCGTGTTTGCAGAACGTTGTTAATGGGTCGTTGTGACTGTGGTTACGCGCGAGGTAGTTCTGGATGCATGTTGCTACCTGACACCTACTTCTTTCTTGCGCTGTTTTGTCCGTTGTTGTGGCGATTATCGATTCTACATCTGCTAGGATGTGGTACACCGGAATCTGATTGGTATTGCATGGGGGGGGGGGGGGGGGGAAAGCACGAATGCTCTGGTCGTACGGCTCTACAATCTCCAGCTGATCGACACACGAACAAAATATCGTCTACAGTCTACGACAGCCGTCTGTCCGAGAATATACGGCCAACCGAAGGCTCATAAACCTGACCTTCCCCTTCGACCGGTGGTGCCAAATGTGACAGCACCCACCTACCAGCTGTCGAAGTTCTTGGCCGATGTCCTCCAAAGATCCACCCACAGTGAGTACAATATCAAAGACAGTTTCGAGTTCGCGGAATACATACGCAACATAACGCTACCAACCGGGTACGTACTCGTCTCCTTCGACGTCATCTCCCTGTTTACCAACATACCCCAACAGTTGGTGACACACGACCTGATCATGGGTTGGGACAAGGTCAGAGATTCGACGAATATCAGTCTGTGTATATTCATAGAAATGATCGAATTCTGTCTCAAAAACAGCTACTTTCGCTACAGAGACAAGTTCTACGTCCAGCTGTTCGGTACAGCGATGGGCAGCCCTCTGTCGCCCATCCTGGCGGATATAGTGATGAATACTCTCCTCGACAACATGAGAAGGCAGATTCCGTTTGAAATGCCTGTCCTCAAAAAATTTGTTGATGATCTGATCTTAGCGCTTCCTGCAGACCAGATCGACATGGTTCTAGATATGTTTAATGCCTGCAACCCACATATCCAGTTTACTAAAGAGGAAGAAATTGATGGCAAGCTCCCATTCATGGATATGGTCGTTACTCGAAACCCTGACCAAACACTGTCCACTCAATGGTATGCAAAGCCAATTGCATCTGGCCGTTTGCTCAACTATTGATCGTTCCATCCCATGAGCATGAAAATCAACGTCGCGGAAAACCTAATATTGAGAGTCAACCGCCTCACCAACAACCAAACACTTCAACAACAGAAGCAGATAATCTTCAAAATACTCCGAATGAACGATTATCCGGCAAAGCTCATCAACAGGCTGACCAATAAGCTGACAAACTCCCAACCGCATCAAAACGAAATCGCCACGGCCGAAAATCCGCCAGAAAACAGCCAAGCCGTAAACACAAACAACAACAATGATCATGGGGCGCCCACCGAAAACGTCCTGTACCGCTCGCTACCGTATGTTCCTGTCCTCTCATCCCAAATCAGCAGAATCCTGAAAAATCAAATTCCGAACGTTAAAATTGCATCCAAAGCAATAAACACCACGGCGAAGATTATCGGCAACAACAAAGATCCAGTGGAACCGCCGCTTCAGTCAAACGTCGTATATCGAATACCATGCAACGACTGTCCAATGGTATACATCGGTATGACTAGGAACTACCTACGCCAACGAATGTACGGGCATCAAACGGATATCAACAAATACAACACCATGATAGCAAACGGCATCAACGATACACAGCAGCAGATGGATACAGTAGGTGGACACACAGCTCTAATAGAACACATAATCAAACACAAACACATGTTTGACACAAATAGGGTTGAAATCATTGACAAAACACACAAAACTAGCAATCTCCCCATACTGGAAATGTGCCATATAAGCAATACGGCCAATACAGTGAACCGGAGAACCGATGTAGAAGGCCTCAGTATCATCTATGCAGGGATACTTCACACATACAAAACACGTCTAAAAACCAACTCGGCTAGAAATGACAACACAAACACTAATGTAACACAACAAGTTGACCTGTAATGGTCTAAAAAAGCGCCATAGCGAAAGCTCACCATTTTGAACGGGCAGTTAAACAGTGTCCGTGATCAGTGGTGAAAACGTAGAAAATTAGTAGCAAACTAAAACCACCCACAACTGTAAGCTAACATAATTCTACACCCAACAGACGTTCCCAACACACCACTCTATCTCCCACAGATTCACGCTAAAAATGTACGACAAGCCAACACACGATATATGTTCACAAACGTAAACGATAGATCTAAGTATGTACAATTTTGATCAGATGTCGAGCATAAAATTGAATAAAAGACCCCTTTTCAGTTTCCCCTAGAAGAAGGCTGCCAAGAACAGCCGAAACGTCGGGCAGTTAACAAACTACCGTTTGAAATCATAAGACTGAATAGCCGAAAACTCCGAGTAACAGAATCTACCAGTCGAAAACCACTGTAAAAGTTAGCTTTCTATTAATCTTGTGTTTGTTTGGATGTGGTCCTCCTCTCCTCTTCTTGGCGTAACGTCCTCACTGGGACAAAGCCTGCTTCTCAGCTTAGTGTTCTATGAGCACTTCCACAGTTATTAACTGAGAGCTTCCTCTGCCAATGACCATTTTGCATGTGTATATCGTATGGCAGGCACGAAGATACTCTATGCCCAAGGAAGTCAAGGAAATTTCCATTACGAAAAGATCCTGGACCGACCGGGAATCGAACCCGTCACCCTCAGCATGGTCATGCTGAATACCCGTGCGTTTACCGCCTCGGCTATAGGGGCCCCTTGGATGTGGTGTCTGGGCTTTTGTGCTTCCTCGGTTTTGAGTTTATTTTGCAGCTTTCAGTTATTCAACGTGCTCGAAGCTTTTTGGTCGCCATCAAATTGCACGAGATAGATGATAAGGTTAACTTTTTGGAAATATTGGATAAATCTCAATGTCCCACATTGAATACGCTGTTTTGAATTTTAGAGACTGTCTTGCAAAACGCTACAGATTTTAAAATGAACAGTCCTGCATGTAACATGTTTTATAGTGGATTTCCTATCATACTATCAGATTTTTACACTGCGTTCAATTCCTGACCCGTTCCTTAACTCCTACTTTTAATCTTTCTGTCTACCTTTTGCCTTTTTTTCTACCATATGTTCACAACTCTGAGTAAATAGTGAGGGACCATCCCTAGTAACGTTTTTTTAGTCAAATAGACTAGAAGAGGTTATTTGAACCATCATTAAACCAACATAAAAGATTTAAGGCTTTATGACGGTTTTCAAAACTTCTTCAAGATTAAATGGTTATCAAAATGTACTTGGCATCTGACATAAGTAGTCGATTGTGTGGTACCTGGGTAAAGCGAACAATAGATTGACAATCTGCATGACATGATCTGAAGTCAAAAGGCCATATTACTTATCTATCAATGTGAATCCTGACCCAACGAAAAGAGCAAGGGTCCCTAGACATTCCTACCTGGGACCTTTAAAAGAGACGCAGCAAAAAACGGAACTAATATTCGTTCACTCTTTCAAACTGACTAAAAAAACCTAATTAATCCACCTAGCGGTGATGATGCCTTTCTCGTGCCATCGAAACCCCATTTCAACAAAACTTAAGTAACATGTTGATGATTACCACACTTTCATACTTTAACAAAAACCCATTTCATGGCACCAGAAATCACATTGTTTTTCTGGCTTTTACTAAAACTTAAACTAAAAAAAAAGTAATCTTGAATTTTGAGCCGCCATGTTGGATTTAAGTCCGCCATCTTTGGAATTCTGGTCGCTAGTTTTGGACCCCAGACTGCTTCCCCATTCCAGATATTAAGGGTATGCGGTATGGAATTTTTTCAAGGCGAAACGAAACGAAACGATATATAAAATTTCTGATACGATGCGGTACGAAACGAAACGAAATGCAAAAATGTTTCGTGAGATCGATACGAAATCCGAATGCACTCGGTATTTTTCGAAACGAAACGAAATTTTCGAAAAAGTTCCGCGGAATTTTGCAGTTACATAAATTTTGTGTGAATTGATACTGCGTGTTTGCGGTGGCGAATTTCTTTTCAATAAATACCCTCATCCCTTAGCTTCTTTTGTTACAGTTTCGTTATTATGTTTTATTTTTATTTTTCGTGACCTATATTGAAAATTTGAATAATTACACCAATAACCTAAGATTGCTACAATGACTTTATAAGAACAGACCAACAATGCGTTACATCATTGCGACCATGCTATAACATGCTCTAATGCCGATTGTTTATAGGAAACCTGAAGCAATGACATGGATACACCAGCCAGATAATTACCAATCAAGCTTTGTTAAATGGCGTACCTTCTGGAGAAAGCCTAAAATCTATACCTAAAATAGATAGATGATTGAATTTATATGGAAATACCCAGTAAAACTTATATAGAAAAGAATACTTAAGAAATGTATGCGCACATTAAATATGAAGGCATCCGCAAACTTGAAATTGGAAAAATATAACACAGTCATCTCTAGGTTATTGGGTTAAAAATTCTAACAGATAGATCTGGACTATAGTGGACCTCAATGATACATATTGCCCATTTTACTGGCATTTTACCAGGTTAGCTGGTATGTCTGAAACATACTGGAAAAACTTGTAATTAGAAGGCACGAAATGTTGCTAATTGGCAAATTGAGAGATGAAATTTGTGAAAAAAATCGCGTTCTGGTGGGATTCGAACCCACGACTCCGTATTCGCTAGACCGGCGCTTTAACCAACTAAGCCACAGAACAGGCCTTCTAATTACAAGTTTTTCCAGTATGTTTCAGACATACCAGCTAACCTGGTAAAATGCCAGTAAAATGGGCAATATGTATCATTGTACCCTTGCTTGCGTCACTTGGCGCAGTTCGGTCGTCCGGGCATCCGACCGTGCCGAGCTCTCGACGCATACTAATTAGACACCAGCAAAACAAACTGCCTGGTGGCTAGGTATGCGGAGTGCGAGAGTAAGTCTCGGCTTCATATAAATAACTCGCTCGCACTTGTAGGTAGTGGGCACAAACAGGAGTGTGTTGTGGATTGGCATCTAAGCCGAAAAGAGAGATGAGTTTGTGAAATAGGAGTGTTCACGGTGCGGCTTCGGAGTCAGTTTGGCTTTCTATTCCGCAGAACCATTACCTGTTCTGTGGCTTAGTTGGTTAAAGCGCCGGTCTAGCGAATACGGAGTCGTGGGTTCGAATCCCACCAGAACGCGTTTTTTTTCACAAATTTCATCTCTCAATTTGCCAATTAGCAACATTTCGTGCCTTCTAATTACAAGTTTTTCCAGTATATAGTGGACCTGTTGTGATGGTTAAAGCTTTTCGTCGAGGACCTGGGATCAAATACCACTACAAAAAAAACTTGCAAAATGTGAGTTCTACCTTCGGGTCTTTCGATTCGAGACTGTGGGTCCCGAAATCAACTAACCTAGAGCTAAACAAATTGTTACAACAGTTGAAAAAAAAAAAAAGATTTTTCAGAACTTATGTATTTGAAAAAAAAAAGCCTCACCTTTTAACACCAGTCCAGAGTAGAGTCTTGAATCATTTGGGCAGGTGCACCTATTTTGGGCACTTGCTGCTATAACTAAGTCAATTTCAAACCAATTGATTTTAATTTTTGTACAGAGTTAAATACTGTACGTGCCTAACTCTATACAAAATTTCTATCAATCGGTTTGAAATTGACTTAGTTATAGTGGCTAGTGCCCAAAATAGGTACACCTACCCAAATGGTACAAGGCCCTATGTTGGTGAATAATCTAATAAAATCCTGCTAACAAACGTCTTTTTTACCGAAATTTAGTATAAAATTTGGCTGCGCACACAGCGATGTTAGACTTCGTTGTGCTCATCTATCCTTTTGACATTTTCAACTCACTCCTGAAGGTATTTGAAGAAATTCGTCAAAAATATCGGTTTGAAATTCAAACGATCTCTACGATCACATACTTTCCACTTCAAATACTTTAAAAATTCCACTACGAACACCTACTTCGATGTCTTCACCTGAACATATTTTAGAAATTTCACAATTAAGAAAAACATGAAAGTGTCTGCAAAACTTTCGCATGTAAGTAGAGCTCTATGAAAAACAAAAGGACGGATTTTTTTTATCAGCAAAAGAAATAAGAGTTCAACCGTCTATAACGCTTCGTCATACAGATTTGATTATAAAACACTTTCAAGAGTTCCACTGGAAATTTCCTGGAAAATATTTTCCCAGAAACTTTTCCATGTACCAAACTTTCTACCCAATTTGTCGAATACGATTTCTCCTGGGATTTTCATTGTATTTCCAAGTGACATATTTTGGGAGAGCTTCTTTGTCCCCCCCCCCCCTAAACACGAATTGTTTTTGCATTTGGTTTAATCAGAAAATTTAACCAAAATCTTAAGTATGGTTCCGCATATGTTGCATACCTATTGAACAAGATCTTGATGGTAGGCCAAAGATGAGAAGTATATTCGAGATCTTTTCTCTGTTATTATTATGTATAGTCTTTTGTGGTTTGTCTCTCGCTGTTTGAGATGATTTTTTAAACACTTTTGAGTAACTTGAGATTAGCAAGATCTTCGATAGATGATGTGGACATTTACATTATATATTTGTTTACGAAATTTATTAGACATTCCGCGAAATTCCGTTTGATTTCGTCAAATTCTATTTTTTTGAAGACGAAATTTTTAGAATTTGGCGAAACGAAACGAAATTCAAAATCATAAATTTCGCCTATGTAAATTCCGTGAAATTCCGCGGAATTTCGTTTCGAGGTGTATTTGGCGAAATAATTCGGTATACCGCATACCCTTACCAGATATACCCATATTGAATGGGTTTGGAGCCTAAAACTCCATTAAACAGCCGCCATATTGGATATTGTATTGCGATCTTGGTTATTCTGGTTGATATTTTTGGACTCCGGAAATCCTCCCTATACCATATATACCCATATTGCATGGTTTTAGGGCCTAAAACTCCATTAGACGGAAGCTATCTTGAATTTGAAG
Source organism: Aedes albopictus (assembly GCF_035046485.1). Classification (NCBI taxonomy): domain Eukaryota; kingdom Metazoa; phylum Arthropoda; class Insecta; order Diptera; family Culicidae; genus Aedes; species Aedes albopictus. Next base: position 263,022,952 of record NC_085136.1, on the reverse strand, counting down.
CCGCCACCTTGGATTTTAGATCGCCATCTTGGATATTCTAGTCGTCATTTTTTTTAAGTCTACACATCTTCCCTATATAAAATATACTCATATAGAATGGAGCCTAAAACACCATTGAAAAGCTGCCATCTTGAATTTGGAGCTGCCAACTTGGATTTCAGATCGCCATCTTGGATATTTTTGTTGTCATTGTTTACTCCAGACAACTTCCCAAGCATTTTTCCCATACCAAATATACGGATGATATTGCATGGTGTTAGAGCCTAAAATACCAATTAACAACCGCCATTATGAATTTTGAGCCGACATATTGGATTTTAGACCACCATCTTGAATATTCTGATCGTTATTTTCGGACTCCGGACATCATTCCCTACACCAAATGTACTCATATTGCATGGTTTTAGAGCCTAAAGCACAATCAAATAGCCATCATCTTGAATTTGGAGCGGCCATCTGGGATATTAGACCGGCATTTTGGATATTCTGATTGCCACTTTAAGACTCCGGACACCTTCCCAATGCAAAATATACCCATACTGCATGGATTTAGAGCCTAAAACACCATTAAACAGACGCCATCTTGAATTTTGAGCCGCCTCATGGATTTTAGACCGCCATCTTAGATATTATGGTAACCATTTTTGGACTCCGAATATCTTCCCCTTACCAAATATACCCCATATTGCATGGTTTTAAGGCCTAAAACTCTATTAAACAACCGCCATCTTGAATTTGGAGCCACCAACTTGAAAGGCTGAAATCTTGAATTTTGGGCCAACATCGTGGAATTTCCGGTCTTCAGTGATTATTTTCGCACAAAATTCGTCAATCATGCCCAAACTTAAAAAAAAAATCGCCGCCGTTTGATGTGTCGCATGCTGGGGCTTGATTCAGTTTTATATACGGCAGGTTCTACCGGTGCTGGTCCGGATCACTGAAATGGGCGTCACTCCGGAACGACTCGACCGATCTGAACCATTTTTAATAGCAAACAATGCGGTAAAATTCCGGTTCGAGACGAGCTATAATCCGAAAATATCGGCCAATGGGAAGTGCATTAAAAGTGAGTGAACTAATTTTGCGCACAGACATACATACATACACACATACAGACATCATCTCAATTCGTCGAATTGAGTTGATTGGTATATAAGACTTGATCCTCCGAGCCTTTTTTTCGAAAAATCGTTTTTTGAGTGAACATATAGCCTTTCCAGTACACTTAGTGTACGAGAAAGGCAAAACGTTGCCGGTGCCATTATTGTACATTTGATAAGGTCTGTGAACCGTGCAGGGCTGTTTTGACCACTCTCAGTCAATCATTCGAATGATTCATTCTGCAACTGTCATGGGTTCGGATCAATACACTAAAACCTCAATTTATGCATGTTATTTTTATGCACTTTTAATTTATGCATTTTTTCATGCCCTGCATAAAAAGAGGGAAAGCTACTCAGAACCAATATTGTGCATAAGAATATTTAATAATGACGGTAACTATTGTGTTTATAAGGATGAGGAAATGGAAGTCGGGGAGTTTCCGGGGGTCCCAAAGGGTTTCCGCGGGGTACCAGGAAATCTCAGGGGGGTGAGGTTTCGGGGGTCTGAGGGGGTTTTCGAAAGCATTGCAGAGAGTTTCAGAGGATTTTCGACGGGTTTTGGTGGCGTTACAGGTACGTTTTCGGGGGTTTCCGAGAGTCTAACGTGCATTGCATGGAGTCCAAGTGGGTCTTAGAGGGATCCGGAGGCGTTAGGCATGCGCTTTTGGGGACTCAGATGCGTTACATTGGGTCCGAGATGATTTTATAGAGATTATGGAGGTATTTCAGGGAGTTCAGAGCATATTTGGTGGGATTCACAGGCCTTACGGAGGCGTTTTCGGGGTTTTCGGAGTGGGTTACATGGGGTTCGAGAGGGTTTTCGGGAGATCTTTAAGGCGTGTCAGGAATTTGCAGAGGATTTCCAGGGACCCCATCCCAAAGTCCTTCGAAACGCCCCTGAAATGCTATTTGATATAAAGATGATATAAAGAATCCTGACTGAAATACCTCGAAACGCCCTTGAAATGCTATCATACGCCCCTGAATTCTCTTGGAAGGTCTTAAAATGCTCCTGAAACCCCTGAAATTCTCTGAAATAACTCTGAAATGCCGTGAAACGCCGCTTTAACCCCTTGTAACGCCTTTGAAAGGCTGCTGAGATCCCCTTAATTGCCCTTAAAGCATCTGGAACGTCTATGGAACCCCCTAAATTTTATTGAAATGCCCCTGAATTTCCCGTTATCCCATAAAAACGCCATCAAAACCTAACAGAACGCTCTTATAAGGCACCCCGAATCCCCTGAAAAAAAAAAAACCTGAAACGCCTCTGAAGCCTCTTGGAACCCCTTCTCCGGACTCTCTGGGAATATCATAAAAACCTCCTTAGCCTCACCTCAAATGCCCAGGAGCAAGGCCTGTTCTCACGAACTAAGTACATTCCCTCATTAAAGCCCAAATTTATGCGCAAATTTCCCCCATTTTATGCCTTTTTTAATTTATGTAGGGGTATTAGGGGCATAATGGACACCCTAAGCAAATGAGTATGTTAGGCCTGCATAACAGACAAAAACTTAACATATTATCAGTTGGCTTACAACTTTAACTTGTTTCCTACGTATTTCAATCATTTAAAGCTGGCAGAATGTCATTATTGTGAAGAAATAATGAATTTAAAACCGTGTGTTTTTTGGGGCTGGCAGGAAAGGTACGGGGCGAAATGGACACCCATCGGGGCATAATGGACAGCCCTGCATATTTTATGCTGTATCTTTGAGAATATCAACCAGTTAAGTAATTTGTAAACGGAGATCAATAACACATATATAATACTTCATCTTAGACGAGTTTACATAACTTCAAAGTTAGTTAAATAAATTTTAGGCTAAAATAATCGGATTAATTTTTTTCAAACTCTCTAAAACGCCTAACAGTATGCAACGTGCGTACATCCACTTAAAATTGCCAGTGTTCATTTCGCCCCGAATAGACTACAACATTGAAATTGCTATTTTCAGTGTGTTCTGATCAAAAATAGAATACTTCATCCATTGCTAAATCTACGTATACATGTGGATAAGCTTACAATACACTTGTTTGTATGGTGGACACACTCAATCACTCGTAATGCCTTATTTGGTGCTGCTTCGAAATTATAAGAAATCCACCATATGAAGAACATGTTTCAATTTCAATGATATTTTGGTTATTTTGAAGGAATATAAATGGTACTTTTGAAAAATAGAACAATGACTTGTTCCTTTACACTTATGTATTGAAAGTTTTACACAAAAGTCAACGGTTTCGGCAAAAACAGGGGTGTCCATTAGTATGGGACACACTTGTATGGAAAAAATAAATCCTCGCTCCAGTCGACTTTTTAGATCCCATTTAGGTCCCATATGAACTGTACAAAATTTCAGCGCAATCGGTGAAACTATAATTTAGCGCAAGCGGTTCAAAGTTTTCATAGGATTTACTATGGGAAAAGTTACACTTTCAAACAAAAAATCCTAGAGGTTACCCTTTGTCTCCTTAATTCAAATCGATCAATGCTTCTTGTAGAAAAATCATTTATGAAACTTTCCTTCGAAGACCGCAAAACGATTGGATGTTTGTGGAAAAAGTTATTGATTTATTACCGATTAGTGATTCAATGAACGGCTTTTTGCTTTGTTTTATCAGCAGCACTGCTGCTGCCGTTGTTGCATGGGGTGGCGGGAGGCATCACCACCCCCAGAAACAGCAGCAGCCAAGGCAGCAGCTACAGTGCTGCTAATAAAACAAAACAAAAAGCCGTTCGGTGGATCACTGATCGGTAATAAATCAATAACTTTTTCCACAAGCATCCAATCGTTTTGCGGTCTTCGAAAGAAAGTTTCATAAATGATTTTTCTACAAGAAGCATTGATCGATTTGAATTAAGGAGACAAGGGGCGACCTCTGGGATTTTTTATCTGAAAGTGTAACTTTTCCCATAGTAAATCCTATGAAAACTTTGAACCGCTTGCGCTAAATTATAGTTTCACCGATTGCGCTGAAATTTTGCACAGTTCATATGGGACCTAAATGGAATCAAAAAAGTCGACTGGAGCGAGAATTTGATGTTTGTCCCATACTAGTGTCCATTTCGCCCCGGGTGTCCATTATGCCCCTAATCCCCCTACATTTTTTTATTTATGCACCCCCAGCCATGTGCATAAATTGAGGTTTTAGTGTACTGTCTGAACCTCTCCACGCTCGTAACCACAGCCAATAGCTCCAGCTCGTAACTGTGGCTCGTAGCTTCGGCCTTCAACGTCTTTCGGCTAAAGTTTCCTACAGATTTCCACACATCTTCACTTTTCTGCAACAATATTCCAGCCAACACGAAATCTAAAAAAAAAACCACGTGGTTTATGGACAGCCCCTAAACCGGGGGTCTCCTATTTCTAGGGTGGACCTGCCTAGGGCATAGGCCCTAAATACCACTTCGTCGAAGTATGATGTCTTCTACTTGCGAGGGCCTGGCCTTGGCCTGCTGTTGTTATAGTCGATACTGGAGTGAACCGCCAGGTGATCGCTGTGAGTGTAGCTATCGTCTACTCTCCAGTTCGAACTACATGTTAGGCCAGGACTACAAAAAGTAACGACAATGATCGACTCCGCACCGTTCCGACTAAAGGTACTCTTGGTACCGACATTAACCAAGTCGTCATCTAGTATAGTCAGTGTCTCCCTCCAGCAGAGAGACGAACCAGCCAAGGTCTGAAAGTCTCTCAAATAAAGATAAATCAATCAATCCCTCCAGCAGGATCTGACCCCGCTGGTTCGTAAAACGGCTTCCTTATTCCACGGCCCATGCATTAAAGTCACCCTTTATTACCACCGGCTTTCGCCCTGTCAGCACGGTCGTCATGCGGTCCAGCATCTACGTGAACTGTTCGATTGGCCACTGCGGAGGCGCATACCAGCTACAGAAGAAGACCCCGTTTACTTTGGCGACCACGAAGCCCTTATAGATAGTGGACACCAACTCCTAGATGGGGTATTTACCCGTCGTCCAAATCGCCGCCACATTCCTGGACCCATCCGCGACCTAATTACCGTTGCTGGCGGGTGCTCGGTATGGGTCCGCTTTGATGGCGATATCCGTCCCCTACTCAAAAACCGCCTGACAAAGCATTTGCTGAGCTGCTTCACAGTGGTTCAGGCTCAGCTACGTTACCTGCACAGTGATTCGTTCACTGCGGCTTTCTTGAAGGCCGGGCACCTTGGACCAACCGTTGGATGCCTGTTCTTCACGGATTTACCGGAACAAATCATACAAATGGGTGGACTCGTGCAGTCTTGTGCCTTATGGCCTTCGGCGCCGCATCTCCTACACAGTTTTGCCCTTGCGCTCCTTAGCGCGCTTCAGCTCCAGGATCATCTCGCCCGTACGAGTACGTCTGATACTACGCATGTCGGCTCCCAGATCCACGAGCTTGGCGTAGCTTCAAGACGGCCGAGTACTTAGACTTTTCGGTCTTGATGACGAGCGCGTCGACTTTCTTACTCTAGCTACCTACCCTTTTACGTCTTCTTGGTTTGGCGGTCCAACACTGGTAGCAATCTTCTGTTCCATTGCATCCGGGACGGGCCAGTCTTTACAGGCCCACCCTTTCCAGCTTTCCGAGACGCCTGACTGGAGTCCTACTTGCCGGCATTACTGCTGACCTTCCAGGTTATTATCTTCCTAGCCCTGCGGGCACCGCCAGACAGTTCCTCACCTGACGGCTGCCTCACCCGCTACTGCGAATGCTTATCACGAGCAGTCGCATCCGCCACACGTTTTGGACTTCCTGCGAAAGCGAAGGCTCCAGTCTGAGTAGACTTCGTAACCTTTACTTTTACCGGTTCCGCCGCTTCTGCAGTCTTCACGAGTCTCACGTCTACAACTGCAGTACTTTATGTCGTACACCTTTGTAGTGGTCGATGTACCCTATGATCAGGTCCATCTGCATATCCGTAGCTTGACTCACAGTAACTGAATCTATGATTTGATCTTTGCGGTCTTGAGGATTTTTGCGACATCCTTTTTATTCTTCGGTCACCGGGTTGTTATTGGCATCGTAGCTTGCACTTTAAAGTCCTTTGCGCTATTATCGACGACAGTATTTTGGCTCGACAGTATTCGAAAGACACGTTATTGGTCTGTACTTTGCTGGATCAGCTGTGCGTTTGTCCATGGGAAGTAGATAAGTTGTAATGAATTCAGGTAGACGTAGAAAACTGGGACCTTCCAGTGACACGCTGAAGCATTCCTCTGCCATTCATAATTGTTCTTCTTTTTGCTATTTATTATTCCAATCGATTTGGGATGAAATGCAATCCAGACCTTAAAAAACTGATTCCAATTCGCTTAGCCCTTCAATATAGACATTCTAGAAATGCTGTGTATTGTTTTGTTACGTATCAACAAGAAAAGGTTGCGTATCGCATTACTGAATGGACTATTGAATAATGACATTGGAAGAAAAGACAAGTGAACTCAAGAGTGAACTTATCATTAATATGCTGTCGAAAACCCCTAACGATTGAAATTGATTATCTTCTGAGACAAGTTCATCGGTCAAAAGTTCATGTCACATGCCCGGTCTTATTGGAACCAATAATGTCACGTGAACATAATATGCTACGTATCGCTCCCGCCTTCCCGATACATCCCGATCTGACGCGACATCTAACCACCCTCGAAATGAACGCCAACTCTTTAAATCTCGTACCTCTAACCAGTTTCCACAGCAAATTCAAAAGCATAAACAGCGAACCAGAATCAAAACAAAACGATTCATTTCTTCACCGGTCATTGAACAGCATGTTTCCCACCCGTAATAAAACTCTCAAGCAACCGCAACCGGGAGCGAGTGAGAGAGCTTAAGGGCGAGAGCATGAACTCTCAACCGTGCACCGAAATCACCCGAAGCATAGAAGAGCATAATTTTCATGTTTTTACCTTTCCACCCCGATCCGGTGGGGTCGCCTCGCTTGCATAACCCGCTGAAGATGAACCACCATTCACAACATGACCGATCGACGAGCCCCGAACTTCGTGAATGAAGAGGCTCTTCGACATTGGCTCATTCTCTTTCGCCTCTTCTCTCTTTCGGTGGGCTATATTCGTGTCGCCGGCGCATCGCTCGCTGCTGGTCCGGTTATGCTGCCTCTGCTTACGTACTGCTGAGGGGGTTAGTCCGTAGTTGACGTTCGTTGCGTTTGGACGCTTTCACGCGTGGTAACATCCTTACGACGGTTGGTTGGTTGGTTGAAGCCCTCGGAGGCGATCGGGAAAGCAAGCAAGCATTATTTGGTCCTCAAAGTTCAGCAGAGAGAGGTACGAACGGCGAGTGAAGAAGAGTTTCGTTTGGTTCGGTCGTAGTCGGTGCATGTGTTGAGGTCGGTGTGCGGTTAAGTTCGGTGGTACCGTGGCAGACTAGCTCAGCGCAATTGCTGCTGGAGCCTACACCTGGAGTTCTTGGGCCGCCGTGGTTGAGTTGAAGAGGGGACGAGGGGTGTGTTGGAGAAAAAAAAACTCTCGTGTAACTTGAGAGCCCCAGTTTTCGGTCCAGTGCGAAGCGCGCGGAGTGTACCTTACCGGTCCGGTCGTCGGCTGTTGGTTGTTGTTCGGTGTTGAACGCTCTTTGGGGCTTTTTGTTTTGTTTGGTTTGGTTTTTCGGTTGGTTGCGGGTCAGCAGACTCAGCATAACAAGTGCCCATAGTTCTGGCGGAAGGGACGGCTGGATGAGCAGCACAAGTGTTAGACTACAACAGTTGTTGGGTAGATACTTTACGGCGACGAAGCAAGGTGGAGTGTTCTAGCTCGGTTTATGTGAAGGAATTCTATGAACGAAACCAAAGTCGTTGGAAGACATGTGCCAGTTGCTAGTGAAGAGTAAACTTCCCATCGGTAAACGGTCGACTGGTGTAGAGTTGGTCCACTCGGGCCGGTACTGATCCGGTAACACACGTACAGGAAATTATGCAAATCCCTCTGGAGTGAGGTTCGAACATGCCATCCGCAACCGAAGTGTAGTCCACGCGACAGTTCGACAAGCCGCCCCACTACGGTGTCAGTGCGCCAGTGATAAATATCGGGCGGATTAGTGCCCGCCATCCAAATTGAAAACATCGAACATAAACACGACTTTTGGAGGCTGTGTTTTGAGTGCCCGGATTGACAGGCGGAAAAAAATACACACGAAAAATAGCACCATGCAGCCAATAACATCATCACCGTTCGTCAATGTGGTGGCTGCGGTAGTGACCGCGGCTGTGCTGTTGGTGGCCCGAGTTGGGCACATTTCGGCGGCCACCGCCACCAGCGCCGTTTATGTGGAAAAATCCGCGTACAAAAATGTCGTCATCGAGATAAGGGATAACGTACCGGTGGAAAACTGCCAAACCATCCTGCACAACGTGGAGGTATGTACCAAACAAACGCCCCTTTGAAACAATTGCAATGCGGGAAGGCATGAAAGGGGGGGTTTGAGAGAACATGTGTGTGAATTAGAGTGATTCAAAAGAGGATGTGTTGGAATGCGGGTTTTGTTTCGTTTGGAATTTAATAATTTATTTGATTAAGCTATCTGACTTATGTCTACATGAATTAATTAATTAAATCACTACAACAATCTTAAAATCGATACTTCTCTCTTGAAACATCTTTAAGTGTCACCGAAAACAAACAGTTTATCTTCTAACGAATAAGTGCGTACCCACGCAGTTAATGGTTCGTAGAAGTCATGGCAAAGCCGGAGATCTTCTAAGTAGGCTCTCCGTAGCTTGGAAACCAACTTGTTGCAAAAGAGTGTGTGCATTGATTTCGTCACTCAAGACCTTTTTCTTCTCTCAAATCTGGAAGCTTTATCTGGACCTCCATGGAAGTCGTTTTTGGTCGTTTTTAGTCACACGTTATTGTATGCAGGAAAGCCGTAGGAAGTTGTCCTCGTATGACCAAGACAACTCAACACTCGGGGCTCTAGCAAAGTTCAAATACTCTTGAACTGTGGCATTGCAGGCACCGATTGTAAATTCTAATAATAAATGCAATGAAAGTGGTGGCAGAACGTGTAGAACTTTTTTTCACGATAAGTTCCTCTAAAAAGCGGCTTATTAGCACAGCTCAGTATTTCTTTTCCTAATGTATGTATCAATGGGAAATCTTTACATACCTGAAAATGACGAATCTACCGAATGCAACCCAGAACATTTTTTCAGAATTCCAGATGCAAAAGCAAGACTAAGGGCTTGACTTACACCCAAATTCTTGAGTCCTTCGATAGTTTGACGGTTCCGTTCTTCGATGTTCAATCCAACTTTAAGAGATCGATCGCCCCAGATATAACCCCAACTCCCTTTTACTAGGGTAATTGATCAGTTGAAATATGTACAACGCAGTTCTTATTTCGTACATGTTTGTGCATCGCTTTGGATAGCCATTGAAATGTAGACGTAAGTTGGGGTTCCGGAATTCCCGCTGTATTTGATTCTTTTTCCGCATTGACCAGCTTCTTCACGTAGGCGATATTACGCTTGGATGTGTTAAGATGGCGTTATCATCTCAACACAGGCTCCCTTCTATTAACCACCGTATATTCCACCAAGTCGAAGGTTGTTTTCAGTTTGTTGGCTATGCAGATGGTTCTGAAGTAGTACTGGATCTCCTTCTTGAATATTGTATGCTCTTGCATGGCACCGATGGTCTTCTTATCGAATCTTGCCGTTGAATATCATCTTCAAGTCTCTATCTTGAGCTTCAACATCGCCAATCCCTGGTAGCGTCGTTTGGAGATCGTCAATTGATGGTTTTCGAACGAATTGTTTTTCTACTGAGCAACTCGGATGGGATTTTTCCTTTCGTCGAATGGAGTGTAGTATTGTATATTATTAAACATTGGGAGTGATCTACCCTCCATACTCCATTGAAAGCATGGCTGATTTTGAGGCGTTCCTAGCAGGGAATCACTAATCTGCATCCACCAATACCATGATCGTCTACGAGGACTAAATCTTTCTGAAATGGTATATAGCCCTTTGCTCCTTCCTTAATGGTATCGTTGTCCCACTAGACGGATGATATGGTTTCCTTCACTAATTGTAGTTTGAAATCAAAATCAATGGCAGTTTTAATCTGACTGAATCGGTAATGTATTGCAGAGATGTATAGTCGGTTGTCCGTTATCCTCTGTGGTCTTGATCTTCGCTAGGCCCTTTCCTCTGGGAATTCCTTTTCCGTGTACGTAATCATTTCGTGTTCCTAAAAATATTAAAAACGTGTGATTAGTTGTTAAAAAGGTCAAACCAATCAACTCAAAGCTTATTACGTTGAGCTTTCGCCGAAACACCGCGTCACAGTCACAGTTCCAACCGGATGCGCACAATATCCTACAAGCTCGTCTTTTGTGGTGGCCCTGCAGCTGCAGCGATAGATGTTGTAGTTCAAATCTGAAAAAAGAGAAAAATTAGTACATGTGAGTAGTTTACATTAAAAGGATCAAATAACTAAAAACAAAAACTTCGAATTATTCGGTCGGTCGGTTCAATTCTACCAGAACCATGTTAGAGTTTTGCTCGTTTTGTGAGCACGCGCTATTTTCAATTTTGGCGTTAAGCTTGTTTTTGATTTCATGTGCGCAGGATTAACAGCTATTCTGCTTCATTTTGTATATGCTATACAGTGAACTGACGATTTCCTTCTTCGACTGCAATCTCGTTCTATAACTGTTACTCAAATTGTATATGTATAAAGTGCAGATTATTTATCAGTCGATAAATTTGAATAGCAGAAGTGAAATTGTATCAGTCGCAAATCAATCATTGCTTACATAATTTGTTCTTGTTCTTTGTTCTTCTCACCGAGCCTATCTACTGACAAGTAGTTGTGTCCAGTACAACCATAGCAATCGACAATGCAGCAATTCACTAGACGATTACCATTATCAACGTCATGTTCCAGCTAGAGATTTTTTTTGATGAATTCTGCTGTGTAGACTTGATACTTACAATCATGTGCTTTAACATACCGTCTTCCTGAAATCCTGCATTTATCGCATTATTTTGTCAAAAAGGAATTACTGTGGCTGAAGCGGTTGAAAATCAGAGCAGTTATATGATGCACTTTTCTGAATCATCTAATGATTTTGCGCTGAATACGTTCTATTCTGATGTTGTAAGATAAATGCTAATGCGTCTTTATAATTGTGCTCATTCAACGAGTGAAGTAACGTGACTTAGTTATCTCACGTGACTCAAATATTGAAGTGAGAAATTTTGACCCGAAAGGAGTAACCCGTCGTGTTAGTCTAATGGAGTTACCTCATTCAAGTAGAGATGTGGCACCTCACCTCGGTATGGGAGTCTAACTGGATAACGTCACTCCATTCATTGACGTAGAATGAGCACAAACAGCACAATAGAATGCGTGTATAGCTCATACTTTTAGGATTTTCATTCCTTAACGGGCTCTCAGATGTCGGGTTTTGCTACTTGTGCTTTAGATTTGATGTCCGTGATAGGAAACAGTGTATACCTTCAGCATCTAATCGTTGCCCGAAAAGGCCTAAATGTAGGCAATTCAAATGAAACTGCATGCTGCTGCATCTCGTATTTTTCCAGGACTTATGCCGAAATCGCCACAAGAATTTCTCTCAGAACAACTCAGATGCTGTCGCGGCCTTTCTTCTGGAGTTTCTCTCAGGATTTCTCTAGAAAACTTTCCGCGATTTCTTCCGGTGTTGCTCTTGGGATTTCCCCAGGAGATCTTTCCAGGTTTTCTGCCAGAGTTTCCACAGGAGTTCCTGCTGGGATTTCTACTGGAAATCCTGAGGTGTTTTCACGAGCTTTCCGCAAGAGTTCCTATCGAGAAATTTCTCCTGAAATTTCTCAAAAAAACAAAAATTCGAAACATACGGGAGTTTTCATTTAGTCTTTCCTCCGGAATTTCTACAGAAGTTTCAGCCAGGGTATTTCCGAAAGGTTCTCGCGGAATTTCTATTGAAGTTTCACTTGACATTTCTCTCGGAGTTTCTCCCGGTCTTTCAGAAGATCGCATCCTGCGTTGGTCCTGGGATGTAACTCATCGATTATGTGGACTTTCTCCTGAGACTTTCTCCGAAGTGCCTTTTTTGAAATATCATGAATCTCAAGGAGGAATTATGAAAACCTCCAATGGAAATCACAGGAGGAATTACATTGGAAACCTCTTCAGTACTACATAATCCTTGGTAGAACTTCTATCAGGATCTCGCAAAAATCTCGAAAGAAACTCAGGAAAAGCTGTTCCGGAAAACCACTAAAGGAAAATCCTGAAGGAACTTTGGATAAAATTTGGAATGATCTCTGAGAAAAAGTGAGTTAAAAATCTGGAAACATAACCGAAAGCCTCTGGAAGAAATCCCAGAAACAATCCTTTGAAATTCCACTTGAACACCAAAGGAAAGTTAATTGTTCACCCACTTTAATGTCTCCGCTAATCAAATTCGTATTAAGTTCGCGGAACTCTTTTTCCAAGTCCTGTTCCTTATCAGACTTTTAAAAGAATGGGAAATGCTTTAACACTTCATATAATGATGAGTTCGTCCCAATCGAATTCGACGTTGATCATTAAAGCTACCTTTAAGACGTTGTCGCTGAAATTGAATCTTTTCTTGATTTCATTGATCGGTTTCACGTAGAAGCTATAGCCAATATCCCTGAACGTCGCTTTTCTGCTCTCATCTAACCGTTTTACCACAGACAAACAGACGTAACCCTTGCGAAATTTTCATCGACCACGCTTTTAACGATCATTTTAAATTTTCATAGTTGTGGCTATCACAACCAGAGGTGCGCGCATCGTTTTTCTATGCGTTTGACGTTTCACACTAGCGCCTTCTGTTGATGATATTGCACAATACAGTGATTCGTGCAACTTTTCCACCAGGTGATGGTATGTGAATTGGGCGATGGATTTCCATGAAAATCGTTCAAGGTGTTACGTCTGTTTGTCTGTGGTTTTACCTTTTCTGCTGTTGCTTCAAGTCAAATGTAGATGTCCTTCGAAGCTTTCAGGTGTTTCTCGAAATCACGGAAGCTCGATTTTAATAGTATTTACCAATATTTTGTAGGAACTGTTTTTCGCAGGCATTACTCAGAAGGGTAAGGTATAAGATCCTTGTTTTCGTATAAGTTTGCATACACTCTGCTGCTTCACATTGAACAATATGATTCAGTCTGTTAACCACGGGGAGGGCATAATTCAAAAACAGCACAACCGGTTTAGTCATTGGGTCTTTCAGATGATTGAAAGTTCGTTTAGCCGTCTGGTTACGATCGTAGTTGACGTGAAAGTTGAAAAACATTCTGGGCACATCAAATCTCTCAAGGTTTCGTCTTATAACAGCTTCGAGAGAAAGTCACCTGGTTGAAGTACAGTTTGGTTTCAAATAGTTCTTGTGTATCCTATTGAATTCATCAAACTACCTGTTGGAGTATTAGGAGAGATCGAGTGACAGAATCCAGGAGTTGTGTGACTGAACAACTTTTAACCTGAAATATATTTCATATTAAATTCACTTTCAATATTATACAATTTAGATTTCTTACATTTCTGTATACTACTCTCACGCAAACTGGCTCCAACAGACCGACAAACTATCGGCCTCTTCATGAATTATATTTTATCTGTAATAGCACTACAAATCGGCAATCTACTCTAGTTCCATACCAATTGGACACTGTTCCATTTGACAGAGCTAGAAATCGTTGGATGGATGTAGCAATTTCTTGCCAATACCTATTATCTACAAATATCTGCATGTGTATTTATTGCGAGGGAATGACCAGTTGCTTCACCCATTTCTTAATCATATCTAACGCACAGTGAGCGCGGCAACACTACCATACGACTAGCTGAAATTAGGTGAGATCTTTCTAATTAGACTTTCTGTACCCTATATTGTTAAATGACTACACCTATACTGAAAGATCACTATTTTTGACATCCTGCCATCTATTGGAAGCTGCTTCAGTACTGGGCTCTTTCTAAGTTGATGAAAGGTCTAAAATAAGAAAAAAAAAAAACGCTTGCAAGGACTTGGTCAGGTGCGTGGAGCTGAGTGGGTTCATGGCATTGTGGATCGTAGCGACATCAGCAATGTCAATGGATATGTTCAACTCTTTGCAACTCCATCCAAGATTTGGGCATGTATTCATGCTATGCTATGCAATCTTGCATTATATTGAATTCATCTGTCCGTTTAGGACTGTGGGAGAAGTAAGAGTAATATACCTTTCATCAGCTGTTCAATATAGTTGGAAATTTGGTTACAAGCAGAGTTAGCACATAAACCTGTCGTGCGACGTTTGTTATCGAATGCATATTTGACAAAATCTTGTATGACTGCATCGTGAACGGATTTGTGATCCCCACTTTACAACTGCCTCGATCGATAAAAACTGTCCTTCACTTGTAATTCTTCCTCGTCTTAGGGGGTACCACGATAGCCAAAGTTTTGATGTTTCCCAAATCGGTTAATTCATCGATCATCATCGAAAATTTCGATGTTTTTCATGTTCACGAGCTCTAATAACCCCGCTATCTACAGAAAAAGTTTTTGTTCTTCTCAGATGAATCATTGGTGATACTATCGATTCCGTGTCGATAGCTTTCAAAACGTCGGCCAGTTTGTCCACTGCAGCAAACGGGATATTGTGCTCCACAGCCCATGAGGAAATTGTATTCGCTAGAGAGTAGTACTCAATTGTTAGAGCAACTGGCGACCTGATTTTGTTTACTGCTTCGCGGTGAAGTTTTGTTTGAAGATGTGTGTTCAAATTGGACTTACCTCTGCGTCCCACGCTCAGTTTATCCAGACAAACTTTACAGAAAGCAAAATATGGATCCTTACTGTATTTTCTCAAATAAAAGCACCGATATTCCTCCGAATTGATTCAATCTTCTTTGAACTTCTAAAAAATCAATTTTGGTTGATTTTCCTTTGAAGTTTCTTTTCGCCTTTTTGGAACGGTATCTGTCACAAGCCACATCAGAGTTGATCACAAGGGCAATCGTCTGAAATAAGAATATTGAAATGAGTGTATTATCTCCGAAAAAGTCTAATTACCTTTTCTCCCTGTGTTCTTTGTACCGTCGAAACGGGAAGGTCTGCCGTCTTGTAAAAGAAACACAACTATCAACCAAAACCAGTCTGCAAATAAAAAATCCATCCCAATATTTACCGTCCTCTACTGGTGCTTGTTCATCTGGAATCTGTTTTCGGCAATGATTACTCAAACTGGTTGAGCTTCAGTTTTGCCTATTCTCCAATAACTTGGGTGTTGTAAGAAAAAAAAAGATTAGACTTCTATAAAATAAACAGCCAAAACCATTCACTTACCTTTTCCAAAGAACGAACTGTTCGTCCTTTTGGACATTTTTGGTTGGTGTACTAGGTGGGTTCGATTTCCACTCCAGCCGAAGAAAACTTTTCGTCGAACGAACGAAAAAAATCTTCATAGGACATCTCGAGATTCTCTCTGAATCCGTTCCTGCATTCTTAATTCTCGCATAATCTGTTTCTGGATTCTTCCAGAAGACGTCTAAGGAGTCCCGCTTAATCTTACTCTGGATGCTGTCATAAACCATCACTGGAATCCATCTGAAAGATTCTTTCAATTCTATTTGAATTATCCCTTGATTTCTATCTGAAAGAGTCTGTAGATTACCTCAGAATTCATCTTTAAGTTCTCTCAGAACCCGTCTCTGGATTTTCTCAGATTCCGTCTGTGAATACTCTCAGAATCCATATATGTATTCTCTCAGACTCCATCTGTAATTCTCCCTCGCCTAAGGGGTTACAACGATAGCCAAAGTTTGGCGTTTCCCAAGTCGATGAATTCATCGATCATTATCGAAAATTCCGATGTTTTCCTTTTCATGTTAACGAGCAGTAATAACCCCCCTAACTGAAGAAAAAGTTGTTCTTGCCAGATGATACTTTCGATTCCATGTCGATAGTTTTCAAAACGTCGGCTAGTTCGTCCACTGCAGCCAAAAGGATATTGTGCTCCACAGCCCATGAAGAATTTGTAAGCTCGGTCTTGAAAATGTTATGCGCAAGAGAGTATTCCTCAATACAGTGGGGTTCCGATTTTGGCAACAAAATTTTCATTTTCAGTTGCCAAAACCGGAACCGTGCTAAAAACGGAACCTTTTTTCGTCAACATTTTTTTACATTTCTCTGTTTGTAAATGATAACATAATATGCCTAATTACCGTTATGGAACCATACGACGATCTAACCCCGGAACAATAATAGTTTGATCATATTTTCGTAGATCAGTTTGTAGCCTCATCACACTGCTACAAATGAATTGATCTCTTAAATCAAATCTCCTTATGCGTGTGTGTAGCTAGGAATTACTTTTTTGAAACATATTTTATGTGAACTCTTTTCATAAATGTCCTTTGTGCATTAATAACCGCATTAGTGACGTTAAAACGCCTTAAAAACATTGAATCTATGATTACGTTGATTTAAGATATTAACTGCTTCTCAGAGACTTTACAGGTAATGTTTTTTGGAAATGTAGATTGTCAAACAGAACAGTCAATAATACACTGTAGAAAATATTCACGTTTCATGTTGCTTACAGTTGAGTGAGACCTCAAAAATATGGCCTTGTTTTCCGGGAAAGAAGGTGTTAGAAATAAGTTGTAAGGCAAAGAGGCAGCATTTACGTTGTCGCAAAAATAGATCATTCGTGAAAGATACAAACATGAAAATCATGAAAAAATTCACCCTGTCTACACACGACCGCATAGTATACAGAATGGGACAACAAAAAAGAAAAAAATGGCAGACATATAATTGGTGTATGTCCGCATATGCATCATCCCATTCAGCAATATTTGCAACATTACGTCAGTTTGGCATTTTGAACCCAATGATAAAATTTCCTTAAGGAACAACAACTTTCTCGAAATTCTAAACGATATTTCTGATCTGTTTTGTAACATATTCGCATAATATGTGGATAATATTCACGAAATTTAACAGGAATTTCTGAAAAAATCCCATCTAGTGATATTTTGTGAAAACTCTGAAAAAGTTCTGGCAAAATTTCTGCAGGTGTTTCTGAAAAATGAATCTTGTGGAGTTATTCCCATTCGCAGCGAAATTCATTAGTAAATTCATATAAAAATCTATGGAACTCTCGAAAAGAGTACAGACTAAACGACTCATAACAGAACAGCGAACACTAAGTCGACAGAGACCAGTACTCCACAAACATTTTGGTCGTATATTCATCGAATAAACTGCTTTTAACTCTCGAGTGATCGCGCTGCTGTATTTTGTACAACACGTTGACATAATCTCGCTTTTTGTTCTCAGCATTAGCGTGGTGCTAACGGTGGTGGCCAACCGCGGGAGTTACGGAAGGTTAACCTAACTTCAACTAAAAGTGGAGCGGACCTAGTGTGATGGTTAGAACACGTGACTATCACGCTAAGGACCTGGGATCAAATCCAACTCCCGACAAACTCACAAAAATGTGAGTTCTTCCTTAGGAAGGGATGTAAAGCGTGGGTCCCGAGATGAACTAGCCTAGGACTAATAACTTCAACTAAAGTAACTGTTGTTTATAGCTACTTCTGTTTTTTAGATATGTCTATGAACCATTTGGACATACTGGTGAAACTTGTATTTTTAGTCCCGGATGAATTTATTTGAACACTTCCTTGATGAACTCATTGAGGAATAAATGAGATTTTTTTATATATTTCTTGATGTATTAACAGAGCCAAACAATCAGCCAAAATTTATCACTATTAGACAAATAGTGAGGTTGTACCCCTTAATATTATGAAATGATTCTCTCAAAGCAATTTTCCACCAAATTCTCTAAAGCAAAAGTACCTCCACCGGACCCTTGTGCTCTCAAGGACAACACTTTCGCGTTGTAAGTAAATGGTCAGAGATTCAATTCCCAGCCCTGCCACCAACAACTTTTAGACAAGCCAAAATTATTCATTCTTTCGTCTCTATTCTAAGCAACTGCTCTAACGAAAGGATAATTCGATAACGCCCCTAGACTACATCACAACCAATATTGACAACAATATGAACAAAAATACCGCGTGCTCATCGTTCTACCGTCGTCAAAAGTAGAATAGAAAGCAGTATCGAAGCTATAAGTGTAAGAAAAAATATCATCCAACAGCTCACGTTATAGTCCAAATTGACAAATGACTAACTACAAATGTGTGAGAAAGTGATTTTTAAAAACATCCCGAGTAGGTGAAAAAATCTGATGAATAGCATATTCAGCTATGATTGATTGAATTACTGAAGAGCAAAAACTGATATTGGTTTGATTGATATAAGAGGTAAAAGAACAGAAAGAATAGCAAAATCTAACATGGTGAACTACTCAATAATAGCTCGTTAAGATATTACAAGGTCAAAATAATAGCAAAACAGATTTGTCACTTTTTTCTAGAAAAAATAAATAAAAAATGTCAGCATGCAGCATCGATCCTACGACCTTAGAATTCACAGGCGGCGATGCTTACCACTCAATTGTGGCTCGCTGTTGTGAATAACATGGGAATTCTTCGTTTCCACAGCTCAGAAAGAGGCACATGGCATTTCACTAAAATTGAGCCATATCTATGGGTGTATGTGTTCCATTTCGTGCAGAAGAGCTAAACTTGTTCTTATGTAGAAATTTTCAGCTATTTCGACAAGAACAAAAACTGAAATCATATCACTTTGAGCTGTTCGTGCGATATTCATTATATTTTTGAATAACTCATCAAAATCACATCGAGCTATGACAGCAAAAAGCGTTCGATTTGAGATATGATTTATGCCGTTTTTCTTTTTTAACCTGGGTTGGAACTGGATTGGCGGAAAATGTGTAAACAAACAACGTCAAACAAACTTTAGTACAAGCGAAACCGAAGTCGGGTTGGGGTTGAAACTGTGATCTGATCCAGTTCCAACCCAGGTTGGAACTGGATAATAAAGAAAAACGGCATTAGATATTCCCGTCTGCCCGGGATACTTTGAACATCGAAGCCACAACTAATAAGTCGTGGATATTCACCATGGCCAATGGTCATGCTGAGAGTGACGGGCTCAATTCCCGGTCGGTCCGGAAACATTTTAGCTTAACTTTCTTAGGCATAGAATATCTTCTTCCCTGGCGCACGATATACACATTAATATCGGTGGAAGTGATCATAGAACACTAAGCTGAGAAGCAGACTTTATCCTAGTTGGGACGTTATGCCAAAGAAGGAAGATCTACTCGGTTTTATGCACTCTGCACATAATAAACAGTTGGACATAATATAAAATTATATATGGACCCATACATAACGTATTTAGGATATGTGTGGCAAACATATATGGGCTGGTTCCTTTGTTCGAATGCCGGAATAGCATAAAATTGTTATTATTTCTTATTGATATAATACAAGTTGTCTATAAGAATAATTATTTATTGATATTTGCTATATTTTTATTAGGTTTAAAAATGTTGCCAAAAACGGAATCCTTTGTTGCCAAATTCGGGGGGTGCCAAAAACGGAACATGCCAAAAATGGAGCATGCCAAAAACGGAATCCCACTGTATTTAGAGCAACTGGCGACCTGATTTTGTTTACTGCTTCGCGGTAAAGTTTTGTATGAAGATGTGAGTTGAAATTGGACTCACTCTTGGGCTTACCTCTGCATCCCATGCTCAATTTGTCCAAACAAACTTTACTAAAAGCGAAATATGGATCCTTTCTGTATTTTCTCATATCAAAGCACAGATATTTCACCGAATTGATCCACTCTTCTTTGAACTTCTGAAGATTTCATTTTGGTTGATTTTCTTTTTACGAAGTTTTTTCGCTTATTCGGAACGGTATCTTTGTCACACGTCCCATCTGAGTTGATTGTATGCACTGGGAGGGACAATTGTCTGAAATAGGAGTATCGAAATGAGTGTATAATCTCTGGAAAATGGTCAAATTACCTTAGATTTCTGATGAAAACGAAATTTCCTAGTGCCCGCTCTCCGTGTTATGTGTACCGTCAGAACGGGAAGATTTGCGGTCTTGAAAAACAAACACAAGCATCAGTCATAGCCGGTTTGCAAATAAAGAATCCATCCAAATATTTACCGTCCTTTACTGGTCCTTTTTGATCCGGAATCTGCTGCCGGCAATGATACTCAAACTGGGCGAGCTTGAGTTTTACCGCTTCTTCTGAAACTTGGATGCTGAAAGAAAAAAAAAGATAAGATTTCTATTAAAATAAACAGCTGAAACCATTCACTTACCTTTTTCAAATAACGAATCGATCGTTCTTTTGAACATTTTTGGTTGGTGTACTTTTAGTAGTGGGTTCGATTCCCACTCCAATCGGAGAAAAATTTTCTTCGAACGAAAAATTCTTCATACGCCATCTCGGGATTCTCACAGAATCCGTCCCTGAATTCTCTTAGCATTCGTCTCCTAAATCTCTCATAATCTGTTTCCGAATTCTTCGAAAAAACGTCTGTGTATTCTCGCTTAATCTTTCTCTGAATTCTGTTATGAACCATCACTGGAATCCATCTGAATGATTCCCTCAATTCCATCTGAATAAGTTCTCGAATTCTATCTGAAAGAGTCCGAGGGTTACCTAGGAATCCATCTCTGGGTTCTCTCAGAACCCATCTCTGGATTTGCACAGATTCCGTCTGTGGATTTTTTTTTAGAATCCATCTGTGAAATCCCTCAGAATCCGTCTGGGCAATCACTCAGACGCTATCTCTGGGTTTTCTCAGAATCTGTCCCTGAATTCCCTTAAAATCCGTCTCTGCATTCACTCAGAATCCGTCTCTGGATTCTCTCAGAATCCGTCTCTGGATTCTCTCAGAATCCGTTTTAGGATTATCTCAGAATCCATTTTAGGATTATCTCAGAATCCGTCTCTGGATTCTCTCAGAATCCGTCTCTGGATTCTCACAGAATTCGTCTGTGGATTCTCTGAGAATCCGGCACTGGAATCTCACAGAATCTGTCTCTGGAATCTCTCAGAATCCGTCTGTGCATTCTGTCAGAATCCGTCTGTGTATTTTCGCAGCATCCATCTGTTTATTCTCTAGAATCCGTCTCTGGATTCTCTCAGAATCCATCTGTGCATTCTCTCAGAATCCATATGTGCATTCTCTCAGAATCCGTCTCTAGATTATCTAAGAATTCGTTTCTGGATTCTCTCAGAATCCGTCCCTGGATTTTCTCAGAATCCGTCTCTGCATTCTCTTAGAATCCGTCTGTGGATTCTCTCAGAATCCGTTTTAGGATTCTCGCAGAATCCATTTTAGGATTATCTCAGAATCCGTTTCTGGATTCTCTCAAAATCCGTCCGTGGATTCTCTGAGAATTCGCCTCTGGAATCTCACATAATCTGTCTCTGGAATCTCTCAGAACCCGTCTGTGCATTCTGTCAGAATCCGTCTGTACATTCTCTCAATCCATCTGTGTATTTTCTCAGAATCCGTCTCTGGATTTTCTCAGTATCCGTATCCGAATACTCTCAGAATCCGTCTCTGAATTCTCTCAGAATCTGTCTCTGAATTCTCTCAGAATACGTGTCTGATGTCTCTCAGAATTCGTCTGTGCATTATTTCAGAATCCATCTCTATATTCTCTAAGAATCCGTCTCTGGATTCTCTCAGAATCTGTTTTTGGATTCTATTACAATCCGTCTCTGGATTCTCTCAGAATATGTCTGTGGATTCTCTCAGAATCCGTATCTCAATTCTCTCAGAATACGTCTCTGCATTCTGTCAGAATCCGTCTGTGTATTCTCTCAGAATCCGTCTCTGGATTTTCTCAGAATTCGTCTCTGAATTCTCTCAGAATCCATCTCTGAATTCTCTCAGAATTCGTCTGTGGATTCTCTAAGAATCCGTCTCTGGATTCTCTAAGAATCCGTCTCTGAATTCTTTTAGAATCCGTCTCTGGATTTTTCTCAGAGACCGTCTCTGAATTTTCACAGAATCCGTCTGTCGATTCTCTAAGAATCCGTCTCTACATTGTCTCAGAATCCGTCTCTGGATTCTCTCAGAATCCGTCTGTGTCTTCTTTCAGAATCCGTCTACGGATTCTCTCAGAATCCATTTCTGAATTCTATCAGAATCCGTCTGTGCATTCTATCAGTATACGTCTCTGAATTCTCAGAACCCGTCTGTGCATTTTCTCAGAATCCATCCTCTTACAAATCTGGATTTTCATAGAATCCATATGACTTCGACCGTTGCCTAGCGTACGTTATGTTCAGTCCGCACAGCCTCTGGCTGTAGACGGTGAAACAACTGTTTCGATATACCGGTACTATTGCCAATTCTGAGGCACTCCAATTTGGGTTTTGCTACTTGATCTCTACAGTTTGATGTCCGTGATAGGGAACGGTGTTTATTTGTAGCATCTTATCGTTGTCCGAAAAGGCCTAAATGTAGGCAACTAAAGTGAGCCTGCATCTCATGACGCTCTATGCTACGTCGGAGCACTACAAATGTTTGTATAGAACATTAAAATTAGCAATCTTTTCACAAGTGTAATACAAATGCGAAGCTTGTAACACATATCATGACTTCCCGATTCGGCCCACTCTAGTGCGAATGTTTACGTCTGTGTAGATAGGGGTGGTACTGGAGCTGCAACGAACAAACCGAACAGGGGTTTTCCAGGGGGGGCCGGGAAAAGGGCGGTTTTTGATTTTCCTGAGCTTTTTAATGCTAATTGAGCATGGCAGAGCATCAGATAGTGGGAAAAATATGTTTGGCACTTGGAAAGTGCTGCTTGCTGCTGCCCCGTATAGATTTATCTGTTTGTTGTTTGGTACCCAGCCAGCCAACCAGTCACACAGACCAGAAGCATATGTGCGCACATTTCCCTCCAGCCAGCCAGGTATGGTGCTGCTGGCTGCTGGTTGCAGGCTGCTGGTATTCAGGCAGTCCGGACATGTAGTGCTGTGTGTCACTTGGAAATTGCATGTGGGAAAATGGGATTTTTGTGTGTGTAGTGTGTGCGTGTGTGCAACTAAAAATATGCAAAGCAGATTGTTTTGTCGGATTTTTTTTGTCGGTTTTGTGGCGTTGGTCTGGCAGACTTATTGATAATTGATACCGGTGGATCAGTGACACCGGAAATGGCCAAATACAAAGTCATTTGATTTGGCTCCGTTGTTGGTATGCAAAGCCGGTGTTATATGGGATGTCGTTTCAATTAAGAAATAGGATTTATGAGACAGAAAAGTAGGTTTAGTTTTGTTATTTTTTTTTGTTTTTTTTTTTTATTTGTATTAACGAGATTTTTAGCCCTAGGCTAGTTCATCTCGGGACCAACACATTACTTCCCTTCCGAAGGAAGAACTCACATTTTGCGAGTTTGTCGGGAGTGGGATTCGATCCCAGGTCCTCGGCGTGATAGTCAAGTGTTCTAACCATAACACCAGGTCCGCTCCACTATTGTCATTTTTTGTTTCAGAAGCCTGTCTCTCATGAACTTAATGATTTTAAGCACATCTACAGTTATGAATTGAAGAGCTTCTTCTTCTTATTCTTCTCCTCCTTCGTTTTCTTCTTATTATTATTTTTCTTCTCCCCATCCTTCTTCTTCTTCATCTTCTTCTTTTTCTTCTTCTTCATGTAATAACGTCTCAACGTGCCACATGATATACACTTTCAAAATGGGCATTGGCAGCGGGAGCTCTAAGTTAAAAACTGTGGAAGTGCTCATAGAACATTAAGCTGACTAGCAGGCTTCGTTACGCCATTAAGAAGAAGACGCCAGGCCAGTCGTTCATATGAAACAATGAGATTATAAATTTACAGCCAAGCTCGTGAATGTGGACTTAGATCAAACTCGCAAAGAGCAGACCTTCACTAAACCAATTCCCCCAACTGACTCTCGCAGATTATCGACATCCAAGTACCCGCCACATAAAACCACAAAGAACATCTTCATCTCCCTGTTGCTGTCGGAAGTCAAACGCGAAACGGGAAGTTCATAATTTTCCAACTTTAAGCCCCGAAGCAGCCACATATCCCTCGCATGCTTCATGCTTCATACAAGGTTCTTCCACCCACCACCATCCGAGGGGAAAAGGCATTAGAGAAATTTAGTATCCTTGCTGGAGCATAACTTCCGCCACCTTATCGCACATATCGCCAGCAGGTGCGAATCGTGTACCTAACCTACACACGCTGTGGTTCCGTAACAACGCCGCTCACCTATGAGCCTGGCTGAGAACACGTGCGTCTAAAATCCTTGGCAAGTTTTTAAGTGATCTCCTTTTGTACCGCCTCCCTCCCTGTCTGCTCTGGCCAGCCGCATCCATTCCTGCTTAATAGGACTTAAAAGTAATCGAATGGAGATAATGTCAAAAATTGTGGGTCGTTACAGCCGAAACTTTGGAACCAGCCCGCGTCGCCGCGGGCCAGCCAACGTAGAAAGCGCTTAAAAGGTGTACGATTCACACTCGAACACTCGAGTGTCTCTACAGTTTAGGTACAAGATGTAATTCGCTTTGGTGGATCCGCTAGGAAAGTTCGCTTCCCATCATCATTTCCCCTCGATCCCCTCCCTCACAAACCAGCGAGCGCCGCGCGATATGTGTAACAATTCACAGAACACAGAGTTTACTATTATTACCGGTTGGCTTTTCCGCTTTTCCCAGGTTGGTTCGACGCCAAGGCGTCTCAACCCATGCGGGTTCGAGATATGGAGCTGTTTAAACTTCTGTTTTCACTCAATTATCCGAGCTTCCTCCCCGACGTCCGCCCACCCTTGCCTTCGAGTTCGGCATGCCTTGTTGTCAGAGCCCGACGGGTCTCACACCCCCCCGGCAGCATACAATTAAAGAATTTGTTCAACTATTTGCACTTTACATTTCATGAAAGGCATCGGCTTGGCACTGACGAGGGACGGGGGGGTTCTCCCCCCCATATTGGACACAAGCGCAGCAGACAAACGTGCCCTAGCAGCGGAGTGTTATTCGCCCTTTTCTTCGTTTAGTGTAGTGCAAAAATTTCCCACCAATTACCGGTTGCCGCCGTCGACGCCACCGCTGCAACACTTCCAGCGAGTCGGTGGGTACCAACGAGTGAAGACGACCACGCTGGCGCAGGGCTTTGGAGCAATGGAACGGGTTGAGAGAAGTCAGGCACGGACGGAAGCATGTCTGCGGTGCATACAAAGTTTAGCATCGGAACCATCAACGAACCGCAGTGTTTCTTTTTTTTTTGCTGGGTGCACCCAATGCACCCGATGATGCTTGTACCTGGTTCACAACAGTTTACGTTTACAAACCGAGACCGGTTACTTTTGGTTTGCGGTTGAAACGTGTTGGTATCGCTTCAGATAAGAGTTTTTTTTTTTTAAAAGAGAACTTGGAATTAAGGTTGACCCAGCCAACACACGATCGCATATGATGTTGAATAAGATGCAAAAGTGGAGGCGATATGCGTACACTTTACACGCGGTTAATCCTTCAGGACGCGCGCTTTTGTAAAAAGTTCAACACTACCAAAAAACCTCGCTCGTCGTACGCAGCGCGAGCGCGGCGCAGTTTCAGTTGCTTGATGGCGCCCGTCCTGAAAGGTTAAATGGAAGCATGTACGCATATGGCCTCCACTTTAGCATCCTATTCTACATCATATGCGACTTCGTGTTGGCTAGGGAACCAGGTTCGTATGCAAAAGATCCAGAAGGTTGGATTATTAGAAAGAAGCATCGAATAGATTTAAGGGAAGTTTAGGACGTATTCAGGAATAAGAGATGAGGGGTTGTCGGTACCATTTAGAGACCCCTGTAACATTCCAGTCATAGGATCTGCAAGCATAACTTGTGTGTTAGTATGGTATTAATGATTTCACAGCCTCAGAACGCCCGCTTTGGAACACCTTCAAAATCGCCGTAATACTCACAAGAGATCCTGTGAAGTTCCCTAATAGTCCCTCTTAAACCTGTATTTCAGGGCGTTTCATGGAATGTTTAATATACATTGAAACACCTCTGAAATTCCCATGAAACCCACTGGAACGCCATGAAACGCCTCTGACATTCCCATGAAAGGCTTTGAAACATTTTGAACGCCTTGAAACACTATGCAACCTTAAAAATCCATAAACGCGTTGAAACACCGCTGAACTCCTGTAAAACTCCCATGTAGCTCATCTAAGAGCCTATGAAGCTCCCTTAAAATTCCCCGAAGCTGTTTGTAACGTCATGAAATACCTTGAAACGCTTCTGAAATTCCCCTTCTCTTAAACTTCCTTTGAAGCCCTCTGAAACCCTGCATTAATCTCGCTTAGGTCCTAGTTATACCTTGCTATCGTCCTCTTTGCGGTCGGCTTATTGGCCGGCTGGTTGACGCTGCAAGTACTCGGCATTAGAAAGCAATTCAGTGCGAAAGGTTCGTGCTGCTCAGAGTCGATTGAAAGATACGTCAGCGGTCTCAAGCTTACGATAGTTTCCGCGCCAGCCTGAAGCGTGCCTCTTCGTCCGGCTTGCCCTCAATAGACAGTAATGCCAGCGCGCTTTAACCTTACTGGACCATGCGTTCCCCAAGATTCCCTCATATGTAACGTGGAAGGTGGATTGAAACACCACTGTGTATCCGTATTAACGCCTATCTGCTTTTTGTAAACAAACATGTTTCTGTCTCTGCAGGGCCCATCTGCATCCACCCACGCACATCATCACCCTTAACAGATAGCTTGAAGGACACTCTTTCTGATAAAGGTGTTGATGTGCGCGGGTGGATGCAGATGGGCCGTGCAGAGACAAAAACATGTTTGTTTACGCAAAGCAGATAGGCCCTTTTCAAATGTTCGTCTAGAAATGTCGAATCATGTCATGGGGCACCCTCTGGAATCGTGCCTTTGGATGAGAAGAACTATCTGTGATGTTCGACAGACAAACACATGCTGCATGTAACAATCGAGAGTAAACGGGGGAAGATGTCCTCACCCTGCTTTCGTTAGCTGAAACCGTAACCAAATTAAGTTTTTTCATGATATGGTGTTCTACAAAGATGTTCCTGAGGGTCTCAACTACCATTCTTTCAATTCTGAGCCAAATCGAACTCGCCAAACCGGCGTGCTGAATGAAAGACTGGAGGTCATCCAATTTCCCATATATTTCGACTGAACATCCCGTACAAACCTTTAACTCATTTGCGCCAGCTCAGTTTTTAACCGATTGAGCTGAATCTTTCACAGATTGTTCTTCTCATCTAAAGGCACGATTCTAGAGGGTGCCCCGTGAATTTTGAAAACTTTTTTTCGTCTTTTACAAATGTGGGCCGGTCTAATCCGTATGCTTGCTTAGAAAGCAATGGAAGGATTATCTGGTCAACAGATATCTGAACAGGAAAGTTCAGGTTGTGTGGGGGTAGCGCCCGTCTTTTACAACCAGAGTAAAACCAGGATTACCATTTGATCGACCAGCTGAAAAATAGTTGTTTCCGCTCGCTGTAGGTCAAGTAGGTCATCTAGACATGGCCACTCCGTGTAGCTTGTTAGTTACTTCTTGATTTTGCAAGGAAGATTGTACGCAAGTCTGTATGCGTTAGCGTACAGCTCGAACCAGGTTTTCTCATTACAATAAGCATCCAAAATGCAATAATTGTTCATGGGCTATGTCGTGAACAAGATGAATCAGACAAAGCGTTTTAGGTGACTCGTACTCTCTTATTGTTTGCTGGGGCCACGAGTCTGGGCGCTCGTAGAAGTGTGTTGGAGCTGGAAACCAAGCACAGCCGAAAGTGATATCTGGTCATTAATTTGTCCCACTCTGCCTTGTCAGCAAAATGCGACAAATTGCCGAAATCTGGAATCCGCTCCTTACCAGGAGAGAAATCCGCTTATTCTCAACTGCAGCGAAGTACATAGAAGTACGTCCAAAATGCGTTCGTCCCTACCCATTCCAGAGCGCCAGATGTGCTACAGCTTTTCTAGACTACCTTCCCTGAACACGCTATTGAAGACGAAGGATTCGTATCCGGATTCCAGATCATGCCGAAAACACGTTCATACGTTCTTGACCTATCGATCCAAACTGTCTTCGCTAATTCCATGTGCTGCACCCCGACCGGTGGTAGAACCAAACTCGAGTTCGACAGGCAGTTAGGTTTGTTTTGGATTGTGTCTACTCAGCTGCTATCTTCATCATTTTCCGTCTCTGCCTGCAGTAACTCGTCGCCAAACTCTTAGGCGCCCAGGTAACAATTTGATGCTGTATAAAAGTTTCTGCAACTATTTTAAATCTGCCTTCATTTGAACAAAAGCTGAGCACAAGAGGTACAATTCAGCTCCTAAACATCTAGTATTGGTGATTTTATTCAATCTTTAGCTGATTTGAGGTTCTTCGGTACACACTTAGAATAAATTACAGTATTCGGTGAAATAAATCACCGAAACTGGTCTGTAAACAAGCAAACTACAGTATTACGGCGAAATCGATGAAATTGCAGGAGAAAATCAGTGAAATCTAAGAAATCACCGAAGAACCGGTGAAATCAGACAAATTTACAGGAGACCTGTGAATATTTTACCGAACAGATCGGTGATGGGACAATTTTACCGTACTACTGTAAAATGCGTTTGACAGCCACGCCGGCAGCTTCGAGCATCAGTTCTATTACAATTTGCGCATCATCTTCAAGCAAGACTCTCTTGTACAGTGGCAGCAAGTGTGATTCCTGATCAGAAGGTCATGTATTCAATCCCATCATCCACGTTTTTTATGAAAATATTGTTTTTTTGTGCTCGCATAAAATCGCCGTAAATTTGTAATATTTACCGTACGTTCAGTGATATTGAAAATTCATTTGTAAACAAACATACCGAACGTTCTGCGATTTTTACGGTAAATTTGTAAAAAGTACCGAACGTTCCGGTAATTTTGACAGATGCATTTTCCTGAGATTCGCAGTACGTTCGGTGGTTTGAAAAATCACCGAACTTTTTACCGTACGTTCAGCTGTTGAGATTACGGTAAAATTTTACCGTAATCCGTCATTTTTTCTAAGTGTGTAGGCTGTTTTATGGCTTTATACGCGCTTACTCAGTTATTAATTAAATTTATCAATTGTGTAAAACTAAAAATAAAAACACTTTCGTTACCCTTTATGTACCATAAGCTGCTTATATTTCCAGAAGAGATGATTCGGAATATATGAATTAATCTGCGGAAAAACTGGGAATTGAACTCGGACCTCCTGGTTTATAGTCACTTACCTTAGCACCTCCTCGAAAACAAGAGCATTATTTGTTGTGTCTTAATATTCAAGAACATAAGTTGAACTAAGCCTGTATTCAGGCTGAACAAGCGATGTGGACTTCACGAAAACATGCTTGGGTCAGCTGTCAAAAATTATTTGATTAAAGGCTGAACAACAGATGATTAATGCTGCATGTTGGTGTTTGCTTTAAAACTGGTTAAACAGATAAAGAATATTCCATTCAACTTGATATTCAACCATCTATGTATTGCTGATTAAAAAGGTTGAACAAGCCATACTGCAGACCAATATTCAGCAGTCATCGTGATCAGCCACTGGCACCATTAACCAGCCTCTGTTAAGTTAATACTCTCACTGTTCAGCATTCACTGTTACTTGGGCATTCCGGTTTTATTACGAATTGGTCAGCAGAAGATGCTTAGGTCGAGCCGAATGTCAGTACGTTCATGACCAACACATCAACTGACTTGGATGGATTGATCCTTGGGAGTCGCATCTTACACTAATCATAGCACGTTCGGCTTCCTCGGGTCGAAGCAACGTGCAATGGCAGGCGCAGTATCATAACGTCTGAGGCCATGATATCCGAGGGGGCATTTTTCCGGGGCATAACGTCCGAACATGCAGTTAGGCCACGAAGTCCAAGGAAAGAAGGCACATAGGAAATAGGATATTATGACACATCCAAAGTTTTAGACGTTATTTCTCAAAAAACGCGACTTACCGACCGGGACAGTTTGGTCTTGGACTTTGTGATCTGGTCCCGCAGTGGCAGACTCTTAGTTCCTCTCAACTCGCCTTTTGGAACGTACCCCTTGGCTTGGTGTTTACTAATCTGGGCCATCACGTTATCATACAGATCGAGCATTGATGCTAGTCGACGCTGAAGACAGCGGTATAGCTTTTCTACCATGGGTGGGCTGTTCGTGCAATAGTGTCGGCTACGCAGTCTTGGTATTTTATAAGCAAGTTATTTTATTCAACCGACGTTTCGATACGGGCATAGAGGTTTCCTCAGGGGGGAACTCCCTAAGTAACACACTTGTCACAGAAGAGTCACGGCAGCGCAGGTTTTTGTTGCGCAGAAGTCACTGTGACATACTTCTAACAAATTAATACTTACTTGCTAGAAGTAAGTCACAGTGACTTCTGCGCAACAAAAACCTGCGCCGCCGTGACTCTTCTATGACAAGTGTGTTACTTGGGTCATTTATTACGAATCATTTTGTCCAAATCGACCAGAATCGCAGGACCGGCGTCTGCGTAGCTGTGGACAGGTAGTCATTGTATATGCGGAAGATGTTCAGAAAGTTCGTTGAAGTTCAACATCTGAACAGGAGGGAAGAAACTCTTTAAGGTATGTACTTCCTTCATATCGAGTCTTGTTGAGGTCGTTACACCGAAAATTGGTAGTTATATCACTTATACAACACTGGTGTACTGCAAGCAGAGTGGTGGATGTATGGCACTGTTAACTCCAAGTTCTTCTGCTATCTTCACTTTCTCCAGAGGTTTAAATGAACTATCGTCGAGAAAGGCGTGCGTTCTGGTTGTCTTGCATTTCCCTTGACAGCTGAATAATCCCGAACACATTAGCTTGCTGTAACTGATGATGAACGGTAAACGTTGCTGTAATCTTCGGAGGATCAGTTGCTCGGGATACTTGTAGATTCCCGAGCTAAAGAAGCTTGTGGTGGCGATCATCACAGCCATTTCTCCAAAATTCCATAAGAACCCAAATAGCGATGACAAAAGCGTCGCTTTCAAGTTTGGAAAAAAGCCTTTAGTAAGGATAAAACTACTCGGTTTGTTCGAAGAAAACACACTTCAAACTGTGCAGTTAGACCAACATTAATCGCGCACAAAATTAAGGTTTTTGATATTGTTTTTTTTTCTGAGAACATTCATAGCTTCTTAAGTTTCTTATTTTTAAAACAAGCACTTCGTTCTGTTTCAATCTCTTTTAAGCAAATCCGAATCCTCACCATTGAGAGCATAACGAGCGGAAGCTAACACGCTTCCTGTGAGCTCTACTGGTAAGGAATAGCCGGCGTACAATCCATTCTACGACGGTCACAATCGTTGCGAAATCCTCTCAATGCTGAACACAACGATCCAATCGAAAGCAAGCTATGTACCAAATTGAGTAATCTCCCACCCATCCTAGGAATGAGATCCGATTGGTATGACCCCATAAATTATCAATTTTTCCCACTATTCCTCGACTGTCAATCCGCGCGCCCGTATAGCAACTTGATCCTTTCCCAAAGAAAGCGTTCGACTTTGAACGGTAGCAGCGCAGCGTCATCGTAATCGGTGTCTTTTCCGTTCTAAATCCACTCCTTGACGACGACGACGACGACCAAGTGCAATGAGAAAAGACGATAATAAAAGTAGTTGAGGAAATGATATTTTTATTATATTATGCAGATATAGTCTTCTTCCCGCAGCGCCCCTCGTGGGCCATTTGACTTTGTCGGGGAAGTTTGGGGGTTGCACCTACAGTGGTGCACTTCGAGGCCACCTCGTGAAAAACGAAAGCTTTGGGATCTGTGCGGTGCACTGAACGGTGGTGCAGTCACGATGGTCAGGGGCGTACTCAGGATTGGCTTAAAAGAAAATGCGAGGCTGGGTTATTATCTAGAACATTGAGGATATATTTTAACATTCACGAGAAATTGTTTTCTCGTTTGTAAAAATTTTAAGAACGTTCAACCGATCAAATCCAGTTCAAAGAGACGAAGAAATGCATAATTTTGACCCTGATGATGCTGCAAAAGCATGGTTGAAACGTTGACGACGATCGGGTTACCGAAACAATCGAAGAATTTCAGCTTTTCAGCTTAGTGTTCTATGTACACTTCTACAGCTATCAACAGAGAGCTTCCTCTGCCAATGATCATTTTGCAAATGTATGTCGGGTGGCAGCCCCGAAGTCACTTTATGCACAAGGAACTCAATGAAATTTCCATTACGAAAAGCTCCTGGATCGACAAGAAAAGATCCCCCCCCCCTTTTCACACCCCCTGGAACCAACCACTGCAACTCCCATATCAAAAGCTACTTCTCGCGATTATGCAGTGAGGTGGAAGAAAAATTGCGGTTATATCTCACGGTGGTGTTTGTACCACTGACTGGCACTGCACTGGCATGGCAGTCTGCCTGGTTGAAGTTCACTCCCTAGAGTTGAGCATGCAGCGAAGAATGGCAGCCAACCAGCAGTGGCTGAGCTGGTGGGAACGTGATATGTGTACCCTGGCGCTGAATCGTCGTCGTCACAGACAGCCTCGTAGTCATCCTCCCAAGTGTTGCACCTTGCATAGCAGGTGAAACGGAAGGAAACAAATCTATATTGCACGCTCCGAAATTCCCTCCGTTCGTGCGTCCCTCTCGGACTCGGATGCTCACCAAGTGGGGTTCTCAAAGGATGGCACAAGTTGCCTCAGTTTTTGTGTGCATCTTTTACCCACCAGAAGAGAGGTCGTTCGGCGGAGTGGATTCTACTGACACTGGGGCTTTTGCCGTTCATATACATACCATATCGATGTTGCATTTATTAGGATGCATAAGAAGACATGATACATTGGCACCGGGTAGTCGTTTTGTGCCGCGAGTTACCCGAATCGTTTATTCCAACACGGCCGGGAAGAGTTATGTGATCAACTAGTCTCCCTACCAATGAGGAGGAATAGGTGGTCGGGGTCAGAGATGGGAAAAGTCACGGGATTCCATGGCAGAAATGTCATGAAATTTTTTTTAGATGCAACATTTTCAATTCGATTTTTTGCAATTTAGTACATATTAATAATATGTTATACAGGTTAGTTATTGAAAATTAATAACTTTCTTATTAAACATTTATAATAACTTGGGCCAGCGAAACACAAAATGACATTATCATGACATTTCACATCTCTGGTCGAGGTTAGGGAGAAACTGGATTCGGAGTATGTGTCTTCCTGTGGATATTGTTGAACTATACCGCGAAACTATAAACGGAACCACCAACCAAGGAAATTTAACCGAGAAGCAGCTGATCAAGGCAAAGGATATAGTGGATCGTAAGGTTTCCATGAACCTAAGATATTTGGAATTCCGAGGACTACGTTGGCACATGTTAAGGGAAATGATATGTGAAACTGGGGTCCTAGAACAAACGGTTTTCGCACCGAAACAAGAAACAGGTGTTTACAGCACCTTTCCATTTGTAAGAACTTGGCAGAAATGTCATGATTTTTTTTTAATTCGACTCGATGATTTTTTTTTTCAATTCGATTTTTTGGAATTTAGTACATATTAATATTATGTTATACAGGTTAGTTATTGAAATATAATAACGTTCTTCTTAAACATTTCTAATAACTTGGGCCAGCAAAATACAAAATGACATTATCATGACATTTCACATCTCTGGTCGAGGTTAGGGAGAAATTGGATTCAGAGCAGGTGTCTTCCTGTGGAGATGTGAAGCTGAGGTCCAAGAACAAACGGTTTTCGCACCCAAACAAGGAACAGAAGTTCACAGCACCTTTCCATTCGTAAGAAGTTGATTAAATTCATAAGAATACCTGCTGCAATCGATCCATGAAATCTTCCTCAGACTTACCAAGAAAGTCCGGCTAAGATTCATCTAGGAGCTGCTGAGGGGGGATTCTTTCTTTCATAAGTACATCCAACAATTTATACTGAATTTCTTCTAGTTATTCATGCAAGGATACCTCTACGTATTCATCCAGAATGAGATTTTCCCTGGGATTTTTTCGAAGATTCTTAATAGAATTGCTCCAATTTCCAATAATTTCACTGTAGATTACTCCAGAATTTCCTATGGAAACTGGAAACAGGAATTAATTCTGAGATTCACAAAAGCATCTCTGTTTGACGAGATGAACCAGACGAAGGCTGAAAATCTCGATAATAAAGATAAATAATAATAATTAAAAATAATCTCTGTTTCACCCATAGCTTTTTGTTGAGATTTCTTCTGTCCTCCATCCTCAAATTCCTTCAGAAACTCCTATGATTCCTCTAGGATTCCTCCGAAAATACTTGCTATGAATATCTTAAGAAGTTCTTGTTGGGATTCCTCTAGAAATTCCTGGCGGGATTATTCCTGAAATCCAACTAAGCTATTCTTCCCAGATCTCTTTTAAGTAATTTTTCTAGAGGCTTTCCTATGGATTCTGTTGCTCTTCCATACCCACCGGTCGACAATACCTCGAAGTGCTTTCTCCACCTGGGAGCCACCATTGTTTTGTCTGACTGAAAGTTACCATCACAATCGTTGCACATGACGGGAGAAGGCGCTGTTTTTTCCGCACAGTTTCAGAAAATCTCCGCATATCATTCTGTTGCATAATCTGTTGCAACTGTACTTACTAACCGATCAGGCTAAGTCCTGTGTGGCCTCTGCTATACATAGTAGCCGTCTCCATTCCACTCGGTCCATCGATGATTGTCTCCAATTCCGCACTCTGCGTAGGGTCCGCATATCGTCCTTCACTCGCACCACGTCTTCTTGTACCGGTCGGATGAATCTCGAGAAACATTTTAGTCGGGTTGCTATCCGATGACGTGATCCGTCCACCGTAGCCTCCCGATTTTCGCGGTGTGGACGATGGTTGGTTCTCTCAGCAGCTGATGCAGCTCGTGGTTCAATCAATGTACATCATCTTGCCGTAACCCTCTGCGAGATTCGAAGGGACTCGAGAGTGTCCCTGATACTCGAAATACGCACATCACTCGATCAATCGTCGCCTTGATCAATCGTATCAGTTTATCAGGGAATCCGTTTTCGTGCATAATCTGCCATAGCTGATTTTGATCGATTATATCATACGCCGATTTGAAATCGATGAACAAGTGAAGTGTGGGCACGTTGTATTCGCGGCATTTCTGCAACACCTGGCGGATGGCCAACATCTGGTTCGTTGTAGCGCGTTCACTCATGAATCCACCCTGATATTGCTTCACGAACTGTCTTGCAAGCGGTGATAGACGGCGGCATAAAATTTGAGAGAGTATCTTGTAGGTAGTTGATCTACTCCAGCGGCTTTATTGTTTTTCGTCCTTAATGAAAAGTTGGCTTTTTTACGACTTTACGGCAAAAAATCTAACTTTTCACTAATTATTAGCTCAAATTTGCTCAAAATATCGAAAAACAGTTCATGAAATTCGATGAAAACACCAACTTCCAGCAAGTACACTCTACCGCAGTGTAGAGTACCAAACCAAAAAACACGCTGACGAGCACTAGAAGCATTCCACTCCCACTTCAACCAAACAACCGAAAAGAATTCCATCCATTACCATGAGAGTCCAACCGCCAACCATTCTGCATCGCGGTGGCAACGCGTGATTTCTAGTTTGCAAGCACTCCCCGAAAAAAGCTCGTTGTGCACGAAAACAATGCCTCTCCAGCAAAGCTGCATCGCAAGCATCAGCACCGCCGCCAATATTCAATCCCGGCATTCGAATCCGAATTACATAATCGATCAAATCCGATGTCGGTTTGTGGAGCATCAGCTCCCCCTCCATCGCCGCCTCTCCAATCGGAGGCCATTGTTCCATCCATGTGGTACAGAAAAAAAACCTCTCAAATGGACCCCCAACAGAGTGCTCTAGTGCAGCAATCGGCAGTCAGCGGCGCGGCGCAGCGCGGCGGTGGTGTTACACACAGCTTGGGTTGATCAATATGGCATCAAATCCGAAATGTAGTCAAGTTTCGTCGCTCCCCGTCGGCCCGTTGTCGTTGGTCGGTCGCTTTGGGCATTCTCAATGAACTGAAACCGACTTTATTGCGAAGAAGCACCCATCAGCTAGCTAGAATCGAATCTCTGGGCGTCGGAGGGGATTTGGGGTGGACTGCGCTGCTTCGGGAGAAACTACCCGAGGTCCCAGCGTTGTGAACCTTCCATATTTATCTG
Source organism: Aedes albopictus (assembly GCF_035046485.1). Lineage (NCBI taxonomy): Eukaryota > Metazoa > Arthropoda > Insecta > Diptera > Culicidae > Aedes > Aedes albopictus. The sequence goes on along the minus strand of NC_085136.1, from coordinate 262,986,694 downwards.
GATTTTCCAGATTTATAGGGTCTCATTTTATAAAATTTCGAAAGATTGAGACTATTTTTTTCGGAATTTGTAATGTTTTTCCCAGAATTTGTAAGGTTTTCAACGCGATCCAGACTTTTCCAGACAAATATTTCCAAAACTTCTAGATTTTTCGAAAATTGTCTTGGCGGCTCGGCGAAGCTCCCATGTTCTGTCTATGAGGTTCTAATAAAATTTGCATATCTTAGATGGAAACAGTACCTTGATTATGTCCAAGAAGACTGAAGAAAATTTGGCAAAAAAAAGTTGGAACTTAACTGACCACGCGTAGCATCTATTTAGCGGAATTGATGAAGCATTCGCTCGCCCATGGAACACGGTGAACTCCACTGCACAAGGTAATGCAAGAAAAAGTCTTCAGCGGTACTGTCACTTTGGCTTTGGTTTAGTTGGAATTGGTGGACGCATTCCACCCCGATTGCCCCAATTTCATAGATTTGCACCCACGATGACGGCGACGACTGTATGGCCCAGGGCAGGAATCATCTGGCAATTGCAGAAATGGCAACGAGCCAAACATTCAGAACTGTTAGAACAAAACAGCAGGCAGCAGATAGAGAAAAAAAAACGATCATGAAGCATTGACTTAAATCAGATACCAGCCGGAATACAATACCCCATACGGAACGTCGGCATGTTCGTTCATTGGAGCATACTCTCACACATGCTCACACATAGAAACATCGCAATCGTTATGTCGATATGTAGTTCTAATTGCTATTGTGCAGAATGGTTTTGTTTTACTGCGCTTCGGTCGCCGCTCCTGTACTGAGCCTCCGTTGAGCCCTCTGACTGGGATGGGCATTTACTGTAGGCCGGTAAATACCACAGTATCTTGCTGTATATGGAGCGTTCAAGCATGTTGGCAGACATTTGGATTGAATCCAGACGGCTACCGTATCCAAAATTAAACGAAACTTCCATGTCGATCATAAATATGCCGAGGGAATGGGTTCGACCCGTGGCGGTAGTGGGAAACATAATTTGTCAAATTCAGTTCCCACTACCGCCATGATCGGTTTTCAATTCTCAGTTTGGGCCGGAGACATAATGTTTATCATTTATCGAATTGAGCGTGAGAAAACTCACTTACTCACCCGAACGCTAGCGATGCTATCCGAATGATGAAGAATGAGCGTCAACTAGTAAATGGTGAGTGAACACACGACGTGCAGATAATGAATGCGATCCAAACGATTCGCGAATCATGCCACCGAAGGGGAGTAGAATAGGAACAAAGAGAGAGCGAAAATTCATCAGCATGTGTAACAGAACGTTCGCACCCTCAATCAACCGATTGAATCAGCATGTATGCTCTGATTCAATTCACGGTACTGAATTCTCTCAATGAACGCCTAATGAATGTTCCTAAACGATCGTCAGACACGAATGCCACATAAGTGGTAAAGTGTCTTTAATAAATATTAATAACTAGCTGACCCGACGTGGCTAGCCACGTTAGCTAGAAAAAATGTTTTTAAATTTCCAGTTACTCTTCTTCAATGAAACTGTTTTCGAGAACATTCCAGAATCTCTCTCCAGAATGCTTCTCTCTTGAACGTTTAGTAATCTCCTGAAAGTTCTCAAAATTTAATGAATTCTGATTTTCCAGAACCTTTCAGAAGGTCCATTTGACATTTTTTTTTCTTGAACGTTGACAAGTTCCCCGAACATAATCGGCATTTAAAAATTTGTTCCAGAAAATTCCAGAAGGTTAGTTTTCTTATTTTTTCTGAAACATTCAGTAACTTCTGGAAAGTTCCTGGGAAGTTTAATGTTCCAGAATATTCTAGAGATTATTTCTGTTTTCGTTTGGAATGCTCAGTAGCTTCCAGAAATTTCTCAAACATTTTATGAATTTGGTTGTTCTAGAACCTTCTTAAAAGGTATTTTTCATTCTTTCTGGAACGTTCACAAACTCTCAGACACTTTTCGTAAATTTAAAAAAGTTTGCAGAAGGTCTTTGTCTTGTTTTTGTCTAGTAACTTCTCGAAAGTTCTAAGAATTTTGATTATCTAGAACATTTTCGTAGATTATTATTCTTCATTCTGAAACATTCAGTAATCTCTAGAAAGGTCTCGAAATTGAATGAATTTGGGTGTTCCAGAACATTTTAGAAGGCCCTTTACTTCTTTCTTGGACTTTCATTAACTTCCAGAAAGTTCTTGAAATTAAGAATGAAAAGTGTACAGAACATTCCAAATAACTCTTCTCCTTTCTCTGATTGAAACGTTCAGTAACGCACAGAAAGTTTTCCATATTTGAGGAAGTGTGATATCCAGAATATCTCAGATGATTGTTTTACTTTTGTAACGTTCAGTATCTTTCAGGAGGTTTCTGGAAACTTTATGGATTTTTATGTTCCAGATCATTCTAGAAGGTTCTTTTTTGGTTCCTTGCTCGTTCCCTAACGTCCATAACTTTTCCCCAATATAATAAAGTTTCATGCTCTAGAACATTCTAGAAGGTTCTTTTCTAAAACGTTTAACAACTTAGAAGTGGTTATTAGAAGCCGAAGTTCTCAGTTAATAACTGAGCTCATAGACACTAAGCTGAAAAGCAGGGTTTGTCCCCAGTTGGGACGTTACGCCAAAAAAAAAGGTGTTTCATAATGCTGCAGAAGGTTCGTCTTCTTTTTCTTTCTGAAGCGTCCAGAAATTTCAAGGGGGTTCTCGAAAATTTAAGAAGTTCCATATTTTAGAGCATTCCAGAACGTTATTTATTTTCTGGAACTTCCGGAAAGTTCTTAGAATTTTTAGAATATTGATGTTCCTGAACATTCCAGAAGGTTCTTCTTATTATTCCTAGAAAGTCAAAAAACATTCAGAATGTTCTCGTACCTTTTAGAAATTTGATACAACTATGGTGAAACATTTCAACGAAACATTTCAAAGCGTTACGGACAGACAGACAGACAACGCTGGGATTTTATATATATGATAATAATAAACGGAGGAGAAACCACCACATCAAAACATCATGGTGCCCAGAGGAAGTCATGTGTGGGTTCATTCGTATCCGGCTGATTCGGGAGTTCGAATCGAAGCAAAAACACTCACGAGCTTTCATTTGTGAACAAATAGCGACAGTGCCTTCCGTTGCGCATTTAAGTGGTTTCAATAGCAATTCAAATGATTACCAATCATAATGCAATGTTGAGCATCATTGTTCCTGAATATACAGCCCATAGTAACTGCAAAAAGCTCAAAGCTACTGAGCGCATCACAGATGATTGAATGCAAGCTTTGCTTTTTCGCGAGTCAAAAAGCGAGAGTATGCCTGAGTTCCTTTTATCAATGATATTTCTCCTGCATAATATAACAAAACATTGTTGAAAATTTCAGTGATGAAAATCGACTTTGAGGTTGACTATTTTGAAAGGTTCTGAGGAAGCGTCCTTCTATAGCTTACACTAAAACTAATGCTTTCTTCATTCTTGAACCGTCCTCGCACCCTCCATAATGCTTGTTTAGTCTAGACAGCTATTCATTGAAAGAATTACGGAAATTGGTAGAATCGACTACTTCTACCATTTTTCTTGTCATTATCAATACTTGCAAGCCATTACGTAAGGGCATTTATTACTTAAGGGGATTTTCATGATTTTTCAACACCCCCACCCGCCTTGTAAGATTTCTTGTATGAGAACCCATACATTTTTATATGGCGTGTTAGATTTTATAAACCTCCCTTCTCTCCATGAACCACAACGTAATCAATAGATAGCCCTTTACAAGTATTGAAGCGTTTAGGTCTTCTGTGCAGCGTCATTAAATACAGTTGTACAGAACTATGGAACAGTGACATTTTGTCAGCTGCTTGGTATCGTATGTATTGTAACTGTGAAGTAAAACCGTTGGGAGTGACGTTGCGAAGAAAGTTAATGTCACTCCGTCCGTTGGGTCTCCTCTTCCTGGGATGGGTATTTGCTCTTTATGGCCTGGCTCGAAAGCCTAGGCTTAAGCGCCATTGCTCGCTCTTTGAAACGAGAAGAAACGATGCCTTCCCCAGCTGAATTAAATATCCTGTTTGATAAGAAGGAAAATATCGGCGACATTTCATAAAAGTGTGCTTTGTTTGAAAAAAAAAACTTAGAAACGAACTTGAAAAATGCAAAAGAATCACAAATCCTTGACTATTTTTAAAAGAAACCCCTAGGATCTTGGCAGAATTCTTAAAAAAGAAAACCAGATATAACCAAGAAAATTGATTTTTTACTAAGTAGCTGTTTTTAAAAGTTCAGACATTCGATGCAATTCTTGATAGGAGTAAATCTAAAACTGTTCATCTGATGGCAGATCCTCGAGAAGATATTCTTAAGGACGCTTTGGAGGAGTGTCTGGCGAAGTTTTTTGAAACACTCTTTATACTTCGTTCTCAAATTGTAAGATATAAAGTCTTTGAGGATTGTTTGCACGTACTCGGAAAACTTCTCGAAAGACTTCCTTATCAACTTTGAGATAACTTTAAACTGTATTTTTAAAGGAATATCGGAAGAATTCCATGAAAGTTTTCTTAAAAGTTAGTTTTCAAAAATTTGTTATTTCCAATTTTAATATCAATGAAAATTCAGTTATCCCGATGCAGTTTAATCGATCAACAGTTATCGCTTCTTGGATGAGTTTTGATTCTCTTGGGATGATATCTAGCTGACCTTTGAAGAAAGAGACAGAAGTCCAGAAAACATTCGACAGAAGTTCCAGAATATCTGATGCAATTTCTCACTGAATTTTGAGAAAGACTTTCAGACGTTGGAAGATTTGTTATGAGATAAAGACTTTAGAGGAAACTATCGACGAATTTTTCGAAAGAACTACTCGTAGAAATTCAAACGTAGTGTATAGAGGAATATCTTATTGGCCACAGGAAATTAAACATATATTTCTGAGTATAGTATATTTTTTTAATAATCACTAGAAGAATTCCTACCCAAGCTCATAGAGAGCTATCTGATGAAAGAACTGCAGATATTTTTGTAGAATAGCATTAAAGTAGTAGTACTTTGATTAAATTCTCGGATGGTATTTCTGAAGGAATTGTTGAAATCATTTCTAAAATACCTAAAACACATCTGGAAGGGTGTCATAAATAGTTTTTTAAATCTGTTTCAAAAACAACAATTGGATTTCTCGAAAAAAGACTGCAACAAAATTGACCTAAATGAAAATTACCCATGGATTACACTGGAGCTGCCATTCAGATCGATGAGCCGAGGCAGATCAAACTAGCTAGAAGGTTTTAAGGACTTATGCGAAGTTTCAGAGAGTTTCTAAGAGAAGTGTTAGATGAATGACAGATGTGTTTCAAGGCGATCCAGAGTGATTTCAAGAGGTTTCCCAGATGTTCTCAGGGGATTTCAGAAGGCATCAGGGGGTTTTAAAGCGTTTCAGTTAGAACCTCAAAGGAAGTTTCAGGGAGCTTCAAGGGGTTGCATTGGGGTTTCAGGACGGTTTAAAGGGACGTCAGAGGTGGTTAAAGGCGATTCAGAGCATTTCAGGACAATCCAAGAGCTTTCAGAGGGGCTTCACAGGCTCTCAGATGCTTCAGGTAGATTTTCCGGAGTTGTTTCTTATCGTTACAAGGTGCTTCAGGGGGTTTCGGAGGGGTTCCAAGGGGCTTAACATTCTCTTAAGTAGGGTAAAGGGGGTTTAAGAGGTGTTTCAAGATATGCGTTTCAATTCGTTTCAAAAAGGTTCAAAAGTATTTTAGGAGGCTTCATAGGCTCTAAGGTGAGGCTCAGGAGGGTTTCGTGGAGCTCTCAATGCGTTTCAGGGGTTTTAATGTTGGCTGGATGGGACTTCAAATGCCTTTTGGTATGTTTCAAGGGGGTTTCAAGGCGTTTCATGGCATTTCACAGCTTTTCAGAGGGTTTCAGAATGGTTTCCGGTGGTTTTTGGGGGCCTTTATGCTTTCGGGTGGGCTTTAGAGAGATTTCAGGAGGATTTTTAGGTACGTTTTAAGGCGAGCTTTCCCATGCAACATTTTTTACTCAAATAGGTTAAAAAAGTACTTGGAACCACCATAAAACCAAAACAAAAGATATTTGGTTTTATGATGATTCTGAAAACTTCTACAAGACTAATTGGCCATCAAAATGTTATTTGGATTAGGTTTCAAGGGGATTCCAGAGCTGTTTCAAGGAATTTGAATGCGTTTAAAGACGTTTCAGGGTCTTTTAGGGGGTTCAAGAGGGGTTCCGTGGAGTTGAAGACTTCCAGGCGAGCTTTGAGCGTTTCAGATTAGTTGAAGAGGATTTAACAGTTTCAATTTATTTCAAAGCATTTCAGGGAGTTTCAGAAAAGCTCCAAGACGTTTCCAAACATTCCCGTAAGTTTCAAGAGATTCAGAGGCGTTCAAGAAGGATCCACAAGATTTTCGGAGCGGTTTCAAGGCGTTCCATGGGCGTTTCAGGAGGGTTTCAATACGTTTCAGCCTGAATACCTATGTAGATCTGCTAACTTACACTATAGGGAGCTCTTGGATACTTTCCCATGCCTGATTGAAACTACTCAGCTATTCAAGTTGATCGGGAGAAGAAGCAAACATCTACGATCAATTTTCTTATAAAGAAAACTGTCAAAAATTTGAGTTGTTGCAGAAATTGTGCATCAACTTCAGAAATTCTTGGACCAGATATGAAATTCTGACCTCCTGAAATCTCCGATTTCAATAAACGACAAAAAGCTACTGTCGCTCACAGCTGAAAACAAGCTAAGCCAAAGACCGTAAAAAAACCGCTGACCCCACAAAAACCTTCCAGCAGACATTCTGTGTCCTCCTTCTGTAGCTCATCGTCCTTAGTTGGCAATAATTTGACGGCATAGCCTCGTCGAAATGCCGCTGAACCAGAATCGGACTTGGGGCCTAGCCAAGCGAGAAAATTTGTTTGTGAGCGATGTGCTGTATGGTGCTAATCCAAGAGCGAGAGGAAAAAAAAGTGCAGACTAAGTTCATTCCTCTGCCAGCCCCATCGTCGTTCGTCCACCGACGACGTCCTCACCACCACCGTATAGTTTGGTCCGATAGAATCGCATTCGTTCGTAACCCAAATTTGACCCCGTTCCCGGTTGCTGGTGGTAGGTCGGCCGCTCGTTTGTAGTTCGTGTAAATACTTCTGTAATTGGTCATCGGCCTTCGTCCCGGAGGAACTTCAGCGGATAGCAATTGTGGCAATGTTGAACACACAGGGAGATATACTTTAGTTCCGGCGATAGCACACACGAACAATGTTTGTTTGATGGAGAACGAATACCGTCCAAATCGTCGGACGCGGAGCAAACTCTCATTCAATAAATATTTATCCGGAATGGGATCGATAGATGGTTAATTGGCAAGTTGCGTGATTAGACGAACTCGATTTCATCGGGTAGCATTCTCTATTACTTGACAGTCATTGGTGAATCAAATCGAAATAGTTCCTACGATTTGGATTGTCATGAAGTACCTATGTGTCATTTGGTGTAATTGACCCAGTTACGGCTATAGAATAGACCGGCCCAAATACAAAAATGTCGAAAAATTCCACGGGGCACCCTCTAGAATCGTGCTTTTGGGTGAGAAGAGCAATCTGTGAAAATTTCAGCTCAATCGGATTAAAATTGAGCTGGCGCAAATGAGTTGAAGGTTTATATGGGATCTTCAGTCCAAATATATGGGAAATTGGATGACCTCCAGTCTCTCATGCAGCACGTTGGCTGAAAGAGTTTGATTTAGCTCATAATTGAAAGAAATATAGTTGACACCCTAAGGAACTACTTTGTAGAAGACTATGTAATGATAAAACATAATTTAGTTGAGAATTCAGCTAACGAAAGCAGGATGAGGACATCTTCCCCTGTTTACTTTCGGTTGTTACATGCAGCACGTGTTTGCTGTTCGAAACTTGCGCTCTACATCATAGGCGGCTATGTTGTCCTTCATTGCAATTGCTCACGCACGTGGGCGGGTATCGAAACAATGAAGAATTACGTAGCTGCCTATGATGTAGCGCGCAAGCTTCGACCGACAAACACGTGCTGCATGTAACAACCGAGAGTAAACAGGGGAAGATGTCCTCATCCTGCTTTCGTTAGCTGAAACTGCAACTAAATTACGTTTTATCATGATATAGTCTTCTACAAAGTTGTTCCTTAGGGTATCGACTACCATTCTTTCAATTCTGAGCTAAATCGAACTCGCTGAACCGGCGTACTGAGTGAGAGACTGTAGGTCATCCAATTTCCCATATATTTGGACTGAAAATCCCATACAAACTTTCAACTCATTTGCGCCACCTCAGTTTTAAACCGATTGAGCTGAATCTTTCACAGATTGTTCTTCTCATCCAAAGGCACGATTCTAGAGGGTGTCCCGTGAATTTTTTCAACTTTTCTTTCTCGCCATACAAATGTGGGCCGGTCTACTATAGAAGTTACAAGTGCGGTCAAATATAGAACTGTGGGCGAGTTCATTAATTTGACGTTTGAGCGAGGTTTTAGCTATAAAAAGTTATGTTTTGACTCGTAGCTGTTCAGTTTTTCCCGGTAGCATAGCATACTCTATATACATAGCTTGAACACTTGTACAACTCGTGAATGGAGTTGCAAAAATGTATATCCATTGCCAATGCAGATTTTGCTATTATCTACAATGACATGGACAGCTTATTTTAACACAGCAGACCAAGTACTTGTAAATTTTTGAATTTAATTCGTCCTTGGAACTTACAACTTAGGGTGTGAACCATTTCGCTTATTCGTTTAACTTTTAGTTAAAATTTGACACTTTAGTGGTTATTTTTCATCGCATGGTTAAACAATAACTACGAGGGTGGCCCATTTGAAATGTGACAGACGAGTAGTTATTTGGAACAAAATACAGTACGCAGCCAAATCATTGCGAACAAAAAATAACTATCGAACTGTCAAAGCTAACCCTGGTCGGGAGTACGGTTATTTTTAACCGGACGCAAAATAACTATCGAAGTGTCAAATTTTAGCTAAAAGTTGAACGAATAAGCGAAATGGTTCACATCCTTAGAAAGCGTCAAGACCTGGAACAGCTTCGAATGGATGCCATAAAGGTAAAAAAAGTGAATGTTCAAAAAATGGATAGTTATTTTACAAAATAGTTCACATTTAGTTAATTGGAAAGACCTCACCTAGTTTCATATCGCCAGATGATCGCTTCCACGATATTTGCGTCAAGAGCATGACAATAGATCGTTTGCTGCTATCTGAGTGACGCATTTTCTTAGCTCAATATTTACTTTTCGAGCCGAAATACGCCTTTTCAAACTAGCCGCGTATATCCTCATTGTTCACTACTTTTTGCGCAGAACAATAAACTTCCGGTAATTAATCTGCCAAATCTGCACACGCTCATTGTTTGGTTTTTGTGCCAAAAAATCTACTTTTGGTAAGGAATCGACTGAATCTAGCTGCGCACCTTTACTTATTGCGCCGAACAGCAAACTCCCGGCATAGTATTTTCCGAATCTAGCTGCACTGTTTTGCTTAAATGGCGAACAAGTACAGTATTTTGAGCTGGAAAGTAAATTTTGTCCCAGATGGTACTAAGTATGTGTTAGCAGTAGTTTTAAAATCACAGTGGCAATGTGTATGTTTAATGTATGTGATTAGGTTTTTAAAACACAACACTACTGAACCTTTACACTACCTTTAGAAAAACTTTTCAAATCAAAGGACGACAGCACAGATAACAGGACGATACAAATTCCACATCAATCCCATCTGATCTGAAGACCAAAAGCAAAAGATTCCAGCAGAAGCAGCACAGCCTGGGCGGAAAAACCAATATCAATTGGAATCCGCACAAGTTTTTCCACGTGGAAGCATCCTTACCGGGGCGTAATCAAAGAATCAGCAACAGCAGCAGCAGCCGAAGCAACCATCGAGCATCGCTTCCTTTTCCCGGTGTACACTCCTGCCTGTATAGTGTAGGGTGCCACTACCTACATTGACGACGACGACGACGATGACGACGACGACGATCCGGAAAAGTTTACAACCTTTGCTTTCTTAAGAAGACGAGAGGGTGAGGGGGGTTCTGCATTGACAAGAGGAGCTGAACAGTAGAGGAAAGTTCCTCTAACAAGATGGGGAGAGGGCTATACCTAGTGCTTCCTCGGGTAGACAGCAAGGACACACACCGGGGCAGGTTGTGATAAATTACTTTACCGAGGGGTAAGGTTTCTTCCTTGGAAGATGCGCCACTGATGTTGCTGGCTGCTTCTTCTGTTCTGGGGGATAGATAGATGGAGCAGGAACTTGTTCAGCCTTGATTTACTATCGGTGCAGGTATGGGACACCCCTCATCTTGTGTCTTCTCCGGAGAAGTCGATAATTTTGATATTGCCTTGCCAGTCGGTGAGGGGAAGAGTGGGAATCAATTGGATTGCTTTTATCGGCGGGGGCTTCGTCGATCGGGAAACTTTTCGAAAGATTCTCGGGAAAATATTGTAAAGTGGAGTTGGTCGAAGAGCTTCACTTTGTCAGCTTTTGAGTGGCAATTAGAAGCGGTTCAAAGGGGGAAAGGTTTACGAAACTTTGTTGGGAATTATGGAATTCCGATACAATTACTTGGTCTTTGTAGATAACGATTTTGAAAGTTTTACTATGAGCAGAACTCAGGCTAATCGCATCAAGTTTGATAACCAACTTTTAACATACATATTTCAGCTATATTATTTGTCTATTCCTTTAGATTTCACTCTGCAGACGCCGGAAACAGTTTACTAAGCCTTTCTGCTAAGCCTTATCACCAAGCCTCTTACCGATAGTTGTGAAGTTAACTTCTATCGAATTCCTTCGTGCCTCCCACTAAAAGCGATTTACAGAACAAGTTTCCAAACATAATGATGCAAGCTGGGATTAGCTTCCTTCCTATGCTGTCATCTCCCCCTAAATTTGGTCACATGTGGTGTGATTGCACGTGAAAAACCATGCACTTTTCTTCCAAAACGTCGTCGTTCCGCTCGAAGGCAGTCATTGCACAGAGATGCCGAGGCAACGTATGTGTTGTGGGAAAAAGTTTATGTTGGTCTGCTGGAATGTCCCAGTTCCAGTTGCGCCGTTTCAGCATAAACATGTTCTCACTTGCAGAAAATGACAGATTGAAGGATAATGCTTCAGTTGGAGTGTATTGTGCTTTTCCACGATTGTGGACACAGGTGGAAAGATTGGTTGGTTATGCGGGTACTACTAAAGAAGGGGTGCATATGAATTAGACTGAAGTTGAATTTTAATGTTGTGTTTTGTTGGGGTTGCGCTTGCGACACTATGTGTTGCAATACATTTTCAAACTTTAATGACCGTGGGATCCATTATTTTTACTGGAAAATTAATATAAAATTCAGAGCATTGAGAAAGGCGAACTTGGTGGTCTAGTTTCTATTGTTTCTGATTCGTATGCAGAAGGTCATGGATTCAATCCCTGGCCCGTTTCTTTCCTCCTACTTTGTATCTTTTCATATACTTTCTGCCTCCTATCTACATTTACAACTCATGCATATTCACAAGTTTATAACCATCGCTAAAACAGAAACGGGTTGAAAAATCCGTTTCCCTTCCCTCCAACTGTCACAGCACAGTGTTAATCTATCAGATAACGCCTACGAGTTATGCAATCAAGTGAACGCTATTTAGTTCACTTTAACCCTTTGGAGCCGGAGGGGTCATATATGACCCCAACATAGAAACGGCTGTATAAATTCACCCATTCGATAAAACAGAATACTGTCTTCGGCAAAGTTGTTGCAAATTGAGTCCTCTACTAGGGAAAAATAAGAATATTTGTATTTGGGACTTCATTGATAACCTAGAACATCCCGAACACCATGAAATTTGGAAAAACGAAATAATTAACATACCAGTTATTCTAAAGCTGAACTTCGATGTGGGATACGTTTTTATGCATTCATATAGTCTTCGTCAAGAATATCAAAAGGTGTTTTATATTCTGGGATGTTCTAGGTGTTCCAAACTCTCCTATAGGGAAGTCCTTCAAATCTACATGAGTTCATTCATTTATTTAGTTCACATCAAATTCATGATAATACTGAATCAACAATTTGCCGCCATAATACTCGATTTGCAGCTGCAGCTCTCCATCCTCGGTCACGCCCAACACTCGCCAGATCACGCTCCACTTGGTCCGCCCATCGTGCTCTCTGCGCTCCACGCCTTCTTGTGCCAACCGGATCAGTTGCAAACACCAGCTTTGCAGGGTTGTTGTCCGGCATTCTTGCAACATGCCCTGCCCACCGTATCCTTCCGGCTTTGGCCACCTTCTGGATGCTGGGTTCGCCGTAAAGTGCAGCGAGCTCGTGGTTCATTCTTCTCCGCCACACACCGTTCTCCTGCACACCGCCGAAGATCGTCCTTAGCACCCGTCGCTCGAAAACTCCGAGTGCTTGCAGGTCCTCCTCGAGCATCGTCCATGTCTCGTGTCCGTAGAGAACCACCGGTCTTATTAACGTCTTGTACATGGTACATTTGGTGCGGGGGTGAATCTTTTTTGACCGCAGTTTCTTCTGGAGCCCATAGTAGGCACGACTTCCACTGATGATGCGCCTTCGTATTTCACGGCTCACGTTATTGTCAGCCGTTAGCAAGGAACCGAGGTAGACGAATTCTTCTACCACCTCGAAAGTATCCCCGTCTATCGTAACATTGCTGCCAAGGCTTATCCTGTCTCGCTCAGTCCCACCTACCAGCATGTACTTTGTCTTAGCCGCATTCACCACCAGTCCGACCTTTGCTGCTTCACGTTTCAGGCGGGTGTACAGTTCTGCCACCGTTCCAAATGTTCTGGCAATAATATCCATGTCATCCGCAAAACAGACAAATTGGCTGGATTTCGTGAAGATCGTACCCCGGCTGTTGAGCCCGGCTCGTCGCATAACACCTTCCAGGGCGATGTTGAATAGTAGGCAGGAAAGTCCATCACCTTGTCGTAGTCCCCGTCGAGATTCAAATGAACTGGATAGCTCACCCGAAATCCTTACGCTGTTCTGCACACCGTCCATCGTTGCTCTTATCAGTCTAGTCAGCTTCCCGGGAAAGCTGTTCTCGTCCATAATTTTACATAGCTCTGTGCGGTCGATACTGTCGTATGCCGCTTTGAAGTCGATGAACAGGTGGTGCGTTGGGACCTGGTATTCACGGCATTTCTGGAGGATTTGCCGTACGGTGAAGATCTGGTCCGTTGTCGACCGGCCGTCGATGAAACCGGCTTGGTAACTTCCCACGAACTCATTTACTTTAGGTGAAAGACGACGGAAGATGATCTGGGATAGCACTTTGTAGGCGGCATTCAAAACGGTGATCGCTCGAAAGTTCTCACACATTAACTTGTCGCCTTTCTTGTGGATGGGACAGATTATCCCTTCCTTCCACTCCTCCGGTAGCTGTTCGGTTTCCCAGATCTTGACTACTAACTGGTGCAGACAGGTGGCCAACTTTTCCGGGCCCATCTTGATGAGTTCTGCTGCGATACCGTCCTTACCAGCCACTTTGTTGTTTTTGAGCTGGTGGATGGCATCCTTAACTTCCCTCAGCGTGGGAGTTGGTTCGTTCCCGTCCTCTGCTGCACCAACATAGTCATTTCCTCCGCTGCCTTGGTCCTCCGTGCCTACATTCTCTTCGCCATTCAGGTGCTCGTCGAAGTGCTGCTTCCACCTTTCGATCACCTCACGTTTGTCCGTCAGGAGGCTCCCTTCCTTATCTCTGCATATTTCGGCTTGCGGCCCGTAGCCTTTGCGGGATGCGTTGAGCTTCTGGTAGAACTTGCGTGTTTCCTGTGAACGGCACAGCAGTTCCATTTCCTCGCACTCCGCTTCTTCCAGGCGGCGCTTTTTCTCCCGGAAGAGACGGGTCTGCTGCTTCCGCTTCTGTCTGTATCGCTCCACATTCTGTCGGGTTCCATGCTGCAGCATTACCGCCCGCGCTGCATCCTTCTCCTCCAGAACCGCTCTGCACTCCTCGTCGAACCAATCGTTTCGTCGACTCCGTTCTACGTACCCGATTGTGCTCTCGGCTGCGTTGTTAATGGCTGCTTTCACTGTACTCCAGCAGTCCTCTAGAGGGGCCACATCGAGCACACCCTCGTCCGGCAACGCTGCCTCGAGATTCTGCGCGTATGCGGTGGCGACATCCGGTTGCTTCAGTCGCTCTAGATCGTACCGGGGCGGTCGCCGGTAATGTACGTTGTTTATAACGGACAGTTTTGGGCGCAGTTTAACCATCACCAGGTAGTGATCGGAGTCGTTATTAGCGCCACGATAGGTCCTGACGTCGATAATGTCGGAGAAGTGCCGTCCATCAATCAGAACGTGGTCGATTTGCGATTCCGTTTGTTGTGGTGATCTCCAGGTGTAACGATACGGGAGGCTGTGCTGGAAGAAGGTGCTACGAATGGCCATGTTCTTGGAGGCGGCGAAATCGATGAGGCGTAGGCCATTTTCGTTCGTCAGCTGGTGGGCGCTGAACTTTCCAATCGTCGGTCTGAATTCCTCCTCCTGGCCTACCTGAGCGTTTAGATCCCCTATGATGATCTTGACGTCGTGGTTTGGGCAGCGGTCGTACTCGCGTTCGAGCTGCGCGTAAAATGCGTCTTTGTCATCATCAGTGCTTCCGGAGTGAGGGCTGTGCACGTTTATTATGCTAATGTTGAAGAATCGGCCCTTGATTCTCAACCTGCACATTCTTTCGTCGATCGGCCACCAACCGATCACGCGCCTCTGCATGTCGCCCATCATTATAAAAGCTGTTCCCAGCTCACGTGTGTTGCCGCAACTCTGGTAGATGGTATGATTACCTCTAAACGTTCGCACCATAGATCCTGTCCAACACACCTCCTGCAGCGCTACGATTCCGAACCCGCGGTCCTTCAGTATATCGGCGAGTATGCGGGTGCTCCCGATGAAGTTGAGAGATCTGCAGTTCCACGTACCAAGCTTCCAATCGCAAGTCCCTTTTCGTCGCTGTGGTCGTCGCCATTGGTATCGGTTCGCATTCTTCTCTTGTTGATTTTCCGGTGCTAGTCTTTTTTACGGCTGGCTCGCAGGGCCTGACACCAACCCACTAACCCAGGGAGCTGGGCTTACCTTCCCGGAAGCTACGGGTTCTGCATTGGCATTTCCTCCAACTACAGTGCTAAATAGCTAGGCTCGAGCGCCAGTCTTCGCCGGGGGTGGTGTTTTTAATGGGCGCCCAGGAGATAATATTTTACCTGAGCTTCCACCCCCAAATCTACATGAGTAATTATATGTATTTTCGCCACAAATAATAGCATTGCATAACCTACTGGGATCCGTGAAGCTCCTGACATCTACAATGTCATTTATAGATACTATAGGGATATTCCAGGTCAGCCAAACTACCTTGGAGTTCAGAACTTCAGGTCTACACTCGTAACAGTAGCCATATATTTTATACTGAGTAACGTTGCATAATCAAAAGCAGTTACTGGAGCAATCTGAAGTTTACTAACTTATAATAAACCTTTGGGACATTCAGGGTCGTCCAAACTGTTCTATAATGAAGTCCTTCAAATCTACAAGAATAACTATATGTGTTTCACCATAAATAATAGTATTGTATAATCTGCGGGGATCTGCTAAGCTCTTGAAATCTCAAATGTCATTTAGAGACACTACAAGGATATTCCAGGTCAACCAAACTACCTTGGAGTTCAGGACTTCAGGTCTACACTCGTAACAGTATCCATATCTGTTATACTGAGTACCGCTGCATAACCAACCGCAGTAACTGGAGCAATCTAAAGTCTACTAGCTTATTATAAACCTTTAGGACATTCAGGGTCGTCCAAATTGTTCTATAATACAGTCCTTCAAGTCTACAAGAAAAACTTTATGTGTTTTCGCCATAAATAATAGTATTTCATAATCTGCTGGGATCCGCGAAGCTCTTGAAATATCAAATGTAATTTAGAGACACTACAGGTATATTCCAGGTCAGCCAAACTACTTTGGAGTTCATGACTTCAGGTCTACACTCCTAACAGTATCCATATCTGTTATACTGAGTACCGCTGTATAATCAACCGTAGTTACTGGAGCAATCTGAAGTCTACTTTGTTATTATAAACCTTTAGGACATTCAGGGTCGTCCAAACTGTTCTATAATGAAGTCCTTCAAATCTGCAAGAATAACTTTATGTGTTTCGCCATAAATAATTGCATAGCATAATCTGCTGAGATCCATGAAGCTCTTGAAACCTCAAATGTCATTTAGAGACACTATGGAAATGTTCCAGGTCATCCAAACTATTTTTGAGTTCAGAAATCTCGTAATATCAGCTATATCTGACATACTGAGTAACGTTTCATAATCAATCGTGGTGACTGGACCAATCTGAAGTTCACTATCTACTATTATGAACCTTTGGGACATTGAGGGTTGTCCAAACTATCCTGAAGTTTAGCTCTTCATAGTAACAGTAGTTATTCTCACAATGAACTTTAATCTGTAATCTGTAATCCCCCTGGCATATCTTGAGTAGGACACGAATGCACCCTGGTGTAAAGTGTCATTAAAAAATCAATAATAATAATATCATGAGTCATTTCAAGATAGTGTTGAGATATTGCTGATCAACAACTCTTCTCCGAAGACCATAGCTTTAGGTCTACTTTTGTGATAATGGTTTTTGCCACTACGTTAAGTAGTATTACATAGTCCACCGTACTTGCCGAAGCAGTTAGAGGAACAATAGGCGTTGTTATACATTTTTGGGATATTATGGGCTTCCTTACACACTTAATTTTGAATACCGTGTTCGGTAAAATTTTGACGAAAATAGAACAGCTGAATACAGCTATAACGGATTTTTTACCTTTTGCACCCGTTTTTGACAGTTGGTGTACTGAGCCTCAGTAAAATCGATTACCGTAGCTACCGAAAAAGTTCTGCTGTTCTATTTTCGTCAAAAAAGTACCGAACAGGCAATTCAGGATTGAGTGTGTACTGTTATGAAGCTTAGTTGATGAAAACAACCAATGTAACTTTCAGAAGACTTACTGGACATGATAGATTACAAATCGTAGCTTTGTCATCTGAAAAAATACCGTTGCATTTTTAGAATTTAGAATCTAAACTCAAGAACAGTTTGGATGACCTGGGATATCCCGAATGATCTGATATTGTCTATTAACCTTACACAAGACATACTGGTCATGATAGATTACAAATCGTTGCTTTGTATAGTGAAAGAAGTTATCGTTACACTCGTAGTTTTCAGGATGCAAACTCAAGAACAGTTTGGATGACCTAGGATATCCCGACTGATATGATATTGTCTATTAACCTTTCAGAAGACTTACTGGACATGATAGATTACAAATCGTACCTTTGTATAATGAAAGAAGTTATCGTTACACTCGTAGTCTTCAGGATGTTAACTCAAGAACAGTTTGGATGACCTAGGATATCCCAACTGATCTGATATTGTCTATTAACCTTTCAGAAGACTTATTAAACATGATAGATTACAAACCGTAGCTTTGTATGATGAAAGAAGTTACCATTACACTTGTAGATTTTAGGATCTAAACTCAAAAACAGTTTGGATGACCTAGGGTATTCCAACTCATCTGATAATGTCCATTAACCTTTCAGAATACTTACTGGACATAATAGATTACAAATCGTAGCTTTGTACAATGAAAGAAGTTATCGTTACACCCGTAGACTTCAGGATGTAAACTCAAGAACAGTCTGGATGACCTAGGATATCCCGACTGATCTGATATTGTGTATTAACCATTCAGAAGACTTACTGGTCATGATAGATTACAAACCGTAGCTTTGTATGATGAAAGAAGTTACCATTACACTTGTAGATTTTAGGATCTAAACTCAAAAACAGTTTGGATGACCTAGGGTATCCCAACTCATCTGATAATGTCTGTTGAACTTTCAGAAGACTTACTGGACATGATAGATTACAAATCGTAGCTTTTTATAATGAAAGAAGTTACCGTTACACCCAAAGACTTAAGGATCTGAACTCAATAATAGTTTGGATGACCTAGGATATCCAGAAAAAATATTCTTCATAATATTCTACCGTTTTGATGCTATTGACCACCAAAACTACAGATAAACGTATAAAAAACTCAATAATAACGCTTGGAAAAATTCCGGCTTCAAAGGGTTAATCTTTTACCTTACGCATGGCATCCACGCACCAATGTGTGAACCCTCTGCCAACCATATCCCACCAACACTCCGACATCCACATGAATTTGTGCAGATACAGAGGTATATTCGGTCTGCTGTGAATACAAACGATTGCAATCATCACTTCCCCCCCCTTTCCCACCTTGATCAGTAACCTGACGTGGCAGGCGCCATTGTCGCCATTGTTGCCTGAAAAAAGGGAGATTACCAACACTCCCAAACTGAAGATATTTGCATAGTCCCACGTAGATATCTCATTGGATCTTTATATGAGTGTAGCCGGTCTGACGATACTGGAGTTGCATCTACGGGTGGGCAAACAAGCTCAAGTTCAAGCTAAGTGCATTTGGAAATACACACTTTAAACAAAATACCATTAAGGAAAAAATAAGTTAATCGGATCTGTAAAACATCAAACATTTTTATGAATTTTAATCCATTCCATCATGATTGAAATCTGGAACAAACTTTATAATAACATTGGTATTCAAGTAATGACTTTTTGTCATACACTCTATTTTGAATTGCATGTTCGATACTTTTTTGATGAAATTAGAACAACATATTTAAGTCGGTATTCGTTTTTTCTGAGGTCCAGGACACTGCCGTTGAACGCGCAAACGTCACATGTTATATTTCGACATGTTTGAGGTTTTCATGTCAAACGTCTTGATTTGAAACGTATTTTTGAAATATTTTGTCAAAATATGAAATTATTTATACTTCGATAGTTTATTCCGTTAAAGTCAATCAAATGCAGCTATTATCACATTGCATTGTATTGTCCCATTTAAGGCTATTCTGGTATGGTTTAGTCTACACATACAGTGCCATCTCTCGAAAAAATCCTGCAAAATGATAAAATCGACTATTTTTATAATTTTTCATGTCATTATCAATACTTGCAAGGTACCAGAGCTGCACTATAAGCATTGAAGCGATAAGGCCTACTATGCAACGTCATTGAAAATATTTGAGCAAAATCATAGAATGGAGACAGATGAGAAGCAAAAACGTTGGGAGTGGCGTTGTTGAGAAAGTTAATGTCACTCCATTGATGCTCTTCTTCCTTGGATGGGACATAGGAATTTCCGCCTAATGTTCCGGCTCGAAAGCCTAGGCTTAAGCGACATTGCTCGCTCTCTGAAACGTGAAAAAGTATTGCTCCCATCCCCTTTCACGCTTATGAATTATTAAACAATAACTTAGGAGAGAAAATAGTGTGTCCAGAAATCGGACATCAGCACTTTAATATTCTCTTGAAAATTCCAGGAGAAATCTCAGAAGGCAATATTCGAGGTATGTTGCAAGAAATCCCACGAGAAATATCCAGAGATTGCCGATATGTAAAGTTAGGTGCGAAAAAAGTATGTGCTTAACACAATCTCGAGTGCTTGTCTCCCGTTTTTGCCGAGAGATGGCGTACGTCTAGTCAGAGCATACGAAACTGCGCGAGAGATAAATCGCTGCACCAGATTTACTCTCCAAGGGTCTCCTGTTAGCCTAGTGGTTAAGGCTATGGAAGATTTCTGCGGGAATCTTTGAATGAATTTCTAAAGAAATCTTTGGAGGATCTGGTAGAGAAATCGATTAAAGAATTCTTGACAGAATTGTTATTGAAGTTTCTCATAAAATTTCTGGCTGATTTCTCAAAGATATTGATTCAGGAAATCGTCATGAAAGCCGTTGGAGATTTTCCAAAAATTACCTGGAGGGATTACTGAAACATTTTCTTAAGAAATTTTCCAAGTAATAACTTGGAAATTGTTTGGATTGTTGCCTAAAGAAATAATTGTAGATTTTTTTTTCCAAAGAATCTGAAGAGAAAATGCTGAAGAAAGCTCTGGATGAATTTCATAGAGAAGTTTCCGAAGCATTCAAAGGAAAATCCAGACACGAATGCCACATAAGTGGTAAAGTGTCTTTAATAAATATTAATAATAATAATAATTCAAAGGAAAATATTCAAAGAAAATCTCTTGAAAAACTTTTGAGGGAATACAAAGAGAAGTTTCTGAAAGAATCTCTGGGAATAACTTTCGAATTAATCCCTGAAAGATTTCTCGAAAGAATCCCTGGAGAAATACCTAAAGGGATATCTCTGAAAAATTTTGTGAAAGAATCTCAGAAGTTCTTGAGGGATCCATGAAAGATTTTACAATTACTTGCTTGATAAATTTCTGAAGTAATCCTTAAAAAGCTGAAGTAACTTTTCTAAAATATTCTTATCTAGAGGAATCGCTAGAAAACTGTATATAGTAATCTCTGGAGGATTTGCATAATCAATCTTTGGTCATTTTTTTTGAGAATCCGTGCAGGAATTCATGAAGGCATCCTTGGAGAAACTTGAAATTTTGAAATATTTTTTGAAATAAACTTCCGGGAAAAATTCTGAAGAAATCTCTGAAGGATTTTTGTAGAAATAATCCCTGAAAGAATATCTCAAGAAAATCCTGACTAAATTTCCGAAGAAATTCCTGAAATATATCTTTTCTTTGAAATAATTTCTTAAGGACCACAAATATTTGCTGGCAAGTATAGAGCTTCAGACTCTAGTTTAATTTAAAAAACATTTCACTAATCTTTCACTTTTGCAAAAGAAAATAAAAAATGAATAACTCTTTTAAAGAAAAACTAGAAAGGACGAGCAAATTCCTTTTAATTCTACTACTGTGCTTATCTTCGGACAGATAGGCCTATTTCGTCTGTGACTTACAGACTTCTTCAGTGTCAAGTGCTCGACTCAGTAGTAGAATTAAAAGGAATTTGCTCGTCCTTTCTAGTTTTTCTTTAAAAGAGTTATTCATTTTTTATTTTCTTTTGCAAAAGTGAAGTATTAGTGAAATGTTTTTTAAATTAAACTAGAGTCTGAAGTAACAAGTTCTACTAAAAGCTCTAAAGTAATAGTAAAGTGAAGTATAGAGCGCAAAAAAAAATCAATGATCATAAAAAGCTTACCATTTTGATATACATGAGGACTAATAAACTGAAAAAAGATTGCAAAGGCAACTTTCTTGTATATCAGAAGGAAATTTACAATATTGATGAGAAGATTTTTTTTATCTCATTCAATTTCAATTTCAAAGTGCACGCACAAACTGCTCCACACAAAGTTCAATCAAATCGATTACAGCAAAGTTTAAAAAATATCGCATATATTCAGCTGTTTTGGTCTTATACGGGGTTGGATGAATAATTTTCAAAATTTGGACAGGTTTAACATATAATTTTCACAAAGGAAAACTTTAGAAAAACATTTCCTCTCTGATTGCAAAGTTTGTGTGTCATTAAACTGACTCAACAAACCGAACTTGTATCCAGAGTAGGCTGTCCCAAAAAAAAAACGATGTTCGAAAAGTCAAGGTGCTCCACCTTAAAATGAAAGTTTTCTTGTAGAACATTTAAATTTTCTAAAAAAATCATGTAGAAATTTCGCCAGGGCGATTTTTTAAAAATTACTGTTTATCATGAAAATTCTCTAAAAAATTACGCTTTCGTAATATTTTTCCAACTTTATTTTATTTATTTTTTTCAACTTTTTTGTATTTTTCACAAAGGTTCCTGAAGGGTCTTGACTTTTAAAATATGTTGTGAACTTGTTTTGTGCTGATAAAAGCACTAATATTGGCCGATTTTTCATCAAAATTTGCAAGAAAAATATATATTCAACCATGAAAATGTTATCTGATAGTACTATTAATGTGCGTCATTTATCTAAATGGAGATATGAAATATCTGGTCTAGAAACTGAGATATTACGCTTTTAGTGAAAGCACAATATTTCAAACGTTTGCAAAACTTTGTATATTCGCCTTTATGACATTCTAAAGTAAGTATATGAAAAAGGGATAGACTTTAAATAAAAACTTTTCTTATTTGAGGGGGTTAGAAGCAAAGGGGTGTAAGTGACAAAAACCCACTTTCGAGTAAATGAAGTTTAAAGTTTTTAACCAATTTTTCATCCCATACAAAATGTATGGAGCTTCAAAATCAACCCAATTTTCTCTGATTTATTGTAATTTTTCCAATCATCGTAGAAGCAATCTTAAAAAAGTCCTGAAAGCTGGAAATCTGAAGAATTTTATGATATGCTCTGCTCAAAATCAACAAAATGGTCACTTACACCCCTTTGATTCTGGGCTCCTCATTTGATGGTCAAGTTTGTTCAAACACGTACTTTTTATCATGGGATGATTGGCAGTAGATTCATGAAGAGCTTTCCTGTGAATAACTACAACAACGACAGAAAAATACAAATACATATTTAAAAAACCCAGATTAATCCACCTAGTGGTGATAGTGCCTTTCTCGTCGAATATGTACTCATAAACTTTTCATCGACGTTAGCCAAAATGTTCCTGAATCCTGAAAACACTTTACACTAGCAACAATTTTAACAAAGCCATCATCGATTTTCGAAACTTATTGATGATACATATTCCGATGTTATGTTCAACAACAAAACAGAGCAGAAAAAGATCAGACCTCTCAGTTGACTGCTTGACCACCTTAACCCTAGTCGTGTATTGGGGTCATTGTGACCCCATTCCATCCACTATGGCAGCGGGGTGAGCGTCAGCTAATGCTTGAAGAAGGTTAACTTTATTCACAATCACAGATCGTTTTGTGATCTTCGCCAATGTTTATTCAACACATTTTCATTTCATTTATTTAGTTAACATCAAATTCATGATAATACTGAATCAACAATTTGCCGCCATAATACTCGATTTGCAGCTGCAGCTCTCCAACGTCGGTCACGCCCAACACTCGCCAGATCACGCTCCACCTGGTCCGCCCATCGTGCTCTCTGCGCTCCACGCCTTCTTGTACCAACCGGATGGTTAGCAAACACCAACTTTGCAGGGTTGTTGTCCGGCATTCTTGCAACATGCCCTGCCCACCGTATCCTTCCGGCTTTGGCTACCTTCTGGATGCTGGGTTCGCCATAAAGTGCAGCGAGCTCGTGGTTCATCCTTCTCCGCCACACACCGTTCTCCTGCACGCCGCCGAAGATCGTCCTTAGCACCCGTCGCTCGAAAACTCCGAGTGCTTGCATGTCCTCCTCGAGCATCGTCCACGTCTCGTGCCCGTAGAGAACCACCGGTCTTATTAACGTCTTGTACAGGGTGCGGCAGGAAAAAAATGCGAAAAGTTCAAGGCACTTTCACACGCTTATTATGGGATATATATGACTATTTTTTCATGACAGTGTATCTGTCAATGTCTATATTCTAGCACTGAAAAATAAAAATGAACGTATTTGATGTTTAACATGTGATAATGTAGGCCTAATAAGCGGATATCAATAAACTGCGCGCCCAATGGTCATTAAACAAAATGACTATAACAGTATCAAAATTAGCACAAATTTGATGAACAACCAGGCCACACTGATCCAGAGCCATGTAGTTTCACATACCAGATAAAATAAGTACATATATTTGATGATATTGTAGAGAAAATCAAAAATTTTGTTTTATCAGATGCGAAATTGAATGACCTGTGCGATTTTCTGCGGTTTGAAAATTCTGGTTGTCTTCATCTTCAGGCGCCGCCCTGTAAAGGTTAGTGACCAAAATGGGAAATTTTTTAATTAACTTTTCAGAAAACTAGCCTATTATAGATCATGGAACGTTGAAACATAGATTGGTTAATGTCAAATGGACGAAAATGAGGTTTGAAGTTGAAAAACACTTTCGCATTTTTTCCTGCCGCATACTGTACATGGTACATTTGGTGCGGGGGTGAATCTTTTTTGACCGCAGTTTCTTCTGGAGCCCATAATAGGCACGACTTCCACTGATGATGCGCCTTCGTATTTCACGGCTCACGTTATTGTCAGCCGTTAGCAAGGAACCGAGGTAGACGAATTCTTCTATAACCTCGAAAGTATCCCCGTCTATCGTAACAGTTTATTCAACACACTTTAGGCTATATTTTATTATCATTGGTAACACGATTCATGTAAAATTTGACCTTCCTACGAGGAAAATGCAGAAAATGTAAATTTTCCATTCAAATTTCAATCGCAATGAGAAGAGTGAGGGCTCAACCAGCCGCACCCAAATTGTGAGCAGTAATTTTAGAAGCATAAGGAGATTGGAGATTGAATAACTGTATAAGGTTGACGCGATTAAATTATATTTTTATATAAAACGTTGATCCATCCTACTATACATTTACACCGCAGGAATCTGAAATGGTGTGATTTGAAGAGATCGCTTTAGTCACGATTTCGTTCTCTCGCATATATGAAGACTTTGATCATTTCTTCATTTATAATCTTACCCAACGTTTACATGCTATCAAAAAAGCCACAATTTGATTTATCGCTTTGACATTTATTTTGTTAACCTTTATAATTCCGCTATTTGATGTGCAGCTTGCATGGGTTTGGTTAAATTTCACGTTTGACTACTTCCGGCGGGACACCTGGAACTGATTCCGGTTGTCTCAAATATGGTCTTAGACTATGTTTTTGTCAACTGCTCATCACGTGACCTCAAAAGCCGGAAATTGATGTGATTTGAGGCTTTGAAGTTGTCGAAAAAGCCGTGATTTGATTTGCCGCATGCAAGAGTTTTGTCAACTTTTATATACGGCCACTTCCGGTGGAACACCCGGAACCGGTTCTGAAACACTACCGGTTCATATAAGGTCTGAGACTGTTTTCTTGCTAACTGCTCATCAGGTTATCGAAAATGCCGTAGTTTGATGTGCCGCATGCATGGGTTTGGATCACTTTTATATATGACCACTTCCAGCGGGACATCCGGAACCGGTTCCGAAACACTGCCGGTTCAGATATGGTCTGAGTCTTTTTTATGCCAACCTTTCATTGGGTTATCAAAAAAGTCGCGCTTTGATATATCGCATGCATGGATTTGGTTCACTTTTATATTTGGCCACTTCCTGCGGGACTCCCGGAACCGGTTCCAGAACACTACCGGTTCATATATGGTCTGAGACTGTTTTCTTGCTGACTGTTCATCAGGTTATCCAAAATGCCGCAATTTGATGTGTCGCATGCATGGATTTGGTTCACTTCTATATTTGGCCACTTCCGGCGGGACGCCCGGATCCGGTTCCGGAACACTACCGGTTCAGATATGGTCTGAGACTGTTTTCTTGCTGACTGTTCATCAGGTTATCCAAAATGCCGCAGTTTGATGTGTCGCATGTATGTGTTTGTTACATTTTTATGTATGGCCCCTTCCAAAGGTACTGGTCCGGAACACGTAAATGGCCATAACTCCGGAACGGCTGGACCGATCCGAACCATTTTCAATAGGAAACAATCGGACCAGATTCCGCGTCGAATGAACCGACGATCATTAAAATCGGTTGAGGTTTACTGCCAAAAAGTGATGTGAGTTTATTTGTACACACACATACACACACACACACATACACACACACACACACATACACACACACAGACATCACCTCAATTCGTCGAGCTGAGTTGATTGGTATATGTGACTTGACCCTCCGAGCCTTCTATCAAAAAGTCGTTTTTGGAGTGAACATATAGCCTTTCCAGTACACTTAGTGTACGAGAAAGGCAAAAAAATAAAGGTGGAAAAATATTACAAAATTGTGACTTTTAGGAATTTTAATGAAAAATGGTCATTTTTTAAAAATCACTTCGGCTGGGTTCTCTTAAATTTTTTTTAGAAAATCGAAATGTTCTACAAAAATGCTTCAAATATTTGTATCTTTCATTTTAGGGTTGAGCACCTCGACTTTTCGAACATCGATGATTTTTGGGTAACCCTAATCCAGAGGCACCAGCATTATACCATTTAAAAGACGCTAATAAGATTGGTGTTCAGTGCTTAAGGCGAAACTGGAAGTATTTTCTCATTTTTTCGGTTTTTGATTTTTTATTTAATAACGAAGCAATATTTTCAAAATCGGTTTTCGTGCACATGTACAGTATGGATCAAAGTATCTTCTGAATTATTTTGAGGTGGAAAATGTTTTCCATTTTTGCAGAAACCATTTTTTGCTCACTTGCAAAAAGAGGCAGCTTCCAAATTGAGTGCATTTGTTTACGTTTTTTTAAGATTTGTGCTCTTGAAAACGTGAGTAGGGGTCTAAGTCGGCCATTGTGGCAGCCATATTGGTATTCTTTGAAGTTTCTCCTTAAGCTTCGTACGTGTAAAGTCAACTCCATCAAACTTCGAATGAATCATTTAGTTGGTAAAAAATGTTGATGATTCCAATACATAGGGCTACAGCGAAACAATGGACGTGTGAACTTACTCGAAAGCATGGTTTCCGGATCGGTTCCCGGAATCCACCTATAGTTAGAATAAGCCTCAATTCAATAATAACTCCGGTTCCACCAAGGCTATTTATGGCGTCATCGGAATCCTGGGAACAACTCGCACGGAATGAGTTACGCTTTTCCGGTCCTTGCGTTGGTGGGGATGCTGGAGATAATACTATCAAATCAGTTTGTTTGCGTCCAATTCAAGTGCAGCAACAGCAGCAGTGTGGTTCCCAGAAACTGCCACTGACTGAGCTGGAATTGCTTGTTTGCGTCTTAGTGTGGCATTGCTGTCGATAAAATCTTCGCTTCGAGGAACTGTTTTGCTACCATTTATTGTGAGTGCGGAGGAAGGGGATACGAATGTCATAATTCTCCCGTCTCAGGAAGCTTTAAGAGGAGTTTTGAAACATGTCGGAACGGAATAACTTGGACAGAAGTTTTCCCTGTATAGTGTATACACAACAGTCGGTGTGTGGAGCTGTTAGCCTCGGCTCTTCGGGTGGTCTACTTTTCCAATTTGCCAAACTAGGAAAATGTCTTTTCCCGTCGTCCTGGCAGGTTTCCAATGCTTGAAGAATAACCTCTCGGTTGAGTGGTCACAGCGGATAAGACGTTCGACATGGATTGGAAAACTTTCCATCTTTCCTTTTCTGTGCCGCCTTAAACCAACCTAAAAGTCCGGGGTCAAAGTTACAGCGCATTGATGTTGACAAGTTCTGATTTCCATTAGGGCTCGGGAGGAGGACACTTCCCGGAAAGACGACTTATTACCTATTTTGCAAATTAACAGTCCACTTCTGCAAATCACACATCCAGAGGAGGACCCATTTGGCACACAATCGGTTTTGGAGGGCCCCAGCCCACAATCATCGCCGCCGCTCTCGTCAAGTGATTGTCGATTCCGAAACGTGAACTGCCTTTTCATTTCAACAGCAACAGCAACCTCTCAGCTTGACGAACGACATGCGGCCCGGTGGCTTGCCAACAGGGGGCCGGGCGGTGCGATGGGCTATAGTTCACATCATCAGAAACGTGACTTCGAATCCGGGTCGGTATTTCGGTTCTTCTTCCTCCGGCCTTCGGCCGGCCGTAGAGACCGGGACGCGATGATGGTTGATTTCTAACCAACCGGCCCGACGACGACGTCTAACTAAGAGAGGCCTATTTCGAATTAGATTAAAACGATGGATGTCTGGTTTGGAAAGGTGAACCAGGACAGGAGGGAATCCAATTCGGTTTTCTCGGATTATACACCGGCGCAGTCAGTGTGAGAATCATAGTGGAGCGTCGTCGAGTTTGTCGTCGAGTTCAGGTTGGTTGGCTGGTGGTGATAAAAAGTAGGTTCCGCTGGTCGGGGGTCTCTCATTCCAACAAGGTGCCAAAGCTTGTTCCAGGGGTCCCTCTGGTATGTGGGAGATTTGCCGTATTTGAAAGGTCGACCGGACCCTGGAAGGTGGAGGAATAATAGAGCTGATGACGAGGCGGGAAATTAGTTCAAATCACGGACGTCGAAAGCTAGAGCTGTGAAAGAAAGGGAAGAATGGCGATCGTATCTGGTGCGGAGTGATTTACGCGGTATTCGACGACCCGCCCGCGGTTATGATAGTGATGATTTGTGAAAATCGGTGCTGGAATGGAGCCTGCGGATAAGTATCGGCTCAGCAGCAGTGCGATGCGATGTTGTTATTATCTTTATTGATGAGATGGCTGCCTGCAGCTGGTTCCGCAAGAAAAATTGAGGTGATTTGATATCAAATCATCGTCATCATTCCCTATCATATAAAATTCAGATCTTTTTTTCAGATCGGCTTTCGAAGTGAATTCTTCAAAAGTTAGAAGTCATTATGGTAAATTATAGATACAGGTCGGACTCGATTACCCAGAGTCGGGTTCTGAAGATTCTCAAACACATATCTGGGGAACGGAATGCTCTTTGAAGCTAAAATTTTGACGTTTTGTCAATCCAACTTTGATTAGTGACCAGTCAAAATTTCAGCTTCATACAGCGTTCCGTTTGCGACATATTATTTAAGAGAGCGCCTGAACTAGACTCCGTATAATCGAGTCCGACCTATAATAATATATCTACATGTCACTACATTGAGTATAGCAACATCTCAAAAGTGTAACAACTAGGTCAAAATGATGCTTTGGAACTCAACCTTTCAGATTTGTAAGATTAGTTCGATACCCAAGTTACATTTTTTCGTCAAGTAGACTATGAGAGGTTCTTAGAACCATCATAAAACCAATATAGAAGGTGTTGAGTTTTATGACGGTTTTTAAACCTCTACAAGACTAAATGGTTCTCAAAATGTTGCTTGGGTATTTATTGTTGATCAAGTAAAAAAAAATGCTGCAGCGTTGGCGCTCGGCATAGCATAGCATAAGTCGTGTATATCTATTGCCATTGCAGCTTTTGTCATTATCTACAACAACATTTAGAGACGAATAATTAACTGGAAAGATCTCACCAAGGTCCATCACATCGGATGATCACACCCACGTATCGAATCCCCTCCATTTCTGCTCCACACAATGCTTTGCTGCTGGTTATGCAAAACCTTCTCTTCACTTTTCATTCACTGTTAACTTTCAATGTCCTACATCACGCTCCTGACAAGGAATCTTCCAATACTAGTCGAGATCAAGCGTTGCAAACCTCACTCCCGGCCTCGGATCTTCTGAACTCTGGTGGGCTCACGCCAGTGTTCATTCTTTTGCGACGAAAAAGTCCAAAGTATTCCTAGCCCTCGGCAGTGTCAATATTGGTACAAAGGAATGACAAATGCTCAGATGCGACTCATCAAATTTAATATGCAGGTTAGCCAAATAACCTCAGCTGAGCTCAAAACTTCAGGTCTGCACTTGTGCACCTTATACAATCATCCTAGGCTAGTGGTCCTTGTAGACTAGTAGACAAAATTCGAAGTCATTCATGGTCGTTCAAGCACGATGGCGAACTTTTACACCTACAGCCATTACATCCATCCATTGTTATCTTCGCTATGAACTGTAACCAATTTCATTCAATTGACTACAATGCAATGGAACCTTTTGGAATCTTACGTGCAATTCCACGATACTCTTGGGATATTCCAGATTAAGACAATTCATAATCAATTCGCACCGTCTTCAGCCAGAGGCTGCACAGACTGAACACATTACTTACACTTGACAACGGACAAGACACAGAACACCCAGTGGCCCAGTGATGAATTTTTCGTTTGATGGAAAGTTTCCACCGACTGGAGCGGGAATCGAACCTACACTCCGAGGCTTACGATACGCCTAGACGACTGCCGCCGCTAACCGCTCGGCCACGAAGTCCACAATTTATTATACCAAATATCCTCAAGAACTTAAAAAAGCCTCAACTGAAGACTATTCTGTCCGAAACTCGACGCTAGAAAACGAACATATACAGCACAGATCATGCACCAGTGGATATAGGGAAGAGATATATTTCTCGCAAAATAATTTTTGGTCCAGAGTTGGATTCGAACCCTTTATCCATAGCAAGGTTTAGTAGACACCGGAACTCCACACACAAAAAAAAACTCAAAATCCACACCTTACAACTTGACAACATTGAAAATTCTAATTCATTTCATTCGATTCTACATTGAAGAATTCCTTGCATGAAACATTGCTAGAAAGCTGCATATTGCATTGCAGCCAAACTGTCATTTTACAATCCAATCGAGAATTGTGTTAAACGTGATGGAGGTAATTTTGTTACAGCCAACTTGATGCAGCAGTTCTAACTGTATTGTTGATATTTTCTGGGCCGTTTCAGCTGTCTCGTGGTACAATCCTTCAAATCTAACATTAGAGGGTCATTACTTTTCAAATCTCAATAGCAGACATTTATGGTACTGCTGAATGACCGTTACAAAGTTTTTGGCCCGAATGAGGATCAATTTGTTTGGCATACGATCACAGTGCTGCAAACACAAATACAGTACGCCATATCAACGAACATAAAATAAGGCGTATAACAAAAACAAAACATCACGCAGTCAAAGCTCCTTGTTTCGTCGTGTGTTTTACTGTCGCTGGATTAGAAAAATGGTTAGTGAGGGTTGCTTTGGCAAAATTCGTCACTGTTTTGATGGTCAGCGTTTGTCATTTGATGGTCACCTCACGGTGAGTGTCATTGGGCATTAATCATCCTGAAATTTCACAACACTGCTGACAATAACCAAAACTGTGTCACCACGTCAGATCTAGATGGTATCTTTGGTGCATTTCTATCGAATCAAAGAGCAAGTGCACCAAAGATGTCGAGTCCATCCGAGACAAGTGTGCACTTTTCGTTGGCTGTCCTCGCTTTTCGATTTGCTCTTCGTCATCTCTGTTTTGTGGTTTCCTCCGCTTTCGCTACCTTCGTTTTGTTACCGCGGTTGCCTGTCAGCTTTCTTTGCTGCGCTCGTGCGCTACCTTTACCTGTTACAGACAACACGAGTGGTAGAAAGAAGATCAATAAACATAAAACCGATCAAATCAATGTCGTCTGACACGATGACATTTGTCTACTTATAGCTTTTCACCTAGGTTTCGACTGATTCCGTTTGTGAATGTTAATATCAGTTTATTCTTGCTAATTAAATCAAATACGAAAGACATACGGCCTAAACAGCTCTCATAATGAGAAAGGATAGGAATAACAAAAACCAAACCATCGCCCTAAGACTCTATCGTGGTAAAGTGCATTCGTTTGACATTTTTATTTCGTACGGTAGTTTGATCGCTTGTGTTGCGGTGAGGAGCGGACCTGGTGTGATGGTTAGACACTTGACTATCACACCGAGGACCTGGGATCGAATCCCACTCCCAACAAACTCACAGAATGTGAGTTCTTCTTTCGGAAGGGAAGTAAAGCGTGGGTCCCGAGATGAACTAGCCTAGGGCTAAAAATCTTGTTAATACAGATAAAAAAAGCTTGTGTTGCGAATGGCGAAAACAAAGGCGGCCAAACTTCGACGGCCTGTAATTACTAACAAGATTGGTGATAGAAAAAAAATATATTGCGGGCCCAATTTCGTTTGATCAGCACATTTTGGGGTCGTTATTACAAAACAGATGTTGTCATCAATGCCTGCCACTGGGCTGGTTTCAGTTATTGCACAGAGAACAGACATCCAAGTCCAGTTCCGAAACTGTGTAAGAAATTTAACGACCATTTGAAATCGGCAACACAAGTGGCAATAGCGTGGCGCTGCAATCGGTTAATTTCCCATACTAATTTAATTCACCACTTGAAATATTTCAATTCACCACTGACTGTGGCAATATGGTGTTTGGCGACGTTAGTGTTGTCATCGTGTATTGGTTTGCAACCTTACTCAAGTGAAGATTCAAATCCTTACACAACTTTCTGAATGAAATTTGTTCTAGCCTGGATGTCTGTTCTCTGTGGTTATTGTGTGGTATTTCTTCAGGACTTCATGTCGGAATTCTTCCAGGAATTTCTGCTGATGTTCCTCCAAGAATTCTTCTGGAGGCTACCAGGCTACCTCCAGAAGTTTTCGGTATTCCTGTAGGAATTTCTCCAATATTTCTTCCTAAAATTAATCCAGGATTTTATCTTGCAATTTTCCTAAGAATTGTTCCACTTATTCCTCTTAGGATTCCTTCAGTAGTTCCTGCTGGGACTCCCTCAGTAATCATACTGAGCATTCACCCAGCAATTTTACCGGGAATCTCTCTAGAAAATTCTTTAAAAAACATAACTTTATGGATGCTTTTGGATATTTCTCCAGAGATTACTCGAACAATTTATCCTGGAATTCCTATAGGGAATTCTATTGTTCCCAATTGTTTTCTCTATAGAACCTCCCCTATGGGATTCCCGGGAGTTCCTCTACGAAGTCCTCCAGGATTTTCTCTTGGCATTCCCATAGAAATATCTCTTTGCTTTTGCGTCGGGAAGTTATTCCGGAATCGTTACAGGGTTTTATTGAATTTTTTCATTTATCCAGGATTTCCTCTAATCAAATGTACAACCGAGCCTCCATTTGGGGCTGTCTAGATAAAGTTTTCACCTGTACGGATTTGTTACCTAAATGGTTTCAGCTCATTACCTAGATGGAATTTGAAGGTTGTGAAGCAGTTTGAGATGGGCAAGTGGCTAGCAGATGCAAAGAGGAGGGGGGTCAAGGCTTTCAGATGTAAAAGGGGGAGGGTCAGAGGGATTTCAAAGGAGTTTTAAGCGGAAGGGAGGTTTTCAGGTTTTTCAGTGCGTTTCAGGAAGTTTCACAGGGCACAGTTATCCTGAGAGCCTATGAAGACCCCTATCATAGGCTCTCAGGATAACTTCACGGGAGTTTCAGAGGTGTTTTAAGACGTTTCAAAGCGTTTCAAAGTATATCAGGAGATTTCAGCTGTGTTTTAGGGGGCTTTCTATGGTCACTGGTGAGCTTCTCAATGATTTCAGAGGGGTGTCAGAGACGTTTTTAAGCGCTTCAATGAGTTTCAAGGCGTTTCAGAACGTTTGACAGGTGCTTCAGGGGGCTTCAGAGAATTTCACTGGGGTGTCATGTGGGGTTTTCAGGTGTTTCAAAGCTTTGCATAGCGTTTCAATGCGTTTCAGGGCGTTTCATGGCGTTCCGTGAGGTTGCAGTGGGGTTCAAAGAAGCTTCAGAGGCTCGTCGGTGAATTTCACGGAGGTTTCATGGGGGTTTAGATGTGCTTCCAGGCGCTTCAAGGCGTTTCAAAGCCTTTCAGAGGGGTTTCAGGGTACTTCAGAGGCTCACAGATGAATTTCATGACGTTTCAATGTGTTTCAGGGCGTTTCATGACGTTCTATGAGGTTTCAATGGGGTTTAGGAAGCTTCAGAGGCTCGCAGGCGAGTTTCACGGCGATTTCATGAGCGTTTCAAAGCGTTTCAGAGGGTTTTTAGGGGACTTCAGAGGCTCACAGGTGAATTTCACGCAGATTTCATGGGAGCTTAAGAGGCGTTTCAAGGCGTTTCAATGCATTTCAGGACGTTTCAGGGCGTTTCAAATTGAACACTTTTGTGGCTTCAGAGGCTCATTGAATTTCACTGTGAGTCTACAGGCGCTTCAAAGCTTTCCGCAGCGTTTCTATGCGATTAAGGGCGTTTCATGGTGTTCCATGAGGTTTCAGCGGGGCTTAAGGAAGATTTAGAGGCTTACAGGTGATTTCACGGAGGGGACTTCAGAGGCTTACAGGTAAATTTCACGGAGATTTCATGGTGGTTTAAAAG
This sequence comes from Aedes albopictus, assembly GCF_035046485.1. NCBI lineage: Eukaryota > Metazoa > Arthropoda > Insecta > Diptera > Culicidae > Aedes > Aedes albopictus. The sequence continues at coordinate 262,952,939 of NC_085136.1, read as the reverse complement.
CCGTTTCAAAGCGTTTCAAGGTGTTAAGAGGGCTTCAGAGGCTAACAGGTGAATTTCACGGAGATTTCATGGTGGTTTAAGAGGCTTTTTGAAGCGTTTCAAGAGGTTTCCAGGGGTTTAAGAGGGCTTCAGAGGCTCGTCAGAGAAGTTTTAGGGAACTTCAGTGGCTTGCCCATTTCATGGAGGTTACATGGGGGTTTCAGAGGTGTTTCAAAGCATTTCAATACGCTTCAGAGAGTTTCAGGAGGTTAAAGGGATTCATGGGAGTTTGAGTGACATTTCAAGGCGTTTAAAGTCGTTTCAAGGCGGTTCAATGCGTTTCAGAGCGTTTCATGATGTTTCCGGGGGGCTTCAGAGACTCGCAGGTGAACTTCTCGGGAGTTTCCATCGAAATTGCTTTTGAGATTCCTTCGGGAATTGTTGTAGTTCTTTGCCCTGTTATTCCTGTTTATCTTCAGGAATATCTTCAGGGTTTCAAAAAAAAAAATCACCTAAAATTTCACTAAGAATTTCTTCAGTAATTACTCTTGGGACTAGCGTAACCCAAGTAAAATTTTGTAGTCAAATAAACTTAAGGAGGTTCCTAATATCATCATAAAACCAAAATAAAAGTTATTTGGTTTTATGACGGTTCTCATAGCCTCTGCAAGACTAATTGGTCATCGAAATGTAACTTTGGAACCCCTTCCAAGTAATAAGTGTGTGTCATGGACAACTCCAACCCATCATCGGTACCCCGCTCTTTATTCCGTGAAAAATCGTGGCTGAGAACGGCTTCTCTGGGAAGCTCACTTCTTCTTCTTCTTCTTGGCGTAACGTCCTCACTGGGACAAAGCCTGCTTCTCAGCTTAGTGTTCTATGAGCACTTCCACAGTTATTAACTGAGAGCTTCCTCTGCCAATGACCATTTTGCATGTGTATATCGTGTGGCAGGCACGAAGATACTCTATGCCCAAGGAAGTCAAGGAAATTTCCTTTACGAAAAGATCCTGGACCGACCGGGAATCGAACACGTCACCCTCAGCATGGTCATGCTGAATACCCGTGCGTTTACCGCCTCGGCTATATGGGCTCATATGGGAATCTCACTAGACTGATCAAAACGATGATGTTTGGTGTAAAGGTTTTGAGCGACCTGTCTAGTTCGTTTGAATCTCGCTGAGGACTACGACAAGTCGTTGAACTCTCATGATTGCTGTTCATCATCGCCCTAGAATGTGTTTAGCTTTGCAACGAACCGGGCTCAACAGCCGCGGCCTTACTTTCATGAAATTCGGCCAAATTGTTTGTTTGACATGGATATTATTGCTAGAACAATTGGTACGGTGACAGAACTGTACAACTTCCTGAAACGTGAAGTAGCAAAGGCGTCTAAAACGAATTAGGCACATGCTGGCAGGTGGAACCGTGAACGCTAGGGCGAGCCTAGGTAGCAATGTTACAATAGATGAGAACACGTGGAAAATTTTGTCTACCTGGGGCTACGATTGTGGAAAGAAGCAAACCATGTGCGGTAGCAGAATCGAGTTCAGTTCTACGTCTGAAGGGGCTGGAGATGGTCAAATGGCTCCGTAGCTTGAAGGAAAGAAGCACCCGTCAAACGAATTTTGAGTCGTGGGTTCGATTTCCACCGGAGCACGTGGATTTCTTTTTGCAATTCAAATCTCAATTTGTTTATCGAATACGCTGTTGTGTACACGAATGTCAAAGCATTTCTTATGTAGGAACGCAGAGTTTTATTAGGAACTTCTATTGATGATGTCAAGATTTATGATGAGCTGTGACACCTGCAACTTGTCTTTTTTGTTTCAAAGCTTGCTGTCTTGATTTTCCACGTTGCCAAGATTATTGGCCACCGAATTGACCCCTGTTGGGCTTGCTAGTTGTTTTATCTTATCATAGGTTAAGACATTTGTGGTGATGGTGGTGTAAGAGTAAATGATATTACGGAAAATTCAACAATGCATTGTATTTCACTGCGTTGGTGCAAGTTTTTGTGCAGCGACAAGCGTTCACTTTGGTTCATGGATTGCCGATAGGCAGGTGTAAGGTGATACTGATAGTATATTACAGTGAAAAAGGAATGGTAGATTAGCCGTGGATTCGAGAATTGTCATAGCTTGAGAGAAAATCATCTTGATTAAGAAGGGTTCTCAAAAGAGCTTCTGAAATACTTTGTTTATCCTCTTGTTCGTCCAACTGAACTGAATGACAAACAATTCCTTCCCAACTTGCTGAACCCACTTTTCCATCGTATTTTCCTGTGATTTTATTTCCCACCGAGGTTCATAAATATTTTCCTCGACGGCATGAATAAATATGAAACGACCAATAGCGAACACCATAAACCTTGATTGATATCGCCGCTGTTGTATTTCCATAGATACCTAACTAGATCCAAATCGGATAACAATTTATGGACGGGGCTCTTCCTGCTTCTGCTGCTGAGGAGACCAACTTGGTCTGTGTCGGTCCGGTATGCTGGGGCTCATACCGACCGACCGACCGACCGACCGGCAGAAGCAGTCGTCCCCTTCGCATTTCGGTAGGCATATCTATTTCTTCGCTTCTGGGCACTCAGCGGAAAGTCCATTCGCACCACCACCTTGTGCTGGAATGAAAAGCTAATGTTAATTTGGACTTGGACAGTCGCCGCGAGTTCTGGACGCACCACCACCACGCATTAATTCGGGACACTTTATGGCGCTTTTCGGGGGTAGACTACGCTTCCATCGCATCAGGGTGACATACCCGAGATCGAGTGCGCTTATGCTCTGGTGGAGTTTATTATTAGCGTGGGACACAAAAAGACATTTTACTCCTGTACACTTTTTGAGTTCCATTTTGGTCCTATATCAACTGTGCAAAATTTCAGCTCGATCGGAGAAACTATATTTTAGCGCCAGCCATTTTAAGTTTTCATACGATTTACTATGGGGAAAATCACTTTTTCAAAGAAAAATCGCCACAGGTTGCCCCTTAACCCCTAAAAATAAATCGATCAATGATTTCTGTTGGAAATTTTACGAGGAACCAACCCACTGAAGACCGCAAAGCGATCTGAGGCATGTGGAGAAAGTTATTGACTGAAAACCGAATAGCATGCAAACGCTGTTTAACCCTCTAATACCCAACCCCGCCTTTAGACGGGGTATAGTTTGAGTATTTTTGTAAGTTTTGTTTCGTGTATAATCAAAGTTTTTATATTTTTGTTTGATGCTTAGGACTGTTCTGTATATCTCAATATGGTTTTTGGTGTCTTTTAAAGCGTATTTACATTTTTAAAAAATCATTGAAAAATTGATGGTTTAATCACCTTTCAGAAGTCATTGATTATTTTGTATTGAATCGCTATAAATAACATATTTTAAATTTTTCCCAAATCATTCTATCATAGTGGAATGGTTTAAGGGAATCGAATACACTCTTAAATGATTTTCCTTAAAATTACACGGAAAATGAAATTTTCCATGAAAAAAAAATTAAAATAAATATATTTCAACAATAATCATAAAATCTCAAAATGTTTTCGTCTCAAAAAATCCGTATCCCAGATAGGCTTCCAGGAAAAATATAAAAGTGTGGGAATGTTCAAAAATAAAAATTAGAAAAATCAAAAACTGAAATTCACAAAATCGAGAATTAAAAAGAATCATCTTCCAAAACATGTTTAAATCGATTTTAGATGACGAAAAATGATATTTAGATTAAAATCAAAAATTTGGGTATTAGAGGGTTAACATGTAAGGAATAACAATAAATAATAAAATCTCGTTATTTTATCGATCGGGTGAGGCCTAATAACTTTTTCCACGAACGTCGCATCGATTTGCTGTCTTCGGAGGTCTGATTCCTAGTAAAGTATTCTACAGAAATCATTCGTCGACTTATTTTTAGGGATCTAGGGGTGACTCCTAGCGATTTTTCTTTGCAGGAGTAAAATTTCCCCATAGTAAATCGTATGAAAAACTAAGAACGGCGGGCGCTAAAATATAGTTTTTCCAATCGATCTGAAATTTTGCACAGCTGATAGGGGACCAAAGTGGAACTCAAAAAGTATACAGGAACTTGAGTTTTTTCATTTTTTGTATTTTCTCATATAAACCGTGTATCATGCTAATGCTTATGGGAAACTAGTTGAAATCTTCGAATGTTGGGAAAAGTATTGAATTTTTTGATGAAATTTCGTTAGAGCTGAGCCGTTTCCATGATAAAAAGTTTCAAATTCGCTGCAGCACATAAATTGGTGAGCTCGTTCCATGCTACTTTGTTGTTTTTAAGTTTTGAAACGTTCAATATTGACTTATCGCACTTTTCGACTTATCTGTAATCATGATCATTCTGTAGATGAGGACTTCAATATTCACAAAATTATAAGAAGGTTCACCTCCAACTTTGGGTGAACCACCTCTTGGGTTCCTTTTTTCAGGGTCACTATTCCGGCGGGCATAATGAGCAATTTGATGCTATCACGGATAATACTTTAAGTGCGATCCCGCTCGGTCCCTTCGCATCCGCCGCCGCACTAAGCGCAGCGCTCTATGGAAGAACACGACGACGGACGACGAACTCGTAAAAGTGTAATCTCCTTTTTTGCCTGCAGGTTAACACGCTCTCCAACTTTCGGTCATGGGGTGCAAGAAGAAACTGAAAACGACCCGCCAGGTTTTCATCCCGAATTCAAATGATGACGACCCGACCGTGTCGTGGTCGTCGGTTGTTGGCAGGCTAACCGAGGCCATCAGGAATTATTTAGTTTGGGAATCTCATAAAGTTCGTTCTCACCGTCGTCGTCGACGTCGGTAAAAACAAAACTCCGCAGAAGCACTACCAGCCAGCCAGAGCATGGAGCATTAACTGCAATTGGATCATAAAGTTCAATTTCGTGGAAGTTTACCTTCGGTGCGTACGTAGGTACGTGCTGGTCCCTCCCGAATGGATATGATCACAGCACAACAACTCGGGTCGTTTGGCTGGAGGGGTCTCACGCGAGTCAAGCGCCGCGCTTCGCAGGTTGTAATGCATGCAATTTTCGGTCAATTAACATTACTCAACCCACGAGCGGAGCGATTCTTGCTCGCCACGGCTCATCAATCAGCCTTGGGGCATTCCCAAAGCACAGTGACCACATAGATGATCGTGTTTCTCTCAATCTCTCTCTCTCTACCTGCCTAATTATGGCCCGAAATTTTCTCTATTTGCCCACTTGATGGCAACACTTGAAACAGTGATTAATTTGAAATTATTTCTCGTCTTTTCCCAGATCATGCTAACATCGGCTTCGCAATACCTTTTCTCGGCGCTGGACGGCCGGGTATACTTCGGCGAAATTACGGTAATTCTGCCGCCTCATTGGCCCAACTCATGCATTCCGTACAACCAAACGAGAACATCTGCCAGCGGAGAACGTAGCGACGTAACGATCAAGACCCATTCGAAAACCGAATCACCCATCTGGACCAAGCAGTACGCGGGATGCGGCGAGCCCGGAGAACAAATCTTCATCGAGTCGGACATTTTGGGTAGGGATACCATTGGGCGGGAGTTCGTCCGGGAGTGGGCCAAGTACCGATACGGCGTTTTCGATGAAATCGGTTTCACCAAAGACCCGGTCTATCCACGGTGCTACATCAACGACGATCATGAGCTCAAGCTGACCGGTTGCTCCGACGCGCCCGTCCACGATCGGGGTCTTTGCGGCAACCCTTCGTCCTACAACATCACGGACATCATCGATCGCAACGCCCGATCCAGTATCATGTTCGCTGCAGAGTCCCCCAGCGTAACCATGTTCTGCGACGAAGGAACCCACAATCGCTACGCCCCAACCAAACACAATCAGCTCTGCGATCGCCGCAGCACCCTGGATGTCATTTTGAAACACTCGGACTTCATCATGGAAAACAAGATCAACGTGAACCCATCGGTCATCGTCAACACTGCCCCCAAGTTCAGCTACAAAACCCGAAAGTCCACCCGCTACGTCATCATCATCGACGAAACTCTCGACATGCAGCTCCGCGAATCCTGGAGCTTCCTGCGCTCCGCCATCCGAAAATGGGTCGTTTACGACCTCCCGGCCAACACCGAAGTCGGCATGGTCCTTGCCAACGACACTGCCACCGAAAAAATGCTCCAAATCTCCTCGCTCTACATCCAAGAGAACAAAGACCTCGTAGCCTCCTTCATCCCGTACTCCCCTAGCGACTCTCGGCAACCCGCTTGCCTAACCTGCGCCGTCACCGATGCCATCCACATGCTCAACGAACGCACCCGCATGAACGGCCCTGCCAACTCCATCATCCTGATCATCGCCCCCGGCATGGAGTACTCCATCGATCACACCGCTCTGTCCAACTCTGCCCGAACCTCCCACATCCGCATCGCCACCATCAACTACCCCAACGTCATCCGCCGCCAACCGCTAGACGCCCTCGCCCTGTCCACCGGTGGCACCGCCCACTCCGTCTTCGAAAGCAAATACAACCTGGAAAAGAGCTACATCAGCACCTACTTCGAGCTGTCCAACACGCTCTTTAACATCGGCAAGCAGTACTACGAAGGCAATCGGAACGACCTCCCGATCGAAATCTACCGCAAGGAGCTTGTCGATTCGTACGACAACGAAGCCGCCCTCGGCCTCTCTCATCACGTGCTGTCGAAGCGGACCAGCCGCACCGTCACCGGAAGCTTCACCCTGGACTCGTTCATGGGCCCTCCGGCGTACTTTTTCGTGTACGTGCACAACACGGAGAACCCGCTGATCGCGAGCATGAAGCTGACCAGCCCGAGCGGCATCGTTTACTCGTCTAGAAGTGACGCTAGATCGTTGGTTAAGCAACTGATGGTGTCCGCTACGCTGAACGAAACCGGCAGCTGGACCTACAAGATTGACCGGTTCAATGGGAATCCGCAGTCCCATTACGTGCAGGTCATTGCCACGCCACGGTCCAAGTACGCTCCCACTATCCAGGCTAGGGCGTGGATCAGGCAGCGCACTGGAAGCCCTCCGGTGATTTACGCAGAGGTCAAGAAGGGTGACCTGCCGATCATCGCTGCGTTGGTGGAGGTTACAGTGACGCGCCCGGACGGAATCTGTCCCACGGGTAGTGGAAACGAGTGTCGTCAGAAGATTAGACTGTTGGATTCGGGATCGGGAGATCCGGATGTAACGAGGAACGATGGAATTTATTCCAGGTATTTCAACGCCGATGACTTTGGGGGCGCGGGAGCTTATCAGTTCGAGGTCACTATTACGGATAACGAGAATATGGCGTACAGTCGATCGGAGAGTGTGCTGAAGGGTGCTCCTCCTAGGTGTTGTGGAAGCGCCATTAGGACGACCTTGATGGCATCCATGGTATCGTTCCAAAGAACGCTGCAGCCGATGACCGTGTTCTTGTCGCAGGATTTGTTAGACTCGATTGGACATAGGACGATGGGGAAGATCAGCGACCTTACAGTGGATGTCGAAGGGATGAGAGTTCGCTTGAACTGGACCACACCGGATATGGGAGGGCGAGGAATCGCTCGGTACGAAATCAAGTACGCTACGTCAATCCGAGACATTGTTGACTTCTACGATACGGCAGCTTTCCTCTGGCATCACGATACGCCGTTGATCAATCCGATTGGAGAAGAGAGTTCCTTCACGATGAACCTCTCGCACGAACCGCATTTGATAGGGCAAGTCCTGTATTTCTCCGTTAGGGCTCATGCTCTGGGAGTCATGGGAGGCTCAGTTTCAAACTACGTTCGTGTCTTCGTACCAAAACCAAAGCGGGCAACTTCACTGTCTCCATCGACGTCCATTGGAACCGAAAGTTATGGAGACGTTTGGTCCTCATACGATGAGATCCGCGAGGGCCACAACCGACGCGTAAACATTCACCAGCGCATAGCCGATACGATCAGCTTAGAAGTCGAAGTCCTTCTGGCGATCATCGCCGGAACGATATTCTTGATCATCATCATTCTTATCTGCTGCTACTACTACTTTCTCAAAAAGCGTAACATTACCCAAGAGGACGACCAGAAACGACCGATCAAACCCTTTCCAACCGAAACCAAAACTTCACTCGGACACAGTGTCTTTGTAACCCCAGGAAACGTCACTTCCTCCTCATCGAACGCCACTAGCTCAACGTCTGCCTCTCCGCACTACGTTCAACAAACCAACGTATCCACCAATATCCCAACCATCTACAACTCTCGAACCCTGCCCATCGAACAGAAACTCATCGACGAGCTCAAGCAGCAACAGCAGATGGCCGAAACGCAGTCCTACATTCTCGCCCAAGCCGACACCATGCAGTACAACGCTACCCTAACCCGAGGTTTCAAACCCGGCCCGACCATCACCGACAACCGAACGCTGAGCCCGTTTGAGTCGTGGTCCGCCTCGCAGCTGCTCCAAGAGCACGAGCAACACCAACGTCGGCGAAGTCCCAGCCTGCTGGACAACTACCTGGACAACGATGTGCAGCAGTTCTATGCCAGCCAACACGATCAGATGTCTCTGCTGAACGCCGGCGGAGGCCACACCATGGGTCACAACCCGCCGGTGCCTCCACCGCCGATCTACTCCACGGCAAACCCCCCGTACTTCTACGAACAGCATCAACAGCAGCCACCACCACAACACCAGCCGCAGCATCACCTACAACAGCAACAGCAACTGCAGCAGCAATACGGAGGTCACGATGGGACGATGAATCCCATGACGACACCGCTGCACGTCACCATAACGTAATGGGAAGCCCGGAAGCTGCAGTACCGGGCCGGTCAGTGTGTACCTAAGACTAAGATTACTAAGATGTTGAACCAGCAGAGCGATGCTTCCTCGCAACCAAAGCTGAAGTGTGCGATCGGACGTCGATTGCTTCGGATGCGAACAAAAGCGACGGCGGAGCATGATGCGTGGTGGCTGTGAATCAAAACAAGTGGGATGCGAGAAAGAGAGACGGAGAGAGAGGGAATGAATGTGAGAGATTGAGAGCAAGGATCTGATGCTTTTATAAACCAATTCAGCAAACCGATGCGGAATTTTAATTGCCAGAAAGACTGATTTCATGCTAACGGCATTTTTATGGATTAGTTATGAGGTAAGTTGACGTTTGCTAGATTTATCAAGATATTTTTAGAGTCGATCTCAGTAAACGATTTTTTTATTTATTTATTTATTTATTTATTTAATTCCAACTGACCTACCTGGTCTCATTGAAATACTTATAACTAATTGGACTGGACTAATACATCATTACTTGAATCAATAATACTAAACTCGGAAACAAACATCGTTACAACGCGCGGACAAACTTAATTTAACAATCAACAATCGTAAATTTACAACACAAAAACAAAGAAGTGAGGTCATCAGCATATTCGATTAGGTACATTTTTTACATTATTATTCTGGTGCCCAAACAGTGAAACGGTTCTCAAATTCACGATACTTAAGTCCTACAGGCCAAGTTGATTGATCCATTGCCAAACACTTGTGTTTTGAATCGAGTGCAACTTTGAATGAAATATAATCTAAATCATCCATTGAACATCCCTTGGGTAGCAATTTCCTTATTTTCACAGTTCTCCTATCACTGATATCAAGACATTCACATACAAGTTGAATTACATCCTCATCCGTTACGCGACAATCGATATGAGTAAGAAACAGAGAAAACGTATCATTTCGTTTGCAACTATGGTTAGCGATCTCGCTTGTTTCCCTAGCAGTGCGACTGGTTTTTGTTCCATCCAGTAGATGAGTGCTTGCGTTCGGAGATGATGATACAGCAGTTGAGTGCAGTTTCTCGCTGAGCTGCATTTGATGATGTGGTCCTAATGTAGCAAGGGTGTCGAAGATCTCTTCCACTTTAGCTTTCAAGTCCGCAATATCCGATTCAATTTGATTGTTTGGCCTAGTTGCGTCGTCATCGATCTCTGCTGATATGGAATTATCTGCATCACGGGTCGCGCAATAATGATCCAAACAAGTATCACACATCCACAAAATATTTTTCGTGAACAATGCACACATAGTCGGCTCCGCTAATCCCACACATGAAGCGTGGAAACGTTTGGCGCAGTTTCCTTCACAAATTGTGTACCGATCATTTTTGCGATCGATTGCGAGTGTACACTTGTTGCACTCCATGACTGCCACTCACAAAGTGTAATGGCTTTTGGCGCAATTATCGGCCTGAATAATTTCGGTTATTCGGTAGATTTAACGACTCTTCAGAGCTTTTTAACAAATTAACTTTATCACAAGCGGATTCTTGGATTGACAACGTTTCACGAGGAACACATAGAACTATTTTCCGCGATAACAGTCAACAGTAATTAGCTGGCAATCAGCAGGGCAAAAAAGACGTACAATTCGTGATAGGCACACAACACAACGTGATAGGCATACTTCAACGTTGCTCCAATCAGTTTCGCCGGAGAACCATGTTCTGACATTACCATCAAAACTAGCATGTGCTGTTTATCTGTGCATCTATGCCTTCTCTGGTTTTCGGCAATAACTTGGATTCCCAAGATCAACCAAAGTGTTATACGATGTTTGATTTATTGGATTTATTTTACTGAGGTCGGCAATCGAGTATTAATGAGTAAACTTTCAATGAGAAAAGGGTTTAACTATTAGGCAATACAGAATAACATAAATTTGTTCATCACTTTTATTAAATTATCAATCATTCTTGAACCAACTCTGCCAGTCAAGCCCTTTTTTCATTGACGTAAACCACATCTTATGTTTAACATCCAGTCTAATTCTTCTCTTCCATTTCCGCCTTCCTTCTTCTCATTCGCAGAATTTTGCAACATGCCGGAATTGATCTCCCCAAACAAACCAGCGAGCGCAGAGTAGCGTCTTCGCGCAGAATGCGCGCGCAACCGTGGCATTATTGATAGAATTTTAATTATGTTTTAGCGCGCGCAGTTCGTACGTCGTATAAGCAAGCAGGCACTTCCCCGCCATGTGTAAATAAAGTAACAAAAAAAAAACAATGTTATTGCTCAGAGCAGAGCCCGCAGTCCGAACGAAACAATAAGTGTCCCGCGGAAAGGGATTTAGTGTGGGAATTGAATGCGTGTTGGTTGTTGTTGCTAGTCCGCGCATTACCTACATTCGAATCAAAGTGTTAAACTGTAAGTTGCTTTGAGAAGGTTGGATTGGACACCGCGCGGTGAAAGTACGCGCAATGTTGTATATGTGGGTCGGGTCAAATCGGGGTATAAGAGGAGGCAAGATGGCCAGTTTAATAGAAACGTTATAGATCAATACATAGGCAGTAAGATGAATGATGATCATGAAGATGATGATATATTGTACATAGAAAGTTGTAATAAATAAAGATACAAATGCTATGAATCGTATTCTCCACTGTGACTTGAATTATTCTGTCTTAACATATTCGAAATTTCTTTGGTTAAGGTTGCGAACACTTGGTTGCGTTGTCTTAGGAAAACATGGTAAGTATGAAGTTTAAGCTTCTGTTTATGTCCTTGCGTGAACCATAGGGTAACAGGTGAGTATGGATGTGAAAAGTCAAGCCCGTGCACAAGGGAGGATTTTGGGGGTTAAACCCCTCCGATTGGTAATATTCCATACACTAGGCGCCACTCCGCCCATTGTCAAAATTAGGAAAAAACTCCTTCCTTGTCCTTTTATGTGCACGGGCGTTGAATGACACTTTTATATCTGCTCTGGAACCCAAGATAAAGGCGTTTGAAACTTTACTTGACGACTTGGCCACCTAGCGGAAAAATCACCAACTTATTGTTGAATCACCAGATTGCTCTTGACTTTATGAAGAACTTTGCCGAAGATGACACGTTTCTATCTGCTCTGGATCTTGAGATAGCTGAGGTTAAAGCTTGTTACCGACAGGTAACATTTTGTGTTATTATGGGTGCGAGTGTGTAGGGAAGATTTTGTAAGCTAAGTCAACTCAACGGTTAATTCAAATCTTGTTGTGGGTGGCTTACATAACAAAAACGCACCGCTCGCGGGCAAGGATGGAAATCTAGTGATCATGATCAGATTTCGAATGTGTCGCGGTCGAACGGCATCGCGCGATCATAGCAACAACGATAACATTTTGTCGTCAAGCATCATAAAAAACTTCGGTCCGAGAAGAATGATTCGCTCGGCATGTGCGGGTGCGATGTGATCGTTATCATGAAATTGAAATGATAAATTAGTGATTTCATTCACTTTTTGAGCATTCGTGGTGATCTAACTTCCAGATATGCTTATGAATGTATTATTTCGAATCATAAATGCGGTTTACGGGTGCATAAGTGGCAAACAATGTGATGAATAAAATTTATCATGACTTGTAACATGATCCGATAACGGGTCATCACGCGATAAAGCGTGCATCAGATGCTTTAATTGTTCTGTGATACGAGAATGGTGTGAGGCGTCGGCATCATGCTACTGCAAGAACAAGGCTATGTTGGATTATTCGTATCCTGTATCATTTATCGCTTGAAGTGATTTTCTGCCATCCTTGCTCGCGGGTGAGCGATCTTCGCGGGCGAAAAGCCATGAGAGTCACCTGCAGCACGAGGAAAAAGCAAAACGCAGGTTTCCATGGGTGACCGATCGCTAGTGGGCGACCGAGAATACGAGTGGGCGACGAGTAGCGGGCAGTTAGTTGGCAACACGCAAAGCGAGACAACCGTCCATCAAACCAAAGCATTCTTTTTGCAAAAGTTATTTTCTGTTCAGCCGCCATTGATCGGAACGTTGATCGCTCTGGGTTACCACGAGGAAAAAGCTGCTTCAACGAGTCTTCGTTTGTTTGGTGGGAATTACCACCAGGGATCTTTCTGGCCAGCCCCGGGAGCACCGGCGGCCACGTTTGCAAGCCAACAATATATGGTTACAACACCTGAAGAGACCTCGTTTTCCCAGAAGCGGATTAGTGACCAGGATAGCCGCGGACACCAACGCTCTTTGCAACGCCTCGATACGACCGCCGGCGCTTTTCTCTGCGGCAACCGTCGACCTTCGTCGTGGCCAACGCTGCAGCTCGCCGCACGTTGCGTCGGCCAAAGTTCATCTTCATCGCGGCCACCACCGCCGTTTTTCTCTGTGGCCGCTTCGGCTGGTTACCACGGCCCCCGCTGCTCTGCACTGCTTCTTGTGGTGGGCCACTACAAACTTCGCCACCGCCAGGTCACCTTCCTCGGCGCTTTCCTCGGCGGTCAACCCCGACGCTGCACTTCGAGTCGGCCCAGCCGATATTCGCCGCTGCCGCCGCCGCTTTTCCCTGCGGTCACAGCCCGTTGTCGTCGATTCTCGCTGTGGGTGACGTCGTCCCTCTTGGTGGTCAACGTCGCCCTTCGCTGCAACCAACGCCGCGGTTCCCTGCGGTCACCGTCACTCCACACAGCTCGTCACCGCGGTTGACGCCGCTCCTCGCTGCAACCAACGCTACCCTATACCAGTCCGGACGGGTTAGCCACCCCCACATGTAAGTCGTTGAATAAATGTATTTGTGCACCGTATGTTTCCAGTTTTAGGACCTCGCATTCCGAAGACTTCCCCGCGCCAAACGCCCTGAGACCCGGGACCAAAAGAGGTCGTATTTGCCTACTCCAATCGCCTGCCGCGGCTCAGACCAGCAGACGGGAGCTTGTGCCTGTTCCCTTCAGGAACAGAGCGGTCCCGGGGCCGAAAAATTAGAGTCTTATAAGCTTTACTTGACAACTAGCACCACCTAGCGGCGAAATCACCAACTAATTGTTGAATCACCAGATTGTTCTTGTCTTCATGAAGAACTTTGCCGAAGATGACACGTTTCTATCTGCTCTGGATTCCGAGATAGCGGAGTTTGAAGCCTTACTTGACAACTAGCACCACCTAGCGGTGAAATCACCAACTAATTGTTGAATCATCAGATTGTTCTTGACTTCCTGAAGAACTTTGCCGAAGACGTCACTTTTATATATGTTCTGGAACCCTATATATGTTCTGGAAGAAGTTTGAAACTTTACTTGACGACTAGCGCCACCTAGTGACGAATTGAATCCACAAACTAATTGGTAAATCATCAAATTGTTGTGGACCAACAGGCGAATTCGGACAATTGTAGAGGCTGAGATGAGAAGAAAATCGTTTGTTTACATCAAAAATTAAATTTTTCGTCTTCAAAATTAACTTATATTTTGCCTTGGTAGTTGCTATTTTCCATTGGTAATGGCTTCCATTATCATCATTATTGGCCAGCTAACAAAAAATCCGGAAGATCTCCCGCCGGAGGCATAGCAAGGGCTCCTCAAATTAATCACATAAATTGTTCGTAAGTACCTACCGGATCTATGCGCATCTGAAAGAAAATTAAATTTTCTTCCCAAAAAGTGCTCGTTTGTTTCTCTACGATGCGGAATTCGATACGAAAAAGTTGTTTTTTAGAAAATTATTGTTTGTTGGGACCCAAATTGCTGGGAACGTACAGCTATTCTTAACCTCGCTGGAGGTATTCAGGCTCAATTCACTGTAGATGCAGGATGTTTTTTTTTGTTACTCCTTTGGGCAGAGTCTCCTGGTGTCAAGCATTTGCTTAAACGTCGCTTGGTTGATTTTATTAGGACGCATTTTCTTTTAACTTCGAGCGAATCAGTTTGTGTGAAGCTTATAATTATTTAGCATTTAATGCGTAACATATGGACTTGTCACGGTTTACTTATATAGTAGAAAATAGATACTTTCTCGAACATATTTCAGCATGATTTAGCTTATTTAGCTTATTATAAATAATTTAGCTCTCTAAGCTGCGTCGTAGAGACTTGTTCAAGTACATCAAACTGTAATTTATTTTTTAAATTATTTTTTATTCGTGAAAATTAACTTATGCTAATTTTTCACACTTAAATGAAATTTATTATATATCACGCAATACGCCTCATTTGAAATTCTCACTGCCATGCCTCCCAAGCAGTGGGAACGGTAATTTCAATGTGCTGTAACTCCACCATTTTTTCATCCGATTTGCATAATTTTGGAATCAGTTTTCCCAGCCTTCCAGGTGAATATAGAATATTATCAATATATATTTGACCAAAACTGTATTTTTTGAAAACTATAATAAAAATCTGAGCAAGTACTTTTTTACTGGGGATTATTACCGAAGTGTTCGTGTTATTCATTCGAATTTATAATTTTTAGGGCAGAAACATTACATTGAAATACCTGGTATAGTACATTTGAAGACAATAAAATATTAACAAAATCACGTACCTTCATACAGTATGCGGCAAGAAATAATGCGAACGTGTTTTTCAACTTAAAACCTCATTATCGTCCATTTGACATTAACCAATCTATGTTTCAACGTTCCATGATCTCTAACAGGATTTTTTTCTAAAAAGTTTTTTTTAATCCTATTTTGGTCCCTAACCTTTACAAAACGACGCCTGAAGCTGAAGACAATCAGAATTTTCAAACCACTGAAGAGTACACAGGTCGCTAAATTTCATATCTGATAAAACAAAATTTGTAATTTTCTCTACAATATCATAATATCATCTTCTCCTTCTTCTTCTTCTTCTTCTTTATGGCTCTACGTTTCCACTGGGACTTGGCCTGCCTCGCTTCAACTTAGTGTTCTTTGAGCACTTTCACCGTTATTAATTGGGTTGTTTAGTGAATAAAATATTGCTATTTTCTATAGCCTAATCGAAAGAGCTCATTTTTCTGAGTTTAATGTGATTTTTTCGATCCAATTCCTTTGTTTTGATGGTTAAATGAACAAAACAAATTCAATTTCTGTGGATAGAATGACAGTTTATTCGATAAAATGACAGTTCGCCCGAACAAAAAAAAATCCCCATACAAACTTTAAATGCATTTTAATAATATGTATGAAAAGTTACAGCTTGTTGAACTTTTTTTGTAAGATGAAAAAAGTTGCCTATCCCAAACATTTTGGCCACTCCCTGTATATTATGGAGATTTTTTATGGTATGTGAGGAATATGGACTCTGAATACACATAAATAAAAAAAATATTAAACAACGGACAACACACATAACACCCAGTGGCCCAGTGGAGAATTTTCCGTTTGACGAAAAGCTTTCCCCGACTGGGAATCGAATTCACACTCCGAAGCTTACGAAACGCCTAGATGACTGACGCCTCTAGCCGCACGGCCACGATGCCCAATCGAAATCAGAATTTCTTTGGGTAGTGGGTAATTACATATTACAACAGTGGTAGAGTCATAGATAGAATACCTGGAATGCTCCTGAAACTCCCTGAAACACCCTGGTACATTTTGGAACGTCCCCGAAACCTTAAAGAACGCCCCTGAAGTTCCTGGAATACTTCGGAATGCTCCTAGGATCACTCGAAATTCCTGTGATTACTCCTGACACTCTCTGGAACACTGCTGAAACCCCTTGAATGCCATTGAAACGCCAGTGGAACGCTCCTGAAATCCGCTGGAACATTTGAACCCAATGCAACGCCCCAGAAACTCCCAGGAACCCCCATGAAACCTCGTGTTACACTTCTGGAACGCCTCTGAAACCACGTGAAACCCCATGGAACGTCTCTGTAACCTCCAGAAATACCCATGAAACCCTCTAGAACCCATTGGAACAATCTGGAATGTCCCTGACATACACTGGAACAACCATAGTACGACCCTGAGCTCACTGAAACCTCATGAAACTCCCTGAAACGCCCCAGATACCTCTTGAAGACCCCAAGATCGCTCTTAGATACCCTTGGAATACCTCTGGAACACCCCTAACACGCCGCCCCTGAAACCCAACTTGAATGAAATCGAAAACAAAACTGGCAGTCATGCCAACAGTACAGGTTATGCCAGTTTTCTACTGCTGGATTATGGATGCATAAGGAAAGTGTGATAAGAAACGTTTATCTAGTAAGGTAAGTCAAATTTCGACACTTAAAGCCTGTATCCGCAATAATCGGGACACAGAAAAATGGCTGTAACTCTAAAATAGATACATTAAAATTGCTCAAATTTTGCCTGATAATATCTTAAGATGTGTTCATTTCACCAGCAAAATTTCATGTGAATCGGTGAAGTACCTTTTGTTGTAGCAATGAAACAGTAGAACGCGAGCAATTGAATTTTGTACAGCCCCTGGTTTAGCTTGACAGCGCTGTAACTTTTGAATTTGATAAAGGAAATGGCTGAAATTTTGAACACAAACCTCTCAATCTTCTTTACTTGCATAGGCAAAATTTCAAAAAAATCGATGCACTATCATCAGTTTTATAGTCGAAACATATTTTGGGGCTGACCGTGATTTTAGACCCTCAGGCTACAATCAGTGAGTACCCCTTATTGTATCGATTGTATTGTTGAAAGTACTATACCAATAATCATCAAATTTTGCGGGCATATTATAGACATAACCAACTACCTTCTGTGAAAATTTCATGAAAATTGGCAGAGACATTGAAAAGCTATGAATGGACAAATATCGCACATGAAAAACATGAAACATTTTCACTAACATTATCCCCTATTAACACCAGTAACTTTCAATTCAAATGATAAAAGTTGATGAAATTTTGCAAGAAAGTGCCTCTATAAGTATCATAACTGCTCACGAAATTTCATAATTATCCACACAGAACTTTGAATGGGAGCGGAAAAGAACCATCTAGTATGCGAATGAAAATGGGTGATGATTGCACAAAATCTTAAAAACCACGTCTGTGTGCTTCTCATCCACAGTTAAAAGTAATACATCGATTGTTATGAAATTTTGCACAAATAATAAACATACATCAAAGAGTTCTCAGTTAATTTTTGGCCATGTTTTATTGATTCAGTACAGAGTTACTGCCGTACTTCTATGTCCCGATTATTGCGGATACAGGCTTTAGGTTCCTTTGAATTTGAATGAGCTTTTTAAACCTATTGTGTTGGTGTCAACAGAATAAGACTCGAAGTGGTAAAAATGCGTTGGTTTACTCGCAACATCTAGAGGATTTTGATTACTTAAATATCTGAGGAGCTTTTTGTCTTCAGAGTTTTCGAGCGAAATAGGCAAAAGTATTCCCCAGGACTCCGGTAACAAATTAGTGAAAACTTTCTTAACTTATTCTAGACAAAGGTAATGACGAATTTGTGTGTGACGAGACTGTGGAGAAATTAGAATCGATAAAGTAGTTCTTGGGAAAATTGTTTTTAACATTTTTGTAGGAAATTAGCAACGTGTAGCATTTTCAACATTTACTTGAAGAGGAATTCTTGAAACTATTTTGGACTTCGAGAAGTTTCTGGAAACCTTGATTTTCTTCGAAATATGGAAGTATTCAAACAAAGAGTAGTGTGCTATGAAAGAAGGTGGTCGCAAAAAAATTTCTCGCGTCAAATTGTTGCGCGGAAAGTGAAGATTTTGTTGCTTGAAATTGAGCATTTGTGACTAGAAAAGAAAAACGGTGTGCGCTGGATTCGAGATTTTGTAGATTTTCCGGAAGCCGAAGATTTCTTGTCACTTTGCCCAAGAATTCGCATATGAGTGGAAAGGGCAAAAGGAGTTCTGCAGATGTGTTTCTTGTGCTTGGGTTTCGGTAGCCTACGCGTCTACGCGCGCGGTTATCTTCAGTTCGATATATCTCCGTTTCATTGCGTCGCCCTTCCGATAGTGATCGGTATTAAGAAAAAAATCTGCTCTGCCGCCGTGGTCATGCTGAAATTCGTGGTCGAAAAAAAAAACCGCAGCCGTCAGCAGTGCAAGCTGTAAGGATTTGGATGTCGGTTTGAAACTTTGGTAGCAGCTATCGAGTCAAGTCAAGTCTTTAAATCAAGGCTATTGTGTGCTGAGAAGAGGACTGTGCGGAAAACTTTTCATGCGATTGTTCGAGAACATGAAGAAAAAAATGACGTGCCTTCGTTTCAACTACTTTTTGAGTGAAAGTAAAGTTCTTGGAGTGATCAGAATAATTTCAATAGAAATATCGTGAAGATTGTGAAGGAAGATCTGAATAACAAACCATTTTTCGATATGGGACATGTCCATTATTCGTGGTTCTGTTATTTTTTTGGCACAAGTACGCGAATGATGTGAGCGGAGCAGATTTATTGGCGGTGTCAAGCATATGCAGCATAAATCCGGTGAGAGGGTTCTAATTATTTGTTTAGTTTTGTGCTCCTATCTGTACCATTCTAAAAATTTAATTTATTGAACATATCCCGCTCTTTGTAAGTTATAAGGTTTTTTTTATCTGTATTAACAAGATTTTTAGCCTAGGCTAGTTCATCTCGGGACCCACGCTTTACTTCCCTTCCGAAGGAAGAATTCACATTTTTTGTGAGTTTGTCAGGAGTGGGATTCGATCCCAGGTCCTCTGCGTGATAGTCAAGTGTTCTAACCATCACACCAGGTCCGCTCCACTTCTAAGGTTTTTTTTTCTATTGATCAAATGCTATCATAGGGGAGCGCCCTTGGATGAACCAAATGTCAAAACCACTTTTTCTTTTCATAGAGCCTCTATGAAAAGAAAAAGTGGATTTGACGTTTGGTTCATCCTAGGTGAACCACTTCCCCTGGCCTATTATATGTTTATCCAAACGAGAGTTAGCAGGACCTTTATTTTTGATCAAATTTTTGCTTATGCTCTAACGTGTTATCTCCAACGTGTTTGCTGCTTGCTACTGGCACGGTTTTCTCACTTACTCCATTATATTTTTCTCATTTTCTAAGTGACCTTTCAACTGTACATCATTTGTGCGATTTTTTCGACGATGTTCATCTGAAAGTTCATGTACGTACTTAACCCACGAGCGATCGCGCTGTTGTATTTTGTACAACACGTTGAAAAAATCTCGCTTTTTGTACTCAGCATTAGCGTGGTGCTGACGCAGGTAGTCAACCGCGCGAGTTACGGATGGTTAAGTCTATACAAAAAGTGCACAAGTCTATACAAAAATTCAAATCAAGCGGTTTGAAATTGACTTGGTTATAGCGGCAAGTGCCCAAAGTGGGTAAACCTGCCCAAACGGTACAATACCTTACCAGTACCGGGTACCCAGCGCCCTTTTAAAAAGCACGGTGTAGAAAAAAGAAAAAAGTTTGTCGGACACATAACGGTTAATTTATCAATCAATTAAAGCGACCGTTTTAAACATATTAAGCTTCAGATATAACGCATAACTTAACCATATTTAATCCCTGACCGTTGCTGTACCAAAATCCCATTTCCTTTCTATTTTCGAGAGCGTCGATGAGTCGCTGGCATCTCGATGAATAGTTATCCACTCCCTACTATCCTTTCCCAACCTCATAACGTGTTTCTTATCGTTTCGGAGAGCTAGCAATGGCGCTTAAGCCTGGGCTTGTTAGCCAGGACACAGTGTAAATGCCTGTGCCCCATCCCGGAAGCAATAAGGGTCATGGAGTGACAACATTTTTTTAGATATGTCGCTGCCAACGTTGGTTTTTAAATAAACTAAAACAATTTCACTCACTCCAACACATCTACATGATTTACACAAATACACTTACACAATCTGAATCTTGTCGCATCACTCGCTTATAGTGATTCCCAAACCACCCCATTCCAAATATCCAACTCCTTGACACCTATGCGAGTGTCGGTGAGTCGCTGACCTCTTGTAAAGTAGGTGTCATATCATCACATCCTTTCCTATCCTCGTAACGGAGAAGATGGGCGTGGCCGGCAATGGAAGTCCTCATGTCTTTTTACTTCAACCTCTGATTGGATACACCGAAACCTCCATTTAGGTAATGAGTCGGGACTGCCTAATTAGAATTTTTACCTAAATGGATTCATTACCTAGATGGATTCAGCTCATTACCTAAATGAAGTACAAGGTTGCAAAGAAGTTCAACTAGGGAGAGTGACTCGAATAGGAGATTTAAAGATGGTCATGCGGAGTTTCAGAGAACTTTCAAGGGAGTTTCTGGAGGGGAGGGGCTTCAGAGGCGTTTTCGGGGGTTTTGGAGGGTCTCAGGTGAGAATTGTCATGCAAATGACTAGCTGGGCATTGAATACAAAAAACGCTGAAAAATTCCGCCAGACTGAAAAATTGTTGAATGTCGGGTCAATGTCGGGTAAATTTTTATCGTATGTTGGGCCACTGTTGGACCAACATCGAACAACTGTTGGGTCTATGTTGGGTTTGGAGGCCAAAATAAAAACAGGTGAATGATAGGTTAATGTCGGGTATGACGTCATCAATCTTAAGTACTCCAGCTTTCCTGAACACAAACAAATTCTATTTAGGTAACGTTACCTAAATGGAGGGACCTAAATAGATTTTACCTAAATGGATCCTACCTAAATGGAGGTTTGAGTGTAGCTGTTCCTTCCCAAATAGCATTCTATAAGCAATTAGAATAGGATATAACATGACAACTTTCAGTATGCAATCTACGAATTACTCCGTTACCACGCAACGCAACGCAACGCAAATTCACAGAGGAATTGCCAAAACATTTTTCTCTGAAAATACAATATTCGTTAATTTTACGTACTGATTTTTTTAGTTTTTAAGAATCCTACTCACTAACAATTGCTTTGTAAAAAAAATAATTTTCACGTAGTAGTATTTATCTAAAGAAACAAAAAGACTGTCACTACTGGTGTTGTATTAAAACCTAATATTCAAAAAAATATCGTGATTTTTAGTTTTAATTATTCCTACAGTTGTTCTGGTAAGTTATTTTTATGTACAAATGACTGTTTGCCTGCAATAAAACACATATATTGTAGTGGTGAACGTTCAAATCTTCTGTATTAACCTTAATTTCGTGAAGATTTTGTAGTTCTCAAGATTAACTAAATTTTCAGTTCGCAACAATCCAACATTAGTACAATCAGCATTTTAAACATTTCACATTTATCTAGAAGGGTTCCATAATTTTGCTAATCTGATGAATCTGAATTAGTGACTGAAAAGCAACTAAAACTGGCACCCCCTACGAAAAAATCCTAGATACGCCAATGCTGCACCCCCGAACCAATAGTGTAGTAGGAGTCTAGACTAAACATTATATTCCACTCTTATGCCATGGAATGGGGACGCATAAACTGAAAATGGCATGACATAAAAATAAGCATAATAAGAAGGACTTGGTGCATTAATTAAGGTGGTACTGACTACTGGATGCTTGAGATGGGGTTAAAGAAAGTTTGTGGGAAGTTTCAAGGGTGTTTAAAAAAGGGATGGTGTACTCCAAAGGGGTTTAGAAGAGTTTCACGGATTATTTTCGGAGGAAGAACCCACATTTTGTGAGTAGGTCGGTAGTGGAATTGAATTCCAGGTCCTCAGTGTGATAAGCATGTATTCCAACCATCCCACCAGGTCCGTTCTATAGTGTCATGAGAGCTATAGGGACGTGTTGTGGGCAGGTGAAAGGATTACAGATGTATCCACGGAGTTTCAGAGGCATTTCAAGAAGTTTTATGGTCCTCTGAAACCCCCTAAAGTCCTCTTAATAATCTCTGAAACTCCCTTAACCCTTTATAAGGCAGTGGCTACTATATTGCCACCTTATACACATATTTTTTTCTGTTCGTTTGGAAAATTTTTACAACTTCTGTTTTAACTGATGGACACATTAGGCCTTTGTAAAATCTCATGATTTTTTTGAGTCATAACAAATTTGAATGAACTTTTTTAGAACAAAATGTCTCTCAAAAAACTGTCATTTTTGAGTGCATGAAAGTTTATAAGCTCGAAATTCTGTTATGGTGAGCGAATTGAAAATCGAATGATGGGGAATGGAAGGCCTATGTTCCATTTACTTGTGGACAATATTTCAACTTGATTGTTTCATTACTTTTAGGAGCTCAGCCTTTTGAAAAAATGTACTATAATAAATGGACATGTACTAAAATTGCCATATCGTCCAACATAATTGACCAATCGAGTTCAAATCCACACAAGTCACTCATGAATATTAGCACAGAGAACAGACATCCAAGTCCAGTTCCGAAACTGTGTAAGGAATTTAACGGTCATTTGAAATCGGCAACACAAGTGGCAATAGCGTGGCAATAGCGTGGCGCTGCAATCGGTTAATTTTTCATACTAATTTAATTCACCACTTGAAATGTTTCAATTCACCACTGACTGTGGCAATATGGTGTTTGGTGGCGTTAGTGTTGTCATCGTGTATTGGTTGGCAACCTTACTCAAGTAAAGATTTAAATCCTTACACAACATTCCGAATGAAATTTGTTCAAGCCTGAATGTCTGTTCTCTTTGATATTAGGGCAATAACCTGTCAAAAAATCAGCATGATTGATTAACGCATCACAAAATAACAAAATTTCAAACTTTGTTGACAAAAAGTTCAAACCATCGATTTTTTTGAAAATAAAAACGTTTTTGTTCATTACACCACATGTACTTTATATTCCAATGTAGAACGAGTGGATTCCGTGCCTGGTTCTCTCGGCCTTATAAAGGGTTAAGATAAAGATATGACGAAGCCAGCTCTCAAACTTTCAGGAGTACAAATCTGAAAAACCGAATGTCAGTTCGCGCTGAAAAGTTGATCGATTGGCTAGCAGCTGGTGGTGACCAATCGTTCAACTTTTCAGCGCATGCCAACATTCGGTTCTTCATATTTGTGCTCTTGGAAATTCGTTGAGTGGCTTCGTCGTCATAGCTTTACCTTAAAAACCCCTGACATCCTCAAGTTTCCCAAGCTTCCAGAGGGTTTAAGAGTGTATCCGCGGCACTACCAGCAGGTTTCAGGGGCGTTTTCGGATGTTTCAGAAGGTTTCGGGTGTGTTACAGTAAAATCAAGGAGTTTCCGGGGAAGTTTAGGCGGTTTTGGATCCACTTCAGCGAGTTTCAGATGGTTTAAAGTAATCTTCAGAGGCGTCACAAGAAGTTTTAGGAGCGTTTTGGGTGTTTCGGTGAGTTGCAGGTATGTTGCAGAAGGTTTCAGAGGTATTTCATGACGCTTCAGATTGTTTGAAAAGGTTTTCTGATGCGGGGCATTGAAGTGGGTTTAAGAGGTTTGCAGGTGGGTTACAATAACGTTAATGGGGTACGGGGGGTTGGAGTCATTTATGGGTTTCAGAGGCGTTACAGATGATTTCAGGAGGTTTAATGGTTCATGGGCGTTTTGGGGAATTTTAAAGGGTCTCGGGAGCGTTTTAAAAACCATTGCAGAGAGTTTCAGAGGATTTTCGAAGGGCTTTGGGTACGTTTTCGGAGGTTTCTGAAGGTCACACATGCGTCACATGGGTTCTGAGTGGGTCTTAACCCTCAAGCAGTCGGGTCTTAGACCACCCTCCACGACACCACGCTTTCACTGTGTATCACAAGCGTGTTTTTCATGGTGCGTGTACTCAGTACACGACGCGACTGCTCCCGGATTTAAGGGAGTTTCGGAGGCATCTCAGGAAGTCTCAGAGCATTTTAGGCAGGTTTCAGAGACGTTTTTGGGGATTTCGGAGGGTCTCAGGTGCGTTACATGGGGTCCAAGGGGGTGTAACCTTTCAAGACGCTCGCCATCAAGCAGCTGAAACTGTATCACAATCCCGCTGTACACGACGAGCAAGGTGTTTTGGTAGTGTTGAACTTTTTACAACGGCGCGCGTCCTGAAGGGTTAAAGGGGACTTTAGAGCCATTTCAGGATGTTTCAGTGCATTTTCGGGTGGATTCAGAGGCGCTACAGAGGAGATTTCAGAGCGTTTCAAGTGCGTTACATGCGGTCCAAGAGGGTTTCAGGGAAATCTTGAAGACATTTCAGGAAGTTTCACAACATTTTTTTTGAAACGCCCCTGCCCAAGCAACACACTTGTCACCGAAGAGTCACGACGGCGCAGGTTTCTGTTGCGCAGAAGTCACTGTGACTTACTTTTAACAAATAAATACTTACTTGCTAGAAGTTAGTCACAGTGACTTCTGCGCAACGAAAACCTGCGCCGCCGTGACTCTTCGGTGACAAGTGTGTTACTTTGGTGACATACTCTTTGATTTGAAGGTGTTCTTGAAACCTCCTGATACAACCCTGACCTAAAATGCCTGGGAAACGCCTCAGAAACCTTCGTAATCCCATTGAAACGCCCTTGAAATCGTCATAATCAATTTGAAATGCCTCTGAAACCCCTTTGGACGCCTTAAATAGGGTCCATAAACCCTCTGAAACACATCTGAAAACCCCTTGAAACGCCCCTGAAATGCTATCAAACAGACGCGCCAACTTGGTCAAATTATTTGGGGAGGTAACTAAGGCCTATAGGAACGCTCTTGAAATGATCCTGAATCACCCTAAAACTCTCTCAAATGACTCTGAAATACCTTGGAACGCCTTCAAACCCCTTCCAATGCCCTTTAAAGGCTTCTGAGATCCTATGAATTGCCCTTGAATCCCCTTGAAACGTCCTTGAAACCCTTACACTAAGATCAAATCACCAACTTCGTTAATATTTCACCGAAATCTCACCCGTTAAGTTTTGTTTACCAAAAAAATCGGTAAGCTGGCAACATTTACCGAACTTCGGCAAAGTTTGACAGATAAACGATAACATTTAACCGAATTTATGTAATTTTTTACAGAATTTCAGTAAAATCCATTACCAAACGATCGGCAGTTGAGATTTCGGTAAATATTACCGAACACGATTAGCTGTGCTCCTCATACTATTGAAATGTCCCTGAATTCCCGTAATCCCATTAACTGGCAACAAATCTTGACAGCCCTTAAAGGGCTGTTCGAATCCCCTGAAACAACCTTTCCAAACACCCGTGACGCTCCTTGGAATTTTGGGTTCGCTGGAAAGTTTCTGGAAACCCCTTTAGCCCCACTTCAAACGCCCAGGAGCAAGCCCTGTTCTCGCGAACTAGATTCTCTCATTAAAACTCAAACTTATTTTTGCATTATTTCCCTCTTTTTATGCATTCTTTGCTTTATGCAGTTTCAGCCATGTGCATGAAAGAAGGTTCCAAAGTATTACAGGACGATTCGGGGTATTTGTGGGGCATTTTTGAGGCACAAGACGTTTCAGGGGAATTTCTGTTTCTGAGTTTCGGAGGGTTGCAGGCGCGTTACAATGAGTTCAATGGGATCCGAGGTAGTTACTGGAGTCATTTATGGGTTTCAGAGGATTTTCAGAGGCGTACATTTGATTTCAAGAAGTTTTAGGGGGTTTTCGGCGAAATTAAGGGAGCTTCAAAAGTACTTTCGGAGAGTTTCGGAGACGTTGCAGGGGGCTTCTGGAGCATTTTGGGGTGTTTAAAAAAGCTTCAGGGGCACTCAGAAACCCTCATGGGCCATCCATAAACCTCGTGGTCTCCTGGGGTGGAAGGGGGTTTTGTCAAAAGGTTACGAAAATCAATGGAGGGAGGTGGGGGTTGGTTGGTTATTGTATGTTTCAGATACAGTTCATAAAAAATGGCCACGTGGATTATGAACAGCCCATTAGAGCCTTCTTCAAATGCCACGCAGCCCCAAGAAACGTCCCTGAAACCCCGTGTAACGTTCTTAACTCCTGCTCCTCCTCCTCCTACCGATATGCCTTCAAAAATCCTCTGGAATTCCTTCAAAATCCCTGTAAAGCCTCTGTTACAGCTCTGAAGCCCCCGGTTACCTCCAGTAACTTCCCTGAAACTCCCTGAAAGCTTCTCGAACCCCCTATAACGCCTCTGAAATCGCCTCTCTCTAAAACGTCTCTCCAGGTGCTTAAGTTTATTTTTTTTTGTGCTGCTTAAAACTTAAAAAATTGTCTCCCTGTACACTTCAAAAATCTATTTTTTTCTCGACCCTCTACACTGACTGTTTAATTTATGTACATATCGTGTAGCTTGAGCTTGAGCTTGAGCTTGATTGACCGCTCGTAGATGCTACTCCAGTATCGCCAGACCAGCTACACTCACACAAGGAACCAATGAGATATCTAATGGGGACTAGCAGGCATCTTCAGTGTGTGAGCGTTGGTGATCTTCTATTTTTAGGCGACCATGGCGCCTGCCACGTCAGGTTGCAGGTCAATGTGGGGAAGAATAGGGAAGTGATGATTGCAATCGTTGGTATCCACCAAATATACATTTGCGTCTGCACAAATGCATGCGAATGTCAGACGTTGGTAGGATATAGTTGGCAGAGGGTTCACACATTTGGTGCGTGAATGCCAGGCGTAAGGGCATAGTTCGTATGATTGCATTGCACTCGCAGGCGTTATTTAATAGAATACACGGTGTTTCTAAAGTTAGAAGCAAGGGAAACTGCTTTTTCAACCCATTTCTGGTTCTAGCGATGGATATGAACGAACGAATAAGTGGCTCACAAATATTATAAGTTTCGAATCACATTAATTCTGCTAGAAGAAGAACTTAAGAATGTTTCTAATGGTAAAGCACTATCAGCTCCAATAATCTATATGTTCGCGTCACCATTTTCTTGAACACAAAACCTTACCTTCCATACAGAGATGCACCTTCAAATATTGGTTTTGGTTGAAAATTAGTAAAAACAAAACAAAAAAATTCACTTCATCCCCGAATACTACCAGGGGCTTATAATATATATACTTCAGCGTAGATTTTTTTCTTCCACCTTGATATCTTCAAAATCAGTAACAAAAACCGACGACCCGGTTTAGCGGGGAACGGTCTCTAACTCCGCTAATAATCATCAAATTCAATAGAGATGAAAAACTTTCGCTCAACCTTTCGTCCTGAAATGAACCTTGCAGCTCGAATAACTCCAGCCCGATAAAAAGTAAGCAACCGAAAGTTCCATCTTCTTTCCACCTTTTTCTGTCCAATTTTTTGGCACCCGGCAAATTGATAGCTCAATCGAGCAAAAAGGTCCAATGCGCTCGCTACACCATTCTGAACGGTAGCACTTCATTACACATCGGCGCCCCAGCCAGCAGCCAGCTATCCGGCGAACCAACATCACAACTTTCGCCAACTTCCAGCCATGATCTTCCGGTTTTTTCCTCGTCTCGTTCCCCCGGGACTCGCTCCGCCGGCGACTCAAACTGGCCCCCTGAGGAAGCGGAAACCATCTTTTCACCCAATTTAAAACTCGCTTCGAGAACTGTTTGTGTGTGTGTCCATGTCGTCATCCGATCCTGGAAGAGCACACAAAAGTCTGCCGGGGACCAAAGTGGTGAATTGTTTGGAGCCGTCTTTCCAGAAATTAAATATTTATCAAAGAATCGCCTACACACCTCGTTTGGTTGAACTTTTTATAGCACGGTGACGACGCCGACGACGACGACGATGACTGGGGCGATGGACACAGTTTCAGAAAAGTGGAAATATCGTTGTTTCTTCCGAAGTGTATTTCCGTGAGGAAGGTGCCGAAAATGGGACAGCTTTTTCCGCCGAACAATGGTTCCGACTGACTGCCAACAGCAACAAAAGCAACAACAAAGTGAACAGTAGCAACAAAAGCTTCACGTAACGTGACTTGACTTTTGGCTCACTGTTTCCGATGAGAAGAATTCTTGAAAGAGTGTCCTGGTAGGGCTGGTGAGAAATAGACTGGTTCATACTTAGGCTCTTGTTGTGGTGCAGTATGATTGTCTGTAGGAGTTTACATTATAAAATGATGACAGATGGACTTGCGGTAAGACTTCCTGGAGGACTTCCTGGAGAACTTCCTGGAGGACTTCCTGGAGGACTTCTGGAGGACTTCCTGGAGGACTTCCTGGAGGACTTCCTGGAGGACTTCCTGGAGGACTTCCTGGAGGACTTCCTGGAGGACTTCCTGGAGGACTTCCTGGAGGACTTCCTGGAGGACTTCCTGGAGGACTTCCTGGAGGACTTTCTGGAGGACTTCCTGGAGGACTTCCTGGAGGACTTCCTGGAGGACTTCCTGGAGGACTTCCTGGAGGACTTCCTGGAGGACTTCCTGGAGGACTTCCTGGAGGACTTCCTGGAGGACTTCCTGGAGGACTTCCTGGAGGACTTCCTGGAGGACTTCCTGGAGGACTTCCTGGAGGACTTCCTGGAGGACTTCCTGGAGGACTTCCTGGAGGACTTCCTGGATGACTTCCTGGAAGACTTCCTGGAAGACTTCCTGGAGGACTTTTTAGAGAACATCCTGGAGGACTTCCTGGAGGACTTCCTGGATGACTTCCTAGAAGACTTTCTGAAGGACTTCGTAGAGGACTTTCTGAAGGTCTTCCTGGAAGACTTCCTGGAGTACTTCCTAGAGGACTCAATGGAGGACTTCCTGGAGAAATTCCTGGAGGACTTCCTGGAGGAATTCTCGGAGGAATTCTCGAAGGACTTCCTGGAGGACTTCCTGAAGGACTTCCTAGAGGACTTCCTGTAGAACTTTCTTAGGAGCTCTGTGGAGCCTTCTACAGAATTTCATGGAGGGCTTTCTGGAGGACTTGCTACTGATGGGCTTCCTGGGGAACTTCCAGAAGGACTTCCCGGATGACTTCCTTGAGGACTTCTTGGAGGACTTCCTGGAGGACTTTTTGGAGGTATTTTTGGGGAACTTCTTAAAGGACTTCCTGGAGAACTCCCTGAAGGATTTCCTCAATGACTTTCTGGAAGATTTTACTGAGGACTTCTTGGAGATATTTCAGGAAAACTTCCAGAAGTCTTTTTCCATGAGAACTTTTTTGGAAACTTTCTGGAGAGCTTCGTGAGGGGCTTCCTGGAGGACTATCTGACAGATTTCATGGAGGGCTTTCTGGAGAACTTCCTGCGGGGCTCTCTCCAGGGATTCCTTGAGAACTTCCTGGAGGACTTCTTCGAGGACCGCCTTAAGGGTTTTCTTGAGGATTTCCTGGAGGACTTTCTTAATTGCTTCCATTGACTTCCTGGACGACCTACATTCAGTCCTTTTTCCAGGACTTCCTGGAAAACTTCCTTGAGGAGTTCCTGGAGAACTTTTTGGAGAGCTTCCTGGAGTACTTTCCGTAAGATTTCTTATAGTTATTCCTCGAAAACTTTTTGAAGGTCTTTCTAGAGGACTGCTTGGAAGAATTCCTGGTGGACTTTCTGCTGTACTGACCTGGAGACCTATGATGACCGCTCCGACAAAAACTCAATCGCAATTTCACAATACCTCATAGACTAACTCTGAACTAGTCTACGCCCTGCACAACGCCACACATTCCACAAAGGAAATGAAAAGGTTGACTACAAGGTATAAATTCATCACAAACACCGGTTCTGCTCGTGTATCTCGCACAACAGAAAGTGGGAATCTTTTTCTCGAACTCTTGAATCCTTTATTGCTTCTACCGTTGAAGAATCTATACTACCGTACCGGTAAGATGCTGCGTGCTGCGGGAGAGTAGAACGAGAGCGAGGGTTGTGCAATTTGCTGGAGGCGACAACCAACGAACCCTTACATCGCCCCTCATCCTTGCCGTAGAGTAGATATAGGAAGCAAGCTGCGCTATCTCTCATAAACGATGCGGAGATTTACACCTGACCCGGTGATCCCGTGATAGTATCGGTGCTATATTTTGCTCGCTTTTCGCTTGACTGGAGCGAAAAGAAAAAAAAGGGGGTCTGTAGCGTGGTGAACCAGGTGAGGTGTTCTTTTTGTGTGACGGGTGGAATCGAAAACTATGAGGTATGTTGGTGGTTGATTGTAGTTCTTGATATAAAATGCTTCCGCAAATGATTGATAAAATACATGAAACTGATCAGTACAGCCAATACACTTTGTTTACATGGCTGTTCCCTACGTGATGCATTGGAAAGGCTAAATAACCAAGCATCACCCATACTTCATGAGTTCCTTTAGAAATAGTTAAAAGAGATCTTCAAGAAACCTGACAGAAACTCCTTTAGACATTCCTCCAGGATTTCCTCCGGCAGTAAGTTCCTCAGAATTTTTTCCACAGAATCTTTCAGAAATCCATTTGAGAATTCTTTCAGAATATCATCCACGGATTCCTTCAGAAATGCTTTCAGTGATTCCTAAAGGATTTCAAAATTTCAAAATTCCATCAGAAATTCTTCCAGAGATTCCTTTAGATGGGCTGGGTTGTTCCTGGAGATTTCTTCGGAAATTCTTTATGAGATTCCTACACATTGCCCAAGAATTCCTTCCTTTTTTTCTCCTTCTTCTATGGACTTCTTCGAAAAATCTATCAAGATTAGGTTCAGAAACTGTTCCAGTGTTTTTTTTAACTCTTCCAGGGATCCTTTAAGAAATTTCTAAAGGGCGTCTTTTAGATGTTCTGTTACGATTATTTTCCAGATGGCTTCTTTGATCTTCCTTCTAAAACTACGCCACAGATTACTTCAGAACTTCTTCTAGGGATTCGTTTGAAAAATCCTTCGGAAACTTCTTCTTTATACATGGATCACCTCAGACCCTTTTTTAAAGATTCTATCATGAATTAACTTTACTTGTTGGAATTAATCACCGTTAACTAGTATAGGTATCCCTTTATTTTTGATATTTCTCGATTTTTTTGCGTGACGTTTCGGCCTAATCACATTTTGGCCATCTTCAGATCTTCAGAATTCGATCGCCGCAGCTGATGCTATCTCCTATCCAGCTGAGAGATTACGTACCACAGCTTTAAGGATTTGTTTCTTGGCCCTTTTTGTTCATTCATTTGTTCATAAGCCTTTCAGAAACTCTGTCAGAATACTTGGAAGAAATTTCGACTAAATTCCTCCAGTAATTCGTTCTGGAGATTAAGTTTAAATCCCTTCTGTGATTTCTTGTTAGCCTTTAGAGACTTTATAAGAATTTTTCTCAAAATTTTGTGATAATTCATTCAGGATTTTCGTCGAAAATACTCTTTGAGTTTCGTAAGAATTTCAACAGAAATTTCGTCTGGAATCCATTGGGTTTTTTTTAACCCGTTCGAAAAACTTCGTCTGAATCCCTTCAGAAACAAATCTTCATAATGGCACCGAAGATTTTGCCAGACATATTTTGCAGAGAATTTCGTCAAAATCCCATCATAGATTTTACTAATTTCTTTTAAAGATATTTCAAGAATGGTTTCAGAGGCTTTTCCTGGTTCCATTCAGAGATGTCGCCTTAAGCCCTTCAGAAATCCTAGGATTTCATCACTATTCCATAAACCTCAGCAGGGGCTTTTAAACTAAACTCCTAGGAATATTTGTCACAGCCTTTGTTGGGAATCCGTATGAATCTCTGCTGCGAATTTCGTCACAATTTTCAAAGGGATAATTTCGTCAAAAGCCCTTCAGACATTTCTATAGTATACTTTTTCCTTCATCGAAATGCAGTAGTTTCGTCGTAATTCAGGAATTTCGTCTCAGCTCCATTGTGGAATCAAATCAAATCCTAGGATTTTTTCTAGAGTATTTATGGAATTCCATCGTAAATTAAGAAATGTTGGTTTGCATTCTGAGATCTTGTCAGATCTTCTGTGTACCCTTAAGGATTTTCAACGTAATGCCTTTCGGAATTTTGTACGAAGCACTTCATGGATTTCGTCAGGGTTTCCTCGAAAATTTCGTCCTTATTATTTTATGTTTTGTTTGTCTAAAGTCTTAAGGAATTTTGTCATAAACCCTTCAGGAAGTTCTTGAGAATAACTTGAGAGATTTTGACGTTATACTTCTAGTGGATTGCGCCAGAATTCCATAATAAATTATGGAATCATTTATTGGGGGTTTTCACTGATTCCACTGAGAGATGTTATTCTCAACCCTTTAGGGATGCCATCTGAATCCCTTCAGGAAATTTCCAAGGGATTTTGTCACAGCCAATTCTTAGGATTTTGTCAGAAGCCTAGCTAGAAATTTCGACAAAATCCCTTTCGAAATTTCGTCTGAAGCCCTTCAGAAGATTTAATCCAGATCGCTGCTGCAGTCATTTCATCAGCATCCTTTCATGGATTCCATAGGAAATTTCTGAAGCACCTCTTCTGAGGTTTCACCAGAACCCCTTCAGGAGCTTCATCGGCGTATCCTTTCAGAATTTCTCCACAAATTTCTTCACAATTTTAAAAGAAAATTCGTCAGACCCCTTCAGGAATGTCATCAGCCCCTCTCCAGGAATTTAGTCAGAACCCTTCCAATGATTTGGCTGGAATCCTTCCACAGATTTCTGCAGAATCTCTCCAGGGTTTTTAACAGTACACTTTCAAGAAATTTGACGGAGTTTCTTCCATATTTTCGACAGAATTCCTTTCGATGATTCATCATTACAAGCATCATCCCTGAGAGGAATTTGAAGCAACTCCTGAGAGGGATGCGAAGAAATCCCTGAGAGGGATCTGAAGCAATCCCTGAGAGGGATTCAAAGCAATTCCTGAGAGGGATTCGAAGCAATCCCTGAGAGGGATTCGAAGGAATCTCTGAGATGGATTCGAAGCAGTCCCTTGAGAGGGATTCGAACCAATTCCTGAGAGGGATTCGAAGTAATCTCTGAGAGGGATTCGAAGGAATTCCTGAGAGTGATTCGAAGGAATCCCTAGAGGGATTCGAAGCAATCCCTGAGAGGGATTCGAAGCAATCCCTGAGAGGGATTCGAAGCAATCCCTGAGAGGGATTCGAAGCAATCCTTAAGATTGATTCGAAGCAATCCCTGAGAAGGATTCGAAGCAATCCCTGAGAGGGGTTCGAAGCAATCCCTGAGAGAGATTTGAAGCAATCCCTGAGAGTGATTCGGAACAATCCCTGAGAGGGATTTGAAGCAATCCCTGAGAGGGATTCGAAGCAATCCCTGAGAGGGATTCGAAGCAATCCCTGAGAGGGATTCGAAGCAATCCCTGAGAGGGATTCGAAGCAATCCCTGAGAAGGATTCGAAGCAATCCCTGAGAGGGATTCGAAGCAATCCCTGAGAGGGATTCGAAGCAATCCCTGAGAGGGATTCGAAGCAATCCCTGAGAGGGATTCGAAGCAATCCCTGAGAGGGATTCGAAGCAATCCCTGAGAGGGATTCGAAGCAATCCCTGAGAGGGATTCGAAGCAATCCCTGAGAGGGATTCGAAGCAATTCCTGAGAGGGATTCGAAGCAATCCCTGAGAGAGATTCGAAGCAATTCCTGAAAGGGATTCGAAGCAATTACTGAGAGGGATGCACAGCAATCCCTGAGAGGGATTCGAAGCAATCCCTGAGAGGAATTCGAAGCAATCCCAGAGCGGGATTTGAAGCAATCCCTGAGAGGAATTCGATGCAATCCCTGAGAGGGATTCGATGCAATCCTTGAGAGGGATTCGTAGCAATCCCTGAGAGGGATTCGAAGCAATCCCTGAGAGGGATCCGAAGCAATCCCTGAGAGAGATTCGAAGCAATCCCTGAGAGGGATTCGAAGCAATCCCTCAGAGGGATTCGAAGCAATGTAATCCCTGAGAGGGATTCGTAGCAATACCTGAGAGGGATTCGTAGCAAACCCTGAGAGGGATTCGAAGCAATCTCTGAGAGGGATTCGTAGCAATCCCTGAGAGGGAGTCGTAGTAATCCCTGAGAGGGATTCGTAGAAATCCCTGAGAGTAATTCGTAGCAGTCCTTAAGGCAAAACTGGAAGCATTTCCTCATTATTTTAGTTGTTGATTTTTTTTATTAAATAACGAAGCAATATTTTCAAAATCGGTTTTCGTACACATGTGGAGTATGGATCAAGGTATCTTCTGAATTCTTTTGAGGTGGAAAATGTTTTCTATTCTTGTAGAAACCATTTTTGTAAAATTTTAGATATATTTTTGAAAATATTGCTTTGTTTTTTAATAAAAAATCAAAAACCAAAAATTGAGGTAATGCTTCCAGTTTCGCCTTAAGAGGGATTCGTAGCATTCTCTGAGAGGGATTCAAAGCAATCCCTGAAAGAGATTCGTAGCAATTCGTGAGAGGGCTTTGAAGCAATCCTTGGGAGGGATTCGTATCATTCTCTGAATGGGATGAGAGGGGCAATCTCTGGATGGAATTCAATGCAATCTATTAGAGGGATTCGTAGTAATTACTGTGAGAGATTCGAAGTGTAGCAGTCAGGAAATTCAGTAGGGATTCGAGGACTCTCTGAGAGTGATTCGAAGCAATCTCTGAGAAGAATTCGTAGCAATCTAGATTGATGACTGTAGAAAACACGAGTTTCTCTTTCTGTCGTTGGCACTGGTTCTTCCCATAAGTTGGGCTATCTGACCTGCCTACAATCGACAGAAGCTCATCCCTTTCTTTGAACAATAAATCTTCTTCTGTTAAATCTGATTCTCAGTTTTTGAACTTTTCTTAGTACTATCTAATTTTTTTTTGTTGGAATGATGAATTTCTATGTTTTAGCAAAAAGTTTTTTTTTTAAACTTTTGAAATTGGACATTTCAGATTTTAATTTATAGATGTTCGTATCTAAACTCCTTCTGCAAAGATGTTTATTTCAATCGAACTTTTGTAAAAAAAATAAAATAATAATTTTGGAAAAAAAAATAAAAATAGAGCTTTTGGCAAGAGATTCCTTTAAAAGATTATCCAAAGAGCTTTTCTGAAATTCCTCTAAAAATCTCACAGAGATTCCTTCGAAATTTCTTCCATAATTTCCTAGGACTCCTTCAGAGATGGTGCCTGAAGGAATTTCTAAAGAAATCCCTTGAGGATTGTCTGATTTCTGTTTGAAGAAATTCTTTATTTTTAGAGGAATTTCTAGACAACACATTCTGAAGCAGTTTCTGAAGTTATCTTTAGAGAAATTCTGGGATGAATGTCCAGAGAATGCCTGAAGAAACGACTTAACATACCACCTTAATTTCTGTAAAAAAAAAATCTTGAAAAACTTGTGGAGGGGTTCTGGAAATAATTTCAAGGAAAAATTTCTTCAGGAATTTCTGCAGGAGAAACCCTATGAGGAATTTATGAAAAGTCTTTTAACAATTTCTGTAGATTTCTGCAGAAATTGCATATATAGGTACAAATGAAAAGAATGAAGAAATCCTTCAAAAAATTTCCGAAGAATCCTTGGAGGAATTTCTAAAGGAGTTCTAGGAAAATCTCCCGAAAATATTTCTGGAGAAATTCTTGAAAGAATTTGTTCTAAAATTTCAGAATTAGTACATAAAAATCCCGCACTAGAGGAAATTTCTGAAGTAAATTCTGGAGAAACAAAAAAAAAAAATCTGAAAAAAATAACA
This sequence comes from Aedes albopictus, assembly GCF_035046485.1. Taxonomy (NCBI): domain Eukaryota; kingdom Metazoa; phylum Arthropoda; class Insecta; order Diptera; family Culicidae; genus Aedes; species Aedes albopictus. The sequence goes on along the minus strand of NC_085136.1, from coordinate 262,916,912 downwards.
AAGAATAAACCCTAAAGTAACTCTGTAGAAATTGATGAAAGAGTCTTTATAGAAATTTCTGAGCCATCACCAAAAAATAAAAATTATGAAACAATACCTGCAGAAAGGTCCGGATTAAGGATAATCCGATCCAGATCCTTTCTAATGTGTCCATTGAATTTTCTGCAGAAATCGCTTAACCCTTGCAAACCAATGAATTCCAAATCATTGTTTTTACAGCAGTGCCAGTAAATATCGCTCCACCACAGACAACCACTAAATTAATAAGCTTCAGCGGCCATGAATAACCGTACTGTACAAACACTCCACCTGTACAATGGGCCTATCCGCTCATTCAATGGCAATGAATCGCAAAGTTCAATTAGACGTAAAACAATTCCAAACCTAACCGTGCTCGATGTGGTGTGTGTGTGTGTGCATGCCCATTGGTTGCGCGTTGGTACATCTGATATCCGTAAGTTACATCATCTAGCTAAACTCCACTGTGGGACCCACGCCTCGACATGCCACGCCACGCCATCCATCCACTCCACACATTCCTACATTCGGTATTGAGTTATCTGCAAACATGCTCTGACAGTCAGTCAGTCCGCAGTTTGTTCCATTTGTCGGCCGGGGTTTGTCCGTTCAATCTATTCTGCCGGAACACAGCCAGCGCCAACCAGCAGCGCCTGGCGGTTCGGTTCGGACGAAATCAGGTCAGTGGCGATTGCTTCCAGCCGGCATCCGGCGATGATGTGTCCCCGTTGTTGCTTTATTCCGTGTGATGGGCCCCATCTAGAATCATCTGGAACTGGAACTGCGCTAGCTAACCACGAAGCCGATACCTCCACTCCACCCACAAAAGTACGTTGATATGAATAGGAAGGTACGGAGTTGGGCGACATGTGACAGGCGATGCATCATGATGCCTATCGGAGCTTGCAATTTCTATTTTCTCTCTGAATGTTTTAGTCGCGGTTTTTCCTCAACGTCGGAAGCCAGACCCAGGTTCTAGTTAATGGTTTTTCAGACAGTTTGAGAATTACTACGGATTATAACAAATCTACTCTTTGCTGCGCTGCCGTAGTCGCTTTTTGTTGGCTGAGTCCTTCGTGTCTTCGTCATCCGCATAATTTCCTATGAACGTCAAAATACTGCTTCAATATTTAAATCACTTCACATTTACTAACCCTTTGAAGTCGGATTTTTTCCAAGCGTTATTCTGGAGTTTTTTCTACGTTTTTCTGTTGTTTTGGTATTAAATAATATAAAAACGGTAGAATATTATGCGGAATATTTTTTCTGGACATCCTAGGTCATCCAAACCATTCTTGAGTTTAGGTCCTAAAGTCTACGGGTGTAACGGTAACTTCTTTCATTAAAAGCTACGATTTGTAATCTATCATGTCCAGCAAGTCTTCTGAATGGTAAATAGACAATATTAGATCAGTAAGAATATCCTAGGTCATCCAAACTGTTTTTGAGTTTAGATCCTAAAGTCTGCGGGTGTTACGGTAACTTCTTTCATTAAAAGCTACGGTTTGTAATCTATCACGTCCAGCAAGTCTTCTGAAAGTTACAGTGGTTGTTTTTATCAACTAACCTTCATAACAGTAAGGAGCCCATAATATCCCAAAAATATATAACAACGCGCATTGTTTCTCTAACTGCTTTGGTAAGTACAGTGGATTATATAACACCTTAACGTAGTGGCAAAAGCTATTATCACATGTGTAGACCTGAAGCTATGGCCTCCGGAGTGGTGATGTTGATCTGGATATCTCAAAACTATCTGGAAATGAGTCATGATATGCCAGGAGGATTACAGATTACGCAGCGCAACATTTTTTTTGTCTCAAGAGCAAACTTATGTGTCTCTGACAGATTTTGGGCCGCTGAATCCGAATCCGGGCTCAGATTTGCTCCAGCACGTCACAATTTTGAGCTATGATTCAATTTTTCGGGCAAAATATGCGATTTTGGCCGTTTTTGACTGCTTAATGCATGGACATTTTTTTTAGGCAATCAAAAGGTAAATTGGTCAACTAACATCTGTATTAATGACTAATGCAAACTATTTTGTTTTACCAAATATAATTTGGTAGATTTAAGCATTTTATGTTAGTATTTAAACTTGCATGCAACTTTTGGAGGGTATCTTGTATGAGAAATATCGTACCTAACATAAATCACTTAAAACTAACAAATGCGATTTTGTAAAATGAAATATTTTGTATGAGTCGTTAATTTAGATCTTAATTGACCAATTTGCCCTTTGATTGCTTCAAACAAGCCCAAAATCGCAAATTTTGCCCTATAAATTGAGGTATAGCTCAAAACTGTGACGCACTGGAGCAAATCTGAGCCCGGATTCGGATTCAAAGGCCCAAAATCTGTCAGAGACACATAAGTTTGCTCTTGAGACAGACCAAAAGTTAATTTTTGTTACGCTGTGTTATTGTCTAAAGTTCATTGTGAGAATAATCACTGTTACTATCAAGCGCTAAACTTCAGGACAGTTTGGACGACCCTCAATGTCCCAAAGGTTCATAATAATATATAGAAGACTTCAGGTTGCTCCAGTCACCGCTATTGATTATGAAACGTTACTCAGTATGTCAGATATAGATATAGATATAGATGTTACGAGTGTAGACCTGAAGCTCTGAACTCATAGATAGTTTGGCTGTCCTGGAAGGAACATTCCTATAGTGTCTCTAAGTGACATTTGAGATTTCAAGAGCGTCACGGATCTCAGCAGGTTATGCTTAGAAATCCTACATTATAGAGATCTGCGGAGGCGGCCATTGTGAGCCAATCGTGCAGAGAGAACTGTCAAAATGTAAGCCAAATGAACATGCTTATCGTTCGTAGGAAGGTGTCGTTTGAACGGTATTGCAATCGGAACTAAATAAATTAAAATTATTATTTTTTTTTAATATCGAGAAATTGGTAGCATATGCAAAACCAGTAAAAAGATAAAAATTTATTATTTCCGCTTTCAAAAGTTCATGCTTATGACGACACTTTTGTTGCTGCGCTTGTCGAAAAAACTTCCATTGCTTCACTTCTGCCGATATGATTAGCGTAACATTTTTGCAATAAATTTCAGATTTCTTCGAATGCTCCGCTATTTAAACAAAATTTTGAAAAAAAAAATCTTCCATAATTAGAAAATTTAAACAAAACAACTTGAACCACAACGAAGTCACGCACAAAGTTTGAACATCTAGCTTTGTAGAAAGTGTTGACAGCTGCTGTAAACAAAATAAACAGCGTTGCCGAATCGACATATGTATCTTCCGCTCATCTCTATGTAGAGGATTTCTAGTTATGCTTTGCTATTATTTATGGTGAAAACACATGAAGTTTTTCATAAAGATTTCAAGGACTTCATTATAGAACAGTTTGGGCTACCGTGAATGTCCCAAAGGTTTATTATAAAAGTGTAGACTTCAGATTGGTACAATAACTGCGTTTGATTATGCAGCGTTACTCAATATAACAGATATGGATACTGTTACGTCTGTAGACCTGAAGTCCTGAACTCCAAGGTTGTTTGGCTGACCTGGAATATCCCTGTATTGTCTCTCAATGACATTTTTTTTATCTGTATTAACGAGATTTTAACCCTAGGCTAGTTCATCTTGGGACCCACGCTTTACTTCCCTTCCGAAGGAAGAACCCACATTGTTGTGAGTTTGTCGGGAGTGGAATTCGATCCCAGGTCCTCGGCTTGAAAGTCAAGTGTTCTAACCATAACACCAGATCCGCTCCACCACAATGACATTTGAGATTTCAAGAGCTTCGCGAATCCCAGCAGGTAATGCAACATTATTATTTATGGCAAAACACATAAAGTTATTCTTGTAGATGTGCAGGATTTCATTATAAAACAGTTTGGACGAACCTGCATGTCCCAAAGGGTTATAATAAAAAATAGTCTTCAGATTGGTCCATTAACCACAGATAAATATACAACGTTACTCAGTATAATAGATATGGCTGTTGTTACGAGTGTAGACCTGAAGTCCAGAACTCCAAGGTAGTTTGGTTGACCTGGAATATCCCTGTAGTGTCTCTGATAAACATTTGAGGTTTCAAGAGCTCCGCAGACCCCAGCAGATTATACAATACTAATATATATGGTGAAACCACATAAAGTTATTCTTGTAGATTTGAAGGACTTTATTACAGAACAGTTTGGACGACCCTAGATGTTCCAAATGTTTATAATAAGCTAGTAGACTTCAGATTGTTCTAATAACTGCAGTTGATTATGCAGCGTTTCACAGTATAGCAGATATGGATACTGTTACGAGTGTAGACCTGGAGTCCTGAACTCCAAGGTATGTAGTTTGGCTGACCTGGAATATCCCTATAGTGTTCATAAATGACATAGTAGATGTCAAGAGCTTCACGGATCCCAGTAGGTTATGCAATGCTATTAATTGTGGCGAAAATACATAAAATTATTCTTGTAGATTTGAAGGACTCCACTATAGGACAGTTTAGAACACCTAGAACATCCCAGAATATAAAATACCTTTTGATATTCTTAACAGAGGCTAAATGGATTTAGACTGGGTCAGCAATGTCGATTTTTTGGAACAAAGCTTTTTCGATTCATTTTAGCGTCCAAAGAAACTGTGCAAAATTTGGGAGCGATTGGTTGCTTCCCCGTATTCCGCTTTGTGATTGAAATTTGTATGGAATTTAGTATGGGAAAACGTGCTTTTTTTGCATTTTTCTCATAAACTGAAATTTTTCGTCTAAAACAATCTAACCATTGACGTTAAAGTATAGCTTAGGATATGCCGAGAAACTTTGCCGAAGACCGCAAAGTGATCCGACACTTGTGAAAAAAGTTATAACGTACAGATTGCCCAGTGGTGCTTAACATTTAACATGTAAAGGAATAACATCAATAATAAAATCTCAATTTTTGGCCTAAGTTACCAGGTGAATAACTTTTTTCACAAGCGTCGGATCACTTTGCGGTCTTCGGCAAAGTTTTTCGGTATATCCTAGGCTACACTTTAACGTCATCAGTAACATGGTATTAGACAAAAGAATTCAATTTATGAGTAAAATGCAAAAAAGTACATTTTTCCATACTAATTTCCATACAAATTTCAATCGCAATGCGGAATACCGGGACGCATCCAATCGCTCCCAAATTTTGCACAGTTGTTTTGGACGCTAATATAGGTTGAAAAAGCTTTGTTCCGGGTTGATTCGATCCAATTTGAAGTTTCTCCATACAACGTTGACCCACTCTAATACATATACACAAAACTCACATCCAAGTTAAGCTTTTAGAACAATTGGTATGTCAATTATTTCGTTTTCCTATTTTCATGGTGTTCAGGATGTTTTGGTTATCAATGAAGTCCCAAATAAGAATATCCTCATTTTTTCCTAATAGAGGACTCAATTTGAAACAACTTTGCCTAAAGCTGCGGTCACGGGCCATGTTGATTTCACAGGAAACGAAAGTACAAGAAGGTGAGAATGTTTTTCAAATTCTGCGTCTCAAGGATCATTTAATACAATAAATTGGTGTTGCAAAGCTCAGTGGTTGCCAAACTTGAATTACGAGCCAAGATTATTTCGCAAAAACCAAAATTATTAGGAGAAGGTGAGAATGCTTTTTGGATTCTTGATCTTAAGCAATGCTCAGTGGTTCTCAAGTTGCGGTCACGGGCCATGGTAATTTTTCAAAAGCCGAAAGTCCTAGGAGTCATCAAGGATAAATTCTTACAATAAAGGGGTGTTGCACAGCTTAGTGGTTCTCAAGCCGAGGTAACGGTCTATTTGGCGTATTATAATCTAGTCTAGGTCTGTTTATAAACCACGAACCGTCTACCTCCGTTGGTTTGACCTCATCTAATCTTGACCCCCTCTAATCTGCACATCGTTCAAACTAAAAATGCTCATGGAACGGGGTGAAACGGAACACAGAATCAAAACAAAATAGCAAAAAGGGTTACCTTAAATGTGTTTTTCGGGTTCAGGGTTTCTAGAAATTCAAATTAAAAAATGAACCCCGTTGGTTTGCACGAGGTATCGTTCAAACTAACGGGGGTAGACGGTAGACTAAATTCTGGCCATTCAGATGCCCCCCGTCCCTCTGAAGCGCTCATGCGGCCTTTTGAGATCTCCCTCAAACCCCCGGAGAACCTCTGAAACGCCCCTAGGATCTCCTGAAACTTTCTGAAATGATTCTGGGATCCCCTGGAAGTCCCCCTTGGAATTTCCTGAGAACCTTTGCAACGCTCCTGAGCCCTCCTGGAACCCCTGGAATCTCCTGGCACTTCCCCTGGACCCCTCTCATAACCCCTCTGGAATCCTCGGAGAACCCCAGAAACTCCCAAGAAGCCCCAGGAGTCCCTGTTGAAACCTTCTTAGAATCCCTGAAACGCCCCTGCGACCCCCTGGAACTCCCTAAGAGCTGCTGAAATGACACTGAGGCCTATTTGGGAATTTGTGCGTAAATCGGGAGAGTTTGTTTAGTTTCAGAATTAGTTCGTGAAGATTGGAATCACAAAGTTTCTCACCTGTTAAAAGGTTATAAGTTACACTGTTGAAAATGCTTTGACATCCATGTGCACAACAGAACATGTGCTCGATGAACAAATTGAGATTTGAATTATGAAAAGAAATCCACGTACTCCGGTGAGACTCGAACTCACGACTCCCGATTCGCTAGACGGGCGCTACTATTCCTTCAAGCTACGGAGTCACTCGACTATCTCCGTCGCCAGTAGGCCTAGAACTGAACTCGATTCCACAGTCGCACAAGGTTACCTTCTTTTCACAATCAAAATTTCCTTCGGATGGGATTAAATGATCATCAAACACATACATATACACAAACACACATACGAAATCTCTCACTGAAATTTCCGATAAAATGTAATTAAGTATTCGGAGATATATTTGAACGAATTCAAGAAGGAATTTTTAAAGGTTACCGAGTAAAAATTTATGAAAGAGTTCTTGGCGGAATTTCTGAAAAAAAATCATCAGTAGAATTCCTGTTGAAACCTCAGGAAGTACTCTTGAATGAATCTTTGTGAGAATATCTGAAGAAACGGCACGGTAAAGGCTGGGTATCCAGGAGGAGCGGCTCACAACAGCATCTGATCCCCATGTTGGGGGCAGCTGATCTGCGTCCGAGTTCCAGGGAAGGACTCTAAGCTCAACTGTGTACTATGGTCCTCCGGAAAGTAGAGGGTTGGTGTCAGGCCCTACGAGCCAGCCGTAAAAAACCATTGTAACGGAAAATCAGTAACAGAATAATACGAACCGAGACCAACAGCAACGACCCCAGCGAACAAAAAGGACTTGCGATTGGAAACTCGGTACGTGGAACTGCCGATCTCTCAACTTCATTGAGAGCACCCGCATACTCGCCGATCTACTGAAGGACCGCGGGTTCGGCATCGTAGCGCTGCAGGAGGTGTGTTGGACAGCATCCATGGTGCGAACGTTTAGAGGTAATCATACCATCTACCAGAGCTGCGGCAACACACGCGAGCTAGGAACAGCTTTCATCGTGATGGGTGATATGCAGAGGCGCGTGATAGGTTGGTGGCCGATCGACGAAAGAATGTGCAGGTTGAGGATCAAGGGCCGATTCTTCAACTTCAGCATAATAAACGTGCACAGCCCACACTCCGGAAGTACTGATGATGACAAGGACGCATTTTACGCGCAGCTCAAACGCGAGTACGACCGCTGCCCAAGCCACGACTCAAGATCATCATAGGAGATTTGAACGCTCAGGTAGGCCAGGAGGAGGAATTCAGACCGACGATTGGTAAGTTTAGCGCCCACCAGTGGCCATACGTAGCACCTTTTTCCAACACAGCCTCCCTTATCGTTACACCTGGAGATCACCACAGCAGACGGAATCTCAAATCGACCACGTTCTGATTGACGGACGGCACTTCTCCGACATTATCGACGTCAGGACCTATCGTGGCGCCAACATCGACTCCGATCACTATCTGGTGATGGTCAAACTGCGCCCAAAACTCTCTGTCATCAACAATGTACGGTGCCGGCGACCGCCACGGTACAACCTAGAGCGACTGAAACAACCGGATGTCGCCTCAGCATACGCGCAGAATCTCGAGGCCGCGTTGCTAGATGAGGGCGAGCTCGATGAGGCCCCTCTAGAGGACTGCTGGAGTACAGTGAAAGCAGGCATCAACGACGCAGCCGAGAGCACCATCGGGTACGTGGAACGGAATCGACGGAACAACTGATTCGACGAAGAGTGCAGAACGGTTTTGGAGGAGAAGAACGCAGCGAGGGCGGTAATGCTGCAGCAAAGGACCGGAAACAGCAGACCCGCCTCTTTCGGGAGAAAAAGCGCCACCTGGAAGAAGCGGAGTGTGAAGAAATGGAACTGCTGTGCCGTTCCCAAGAAACATGGATGTTCCAATAGAAACTCAACGCATCCCGCAACGGCTTCGTGCCAAAATATGCAGGGATAAAGACGGAGGCCTCTTGACGGACGGACGTGAGGTGATCGAAAGGTGGAAGCAGCACTTCGATCAGCACCTGAACGGCGTGGAGAACGTAGGCACGGGAGCCCACGGCAACGGAGGAAACGACGACGTCTGTGCAGCGGAGGACGGAAATTAACCAACCCCCACGCTGAGGGAAGTTAAGGATGCCATTCACCAGCTCAAAACCAACAAAGCAGCTGGTAAGGATGGTATCGCAGCTGAACTCATCAAGATGGGCCCAGAAAAGTTGGCCAACTGTCTGCATCGGCTGATAGTTAGAATCTGGGAAACCGAACAGCTACAGGAGGAGTGGAAGGAAGGGGTAATCTGCCCCATTCACAAGACAGGCGACCATTTGGAATGTGAGAACTTCAGGGCGATCACCGTTTTGAATGCTACCTACAAAGTGCTATCCCAGATCATCATCCATCGTCTGTCACCTAAAGCGAATGAGTTCGTGGGAAGTTATCATGCCGGCTTCATCGACGGCCGGTCGACAACGGACCAGATCTTTACCGTACGGCAAATCCTCCAGAAATGCCGTGAATACCAGGTCCCAACGCATCACCTGTTCATCGACTTCAAAGCGGCATACGACAGTATCGACCGCGCAGACCTATGGAGAATCATGGACGAAAACGGCTTTCTTGGGAAGCTGACTAGACTGATTAAAGCAACGATGGACGGTGTGCAAAACTGCGTAAGGGTTTCGGGTGAACTATCTAGTTCATTCGAATCTCGCCGGGGACTGCGACAAGGTGATGGACTCTCACGCCTACTCTTCAACATCGCTCTGGAAGGTGTGATGCGACGAGCCGGGCTCAACAGCCGGGGAACGATTTTCACAAAATCCGGACAATTTGTGTGCTTTGCGGACGACATGGACATTATTGCCAGAACATTTGGAACGATGGCAGAGCTGTACACCCGCCTGAAACGCGAAGCAGCAAAGGTCGGACTGGTGGTGAATGCCTCAAAAACAAAGTACATGCTGGTAGGCGGAACCGAACACGACCGGATCCGTCTGGGTAGTAATGTTACGATAGACGGGGATACTTTCGAGGTGGTGGAGGAATTCATCTACCTCGGATCCTTACTGATGGCTGACAACAACGTGAGCCGTGAAATTCGGAGGCACATCATCAGCGGAAGTCGGGCCTACTACGGGCTCCAGAAGAAACTGCGGTCGAAAAAGATTCACCCACGCACCAAATGCACCATGTACAAAACGCTAATAAGACCGGTAATCCTCTACGGGCACGAGACATGGACCATGCTCGAGGAGGACCTGCAAGCACTCGGAGTTTTCGAGCGACGCGTGCTAAGGACGATCTTCGGCGGTGTGCAGGAGAACGATGTGTGGCGGAGAAGAATGAACCACGAGCTCGCTGCACTTTACGGTGAACCCAGCATCCAGAAGGTGGCCAAAGCCGGAAGGATACGGTGGTCAGGGCATGTTGCAAGAATGCCGGACAACAACCCTGCAAAGCTGGTGTTTGCAACTGATCCGGTTGGCACAAGAAGGCGTGGAGCGCAGAGAGCACGATGGGCGGAACGAGTGGAGCGTGACTTGGCGAGCATCGGGCGCGACCGAGGATGGAGAGCGGCAGCCACGAACCGTGTATTATGGAGAAATATTGTTGATTCAATTTTATCTTGAATTTGATGTAATACTTAATAAATGAATGAATGAGATGTCGGAGTCCAAAAAGGACGATCAGAATATCTAATATGGTTGCCTGAAAGCCAAGATGTTTCACGGCTGTTTAAGGAAGGAATTTAAGGATACATCTTCCTACTTCTCTTCAACATGAATGAATGAATTAATTGAATCGATATATATGTGTATAATACACATAGTGTATTTTATGATCGCATTCGATTCCCTCTCGAAGCAGCATTGTTCGAAAAATTCTACCCATACTAAATTGAAATGTTTTGAGGTGGGTCCTCCTCCTTCCATCATTGCGCTGGTAAAGCGGCCATATCTCTAAACAACCACCGCATGGGCCATCATTGTATGGGGTTGTCCGCCAATACGCCATTTGGAAACGCGGGTTTTGTTCCAACACATCGCATCGGTCCCATCCCACCGCACTGCCGCCGCCGCCACAATCATTGCGGTAGCCGATGAGAGGAATTTCGATTAACTGGACAATTGTTAGGTTGTTTGTTGTGGTTTCGGTGAAATTTGGCGACTCGTTGGCTGCGGTGCTGTGCTCGCATGCGGCATGTCGGACATTGGATAAATATTTGGTTGCTTATCGGGTCCGGTAGGGTAGGTACACCATTTTGATTGATCGAGTCCACTGTAATGGAGCGAGGACAATATGAACTATAACATGAGGGATGCTTGGCTATTTCGGTGTGTTGATGTTAGAACATTTTGACAGCTGGTATTCAAGATCCGGAGAGCTTAGAATTACGTATACCGAGGATGGGATTTATCAATTCTTGAAATGCAAGCTTTTATTTTCATCGAGGATTTCCTACAATAAAACAATATCATAAATCAAGTTAACGAATTCCGTGCACGTCGACTATTCCGTTGAGCAGAACTTTGGTAACTTACAACAATGTCCTTCTAATGAGGATTTGCATGCAATCATTCGTGTTTAATTTCTACCCGATTCAAATCAACTACCAGGTATTCGACTTAACTTCTGCCCGGACGTCATAAAGTGTCGGATTCGAGCACAAAAGCAAACATGAACAATCTGCTCCGGCACGAACAAGGTGCTGGGGCAGAAAATAATAAAATTTTAAATATTCATGTAGTTACTTCGGGGCCACTTCACCACTTCACAAGGGACTTCTGATTATTCCGTCATCCCGTGTCGTACCAGCCAGCCAGCGGCTTTTCCTTCATCGACGCCCACCGTTCTTCTGTTCTGAGTTTGACACGACTCGGAGGAAATGTCATTACTGTTTCAACGATGGACGACGACAACGCTCAATGCCTGACTGCCTCTCGTGGGACCGCAGGCTTCATTCCGGTGGCAGGGGGCGGCACAGTCCATCATGTCTTGTGTTTCCTGTTCCTTCCCTCGCGCCGCCAGGCCAGTTCTCTCTCGTCCCACTTACTGTCAACACTCTGTCCGGCACTTGCTGGCGACGTATAAATTAAACCTCATTATCGGTCACCGCTTTCGTCGGCTCGTTCGTTACATGAAACAAGGACATTTTTGACACCAGCCATCCAGCAACGGGCGATGTCACAGTGGGCGAAATGGGCAAAGAATCGCTCCTTTAAACATCTTCAAACCTATGCATCATATTTGTCAATGGCGATGCATGTACGGAAACGGGATAGACTACTTCAGATGAAATATCAGAAACACGGACTTGCTTCCAATCGCTCGGCCAACTCGGTATGTTGCCAACTTTTCTGGGCCTATCTTGATGAGTTCAGATGCGATACGATCCTTGTCAGCTGCTTTGTTGGTTTTGAGCTGATGAGTGGGATCCTTAACTTCCCTTAGCGTGGGAGTTGGTTCATTTCCATCCTCCGCTGCACTGGCGTCGTCGTTTCCTCCGTTGCCGTGGTCTCCCGTGCCTACGTTCTACGCGCCATTCAGGTGCTGATCGAAGTGCTGCTTCCACCTTTCGATCACCTCACGTCCGTCCGTCAAGAAGCCTCCGTCTTTATCCCTGCATATTTCGGCTCGCGGCACGAAACCGTTGCGGGATGCGTTGAGCTTCTGATAGAACTTCCGTGTTTCTTGGGAACGGCAAAGCAGTTGCATTTCTTCGCTCTACGCTTCTTCCAGACGGCGCTTTTTCTCCCGAATGAGGCGGGTCTACTGTTCCCACTTCTGTTTGCAACGTTCCACGTTCTGTCGAGTCTCTTGCTGCAGCATTACCGCCCTCGCTGCGTTCTTCTCCTCCAAAACCGTTCTGCACTGTTCGTCGAACCATACGTTCCGTCGATTCCTTTCCACGTACTAGAAGAGAGACGAACCAGGAAAGGGCTGAAAGTCTCTTAACCAGTCTTGTTAGAGATCACAGTCATTGACACCTTTTTGTCGATATTCGGCTGCCTTTCTCTCCGACATTCGCAACACAAGCAATGAAACTACTGTACGAAACAAAAATGTCAAACGAATTCACTTGACCACAATTGCGTCTTCGGGAGACGGTTCGGCATTTCTTATTCCTGTTTTTTTTCCACAATAATGTTGGCCGTATGTGTGTCATATTCAATTCAACAAAAAAAGAATAAACTAATATTAACATTCATAACCGGAATTGGCCGAAATCCATACGAAAATCTAGAATTAGACAAATGTCATTGTGTCAGACGACATTGATTTGACCCTTTTTTATATTAATTGATCTTCGTCTTACCGCTCGTGTTGTGTATGAGAGTTAACGGTAGCGCATGAACATAACAAAACAAGCTGACACCCAACTGCGGCACCGAAATGAAGGTAGTGAAAAGTGTCGAATGTTTACAAGACTGCACTTAAATGATGATGATGATGATGATTATTATTCTACCATCTATTGTAGCAAGGCAGCTGCCTATAGCACTGGTATAATCTGCAAATCGATTTGATCAGGATTGTACCACTGTTCACACTCAGTCATTCCCCTGTATGAAGGGCCAAAAATGGAAGCGCGGACCCACAAGCAGAGACACTTGCACGAAACCCGCTACAAGGGAAAAGAATCTCCTTCCAGAAGAAAGTTCATGTAACCAGTGGTAAAATCAAGCCCTCGGTTAACAAAATATACCCAATAGATGGGGTCGAAGAGCCCGCCCTCAATTCACGAGATGTTAGCTACAAGAAGGAGGCAGTTCCAAGCTCCTTGTCCAAATCGTTTCAATCGGGTGCCCTGGTGGTCCCTCCCTATCCCCGTATGTAGTAATATAGTAATAGAAATTTTATCTTATATTGTGTCCGAAAACCAAATTGTACATGTTTCTTGAGTATTTAATGTTTATTGAGTTCAGTCTTCCCTTTTGTATTTGTGCTTATAAACATTTAGTAGTGTGCAATTGTCTTTTATATCCCTCTCTACCCACTCTATCACCTTGTAATTCATTGTCGTGAGTATGTTAATTTTCGATTTCAAATAATTTATCATAGCACGATTCATGCGAAGTTTTGTTAACATTGAGTAAAGAAAGTCATTTTCCTTTTATCCTACTATTCCATGACAAACAGTTGAGATAAATCTTGAGTAGTACAATTGAGTAATTTATTTGTCGTATTTGAAGCAAACTTCTTGGCGATTCCCACTTTTTATAAAGTATGAGTCATTGGAGCGTGGTGAATAGGTTTTATCCTTCCTATCATTTTAATTCCGACCCCTCGAGAGCATGAATCCGAAACACCAGACCCTGATCCCCCGGATAGCTGATCAATTGGACACTCGGTACCCAATCGAGCAACTTCCTTGCACGAACCCGCTCCTCAGACCTGCATACCCGAATATTCGAAACGTGGCTCCGTCATATCTTCGTCTTAACCTCAGAAATATACTATCTGTATTTCCTTACCATCCCTATTTGGTCATTAGCATTTCAAAAGGGCGCGACCGCTTTCCGAAACCAAACTCTCCTCCACGTCCGTGAATCGCACATCACTGCCCCTTGTAATCCAGCGCCACTACCGGAGATAAGAGCATTTCTCTCTCTAGCAGTGGCCGTGAACTAAAAAAGTCATATAATCCACGGCCATGAAAGATTCCATCGCATCCAAAAGCAGCAACGCTCCCCGTAAATGCTGGTGTCGATTTAACTTACATTTTAATCATTACTGTTATTCTCTAAGATATCTTTTCCAGTGCTTGTACTTTTTAGGCCTAGAGTTATCCTCCTCCGACGATTCACCATCTGATATTTCACTTAGCGTTTCTTTGTATATCTCTTCTGCTGTTTTCTTCATCTTTTCCCTATCGTTTGCTAATTGTTTCCATGTTTCTCTATCTCACCATATCTATTCAAGTCCTTTTCCAAAGAGTTCTTCCATGTTATGCTTGGTCTCCCTTCTTTTTTCTTTTTAAATTTTAGTTTGTATGCTAATCTTATCGGATGATTTTCTGCTCTTCTGAGTATATGTCCGTAGTAATTAATTCTGCCTACTCTTACTCTTCTGTTTATGGTTTTCCCGTTTAGTTTAGTGTTCTGAGGTTTTTTACAGTGATTATATATACTTCTGAGAATAAGTTTTTCATAATTTCCCATGCCTACTCTGCTTTGCTTCGTTAGAACAGCAACTTTTGTACCGTATGTTATTGATGGAGCTAGTACTGTGTTATATATAAGTTTTCCCAAGTCCCATGAAGGTTTGAATTTCTTACAAAACTCTAACACTATTCTAGCTGTCCTGTATGCATTTACACATCTCTGTCTATTTGTTGCTTTCCTATCTAATGTTGCCGTAAGACAAACACCTAAGTACTTTATACTATCGCATACCTTAAATGGCCTACCCATTAGAATTATCTCTTTAGGAAGTTGTCCTCTATTGTTTGGGAATCTTAATAACAATTGGCACTTGTCATAGTTAAGTTCTAGTCCCACCTGTTCAAGCTGTTTGACCAACTCTTCAAGTATTTTTTGTAGCTGTTCCTTACTCGTTGCAATAATTAATAGGTCATCAGCGAATGCTAAGAGTAAAGGCAGTTTCAATGTGTCTAAGTCCATTAATTTCAACTCAGGTATCTTTTCAGCAACTCGTCTTATAACATCCTGCATTATGTAATTAAATAGTATTGGAGACAGTGGGCAGCCCTGTTTAATACCTTTTCCTCTTTTGACCTGTTGTGAAAACTGATTGTTCCATAAGACCCTAGTCATTTCATCTTTCATACATCCTATTACTCTATCTACTAGTCTTGTTGGAACATTCAAACCTATTAACACTGCTTATACCAACAGGGTTTTTGTAACGTAAAGTACCGACAGGCAAAAAAACGCGGAACTAATTTTTTTGCACATCCATATCTCAGCAGTTAGTGAACCAAATTTCAATCTTTTTGCGTTAACGGAATCCCACACTACGCTAGAGAGGTGTAGTGAAAGCCGATTGGAATTTCATGCAGCTTCCGGTGAGAACCAGGCGAAAACATTAGTTCCACATTTTTAACTTCTTCCGGTTCCGTTTTGTTCCCGGATTGGTTGTGAGTACCATGTCTTTGAAGCGAGTTCTTTCGGAACCTCGACAAGATAGCAACATTCTGTCTTCAGCAAAGTTGTTCAGAACAACAACCACTTCCTGGTGATGGATTTCATAGTTCCGAATTTCCCCACCACGTGGCGCTAGTGTGCATAGTGACTTCCGGTATGACTTTGGAGGGATATAGCACGAGATTGAAGCCAGATAGGAAGATGCGATCTTCGGCAAAGTTGTTCAGAACAACGAGTACTTCCAGGTCATGAAGAACATAGTTAAAAATTTGACCACCACGTGGCGCTAGTGTACATAGTGACTTCCGGTACGACTTTGATGGGATATGGCACGAGATTGAAGCCAGATAGGAAGATGCGATCTTCGGAAAAGTTGTTCAGGACTACGAGTACTTCCAGGTCATGAAGAGCATAGTTCGGAATTTCACCACCACGTGGCGCTAGTGTACATAGCTACTTCCAGTTTAACTTTGGAGGGATATAGCACGAGATTGAAGCCAGATAGGAAGATGCGATCTCCGACAAAGTTGTTCAGGACTACGAGTACTTCCAGGTCATGAAGAGCTAGTTTAAAATTTCACCATCACGTGGCGCTAGTGTACATGGTGACTTCCGGTACGACTTTGGTGGGATATAGCACGCGATTGAAGCCAAATAGGAAGATGCGATCTTCGACAAAGTTGTTTAGTACTACGAATACTTCCAGGTCATGAAGCGCATGGTTTAAAATTTCACCACTACGTGGCGCTAGTGTACATATTGACTTCCGGTACGACATTGGAGGGATACAGCACGAGATTGAAGCCAGATAGTAAAATGCGATCTTCGGCTAAGTTGTTCAGGACTACGAGTACTTCCAGTTCATAAAGTGCACAGTTCGGAATCTCACCACCACGTGGCGCTAGTGTACATAGCTACTTCCGGTATGACTTTGGAGGAATATAGCACGAGATTGAAGCCAGATAGGAAGATGCGATCTCCGGCAAAGTTGTTCAGGACTACAAGTACTTCCAGATCATGAAGAGCACAGTTTAAAATTTCACCACTACCGTGGTGCTATTGTACATATTGACTTCCGGTACGACTTTGGAGGGATATAGCACGAGATTGAAGCCAGATAGGAAGATGCGATCTTCGGCAAAGTTGTTCAGGACTACGAGTACTTCCAGTTCATAAAGTGCAAAGCTCGGAATTTCACCACCACGTGGCGCTAGTGTAAGTGGCTACATCCGGTATGACTTTGGAGGGATATAGCACGAGATTGAAGCCAGATAGGAAGATGCGATCTTCGGCAAAGTTGTTCAGGACTACGAGATCTTCCAGGTCATAAAGAGCATAGTTCAAAATTTCACCACCACGTGGCACTAGTGTACATAGCTACTTCCGGTATGACTTTGGAGGGATATAGCACGAGATTGAGGCCAGATAGGAAGATGCGATCTTCGGCAAAGTTGTTCAGGGCTACGAGTACTTCCAGGTCATGAAGATCATAGTTTCGAATTTCACCACCACGTGCCACTAGTGTACATAGTTACTTCCGTTACGACTTTGGTGGGTATAGCACGAGATTGAAGCCTGATAGGAAGAAACGATCTTTGACAAAGTTGTTCATGACTACGGGTACTTCCAGGTTATGAAGAGCATAGTTCGGAATTTCACCACCACGTGGCGCTAGTGTACATAGTTACTTCCGAAACGATTTTGGTGGGATATAGCACGAGATTTAAGCCAGACAGGAAGGTGCGATGTTCGGCAAAGTTGTTCAGAACTGTGAGTACTTCCAGGTAATGAAGAGCATAGTTCCGACTAACACAACCACGTGGCGCTATATCATTAGAATGAAGCTAGATAGGAAGGTGTGATCTTCGGCAAAGTTGTTCATGACTACGAGTACCTCAAGGTCATTAAGAACATAGTTCCGAATTCCACCACCACGTGATGCTAGTGTACATAGTGACTTCCGATACGTCTTTAGTGAGAGTTATCACAAGATTGAATCCAGATAGAAAGGTACGAGTCTAGCTCCCACGTTCAAGGATCAAGGAGCAAGGATCATTCCAGGACCACTTGGGGAGTATTCCCTAAGAATATCTTCAGAGATACTTTCCGCGAATGCCCAAGGCGTTTCTCTAAGAGATTCAGTTCTAGTAGAATTTAGGTTTTAGTATAATTATTGCAAAAGCTTCGATCTCATGGCAGAGTTTTGTTTTCGCGAAAAATGTAAACTTCAGAAAGATATTCTCATAATGATGATTCATACAAGTTTTAGCAAAGATATTTAAATAATTTTCTGGCTCCAACTTCATATTTATTATCCAGAATAATATATCAAACCCATGACCATCCGCAAATAAAGGGGGACATGCGATCAACAGCGCCACGGACTCGGGCACTCTGGAGAGGAATTTCTGCATCACTGCATAAATTTCTGAAGGAATCTTTCGAGAACTTCGCCAACGAACTCTAGGAAAAAAAATTACGTAGTAATCCCTGCAAAACATATTCCGAAGGCATCACTAAAAACTTTCTCAAATTCGGGAGTATCATAATGAATCTCTGGAAGAATTACTAAAATTTATCGTAAATGAATCGCAGAAAGAAGCTCCGGAGTGATTTGAAATGAAATCGCTGAAGTTTTTCAAGCTCCGGAGGAATTCTGAAGAAATCCTTGGGGAAAGAAAGCGTTAGAAGATGGGTTCATGAAGGAAAATACCAACGAGCATCTAGAGGAACTCCAGAATCTCTGTTAAAAATTCCCTGTAGAAAATATAAAGGTATGCTTGGGTGAATTTTTGAAGATATCACTGGAAAGATTTGCAAAACAATACTCAAGGATCCCAAATGGAATCACCCAAATGATTTCGCGAAAGAAATCTGGAAATGATCCAGAAAGTACCGCTAAAGGAATTTCCAAAAAATCGCTAGAGGAATCCCGACAGAATCCCTGGAAGAATTTTTCAAAGAAATCGCAGGAGAATGGATATTCAAAGGAATCTTTGAATGCATTTCCGAAGCAATCTCTAAAAAATCCCGAAGAACTCTTGGTGAAATTTCGAAGAATTTTCCGAATAGCTGGAAAAATCTTTGTATGAATTATTTAACTATTTCTTAAAGAATTCCTGGAAGAATATTTCAAATAATTTCAGAAGCAATTCCTTTACTGGAAGAAATTCAGCTGGAATCTCTGGAGGTATACTTGAAGGGTGTCCGTGAGGAATTTTAGTAATAACGACTGCATGAATTCCTTTGGGAATTTCACGAATGAATATTCACAGGAATCCTTGGAGCAGGAATTTCTTGAACAATATTTTGAGGAATTCCTGGAGCAATGCTTTGAAAAATATCCGGAGGTGTTTCTGAAGACATAATGAATAGGTGAATTTATTCCAGAAGAATCACTGGAAAAATGCTTGAATAAAATTCTAAAAAAATTCCAGTAGAAATCTGTGGAACAAAAATCCCTAATAAAATTCTCAAATACATCATTGAAAAAAAAAAATTTCACGACCAACCCTGAGGAAATTCGTCGTCGGAATTTCCTTGAGGAATTCCCATACAAATAGCTAGATAAATTGTCAGAACAATCCTTCGAGTGAGTCAGAGAAGTCCCAATCTGGTCTAAATTTCTCTTGCATAGCTCCTAAAAATCGTTTTTTTATACTATCAAAACGGGGTGGCGAAATTCCAAACCCGGTAGTGCTCGTAGTCCTGAACAAGTTTGCCTTCCTATCAGACTTGAAGATCGCGCAATGACTCATTAAATTCGTACCGGAGATTAGTTTGTACACTAGCGCCACGTGGTGGTGACGTTCGGAGCTGGAAGTACTTGTAGTCCTGAACAGCTTTGCCGAAGGTCGTACTTTCCTGTCGGGCTTCAATCTCGTGCTATATCCCACCAAAGTCGTACCGGAAGTAACTATGTACACTAGCATCTGTGGTGGTGGAATTAGGAACTATGCTCTTCATCACCTGGAAGTACTCGTAGTCCTGAACAACTTTGCCGAAGATCGCATCTTCCTATCTGGCTTCAATCTCGTGCTATATCCCTCTAAAGTCATACCGGAAGTAGCTGTGTACACTAGCGCCACGTGGTGGTGAAATTCCGAACTATGCTCTTCATGACCTGGAAGTACTCGTAGTCCTGAACAACTTTGCCGAAGATCGCATCTTCCTATCTGGCTTCAATCTCGTGCTATATCCCATCAAAGTAGTACTGGAAGTCACTATGTACACTAGCGCCACGTGGTGGTGAAATTTTGAACTATGTTCTTCATGATCTGGAAGTACTCGTTGTTCTGAACAACTTTGCCGAAGATCGCATCTTCCTATCTGGCTTCAATCTCGTGCTATATCCCTCTAAAGTCATACCGGAAGTAGCTGTGTACACTAGCGCCACGTGGTGGTGAAATTCCGAACTATGCTCTTCATGACCTGGAAGTACTCGTAGTCCTGAACAACTTTGCCGAAGATCGCATCTTCCTATCTGGCTTCAATCTCGTGCTATATCCCTCTAAAGTCATACCGGAAGTAGCTGTGTACACTAGCGCCACGTGGTGGTGAAATTCCGAACTATGCTCTTCATGACCTGGAAGTACTCGTAGTCCTGAACAACTTTGCCGAAGATCGCATCTTCCTATCTGGCTTCAATCTCGTGCTATATCCCATCAAAGTAGTACTGGAAGTCACTATGTACACTAGCGCCACGTGGTGGTGAAATTTTGAACTATGTTCTTCATGATCTGGAAGTACTCGTTGTTCTGAACAACTTTGCCGAAGATCGCATCTTCCTATCTGGCTTCAATCTCGTGCTATATCCCTCTAAAGTCATACCGGAAGTAGCTGTGTACACTAGCGCCACGTGGTGGTGAAATTCCGAACTATGCTCTTCATGACCTGGAAGTACTCGTAGTCCTGAACAACTTTGCCGAAGATCGCATCTTCCTGTCTGGCTTCAATCTCGTGCTATATCCCATCAAAGTAGTACTGGAAGTCACTATGTACACTAGCGCCACGTGGTGGTGAAATTTTGAACTATGTTCTTCATGATCTGGAAGTACTCGTTGTTCTGAACAACTTTGCCGAAGATCGCATCTTCCTATCTGGCTTCAATCTCGTGCTATATCCCTCTAAAGTCATACCGGAAGTAGCTGTGTACACTAGCGCCACGTGGTGGTGAAATTCCGAACTATGCTCTTCATGACCTGGAAGTACTCGTAGTCCTGAACAACTTTGCCGAAGATCGCATCTTCCTATCTGGCTTCAATCTCGTGCTATATCCCTCCAAAGTCATACCGGAAGAAGCTATGTACACTAGCGCCACGTGGTGGTGAAATTTTGAACTATGTTCTTCATGATCTGGAAGTACTCGTTGTTCTGAACAACTTTGCCGAAGATCGCATCTTCCTATCTGGCTTCAATCTCGTGCTATATCCCTCTAAAGTCATACCGGAAGTAGCTGTGTACACTAGCGCCACGTGGTGGTGAAATTCCGAACTATGCTCTTCATGACCTGGAAGTACTCGTAGTCCTGAACAACTTAGCCGAAGATCGCATCTTCCTATCTGGCTTCAATCTCGTGCTATATCCCATCAAAGTAGTACTGGAAGTCACTATGTACACTAGCGCCACGTGGTGGTGAAATTTTGAACTATGTTCTTCATGATCTGGAAGTACTCGTTGTTCTGAACAACTTTGCCGAAGATCGCATCTTCCTATCTGGTATCAATCTCGTGCTATACCCTCCAAAGTCATACCGGAAGTCACTATGTACATCAGCGCCACGTGGTCGTGAAATTTTGAACTATGTTCTTCATGACCTGGAAGTACTCGTTGTTCTGAACAACTTTGCCGAAGATCGCATCTTCCTATCTGGCTTCAATCTCGTGCTATATCCCTCCAAAGTCATACCGGAAGAAGCTATGTACACTAGCGCCACGTGGTGGTGAAATTCCGAACTATGCTCTTCATGACCTGGAAGTACTCGTAGTCCTGAACAACTTAGCCGAAGATCGCATCTTCCTATCTGGCTTCAATCTCGTGCTATATCCCATCAAAGTAGTACTGGAAGTCACTATGTACACTAGCGCCACGTGGTGGTGAAATTTTGAACTATGTTCTTCATGATCTGGAAGTACTCGTTGTTCTGAACAACTTTGCCGAAGATCGCATCTTCCTATCTGGTATCAATCTCGTGCTATACCCTCCAAAGTCATACCGGAAGTCACTATGTACATCAGCGCCACGTGGTCGTGAAATTTTGAACTATGTTCTTCATGACCTGGAAGTACTCGTTGTTCTGAACAACTTTGCCGAAGATCGCATCTTCCTATCTGGCTTCAATCTCGTGCTATATCCCTCCAAAGTCATACCGGAAGAAGCTATGTACACTAGCGCCACGTGGTGGTTAAATTTTGAACTATGTTCTTCGTGTCCTGGAAGTACTCGTTGTTCTGAACAACTTTGCGAAGATCGCATCTTCCTATCTGGCTTCAATCTCGTGCTATATCCCTCCAAAGTCATACCGGAAGTCACTATGCACACTAGCGCCACGTGGTGGGGAAATTCGGAACTATGAAATCCATCACCAGGAAGTGGTTGTTGTTCTGAACAACTTTGCTGAAGACAGAATGTTGCTATCTTGTCGAGGTTCCGAAAGAACTCGCTTCAAAGACATGGTACTCACAACCAATCCGGGAACAAAACGGAACCGGAAGAAGGTTAAAATGTGGAACTAATGTTTTCGCCTGGTTCTCACCGGAAGCTGCATGAAATTCCAATCGGCTTTCACTACACCTCTCTAGGATAGTGTAGGATTCCGTTAACGCAAAAAGATTGAAATTTGGTTCACTAACTGCTGAGATATAGATGTGCAAAAAAACAGTTCCACGTTTTTTTGCCTGTCGGTACTTAGCGTGTTAATATATTTTTAATATTATGTACTTTAACCGTATCAAATGCCTTCTTAATATCTAACGCTAATATGTAAAGATCTTTTCCTGCGTTCCAATTTTCCTCCATTATTCTCCTAGTTACAAATATATGATCATCTGTAGATCTGCTGTTAGTAAAAGCTGCTTGATATAAATCTGGTTCTTCTGCATAGGTTGTTATTCGCTTGGCTAGCCACTTAGCGTAAATTTTATACACCACACTACATAACGAAATCCTTCTGAAATGGTCTGCTTCTGATGCTCCTGTTTTTTTGGAGTTGGTATCTGTGTTGATTTCAACCAATCACTCGGGAGTTCGTTTTCTATGAAAGCTTTTTGAATTACTTTTATAATAGTTTTTTGCGTATCTTCATCAGCATTCTTGATATATTCCATGTAGATGTGGTCTGGCCCTGCCGATTTTCTATTACTTGACTCCCTAATAATGTCCATGATTTCCTCTGCAGTTGGTGGTTGTATAAGTGGGGTGTAATCCTGCTTCTCACAATACTCTATTTCTGGCCCTTCACTTTCTCTCAACATTTGATTCCATACTCTTGTGCTTATATTTACTATCTTTTTATGTTTCTGCTTAACAAATCCTTTCAAATAATTATAAGTCTTTCTTATACGTTGTCCTACGTCAAAATCATTTAGGTTTTTGAAGAATTCTTTGATTTCTTTTTCTTTATGTTCTTTTATCGCTTGACTTAATTCCTGTCTCCTGTTTTTTAACTTATACTTGTAATTAATCATATCAGGATGTTTTTTTGACATTTTTATCGCATCTTTCAATTTGTCAAATGCTCTTCTCCTCTTTGGTGTGGATGGTAGTGTAGATACTCTTATTGATTTATTCGCAGCTCTTTTCATTCGTTTTACTACTTCTAAATAGCAATCTTCAATCGTGTCAGTCTCCGTTTTTTTCTGTATTGGGTCGTCTTTTAAATGTTCCTGAAATTTCTTTTTTATCCTATCGTCTTTGAGCAATTCCGTGTTTATCTGAGTTTCTTCTTTTTCCTCCCCTTTATTTTTAACTAGCTTCTCGAATTTTATTCCAATCGTTAGTAGTTTATGGTCTGAGTTCGAATGCGTCCAATTTCCTCTGATATATTTTATTACAAAATCTGTCATCGTGGGCATTAAAATGTGATCTATCTGACTCTGTCTATGGCCGCATTTCCATGTCATTTCTGTGCCTTTGCCTATTTTTGAGGAAACATTCTTCGTCTTGGGTGTATGTAGAAACAGTTTAAAAACTTCACCATTATCATTGCACTTATCGTGGCCTAACAACTTACCTATCCATTTTTCGTCCTCTTGGTTTAAGTCATTTATCCCTAATTGTGCGTTAAAATCTCCTACCACTATGAGATGTTTACGATCCTTTTTATCTGTTGTAATTTCATTCAATTTACTGAAAAATGCAGTCTGCTTTGTGTTCGGTGCATGAACATTATTAATAATATATACGTTATCCTTTACCTTAATTTTGCACCACAAAATCCCTTTTCTGATAAGCTTCATGCTCAATATAACAATATTACTACTTTTTCTTACAACTATTGCTAGTCCTCTCGTCTTATTCACATGGTTGTCTGTCACTTTCCAAGCATAGTTGTTTGTATTGATTTCGTCGCCTAGTGTATTTACTTCCTGTAACGCTGCTATGTCCACGTTGTATGCTGTGAGTATTTCGTCAATTTCTTCCCTTTTTTCTTTACTTCTACAACCTTTTACATTCCAACTGGCCATTCTTAAAAATTTCCCGCTAGATTCCCTTTTCTTACCCTTTTTATTTGTGGTATTGCTTGACTTAAGTCTGTCATTTTGGTTTTTAGATTTATTTCCTTTGCCACGTAGACTTTCCTGCATTGAAAACTGATCCTTTTGACGGTCCTGTGTATTATATTTGCCCGCCATTTCCTTGCTAATCCCTACTTCCTGATAATCTTCTTCTTTTTGTCTACCTGCCATAATTTCACTGCCTTTATTCATATCTGTCTTCTTCTAAACTTCTACTGTCATTCTAGTATTTTTTGTGTTTTTCTCATGTTTTCCTATTACGCTATCGTAATGATTCTGAACCTCTTCTCCTGTGTAAAATATCTGTAATTCACCGTTGCAAGCGTAGTCATCTCCGATTGTATTTGGCGCTCCGTCTTTTCCATATACTACTACCGCTAACTTCAATATTTCGGTTAAAGCCAATAATGCTTCGTGTCCTAACCACGTCTTGTTCCTCCTCATATTGTTCACTCCAACTTCAAAGTCCTCATCCGGCTCCTTGTAATCAAACATAAAATCCTCAAATTGTTCCCTTTCTTGATGCACATAATCCGCCACAAACTTCCTCAGCTTTTTAACGTTATGGTCTGATAATAAGTATCTACCGTAAAACCTCCCAAGTTGGTCAAGTACTGATCTTAACATACAGTTTCCATCACCTTGAATCACTTTCACCTTAAGTTTTGTCTCTTTCCTTGGATAATCAAACCAGTAAAACTCTTCAACAGGTTCCCTTACAAATTTATCCACTGCCAGATCTTGTACCGCATTATTCCAGTTCCTTCTATTTACATCCTTACTCCTGTTTACCGTATCAAAGTGTATTGTTCCCTGTTTCACATTAAGCATCAGTTTGCATTCCTTATTCTTTGCTTTCCTTTCCTTTACCCCAAGTACAATTTCTCTGTCTTCCTCCCTATACACAATGACTTCCTTATTGAGACTCGCTGCAAGTACTCCTAGTCGTTCAAAAATATGTTCTGTTTCATGTAACTCCTGGTCCTGAATGTTCAATCCCTGAAAAAGTTGTTCCACTGCTCGAAATACTTCATCACTTGTCTGTTCCTGTTCTTCTGTCAACATATCTTCTAACGCTTCCTTAAGACTCACATCATCGTTTCCAACTTCGGTTACCTCTAATATTTCATCTAATGTAGTTATCTCCTTAACCTTCTTAATGCTTCTATGATTCTGTACCTGTATCTTACTGCCTTGTAGATTGGTCAAACAATCGGCTCTCTGTGCAACATTCTCGATTTGCCCTTTAGCGTTAACAGCGAGCTCCAACGATATGCGATTCTCCGCATAATTTGTCCCATAGATAATCAGTCCCCCTTTTTCGAATGATATTTGCACTTTGCACTCGAGAATTTGTGCCACCGCCCATAATATTTCGACCTCGAAAGCCTCTTCACCTCTCTCCAATGACTGTATGTATGCCTGATACTTAAGCATGCCCTCATCAAAGCTACTCGCCATCCCCCATTCAACCAGCTCGCCAACAAATTTCTCCCAGTTAATCGTGATGTAATCATAGATAATTGAATTAAACTCAAGCACATTATCCATCGATACCTGTCCTCCCCCCACTTTGCTCATCACTTGCTCCAAAATCAGTTTTATCAATTCATTTTCTTCCCAAAATGTCTGAACCCTCGCCCTTTTTTCCTCAATTACCCGTTCCTGTTTGCCCTGCCGTTTATTCATCTTTTCTTTGCCAATTTTTCAGAACAAAAGGAAAATGACTTACCTTGAGGCCGCTCTGCTACTTTGAAAAGAATGAAGTGAAAAACAAAAATCTGTGATAGTGACACTAGGACTAATTACATGAACCGCTATTAACCAGTAACCAATTACCAATTTCACGACAAACACGACAATGAACTACTTGGACTGTTATAACTGTTATAACTGGGAAAACGAAATTCACTTAAAACCGCTGACTACAATGACACCACATTCGCCAACACTGCCTTCGCTTTCACAAGCGTATCCACTTCGCTCTATCTCCCTCTATGAACCGACGCACCTACGGTCGTTTCGCTCCTTTGCCGTACCAAAAGCTTCTTGGTTGCTTCCTCTCTCCCGCTTCCGCTCACCACTGCTCAAACACCGGATTTCTTTCCAACTCCACCACTCGCTCGGAACACTTTTCAATGGTATCAACACTCCAAGGTTTTGGAACTCGCTGCTTTTCAGCTCCTAATTGGGATGTTTAATGATTAAATTAGGTTTTATCTGTGATTAGTGATTATGATTAATGATTAAAATTGACTCATTGATTAATAATCATGATTGATTAATCACAAAAAAACAGAAAATGATACCCGAGTAGAAGGGCATACCTTACAAATACCATGCGAAGAGCAACATTTGCTCTAATACCTGAAATTGTTATTGCTGAGTTATTCTACGAAATGTTATGAGAACATCACAATAATAGTTGGAGGTATTAGAGCACAGTTTGGTATTGATGTAGTATTTGTTGGTTTAGCAGAGAAAATAACCGAAAAACAAGATTTGTTATTACATTATGAAGTCATCGTACAAGTGAAACATTTAATAACATGAAATGTTATTAGTTTGTTATTCAATAATTTTGAGCACTTGAAATTTTAGGTATGCATTTATTATTGAAATAACAAGACTTGTTATTTTATAGGTGTTATTTATACAAAATTTTGGTATTCATTTTTGTTATTTTGCCTCTTATTACCACCAAATGAAGGACATATCAAGGTATGGTAGTATTTAAGATAAATACCTTGATATGTTATTCACTTGTTATTTTCTTCTGCTCGGGTAAACCAGATCTGAGTTATTAAAAATACAACAAAAGTAAAGCTAAGTTTCCTGTTCCCAAGTAGAGCGCTCTAGTAGAATTCCTCCTTTTTCGCAAGTACTGTTGACAATTTCTCTAAGTATATGAGAAGCGTTACTTTTCCTTACGGAATAATAGAGCGGAATATTTTCAGCGCGGAAAAGTGACAGATCCTTTAAAATTGGGTTTTTAAATTTTGGAAAATGTATTCATTTTTTGATTTTATACGAAACAGTACCTTTTTCTGAGCCACTATGATTTTTTTTTCGGATTTTTAGAACTTTATTTTGATACCTAAAATCAATTTCAAAGAGATTTTTGGAAATCACCTTTTGACAGCTAGGCAACTGTTTGACAGCTCCGCCCAGTACAAAATGCTACGTGGGTTGATTCGACAAATCGCTCCCATACAAACTTCAAATAGATATTTAAATAGGTTCCTGGGCACCAAAATTGATGAAAATTTGGATTTCGGCTCAGTTTGGCATGCAAATTTAGAATATGGAATTATCCCAATATCGCTTACTTACCTTACCAATCCGGCTAAGGCCGGGGTGGCCTCTGCTGTACATAGTAGCCGTCTCCATTCCACTCGGTCCATGGCTGTTTGTCTCCAGTTTTGCACTCTGCGTAGGGTCCGCAGATCGTCCTCCACTTGGTCGATCCACCTAGCTCGCTGCGCACCACGTCTTCTTGCACCGGTCGGATGACTCTGAATTTCTCTGCTGGTGTCGTTGTCGGCGGTCACCAATGAGCCCAATTACACGAATACTTCAACCGCCTCGATTTCATCACCGTCGATATAAATTCGGGGTGGCGCGAGCTGATTCCTCCCTGGAGCCCTTTGCCATCATGTACTTTGTCTTCGACACATGAATGACTAATCCGATTCGTCTGGCTTCACTCTTTAGTCGGATGTACGTTTCCGCCATCGTCTCAAATTCACGAGCAATAATATCAATATCATCAGCGAAACCAAGCAGCTGAACTGACTTCGCGAAAATCGTTCCACTCGTGTTTATCCCCACTCTCCTAATTACACCCTCTAAAGCAATGTTGAACAGCAAGCACGAAAGACCATCACCTTGCCGTAACCCTCTGCGAGATTCGAAGGGACTCGAGAGTGTGCCTGATACTCGAACTACGTACATCACTCGATACATCGTCGCCATGATCAACCGTATCAGTTTATGCGGGAATCCGTATTCGTGCATAATCTGCCATAGCTGTTCTCGATCGATTGTATCATACGCCGATTTGAAATCGATGAACAAGTGATGTGTGGGTACGTTGTATTCGCGGCATTTCTGCAACACCTGGCGGATGGCGAACATCTGGTCCGTTGTAGCGCGTTCACCCATAAATCCAGCCTGACATTGTCCCACGAACTCTCTTGCAATCGGTGATAGACGGCGGCATAAAATTTGAGAGAGTATCTTGTAGGCAGAGCTCAGTAGTGTGATCACGCGGTTGTTCCCGTAATCCAACTTGTCGCCCTTTTTGTAGATGGGACACACGATACCTTCCATCCATTCCTTCGGTAATACTTCCTCCTCCCAAATCTTAGTAATGACCCAGTGTAGTGCTCTCACCAGTGCTTCTCCATCGTATTTTAGAAGCTCGCTTGGTAGTTGATCTGCCCCAGCGGCTTTGTTGTTTTTCAACCGGCCAACTTCCTCTTCAATCTCTTGGGGGGTCAGGGGCCGGAAGTCTTTCGTCTTGTGCACATACTCCTAGATCTGTTACCACGCCATCTTCGTTACTTGCAACGTCGCCATTAAGGTGCTCATCGTAATGCTGCCGCCACCTTTCGACCACCTCACGCTCGCTCCTAAGAATTTCCCGTGATTATCTCGGCACATGTCGGCTTGTGGCACAAAGCCTCTGCGGGAGCGGTTCAGCTTCCCGTAGAACTTTCGTGTATGCTTAGCGCGGTACAGCTCTTCCATCGCTTCGCGATCTCGTTCTTCCTGCTGGCGCTTCTTCATCCGGAAGAATGAGTTCTGCCTGTTCCGCGCCTGTCTGTAACGTGCCTAATTCGCTCTCGTACGGTGTTGCAGCATTCTCGCCTATGCTGCATTCTTCTCGTTTTTTAACTGTTCACATTCGCCGTCGTACCAGTCGTTTTTATGATTCGGAGTCGCGAAGCCTAGTGCTGTAGCCGAGGGACTACTAATGGCGGATCGGATGTCCCTCCAGCCATCTTCAAGTGTAGCTGCGCCAAGCTGCTCTTTCGTTGGTTGGTAGGGCCACTGTTAACTGATGCGCGTAGTCTTGAGCCACTTCTACATTACGCAGCTGCTCGATGTTGAGCCGCGGCGTTCGACTTCGACGCGTGGTGATAACTGTCGAAAGTTTTGAGCGCATGCATACAGCGACTAAGTAGTGATCCGAATCTATTTTCGCACTGCGGTATATGCGGACATTGGTTATATCCGAGAAGAATTTACCGTCGATTAGAACGTGGTCGATTTGGCTTTCTGTTTGATGGTCGGGTGATCTCCAGGTGGTTTTGTGAATATCTTTGCGGGGGAAGAAGGTGCTTCAGACTACCATACCACGGGAGGCTGCTAAGTTTACGCATCGCTGGCCGTTATCATTCGATACGGCGTGCAGGCTGTTTCGTCCGATTACCGGTCGTTACATTTCCTCCCTTCCTACCTGCGCGTTCATGTCGCCGACAACGATTTTCACGTCACGCGGTGAGCAACCATCGTATGTTTGCTCTGCAGGCAGGCTGTTTCGTCCGATTACCGGTCGTTACATTTCCTCCCTTCCTACCTGCGCGTTCATGTCGCCGACAACGATTTTCACGTCACGCGGTGAGCAACCATCGTATGTTTGCTCTAACCGCGCGTAGAACGCTTCTTTCTCGTCATCAGGTCTCCCTTCGTGTGGGCAGTGGACGTTAATGATGCTGTAGTTGAAGAAAAGGCCTCTAACTCTTAACATGCACATCCTTGCGTTGATCGGCTGCCACCCGATCACACGTTGTCGCATCTTGCCCAACACTATGAATCCTGTTCCCAGTTCATTGTGGGGGCCACAGCTTTGGTAGAAGGTAGCCGCTCGATGCCCGCTTTTCCACACTTTCTGTCCAGTCCAACAAAAATCCTGCAACGCCACGATGTCGAAGTTGCGGGGATGTAGTTCTTCGTAGATAATCCTGTTACATCCAGCGAAACCTAGTGACTTGCAATTCCAGGGCTTATTGGGCCTACGCCAACACTCCTGTCTTGCCGAAGGGCCATCGTGCCAGTTCTGTTTAACGTCCCAACCAACACTGGGACGACTCGGGTCGTACCTCCTCAATCTAGCTGAAGTCAGAAGGACAACAGTGCCCAGGCTGCACTACCAGCTAAGCACACAACTCTTAGCTGGCGGTCTTTGTCATCGCTTGACCCGTGGAAGTATGAGGTAGGAACTTGTGAGGACCAGAGCTATGTTGGACGCTCTCCTTATCGACTCATCGTTTTGCAGCCCAGGTTCAGATGAACACTCCTGATAAGCGCTAATCCAGCTCTGAGCTCTGTCCCCATAATGGCCTGGGTCATCCCTCGGGTGGCCTCCCAGCTTGCATTGATAACCACCAGGATCCTTGGCGACTACATCACTTGCAGTGAGGGATAGCGGCTCTAAGGGGTCCTAACAGACATGACTTCGAAGTTCAACAACTGTAACAACGTGGTCGAGTGTGAAGTAACTGAGGGAGCGGTGTTGAACCCGTTCGCGCTTGGCTAGATCGCCACTCCGGGGGGCTGGTGCATCCATCAGCGAGCCAGCGGCAGGAAGTTCAAGTGGAGCAAGCGGTGCACGAAGCGGTACATCGCCGACGGAAGAAGCATCGATGACCGCTGCCGGACCTCACGCGGGCGCTGAACCGCAACAGGAGCGGGCTACCAAAGATGTTTATAGTTGCCGAACAGCTGGACGAGCTGATCGGCTACACGAGCGGGCGTACTATCATCAGCAAGGACCTGAAACAGGGCCTGCTGAAGCTCCGCAGTTCACTGGCTCTGGCCAAGAAGGAGTACGACCTCCTGGTAGAAGAGCGAAGTACTGCTGATGCGAGCAGGGAAGAGCAGTCCACCCAAACGGATAGCCAAATGTACTTCCTACAAAGCACTAGCCCAAGAGGTACTTGGCGAAAAGGTGCAGGTAAGAGCCCTAACGGCGGAGGCAACTCTCCAGTGTAAAATTCTGGACGAGATTACCGACGCAGAGGAGCTCGCAGCCGTACTCAAACAGCAGTGTTACATAGATGTACCAAGTACATGGATCTGCCGCGTAAGAGTCCGGCTGGCGCGCAGATTGTCGCGTTCAAACTTCCCCTAGGGGACGCGAACAAGGCGATTGCAGTCGGTAAGATCAAGGTAGCTTGGTCAGTGTGCCCGCTCACCATATACGAGCCGCCAGTGGCGTGCTTCAAGTGCTTAGATTAAGGGCATAAGTCCTGGGCGTGCAAAAGCCCAGACCGGAGTGAACTCTGCCCGTGTAGCTGCCGGCTTAGAATAGCACTACGGACCACCTGTTCCGGGGGTAAAAGTCTACCAAACAGGTAACCCCAATCCAAGGTGACAGGCGACCCGTGCTGAGGGATGAATGGTTGAGGAGGTTTAAAATATGCTCGATCTTTAACGGAGCCAGTAGCGTGGGTAGATCACCTTTTTGGGTTGCGTTGCGGAGAAAGATCTACCAAACCGAACTGATTCCGATTTCAACTAGTGGAACAGCATAACTTAGTAATCAAAGGAAAACACTTTGGTCCTTATTACATTTCACACCTTGTTGAAAGTGATAGGTCTCGGTTTTAGGTGTGGCCGAGATAGATCTTGAAACAAGGACAAATGGATTAGTATTCCTAATCTTTTATTCGGTGTTCACTAGTTTGAAACAGTAAGGACTAGGGTTACGAGGCATGGTCAATATCGGTATCATTTCTTGACTTTATCGTTAGTGGATCCGATTTTGACTGAAAAAGGAACGTGTTCAAAGCGGAACCTATCAATCAAAATCCTCCCTTGCGATTAAGTTGTAAATGACTACTGTAACAAAACCGAATACTTTATAACTTCTCAATGGCGATAAAGTAATACGACATGCACTATACAAAGGACACGGGATATACCACAATAGATGAAATTTTGGTCGCAGTGGTTTATGTTCCGAACAAAGAAAAAGAAAAGCTCTGCAGGAAGTGCGGAGCAGGGAGTGCAACTCTGCACCAAAATAAAAGATTTTCACGGCGAACAAGGGTCACATGATCGGTGGGCGGGCCTAAATGTCAAGGCACGCGGGGAGGTCGAAGTTCCAAATGATAATGCAGTTTACACAACTAAACCTGAACCACTGTGAAGCCGCACAACAGTTGCTGTGGCAGTCAGTCTCGGAGTCAAGTACAGACATCGCCCTACTATTGGACCCATACCGCATTCCTACCGATAACGGAAACTGGGTAGCGGATAAGGCTAAGCTAGCTGCGATCTGTACAACCGATCGTTTTCCGGTCCAGGAAATAATTTCCACGTCGCACGAGGGCTTCGCAATAGCGAAGATCAACGGGGTGTACTACTGCAGTTGTTATGCCCCTCCCAGGTGGGCGATAGACCAAGTACTTCGCTTAAGGACAAACGTCTCGACATCCCGCTTCAACAGTGCATCAAAACTTCAAACGCACAAATCTCAAGAAGCAAGCTTCACACAACAAAGCATTTTATTATTCTGTTCTTGCTCACTTGTGATAAGCTTAAAATAAGAAGATCAGGTGCGCTGGTTTTGTTTACGAAGAGATGTGTGCCCTCAAAATCGTGAGTAGGTGCCAAAGTCGGCCATTGTGGTGGCCATTTTGGGATTATAACAAGTCTGTCCTTAAGTTGAACAAGGCTCCGGGTCCGGACGGTATCCCGGCATTAGCCATCAAGACGGCCATTGAGACTAGCCCTGATATGTTCAGAATGGCTATGCAGATGTGCCTAGACAGAGGTGAATTTCCGGAGAGGTGGAAAAGGCAAAGATTGGTGCTACTGCCCAAACCCGGGAAGCCACCTGGCGAGCCGTCGGCATACAGACCTATCTGTCCGCTGGACACCGCCGGAAAACTGTTGGAACGGATCATTCTGTCGAGGCTGATAGTCTATACCAAGAAACCCGATGACTCCCGCCTCTCGGATAATCAGTTCGGCTTCCGGAAGGGTCGATCGATAATGGACGCTATTAGGGCTATAACCAAAACGGCCGAGATAGCGCTCCAAAAGAAGCGAACAGGAATCCGCTATTGCGCGGTCGTCACGCTGGACGTTGAGAATGCGTTCAACAGCGTCAGCTGGGTCGCTATCGAGTGCGCAATACACCACCTAGGAGTCCCGGTTAGCCTATGCCGGATACTGGATAGCTACTTCCAGCATAGGGTGTTAATCTATGACATCGAGAAAGGCGAGAGGAGCTATAACCTCACCGCAGGGGTACCTCAGGGGTCCATCTTGGGCCCAGTACTATGGTACGCGGCGTATGATGACGTATTGAGGCTCAAACTTCCACCGGGCGTAAAGCTGGTCGGCTTCACCGATGATATTACCCTCGTGGTATACGGCGAGTATATAGAGGAAGTGGAACTGACAGCAACTCACGCAATTGGCATAGTGGAGAACAGGATGAGGTCGAGACATTTGGCACTAGCGCCACTTCTACACCCCTCGATGTGAACCAGCGAGCGGCTCACGAAGTAATATGTCCTGCAAATGTAGAAGAGAAGTATAAGATGAAAGATGTTATATTCCGAGAGCTACTCGGAGTACTTCAATTCGTTGCTCAATGCTCAACATCGGACATTAGGCTAATTGGATGGCTATAAACGGATACTGCGGTATCTGACGTGAGGGGTACGAAAATGGTAAAGCTTACGTAAAAACGTGCCGGGGACACTAGATTTAAACGGCAACAGCGTCGCAGATTCCTTGAGGAGCTGTCAGCTTGCGAGTATTCCCTGAAATCTCTTAAAACCCCTCAGTAACGCCATTGAAACCATTTGAAAACTCTTATAACCAGGCTTCTAATCAACTTAAGCGCTCTTGAGCATTCCCTAAAACTTCCCTAAAAATACTTTGAGTGCTATACTCAGAACAGCTCAAAACTAATACACTAAAATCTTAATTTATGCATGTAATTTTAATGCACTTTCAATTTATGCACCTTTTTTTTGCCCTGCATAAAAATAGGGAAAGCTTCTCAGAACCAATATTGCGCAATGCATAAGAATATTTAATAATGACGGCAACTATTGCAACGGCGGCCAGTAGGTGTTTATAGGGGTGAGCAAATGGTCACAGGGGAGTCACAGGGGAGTTACAGGGAGTCCCAAGTGGTTTCCGCGGAGTACCATGAGATCTCGGGGGTCTGAGGGGTCTGAGGGGGTTTCGAAAGTTTAGCTGAGAGTTTCAGAGGATTTTCGACGGGGTTTGGAGGCGTTACAGGTACGTTTTTGGGTGTTTCCGAGGGTCTCACGTGCGTTACATGGGGTCCAAGTGGATCTTAGAGGGATTTGTAGGCGTTAGGCAAGTGTTTTTGGTGGTTCAGATGCGTTACATATGGCCCGAGGGGATTTTAGATGGATTTTGGAGGCATTTCAGTAAGTTTTAGAGCATTTTTGGCGGAATTCAGAGGCGTTACGGCAGCGTTACGAAGAAGTTTTCGGGTGTTTCGAAGCGTCTCAGGTGCATTACATGGGGTCCGACGGGGTTGAGGGGAATTTTGGAGGTATGTCAGGAACTTTCAGAGCATTTTCGGCGAGATTCAGAGGCGTTGCGGAAGCGTTACGGAGGAGTTTTCGGTAATCTCGGAGCGTCTCAGGTGCGCTACATGGGTTCCGAGGGGTTTAAGGGGGATTTTTGAAGCATTTCAGGAAGTTTCAGAGCATTTCCGGTGGGATTCAGAGGAGTTGCGGAAGCGTTACGAAGTTTTCAGGGGTTTCGAAGCGTCTCAAGTGCGTTACATGGGGTCCAACGGGGTTTAAGGGGTATTTTGGAGGCATTTCAGAATGTTTCAGAGCGTTTTCTGCAGGATTCAGAAGCGTTACGAAAGCGTTACGAAAGCATTACGAAGGAGTTTTAGGGAGTTTCTGAGCATCTCATGTGTGTTACATGAGGTCCGAGAGGGTTTTAGGGGGATCTTTGAGGAGTTTCAGCAAGATGCAGAGGATTTACTGTAATGCTATTTGATTTATCCCCTGATACGACCCTGAACTGAATACTTCGAAACGCCCCTAAAATGCTATCATACGCCCCTAAAATCTCTAAGCTCCTGAAACCCCCAGAAATTCTCTGAAATTATTCTGAAATGCCGTAAAACGCCCATAAAACCCCTTGTAACGCCTTTTAGAGGCTCCTGAGATCCCCTGGATTGCCCTTAAAGCACCTTGAAACGTCCCTGAAACTCCCTAAATTTTATTGAAATACCCCTGAATTTCCCGTAATCCCATGAAAACGCCATTAAAACCTGACAGAACGCCCTTAACCTTCAGGACGCGCGCCGTTGTAAAAAGTTCAACACTGCCAAAAAACCTCGCTCATCGTATACAGCGCGAGCGCGGTGCAATTTCATGATGGCGCGCGTCCTGAAAGGTTAAAAGGCACCTCAAATCCCCTGAAACGCCCCTGGAGCCCCTTGGAACCCCCTTTTCCGGGCTCTGTGGGAACTTTATGGAAACCCCCTTAGCTGCACCTCAAATGCCCACGAGCAAGGCCTGTTCTCACTAACTTGATGCCCTCATTGATGCCCAAACCTAATTTATGCACAAATCTTCCTCATTTTATGCCTTTTTATTTAATGTATGCACCTTTTTAATTTATGCACCCCCAGCCATGTACATAAATGGAGGTTTTTAGTGTATTTTGCATAAGAAACAACGTAACAACGGTAACTATGGTAACGGCGGTCAGGGAGAGTTTTAGAGGAGGGCGTTTCAGAGGGTCTCATAGGATTTCGGCGGTGTACCAGGAGATCTCAGTGGCGCTTCAAGGGGGTCCCATGAGTATTTCAGGGGATATCAGACTCAAGCACGTCTAAGGGGGTATTCGGGTCCTCTCTGGGGCATTTCTGGGGGTATCAGATGATCTCAGGCGTCTCAAAGGGTTTCAAAAGTCGGTACAAGATCATAACTGGTCTCAAAGGGTTCCTGGGTGATCCATGGGGTCTCTGGGGCGCTTCGGGGGGCTTAGAAGCGTTCCAGGGATTTCGGAGGCGTTTTAGAGTGTCTTAGGGGTGATTCAAGGGAATCAAAGGAAATTCCGGGAGGTACCCGGAGTACTTAGGGGCTCTTCAGGGGGTCTCACAAAAACCCTTGAAGACCCTTAAAATGGCTCAAATTTCCCAAATGGAGGAGAACGTGCCTCTGGAGCCGACCTACTGATACCTGATGCCGCCTTGCATTCGAAGATCTGGTCCGTTGTCGACCGACCGTTGACGCGGCCGGTCTTGAACTCGTAAATCCGGTAAAATTTTCATTCAATGTAAAGTTCGTTCTCGCTCACTGTGCACCGGAAAATCATAGCCAAGAAGGCAGTCAAACCCTGCCGTTCAAAATTCGGTACACTTTGAGCAATATTGTTGCCATCAAAAATCACACAGGCTTACTGACAAATGGGATTTTTATTTTCCCCTGTTACATTACGCGGCCCCGTAGTACCTACTCGGCGAGATTTTCGACTGAGTGTACGTACGTTCAAACTAACGACAGCCCACTTGACACAATGACGACGACAAATGAATGGGGCTCTTTGCTTTCTCGTGGGACGCGAGACTTCATCGCCGCACCGAGTGGGTTGAGCCTAGATTAGTACGAAATTGAAACAAACCACGAAATGCGCCGCCTTGTGACTGTTTACGGCTAAAGCCGGTGTAAAACGCTGAAATGGTGCCTGCTGCCACCCGGTGGCGGCGTCCGTCGTCACTCCGAGTTTTATAGGGTCGTTTTCCAGTGTGGTTTAGTGCCACGTGCTTTCGAGCGAGGACGAAGGATAACGGGCGCCATATTTTGGGTAATCCTACCAGCCAAGGCAGCTCAGAGCGCACGAAAGGGTACCAACGCTGTATGTAGGGGTATGTGAGTGACGCAGTAGCACGAAAATATGAGCCAAATCCAATTCGGGTGAAGAAAGCTTTGCATAATCTTCGATAACGGCATACAGAAATATCTGCCTACGTACAATTTTACTCGAACAAAGTCGATTCACTTTTTGTACCTAGTTGTTGATGGTATGGTGCACTCTAGGGAATGTGAGAGCTACAACTCAAAACTAATGGCAATTCTCCGGTCTCGGCTGATGGGGTAGAAGCTCTCATTACCTTCTCCATTAAGCCGGACAATCCTGTCGTAAGGCACCACTTACGTTTTTGTTTAGGCGAAATGCACTTTGTTTGATTATTATTTCGGTAGCAAATCCCCAAAGAGCAATTCTAATAATAGAATAATTCGTATCTCCTGAATCCAGATTCTATAAGCATTCCATTGGAATTGTTTAAGGCACAGAATAGAAGGCCAAGCAGGTGAATCACCAGTAACGTGAGACGAAATTTATAGACTCTACGTGAGCTAGGCATTGAAAAGGGAGGGGGAGGACGGATTGCATCAACTGAGGAGATGACGGCCCAATTTACAGAAGTTTTCGAACTAGAGTGTTTATGTCCCCGCTCCATCCAATACTTATAAAATAATGTATAAGCCTGAACTAGCCTGTCATGGTAGTAGTATCAGTGCTGGTTCCTCAAGGTTTCCAAATTTCAGCGCCCCCTTTATTGAATATTGAATACACTAAAACCTCTTTTTGTGCATGTTATTTTCATGCACTTTTAATTTCTTCTTCTTTATGGCTCGTCGTTCGCATTGGAACTTGGTCTGCCTCTCTTCAACTTGCGTTCTTAGAGCACTTCTCAAGTTATTTTTTTATCTGTATCAACGGGATTTTCAGCCGTGGACTAGTTCATCTCGGGACCCACGCTTTATTTCCCTTCCGAAGGATAAACTCACATTTTGTGAGTTGGTCGGGAGTGGGATTCGATCCCAGGTCCTCGGCGTGATAGTAACGTGTTCTAACCATCCAACCAGGTCCGCTCCTTCCACAGTTATTAACCTTTTTCGTGCATTAGCTGACGCTCACCCCGCTGACGTTGTGCACGTTAGGTGTCATGATGACCCTAATGCACGAAGATGGTCAATTGAAAGGCTTTCTTTGCCTGTCATTGCATGAATTAGTACATTGTGCGGCAAGTACAATAATACGCTATGCCCAGGAAGTCGTATAAATTTTCCCGACCGGAACGGGAATCAAACCCGTCGTCTCCGGATTGGCGATCCGTAGCCTCAATCACTAGACTAACTAGATCCATTTAGGCGCATGTAAAATGTACGCATATCGCCTCCACTTAATCATCTTATGCAACATCTTATGCGATCACTGGTTGACTGGGTATTCTCGCAAACTAGATTCCCTCGTCAAAGCTCAAACTCAATTTATGCATACATTTCCCTCTTTTTATGTCTTTTTTAATTTATGCACATTTTTAATTAATGCAGCCCCAGCCATGTGCACAAAAAGAGGTTCCAGTGTATTGAGAGTTTAAGAATTAGCAGTTTTTCCGTGGAAACTCTCCATTAATATTTTTTTCCATTAAATTTTCTTGCAAGAATTTCTTTCAAACGATCAGTGTTGCGGTAATGAAAACCCTCGCACTAAGATTTGACAGCTGTGTTTATTCCGCTTCAAAGCTACAAATAGTCATAGTATAAGTAATGCAAATAATAATTTACCAAATTAAACTCACAATTTAGTGCTTCTTGGTTTACGAATAGGGTTAGCTTATTACAACAATTCGGTGCATATAGTGCGTTGCAACGGCAGATTCTATTGGAACAAAGTATTAGCTATGAGCAAATTTTAGGATAACAAATTCAAGGATCTTACAATTCGAGTAGTATGCAATATATTGAAAATAAACGATTTATGATGAAATTCTTAACTACCGAATCACAACCATGCCGTTCAGCATTGACACATCAATTTCTTCCTCATGTACAACGATCGGTGACAGCGTAACAATAGCGCTCTCGATGACGGCTGTCATCTATTGTCCGCTGTTGGTCTTCACCCTTTCGGCACTGGTGTAATAGACTTGCGGTAACATCCTCCGCCGGGTGCATCTTCCCATCGGGTAAGACTGCACTAATTCTCCCAACATCTAGCAAGGCTATCTTCGTCACTGGTCTTCGCAAATATCCATTAGCAGTGCGCAGTATTGCTTGACGTATCTTCCCATCTTGTCCGTGAATAACGCTTTTGACCCGACCTCGGGTCCATCCGCTTCGTTTCCCATCTTCGGTGATCAGAACCAAGTCTCCCTCTTTGATCTCCCTAACTGCTTCATCGAACCACTTCGGTTGCCTTCGAATGACTGGCAGGTATTCGCGCAACCAGCGCTTCCAGAAGGAGTTCAGTTGGTCCTGAATATCGAGAAACGTCCTCTGAAGGTCGCGTGGTTGATCAAGTATGTCATGGCTTGGTTCTTTTATTCCACTGGAGCTCCCAAGCAGAAAATGATTGGGAGTTAATGCCTCCGACTCTTCGGCGTCGAGCGGCAGGTACGTCAACGGCCGGGAATTGACCATGCTCTCAGCCTCAACTACCAGAGTCCATAGTCCTTCTTCGTCAAGCTTCCCGTCCCCGTAAGCTTCACCCATGGCAGCTTTCACAGACTGCACCATTCTCTCCCAGGCGCCGCCCATGTGCGGTGCACCTGGAGGAATGAACAGCCACTTCGTTTGTGCACTAGTAAAGGTCGATGACAATCCCCGCTCAATTTGTCCCCGTAGAAGCCTTTCCGCACCTTGAAAGTTCGTCCCGTTGTCGCTATAGAACTCTACTGGTGCTCCCCGTCGTCCGATGAATCTTCGTACCGCCGAAACACAGGATGAGGTCGTCAGGCTGCTTACAACCTCTAGATGGACAGCACGCACGGTAAGGCAAGTAAAAAGTGCTATCCATCGTTTTACGTTTGCCCGTCCCTGCTTGACCAACAGAGGGCCAAAATAGTCCAGTCCAACGTAGCTGAACGGTCGACAATAAGCAGCAAGGCGCGCTGCTGGTAGAGGAGCCATTGGAGGGATCGATGGTATTGCTTTTCGAAGTTTGCAGTACTGACAATGGCGTCCATATCGTCGAACGATCGATCGAAGTCTTGGAATTTCGAAGTTCTGGCGGATTTCGTTGACAACCGTTTCTGGATTCGCGTGCTTGTAGGCTCTGTGGTATTTGTCAACTATTAACATAGTGACCACACCGTTCTTTGGAAGGATCACCGGATACCGCATATTGTACGACACATTCTTAGCTGCTCCGATACGCCCGTTTTGGCGCATAACTCCTTGTTCATCCAACGCCGGTACTAGTTGATACAGCTTGCTTGCCTTCGAAATCGTTTGTAGACTATTCTTCTGCCTTTGGGTAAGGGTCGCCATTTCCTCCGGAAACGACGTCCACTGCTCTTGTCGAATAATAACTGCTTCTGCCGCTTGCAGTTCCTGCTGGTGAAACTCTCCAACTGCTTTAATTTGATGCGGCTTAAGGTTGTGTAGAAACCGCAACACGTATGCCACGGTTCGTTGAAGCTTCTCCCATTTTGAAAACCTTTCGAATTTGATGAGGGGTTCTACGGACACATGGTTCATCACTGGTTTGCGCAGTTCTTCCCTCTCTTGAACAGATATTGAAGGAGTTCTCGGCCAGTGTTCTTCAGGGTATGTGAGAAACTGGGGGCCAACAAACCATTGGCTCTCGGAGTGAAAGTAAGGTCCCTTGCCCCACTTGGTCCCCTCGTCAGCTGGGTTGCATGAGGACGGCACGTATTTCCATTCATCACTGTTTGTAGAATCCTGGATCTCTACCACCCGATGAGCCACAAAGGGTCGATAATTGCTTGCATCCGAATTGATCCACGAAAGAGCTGTTGTGCTATCCGTCCACAAAAATCGTTTTGTGAAGGCGATGGAGTGGTTTTCTTGAACGAATTTCAGCATTCTTGAACCGAGGACACATCCCTGCAGTTCTAGTCTAGGTATAGACATGGGCTTCAGTGGTGCCACCTTTGCCTTTGCAGCTGCTAACGAGCAATGTCCGTACCCTTCTTGGTCTGTTACACGAATGTATACCACGCAGCAGTATGCAGCAGGACTCGCGTCAACGAAAACGTGTATCTGAGCGTCCTCGTAGGTTTGTCTCGTTGCCGAATCAAAGTAACATCTCGGAGTGCGGATCGTATCTATAAACTGGATCATGCGTATCCAGTCTCTCCACCGATTGAACTGGTCGTCTCCAATTTTCTCGTCCCAGTCGATCCCTGTTCGCCACAGTTCCTGTATTAATACCTTTCCATGGATGAGGAACGTTGCGAGCAGTCCTAGGGGATCAAAAAACGTCATTACACAGCGCAGAACTTGACGTTTCGTGGGGCGTGTAGAGGTTCCTATCAGATCGTTGACCTCCTCGCTCATTTGAGTGGCGAACCGTAATTCGTCGGATTTCGTTGCCCACAGCATCCCCAGAACCCGTTCAGTTTGCTCCTTGTTGACTAAATTGATGTTCTTGTCACTTGTTACTGCTGGCTCGTCGAGAAACTCCAGGACAGCACCACTGTTGGAATTCCAGTTCCGCAGGTTGAATCCGCCGTTGCGATGGACTGTACGAACTTCCTCTGTGATCTGCTTGGCTTCATCCTCATCTTCAAAACTGTCCAAGTAGTCATCGACATAATGGTTGTCGACTATACGCTGGGATGCCCGAGGATACTGATGGGAATGTTCTTTGGCGTTTAAGTTCTTAACGAACTGCGCTGAGGCCGGTGAACAAGTGGCTCCAAAAGTAGTTACGTCCATAACGTATTGCGAAGGAGGTTGGTCAGTATCGAACCGGAAAAGAAATCTTTGAGCATGTTTATCTTCTGATTTTATCTTTATTTGATGAAACATCTCTTGTATGTCGGCACTTACCGCTATGCCAAACTGTCGAAAGCGGAAAAGTACCGAGGGGAGTGCAGTAAGCTGGTCTGGTCCCTTCAAAAGATGACTGTTCAACGACGATCCATCGACCTTTGCTGCTGCGTCCCAGATGATGCGCACTTTAGACGGTTTTTTGGGATTTGTGACAGCTCCCAATGGAAGAAACCAGACTCTCCTCGGGTCAGCACTGGCTATCTCGTCTTCTGTTGCTACGTGGGCGTATCCCTTATCCACATACTCCTGCACCTTCTGGA
Source organism: Aedes albopictus (assembly GCF_035046485.1). Classification (NCBI taxonomy): domain Eukaryota; kingdom Metazoa; phylum Arthropoda; class Insecta; order Diptera; family Culicidae; genus Aedes; species Aedes albopictus. Next base: position 262,874,438 of record NC_085136.1, on the reverse strand, counting down.
GAATTTTCAGTTTCAGACTCGGATCCTTGTCCATACGCCGTTCCAAACATTTCATCCTACTGACCGCCATGGGATAGCTGTCCGGCAGTTCCACGTAGTCCGTCCGCCACAGTAGTCCTGTCTCGTATCGTTCACCAACTCTTCGCGTCGTACTCTGCAGAAGCTGCTGGGCTCGCTGGTCTTCCACCGAAAGGATGGGTTTTGAAGATCCTGCTTCCTCTACTGCAAAAAACCGCTTCACCGACTCATGGAGTGCCTCGTTGGGGGTGCATTCACAGACATGAAAACAGTAGGCACCCTTATCTCCTTCCTTCTGTTGGCCGTAGACACACCATCCAAGTCTGGTCTTTGCTGCAACGGGGCCGGATCGATCTCCTTCGCGGACTTTCAAGGGAACGGCGAGCTGTAGGTTGTCGACTCCAATCAGAATCCTGGGTGTAGCATTCTCGTAGCTTCTCAACGGGAGATTCTTCAGATATTCGAAACGTTTAACAGCCTCGTCGTAATGGAAGCTTTGCCGCGGCAAATTGAGAGATTCAACCGTTTGAGCTCCAACTAGTTTGTACCTTTGCTGCTTATCTTCGCCGGATATGGTAATCGACACGATCTGAGAATTTTTCTCCGTTCGACATGTGTTGGCCGTCCACCGTAGACAGAGTGGCGCTGGACTCCCGGTGATACCCAACTTGGCCATCAAGTTCTCCTCGACCATCGTGACAGACGATCCTTCATCGAAGCATTCTTCTAAAGATATTCTCAAAAAAACTATTTTAGAATGTATTTTTTTTTTCATTTTTTACTTCCTTACAATTTTTACACGATTACTTCAAGGTAGATACCCCGCCAGCGATTCCTTTGAGGATTCTTAGCAAATTTATAAAACTTTTTTTTTTCTAGATTTTCATAGATTCTTGCAGGGTTTTCTATAATGATTTCAGCAAAAAATCCTTCAGAGATTCCTCCAGGTATCCCTTTGGAATGCATTCCTGTTCATGTATTTCTTTGAACATTTTTCTAGAGATTCCTGCACAGATTATTTCAGGAATACTTTCAAGATTTTTCCTTGGGTCTTCTTCAGGAGTTTCCCATGCAATTTTTAAAAAGATTCAAGATGTTTTTCAGAAATTCATTCAAATTTTTTTTCCTGGACTTCTTCAGGGATACTTTAGAAAATTCATCCAAGAATTGCTACAGAAGTTAGTACATGAATTCTTTTTGTATTTATTAAAACTTGCAATACTGATTTCAACAGGATACTGAACATCTCTTTGGGATTGGCTTTCTCAGTCATTAAGTTAAGTAAAATTCTATCTTACCTCACATGGTCAAATCAGGAAATTAATTATGATAGTTGGCGGTAGACAATACAATCCCTGAATAAGGCCACAACTGAAAGGCAGAACATCGGAAACATATAAAACACTTGTCTGGACTTAATAACTGAGGCAGTCAATCTCAATAAGTTCTGTAAAACATTTGTAAGGATTTCCTCCAGGAATGTGATCAGTTTTTATTTCCTTTTTTGTCAGAAGTTTTTCTTTGGGATTTCTCCATGAATGCTTTTAGAAATTCTTCAAGCAATTCTAACAGGGAATTCACTAGAAAAACGTCTTCTAAAGATGCAAATCCGTAAGTTATTTTTTCACAGAGGTTCGAAGATTCTTTCAGAGATTTTTCCATTTATTCCACCAGGATTTGCCCTTGGGTTTTTATTTGAAAATTTTGACAATTTGCCGCAATTCACCAAAAGATTCATCGGCCATTACTGCAGAAATAAGTTCAGAATCTATTCCATGGCATTTATTTAGAACTTTTTAAACAAATTCTCTTATTTATGTCTTCAGTTCTACTTGGTATTTTTCCAATAACTTCTTCAAAACATTAACTTTATTAAGAAGTTTCTTCAGCAGTTCTCTAAGCAATAACTTCAAGATAATTTTTTGATTCTGCAGGATTTCATTTAGAAATTTCTACAGGAAATATTTCGATGAATTTTGCGTAAATTGAAAAAAATCCTCCGGAGGCATCTCCAGGAGATTTTCCAAGCATTCTTTCAGAAAATCCTCCAGGGATGCCCCAGGAATTCAACGAGGGATTACTTCAAGAACCAGTATCTTTATCTGTAGTTTCTGCAGACATTTTTCAACAGATTTGTTCAGAAAATTGTCTACGGATTTCTCCGGGAATCCCTCCAGAAATACAGGGTTTAGGCAAAATCATCGGAACAGACAAAATTTTCACTTTTCGAAAAATGGTAAACTAGCTGTAACTTTTTGAAAAGTGCATCAAGCATTCCCATCCTCTTCCAAATTTGGACCATTGATAGACAACTAGTTCACCAACTTGCAGTAAAAATTTGAGAATGTTTGGTCCACTTTTCAAAAAATATAACAGCTAGTGATCTTTTTTTTTCGAAAAGTAAAAATTTTGCGTGTACCGATCATTTTGTGTAATCCGTGTATATTTTTTACTTTCAGAGTTCTTCCAACACATTTTCCCATGCTTTCATCTTGGAACTATTCCAGAGATAATTGTTAAGGATTTTTTGTCGTTTGAGGAAATTTTTTTCAGACAATCCTCCAGGGATTTCTTGGAAAATTCCTTTAGTGATTCTTTCAAAATTTGTACCGGTATTTTTATGTGATTTCTGGAAGAACTTCTGGAAAAAATATTAGGAAACATCAGTAACAATTCCTGCTGAACATATTCCTGTCAGAACCGCTGGAGGAATTTCAAGAAAAAATATAACATCTTGTGTGAATTCCTGCAGGAATTCATGACAGAATTTCTCAAAAACTTTTGGAAGAAACGTTGGTAAAGTTTCCTTAGGAATATATATGCTTAGTTAGATTGGCTATTTTCACCGAAAATAGCCAATCTAACTAAGCATATAAAGTATCGCGGTGATCAAACCAAGTCAGATTTCCTTAGGAATCTTCGTAAGATTATCAAAGATTTGTTGAAGGAATTTCTAAAAAAACTTCATGGAAGTACTTTTGAAGAAATTCCTTACTGAAATTCTGGAAGAAACCTCTAACATTCTGATGAAGATTCCAAAGATATTATTGAAGGAATCTGAGTGGCAATTTCAGAATGAATCGGAACAGGAATTTCTGAAAAAATCACGAATTTTTGAAAAATTCAAAAAAATGGATTCCTGTAGAAATTTAAAGATAAACTCTTAAATAAATCTCTAGATGAATGTCTGAGTAAATCACAGAAAATATATTGAAGAGAAGTATGATCGGAAGAATATTTATGAAAAACTTCCTGGATAAACACCTGAAGAGCGTCTTCGGAAAAACCCGTGGTATAATTCCTAGAAATTTTTAAAGAGAAATTCCTAGGGGATTTTCTGGAAGTATTCCTGGAGCAATCTGTGGGCGCATTTCTGTAGAAATTCCTGTAGGAACACCTAGAGAAACGCATAGATAATCTTCTTTAACCCGGGAGTATTGCATAAATAACGCAAGTATATTGACAATGCATCACTCTATACAAGGAAGTGGCGCCACTATTGTTGAATTGCGATTATAATCAGTATAATCGCAAGTCAGCAATAATGGCGCCACTTGCCACTTTGATTCAACTTTAATGGTTAATGTAGGGCAATGCATGCCAATATATGCGCTTTATTTATGCAATACGTACAGCTTGAACATCATGGTAACACATGGTTACGCACCATGAAAAATGCACGCTTGTGATACACAGTGTTTATTTATTTAACGTCAATCATTCGTAGACCGTTAGTTACATAAGTAAGCTTAGTTGTACATTTTATATTGCACTTTTCCACTTAACAATATTTATTAAGTTCACTTAACAATATTTATTAAGTTCCTTGGTTTTGAGTATTATAAAAGTATTTTTTTCAATTTTGTCCGCGTCATGGTAAGATCAATCCTTTCACAATGTTGATTATAAGTGGACATCATCTGATTTAGTGGACCGAATTTAGCGTAATTACTACGGTGAAAATCTACAGCAAATAAGTTTCTACTACGCAGTTGGCGAGTTGGAGCATATAAATTTAATTTTGACAATATACTAGACGAATCAATGCGTTGAGTGGCAACATCATTGATAAACGACACCATCGCACACTCTCGGCGCCTTTTCAATGTCTGGAGATTAATTAACAAGCAACGTGATTCATACGATGGCAGAGGCATTACAGACCAAACTAAGTTACGTAATGCATATAGTAAAAACTGACGTTGAATTGACTCTATGCGTTCTTCATATTTTTTAGTATAAGGCGACCAAACAACACAACAGTATTCTAAAATTGAACGAACATAAGAAACATAAAGTGTTTTGAGTGTATAAGGATCTTAAAAATGATAGCTAAAACGTTTTATAAAATTAAGCATGTTGCCTGCTCTATGAGTAATTGCATTATAATGATCCACAAATATTAGTTTGGAGTCTAAAACAATCCCTAGATCTTTTCTTTTCTCACAACGTGTAACATATTCGCTTCCTAATACGACTGGAAAACTTGGTGTGTTTTGTTTCCTACTGTAACTTATAATATTACATTTTTGCCTTTCTCGTACACTAAGTGTACTGGAAAGGCTATATGTTCACTCCAAAAATGACTTTTTGATAGAAGGCCCGGAGGGTCAAATCACATATACCAATCGACTCAGCTCGACGAATTGAGGTGATGTCTGTGTGTGTGTATGTGTGTGTGTATGTGTGTGCGTGTGTGTGTGTGTCTGTATGTGTGTGTACAAAAAAACTCACATCACTTTTTGGCAGTAAACCTCATCCGATTTCAATGACCGACGGTTCATTCGACGCGGAATCTGATCCCATTGTTTCCTATTGAAAATGGTTTGGATCGGTTCAGCCGTTCCGGAGATATGGCCATTTAGGTGTTCCGGAACGATACCCCAGGAAGGGACCAGATATGAAAATGCATCAAACCTATGCATGCGACACATCAAACCACGGCATTTTTGATAACCTGATGAGCGGTAAGCAGAAAAATAGTCTAAGACCATATCTGAACCGGTAGTGTTCCGGAACCGGTTCCGGGTGTCTCGCCGGAAGTGGCAAATATCAAAGTGAACCAAACCCATGCATGAAACACATCAAACCACGGCATTTTCGATAACCTGATGAGCGGTAAGCAGGAAAATAGTCTCAGACCATATTCTGAACCGGTAGTGTTCCCGAACCGGTTCTGGGCGTCCCGCTGGAAGTGGCCAAATTGAACCAATTGAACCAAACCCATGCATGCGACACATCAAACCACGGAATTTTCGATGACCTGATGGACAATGAGCTGGAAAACCATCTCAGACCATATCTGAACCGGTAGTGTTCCGGAACCGGTTCTAGGCGTCCCGCTGGAAGTGGCCAAATATACAATTGAACCAAACCCATGCATACGGCACATCAAACCACTGCATTTTCGATGACCTGATGGATAATGAGCAGGAAAACCATCTCAGACCATATCTGAACCAGTAGTGTTCCGGAACCTGTTCCGGGGTTCCCGCCGAAGTGGTTAAATCTGAAAGAGAAAAAAAACCGTACATGCGTCACATCAAATAGCGGCTTTTTAGATTACCTAATGAACGGCCAGCAAGAGTTTCGGAGTCGGTTTTGAGTGGCCGGAAGAGGCCAAATGTAAAAGTAAACCAAATCCAGGCATGTGACACATCAAATCGTGGCATTTGCGATAACCTGATGAACAGTTAGCTAGAAAATAGCCTTACGTCCTGGCTTACGTCACACTAAAGACAACTGGTAGTGTTCCGGAATTGGTTCCGAGAGTCCCGTCGAAATTGTCAAACCCTGCATGTGACACCTTCAATTTGCAGCGTTTTTGGTTAACCGAAGAGCAGTTAACAAGACAATAATGTTAGACCATATTTGGTTCAGCCGGTAGTTACCGGAATCAGATCCGGGTAGTAAAATGTAAAATTTAACCAAACCCATGGATGCGGTACATCAAATCACGACCAGTCTTGTAAACATTCGACACTTTTTTCTGCCTTCACTTCGTTGCCGCAGTCGGGTGTCAGTCGGCTTTGTTACATTCGTGCGTTATCATAACCTCTTACCTACACACAACACGAGCAGTAGAACGAAGATCAATAAACATAAGAAAGGGTCAAATCAATGTCATCTGACACGATGACATGTGTCTAATTCTAGCTTTACGCATAGATTTCCAGCCAATTCCGATTATGAATGTTAATATTAGTTTATTATTGCATGTTGCATTGAAAACGACACACAGATGGGCAACATAGCTCTTATTATGGAAGAAGACAGGAATAACAAAAGCCGAACCATCTCTCGAAGCCGCTATCGTGGTGAAGTGCATTCGTTTGACATTTTTGTTTCAAACAGTAGTTTGATTGCTTGTGTTGCGAATGTCGGAGACAAAGGAGGCCAAATATCGACGAAAAGGTTCAAATGACTGTGATCTCTAACAAGACTGATCACGACTTATCGACAACCTGATGGAAAAATAGGGTCAGACCACATTAGATTCCCGGTAGTGTTGCGGGTTCAGCTGTGGCTTCGAAAGTGGTTAGAAGTAAAAGTGAAGCAAACCCATTCATGCGATATATCAAATCACGGTGATTAGGTAAAGGTGAATAAATAGCAATAACATATTCTCAGACCATAATTGAAACAACCGGTAGTGTCATGGTCCATGACTCATGGAATCAGATCTGGCTATCCCACCGGAAATTACCAAATATAAAAATGAACCAAACTTATACATACGACACATCAGATCGAAGTTTTTTTTGATAATCTAATGAACGGTTAGCAAGAAAATAGCCTTAGATCACATTAGAGACTAGCTGTTGTGTAGCAGAACCAACATGAAAAATTAAATCGTGGCTTTGTTAAATGGCCTGATAAACATTAGGTATGAACAACAGTGACGAATAGGTCTAAGTTATCATATATGAGAACAAAATATAGACAAAACTAAAGCGATCTCATCAAATCGTACCATTTCAGATTCCTAAGGTGTAAATTTATAGCAGGATGGGTCAACGTTGAATGGAAAAATAAGAATTTGATCGCGTCAACAGAAGATGGTGGCTGTTTTAAAGAATTTTGAGCTCTAAAACTATGTAAAATATGTGTATTTGGTATGGGAAATATGTTCGGAGTCCACCAGAGTATCCAAGATAGCGGTCCAAAGTCCAAGATATTGGCCCAGTATTCAAGGTTCCTATTTTATAGGATTTTTAATTCTTGCATTATGGGCATATTTTGTATGAAAATATGTCCAGAATTCAAAACTTGTAATCAGAAAACCCAAGCTGTGTGCTGTTTCACAAGGTCTGCAATATGACTATAGTTTGAATGGAGAAGAATGCCGATCTTCGTCCAAAAATGGTAACCAGAAAATCATAAACGACATGCCAAAATTCAAAACGGCGACTATTTTATGTAATTTTAGGTGCAGAGTCCAAAAATGAATACCAGAACATCCAAGATGGTGTCTCAATGTTCAAGATGGCGGTTAGTTTAGTTGGGGTAGATATCCGGAGTCATAAAATCATGACCGGAAAATCTAAAATGACGTTTCAAAATTTTGCGGCTTCATGACACTTGTTTGGTTTGAGTTTTGGATCGTTGTCTTATATTTTCTGAATATTGGATGTTATGCTTATATAAAATGTATCCATATTGAGTAGATTTAGCAAGCAGTTTTCATTTTGTATTTATGTCAATGTCATCAACATGTCGCTCGAGTTTTGTTGAAAGGATATTTTAAAGCACGAGAAAGGCACCATCAACGCTAGGTGGATTAATTAGGGTTTTTTTACATTAAGCTCCAATAAGCTTTTGCAGCACCACATATGAAAAACTTTTATTTCATTCTGAAAAACTATGTAGTCATCGTCATTATTGATCTCCAAGAATAGCTTCATATCATCAGCGTATATAAGAATCCTCAATTTATTTAAAACAAAAGAAATGTCATTAACATATAAAATAAAAAGAAGAGGACCTAAATGTGAGCCTTGAGGTACTCCCGAAGTAACCTGAATTGGATTAGATTTTTGCTCTTTGAATTTTACTATTTGCTGACGATCAGTTAAATATGACTTAATCCAGGTAAGGAGACTTATTTCAATCCCCATTTTTTCAAGCTTGTGAATCAATATAGGAATGTCGAGTTTATCGAAGGCTTTCCTAAAGTCAGTGTAGAGTGCCTCAACATGCTTACCGCTATCCATTACATTCAATGAGTAGTTTACAAATTCCAAAAGGTTGGTAGTAGTTGAACGACCTTTAATAAAGCCGTGTTGAGCGTTTGTTATCCGATTTTTCATTTGGCCAAACATAGTTTTATTTATGATTGACTAGAAAAGTTTTGGAATATATGAGATAATCGAGAATCGAGTGACATATTAAATAACCAAAATAAAGGAGTTGTGAGCTCGATTGCTAAATTTTTCATAAATACTGGTGGAATTCCATCTGGTCCTGGCCCTTTATTGCCGTCTAAATTCTTAAGACCTAGCAAAATGTCTTGAACATTAATATGTCTAACACCAACATCTCTCGAAAATTCGGGAAAATGTGAAAAATACGCGAAATCACGAACATTGTCTGAGAAATTCGAATACGTTTCTTGGAAAAAAGTTGCAAAAAGATTGCAAATTTCTTCAGAATTATTTCCTTCTTTTTCATCTAATGTCATTTTTGATGGGAAGCTACATGATTTTAGTTATGTCTTGACGTAATTGAAGAAGTTCTTAGGACATGATTTGATTTCATTTTCTGTTTTTAGATTGTACTCAGTAAAGGCTGTAGAAATAGCAACATTAAGTTGATCACATATATCCAAATATTTCACCAAATTGGCATGATTTTCATTATTTCTGTAAGCTTTATGTGCTTTTTGCTTACGATTGTTAAGATTAATGATTTGCCTATTAAACCAAATGGGATTCTTCGAATCGAAACTTCTACGCTTCCTAATAACCGGGATTTCTTCCTGAATAATTTCCCGTAACAACTTATAAAAAACTTCAACAGCAGTTTCAATATTCTGTTGATTTTTCAAGACAGATTGTCAATTTGCCCTATTTAGTTTTTGTCTGATATTAGAATAATTTGCTCTGCTGTAATCGAAAAAATTTTCGTAAACACTTTCATCGGGGAAGTGATTTTTATGCAGAAACACAGAAAACTCGATTGCTGTATGAAAAGCCTCGTTTTTCCACAAAGGCACTAAAGACTCATTTACGCAAAAGTCTTCATGAATGTTTGTCAATAAAAAATCTAGATAACAATTTCGCCTGTTTTTAACATGATTGATTTGATTAAGACCTAGGCATGCAAACTTCTCAAAAATGAATTGTAATGTTTCATTCTCCCCTATGGACCCTATGACTGGTAAAAGGATACTCTCATTTTCAAAATCTGGAATGAAATCGACACTGTTCTGATTAAAATCACCGTAAAGGTGTACTTTATATTCGGGAGGTAGTTTAGATAGGATTTCTTCCGCTGCATGGAAGAAGACTTCGTATGTAGATTTACAAGCTTGATCTGGGGGAAAGTAAACTGTTGCAAAAATATGAATATCACCATTAAAACTCGCTTTAACCCACACATGTTCGAATTCTCTGAATTTGGGTGAGATAATGATTTCGGAATTATAATTGGAGGAGATAGCAACGAGTACTCCTCCACCCGATTTTTTCTGTGTCAAGTTTAAATCACGATCACTACGGAAAACATTATAGTTACTACCAATAATTTCTTCACTTTTAACGCTGTCATTCCAACTTGTTTCGGTTCCTAAAATAACCGAAAATGAGGAGCTTAAAATATTTTTGTGAATTTCGCTCATTTTTGATGCGCTTTTCATGCGATTAAAATTTTGACAATAAATTAGGATTTCTGTAACTGAAGAAATTAATGGTAATATGCTATTCACGTTTGAACTTGACGGTGAATTGTCATATTTAAAACTAATTACCTCTCTTTGCTGAAGAGAAGTGCTCAAGTCCAGTTCAGCTTCACCGAGTTCTAGTGTAGGATCGTTGTCAACCTTCGAAGGTTCCGTCAGTTCCATTGAAAACACGAATGGCTGCATGCACCGCATGCTTCGCAGGTTGCAGCTGATGAAGTTCTTGGTGCCATCCGGTTCGGGGGAGGTACTGCAACGGGACGCTGATGTGATTCATTCGATGGATATGGGTTTAAAATTTCTCCTCGTTTAAACTGGATTGTCGGTCGATAGCTCGTTGGCGGTCTTGAAAAACGATCCTTCCCTGCCGCAAGCAGTTCTCTATCCGATAGTAGATCACGATTCCGTTGATTATAATTAGTACGCGCATTGTAATCCCGTTGTCGGTCGGGTCTGCCATTGCCATTATTCGGGGGTGCTGGGCGATTTGATTGTTTTCGTTCATTACGTCGGGCCTGTTTCTTGCGCCTCTTAGCTTTATCAACTTGTTTCTGCTGAATTGACCGATGCGATACTCGCCTGTCGTAGTCTGTCCAATCAGCTTTCCAAATATTTTTTGAGCCAAGTTTGCGCCATCCGGAATTGTCTTGGTTAGTGGTCATTACTGCATTGAGTTCGGCATGTAGACTGGGGGAGGTATCTATAGATGCAATGTCTGCGTTAGGTGCTGGTATCATGTTCGCCGATATCGCTTTCAACTCGTTTAATATGTCAAGTTCAAACATCGGGTTACTCCGCATAGGCTCCAAAGAAGTGATGTCCAAAGTCAAAGATGACAGCTCCCTTACGTCCCTGCTCAGAGTTTTGACCTCGTCGGATAAAATTGTTACCATCGATTTCACAGCCGTAGATATGTTTTGTTTCGATGACTCACGCTCCTTATCAAACAGTGCGGTAATATGATTCTTGACAGTGTTCACGTTGCCAGTGAAACAGCTGCTTTTCGCCATCGCAAGCTGATTTTTTATATCCGTAACTAGCAGTTCCAGGCGGTCAACGGCTTCATCGATTACGCTAATGTTACTTTGTTTAATTGAGGTGCGATGAATCGCCTCCGTGTTTTTGTTGATCTGTGCCGTTAGTATTTCTTGTTGATCAACAAGTGACTTTAAATCTAAACTAGTGGCTACAATGTTTTGGCAGGAGCTGCAGCACGGCAACACGAACGATGAGGTATCCGTCCTTCTGTCCTTTTTACGAAGCGAGCATCTTTGCACATTTATGCCAATGCACGCGGGATGAAATTGACGCGAACACCCTATGCATGACCACAGAGTTAAGTCAGCGGCAGTTTCTGACAGACAAATTTCGCAGCTCATTTTAACTTACACTTGATTACACGATACGTACGACCGAAAATGAAAATGAAACGTATGCTACAATTAAAAAGGTGCGCGACCGGGAGCGATTAAAAAACGCGTCCGAAGTGATTGACGATCGATTATGATGAGTGTGAACGAAGTGCCGTTGCAGATATTCGAAGACGTGACTGCTCGAGGATTAAAGGTGGGGATACTCTTGAGATACTTCTAAAGGAATTCCTGGGAAAATCTTCCAAATCAATTCCTTAACGAGCTGGGGCTCGTGGCGTAGTGGCTACACGTTCACTTCATAAGCAGATGGTCATGGGTTCGATCCCAGCCCCGGCACTTTCGTCAGTTACTCTTCCCCCCTGAGAGCAGCTGACACTGACCCTTTTCTGAGCCCATGACTCAAATGAACCCGGATACTACAGCCACACATCAACATCCTCGTGCTCATCATTCTACCATGATAGGGTAGAACGTGAGAGCAGCGCAGCGGCAACCAGTTCGATATAGTACAATAAAAATAGAATACATTTAGGCGCTGTACAAAGTGTATATACAGTATAGTGGGTCATCGTTTATATGGAAAAATGAAAAATTCAATAGTATCCCATCAGATCAAAGCTTTTTTGATCCCATTCCAGGACCCAAATAAGTGTGCAAAATTTGGGCACGATCGGTTATGTCTACGTTTTGCGCATCGCGTTTGAAGTTTGTATGGGGTTTTACATGGGAAAACACGCTTTTTTGCATTTCTCTCATAACAAGCTCAAATTTTTCTAAAACCTTGTAACCGATAAAGTGAAAACATATTCTAGGGTATCCTGAAAAACTTTGACGAAGACCGCGAAGTGATCTTATGCTTATGAAAAAAGTTATAGCGTTGACATTGCCTGGCGAAACGGCATGATTTTGTTGCTATTGTTATTCCTTTACATGTTAAAACATAAACACATGCATGCGGTTCGTTGGTTATAACTATTTTCACAAGCATCGGATCGTCTTGCGGTCTTCAACAAAGTTTTTTAGAACATCCTAGGCTATCATTTTACAGTATCAGTTAAAAAGTTGCAGATAAACTTTTTCAACTTATGGGTAAAATATAAAAAAGTATGTTTTCCCATACAAAATCCCATACAAATTTCAATTGCAATGCGCAAAGTGTAGACACAATCGATCGTGCTCAAATTTTGCACAGACACTCAGGACCCGAAACAGAACCAAAAAAAACTTTGATCTGAGAAAATGGTTCCGATGACCCACACTAATATACAGCTTCCAATTGGAATCGCTCACGCTGTGCCCTAGTGGACAATAGAGCTGTAAAGTAGGTTAAGTGATTGAAGAATAAAAAAATAAAAATTCCTTTACGAAAACAATGATAACTGCATAGGGTTTTTATTAGTCGAGATGCTGGAGAAATTTTATAAGAAATTCTTTGGGGAATATCCAGAGTTACATAATCCTAAAGAAATTCCTGTATGACCAGTAATTCTCACAGAATTTGAATTTCTGAAGAAATTCCTGGACACATTTATGCGGACATTTGCAATGAAACACCTAGAGCAATTGGGTTTTTAAATTAAGAAAAATGTATTGATTTTTTTGATTTTATACGAAAGAGCACCTTTTTCTGAACCACCATGATTTTTTTTTCAGATTTTTAGAACTTCATTTAGGTACCCAAAATCGCTTTCGAAGAGATTTTTCGAAATCACCTTTTGACAGCTGGTCAACTGCTTGACAGCTCCGCCCAGTACAAAATGCGACGAGGGGTGATTCGACAAATCGCTCCCATACAAACTTCAAATTGATTTTTAAATAGGTTCCCGGGCACCAAAATTCATGAAAATTTGGATTTCGGCTCAGTTTTGCATGCAGATTCTGAATATGGAATTATCTCAACACCGCTAAAGAAGCCAATTGAAGGACAAATGTCTGGTGGAGTCACGTGGAAATTAGAAAAAAAAAACTTAAAGAATTTCTTTAAAAAAACACTGGAACACAGGAATTCCTTGAGAAAATTCCGGAGGATTTTTATGGACGAATCCTTTAAAAAATTTCTAAAGAAATCTTGGTGGAAAGGAATCCGTGAAATATACCAAATACACCAAAAGACATTTCTGGAGATACTTTTGGTAATATCTGAAAAAAGTGGGTATAAAAATTCTTGGAGAATTTCTGCAGAAGCTGCCAGAGGAGTTTCTGAAAGATCTTTGGTACATTTGATGACAACAATTTTGAAGGTATTTCTGGAGGAATTCATGGAGCAATTCTGGAAGGAGTTCATAGAAGATTCCTGAAAGTAATCCTTGGACAAATTTAGGGCGAAAGAGCTTAAGAATGAGATACTTTAGGCCAACAACTTACTATTCTTGAAACCCAAAAATAGTTACAGAAACCGAAAATGAATGAATTAGTCGGTAAGAATTCCTGAAGAAGTTTGTAGAAAATTTGATAAAAAATATTTTTTGGAGGATTTTGAGGAATTTTGAGCTTTTGATTTCCTGAAATAAAATCACGAACGAATTTCTGAAAAAAAATTCTATGGGAACATTTGTAGGAATCCAAGGAAGGGTTTATAAATGAGTATTTAAATTTATTTCTGAGGTAATCTCTAGAAAACTTTGGAGAAAATTCGAGGGAAAACTATTAGTTTTCTACATAAATCCTTGGAAGAGTTCCTGAAGGATTTCTTGGAGAAATCTTCCAAGGCATGCCTGGCATATGAGAACATTTGGTACATCTAATGTAAACACATGATTGTTTCTGAAAAGTTTCGGTGAAGCAAGAAAACGTCTATATGGGGTGGAAATTCCATCTACTGGGAGATAAAAAAAAACTTGGTTTTCATATACATGATTGTAATAGTAATAGGTGAACAGTTTATGTACACTTAGAATATCACTTAAAATATAAAAAACAAGCTGTACCCGGCAAACGTTGTCTTGCATATTGCGTTTTTTGACGTTTTAAGTTTCTATCCAAGACCAAGTCCCCGGTCACAAAATGTATGGAAAATCGATTTTCAAAAACTCTCAGTTTTTCCATTCCTCATAAACCTTCCTTGGATGAAAAACTAACAGAACAAAACAAAGTTGAGCCAAATCCGACGTTCCGTTCGCGAATTATGAGCGGTCCCACGTATGCCACTGCCTTTTTATACATAGATAGATGTTTTCAATGAAACTCCTCACTCCCTGTGTAGGGGGTATCGCGCCTCTTGGGCGGTGGCTTCTATATTCGTCTGTTTTCCACTACATATAACTCAGTCAATTTTGAACCAATTGTCTTGAAATGTTGTACACGGGTAGATGCTATGCCTATCTCGCCACATCCCAAAAGTTGAGTCAATTGGTTCAAATTTGACAGAGTTCTAGTGGAAAACAGACGAATATAGAAGCCACCGCCCAAGTGGCGCGATTCCCTATGGAAAGCATTTTCATCCCATAGTGGGTATTTCTTGTTTCGCCGAGACACATGAAACATTTTAGGGGGGGCTCAGAGGTGTTTCATGGGTCTCAGGGGCGTTTCATGGGATACAAGGAGATGTCAAGGGCTTTTCAATTCGCCCCTAAGACCACATGGGACCCCCTGAAACTCTTTCAGGGGGTACCATGTGGTCTCAGGAGCATTTTAACGAGGCTCTGGGTCATCTCATGGCGTTTTAGAGGTTTCCAGGAGACTTCTAGGGGACTCAGGGGGCCTGAGGGAGTCCCACGGAGTTTCCAGGGGACTCAGGGATGCTTCGATGAGTCTCCTGGAATTTCATGGAATTTCCAATTCTTCTCAGGGGCGTTTTCGGAGGTTTAGGGGGCTCCAGGGATCTCAGGGCGCTCAAGGGGGTCTCAGGGGCGTTTCAGGGAGTTTCAGGGAGAACTGCGGGATATATCAGAGTCCAAGCAACATTTTGATGACCAATTAGTCTTGTAGAGGCTTTGAAAGCCGTCATGAAACCTTGTTCCTTTTATTTTGGTTTTATGATGAAAAGAAGTAGCAATCTCTGAAAAAAATCAAGTACAATATATATATATATATATATACACTACACGAAAAAGGAAAGCTTAAATGACAGAATATGTTAGAAAAAAGAGAAATTTGCGTTGAAAAGGTTAACTGTTCTAACTACTACTATATTTGATTTTGTAATGTCCTTTGTTGTTAAGCCATTTGCGACAACCATTACCGACACTACACAGCTATTTCGGCTGATCGGGAATATTGGTGAGCATTCCCGAGTAGCCGCGTAAGAAAGGAAAACAAAGGTGCGCTCGCTAGTGCTTAAATCAAAGGTAGTACAGTCGAGTCTCTTATTAAACGAATTCCTATTAAACGGACTCCTATTAAACGAACTCCTACTAGACAGGGGTGAGCGTTATAGGAGACTAAGAGCTTATGGGATTTCGGCATTTTGGGGGTGTGGCCTATTATCTCGGGTGTGTTAAGAGTTAACGCAATACTTTCTTCGGCAAAGTTTTAGGGCTTGATAAGATCTACCATTTAGAACTTTGGTTCATATGATTAGCTGGCAATTTGGCCGCTAGAGGGACCATCAACAATTTGATGCTAAATTGCACTACAGGAACCATATCAGGTTGTCAAGCAAACGTTACGATATGCGACAGCTCATGACCCTGATAATTTGGAAGGATAGTGTCTTCGGGAAAGTTGTTGGGTACGCCATTAACTTACTGACGATGAGTTGCGAAGTTCGAAATTCCTCCACTGGGCGGCGCTAGCGACCAAGTAAATTTTCAAAACCTCATATCTCAGAATCCCGATAACTTAGGAAGTTGGTGTTTTCGGCAAAGTTGATCAGTATGACATAAACTTACATAAAAATAAACACTTGTTTCGCAATTCTGCCATTTTAGAAATCTCATAGCTCAGAATTCTGGTAATTTGCAAGTTCACTAGCGCCTCCTAGTGGCAGAATTTTGAAACAAATGTTTATTTTTATGTAAGTTTATGTCATACTGATCAACTTTGCCGAAGACACCAACTTTCTAAGTTATCAGGATTCTGAGCTATGAGATTTCTAAAATTTGCATGTTCACTAGCGCCGCCTAGTGGCAGAATTGCGAAACAAATGTTTATTTTTATGTAAGTTTATGTCATACTGATCAACTTTGCCGAAGACACCAACTTCCTAAGTTATCGGGATTCTGAGATATGAGGTTTTGAAAATTTACTTGGTCGCTAGCGCCGCCCAGTGGAGGAATTTCGAACTTCGCAACTCATCGTCAGTAAGTTATTGGCGTACCCAACAACTTTCCCGAAGACACTATCCTTCCAAATTATCAGGGTCATGAGCTGTCGCATATCGTAACGTTTGCTTGACAACCTGATATGATTCCTGTAGAGTAATGCGGGGCAAAAGTTCGCACCTAACAGACTTCACAAAATAGCTATTAAACGAAAAGAAAATAATATGGTTTTTCTTTGTTAAACGGGTCCCTATCATGTTGCCTTCAAAACGTAGTACTAGATTTTTTCGCGTTCTTTTCGTAGTTTTAGTCATACAATTTTTAATACAAGTACTCCAATGCGAACTTTTGCCCCATAGTGGGGGCAAAAGTTCGCATTATGCGGGGCAAAAGTTCGCATCTTGAGCAGCGTAGTTTATTGATGTGATGTTCATTTATTTCATGGTAATTCATGTTCGTCCTTTCACTCTAGCCATGGAATCTGTTTCTTTCTGTTCTAAGCATTACGGCCCAACTGGAATACGAACTGGTGTTCAGCTTAGGTGTACAATGTATTTAATGAAGACTTCCACAACTGTTAACTAGAAGCTGTCCTTTCCAGCATTACTGAAGTTATCAAAATACATTGTGGGGTAATCATAGAGATACGTGTTGCACAAAATACATGAAAAAAAAATCAAATATGCTGCAAAACTATTGAACGGGACCGTAATCGAATCTTATCCCCGTCAGTATGGTGATGAATTATAACTGTGAATTTACAAACTAAGCTATGAGAGACCCCGGTAAAGTAGGTGAACATAACATGACCTTCAGAAACATACGAAAAGACACGACGAGGATAACGAAGAAAATGTTTTACAATGTTTTTTTTAGCTATTTTTCATTTCTTGATTTAAAAGGGTGAACATAATGTTTGCCTTACAATCGATCTTCTTACAAAACTTAGTTCAAACCCTCTCCCGGAACGATTTCAGGGTGCATGCTACACATATTATACATATATAGTAGTTGCTATACGAAACCATCATTGCTTCAAAGATTCTGTAATTATATTGATGTACTACATTCAGAAATCTAGTGCGAACTTTTGCCCCACAGCTACTGCGAACTTTTGCCCCACCGTCAAGGTTTTAACAATGTCCCTTTCTGCAAGAAGCACTAGTAGTTTATTGTTTATTTGAGTGCACCTCTCGAACTACTATGGAATAACGATCATCTGACATCAAGAGGTTATAAGATTCTTCTTCTTCTTGTTACTACAATTTCTTATTCCAAAAAGTCCAAAAATTCTATCAAAACACCTAGAAACACATTTTTTCGCATAACTCTGCCACACCATAACGAAATCGTTCCAATTTTTGTTGACGAGTAACTGGCCTGATTATGTGTCGAACCCATATAAATTTGTTTGGGTTCTTAACTCGTGTTCAGAAAGAGACCCACTGCGAACTTTTGCCCCGTGCGAACTTTTGCCCCGCATTACTCTAGTGCAATTTAGCATCAAATTGTTGATGGTCCCTCTAGCGGCCCAATTGCCAACTAATCATATGAACCAAAGTTCTAAATTGTAGTTATCAAGCCCTAAAACTTTGCCGAAGAAAGTATTGCGTTAACTCTTAACACACCCGAGATAATAGGCCACATCCCCAAAATGCCGAAATCCCATAAGCTCTTAGTCTCCTATTAAGCGGATTCCTATTGCGCCCCCCGGCCAGTGATCTTATAAGAGTCTCGACTGTACTATACAATCCTACTCAAATAATTTTATTTCATGTCATGTCGTGTACACTCCTCGCGACACAGCCTGAGAGAAACAAATCCAAATAAACTACACTAGTTCATAAAACATTGCGAAAGTAATGAACTTCTATTAACAACCATATTTTTTATGCATAATTAAGTTCTGATATCAATCGTTCTTCAAAATTTTTTAAATAAAATAGTTTTTCAGTTTTTCTTGAAAATCGAGCTTTACAGTTTTTGAAAATATGGAATTTACTAAAATTCAAATATTATGTGTTGCAGTCATGTATTTTTAATCTTTTTGCATAAATAGAAAATTGAATATAATAGGTTTCGATCATCTGGACATTATTTTTGCATCCAATTAGTGAAATTCAAGATATTCTTGATTATATAGGCCAATCTCCTTAAATTTTAAGAAAATTTCCAAAGATTTGTAGGTATTTTTTCTCAGTAAGAAAAAAATCTATTTTTTTTCTCAACATGCATTCGAAACATTAGATGTAACAGTAAACATTTCAGCTCAATCGGAGCGTTGGTTATGAAAACAGAGAATTTCCAGAGCTTCTCAGAGGTGTTCCAAGTGGTTTTAGGGACGTTCAGGGGATTTTACGGCACACCTGGAGCGTTTCAAAGGAATCCTAGGAGATTTCTGGGGCGTGCTAACGAGATCCCAGGGGGTTTCAAGGGCCCAAGTACCAGGAAGTCTCGTCGGTGGTTTGGGGTATTTTAGAGGGCTTCAGGGGGTTCCATGGGGTTTCAGGGAGCTCCAGGGATCTCAGGGCGCTCAAGGGTGTCTCAGGGGCGTTTTAGGGAGTTTCAGAGAGAGTTGAGGGAAATGTCAGAGCCCAAGTAGCACTTCAATGATCAATTAGTCTTGTAGTGGTTTTGAGAACCGTCATGAAAACTTATACCTTTTGTTTTTGGTTTTATGATAGTTCTAAAAATCTCTTTTAGTTTACTTGACTACTATATGGTACCTGGGAGGCGTTTCGAAAGGATCCCAGGGAGTTTCGAGGGAACAACCCGCTTGAAATCCACCCTGAGATCTCTTGGTACCTCTTGAAAATCCCAGTAATGCCACAAAAACACCCTTAAGACCCGCTATAACTCCCTCGGAAACCCCTTAGACCCCTTGAAGTGCCCGGAGGTCACCATACATAGCCATAACCATCCCTGAAACCCAATAGGAACCCCTTCAAGGCCTCTGAAAACCTCTTGGAACGCCCCTGACACCTCCAGATACCCCTCTGAAACCCGATTAGACCGCCCGAAACACCTCTGAGATCTCCTGGTATCTCCCCTGAATCCTAAACTCCCTGAAAATTATGTTCTGATATCAAGGTCGTACTTTAAAAAAAAATTAAGTAGAATAGTTTTTAAGTCTTCCTAAAAATCGAGCTCTACAGTTTTTTTCAAATATGGAATTTACTTTAATCCAAATATGTTACGTTACAGTCATCGAGTTTTCAATCTTTTTGCATAAATAGAAAGCTGAATAGAATATGTTTTGATTGCCTGAACATTTTTTTTGGCATCAATTTAGTGGAATTCGAGATACTCTTGATTATATAGGCTAATCGTCTTAAATTTTAGGAAAATTTCCAAATAACAATGGAGATTTGTATTTTTTCAACGTACATTGGATACTTTAGATGTTATCGAGTTACAGAGAATCGGAGCATTGCTTACGGAAATATAGATGTAGGAAGGGAGCAACTTTGCTTAATAAAAGAAGAAAAATTGATTTCAAATCGACAGTCTTGTATGGAAGGTTGAAGTTCCGCTCTACTGATTTTTTTTACACAACAAATGATCATCAGCTTACCGAGTTCAAAAATGCTGTAAACTAGTTCTATAAGCAAGTAAAGTTAATATCCCTTGCGTTCCATGATTAAAAATAAAAACCAATTAATTCTCAAAAAAAACGCGTATTATCCCGATCTCTTCTAACAATAAGAGCATCCTTCAATGTTAGGAATCAAAAAGCAAGTTACCACCTCAGCACAATCACTCATAAAAAGCAACCCATAAAATCTATCGAGTACATGAATTGTTGCCTTCATAGTCAGCCAAAATCAAGTGCCATGAAAATGTGTTCCAACTTATCGCCATTCAATATTTGAATCTGACACGATTTATGGGCCATTATATCGGCTTTCTTCTGTGAGCACACGTTCGATTGATGGCTTTGAAGCAGCTTCTGTGTAGGTGTTTTCTCGAATTGCCCAACTTTGACATGCAAATGATGGTGACTTGTGGTGCTTCTTCGGTGATCTTCATGCTGTGTAGAACGCTGCAAACGATGAGCTTGTGGGTGTGGAAAGCAGATTTGTTGTGTCCATTCCCGAGGAAATTAATTGAAACGCATTGCGAAAGTTTTGCTTACTGAAAAAAATCAAGTATAAATCTGGGAAAGTTCGTTAATACTAGAGCAATTTTTAATGTTGATTTGCATTAATATTTAGCTCATCGCGCATTATTCTTTCGTGATACCTACAATCTTTCAGCTTGAAGTTGATAATTTTAAAACAGCTTTTGGCGATGATTAGGAGGTAGAATAAAAAGTCACCGAACACCAACCTCTGTTAAAGCGAAGACGGCTAATAACAAGACAGACAGCTCCCACCCTGTTTCAGGCGACATGGTTGAAACGCCCTCAACGATTCACAGAAACATTAAAATATGATTGTGTGCGTGTACTTGCAAATACGTACACGAAAATGGTAGCATCGCATGCACACTCATTCATGATGTTGTTCCCTGAAGTCGTTCGTGGCGCTAGTGTGCTTGTAGCTCCCAAGGTATATGGAGCAAGAGGGTAGATGTCTGTCTTGTTATTAGCCGTCTTCGGTTAAAGTCAGCTTTCCCAATTACCATCACTCTTTCGGCCTCCAGTTTCATCTCTCCGATGAAAGCATCAATGAAGATGACATTTTTTTTTCGATTATCTCCTGGCACGAGAAAAACCTTCGTTAAAAACTCCCCACCCAAAACCGATGCGCCCACCTGCTTTCAATACGAATTGAACAAATGTGACGTTCTTCTGGTGTTGGCATTGGCTGCTGGCTGCTTTTGCAGCTATAAATCAAAAGCTCTCTGTCTTCAAAGGATTGTGCTGATTCGAGAGTTCGATAGATGCCTCCGAGTTGATTAATGAAATTCAGACTCGAGTGTCGTCACCTTCGTGCGGCACTGTTGGTTGGTGATGTGTCAAGGTTATACATTGGTGAAAAGATCAGAACCGAGAAAAATGAAAATCAATAGAAGGTCGCTTATTCCGGGTGTCATCGTGAGAGTATACGTTTTTGTTCTGAATTCCATGATTGTCATTGAAAAAAGATAACACAGCGTAACAAAAAACAACTTTTGGTCTGTCTCAAGAGCAAACTTATGTGTCTCTGACAGATTTTGGGTCGCTGAATCCGAATCCGGGCTCAGATTTGCTCCAGCATGTGACAATTTTGAGCTATACCCCAATTTATAGGGCAAAATATGCGATTTTGAGCTTTTTTGACTGCAAGCCATTAAGCATGGGAATATTTTTTTCAAGCAATCAAAAGGTAAATTGGTTAAGTAACATCTAAATAAACGACTCATGCAAAATATTTTGTTCTACCAAATCTAATTTTGTAGTTTTAAGCGTAGTTGAATCGCTTAAAACTACGAAATTAGATTTGGTTAAACAAAATATTAAGCATGAGTCGTTAATTTAGATGTTAATTGACCAATTTATCCTTTGGTTGCTTAAAAAAATATTTCTCTGCTTAATGGTTTGCTGTCAAAAAAGCCCAAAATCGCATATTTTGCCCTATAAATTGAGGTATAGCTCAAAATTGTGACGTGCTGGAGCAAATCTGAGCCCGGATTCGGATTCAGCGGCCCAAAATCTGTCAGAGACACATAAGTTTGCTCTTGAGACACATTCCAGCGTAACGGGACACCGCGAGGAACTATCTTTCGTGAACAAGTGACCTCTGCAATCGAATATTATGTTCATGGCCATATAAAATCAGGCCCAGTGGGGCGAAAATTTGAAAAATCAAAATTAGGGGGCGAAGATACTGAAAAGGGGGGCGATTTTTCAATTATTGGAAAACATCAATAGTATTGAACAAGTCGAGAATGTCAACTGAATCATAAAAAACTCCCTGACATTCAAGCTTACAGTTCAAGATTTGTCCAGGGTTATAGAGAAAAGTGCTGTCACTATTAACTTAAACATCGACTTAATTTTACAGAATTATTGGTATTTATGTTGACTCTTGGGCAAAATTGATAGAAAAAAGACTGCTACACGTATTTCTGAAGGGTTTCTGTGATTCTGGAAATCTAAAAAAATATACTTGGAAACTCCTATAACGAACATTCGTGAATCGTGATTAGTTTTGTCAAAATTATGACAGGAATAGGGTTTTTTTTGGGAATTGTTGAACAAAATTGGGTTTGAACTCGTTGGCGGATATCTCTAATAAAGACAAATCAATCAATCGTTGGCGGATAGAGTTTTCAACCAATAGGATCAGACGAGTTTTGGATAACTTTTCTGATGAAATTTGTAATACAGTTTTTATATACAACTTCACATACAGTGTTTGAAAATATTTCAGAGTGGAGGCTTCTCGGAGGAATCCCAAACATAACTGGAAGTTAATTTGAAAACGTACAAAAAAACCGTTCAAATCTAGTCATTAATGCTGCATATTTACTTATTTGACATTTTATTTAAAATACAGGAAGCATTCAAATTCATACGAAGCTCGATGATTTGGATTTGGATTAGGATTTGGAGAAAAGTAACTACATTTGAAAATACAATGATATTTTTCTGAGTGGCACTTTTCCATATAACATATTTTTGTAATTATTTTCAAATTGACAAACATTGACTCTCAGATCTTGAAAAACTTCCTTTAAGAACAAAATTAAAACATGTGGTTGGGAATATCGAGTGTTCATAGGTGTCCACAGTCCGTTTTACTTCTATTAATTAATACTCTATCTACAACGGTATGAGAAGTAGGCACAAACACGATATCAATATTTATGTGAACACGATTGAAATTCAGTATGTATAATTTTTCAAATGCGGAAAAAATACGAATAAATTAATGAAAATGAGAGTGAAGCAGAATAAGATTCATTAAATGGCTCTACTAGCTTTGCCAAAGTAGCGCTTTTAAAGGCTTTAGCAAAGTTTAAGTAGCTAACACAGTTTCAGCCTTCTACTATAAAAAAATAAAATCTCACCTAGGGGGGCGAAAATATATTTTTGAAGCTCTAAGGGGGCGATACCTCCTCAAAATTTGGGAAACATTGGTGTAAAAGGTTTTGTAACAAGCTTATTAGATGTACTTCCTGATGCAATACTTGTTCTATGGGGATTTGGTTCCAATTAACTTTATATACGTAACATGTTACATTTCGTAACGGGACACCATCGCAGAAATCTTCCTTTTAAAATTTTTAAACTGAAATGCGTATATCAACTCTGTTATGGGGCCGTCCATAAACCACGTGGTCATGAGGGGGGGGGGGGGGGGGGTTCGGCTAATGACCATTTTGTATGGACAAATAAAAAAATTTGTATGGACTAATGACCACGCGGGGGGGGGGTTGAGAAGTCCCCAAAAAATGACCACGTGGTTTATGGACAGCCCCTTATGAGGTTTTGAATAATAGAGTCTTCTAGACATTTCTTCTTTGGATTGATGTGAACAAAATTGCCGAAGTGAGTTTTACTGAGAAATGTATAGTTTTGGAAATATTCTTGATTTAGTTTTGAGAGCGCAGCGTTACGCTCGCGTGAAAACAGTGTTTTGAAAATGGTGTCCCGTTACGGCTAAAGACATCTAGTTGTCGATCAAATGTTTTGCTAGATAGAATATTGGTGTCTTCGGCAATGTTTTTCAGGCAGATGATAGCTGTCCGGCAGGACACAAATAGGCCTTCAAACCCGCTCTGGCCCTATGGTGGCCATCGGATTGGGCCCTGGGGAACCTGTTTCGAGGTTTATTTAACCTTCACGTATCCGATCCCCGACAACACATTGTCAAAATGCTGGCATTTCGTCAATTTTCATCCGATTTTTTTGAAGTTGCCCTCAATTGATCATAAATTCGTGCAAGTATATTAAACTCAAGTGGTCATGCAATATCCGGAACCATTCCGGCGATATTCCGGATTGTGCAGGGGTCAGGGGATTGTCAAAATGGCAAAAAGTGATTATTTCGTGTGTTGTTGTGTTTGAACCATTGTTTTTCAGAGAAATTTTTGTTGCGAGCAGTGATACAACTTCTTTAACCAGATTTGAATAAGTTGGCCCATCCGAATCCCCGTGACAGGTTCCGCGGGGCCTCATTGGGGACACTTCTGGTTTTCAACCTAAACATGCCGTGCGACATATCAATCTTCATGATTTCGAATGACTGAGTCAGAAACGATAGACTGGAATATGTATCAACTAATATGGCCACCCCGGAACATATAGCACAGGTTCCACGGGGGTGTCATAGGGGACAATTCTGGTTTGCAACCAAAACATACCGAGCGACGTATCAATCTTCATGATTTCGAAAGAATGGGATAGAAAAAATTGACTTAAGTATGTATCAACTGACATGGCCACTCCGTAACGCCTGGAGTAGGTTCCGCGGGGGCCTCTAAAACACAATAACACACACGAAATAATTACTTTCAGCCATTTGGCAAAACAGACCTCTTCCCCACCCCCTGACTCCAGTACAATCCAGAATATCTCCGGAATGGTTCCGGATACTACATGGCGACTTGAGTGTAATAAATAAGCTCCAATTTATGATTGATCGAGGGCGACTTAAAAAAAATCGGATGAAAATTGACGAAATGCCAGCATTTTGAAAATGAGTTATCGGAGGTTGGGTACGTGAAGTTTAATTGTATCCCCAAGATTTATGGTTGTACGACGTATCTTTCTTCGCGGTTTTTCCACATTCTACATTATAATGATCCGAAGAAGATTTAATTATATCTATCGTACATTCATCCAAGCATATGTCGCATGTTGCTTTAATCCTTTATTTGAAGGCTCATGCGCCTTGGGAATAAAGGGACCAATTTCATTTGAAATAAATTTTACATTTTTCTTTTATACTAAGTTAGTTTTGGGGAACCGTTAAACTCGCCGTTTGGTCGAGGTTAGCGAGAGCAATGTTTTTGTGGAAGGGATGGGATTATGGGGGCTTTCCGTTGATATTTAGCTAACGACAATCAGTAACGATAGAAACAAACGGATTTCGAGAAGAAAAAAAAGGTTGACAATCAAAACGACAAGAGGGAGGTCGCTAGACTTTCAATCAATGGTTACTAATTTATGTAGTCACAAAAAGTAATGCATCGTCATATAAGTAAATTTTACAGGGCTGGATCACAACGTCCGAGGCCATACTGTCCCAGTCGTTAAATCGCGTTTTTTTTTGGGACATAACGTCCAAAAGATTTGATATGTCATAAAATCCTATGTGCCATCTCTTCTTGGACTTCATGGCGTATCTGCATATTCGGACGTTATGCCATGGAAAAATGCGCCATAAAGTCCTGGGACATTATGGCCTCAGACGTTATGATACTGCGCCAAATTTTACGGTGATTAACGGGGTAAAGAAGGAATATCAACCATCACTTCGGGATCTTTAAGTTTTGAACGTTGTGTGATTCTACATACCTTTTTATACATCATGGTGGTAATTCAGAGGACATGTTGAAAAGGTTATAGCATTTAAAGAGTATACTGTCACAACAAAACTTAATAAAATATCACTTGTTATACTGATCCATCAGAATACCTGCCTTTTGATGATGATTAACCTGGGCTTGTTAGGGGAATATCTGTAAATAAAAGAAAATCGGGTTAAGTACGGTTCCTTTGAATTCCACTAAGAATTTGCATCCTTTGACAGATACGTATTTCGACCTCAACTGTAAGGTCGTCTTCAGTGTCTTGTACTTGACTCGACTCAAGTACAAGACACTGAAGACGACCTTACAGTTGAGGTCGAAATACGTATCTGTCAAAGGATGCAAATTCTTAGTGGAATTCAAAGGAACCGTACTTAACCCGATTTTCTTTTATTTACCTGCCTTTTGTTTACGTAGGTTTTTCGTAGAGCTAAGAAGCGGGCTTTGTTCCAGTAGGGGCGTTACACCAAGAAGGATAATGAAAATGTATACACCCTTCCATATAATTTTATGATGATTACAGATTTTCGGTTAATTATTTGATGAAACCAAACTTATTTATCCGTTTATGAATGTTCTTAAAATTTTCATAACGGGACACCATGTCTACGTACCCATTGTAACGTTTAAGATAACGCGTCGATCAAGGTAATCCATATGTTGGAAGAAAGGTCTCCACGAGTACTAAGAGAATCCTGAAAATCATTTTTACTAAGTTCGTAATAATTTCGTTATTACAACAAATGTGCTATTTTTGTAACGGAACACCATTAAATTGCGGCAATTGCAAAAAGTGCTTAAAACATATCAAAACCCATTTTTATAAAAAGTTTTTTTTGGGTGTATAAAATTTACATTATTATACTACATTAACAAAAATAGACATAATGTTTTTGAACTTTAAGATGCAAGCAGGCATATTTGAAAATTATCAATGAAAAATTTCACTTTTCTTACATAAAATGCTATTACTTCACCTAGCTATTTAAATACGTTACCAGTCAAATTTTAAGCTAAACAAATGGTTTTCCTAAGATTGAATCTACCCTTTTTCTTGGGGCAAAACAATCACTTTTAAATGTCACACCCATGGCGTAGAAGTGCGTGGAATGTGTCTTGAGACAAAAAAAATGTTGCGCTGTGTAACTGAATGTTATGACTTTGAAATTTCAACAGCTGAAGGCTTTTGATAGTGCGATTGCGATATGGAGATTTTAAATGAAGTTTTAATATTACATAAAAGAAATTTGGCTCGTGTATGCTTGGTAAGGGCTATGGTTGATTATATTATGTAATCTCTGGATTTTATTTAAAAACTTTCATAAATCATAAAATTCATGAACTTTCTATCCAACCAATAAGTTACCACCATCTTCAAACCACCATTTATCAAACGCAAAACTGCTTTCACTGTTGTACAAAAGCAAACATTATCCGGGAAAAAGAAGTATCGATGTGATATACTGTAAGCAAACCCAACGACAATACTCCCATACCCCAAAGAAAGGTGTAAATTTTTGACTGAATTATTGCATCCATGTTGCCCAGTAGTGCTTCCTTTCGTCCCGAGGAAACATCCCGTACCGTACGTACCAACCAACGTTTGCCTTCAAACGCTCCCGAAGAAAGGAAGATATTAGTATGTCCGATCACGTACGGCCGTTTGCCTTTCACCCCATGCCTCTGATGTTCTCTGATCCTGGCTGTAAAATTCCTCCGACTCTCTCTCTCGTTGTTTGTAGGCTGTCGATACCGACTTTTTTTTATGTCTGGCAGGCGGTGGAGGTGTGGGTAGCTTAGCTTTTGACAGTCGACTCAAGTCAAACCAGAAGCCCATCATCATCGACTGGCACAGCTCTCTCCTCCCTTCCAAGTTCCTTGGCTGGGGCACGTCAAGTCGATGTAAATTCGATGTCGTAGGAAGTCAGTAGCGATTCTGGGAAGTGTTCTTGTGTGACCATTTGATATGCATCCTGGCTACCTAGCTACTTGCTACTTGGCATTTATTCATGAGAGAAGATCAACCGAACATGGTTTCGAACTTGGCCAGAGAGGTGGAGAAGTGAGTTTTTCTATGGAAA
Organism: Aedes albopictus; assembly: GCF_035046485.1. NCBI lineage: Eukaryota > Metazoa > Arthropoda > Insecta > Diptera > Culicidae > Aedes > Aedes albopictus. The sequence goes on along the minus strand of NC_085136.1, from coordinate 262,846,405 downwards.
TTTTGTTTGGATGTTTTGTGTATGATACTATACAGGATGAAGGGTAGGATATGAGGCAGACGAGTTCAACTAGATTGACTGATGTGAGATAAACTTTTGGCAATTGAGTTTCCATATGTTATACGCACTGGGAGTGTAAACCATTCTTTAAACATTTCGCTCAGTCTATTTTGAAGCTTTTTTTTATTTTGTATGCAGTAAGTTACGTATAGTATCTAGACGTGTACAACAATTCTAATCAATTGGTTTGAAATTGACTGAGCTCCAGTGAAAAAGTGCCCAAAACAGCAGCTACTGTCCAAATGTGGTTCGGCACTCTATTAAGTTGAAATAAATATGCAAATAAGTAAAAGATCAATCAAGAGCCGCAGTTTGGTACTGAGGTACTGTCGGGATTTTTTAAAGAATCTCTCAATAAATTTCTGAGCAATCCTTGCAGGATGATCTGAAGGAATCCTTGGAAGGATTCCTCAGAAAAGATCCTAAACAGTTCTGAAGGTACCTGGAGGAAAATCTGGAGGAATTCGTGCTGAAATCAAAAAAAAAAACTCCTGGAAGAGTTCTTCAGAGAATATCTGAAGAAATTAGAGACCGTACAGAAAAACAGAACATATCTTGAACATATTTATAAAAATACTATGAAATAGATTCTGGAATAGTTTCTGCAGGAAGTGTCGAAAGCAGTTTTGAAAAAAAAAACCGAATGGAAGATCTTAATAAATCCTAAGCAGTCCTTGGATAAACCTGAAAGAACTATTGGAGGAACTTTTTGAAAAATCTCTCGGGAATTTTTTAGAGTAATAACTGGAGTTATACCTGAAGAAACCACAAAGAAACCAAACGATATTTTATGAAAAAAGTTTTAGGAAAACAATCTGAACTTCTAATGGAAAACCTTCTCTGAATTCTCCTGGAATAACATATTTTTAAAGAGAAAAAAACGTTTACAGGAATTCCTGTAAAACCCCTGCAATTTTTTTTTTTTTGAGAAATTTCTAGAAGAGTTTAAAAAAAACCTCCTGCAGGAAATTCTGACAATATTTCGGGAGGAATTCTTTCAGCATGACCTAAGGTAGCATTTCTTGAACGAATTTTTTAAAGAATCCCTTAAGAAATCCCAGGAGAAATTTCAGGGATTATCCGTGGACCTGTTGCTGATTGAAGTTTTGAGAAATTTCCTGAGAAACTCATGGAAAAGTGCAAAAAAAAATTATAGAGGAATTCCTGAAACAATTCTTTTCAAGAGACCTTGCAATTTAGAAGGATACCTGGAGGAGCTTTTGTTGAAATCATTCTCGGAAATCTTTGCTGAGATAATGGAAGGACATATTCCAATAAGAATATCTCTTACGCAATAATTAAAAAGATTTAACGGTTTGCGGTTTAAAATGACTGGTGATGATTCTCCGTGGACACGAGATGTAAACCATGCTCGAGGAAGACCTGCAAGCACTCGGAGTTCAAGAGCAGCGCCACATTTGAATGTGTGTTCATTAGGGCAGTTCAGACTTCAAACATGTTAAAAATGCAAAGCTCCCATATGTTCATTACAATCCTTGGACAAAACTAGAGTCCTGTCAAATTTTCAGCCATTTCGGTGGTGATTTGATGGTGGCCCAAAAGCATTATAGGTTTATATGGGAATTACTATGAGGAATTTTCAAAACAGGTTCACCAGGGTGTAGAGCATTAATACATGAATGAAGTTATATGCTGAAAGTCAAATTGAGTTTTTTAGATCTCAATGATGAATGTTGCCGAAGACCGTAACTCATTTCAACTCACGGGACAAAAGTTATAAATCAATATTCATCCATACATGCTTGAACAGAAGACCACAGCTCGACCAACACGCTTGACACGCAATCATAGTATGCGTGTTAGCTTCTTGCACACCTTGTAAGACATCTTGTAAGGAGATGCGCATGTGAGCGAGGATTTGTTTAATATCTTATTTGCCGATGGTCGAAACAAGTTCTGGTCTGCGGCAACATTCATCATTGAGATCTGAAGAATTCAATTTAACTTTGACCCTATGACTTTATCCATGTGTGAATGCTCTCCAACGCGGAGAACCATTTTTGAAAATTGTCCATAGTTATCCTCATACAAACCTATTTTGCTCTTCGGCCACCATTAAATCACCACCGAAATGGCGGGAAATTTGACAGACTCTAGTTTTTCACCAAGGATTATAATTAACATATGGGATCTTTGAATTTTCAACGTGTTTGAAATCTGAACTGCCCTAGTGTTCACATAGTGTGTTTGATGTTACAGTCTATAGAGGGGATATCTACTGTCATTGCCAAGAACTGAAGAGCTGGTGCAGTAACCACGGTTGATTGTGTAACGTTACTTAGCAGCAGATATTGCTTTTGTTACTAGTGTAGACCTGAAGCTCTAAACTCCAAGGTAGTTTGGCTGACTTGAAATATCCTTATTCCATTAAATTATATTTTAGATTTTAGGTGCTATTATGGTGTTGTTATTTACAGCGGAAACAAATACAATTGTTCCTATAAATTTGAAGGACGTCATTACCGTACTAACAATGCTGATAGCTGACAAGTGTACCATCCAACCTCACTACAAAACCACGATCATTGAAGCACTTGGAGTAGAAGTGGCGATGGACAGCGGCGGGATACTGCTGATTGCTGTCTACCGTCCCAAACAATGCTTCAGCAGCAGCAACGGGCTAAGAAACTGACGCAAACCAGGAAGGAGTTTATTATCGCCGGCGACCTTAACGCTCGTTACGAGGCGTGGAGGAATCATCGACAGAACAGAAACGCAGACCTGCTTTTTGAGGACTCGTAGCTTGGATACTATGGACCCAACGTACATTTCGTCAGCCGGGGTTCCATCAACCCTAGACATTTTCTTGACGAATGCTGAACGCTACATCAACATTCCGGAGACGATAGGTCAGTTGAGTTCCGATCACTATCCTGTCGAGCTCAAGATCCGCAAGACACCATCAAACCGACCGAGAGGGCATCGTAAAGACTACCATCAAGTAAACTGGATCGAGTTTCAACGAAGGGTGGACCACCGCATCGACACCAGCGGTCCTTTGGCAACCGCCGAGAGCATCGACAGGATCGACAGGGAACTGGCGAGTATCCAATCGGTCATCACGGCGGCCGAGGAAGAATGTGTCCGACGTGTTCCATCAACATCCGTAAGTAACCCTATACAAATCGACTCACTAACCAACGATATTGATCACCAAGAGAAACACCATCAGACGAGGATTCCAAAGGTTAGGGAATCCTAGGGATAGAAATCTTGCAGCAAAATTGACAAAACTGATCCATGACAGAATTAGTGATTTGTAAAACAAAAAATTTCAATGTGATTTGTACAAGCTAGACTCTCGATCCTCTCCCTTATGGAAACTGGTGAAAACCCTTAAATCAAAGCCCCAACAAGTTCCTCCGTTAAAAATGAACGATGATCTGCTAATCTCTCCAATAGAAAAGTCAAAAGCCATTGCACAACACTTTGTAGCTTCACACAACCTAGGTAGTACTCTTGCTAGCCCTATGAAACCTGTGGTCCAGGAAACCATGACAACAATCAACAACACACCTTGTTATGTCCCAAATAACAAAAAGATGACCCTGGAAGAAGTTAAAACAGCTCTTAAAAACTCCAAAATATGAAAACGCCAGGGTTTAATTTCATTTTCAACATCGTCTTAAAAACTTGAGTAATCGAACCCTAACCCACCTGACTAACATCCTTAACAAATGCATGGTTATACAGTACTTTCCATCAAACTGGAAATGTGCAAAAGTAGTTCCCATACAAAACCCCGGAAAAGATCCGACGTCGCCATCTAGTTATAGACCGATTAGCTTACTGTCCTCTATGAGTAAGATTTTTGAGAAATTGATACTTGACCGTCTGTTGGAACATTTAAGCAACAATAGAATAATCCTAGAAGAACAATTCGGCTTCAGAAAGAACCATTCTACCTCACACCAGCTTCACCGTGTTTTGTTTTTTTTTCTGTTTTTATTAACGTGTATTATAACTTAAATGCTCCCAAGTAACTATTCTATTGCTGATTGGTTTTGTTTGATTTTTATTAGGGTTTTCTTACAGCAATAATTAAAACTCACAGCTTTATGACTACTTTTATGAAAGCTTTTGATGAAATGTTTTATAGTATACTTGAAGATATCCATAAAGCCAAATTTTAAGAGTAAACAAATCTCTCTGCTATGTAAACCTTCTGGCATTCATTATTACCATAATAAAACTGTTCAAACTTTCAACAGATGGCGATCCGTTCGATTTGTAACGACATCTGCTGGTGAAAAAGTAGAAACTACGACACTGTTAGGTTTATTGCGGTCATCATAAAAGTAAACTTGCTTTCGTGTTATTTTCGCTAATTATGGCCGGCGCCATATTGATCAATTAGCTGACCTTAATTGAAAATAGTTAATTTTGCTCAAATATGCAATGAACTGATAATTTTCCGCTATTTCCATAAGCATGCCCACATAAATAAACTCTCTCAGCTAAGTTTTCTTGTGATTCGAGATAGTTTTACTGAATTAACAAGTTGATTCATTTCATACCAAGATGATAATCTGCATCTTGAGCTGTCATAATTATTGTTGTAAAAAAAACAACAACAATCATCATCCCAAGTAACAATTCCATTGCTGATTGGTTTTGTTTGACTTTTATTAGGGTTTTATTACAGCAATAATCAAAACTCACAGTTTTATGACGGCTTGTATGAAAACCATTGATAAAATGTTTTATAGTGTACTTGAAGATATCCATAAAGACAGATTCTAAGAGTAAACAAAGCTTTCCGATCTGTAAACCTTCTGGCATTCATTATTACCACAATAAAACTGTTCAAACTTTCAACAGATGGTGATCCGTTCGATTAGTAACGACATCTGTTAGTGGAAAAGCAGAAACTACGACACTGCTAGGTTTATTGCGGTCATCATAAAAGTAAACTTGCTTTTGTTTTATTTTCGCTGATTATGGTCGTCGTCATATTGAAGAATTAGCTAACGTGAATGGAAAATAGTTGATTTTGCTCAAATTAACAATGAATTATTAGTTTGCCACCATTTCCATAACATTCTCACGTAAATAAATTCTCTCTGTTGAGTTTTTTTGTGGTTCGAGATAGTTTTACTAAATTGACAAATTGATTTATTTCATTCCAAGATGATAATATTCACTATTTTCGAAGCGCATTAATTTTATGATTCTGCAACCCCAATATTCACGGTAAAATTGAATGCCCATAAGCCTACCAACACAATAACTACTAAAATATTACTTTGAAATGATCGCTTTCTATTTACGAATGATGTATACTCCTGAACTTTACGTGTCATCGAAGAAACTTTTCTGCATTTTGAGCTGTCATAGTTTTTGTTGAAAAAAAAACAACAACAATCAAGAATGGAAAATTGTTCAACTAGGTTTTAAAACGGTTTTATTGCTACTCTTAATGTGGTTTGCAAAACCTCTCCGAGAGTGGTCCACTTAGCCGGAAGATGCTCTTAGAGAGGTTATCAAGAGGTTTTGATGTATAAATCAGTTTCATTGGAAGTTTTATAAAATTGGTCATGAAGATCTCTTCTAGAGTCGAATAAAACTTAAAATGTTACTTGGGCATAACCTCTTTTCGAGAATGGAAATTTGTTCAACTACACTGCAAAATATTTTTGCTGGTTATCAGCAAACTTTGCTGATTTTTGGCGTGCTGATTGCATTCAGCAATACAAATTACTGAATATCAGCAATTATTTTTCAACTTGCTGAACCATCCAGCAATTTCGACAGTTGATCAGCAAAGTTGTGCTGAAATTCAGCAAAAATGTTGATGAAATTCAGCAATTTCTTTTGCTGATTTTTGGCGTGCTGGAAGCATTTCAAAATTTTTGGTGTGTTTTATTGCTACTCTTAATGTGGTTTGCAAAACCTCTCTGAGAGTGGTCCACTTAGCCAGAAGATGCCTTTAAAGAGGTTATCAAGAGGTTTCGATGTATAAACCAGTTTTATTGCAAGTTTTATAAAATTGGTCATGAAGATCTCTTATAGAGCCGAACAAAACATAAAATGTTACTTGGGCTAATTCTACACTTCGTTCACCGTGTTGCCAAGTTCATAAAAACAAACAAATAAGTAGCCAAATCGACTGTAATGGTACTGTTAGATATAGAGAAGGCCTTCGACAATGTCTGGCATGAAGGCCTCCTCTATAAACTGTACAGGTGTAATTTTCCCATATTAATTAAACTAATTAAAACTACCTATCAAATAGGAGCTTCAGAGTGGTTTTGAGTAGCACAGCCTTCCAAACATTCGAAATTCCAGCAGGTGTTCCGCAAGGAAGCCTGCTTGGACCAGTACTATCCCGAGCAGAAGGGCATACCTTACAAATACCATGCGAAGAGCAACATGTGCTCTAATACCTAAAATTGTTATTACAGCGTTATTGTACGAAATGTTATGAGAACATCACAATAACAGTTGGAGGTATTTGAGTAGAGTTTGGTATTGATATAGTATTTGCTAGTTTAGCAGTGAAAATAACCGAAAACAAGATTTGCTATTACATCATGAAGTCATCGAACATACGAAACATTTAATAACAAGAAATGTTATGAGTTTGTTATTCAATAACTTTGGAATAACAAATACAGCAATTGAAATTTTAGGTATGTATTTATTATTGAAATAACAAGACTTGTTATTTTCCAGGTGTTATTTATACAAAATTTTGGTATTCGTTTCTGTTATTTTGCCTCTTATTACCACCTAATGAAGGGCATATCAAGATATGGTAGTATTTAAGATAAATACCTTGATATGTTATTCACTTGTTATTTTCTTCTGCTCGGGATACAACATCTATACATCCGACATTCCTCAGGCTACTGAAGGATGTCACTTATCTCTCTACGCTGATGATACCTCTATCATGGCTAAAGGTAGAAACACTAAAAGAACTGCCAGGAAGCTACAGAATTACCTAAACACAATTACAAGTAACATGCAAGTCTGGAAAATCAAAATCAATGACAGTAAAACACAATCCATTTTGTTTTCATACAATAACTCAGAAAGACTACATCCACCTCAAAATTGTAAAATACAGATAGCACAAAACACAGTTGACTGGTCAGAAGAAGTAATTTACTTAGAACTCACTTTTGACACAAAACTAATCTGTAGAACACAAATTGACAAAACAAGAACAAAATGTCAAATACTCCTGAAAAAAAATTATACAATGGTAAGTACGAACTCAAGATTATCACTTGGTCACAATCTGCGGTGTACAAACAAATAGTATTACCGGTAATATTATATGGCTCTCCAACCTGGGACAGCTGTGCTAGAATGCACAAGAAAAAGTTACAAATAATTAAAAACAAATTCTTACGAATGATATACAATTTGTCGAAATATACGAGAGTGACTACGATTCATGAAATAGCAGAAATCAAAACAATAGAAGAAAAACTTCTGGAAATTAAGCAAAAATTCATAGAAAATCGAAAATTTCAGAACATAAAATAATTTGTGGATTGTTTCCACACTAGGTTAAGAGGTGGTTAGTTTTAGCTTAACCCTTTGGAGCCGGAGGGGTCATATATGACCCCAACATAGAAACGGCTGTATAAATTCACCCATTCGATAAAACAGAATACTGTCTTCGGCCATGTTGTTGCAAAATTGAGTCCTCTATTAGGGAAAAATAGTGATATTTGAATTTGGGACTTCATTGATAACCTAGAACATTCTGAACAGCATGAAATTTGAAAAAAAAAAAACGAAATAACTGGCATACCAGTTGTTCTAAAAACTGATCTTGGATGTGGGTTTCATTTATATGTATCCATTTAGCCTTCGTTAAGAATATCAGAAGGTGTTATATATTCTGGGATGTTATAGGTGTTCCAAACTGTCCTGTAGTGAAGTCCTTCAAATCTACAAGAATAATTTTATGTATTCCGCCACAATTAATAGCATTGCATAAGCTACTGGGATCCGTGAAGCTCTTGACATTTACAATGTTATTTATTGACGCTATGCTATAGGGATATTTCAGGTCAGCCAAACTACCTTGGAGTTCAGAACTTCAGGTCTACACTCTTCACAGTATCTATATCTGTTAAACTGAAAAACACGCTACATAATCGCAGTTACCGGAGCAATCTGAAGTCTACTTTTTTTTTATTATAACCCTTTGGTTCATTCACGGTCGTCCAAACTGTTCTATAATGAAGCCCTTCAAATCTACAAGAAGAACTTTGTATTTTTACCATAAATAATAGCATAGCATCTTATGAGATCCGTGAAGCTCTTGAAATCTCAAATGCCATTTAGAGACACTATGGGAATGTTCCAGGTCAGCCAAACTATCCATGAGTTCAGAACTTCAGGTCTACACTCGTAACATCAGCTATATCTGACATACTGAGTAACGTTTCATAATCAAAAGCGGTGACTGGAAAAACCTAAAGTCTATCATATATTTTTATGAACCTTTGCGACATTGAGGGTCGTCCAAACTATCCAGAAGTTTAGCTCTTGATAGTAACAGTAGTTAGTCTCACAATGAACTTTAGGCTGTAATCTGTAATGATAGTTTTGAGATATTCCAGATCAACATCACTACTCCGGAGACCATAGCTTCAGGTCTACACTTGTGATTATACTTTAGGATCTAAATTCATGAACAGTTTGGATGACCTAGAATATCCCGAATCATCTGATACTGTCTATTAAATTTTCAGAAGACTTACTGGGCATGATAGATTACAAATCGTAGCTTTGCATAATGAAAGAAGTTACCGTTACACCCGTAGACTTAAGGATCTAAACTCAAGAACAGTTTGGATGACCTAGGATATCCCGACTGTTCTGATACTGTCCATTTACCTTCCAGAAGACTTGCTGGACATGATAGATTAGAAATCGCAGCTTTGTATAATAAAATCAGTTACCGTTACTCCCATAGACTTTAGGATCTAAACTCGAGAACAGTTTGGATGACCTAGGATATCCCGACTGATAAGGAACTGTCTACTGAACTTTCAGAAGACTTACGGGATATGATATATTACAAATCGCAGCTTTGAAAGCAGTTACCGTTACACCCGTAGACTTTAGGATCTAAACTCAAGACCAGTTTGGATGACCTAGGATATCCCGACTGTTCTGATACTGTCCATTTACCTTGCAGAAGACTCGCTGGACATGATGGATTCTAAATCGCAGCTTTGTATAATGAAATCAGTGACCGTTTAACCAATAGACTTTAGGATCTAAACTCAAGAACAGTTTGGATGACCTAGGATATCCCGACTGATCTGATATTGTTTGTTTACCTTTCAGAAGACTTACTGGACAAGATAGATTACAAATCGTAGCTTTGCATAATGAAAGAAGTTACCGTTACACCCGTAGACTATAGGATCTAAATTCAAATATAGTTTGGATGACCTAGAATATCCCGAATCATCTGATACTGTCTATTTAATTATCAGAAGACTTACTGGACAAGATAGATTACAAATCTCAGCTTTGTATAATGAAAGCCGTTACCGTTACTCCCGTAGACTTTAGGATCTAAACTCAAGAACAGTTTGGATGACCTAGGATATCCCGACTGATCTGATATTGTCTATTTACCTTTCAAAAGACTTGCTGGACATGATAGATTACAAATCGCTGCTTTGCATAATAAAATCAGTTACCGTTACACCCATAGACTTAAGGAACTAAACTCAAGAACAGTTTGGATGATCTAGGATATCCCGACTGATTTGATATTGTCTATTTACCTTTAAAAAAACCCAGATTAATCCACCTAGTGGTGATAGTGCCTTTCTCGTCGAATATGTACTCATGATGTTGACGTAAGCCGAAGTGTTCCTGAATCCTGAGAATGCTTTATTGAGAAAAGCAAGAATTTTATCAAAGCCATTATCGAATAGAACGCGGGGATGAACCAGCCTCGGGCTGAAAATCCCCATAATAAAGAGCCAATAATAATAATCGAATAGAAAAACTTATTCATGACGCATATTCCGACGTTATGTTCAACGTATAGGCAGAGCTTAAAAATATCAGAGCTCTCAGTTGACTGCTTGACCACCTTCACTCTCATTGGAGGCCAATCAATATGAAAACGATGATTACAAGCTAAGATATAACATTTTTCACAACCACAGATCACTTTGGGGTCGTCGACAAAGTTTTTTCTGTACACTTCAGGCTATATTTTATTATCGCTGATTACAAGATCCATGTAAAATTGAACAAAAAAATGCAAGCAAGTGAAATTTTATTGAATAAAAATTCAACCACATTACAGAGCGCGAGGACACAACCAGTCACATCAGAATTTTGTGTAGTAACTTTAGACACAAAAGGGGATTGAAAAAAAATGTTCAGGGTTGTTGCGATTAAATTTTAATTTTCCCATACAACGTTGACTGTAAGGATGAGTTGGAATCTGAAATGGTGTGATTTTATGAGTTCTGAGATCACTTTAGTTTTGTCATGATGAAGAGAACAATTACACATATCTATCGCTTGCTATGATTTTGCTCACTTTCGTAGTTCCGGCAAAGCACCCAAAGTTGGTTCTGTAATACTGCTGGTAGTCTCTAATGTGGTTTGAGCCTATTTTCTTGCTAACCGGTAATCAGGTTATCAAAAAAGCCGCGATTTGACGTGTGGCATGCATTAGTTTTGTTAACTTTTGTATATGGCCACTTTCGGCGGGACACCCGGAACCACAAACACTACTGGTAGTAACTTATGTAGTCTGTGCCTATTTTCTTACTAACCGTTCATCAGGTAATCGAAAAGGCCGTGATTTGATGCACCGAATGCATGAGTTTGGTTCAATTTTACATTTTACCACTTACGGCGAGACATCTGGAACCAGGACAGTACCAATTGTCCCAAATATGGCATGAAACTAGTTTCCTCTAACTGTTCACCCGATTTCCTAGAAAGCCACGAATTGATGTGTCACATGCATGGGTTTGGATCATTTCAAAACGAACATTTGAAAAGGGCCTATCTGCTTTTTGTAAACAAACATGTTTCTGTCTCTGTAGGGCCCATCTGCATCCACCCACGCACATCAACATCCTTATCAGAAAGAATGTTCTTCAAGCTATCTGTTAAGGGTGTTGATGTGCGTGGGTGGATGCAGATGGGCCCTACAGAGACAGAAACATGTTTGTTTACAAAAAGCAGATAGGCCCTTTTCAAATGTTCGTCTAGATTTTTACATTTTACCAATTCCAGCAGGACACCCGGAACCGGTTCTGGAACACTACCGGTAGTCTCTAATGTGATATGAGACTATTTTCTTGCTGATCGTTCTTCAGGTTATCGAAAAAGCCGGTATTGAATGAGCCGCACGCATGTGTTTGGTTTCCTTCCACATTCGTCCACTTCCGGTGGGATACCCGGAATCAGTTCTGGAATACTACTGGTTTTCCCTAATGTGGTCTGAGATTTTTTTTTTGTTAACCGTTCATCAGATTACCTAAAAAGCTGCGATTTGATGTGTCACATGCATGGGTTTGGTTCTCTTTTACATTTGACCACTTCCGGCGAGACAACTGCAACCGATTCCGGAACACTACCGGTAGTCTGGTTCTATTTTCTTGCTAATTGTTCATCGGGTTTTCGAAAAAGCCGCAATTTGATGTGTTGCATGCATTACTTTGGTTCACTTATGTATTTGGCCACTTCCGGCGGGACAATCGAAATCGGTTCCGGAACACCACCGGTTCAGATATGGTCTAAGACTCTCTTCCTGCTTACCGTCCATCAGGTTATCAGAAAAGCCGCAATTTGGTGTGTCGCATGCATGGGTTTGGTTCACTTTTGTATTTGGCCAATTCCGGCGCGACACTCGGAACCGGTTCCGGAACACTACCTGTAGTTTCTAATGTGGTGTGAGCCTATTTTCTTGCTAACCGTTTATCAGGTTATCGAGAAGCCGCTATTTGATGTGTCGCATGCATGGATTTGGTTCACTTTTTTATTTGGCCACTTCCGGCGGGACACCCGGAACCGGTTCTGGAACACTACCGGTTCAGATATGGTCTGAGAGTATTTTCCTGCATACCGTTCATAAGGTTATGGAAAATGCCGTGGTTTTATGTGTCGCATGCATAGGTTTGTAGCATTTTCATATCTGGCCCCTTCCTGGGGTACCGGTCCGGAACACCTAAATGGCCATAACTCCGGAACGGCTGGACCGATCCGAACCATTTTCAATAGGAAACAATGGGACCAGATTCCGCGTCGAATGAACCGTCGGTCATTAAAATCGGTTGAGGTTTACTGCCATAAAGTGATGTGAGTTTTTTGTACACACACATACACACATACATACACACACACATACATACACACAGACATCACCTCAATTCGTCGAGCTGAGTTGATTGGTATATGTGACTCGACCCTCCGGGCCTTCTATCAAAAAGTCATTTTTGGAGTGAACATATAGCCTTTCCAGTACACTTAGTGTACGAGAAAGGCAAAAACTTGATGGACATGATAGATTACAAACCGCAGCTTTGTATAATGAAAGAAGTTACCGTTGCAGCCGTAGACTTAAGGATCTTAACTCAAGACTAGTTTGGATGACCTAGGATGTCCAGAAAAAATATTCCGCTAATATTCTACTGTTTTTATACTATTGAATACCAAAACTACAGAAAAACGTAGAAAAAACTCCAGAGGAACGCTTGGAAAAAATCCGGCTTCAAAGGGTTAAGTAATCGAACAAGAAACGGTAATGCGAAAGCATTCAAAATGTAAAATGAAACCAGAAATCAAGGAAAAGCAAACTAAGAAAAAGAAAAAGACTTAAGCTGTAAGCGTAAGCAAATCAATTAAAATGTAAAAAGAGCAGTGATTGTTAAGAGAAATGGAAATAAAATTGATTGTAATTTAGAAAAAAAAAAACTCTGAAAGAGCTCTCTTCTGATAAAGGTTCCAGGGCAAATATTTCCTGTGAAGATTTCCTCAAAATTTGTTCCATTCTTGCCTAGAAAAGCACTTGTAATCAATACGTATAGTTGAGATTTCTACGGTAATAATTCTTAGGTCGGGAGTATTTCAACAGTTGCTACATAAAAATCCAATGTTTGATTGGAGGAACAAACCAAATAGTGCTTTTGAGCTAAGTTTATGATGACGAAAACGGAAGCACTTTGCTTAAGATGGGCTCCGATCCTCTAATGTCTATATAATTTTTAAAACACCTGTGATTTACAATAACACCTTAATACTTTGTCTTGATGGTATGTCATGATTTTATTATCGATTTTGAATATTAAAGCATCCAGAAACAGATTGGGCTAAACAAATTCAACACTCGATTAAACTTGAAAAAAACACATAATTTCCTAAAGGCATCAATTTTGCCCATTTTTATTTAAACCACAATTTCCCTTTCACATAAAACGCCAAAGGTGCTGATGGTTCCCACCTTCACCAGCAACAACAATAACCATCTCCCATATTTCATTGCCAGAAGCACGGCAGCAATCGATCCCCCCGAAACCGGAGAAAAAAAGAAACACATCAGCATTCATCTCTAATACAATGCCTACCCCAGAAATGGCCATCACCCCGTCGCCGTCGTCGTCGTCATCGTCGACAAAGGCCTGAAATCTAATTTGATTTTATGATTTTTTATTTCGATACAAGCGGGACCCTCGGGTCCCGGCTTCCCACCAGGTTCAAACAGCGATGGCCTTCTCCATCCCGGAATGGTTTCTAGATGTGTACCTTTGAGCCGCAGCAGTAGCGGCAGCATCGGCAGCAGGGGGAAAGGGCGGACATTCACAAGCGATACAACGGCCATAAATCACCTCCTCGGCAGCGGAGCTAAATTTCCTTTCATTCTTTGGGGAAGGAGACCGTGAGTTTCCACTTCCACACCGACGGGATGACGACGACGAAGACGAAGTCTTCGATGACATCCAGAGACGACGACGAGAGAGATCGTAAAACAAAAGGACTAATGATATGACATGGGCTTGAGAGAAAGATAAAATCTTATCGAAAATGACAGTTTTATTATCTTTCTTCGGTGCGTGCATTTGCTGCTGCTGACGCGCGGGAAGTTGCCAAGATCTGAACCAAGAGTGGAAGAAGACTTTCAGAGCGATCCGCAGCTAGTCTCCCTGGGCAAGGATTCGAGATCCATTGAGTTAGAATGGCTGTCTGTTTTATGGGGGAAATTTCCGGTTTGCAATGAGAAGGAAGTTATTGGAAAGATGTTGAAGCAGATATTTGGGAAGCTTAGAAACCGTGAAATGTGTGTGACATTTTGCCAACATCGTATATTTTAATAACTCTACGGAATACCTTAAACGGGTTTCCTAGTGGAAATTTACTCCGTCATGTGCGCTAATTTCCGTCATATCAGACAGGAAATAGCCAATAATTACAGATATTCTAATTTACCTTTGACAATGTCTCATCAGATGAAAGCAAAAACATGCAAACTATTAATAACCAGCCCAGCTCTAGAAACCGAATAATTACGCGAATTTTTACGTTACACTTTCAATTTCTCGTTTTGCGTACGACGAAGGCAACTGCTACAAACACGTCCTAAAACACCCAATATATCATCACATCAATGGTAACATGTATGAACATGTATGTATGTACATCAATGGTAACATGGTGAAGGCTGGGTTATTCAGATCCCATTGAAATCCTTCAGCCTTTGCGCATCCACTCCTATCGCTACCTCCGCGTGGCACCGGTCAGGCTGCGAGCAACCTTAGGAAAGATCGGCTAACCAAACCCGGTGGGAACTTTGGTCGTAGGCTGGCAGAGATGGGGGGAGAATGCTTCTGCAAACCTGAGCGTCTGTTCTCCAGGACGAGCGGCTCACAACCAATTTCTCTGCCATTCCAACATCGACGATGTTCTGCCAATCCGTCTCGTGCCTCTTGTACTGCGTCTCTCGAAGCACTCCTCGTCCTCCGCCGCCACAAGTGCTATGGGCATCATATCCGCTAGCACGCATGACGCGTCCTTTGACACCGCGTGCAGTATGCGCTGATGACCCTAAGGCCCATCAACCTGTGGGTCTTTCGAGCCGCTCTACGTTTCGGTTAACCGCGCTCGACCATGCAACGGCGCCATACCATAGTAGGTATGGAGACCGCTACTCTTGCGAGAAGTCTAAGCTTACTCAAGACTATTGCCGAGCTATTTGACATTATCTTCGATAGTGCCATAATCGCCATACTTGCCCACTTGCAAGCATATTCCACGTGGCTGCCAAAGTTCAGCTTGTTGTCGATCATGACTCCGAGTTGCTTCAGTAAACGCTTGGAGTTGATCTCGCACCCGCCTGTGATGATTACCCGCATGTTGTTCGGACCAGATTTATGCCCGGTGGAAGTGTGAGCCTCAATACGCCATCGTACGCCGCGTTCCATAGTACCGGGCCCAAAATTGACCCTTGTGGTACTCCCGTGGTGATGTTGTACCTCTTTTCACCTTCCTCAGTGTCTTAGAGTAGCACCCTGTTCTGGAAATAGCTCTCCAGTAGCCGGTATAAGCTATCTGGGACTCCTAAGTGGTGAATTGCGCATTCATTGGCGGCCCAGCTGACGCTGTTGAACGTATTCTTCACATCCAACGTTACGACCCCCCCCCCCCCCCCCGCGCAATAACGAATTCATCTACGCTTTCTCTGGAGCGGTATCTCAGCCGTTATATCGTTCACCGTCGATTGACCTTTCCGGAAGCCGAACTGGTTATCCGGGAGCTCAGAGTCATCTGGTTTATCGGTATAGATCATCAGCCTCGACAGAATTATTCGTTCCAAAAGTTTCCTTGAGGTATCCGCCGCGTGGCTTCCCGTGTTTGTGCAACAGAACCAATTTTTGCCTTTCCACCTCTTCGGAAATTCGCCTCAGGACATGCCTCGATGGCCGACTTGATGGCTACAGTCGGGATACCGTCCAGACCCGGAGCCTTGTTCGCTATTACGATGAGTTCATCGTTCGTCACTGGGGCTAACTCTCTTTGATCGGTTCGGCCAGGGGGTGGCAGCCCATGGTCTGATATCGTGATGCGGAAACAACGTTTCCACGATCCTCTGCAGCATCTCGGGTGAGCGTTCCGGGGGTGCAGACGTTTCTTTCGTTTTGGCCATGACACTCACCCTAGGGTGTCGTATTGGCTGCCTGACAGAGCTTTTCGAAGCACGCTCGTTGTCGTGTTTTAATGTCTTTGTTCAGTGCCAGTTTAGCCGCCCTGTAGGACTCACCCCTTTCCGCTCTACCCTCATCGGTACGACCTTTTTGCATTCTCCTCCTAGCTCTCAGACAGGACGCTCTGAGCTCGACAATTTCTGCACACCACCAGTATACCGGTTTCCATCCATTTCTAGGCATCGCGGCATGGCACGCACGGCTTCGAGTTCCGACTAGATCTTCACTGGACAGATCATCGGTATTATCCTCCATAAGCAGTCTTTCGATAAATGACGCCTTGTCGAAGCGCGAGGTCGGCTGCGTCCTCCTTCCCCCTTGTTACACCCTATATCGTACCACCAGGTGGTCACTGTGCGTGTACCCATCGTCGACCCTTCAGTCTGAGTTAGGGGTTAGAGCCGGGCTTCAGAACGTCACGACAATGATGAACTCTGCACCGTTCCTGCTGTAGGTAATTTTTTCATCTACGTTCGCGGCATGCACATTTAGTCTCGCCAGTGCCCAGCCTCTCACATTAGTCGATCGGCAACCCCACTCGATCGCCCAGGCGTTGAAGTCTCCGCCGATGACCACAGGAGTCAACCCTACTAGCGCGTTTGTCAACGCATCCAGCATTACTGAGAACTGATCCATCGTCTACCTGGGTGGGGCATAACAACTACAGTAACACACCCTATTGGTCTTCGCTATTGCGAAGCCCTGGATCGGGAAACTACCAGTTGTACAGATCACCGCTAGCTTAGTCTTATCCGCTACCCAACTCCCGTTATCGGGTGGGATGCGGTATGGATTCGATAATAAGGTGATGTCTGTACTTGACCCCGACCCTGACTGCCACATCAACTGTTGTGCGGCTTCACAGTGGCTCAGTGTTTAGCTGTGTAACCTGCATTATCGTCGATTGGTTCGACCTCCTCACGGAAATTAAGGCCCGCCCGTCGTGTGGCCCTTATTCTCCGAGCAAATTAAATATTTTGGTGCCGAGTTGCACTCCCTGGTAATGTGGCCTTCCACTCCGCACTTCCTGCAGAGTTTGCTCCTGTCGGAGCCTTTACACGCCTGCGACTTGTAATCTTTGCTCGAAGCGGGCACACCGACCAACCAACTCTAAACATGCCGACTACAGTCGTCTTGATCACCTCTCCTACTACGTAGCAATCTGCATGCCTGCCGGGACCTTCCGCAGACAATTCGATGCACTTGGAACATCTATGTATCTCGCACTGTTGCTTGAGTGTGACAGCGAGCTCCTCAGCGTCGGTGATCTCGTCCAGGTTTTTACGCTGGAGAGTTGCTTCCGCCGTTAGGGCTCTCACTTGCACTTTTTCGCCCAGTACCTCCAGTATCATCTCTCCACTCCTGGCACCATGGTCCGGTTGGCCTTCGTTTCTCTAGGGGTTGGTCTCCTACGCCTTGATTTCCCTGCCCCTTGTGCGTTTCTCAACCTACTTGGGAGCCTGGCTACTCGCGTTGGCCGTCCCCTTCTTTCGTTTCGATTTTCGACCCGTTTCTGCTGGGCGCTTCCTGCCCCCAGAAGCCGCGTCTCCCCGGCAGGTTTGGCCATGCAGCTCGAGTCGTAGGGTGATTCGACTTCTCCGCTACGGCTCCGACGAGCTGCATGGTTTCGTGCGCCATCATGGCGGTGCTAGCACAGAAGAAGCTATCCGTTTGGGTGGACCGCTCTTCCCTGCTCGCGTCAGCCACACTCTGCTCTTCGACCAGGACATCGTCCACGCCCTTGGTCAGAGCGCGCGATTTTCAGGTCCTTGTTGATGTTAGTCACACATGTTACATACGAGCGGGCACGTGTAACAGATCAGCTCGTCCAGCTGTTCGGCAATTACCAACATCTTCGGTAGCCCGCTCCTGTTTGGGTTCAGTGCCCGCCTGAGGTTCACACCGGTCATTTGTACTTCATCTGCGCCCCTCGTGCTCCACCTGTCGAACCTCTTGCTGCAGCGCCGATCAGTACTGTCATGGTCATATCAAAGCTGGTTACTCAAGGTTTCCAAATTTAAGCCCCTCACTGCACTATGGGGGATTTCCTTACAGGCAGACCGACAAAAATGTGTTCATCACATTCCATAGGATTTGTTAGTTTTCTGTAGTTGATTCGACCAAAATGTATTGTTAATGAACATTTTTAAACATTATGATCAAGTTTTGAAAAGGGCGTATTTTTTATATAGTCAAATAACTGAATATATATGAAAAGTTGGGATTAGTTTGAGTTTTTAAAATTTTGTTTTGTTTTCTGTACTTTTAATAATTAAAATATTGATGATTTACTTTGAAATTAAGTCCCAAGTGAATTTGCTTAGACTGTTTGAGAATCGTCGTTCAATCTCAAGGGGCGTTCCCGTGTGACAAAAATGTTGAACCTCCCAAGACTGCAATTAACCGCAGTATTTCGAAATCGAAATCGTTAATGTAGACCTAAAGCTTGACCAAGTACTGATTTTGGGCCTGGAAATGTTTGGAGAAAAGTTGCCGCAACAAAATTTGAATTTCATGCCGTTTTCAACTTCTTCTTCTTTTACAGCTTTTCTTTCAATTGTTAAACTATTTCACAAAACCGCATGCTTGTTGGAAAGCTTGCATAATTACCTTACCAAAGATGTATTAAAACCAATAGATGATGATGAGATTAATTAGAAAATATCGATTTGAAATTATGTGTTGTTTTTTTTTGCAAAATCGCATATTTTTAGCTTTATTCAACTTTGATGCAGAATATCTTTGTAGCCGGAGCCCGTGGCGCAAGTGGTCATGCATTCGCTTCATAAGCAGATGGTCATGGATTCGATCCCAGCCCTAGCACTTCGTTAGTTGCTCTTCCCTCCGAGAGCGGTTGGCACTTGACCCACTTCTGAGCTCTCATAGCTCTAACGGATCCGAATAATTGGATATCGGCAAAATGGCAACTCATAATGGATCCTTAATTGGACTGGAAAATGAACAGCAGCCACACATCAACATCCTCGTGCTCATCATTCTACTATGGACAGGGTAGGAAAGTGACAGCAGCACATAGGCAACCAGTTCGATATAGTAGAATTGGGATAGAATAAATTTAGGCGCTGTACAAACTGTAAGTGCAGCTGTCAGTTGTAATCGGTCTTGTAGTGCACCAGTGAAGAATAAAAATATATTTGTAACATAATAGCAACACGTTTAACGAGGAAAAAAACTATATATTTTTTTCGTTTAATAGTTGTTTTATGAGGACTGTTAGCTGTGAACTTTTGCCCCGCATTACTCTATCTTCAGCAATCACTTAGGGATCCCTTCAGAAATTTCTCAAGCATTTTTACTTGGAATTTAGAAGGTATCTTAAGTAGTTTCTACAAGGAATTCATCCCGAAATTGATCCAGAGACAACTGCACAAATTTTGTTAGGATTTTTTGTAGAATAATCTCTCCAGAAAACTATTACTGGGAATCTCCAAAGAAATAACTCTTAATGGATTAGTGATCTTTAGTGATTCTTTCAAGTATTGGTTCATCCATTTCATGTGCACTTTTAGGAAAATTTCTGAAGAAAAATCCTGGAGGAATAGTTGAAACAATTATTTTAGGAATCCCAGATGGAATGGCAGAAGATATTTCTAACGGAACCACAGAAGCAATTCCTAAAAAGAAAAACCTTGGAACTTTTGGAACAATTTGCAAAGGTACCTCTGCAGATTTTTTAGGTTTAGAGTTATTAAAAATAAACTCAATGGAAAAACTTTTGAAAAAATCTGAAGAAATTCCTAAAATTCTGAAAAAAGTCTCCGGAAATATTTTGAACTTGTCCAAGCAGGAATTTATGAAAAAAATCTCTGAAGTAATTTCCGAATAAAATTCCTGGAGACATAATTGAAAAAAATTCAGGGTAAATCTTGAAGGAATCTTAGATTGAATTTCTGTAGAACTTCATAGTGGAGCTTCACGAAAACCGTTGGTAGAATTTCTAAACAAGTTTATTGATTGTTTTCAGGAAAATTTCTTAAGAAATCTTTTGATAAATTTAAGGAGGATTTCCTAAAAATATGCCTGAAGAAATTTGCATACGTATTTATAAACGAGTTCCTGCGTAAATTCTTGGAATCTATAAAGTAATTTTTGAACAAAGCTTTGGGGGACTTCTTGAAGAAATATCTAAAAAAGAATCCTGGAGAAATTTCCGAAGATTTTTTTTGAACAAATCCAAAGAAATTCGCTTAAAAAGATTTGTAGAAAGCACTGGCGAAGTTTCCTAAAAAATCCCTATAAGTATTTCTAAAGAAACCGCTGAAAGAGTTTCTGAAAGAAGCTTCGGTGGATTTTTAGACCGGATTCCTTTAGTAATTTCTGAAGGAATCCATGGAGCAATTTGCGAAACAAAACCCTTAGAAGATGTCCTAAAGGAGTCCCTGAACAAATGTATTGAGGTGTTTCATAAGGAATTTGCGAAGGAGTCTCTAGGGAAATTTCTAATTCTCCAAATGGATTCTTGGAGCAATTTTTTGAGAAATTCTGAACTTGAGATTTTTTGAAGAAATCCGTCGATGATTTGTTGAACGCATTCTCGTACGGATTTCTGAAAGAATCTATGAAGGATCTTCTGAGGAAACCCATAGACGCTTTTCTAGTGAAATTGGATAAATTTCAGGAGGATACTCTTAAGCTGAAACTGGAAGCATTTCTTCATTTTTTTGGTTTTTTGATTTTTTATTAAAAAATGAAGCAAAATTTTCAAAATCGGTTTTCGTACACATATAGAGTATGGATCAAGGTATCTTCGGATTTTTTTTTTGGATGAAAAATGTTTTCCATTTTTTGCAGAAACCTTTTTTTTTGTGAAATTTTATTCAAAAATGGTTTTTGCAAAAACGAAAAACATTTTCCACCACGAGTTTCACCTTAAGGGACTTCTGAAAGTAATTAGCTTTAGGAATAAATTGTTTAAAACTTGGGAGAAAATATAAAGCAATCTATGAATTTACTAAAAAACAAACACTCTGGAATAGTTTCTGAAGGAATTCTTAGAGAAATCTCCTAAGGCATTCCTTGCAAAGTTTCTTAAAAACTCCCTGGCAGATTTCTTTGGGAATCACCGGAGGAGTTTCTTAAGAAATACGTGTTCCATCCCAGGAAGGACCAAGTACCAAGGAGTGACATTAACCTTCTTATCATTGTCACCCCCACCGACTTTAACACATAATTTAATTATCCTTTTTCGTAAACTGAGCGTTTGGTACGAGATGTCCCCACAAATTGTCTAAATTGTTGAATTAAAAACGCTGCACAGTAAGTCTGGCCACTTTAATGGTTGTAATGCATCTCCGATGTACTGCAATCACTATTAATGACAAGAATAATGATGGCACTAGCCATCATTCTCCAGGATTTTTTCAATGAATGGTTGTCTTAGACTAGATTAGACTAGACTAGACTAAACGAAAAACATTTTCCATTCTTGTAAATGTGTATGGAAGCATATTGTGAAAATATTGCTTCGTTTTTTTTTTTAATAAAAAATCTAAAACCAGAAAAAAATAGAAAATGCATCCAGTTTCGGGATTACTTCTGAAATTCTATTGCGGATAAATCTTATCATACATACATAAGCGTTTATTAGACTCTTATTAGTGTTATAGTATGAGGACGTTTATAAAACAACCTTGTATTTGACAGCCTTTACTATTCTTCTTATTCAACCTTTCCTAATGCCTACAAATTACCTTATCAAAGTTTTGACATCAGCTTGCTAAATTTACCGTCATACTTTCGATGGTACCATCTGCACGTACCTAGGGTTATCCGAATATAATCAAATATCAAGAATCACGAAAGCCACCTGTGTTCCACCGTCCTTTCATAAACCATAAAGGCTATCTTGCTACTGTGGAATGCTTCCCGTCCCTTTCTAAATTAAGTGCATTACTGATTAGCTGATTACACGGCAGCAGCCGCCTTCACTGTATTATCTAATTTTAGAAACGTATCCCTACGAGCTCGAAGTCGGTTGCCCGTACGCCACCGCCGCCGTCGGTCGCTATGTTCAATCATCCTTGTAGCAATAAATTCCGCAGAACCCTATTGGCCCACAGTAGGAAACCTGGTGCGGCACGTGCGTATCTGAACACAAGCACCTGATCCCGATGTCAGATCCGGACGGATTCCAGCGTGGGGGCCAGAACAACTGGCCGCGGGCGTATTTAAAATTCACTTCCCGGAGAGTAAATTTATGCAAATTAATTTTATAATTTACGACAGCTCCGGCGATTTGAGAACAAGTGTAATTCCGACGGGAGTCACCGACAACAGAGTCAAAACTGCGAATAACTTGTAGGTTGCGTAGTGTGGATGTTGCCGAACAATAACAACGGAACAGTTGGGGAATCATTTTTACACCATTTTTGAACCCTCTTGCCGAACCGCATATCACCGCACTACTGGTTGGTGACGAAGCTTCTTCTCCGTGAGGAGCACTTTGTATTAAATTTCATCTGCACGCTTCACCCCAACTGTTCATCAGAACTGTTGAATTCGTTTTTAATTTGTCCAAACAGTTTTAACAAATCCGATCCCCTTGACGGCGAAGCGGCACTTGTTCAACATCAAGTGCCGTGAAATTGTAATTCATTCCTTCTTTTCCTTGGTCCCGGTGGAACATCATCGGTGAAAGAGCAGCCAGCATCCGCTCCGCATCCCTTTCTCTGTCTGGTTGACTGTTTTATACTTATTTGCATATGAAACGAAATGCCGCGTCAGCTCACACCAAGCCTGAGCAAACGGCAACCGACAGCAGACGACGATCAAAGTATATAAATATGTACCAAGGTAAGAGATTCCCGTAAATGTCAAAAATGAGACTCACCAACACATCTGCGTTAGTTATGAAAAGTTGGTGTTTTTACACTAAAATGTCATTATTTCAGCAAAGTTTGTGAAGTTTTGTTAGTTTGGATGTTTCTAAATGCTGAAAAAATATGTTTAGAATCAATTAAAAAAAAATTGTTACCGATTTTCAAATAGCGATATTTTCTGTTTTATTGCATGGAGGTCACATTTAATCCAGTCAGATGCAATTAAATAATAGCTTCTAAGATGGGAGTGCTTAATTTCTTAAGAAAGTTTGCTAAATAGTGATGTGCCCATACAAATCAGCGCAAACTTCATAACTATTTTTTGCTTTTTTCCTTTTCTCACTAATCCGTGAATATTAGCGGGAATCTCTTACCTTGGTATTTAGATACTTTGGACGACGATGACGACGATTTGGTGGTTGGCTGGATGACAGGGATCCGGAACCCTAGGAATAAAGTAGCTACTTAACTATTTGTCATCACACAAAAACCGCGAGTGCTCTTGCCGTGTGCCGGCGCTTTTTAGGGGAAACAGTAGCCTTTTCAGTGAGTGAGTGAGTGAGTGGGGGAATCCTTTCCATTTTCCTCGGTTGTGACAGTATGCATAAACACACTCATCAGAGGGTTGGTTCGTCCGCCCTCGCCAGTCGCCACACATGAATGCGACGTCGCGTCGGATGAAACTTATCGTGACGACGACGATGAGGACACAGGCCCATGATGCTGCGATAACATGCATTATGGCAGGTTAAATTGCTGCTGAATGCGTACTTCCTAGATTGTTCGTGATATTTTGTGCCATCTCTGAAGGCTGAGAATCCTTTGAGGGTTCGAAACCGGTTTTGTGATTAGCACGTGCGATGTACGGAGGGGAACGCTAGCGCTGCCGTCGAACAAGGATTTCCGTATGCTAATTTCATTTTCATCTTTCATGCTTGGTGGCGTGAAATAAATGCTATAAGGAAAGCTATACAGTACGAACAAGTGATGTAAAATTATGACAAATCGAGTTTAATAAAAAATACTGTAATCATATATGAAATTCATGTGAAGGGATGAAAAATGTCATGAAATGCCGGCTGTTCGGGTTCGTTTGGAAGTTGACCATCAATGTTAACTTCTTTTCCCGATCAGCCTAGATAGCTGTGTAGTGTCGGTAGCGGTTATCTCATTCGGCTAAGAATAACACTACGGACCGCCTGATCCAGTGGTAAGAGTCCACTAAACAGGTGACCCCTAATTCATGGTGTTATGCGGCTTTATGCTTACCGTGCCAAAGAATGAATGGTTAGGGGGGTCTAATAAAAACCTAACCACAAACGGAGCCTGTGGAGAATTAGGGCGTCCTCCACAGTATTACGCCCATACTGCGCTAACCGGAGCAATGGTGCAGTGGACCTTGCGTTTCTCTGAGATAATCAGTTGCCCTTCTTAAGTCTCAAATTTGAGGCTAAATAAGGGCGGGGTTATTCAAATGTTGTTAATTAGCTTACATTACTGCCTATATGGGTTCGCTTAATGCGTTTTCGCCATTGGCGTTTTTCAATTAACACCGATTTGGTTGGTCGTTGATGTTTCCTTTTTGTGCTGTGATTGTGAAGAGTGTAATCCTGTCTAGTTTGGGTAGTGGCTACGACAAGGAAACCTCAGATCAATTTTCAGCGTAAAAAGCGTATGTAGCCCAAGTGGATCTACTTCAAAAAGTTCAATTTCGTAGGGTAACTTCTGTATAGGTTACCTTGTGAACCCAGCTTTGCTTTTTTCATTATAGATGAACTGTCGTGCCTCGAGCATGCTATATTTTAGAATAACGTTAACAGTATGTTTCAACCTTTCCTTATGGATGCCTTCAAGTAAGCTCTTGTTTTCAGCATCTTTTCGCTGATATTTGGCATCTGAAGTAGCTCAAACATTGATTTGAGATGCTTCACTTTGATGGAATACTTAGGTAGTACAGTTCATGGTTAACTTAACATAGAATTGCACCTAACCCAACTCTGCATGAGCAGAATTTGTCAGTTGGTTGGCTGATTGGCATGTGTCAGATGAGGACTCTCCATTTGATCTTTTTGCACTTTGGAGTGTTCCTTCGCAAACTTTGCGTATTCAGGCGTCCCTGCTCAACAAGCTAGGGAACCTGTAATAATTGGTTGCGATCACATTTTATGGATAACTCGCTTCCATTGCTGCTCCAAGAGAGTTTCATTATGGTTTTGTTATTATAACGCCCTTCATTGTGGTATACCATAGCTACTGCTTTGAAAGAAGCTTGTCCTCTGCGGTCTGTGCGGACCGAAAGAGGTATTCCTGAATAGAACTCGGACCTGTTCAAGTTCTAAATGTCTTCGGATAAACCAGTCTTTCGTATAGCTACGAATCTTTAGCTTCTACCCCGAGGATTGTAGCTATAGAATCGATTTAGTGGGCACTAAAAAGCTCTGCTTACTTCAAATCTCCTGCAGCAAATGGGGCTTTGTCCTATTTTTCTCCAGAGGGATTTGAGTTTTTCAAACATGTTTTGAACTCTTGTAGTTTTCTATTGGGTATTTTCATGGCGTGAAATTACTCTGTAGTTTTATCCCGAAAGGGTGCGCGCGTTGTAAAAAGAAGGAATAAGTTCCAGATTTATCTGGTTACGTCGTTCTTTCTGAAATGCTCGAAACTCATTGTCGATTATCACATCTGTGATGTTCGTCTGGCTAACATGCCTGTTCATGTGAACTCACATGTCTCCCAATTTGGGATGTCCACAGTGACTCTTTTACACAAAGTTGTATACGTTTTCAAGAAAGCACTCGCTCAAACGTAGTTTTTGCTTGGGTGATTTCTTGAATATTGAGGATGCTTTTGATGACGTGCCTTTCTATGTCATATTGAAAGTCGCATGACGTCGCAAGCTGCCTCCAATGAGCTATAGGCTCTTTTTACGCTTATGCGTTTTACAGTGTCCTTTTCAGGGCACTGATTAACCCCGTTGTGGTATGAGCTATGAGCTCTCGTTGCGCTTATGCGTTCATTCCCTCTTCTAGGGCACCCCTTCCTATTTCATCACCTTTCCCTTTCCCAATTCCCATCCCTTGTCCCATTCTCCCTCAGGTAAATGATGAAATAGGCTCATATGTATGGCGATGGCACAAATGTCCCAAATGGAGGATAACGTGCCTCTGGAGCCGGCCTTCTGATACCTGATACCTGATAGCGCTGCCGTCGAACAAGGATTTCCGTATGCTAATTTCATTTTCATCTTTCATGCTTGGTGGCGTGAAATAAATGCTATAAGGAAAGCTATACAGTACGAACAAGTGATGTAAAATTATGACAAATCGAGTTTAATAAAAAATACTGTAATCATATATGAAATTCATGTGAAGGGATGAACAATGTCATGATATTTTTCATTTCTATCATTTCCTGTGCGGACATTCGTCCGTAACCATCAACAATGAAAGATGCTTATGGAAAACGAATGCTGTTGCCGATAAACATTTCTAACCAGAAGCAAACAATATAGGGCACCGCAAGCCGCCATTGCTTAGATAAATTTTGATGTTTCATGGTTTTGTTGTTTACGATTTATACTTGAAAAAAAAAATGTCAGCTTTCAGTCAGACAGACAGACAGACAGACAGACAGACAGACAGACAGACAGACAGACAGACAGACAGACAGACAGACAGACAGACAGACAGACAGACAGACAGACAGACAGACAGACAGACAGACAGACAGACAGACAGACAGACAGACAGACAGACAGACAGACAGACAGACAGACAGACAGACAGACAGACAGACAGACAGACAGACAGACAGACAGACAGACAGACAGACAGACAGACAGACAGACAGACAGACAGACAGACAGACAGACAGACAGACAGACAGACAGACAGACAGACAGACAGACAGACAGACAGACAGACAGACAGACAGACAGACAGACAGACAGACAGACAGACAGACAGACAGACAGACAGACAGACAGACAGACAGACAGACAGACAGACAGACAGACAGACAGACAGACAGACAGACAGACAGACAGACAGACAGACAGACAGACAGACAGACAGACAGACAGACAGACAGACAGACAGACAGACAGACAGACAGACAGACAGACAGACAGACAGACAGACAGACAGACAGACAGACAGACAGACAGACAGACAGACAGACAGACAGACAGACAGACAGACAGACAGACAGACAGACAGACAGACAGACAGACAGACAGACAGACAGACAGACAGACAGACAGACAGACAGACAGACAGACAGACAGACAGACAGACAGACAGACAGACAGACAGACAGACAGACAGACAGACAGACAGACAGACAGACAGACAGACAGACAGACAGACAGACAGACAGACAGACAGACAGACAGACAGACAGACAGACAGAGAGACAGACAGACAGACAGACAGACAGACAGACAGACAGACAGACAGACAGACAGACAGACAGACAGACAGACAGACAGACAGACAGACAGACAGACAGACAGACAGACAGACAGACAGACAGACAGACAGACAGACAGACAGACAGACAGACAGACAGACAGACAGACAGACAGACAGACAGACAGACAGACAGACAGACAGACAGACAGACAGACAGACAGACAGACAGACAGACAGACAGACAGACAGACAGACAGACAGACAGACAGACAGACAGACAGACAGACAGACAGACAGACAGACAGACAGACAGACAGACAGACAGACAGACAGACAGACAGACAGACAGACAGACAGACAGACAGACAGACAGACAGACAGACAGACAGACAGACAGACAGACAGACAGACAGACAGACAGACAGACAGACAGACAGACAGACAGACAGACAGACAGACAGACAGACAGACAGACAGACAGACAGACAGACAGACAGACAGACAGACAGACAGACAGACAGACAGACAGACAGACAGACAGACAGACAGACAGACAGACAGACAGACAGACAGACAGACAGACAGACAGACAGACAGACAGACAGACAGACAGACAGACAGACAGACAGACAGACAGACAGACAGACAGACAGACAGACAGACAGACAGACAGACAGACAGACAGACAGACAGACAGACAGACAGACAGACAGACAGACAGACAGACAGACAGACAGACAGACAGACAGACAGACAGACAGACAGACAGACAGACAGACAGACAGACAGACAGACAGACAGACAGACAGACAGACAGACAGACAGACAGACAGACAGACAGACAGACAGACAGACAGACAGACAGACAGACAGACAGACAGACAGACAGACAGACAGACAGACAGACAGACAGACAGACAGACAGACAGACAGACAGACAGACAGACAGACAGACAGACAGACAGACAGACAGACAGACAGACAGACAGACAGACAGACAGACAGACAGACAGACAGACAGACAGACAGACAGACAGACAGACAGACAGACAGACAGACAGACAGACAGACAGACAGACAGACAGACAGACAGACAGACAGACAGACAGACAGACAGACAGACAGACAGACAGACAGACAGACAGACAGACAGACAGACAGACAGACAGACAGACAGACAGACAGACAGACAGACAGACAGACAGACAGACAGACAGACAGACAGACAGACAGACAGACAGACAGACAGACAGACAGACAGACAGACAGACAGACAGACAGACAGACAGACAGACAGACAGACAGACAGACAGACAGACAGACAGACAGACAGACAGACAGACAGACAGACAGACAGACAGACAGACAGACAGACAGACAGACAGACAGACAGACAGACAGACAGACAGACAGACAGACAGACAGACAGACAGACAGACAGACAGACAGACAGACAGACAGACAGACAGACAGACAGACAGACAGACAGACAGACAGACAGACAGACAGACAGACAGACAGACAGACAGACAGACAGACAGACAGACAGACAGACAGACAGACAGACAGACAGACAGACAGACAGACAGACAGACAGACAGACAGACAGACAGACAGACAGACAGACAGACAGACAGACAGACAGACAGACAGACAGACAGACAGACAGACAGACAGACAGACAGACAGACAGACAGACAGACAGACAGACAGACAGACAGACAGACAGACAGACAGACAGACAGACAGACAGACAGACAGACAGACAGACAGACAGACAGACAGACAGACAGACAGACAGACAGACAGACAGACAGACAGACAGACAGACAGACAGACAGACAGACAGACAGACAGACAGACAGACAGACAGACAGACAGACAGACAGACAGACAGACAGACAGACAGACAGACAGACAGACAGACAGACAGACAGACAGACAGACAGACAGACAGACAGACAGACAGACAGACAGACAGACAGACAGACAGACAGACAGACAGACAGACAGACAGACAGACAGACAGACAGACAGACAGACAGACAGACAGACAGACAGACAGACAGACAGACAGACAGACAGACAGACAGACAGACAGACAGACAGACAGACAGACAGACAGACAGACAGACAGACAGACAGACAGACAGACAGACAGACAGACAGACAGACAGACAGACAGACAGACAGACAGACAGACAGACAGACAGACAGACAGACAGACAGACAGACAGACAGACAGACAGACAGACAGACAGACAGACAGACAGACAGACAGACAGACAGACAGACAGACAGACAGACGGACAGACAGACAGACAGACAGACGGACAGACAGACGGACAGACAGACAGACAGACAGACGGACAGACAGACAGACAGACAGACAGACAGACAGACAGACAGACAGACAGACAGACAGACAGACAGACAGACAGACAGACAGACAGACAGACAGACAGACAGACAGACAGACAGACAGACAGACAGAGTTCTCTAGGAATTTCTCTAGGAATTCTACAGGAATTTGTCTAGGATCTCCCTAAGAATTTCTCTTTGGAATTCCTCAGGAACTGCTCTAGAAATTCCCCAGAAATTCCTCTAGGTATTACTGAAAACTTGTCGATTTTTCAAGGAATTTTCTCACGATTTGTTTCAGAAAGTCCTGCAGGAATTAGTTCACAATTTCACCCAGGAATTTCTCCAGAAAATTTCCAGGAATTTTTCCAGGAATTTTTCCAGGAATACTTCTAGGAGTTTCTTCAGAAATTTCTCCCTGAATACCTCTTGAAATTCCGCCAGAAAATTTCTCGTGGAAGTTCCTCTAGGAATATCTCCAGAAATTCCTCCAGGATTTTTTCCCAGAAATTCTGCTGAGATACCTACAGGGAATCTTTCAGAAGTTTCTCTAAGGGTTCCTCTGAGGGTTATTATTGAAACTCCTCTAGCGATTCTTCCAGGGATTCCTCTTCTAGTTCCCAGAAGTTAGCCAGAGATTTATCTGGGAATTCTTCCAGCGAATCCCCTAAAAATTCCTTCAGAGATGCCTCCTGGATTTCCCCAGGAATTCCTCCAACAGTTCCTCAGAAATTTCTCCAGGGATCCCCCTAGAAATTTCTCCATGAATCCTTCAGGAATTCCCCGAGAAATTCCTCCAGGATTTCCTTTGGGAATTCCTTAGTAATTTCGGTTCGGAGACATGCTGAGTGGAATGCCAAGATGTGTTCTGTAGGATGGCCGTGAGGAATTCTGAAATAACACATGGAAACATTTCATGAGTGACTCATTGAGGAAGCCGCCCAGAAATTCCGCGAAAAATCCCTGAAAGAGTTCTGATTATAATTCCGTGCGGAGTTGTGTGATTCTTTTTAAATTGGATTTCCTGACAGCTGCGGTGGTAGTCAAACCCTCGCCCCTCAGCACGATGCGACTCAATGCTTGGTGACACTAACCACACGGCTATGAAGCCACACGTGGAGGCCATGAGGAAGGTCTATAAAACTTTGAGAGAAATGGAATTCCGTGACGAAGGCAGATCGTTTTATTGCCCTTTACTGGCTATACCAGTCAGCTGGTATCCCAAGTAACAATTTCATTGCTGATTAGTTTTGTTTGATTTTTATTAGGGTTTAATAATTAAAACTCACAGTTTTATGACTGCTTTTATGAAAACCATTGATAAAATGTTTTATAGTATACTTGAAGATATCCATAAAGACAAATAATAAGAGTAAACAAAACATTCCGATTTGCAAACCTTCTGGTAACCATTATTACCACAATAAAACTGTTAAAACTCTCAACAGATGGCAATCCGTTCAATTAGTGACGACATCTGTTGGTGGAAAAGCAGAACTACGATATTTCTAGGTTTATTGCGGTCATCATAAAAGTAAACCTGCTTTCGTTTTATTTTCGCTGATTATTGTTGTCGCCATATTGAAAAATTAGCTAACGTGAATGGAAAATAGTTAATTTTGCTCAAATTAGCAATGAATTGATAGTTTGCCACCATTTCCACAATATGCTCACATAAATAAACTCTCTCTGCTGAGTTTTCTTGTGATTCGAGATAGTTTTACCAAATAAACACATTGATTTATTCCATTTCAAGATGATAATATTCACTATTTTTGAAGCGCATTAATTTTATGATTCTGCCACCCCAATATTCACGGTAAAGTTGAATGCGCATAAGCCTACCAACACAATATCAACTAAAATATTACTTTGAAATGACCGCTTCTACTTACGAATGATGTATCGTCCTGAACTTTACGTGCCATCGAAGAAGCTTCTCTGCATCTTGAGCTGTCATAGTTTTTGTTGAAAAAAAAAACAACAACAATCGAGAATGGGATTTTTTCTACTAGGTTTTAAAACGGTTTTATCGCTACTCTTAATGCGGTTTGCAAAACCTCTTCGAGAGTGGTCCACTTAGCCGGAAGATGCTCTAAAAGAGGTTATCAAGAGGTTTTGATGTATAATTCAGTTTTATTGCGAGTTTCATAAAATTGGTCATAAAGATCTCTTGTAGAGCCGAACAAAACTTAAAATGTTACTTGGGATGTCTGAAATAGACAAACTCATACTTTTTCGAAGACACAGTATCCCAAGTAACACACTTGTCATGGAAGAGTCACGGCGGCGCAGGTTTTTGTTGCAGAGAAGTCACTGTGGTTGCGCCGGGGCCCGTGGTGTAGTTGGTCACACGTTCGCTTCATATGCGGATGGTCATGGGTTTGATTCCCAGCCCCGGCACTTGCAATTTTTCGTCAGTTGCTTTTCCCCCGAGAGCAACTGACACTGACCCTCTTCTGAGCCCCATGGCTCAAACGGACCCGGATATCTGGACATCGACGAACTGCTACTCATAATGGACCCCCAATTGGACTGGAAAGGAACAACGGCCATCCATCATCATCCTTGTGCTCATCATTCTACTAGGTATAAAGTAGAAAAAGTGAAAGCAGCAGAAAGGCAACCAGTTCGATAAAGTAGAATAGAATCTAGGCGCTGTACAAAAATGTTAGTGCAGCTGTCAATTGAAATTGCTCACGTAGTGCCCCCCAGTGGACAAATAGAGCTGTTAATTAGGTTAAGTGATTAAAAAAAAAAAGTCATAGTGATTTACTTCTAATAAATAAACAGTTACTTGCTAGAAGTAAGTCACAGTGACTTCTGCTTAACAAAAAGCTGCGCCGCCGTGACTTTTCGGTGGGATATGTTTAATAGACAAATTGACAGATATTTTTTTTTTTGAAAAATAAAATACCACTTGTTTTGATGGGATTCGAACCCACGACTTCGTATCATTAGTCCGGCGCTTTAACCATCCGCGAGGGTGAAGGAGATTGACTTGTAAGCCGAAAGAGAGATAAAGTTGTGAAAGACGAACCCTGTTAGGTCGGTGCTTGGAATCCAGTTTGACTTTCTATTTCACAGAATTGTAACTTGTTCTGTGGCTTAGTTGGTGAAAGCGCCGGACTTTCGAAACGGAGTCATGGGTTCGAATCCCTTAAAAACAAGTGGTAATCGGAATTGGTAATTGGAAATCGCTTCTTTCATTTTTGCTATCCAACTTAATCGTCTGAAAAGCTACCACGATAATTAGCAGAAGCCAAATAACAAAAATTTGCCACCTACGGGATTCGAACCTACCCTCTACAAAAATGTGTCTTATCGCGCCCCATAGCCACGCCACCACACAAGTTGCTCGAGAGACTGATGAAATTTGATACATAAAAGCTACAGTCGGTGACGACGGCAATACGGAAAGGCAAACAAAAACCAATTTTTGACGCTGCAGAACATATTCTCGGGAGATACCTGGGTCTGAATTTATCGCACGTCTTTTTTCACCGACAATGCGTGTGAGAGATTATTCTATAATTGCGATCCTGATTGATAATTAAATTCCCTGTAGTCTGGCACTTCTATTTACGAAGCCACGGAAGCCACGTTGAGCTGAGGTTATTGGCATACAAGATTGACTTTCATGTATCGAAATTTAAAATACAAGGTGCTTACTTCCACAACACGATGAAAGGCGATACAGTCTAAGTTTTCTAAGGATTCGCCGTTGATCGTTTAAACATCTATTATGCTGAATTCGTGTTTTTTTTGTCCAAAATCAGGAAATGCAATCTGCAGAACCGACAGTTACCGGGGAGATTTTTCATTAGCGCGACGATCCTTAAAATTGCACGCTCACTAACAACCGGCGCACCCCCACAGTTACCTAGTCTGCGTCGCCTTAAGAAGACCAAACCGTTGCTGGCTGTGGAAAGTGGTCATTCATTATCCTGTCCTGCCTACATCATACCATTCAAATCACCATCGCTATCAATGGCCGTTTGAGGATAATGGAGAAAAAGTCGAAATGACTGCGGTTCTGCTGCCTGCCTGTGTGTCTGTGTTGTCCGTCTGGCCGTGAAATAGGGAGGGATTGTTGCCTGGCAGAACTTATTTTTTTCGCATAACTGCCTCATGTTATGTAGCATTTTCCACCTACATGGGACAGTACTGCATAGAACGGCGCCATAGACGAAAGTACCTCGTTTTCTGCATTATGGCAAATCCTTTCAACAGTGTGCCCACTTCATTTTCCCCCACTGGATGAAATGTGGCTTTGGCTAAACTCCGTACGCCCAGGTACTTAAACAGCTCATCTCCGTGCAATTTCGGCTGCCCTTCTTCTGAGCCATGGCATTGTTGTGTCAGACCCATCCGAACTTCCTGATGCTAGTCACAACAGGAGTTCTAAATTGGATTGGACCGAATCTGCCGATAAGGATGGAATGTAATTAATTTCAGATTTATGCATTGAACCTTCGTTATGAAACTTTTTTCCCCCTTCATAGAAGTTTGATATTCGAAACGTACGTTAGGTACCTGTTGTCATGGCATCTCCCCATCATCTCCGGTGCAAACACACTCCCTGCGGTTTGGTTCATGTAGCAACTTTTGAAGCTCTTCGGCTGACGACGACATCGCCATCATCGTCGTTGGTTTGTATTCATCATCCGCTCGCTCAGTTGCACAGCCTGTAATTATTTATGATTACTTCTTTCGCCAGCAATTTCGTCCCACTTCTTCCGGTTCCGAGATCCGAGATCCGAGATCCAAGCTGCTAAGCAGATTGTCGTCCCGGCGGGTGGAAGAGGTTTTTCTACCACCTACTTGAGAGCACATGTAATCTCCTAGCACTCCGGCAGAGCAGTGGCAAACGAAACAGGACAAGGCTTCTTCCATCATCACTCGGGCGGGCTCGCTGCACAAGCACAACTCATTTTCGCCTTTGCTCTGTGAGGCGCAGCGATGAAAATGATGATAATGAGTAAGATGAGCATAATGTGGTCCTCCGTTCCTTACATGTGACGATGGGGCCGAGCGCAACCGGAAGACGGAGGTTGTTCGTGTAGCCGAGATGACACGGGAACACTCTACCGGCTATCCTCAGGATAGCTGCCAGAGCCTGTGGCTGCTGAAGAGGACATCCAACCCTCACCCAACTCTCGGTGTAATTAAAAGTCGGTAGGATTCTACTTCGTCGAACACAGGGAATAGAAAGCGAATCCTAATGGGATGGGACGGGTGTTGATTACTGTCTGTTTCACCAAGCAGCACCGTCAACGATGGACAGCGAAATGAGACGTGTTCTTGACAGGAAGCTCAACGCCAACCAACAACTGTCCCCAAGGCTCGTGTCGTAATTTGTCCGCCTGGGTCCTCTGTCAGTATGTGAATGAATGACGATAACGCTGGATGGCTCTGGTGATTACGATTAGAGAGGCTGCCACATCACAAGAATGGGTGATGATGACGCTGTTGGAACAGACCAAAAGAGTTTTATCGGACGGGACGGGTAATGGGATGCATGTAACGACGTGGTGTACTTGTCACAGCCAAGTGGCCACGAATGTGCGGATTTAATTGAAATTTGGCTGAACAGTTTACCTTACTAATCATTCTCTGCGCTTAAATCTGCGGATATGTACTTTCCGACGATTTTGAGCGGATTTTGGGAATACAGTTAACAGATTCAGTATCGGTACATTCGATGTTTGCGGTTTATAATTCGGGCTTGGTGGCCTCACAACTGGATCTCGAATACTGGGCTCCGATGATGGTAACGCCCACAGGAAACTTCAACCTCAAAACCTCGTCGTACATGGCATTCCATAACAACGGCCCGGCTAGGAACCTTGCGGTACTCCTGAGGTCATGTGAAAGCACTTTCGACCCACCTCTATAATGTAAATTAGTAACTTGATAGTACATAAGTAACGTCCGAGAATACTGTACAGGTACTCGGATATCCCCAGACTTCTGCACGGTTCACTTCTGCACAGTAGCGAATTCCGCTCCTCTTATTCTGGAGCGATATCTCGGCGATCTTTGTAACCAACAAGATAGCGTCTACAGTTGACCTTCCCTTCCGGAAGCCGAACTAGTTGCTCAAGATACAATTTAAACCTTCGATGTACCTCAACATTCTGTTGAGGATGATATTTTCGAGCACCTCCCCACCGTGTCGTCAATATCGTCTATATGTCACTGGGTCTCCAGGTGGTTTCTCCGCCTTTGGCAATAGTCCAGGCTCTGCCACTCCCAAAACACCCTCATCCAGGCATTTCTGCATAGCAAACCTGAACATCTCGGGAGACTTTTGTGGCCCA
This sequence comes from Aedes albopictus, assembly GCF_035046485.1. NCBI lineage: Eukaryota > Metazoa > Arthropoda > Insecta > Diptera > Culicidae > Aedes > Aedes albopictus. Next base: position 262,810,181 of record NC_085136.1, on the reverse strand, counting down.
GTTCAGAACTCCGTTCAGACCTCATCGATGAAAGGGTCATCGCCAGCTCCAGTCCCGGCAGTCCTACAAAAGGAAGCCAAGGACTAGGATCATGCCGTGGAAAAGCCCTCGATGATCCCCTCCAAAATCTCGGAAGATTGCTCTGTAGGAGCCATTACACCTCTCGTCTTGACCATCGCGATCCTGTTGGCATCACCCCACGGTTTTGTATTGGCACTCTGACAGACACCCTTGAAGCAGGTCTTTTGCTTGCCCTTATCGCGGTTTTCAGCGCTGCTTTTGCAGCAGCGAACATCACTTGTCGTTTGATTCGCTCTTCCTCAGATCGTGCTAGCCATTGTCAACTGCCCAGTATGAACTACTTGTTAGGCCAGGACTACAAAAAATAACGTCGATGATCGACTCCGCTCCGTTTCGGCTAAAGGTACATTAACCAAACCGACATCCAGTATGGCTAGTGTCTCTAGCAGAACCTGAACCCGCTGATTCGTTAAACGGTTTCCTCGTTCCACGTCCCATTCATTGAAGTCGCCCGCTATTACCACCGCTCTTAGCTCTGTATTTTTTTTTTCATTTATTTAGTTAACCCGGGAGCGGTCGCGTCGTGTACTGAGTACACGCACCATGAAAAATACACGCTTGTGGTACACAGCGTGAGCGTGGTGCCGTTGCAGGTAGTCAAAGACGCGACTGCTCGAGGGTTAACATCAAATTCATGATAATACTGAATCAACAATTTGCCGCCATAATACTCGGTTTGCAGCTGCAGCTCTCCAACGTCGGTCACGCCCAACACTCGCCAGATCACGCTCTACCTGGTCCGCCCATCGTGCTCTCTGCGCTCCACGCCTTCTTGTACCATGGTTAGCAAACACCAACTTTGCAGGGTTGTTGTACGGCATTCTTGCAACATGCCCTGCCCACCGTATCCTTCCAGCTTTGGCCACTTTCTGGATGCTGGGTTCGCCGTAAAGTGCAGCGAGCTCGTGGTTCATCCTTCTCCGCCACACACCGTTCTCCTGCACGCCGCCGCCGTAAACCTTAGCACCCGTCGCTCGAAAACTCCGAGTGCTTGCAGGTCCTCCTCGAGCATCGTTCATGTCTCGTGTCCGTAGAGAACCATCGGTCTTATTAACGTCTTGTACATGGTACATTTGGTGCGGGGGTAAATCTTTTTTGACCGCAGTTTCTTCTGGAGCCCATAGTAGGCACGACTTCCACTGATGATGCGCCTTCGTATTTCACGGCTCACGTTATTGTCAGCCGTTAGCAAGGAACCGAGGTAGACGAATTCTTCTACCACCTCAAAAGTATCCCGTCTATCGTAACATTGTTGCCAAGGCTTGTCCTGTCTCGCTCAGTCCCACCTACCAGCATGTATTTTGTCTTAGCCGCATTCACCACCAGTCCGACCTTTGCTGCTTCACGTTTCAGGCGGGTGTACTGTTCTGCCACCGTTCCAAATGTTCTAGCAATAATAACAGGTGATGCGTTGGGACCTGGTATTCACGGTATTTCTGGAGGATTTGCCGTACGGTGAAGATCTGGTCCGTTGTCGACCGGCCGTCGATAAAACCGGCTTGGTAACTTCCCACGAACTCATTTACTTTAGGTGAGAGACGACGGAAGATGATCTAGGATAGCACTTTGTAGGCGGCATTCAAAATGGTGATCGCTCGAAAGTTCTCACACATTAACTTGTCGCCTTTCTTGTAGATGGGACAGATTATCCCTTCCTTCCACTCCTCCGGTAGCTGTTCGGTTTCCCAGATGTTGACTACTAACTGATGCAGGCAGGTGACCAACTTTTCCGGACCCATCTTGATGAGTTCTGCTGCGATACCGTCCTTACCAGCCGCTTTGTTGTTTTTGAGCTGGTGGATGGTATCCTTAAATTCTCTCAGCGTGGGAGTTGGTTTGTTCCCGTCCTCTGCTGCACCAACATAGTCATTTCCTCTGCTGCCTTGGGCCTCCGTGCCCACATTCTCTTCGCCATTCAGGGGCTCGTCGAAGTGCTGCTTCCACCTTTCGCTCACCTCACGTTTGTCCGTCAGGAGGCTCCCGTCCTTATCCCTGCAGATTTCGGCTTGCGGTACAACTTACGTGTTTCTTGTGAACGGCACAGCAGTTCCATTTCCTCGCACTCCGCTTCTTCCAGGCGGCGCTTTTTCTCCCGGAAGAGACGGGTCTGCTGCTTCCGCTTCTGTCTGTATCGCTCCACATTCTGTCGGGTTCTATGCTGCAGCATTACCGCCCGCGCTGCATCCTTCTCCTCCAGAACTGCTCTGCACTCCTCGTCGAACCAATCGTTTTGTCGACTCCGTTCTACGTACCCGATAGTGCTCTCGGCTGCGTTGTTGATGGCTGCTTTGACTGTACTCCAGCAGTCCTCTTGAGGAGCCACATCGAGCACACCCTCGTCCGGCAACGCTGCCTCGAGATTCTGCGCGTATGCAGTGGTGACATCCGGTTGCTTCAGTCGCTCTAGATCGCACCGGGGCGGCCACCGGTAATGTACATTGTTCATAACGGAGAGTTTTGGGCGCAGTTTAACCATCACTAGGTAGTGATCAGATCAGAGTCGATATTATCGCCACGATAGGTCCTGACGTCGATAATGTCGGAGAAGTGCCGTCCATCAATCAGAACGTGGTCGATTTGCGATTCCGTTTGTTGTGGTGATCTCCAGGTGTAACAATACGGGAGGCTGTGCTGGAAGAAGGTGCTACGAATGGCCATGTTCTTGGAGGCGGAGAAATCGATGAGGCGTAGGCCATTTTCGTTCGTCAGCTGGTGGGCGCTGAACTTTCCAATCGTCGGTCTGAATTCCTCCTGGCCTACCTGAGCGTTTAGGGCTCCCATGATGATCTTGACGTCGTGGTTTGGGCAGCGGTCATACTCGCGTTCGAGCTGTACGTAAAATGCGTCTTTGTCATCATCAGTGCTTCCGGAGTGAGGGCTGTGCATGTTTATTATGCTGATGTTGAAGATTCGGCCCTTGATCCTCTACCTGCACGTTCTTTCGTCGATCGGCCACCAACTGATCACGCGCCTCTGCATGTCGCCCATCACTATAAAATCTGTTCCCAGCTCACGTGTGTTGCCGCAACTCTGGTAGATGGTATGATTACCTCTAAACGTTCGCACCATAGATTCTGTGCAACACACCTCCTGCAATGCTACGATTCCGAACCCGCGGACCTATCAGACCTATCGGCGAGTATGCGGGTGCTCCCGATGAAGTTGAGAGATCTGCAGTTCCTCGTACCGAGCTTCCAATCGCAAGTCCCTTTTCGTCGCTGTGGTCGTCGCCATTGGTATCGGTTCGCATTCTTCTCTTGTTGATTTTCGGTGCTTGTCTTTTTTACGGCTGGCTCGCAGGGCCTGACACCAACCCACTAATCCAGGGAGCTGGGCTTACCTTCCCGGAAGCTACGGGTTCTGCATGGGCATTTCCTCCAACTACAGTGCTAAAGAGCTAGGCTCAAGCGCCAGTTTTCGCTGGGGGTGGTGTTTTTAATGGGCGCCCAGGAGATAATATTTTACCTGTGCTTCCACCCCCGAGGAATATACGCATAGCGTCCATTAGCCGGGTGAAGGCTGGACGCAAGTGGAGTCAAGTGGAACCCAACCTCATGAGCGGAGGTGAAAGACACTGAATGTCAATTAGGAGATGATCGTGGAAACGCTGAGACTGGAGGAAAACTCACTAAGCCTCAAACGCAAACGAGCTGAAAGCGATTCTATCCTGAGCGTGCTGAGTGTGAAAACCTGCTAAGTATGCGAAATCCAAGAAATAGTCGACGGTCTATCCACTGCACAGTGTACAAATTCGAGCGAAAAAACGGACGCAATTCAGTTCCAGTCGCTAAGCAATCGACAGATATCCATTCCTAAGCAAAAAACTCCGGGGAATCGAATGGTGCCAACCCCTTTTCAGAAAAACGTCGCCAAGTGTCTCATTTTGCCCGTTTCCCCTAAATTTGTCAAAAATACTTGAACATATCAAACTTAAATCCAAAAAAGGTGGGCGAAAACCTTAATATTTCAAAAAGCTTCATGTACCAATGACAGACAACTTAGTTTAGCAAATGTTTTTCACTTTTGATCACAATAAGTGTCTCATTTTGTCCAATATCCCCTATAAAATTAGAATATTTGAGAATTTCGGATGATTTTGAACAAAAAACCATGCAAAATCGTTCAAAAGTCATGCTACTGTATGGAGATACGCCAAACGGGTCGTGTCTTGTCAACCACATTCATAGATTGTGTTCCATTTTGTCCAATATCCCCTATAAATAAAGAATATTTGAGAATTTCAGATGAATTACAATAAAAACCATGCAATGTCATTTAAAAGTCGTGATACTGAATAGAGAAACTCCGAACAGATCGTCTCTTGTTCATCATATCCAATGATGTTGTCTCATTTTATCTAATGTCGCCTATAAATCAAGAATGTTTGAAAATTTCAGATGAATTTCATAAAAAACCGTGCTAAGTCGTTCAAAAGTCGTGCTACCTAATAGTAAAACCTCAAACAGATCATCTCATGTTTATTATATTTAGAAATGATGTTTTATTCTGTCATTTTTCCCATACAAATTAAAAATTGTATTCTTGTATAATTGTAAAATTAAAAATTTTATTCAAAGTCAAACAATATCAGACTTTTGAACGACTTTGCATGGTTTTTTATTGAAATTCATCTGACATTCTTAAATTATCTCAATTTATAGGGGATATTGGACAAAATGAGACACTATCACTGAATGCGATGGACAAGAGATGATCTGTTTAGGGTTTCTCCATTCAGCATCACGAGTTTTGAATGGTGTTGGGGGATGCGGTTCGTGGGTCGAGTTTACCTTCCACTGTCCAGGGTCCTACGCTGTGTTCCACTTTGAAGATGCGAACTCCTTTCTTTCCAAATCCTTTCCAATCCAATCCTTTCTCCAAGTTCTTTCCAAGAACTCCTTATCCACTTTCACAAACTTCCTGATCCTTTTACACCAGTCCTTTCCGTTCACCAATAACTTGCACTCGTTTTATAAAACCAAACCACTTTATTCGTCCAATAATAACACCTTTTTTATTCTCCAAGAAAACTTCGCGCGCGTGTACTTTGCCGTCTTTATTGATAGGCTATCGGTTTACTACTAACTACTGTCCAGTCCATGTACATACTGACCGTTCTCGTGTGTTTTGTGTGTATTGTTCGTGTAATGGTTACAATAGTATGTGCAGTTCATTTAATTTAGTGTACTTGTGGTTACGTGTATAACAGTAACGTTAGGGTAGTACAATTTCTTAACTTTTGCATGCTTAGTTTAACTAATTCAAATTTCAATTTAACTAACAACTAACATAACCGGCCCCCTTGAAACTTGTTTCAACTAACTAATTCTAACATTACTAACATTTCATCTAATCTTTACTAATCATTCAATGTTGTCAGCAATGGGTAAGGGGCAAATACGATTGACGGGACGTCTGTAAGTCCCTCTAGACGTTCGTATGGTGACAACTCGTATGACTCCATCAGCTCCAGGGTGAACCTCGGTTATCCGGGCTAATGGCCAGTCCAGCGGAGGTATATTGTCCTCTCGAACTACCACGATGCTACCGATGCGGATGGGACTTGGTTGAAGGTGCTTGGTCGCTTGCTGAAGCCCGGTGAGATATTCTTGGCTCCAGCGCTGCCAGTAACGTTGAAACATCTGCTGTCGTTGCTGATAGTGGGTCAGGCGGTTCGAGGGTATGGCTGTGAAATCGGGGTCGGCGAGGGATTTCATTGACGTCCCGATTAAGAAATGGGCTGGTGTGAGGGCATTCATGTCAGTGGGGTCATCTGACAAAGGGCAAAGAGGTCTTGAGTTAAGGGCAGCTGCAATTTGTACCAGCAGGGTGCAGAAGTTATCGTGGGTCAGTTGGTGTGACCCAATTTCCTTCTTCAGAGCAGTTTTGGAGGAGCGGACTGCTGCCTCCCAAAGTCCTCCAAAATTGGGAGCGCGGGGTGGAATAAAATGCCACAAAATTCCTTGCTGTGACATTTCGGCTCCAATAGCCGTCTGGTTTACCTTGCTGTTCAACAGTCGGTATAGGTCGTGTAACTCATGCTTCGCACCTTGAAAATTTGTCGCATTATCGGAATGGATTTCCTTCGGGATTCCGTGATGGCCGACGAATCTACGAAGCGCAGAGATGAATCCAGCTGACGAGAGGTCCATGACCAGCTCAAGATGAATGGCCTTTGTCGTGAAGCATATAAAAACAGCGATGTAAACTTTCGGTGGAGCTGCTCGCCGGTGTGGGGGCTTCAAATAGAAGGGTCCGCAGTAGTCGACGCCAGTTATAAGGAAAGGACGAGCTGGGCGTACTCGGACGGATGGGAGCTGTCCCATTGGCTGTTGGATTGGCGTGGGGTTGAAGCGAAAACAGCGGTGGCAGTTTCGAAGAACAGAAGTGACAGCTCTCTTTCCATGAATCGGCCAAAACTCCTGTCTCATTAGCGCAAGAGTTGCTTGATGTCCTCCGTGAAGGGTTTGAACGTGATAATACTCAACGAGCATACGTGTAAATTTATGCGACTGTGGCAGTACTGCTGGATGTCTGGTGGCGTAGTCCTCAAGGGAATGGCGAAGGCGACCTCCAACTCTGATGATTCCTTCCCGATCAACGAAGGGACGAAGAAGCTTCAATGGTGATTTGTGGGGAACTTGGTAACGTTTCTTCAAGGTTTTGAATTCTTCTGAAAACGACTCTTCCTGGACTAAGCGTACCAGGCACATTTTGGCGGTAGCTATTTCCGATGCAGAAAGAAATGATGCAGAAGTCCGCTGCGTTGGCCGTCTACCATTATTCAAAAATCGTAGGCAAAGAGCTACTATTCTGAGGAGAGGTAGCAGTGATGATCGAAGGGAGAAGAAGAAGTTCGGCTCCACTGATGTAGTGTTTGCTTGAACGATGATACGAGGTTCCAAATCAACTTCAGTCGGGAGAGGATCGGAGACATCGATCATCCAGGTAGACGGGGTATCTTTCAACCAAATGGGTCCATTTTTCCAAAGGTCGCTCGTCAAAAAGTCTTCGACAGGAACTCCTCGAGAAACTAAATCGGCCGGATTCTCTTTCCCGGCTACATGCTGCCATGAATGTCCAAATGTTGTAGTCTGGATACTGGAAACACGATTGGCGATGAAGGTTTTCCACGTATTTGGTGGAGCTTTCAACCAGTGCAAAACAACGGTTGAGTCCGACCAGAAAAATGATTGAACGTCGTCCAGTGCCAGAGCCTTGACAACGGTCTGATGCAGACGTGCAGCTTCTCTGGCCGCGCAAAGCTCCAATCTCGGTATTGTCAACCGTTTCAATGGTGCAACACGAGACTTGGCTGAAAGAAGTTCTATGCGTACGTTGTCGTAGCGATCGACAGAGCGAACGTATAAACAAGCTCCGTAAGCAAATTCCGAGGCGTCGGCGAAGCAGTGGAACTGAATGTCGACGTAATCCGTAATAAAAGCAAATCTTGGGATGCTGTATTCGGCCAGCTTGTCTAAACAGCGATGAAAAGTTTTCCATTTCTGCTCCAACTGTGATGGCACCGGGGCATCCCATCCGGTTTGTAGTAAAGCCAGCTCCTGCATGATTATCTTGGCAGTCACCACTACAGGAGCAATCAATCCAAGCGGATCAAACAGCTTGGCAATTGAAGATAAAATCTTCCTCCTAGTCCATGTTTCTTCATGATCGTCCGTGCTGAACAGGAACCGAAGTTGATCAGCTTTCGGCTCCCAAGTAATCCCAAGGGTTTTGATCCTTTCGTCTGGGTGCAATTCAAAGGTTATGGAAAGATTTGTTCCCAACTGATCTTCCGGAACTCCAGCCAAGACTTCCGGGCGATTTGAGCACCATTTCCGTATTGGGAATCCTCCTTTCGCCATCAACGACGTTAATTCCTCGCGCAGACCGATGGCTTCCTCCACGTATGTGGCACCTCCGATGTAGTCGTCCACGTAAAAATCCTTTTCCAAAGCAGCGCTTGCTGGGGAGTCCTCCGAACCTTCATCGACAGCTAACTGTTTTAGAGCACGGGTTGCCAAAAATGATGATGGTTTCAGCCCGTACGTCACGGTAAGCAGCTCGTAGCTGTCAATTGGTTCATCTTTGGAGAAGCGAAAAAATATTCGAAGGCGAAGAGTGTCGTTGTTGTCCTGCCGAACCTGCCTGTACATTTTCTCCACATCTCCCACAAGTGCCACTTCGTGCTTGCGAAAGCGAATAAGCAGATTCAAAAGATCGTCCTGAATTACAGGCCCCTTCAGAAGTACGTCGTTGAGAGAGTAGCCGTTGTCCGTTTGCGCCGACGCATCGAAGACGACGCGCACCTTGGTTGTTGTGCTTGCTTCTTTGAGTACCGCGTGATGCGGCAAGTAGAAAACCTTCCGTTGAACCGTTCCCGTAGCTTCTGCTTGTAATTCCGCTTCCGATATCCTCCTCATGTGTCCTAATTCCAGGTATTCTCTCATGAATGCGTGATACTGATCCTTCATGGCAGAGTTCCTTTCCAAACGGTTTTCCAGTTTCCGGTATCTTTCCAGCGCTGAAACCTCCGAGTTGCCCAACATCTGTTCGAAACCGACATGCTTCGGCAACTGTACGATGTATCGTCCATCCTGCGCCCTCGAATGAGTACGCTTAAAATCCTCTTCGCAATCCTGCTCTTCCTTGGACCATGCCGGTTGATCGTCGCAACTTTCCACTTTCCAAAACCGTTCCAGCAATTCTTCCAGATTTCCGACCGTTGTTGTCGTGCAGCAACGAACTGATAGCTTCTGCTGTAGACTTCCATCCCTGCCAGCCACGATCCATCCAAATACCGAATCTACGAGCACGGGTAACTCGGGACCCAGAGAAATCCGTTTCATCTCTCTCTCGTACAAAAAGTTGAAGAAGTGTTCAACACCAAGTAACAGATCGATGCGGCCACTGACGTTGAACTGAGGATCTGCCAGTTGGAGATTATTTGGGATTTTCCAATGAGAAATCGGAACTGTTGTCGAAGGTAATTCTGCAGTCACTCGTTGCAACACCAAGAAATCCAATCCAACCGTATAGTCCGTGGTTCTGGAACTCACCGTTGCGTTGACGGCATGTTTCGCTGTCGATTCCGATTGTCCAACTCCTGTTATTGGAACACATATTGTTCGCCGCTTGAGTTTGAGCATTTGGCATAGTCTCTCACTCATCACGTTCACCTGCGATCCACTGTCCAGCAACGCACGAGCCAGCTGGCTTCCCCCGTACTGATCGCGTACCTTTACCACCACCGTAGACAGAAACACGCTTGAACCTACGCTTCCCTGCTTCGTTCCAATGCTATACGATCCAGTCGAACCATTTTCCTCGGTTTCCCTTTGATTATCTTCCACTGATTCCGTTACAACATGCGTCCTAGTTGCATTATTCTTCCTTGTTGCGTTGCCGGCCGGAGTATTGCCCTCGGAGTCGTTGCTTCCGCTGCTGGATTGAAACCCGGGATGGATGAGGGAGTTATGCTTCTTTCCGCACGTCCTGCAGCTGAACTTCGAACTGCAATCCCGGACCCAGTGACCGGACTTGAAACAATTGCTGCACAATCGCTTGCTGTTGACAAAGTCCAATTTCTCCTTCAGCCCGAAACTCTGGAACTTTGAACACTTCACCAAATAATGCTGCTCGCCGCAGCATTGACACACAGGATCACTTCTCCCACTTTCCATTGACGCATGTACTGCTAACCGTTCCCGTTTCACGAACACCTTCTGCTGCACGCTGATGGTCTTACTACAGTTCGATTGTACAGCATCCAAAACCCTCGTCCGTTTCTCCAAAAAGTCCGTCAACGCTGTGAAAGTTGGATCCCGTAGTGATGCCGCGTGGTCCTCCCACAGTTGCAAAGTGTGATTATCCAGCTTCGAGCACATCCAATGCACAATCATCGCTCCCCAGTGTTCGGTTTTTTCGCCCAGCTGCTTTAATATCTTTAGTCGTTGATCGAATTCGTCCACCAAACCGTGAATCCGCACCGCCGATTCCTTATCAATTTTTGGGAATTCCATGAGTGCCTGAAGATGCCGTTTCTTCAACAGATACTCATTTGAATACCGCTTCGTGATAGTATCCCATGCTATGGCGTAGTTGTCGTTAGTGATGGTTAACGACTCGATCAACTTGGCCGCCTCCCCTTTCAAGGCAGATTTCAAATAATGAAATTTCTGCACATCGCTGAGCTCCAGTGAGTCATGAATGAGCGAGACGAAGGTGGACTTGAATGACAGCCACCCTTTGTAATCCCCATCAAACTCAGGTAACGATATTTGTGGCAAGCGAACCCCCGTGTGCATTCCCAATGCACTAGTGTTCCGAATGGAGTTATCCAAATTTGGTACTGGTTGGGCAGGTACCAATTTCCCCAGCAAAGCAGCACGAATCTCGTAATACTGATTTTCGAATACTGCAAACGCATTATTCGTATCCTGCTCAAGCTCACCCTCTGTATCCAACTCGCAAATCTCTTCTTGCAACTCGTTGAATTCTTCCCAAGATTCCTCTAACTTGTCCAGCCTTGACTGAACGTGCCCATACTGTGTGTCCGGATTATAACCCTCCAGAAACTGCATATGCCGACGCAGAGCCGCAAAAAAGCGCTCGCGTTTCTTGAGTTTGTCTTTAATTCCCCCAGCCATACCCACACTATCAGATCAGCAGTCGCGAAGCAATCCACGGACCGAGAAAGAGAAACCAAAAATACCACGGAAGTACCTCCGGTAACGCTATGGAGTCAATGGACAGTCACTCACCTGTGACCTGTCCAAGCCAGGCCTTGTATTAAATACAAAAAACTCCAAGCTCCGATATCCAAAAATACTCCGGCCCCCGTGACCAAATCTCGTCCACGCTGCTGATCTTGTCGTATGTGCTCAGCCAAAATTATCGAGCGAAATAGCTCCGTTGCCGACAATCAATGAAAGAAAAAGAAATCTTACGCAGCACCACCAAACCCAGAATATTTATGTTGGACAGCTACTAACCTGTAGCCTGTCTACAACAGGCCTTGATCAAATCAAATATTTCGCCTCACACCGCCCAAATATAGCATATGCGTTTAAAAGTGCAGTGCTAAACGCACTCCAATCCCGAATCATCAATCCAAAAGTTTCGCTTACCGCCTTTCGTCTTTGCCAAATCTTCTGTGTTGCAATGTATGCCGATCCGTATTGGTATTACTATCCACCGATCCGCGCAGCGCAGCCACCTCCGATAACGAGTCAGATGTAAACAGTCCAATACACCGACGCGACGATTCAATCGATGACCACCGCCAGTACGTACATGAAAGGGTGAAAAAGACCCAAGAAGCACCACAACGAGAGCGATAAATATTTGGACAGGCACTCACCTGAGGCCTGTCGACAATAGGCCTTGTATAATGTATATCACAGGATGTAAACACCGGCGTCGATGTATACCCCTCCGCAGTAGTGGTAATCCGAGCAGTCACGTGGTCCAACCGAATCCAACCGATGATGTCGTACACAGATTACTGCCGATCGTCTATCACTTCACTGTCGTACTCGAGGAATACTACCACGCCGTCCTCTCTGGGGCACAAGTATCCAGTGCACAACAGCAGTGTCGATCCAATCCACCGCGATAGCTAAACACAGTTGTCTTTAATGCACTTCACCGTCGTCGCAGCAAGCCGTTGATTAATTATTTCGGACCTCGCAGGAAAGGAGAAAAGGAATCCCAGTAGCACCACTCAACAGTTTAAAGATGCAGGAACGCCACTCACCTGTGGCCTAATGCAATTAGGCCTTGTATTTTATTCCACGGCAAAAAGCCTGCAGTCTCCCACAGTGAGTTGTCCGCGCCAATCCGTTTGAGTGATGATATAGATGATAAAAGACGTTGAAATGTTTCACCACAAAGAACAGCCAGCCAATATGGATCCGTTGCCGTCCAAAGTCCAAATTCCAAGCCACAATGACCCAATTGTCCTCAGGGCCAACGACCTTCCCAACTCAACCGCCGATCCTGGTCACGGCACCAAAAATGTTGGGGGATGCGGTTCGTGGGTCGAGTTTACCTTCCACTGTCCAGGGTCCTACGCTGTGTTCCACTTTGAAGATGCGAACTCCTTTCTTTCCAAATCCTTTCCAATCCAATCCTTTCTCCAAGTTCTTTCCAAGAACTCCTTATCCACTTTCACAAACTTCCTGATCCTTTTACACCAGTCCTTTCCGTTCACCAATAACTTGCACTCGTTTTATAAAACCAAACCACTTTATTCGTCCAATAATAACACCTTTTTTATTCTCCAAGAAAACTTCGCGCGCGTGTACTTTGCCGTCTTTATTGATAGGCTATCGGTTTACTACTAACTACTGTCCAGTCCATGTACATACTGACCGTTCTCGTGTGTTTTGTGTGTATTGTTCGTGTAATGGTTACAATAGTATGTGCAGTTCATTTAATTTAGTGTACTTGTGGTTACGTGTATAACAGTAACGTTAGGGTAGTACAATTTCTTAACTTTTGCATGCTTAGTTTAACTAATTCAAATTTCAATTTAACTAACAACTAACAAATGGCTTTGCATGTTTTTTTGTTGAAATTCATTCGAAATTCTCAAATATTCCTTATTTATAGGGGATATTGGACAAAATGGGACATCATCTCTGATTGTGATGGACAAGACACAACCCGTTTGGCGTTTCTCCATGTAGTAGCATGATTGTCTAACGACTTTGCTTGGTTTTTTGTTCAATTCATAATCAATTCTCAAATATTCTCATTTTATAGGGGATACTGGACAAAATGATACACTTATTGTTATCAAAAGTGAAAAACATTTACTAAACCAAGTTGTCCAACATTGCCGCATGAAGTTTTTTGAAATATTCAGGGTGCCTCCCAACTTTTTTGGATTTAAGTTTGACATATTCAATAAATTCTGACAAATTTAGGGGAAAATGACCAAAATGAGACACTTGGCGATGTTTTTCTGGAAAGGGGTCGGCACCATTCGATTCCCCGAAGTTTTTTGCTTAGGAATGGGTATCTGTCGTTAGCTTAGCCACTGGAACTGAATTGCGTCCGTTTTTTCGCTCGAATTTGTACACTGTGCACTGGTGGAATTCTACGATTTCTGATCGATGTTCACAGTGTATCCGAGATAGGAGGGATACAGAGGGCGAGTAATAACGTTGAAAAGGAAATGCGAAGGTTACCCTACATATCAGCAAGAGCTTTGCCTTGCTCATCTCATCTATGCATAAGGCGTAGCGTAGAAGAAACAGAGAAGAGAAAACTGTTACTGTGCTGTGGACACCTTGGATGAAAACATGTGTCTTCAACAATGCCAGTTGAGCAGCAATTGACGATTCGTTACACAGGTTGAGGCCATGGCAATTTTTATTAACCTTCATCCAGCCAACGTACATTTTCCACCTTCGGAAAAGCACAAAAATGGTCATAACTTTTTTGTTTTTCGATGAATTTTGATGAAATTTTCACAACTTGCCTGGTCCACATGGTTCCGAAGTTATTCCGGATTGTCATGGGGTACCAAAATTGGCCACATACTTTGCGCAACGTATATCTCAAGATCCCGATGAGATAGAAGTATAGTGTCTTCGGCGAATTTGTTCAGCAGGTTAAGAACTAACTGGCAACGGCGACTTTGGTTCGCGATTCGGTCACTAGGCGGCGCTGGTGTCAGAAATGTGCAAACCCTCATACCTCACAAACCTGATAAAATAGAATGATGCTTTCTTCGGCAAAATTCTTCAGCAAGGTCAGAACTAACTGATAGTAAAGTCTTTAGTTTGGGATTTATCCGCTAGGTGGCACATTATGTCTGAAAAATTCAAACACGTTTATCTCGATACCCAAATGAGGTACAATCATGCAGTTTTCAGCAAAGTTGTTCAGCAGGCTAAGAACTATCTGGCAATGGCATCTTTGGTTCGTGAATCGTCCGCTAGGTGGCGCCAGGGTAAAAAATCTTCAATCTTCCATATCTCAGAATCCTGATAAGATAGAATGTAGCCGTCTTCAACAAAGTTCTTCAGCAAGTTAAAAACTGTCTGATAGTTGAGTCTTTGATTCGTGATTTATTCGCTAGATGGCACCTTGTGTATAATATTTAAACACGTGTATCTCGTTACTGTAATAAGCTAAAAGCATGACGTTTTTTGTAAATTTGTTCAGCAGGTTGAGATCTATCCGGCAATGGCGACGCTAGGTGACACTAGCAATCAATGTTATCTCAAAAATCTGAAAACGCCCAGCAAATTATTCCGAAAGTTAAAAGGAAGTAAGACGTATCTGGTGTCCTTGGATCTGATATTATTCGATAGGTTCCGTCTAGTATTAAGAAAATATTTGTATGAACACCCTGAAGTATTCCATTTTCAGCATTGTTGTTCAGCAAGCTAAGAGTTATTTGGCAGGATAGTAGACGGTGGTAAAAGAGGCAATACTTTAACACCGTCTTTGACAACCTGCAGACAAATTTTGTCGCCCAACAATATTGCTATATTTGCTCTGTTTTTTCTTCCGGGAATTTCTGCAGGAACTCTAGCGGGAATTCCACCGGGAATTTATCCAAGAATTCCACTGGGAATTCCTCAAGAACTTTCTTCGAATTTCGACTGTTGGTGATTATGTTGGAAGGGGGGAATGGCGTTCAGTCTTTGGAGGAATAACTCAAAAACGGATTCTTAAGCTTTCATCCGACGTTTCGGTCGCTATATTGCGCCTTCTTCTGGGAATTAACTATGCTCCGTTTTGTCGTCAGTATGAGCCCACAGCATAGGCCACATTTGTCCCAGTAACGTATCGTCTGCCGCCGTTTACTCCAGAGTAAAAGTGGCGCCAAAACGGGCAACTGCATCGCTGTTCTGCGACCCGGATAGTTTTTTCGGATATTTTTCGGATATTTTATCCCATCCATCCGCCGGCGGCGGCAGACGATACGTTACGTCTGGGACAAATGTGGCCTATGCTGTGGGCTCATACTGACGACAAAACGGAGCATAGTTAATTCCCAGAAGAAGGCGCAATATAGCGACCGAAACGTCGGATGAAAGCTTAAGAATCCGTTTTTGAGTTATTCCTCCAAAGACTGAACGCCATTCCCCCCTTCCAACTTCCTCAAGAACTGTCTTCAGAAATTTCTTCAGGAATATCTTCCGGGAATTCTACTAGGATATCCTCCAGAAGTTTCTCCGGGAAATCCTCTAGGAAATCCTCCAGGAATTCCTCCGGGGATTCCTCCCGAAATTTCTCCATGATTTCATCCAGGACTCCCATGAGGATGTCCTTCAGGAATTCCTTCGGCAATTTCTACAAGAATTCTTCAAGGATTTTTTCCAGGATTTCCTCCGGACTTTTTTCCAAGATTTTCTACGGAAAATTCACTGAGAATTTACCCAGGAATTCGTCCATGAGTGCCTCCGGGAATTCCTCTATGAACACCTCCGGGAATTTCTTCAGGAATTCCTCCGGGGTGTTCTATAGGAATTCCTCCAGGAACTTCTCTAGGAATTTCTCCGGGAATTTTTCCAGGAGTTTCTCCAGGAATTTTCTAAGGAAAACTTTAGTTTTTTTTTTCAAGAAAATCCTCTGGGAATTTCTCTGGGAATCTCTTCAGGAAGTCTTTCGTGATTTTTTTTTCTCATAAAACCCTCGAGAATTTCTTCCAGAATTCCTCTAGGACTTCCTTTACGAATACCTCCGGGAACTCATCCGGGAATTCATCCGGGAATTTCTGCAGGAATTTCTCCGAGAATGTCTCCGGGAATTTCTCCAAGAAATCCTCCAGGAATTGTTTTGGGAATTTCTTCTGAAAATCTTCCTCCAGGAATTCTTTCAGGAATTCCTCCGGGGACTCTCCTGAAATTCCTCCGGGAATTTTCAAAGGAAATCTTGAGGACTTTCTTAGGAAATCCTCTGGGAATTTCACCAAGTATTACTCAGAGAATCCCTCTAGGATTTCCTCCAGGAATTCCTCAGGAAATTTCTTTATGAATTCCTCCGGTAATTTCTCCAGCAATTCCTCCGGAAAATTCTTCATTGAATCCTCCTTCTCCGGAAATTCCTGGAAGTATCTCTGGAGGAATCCTCTGAGGGAATCCCCGGGAGAATTTCTGGAGAAATACCCGAAAGAATTCCTGGAAATAACTCCGGAAAAAGTCCAGGAGAAATAACTGAAGGAATCATCGGAGGAATTGCTGATGGGAGTCTTAGAAGAATTCCCGGAGAAATTACTGGAGGGAATCGTAAAAAAATTCCTAGTGGAATTCCAGGAAAAAATTTGGAAGGATTTCCTGAAGAAATTCCTAGTGGAATTTCTGGAGAAATTCCAGGGAGAATTTCTGGAGAAATTCCAGGGAGAATTTCCAGAGACATTCCCGGAGAAATTCCCGGCAGAATTCCTTGAGAAAACATATGAGGAATTCCTAGAGAAATTCCAAGAGGAATTCCTAGAGAAATTCCCAGAGGAGTTCCTGGAGAAATTCTCAGAGGGTTTTCTTAAAAAAAGTCACGGAAGATTTCCTGAAGGAAGACTTCCTGGAGAAATTCCAAGTGGATTTTTTTTGGAAAAAAACGCAAGTTTCCTGAAGAAATTCGTGGAGGAATTTCTGCGGGGATTCCCGGAGGAATTCCTGGAAGAATTTCTGGAGGATTTCCCGGACAATTTCTGAATGAATTTCCGAAGGAATTCCCGGAGACATTCCCGGAGATATTCCTGGAGGAACTCCTAGAAAAATTCTCGAAGAAATCCAGCCCGGAAAAATTCTTGAAAGAACTCCTGAGCAAAATCCCGGATCAGTTCATGGAGTAATTCCCGGAGAAACTCATGGAAGTATTCCTGGGAAAATTCTCTGAAGAAATCCAGAGGAATTCCTGGAGAACTCCTGGAGAAACTTCTAGAAGAATTCCTGGGGAAATTACCGAAGGAATTCCTGAAGGAATCTCCGCAGGAGTTCCTGATGTGGGTCTTAGAGGAAACCCTTAAAAAAAATCCGGAATAGTTCCCGGAGACATTTCCAGAGGAGTTCCTAAAGAAATTCCCGGAGAAATTCCCGGAAAAAATCCCGGAAGAATTCCTGTAGAAATTGCCGGAAGAAAAAACGGAGCAATATTGTGGGGTGACAAAATTTGTCTGCAGGGGATCAAAGACGGTGTAGCGAATAACCTAGCGAATAAATCACGAATCAAACTATCTAAACTATCAGACAGTTTTAGCTTGCTGAAGAATTTTGTTGAAGACGGCATCATTCTTTCTTATCAGGATTCTGAGATATGGAAGATTGAAGATTTTTTACCCTGGCGCCACCTAGCGGACGATTCACGAACCAAAGATGCCATTGCCAAATAGTTCTTAGCCTGCTGAACAACTTTGCTGAAAACCGCATGATTGTACCTCATTTGGGTATCGAGATAAACGTGTTTGAATTTTTCAGACATAATGTGCCACCTAGCGGATAAATCCCAAACTAAAGACTTTACTATCAGTTAGTTCTGACCTTGCTGAAGAATTTTGCCGAAGAAAGCATCATTCTATTTTATCAGGTTTGTGAGATATGAGGGTTTGCACATTTCTGACACCAGCGCCGCCTAGTGGCCGAATCGCGAACCAAAGTCGCCGTTGCCAGTTAGTTCTTAACCTGCTGAACAAATTCGCCGAAGACACTATACTTCTATCTCATCGGGATCTTGAGATATACGTTGCGCAAAGTATGTGGCCATTTTTGGTACCCCAAGACAATCCGGAATAACTCCGGAACCAGAGTGTCTGAAAGCTCATGTATACATGAATGAGACAGTGTGCCATGCGCTGGTTTGAAATGCATCTCAAGAAAATGTGTGAGACTTGAGATCGTAGCATGCTCATGAAAAATCTAGTGTATGTGCCTCAATGAGACGTCTCGTGAGACTCGTCTCATTGAGATGTTCGTGCTAGCATTCGTCAATTAAAACAAATTGCAACAACATTATTTTTGAGGCCCATTATTAAATTTTGTGAAATTGGTCCCACTACAGAAATAAGGCAGAAATTTCGACAGAAATACCAGAAGTTGAATCTATGGAAATACCGAATAGTACAAGCGAGTGGTTCGGGTTTTGACCTTTCTTGAGGCAAACTCGAAGCGGATCGGTGCCGCTGCTCAATCCTTCGCAAACCGTTCGGTGGCGCTAATAGATTCCTATCCACACAAAACGTCATAGTCAAAGAGGACATCCCAAAACTATTCTGCCGTTCTACGCCCAATTGTCCCATGTTATATGGGAATCACATATAACATGGGACAGTTATGCGTAGAACGGCAGTATTCTCGCTCTTAGTCGCCCCAGGCTCCACTTCCCACACCGGTGATGGTATTTGTAGTGTGAGAAAAGAATGAACCTTTGTTGAAGCATCCGTTTCCGCTCATTTGAGCTAATTTATCATCGATTGATTTCGGATAGAACAAGGAAATCATTAATTGGAATTACAGGACGTGATCAAACGAGCACCAACAGTACACTTATTTGACACTTACGCAGTCTCCCAAAACATTTTAGATATGCTCACGTCACTTAGAAAGTAGCCACTACCAGGATTGTTCCTCTTATCACCTTTGCCGTCGTAAACCAATCTCTGGCTGCATTCCATCTACCCCAGCGTACGCATGACCCAAAACTCCCTGGGAAAGCTGAACGTCATCTGTAAATGTCATCCAACTGAATGATTCAGGAGTGTATCAAACCGGTATCGGGTAATAACAAGCCGTACTGGGAGCTTGTCTCATTGAGATGTCTCATTGAGACTCGCAATGCTAATGTGATGTACGCCAACATCGCGATTCTCAAGCTCAAGGAATTTTCATGTGCTCACAGCCAACTTTTCTGAATCTCGTATTGAGATATGTGCGTACAGATACTCTGTCCGGAACCATGTGGACCAGGCACCCATGTCCCCGGCATCATGAACTAGAAGAGTTTTTCGGGAAGTTGTTAAAATTTCATCAAAATTCATCGAAAAAACAAAAAAGTTATGACCATTTTTGTGCTTTTCCGAAGGTGGAAAATGTACGTTGGCTGGATGAAGGTTAACGTCACTTTTTAACTATAAAGTTCATTCGTGAAGGCACAAGGTGTGAACCATCTGATGCAATACAGCTTACCTCTTGGTCGGCGAATCGTGTTGACATCACATTGTACTAGACGCCCTCCTCCCTCTTGGTCTCTTATACTCGTTCCTTTGGGTTTCTTAGATACCTCAGGCTGGTGTTCCTCACTCACGAGAACTAGAGTTATGTGCGAGTCATTTCTTCTCGTTGAGCTTTCCGCTCATGATGACGGACACCATCGTCATTTTTACAGCTTTATAACCGCGAACGCCGTGTTCCGCCCTCAATTCTTCACCTGCTGGACATTCTACTAGTATATGCGTTACACCTAGTATTTGTCCACATCCCTGACAATAGGCCGTATTGCCAACGAAAATTGACCCATGAATGAGCCGAGTGTGTCCGATTCTCGGCCGAGTCAAAATCTTCTGGTCTCGAGAACTAGGCACATCAATCCACTCTTGCGTATCGTTCTTAATCCTTCGTAGGAACGCATTTCGGTTGTGGTGCCAGGTCGAGTTCCACGTTTCTTTCGACTCGAGGTCCGCTTGATCCAGTTGGGTTATGCCACATAGAGCCACCGAAGTTACCTCCTGCGGAGCATGACAACCCTGGTTTGCTAGAACATCAGCAGCCCCATTGCCTGGGATGCCTACGCGTCCAGGCACCCAGACAAAGGTTATGTTGGTGTACTGTTGTATGTATCTAAATCAGCCACGAGTGTCCGACATTCCCATGCTCTAAGGCGGAGAGACAATTTGCAGAGTCTGAGAAGACAACAGCCTGAGCCCCGTTTGCATACCTGCAAGCTTGCAGTAGTGCATAGGCCTCAGATGAGAAGACACTACTGAGACCGAGTAACCGCCCGCAGCGACTTATGGCCTCCCCAGACACTCCATGACCTACTTCCTCTTGTATTAATGAGCAATCGGTGAAATATTGTAGCCTATCCGCTCACGAAGCTGCAACCTCCTTGAAGGTAGTCTGAGCTATCGCGGGATTGGCACCAGCTCTGCACTCTTTCCTCACTCGCCAGTCAATCTTAGGGATGTCCACGTCCCATACCCGTTGCCATAGACGAGGCGGTTCCGGGTCATTTGGCCGAACGCCATTTGGCCGAATGCCGTTTGGCCGAACGCCATTTGGCCGAAAGGGTCATTTGGCCGAACGCCATTTGGCCGAATGCCATTTGGCCGAATGCCATTTGGCCGAAAAAGGATGATGAACTTAAGTGATCTTGCCACTGTTGCCTACCCAAGCAACCAAAAGTTCGGATAAAATAGCATGTTTGGGCTTAATCAGCTATTCGAAGGAAGATGAATAGCATTCTATTCAGCTCACTTTTTAAGTAATTAACCGAACTTGAGTTCACAAAAAGTACACTTGTGTCGCTGAAAGGAACGCTATTCAGCTTAAAAATTAGCTTCGAAAAAATTAAAAAAAAATAAATCAGTCCTCAAAATTAATTTATTATTATGAGACATTAGTACATGTGAAATCCAAATTGACTAATACCTTGAAATAATTTTTAATGTTTTTAACTTACTGAGAATTGAACTCGAGTTCTCCTCGTTGAAAGCCGGCGCCTAACCACTACTCCATGTATGTGTTGTTAGGCACTGCGAGATTTTACTCAATGTGCTGATATCATTTGGTAGAGCTCAATCAGGTTCGCGTGTGAACTTTCTCTGAACCTCAAGCCGAAGGTTCGAAAGAAGTTTACGTGGAACTTCTTGTGAACTTACATAGTCTGACATTTTCAGTTTGTTTTGGTTCGTAATTGAATCAAGTGCAAACATAGGCGCCAACTTAGGGGGGGCAAGCATGGTTTTGCCCCCCCCAATATTTGCCAATATTCGTCGAATTTTCGATTTTCCCATACAAATAATCTGAAATACCAAGCTTTGCCCCCCCCAATAATTTTACCAAGTTGGTGCGTCTGAGTGCAAAGTAATAAATTAGTGCCAGTGCCAATCATTCTGAAAAGTTTATAAGTTTTCAGTGACAACGATCGCGTCGATTACCGGCACGCTGGTGCGACAAGTGAGACGGGGTTGAAACATCCAGCAAAGCTGGAGGAGTTTTATCCGCAGCCGAAAAAACTCCGGCGGAATACTGGGCAGAACAGTTTCCGCTGCGGGGGCAGCCTTTGAGCCACACAATACGGGTGCTTTGGGTTGATTACAAGTAAGTATGTTGAAATATTATAGTGAAACAAAGTGTACTTGTGAAATTAACACAAGCTGTGGCTGCTCCGCTCGATTTCCGAGTGATTTAATTGAATGAGAACTTCTCCCCGGCCCCGCTGTCGCCGAAGTTCAAATGAAGTTCACTTTTGGTACGGTTAATATTTATCCGAACTTTGAGTAGTAAGTTCAAAACAAGTCCGAAACAAGTTCGGAACGGAACATTTCAAGTTGTTGTAATATGCCCAAATGAACTATATTTGAGTTTTAAAGGCACGAAAAAGTTCAACATGAGTTCGGTTAATATTTGATTGAACTCGGTTTTAAAGTTCAACATAAGTTCTTTCTGAACCTTTTTTCGACTTTAATGTCGTTTTGAAGAGATGTCAAAAGCTTGTACATGTACTTCCAAGTTCATAACTAATACATAAGGAACTTTTTGGAGATTTGAGTTCAACGAAACTTGAATTGAACCAAACTTAAACTTCCGAGTTCGTTCTTCAAGTGGTATCCGAACTTTTGGTTGCTTGGGTATATCAGTATAGCTCGAAAGAACAGCCTTTGATTCAAAGAAGGAAAAATCTCTGACAAAAATAGTCCCAGTTTCAACGCCAACTAATCCCTTGATGGTAAAACTTGAAAGAATAGCCTATGATTAAAAGAAGGAAATATTTCTGATAATCATATTGGCAGCTAGAATGTTATCCAGAGTTTGCCCACGCCTCCAAATCCTTTTGATAATAATTCGGCCAAACGACCCTTTCGGCCAAACGACATTCGGCCAAACGGCATTCGGCCAAATGGCCGGACACCCCGGCATCCCACCTGATAGGTGATCCCTTTCCAGGGCTCGCGCAGCCTTAGTAGCCAGGTTCTCCGCTACCAGATGTACCAGTCAGTAGTAGCTTTCCGCACTCCACCAGTAGAGAAGCTACCGGTGAGGTCATGAAAGCGCCTGACCAGATTCTGAAAATCTAATATTTGACACCGCAGGGCTACCTCTGCTTCACAATTCCGTAAAGTATGCTTGGGACACACATTTCCCTAACTACTTACGTGCGCTTCAAGTGATCGGAGAATAACGAGCGGAAATCGAAGTACTGGCCATGGAGGCGATAGGCACTGTGGAAGACTGGACGCGAAAGCCAAAAAGAGTCACAAAAATGTGTACGATTTCTCACTGAACCATTTTTCTAGGCAAATGATGATCCTCTTGTTTACAGATAAACAGTGTGAGATCAAGAACACCTGGACAGACTCATCAGTTTACAAGTCAAGTCACCACTCGAACCAGTGCCAGCGTAAAAAAAAACTCCCGTTTCATCCGCTACAGAGCCAAGCTTATCACATTTCATCTCTGTTTGACTCTAAAGTCTCACCACTCATTCCGCATAGCTATCAACGATTTGGATTCCACCGTAAATCATACCGAAATCTTCTCGACAAAATTAGTCGTAGCGATTTTTCAAAAATACCCATAAAAACTCATTCCGATCTGGTTCACATTTGCATATCGTCATCGAGGCACGTCCGAAAAGCGCAGGCAAAAAAAAACGTTAAGCTCTCGAGAGGCGTTAACATAGATAAATTAATAGTAGTCATAATCTTTATGGGCCATAAATTTTCGGGAATCCCGACTGAGTCGCATTCGTATAGGTACGTGAGTGCAGCAACCATCAGCGCTGCGCGTCGTCGTCGAGGACGTTTAAGAAGGCATCGAAGGCAAAATCGAACCGAAAAGCAAAAGACGAAGAATCCGAAACACCAAAACAAATTCGAGAGCCCAGGATGGACAATACCTGGAGAGCCGGACCGTCATCCGTTCGCTTTTCACCGCGGCCATTCGGCACAGCAAGCCGCCAATTATACTTCATTACGGAAAGTCTCCCATAAACAAATCATAATTTAAAAGTGTGTATAATCCGAACGGGTTTTTGGATGCTCGGCGCGCGGTGAAGATCGGCTTAGAAGGGGCCGCGGGACGATAGATTCAAAGTCGCTTATTTTCATATAACCTACGGACGTCGCGGGATGGAACGGTTGGTCAGCTGTCTTTCGGAATCATAAGAACTCTTTGATTTTTTTATATTGCCACATTTGCGTAGATTTATTTTAAGATTAATTGATTTGGTTTATTAGTTCAACCGTAATTCTTGGACCTGTTTTTCATTCTTCAACTTTGGATGTTCTCATACATTTTTTTGCGAATACGTTCCTTGATTTTGAAACAGTGTATGATTCAGTGAAGGGAATTGCGCTTGGGTAGATAATCAGCCAATGACAGGGCATGGTTTTCCGGCAAAACTTATTAGGCTGATAAGCGCAACGCGAGATGGATCGACATCAAGTGTTCGAACTATAGACGGATAGATACTCCGTATGTGAGCAAGGATAGATTGAAGCAAAAACTCTTTCAAATATACAGTTCAACATCTCATTCCAATGAGTTATCCCATAAGGACCGTTAAGCTGGAAGCTAGGCTGAAGGGAGGGGTTGACCGTGTTTACATCCAACGATATGGTCTTGTTGACGTTGATGGTAAGGCCAGCCGCCGAGGAGCGATCGGAAAGATCATCGAGCTTACTCTGCATATCTGAGCGCCTTTGAGCTAAGAGAGCAACATCATCAGCCAGTTTAAAGTCATTTAGGTGCTCTATGGTAATGGGCTGCCACAATAACCCACGATTTGGTACACGATCAATCGCACCTACCAGGATCTCGTCGATTACGATGAGGATCAGTTACCGTAATAGGATACATCTTTGCCTCACTCCAGCAATGACCTGGATGGGATCGGACAAGACACCGTTGTGAACGAAAATGCCCTGTACTGTGCTTTAATGAGGCCAATGAATTTCTCAGGGACACCCTTGCGCCTGAGGGCTCTCCACATGTTTTCTCAATCATTTGAGACGGTCGAAAGCTTTTTCGTAATCAATGAACACCAGGTAGAGAGATTCTTGGAATTCAGTGATTTGCTCCAAGATGATACGGAGCGTGACAATATGGATCGTCCGGCATGGTATTCTGCTGAATCTCGCCGAAGAGTTGCGTCAATATTCTCCTGTATCCGGTTAAGGATCACTTTGCAGAGGACTTTGAGAACGATACACAGTAACATGATGCCCCGGCAATTATTGCATACAGTCAGGTCACCTAAGCCGGACTTAAAAGAACCTAGGAAAATTGCAGGAAGGTCCAACTCAACATCTCCGGAGAAGGGCAAGGAAAGCAGTTTCAGTAGCGAGTGTAGAGACCGTGGATAGTATTACAAGTTTTATTTTTGTGTTAAATGTGCTATTTTAACTTGTAAATGTCCCCCTAGTATTAATGCACATTTATAGGGCTCTGGCAGAATAGAGGCCCGCAATCCTATTTCGATTGCCAACATTCAGGCCATTTAGGGCCGTGATTAAGTACTAGAGATGTAAACCTTTCCCTGGCACAGATTTCAAGTTATAGAACTCTAGTGATGAAAACCGAATCGGGATGTCCCCTTAGGATTAGAAATTCCTAGACAAAAGTCAAGCTATGCAAGCAACCAATGCTACGAACAAAAGACAACTTGCCAGAGAAAATACGATTACAGGATTGACTGATGGACCAACAACATTTTTGAAACCTCGTCATTCTGTCATCGGTAATTGTTATCCAATAGGGTAACAGTGCAAAATATATGTTCTGTGTTGTATTTGTGCAAGTGTGATGTCCTTTTTAATTACGCATTTATAAGGTTCCACTATAATATGTTATATTTTAATGTGCATTTGTAGTGCTTCATTAGTTTTTCGTAATAATAGTTTGGATGTGTCCCAACAGTCGAAGCAATACAAAGAATTCGAAGGTCGATTCACTCATGTGCGAGGATTACCTGTCATGAGCTATCGCGATTGAGTTCATAGTCAGAGTAGACAACATCAAGGTTGAGATTTCTCTAAAACAATGCAAATGAATAAGTCCTTAGAACATATGTATAGCCACGAAAATAAGGCTATGTCGGGTTGTATTCCGTCGTACCAAGACCCTTGATCAAGCCCAACCTCACCGGGTCCACCACGTCCGCATCCGTTTCCACAATTATGACCTGAGCGAACTTGTGAAGCAGCTCTTTTCAACGGAAAGCGTAGGATTGTCTGTGGCGAAGGTAATGGAAACAGCCGATGATCAACGAACCTCCTACAGACATTTTTTCCCAAGAACTTCTCTTTTTATTAAAGGTTACTTCAATTCTTCCTCCATAAATTAGAGATTCTTCTTGAATTTCTCCAGAAATTTTACCAGGACTTTTGAGGATTTCTTCTAAAGATTATAAATTATCTTTTCAAGCTTTTACTAGCACTGTCACACGAATTTTTTGCAAAAATTCCTAATTCGAAGAATTTCTTGTGGAATTCTTTCAATAATTCTGCATTGAGTTGGATTTTTTTACGAACAATTTCCAATAATTTTCCGTAGAATTCCTCCAAAAATTCTTCCAAGTTCTCATTCGAGACTTCTTTTTACGATTCTTCCAGGAATTATTCCAAAGTTTCCTCTATGGATAACCTTTTTAATTTCTCCAAAAAATCTTCAAAGAACGACTACATCTTGCTATAGAAACAAAAAGAATAACGGTTTTGTTTGTTTTGATCAAGTTATTAGCGAAAGAGAGAGTCGATGAAGAGAAATCGATCAAGTCAGTTAGGCCCTTATGAAAAATCATTGTCGCATTGATAGCTTGATGGAAATACCGACCGATTCTCGAATCTAATGGCCGATCAGCCAAAAACGCCAAAAAATACGATAACACTACTTCGGCCCCGCTTGCGTGAACCCCTTTGTTGCCAGCGGCATGCAATCACGCACAAGACACTAAAGCACTTCCGGATGGTGTAGTGCTGCCAGCTGCTTCAGTAACATGGATGTTTGAACACAAATCTTCTCAAAATCCATATTTCACACTTTTTCACCCGCGGAAGAGCCATCCGGATGGCGTAGCACCGGCCAAACTGTCAGCGGAATCGCGAAGAAAAAAAAAAACTTTCAAAGGCGAACGAAATACGACGAGCAGATCAAAACACGTCTGCAGGCGGCAACGCCTACTGCGCTTCCCGGAACAGACCCTTAGGCTCTTATCGAATAATTTGAATATAAAAGCAACATTACCTCAACACCGGACTTGGGCTTCGATGCCAGTGGTGGTTCCGGAGCACTGCATGGTCTGGTCGCAGTTGGATCCGAGGAATGACTGTGATTGTTGTTATCAATCATCTCGTTTAAGATTGAAACTTCTTCCTGTTGTGATACAGTCATTTGGCCCAGATGCTCATGAGTTTCGGTGTGATTGTGCTTTCGAAGCATATCGAAAACCAGCTGCTTGGCCCGTTCCACTCTCTGTGGGTCGCCAGAAATGCGTAGCGGTTTATCTTTCTTCTGTCTAGGATCATTTTGGATAAAAACCATCTTGGTTCCTGTTTTCTTCTGCAGATCCTTAATTGTTTGGCCTCGCCTGCCAATGATAAGTCCCACTTTGGAACCTGGTATCATTATTTGCGACGAAAAGCAAACTTCATTCTGTTGAAAGAAAGGGCCGGATGCAGTGGTACGTTGATGCTGGCGGTCGAATTCAAATCCACAATTGACGAGCCAGGCGAACTTAATGAGGTATTTCTAAAAAAAATTCAGAGAAATATTTGAAGAATTCTCTGAGCAATGTTCTGAAGAATTCCAAAAAGAATTAATAAAACAATTTCCAGAGAAACTTTTTGAAAATTTTGGAGAGAATAAATTAGAAGAGCTCTAGAATGAACTTCCAAAAGAACTCACGAAGGAATTTCTGGAAGAACACTCGGTAGAAAATCTAGATAATCCTCAGAACAGGGATATGAGATGATTTTCAAAAAAAAAAAAAAAATTAACCCTTTTGGAAAATCTGTATCCAATATGAATGATCAAATATCTGTATTATACAGAAAAATGTGTCGATGCTAAATACCACCAAGAGCATCACTGTTCCAGTAGAACTTTTGGCAGAATGTTGTGAAAAGTGCTCTGGGAATTATTTGGAAGAATTCTCAGATAAAAACTATTTACAAAGAAACATTTCCGGAAGAACTTCAGGAACTTCCAGGTAGTTTTTTAGGTAACAATAGTAGCGGTAGGATTTTGGTATATAAGCAGGGTAAATGCGATGACTTCTTCAGTGGATAACCGACACTGAGGAAGATTACAAGTGGTAGTCGAAATACGCGTATCTGTCAAAGGATAACATAGGGCGGAATTAAAAGGTACGAAACTGATTACACTCGTTCGAAGAGGGTATTTTACGTAGAGGGTTCGAAAAGTCGGTACAAGATCATAGTTTTAGTGCTCAAAACGCCATTAAACTGTCGCCATTTTGAATTATGAAACGCCATCTTGGATATTCTGGTCGCTATTTTTAACTATATACTCATATTGCATGGTTTTAGAGTCTAAAACTTCATTAAACAGAAGCCATTTTGAATTTTGAGCTGCCATGTCATTATAGACCACCATCTTTGATATTCTGGTTGTCATTTCTTCAGACTTCTTCCTCATAAGGTACACCGGTGCAAGTTGAAACGGGTGGGGCAAGATGAAACACGAAGTTTTGAAATAGATTTCAATACAATTTGGACATTTTTCGTTCTCCATAAGATTGTTCGAATTAAAAACTGTGTATTATAGCATTCAAGCCGTTTACAATCATTGAATAACATCATGTTAACCCGCTGTTTCATCTTGCCCCGGTGTACCTTATCAAATATAATATGGATATGCACTTTCGGACTCTGGACATCTTCCTCATACCAAATATACCCATATTGCATAAAACTCTACTGAACAGCCGCCAGCTTGAATTTGGACCCGCCATCTTGAATATTAGGCTGCCATCTTGAATTTTGGGCTGACATCTTGGAATTTCTAGTCTCCTGTGTTCATTTTCGCATAAAATACTTTAACCATACTAAAGGTTACAAAAATCGCCGCAGTTTGATGTGTTACATGATGGGGCTTGGTTTAGTTTTACATACGACCAGTTCCACCAGTGCTGATCAGGATCATTGAAATAGCCATAACTCCGGAGCGCCTCGACCGATTCAAAATATTTTTAATAGCAAACAATGCGGATAAATTCCGGTTCAATACGAGCTATAATCCAAAAAATCGACCAATGGGAAGTGCCTTAAAAATGAGTGAGCTTTTTTGCGCACAGACATACATACATACATACACATACAGACATCATCTCAATTCGTCGAACTGAGTTGATTGGTATATGTGACTTGACCTTCCGAGCCTTCTATCGAAAATTCGTCCAAGCGACCAGTACCAGTACGAGAAAGGCAAAAACTTGAAATCTGGCCAAACTCCTGGGATGTTTTCAGGATAAACTTTTAAGGTGCTGTTTATAATTATGCCAAATATTTGCCATTGAAGTCCGACATTTATCCAAGGTTGCTATGATTTACGAAATGTTGGTCATTCGTTGGGCTTGTTTGGCCAAATATTTGTCACGTCACGTCTCTTAAGAAGATCTCCCGAAGGAAAATCTGGAATAAATTTCGGGAAAACTTCCAAAAGACGGAACTTCTGAAAGATTGTATAGAATCTTAAAATAATCAGAATTCCTGGAAGACCATCTGCATTTGTTATCTGCTGGGTAAATTCTAGCCGGAACTTCTGGACGTATTCCAAGAACTACTCTTTGAAGAACAACTCGAGAATCTCTCTATTTCTCAGAGAAATTTCAATTAAAATTACCGATGAAACATGTGGAGAAATTCCCGGATAAACTTTTGATAGAATTTGCTAGATGTTTTTTCTAGAAGTGTTCCTTGAGGAGTTTCTGGAACCCCCGGAGGAATGTATTGGAAAAATTCTCGGAAAAGACTTCTGAAGAATATAATATGATTGAAATGTTGTTCCAGGGGCCTTTACGAAGTTCTACTATATGCTCGGCTCTAAAACCATTTCGCAAAAGGTAGATAAGGTAAACTTTGTCGGGTATTTTCTATAAAATACCTTCCTAAACTATGGTAAAGTTTCAGAATTCCTTTCCAAAACTACGAGAACAAAACTCGTTCGGCTAGAGTTGAAACAAAACCATGCTGGTTGTAAGTGGTCACAACATTTCGAAAAGCACAACATACATGGACCCCACTCAACTGGTCCCGATCTCAGAGGAAGCTGCACGTGGCGAATCGAATTTCGTCCGATGCGACGACGACGTCAGAAGTGTCCCGCAGGGATTCTGAAAGGGAGCAACAGCTTTTGTGGTTTGAAAGACGTCGTTTGTGGGCAGTAAATATACCTATCTAGATGAGACGGAGACGGATGGCAGTTGGATTGCGGGAGAGCATAGCGCGGAACGATTCAGGAGCTGGACACAGGCAGACGACGAGCGTCTGATTCGATCCCGACTCGGACACAGAAATGGAGAGTCCTCCACCCTGCTGTGACGCGACCGAGCTTTGCTCGTGAAGGGCTTTGTTGTGTTCTAGAATGCGCGTCTTTTGTTGTCCGCTGTGGCACATTGATTCACATGTTACTTTGTTTTCTGTCAGAATCGGTAACAGAAACGCAGTGGGTGAAATGTGAGCTTTGATGTTCGTTCGTCGCTCGTCCGGGGATCACCACGTGCGATTGGAATGGTGGAGCGTTTTGAAACTGTGCTGCTTTATACCTAGAGGTGTATGTATGCCAGAATGCAAGTAATATTTGAATGGAATCTGTGTGGTGGAATGGTGATTGTTTCTGATGGTAAAATGCTTCAAGCTTTAAGGTTGGTGTATAGTGATCTCGGATTATGCAATGTTTAAAATGAGTTACTGACAGCTGTTGTCAAATAAATTGAAATCAAATCGAAGACTGTAGGTGAAAAATTGAAGCTCATGCAGGCATGATTAACTATATACTTATATTAGACTGAGTCCTTGTTTTAGGGTAAACATTTATTTCGTCACATGCGTTAATTCCCGTCACATCAAATGGAAAACAGTCAATCATTTCAGATACTCCGACTTACCTTTGTCAATGCCTCATTATATGTGAGCAAAAATATGTATAGGCTATCGATAACTAGCCTTAGCACTAGAAATCGAATAATTACGCAAAATTTCACGTTTCAATTTTACTTCACTTACGACTTGTTGAACCAACTTTCAATTCACACCCCACAAAAGCTCTTTGGCACTTTAAAGTTGGATTTCACTGCTGCAGAATGCAGCAACAATCTAAACAACAAGCCTTCTTCGTCTTCGCCTGAGAAGGGTGCAAGCGAATGTGTGCGTGGATTTTCTGCATACGAAGCATCGTATTTCACAACTACAGAGAAAGACTTCTCCGGGTATTCAGCCAGGAATTTGTTCTGAAATTTCTCGGGGAATTTGTCCAGGAACTAATCCAGAGATTCAGACCCGTGCACAGAAGTGGCGCCCAAGGAGGGGTTTTCCCAATTTCGGCAAAAGGCAGAGGGGCACCTAGTGTATGAAGCGTGCACGGGCTTGCAGATATTACTCTACGGATTCCTCCAGGGCTTCCTCCAGTGACTCCTACAGGAATTCCTCCCAAAATTTATTTGGGGATTCTTCCACAGATTTTGCTTCAGGCATTCTCCAGAATTTCATCCAGGAATGCCTTCAGGAACTCTTCCAGGAATTCCTCCGCAAATTTCTCCAGGAATTTCACCAGGAAATCCTCCATGGATGCCTCCAGAAATTCCGTCAGCAATTGCTCAAGGGATTCCTCCAAGAACTCCTTCGGGAATTTCTGAAGAAATTCCTTTGGGAAATCCAAAAATTCTTCCGGGGATTCTAGGGGAGGATTTCTCCAGTAACTTCTCTACAGATTCCTTCAGGAATTCCTCCAAAAAATATCTATGAATTTCTCTAAACAGTCCTTCAGGAAACCTCTGGAGGTTCCTCCATAAGTTGCCCCAGAATATTTCTCCAGGAATTTCCCTAGAGATTCCTCCAGGATTTTTTTACAGGCACGTCTCCAGGTGTTCTTCCGAACGTTGTTCCAAGGATTCCTCCATGCAGAGCATCCGCCAGGTATTCCTTCAATTCATCTAAAATTTTCTCCTGCACGGATTTCTCCTAGAATTCCTTCAAGGATTCTTCTAGCAATTCCCCTAATTATATCCAATTTAACACGGCGTTTAATTATAAAAGCTAGTATAAATTTTTTTTCTAAGGGTGCCGGCTAAGCTGGCTCTGCCCTTGGGTATGTTGCGGGACCATCATCATTAACATTTGTCCCTTGAGGAGAAAAAAAAGTTTGAAACTTAAATCACGTTTTCTCAGGTTGCTTTTCTGAACAAGGGACAACTATGCTGCATACGGGAGTGATACACATTTGGCGTAGCTAGAGGGTTGGCCTGGGGGCCCATTCCCCTCACACCCAAACACCCACCCACTCCCCCCCGAATCCATCAGCCCATGTGGGTGCAAATTGATAGTTATTGTAGAGTATTCTCACTTTGTCATAATTCACAAGATCATTGTCCAAAAAAGTATGTGTTATTTACTCCGTAAGTTCTGTTTGGAAATATGATATAACTTGAATTATATAAGTAGCAATGCTTGGCAAAACCTCTTTTTTTAAATCGCCGAGAAATGAAATCTTGATGAATTCTTCGATGGGTATCCCCAAGAGCCTCTGAATTTCTAGCAGCATTACTGCAAAATACTGTTAAGTGCTTCCTTGTTCAAGTTTTTTTAGGGAATGTTGAGGATTGTTTCTCCTGTAGCTCATAATATCGCAACAAATCATAGCTCAACTCGTTTGAAAATAACAAACTCTTTTTAGGACTAATCCACAATTTTCATCATGATTTCCTTCAAAATTTTCTTCAGTAGAACACAATGGAAGAAGATTTTTCGAAAATGTCTGCATAATGTCTATTATGACTAACTGGAGTTTTTTCAGTAATTAGTCATCCAATTTGTCTGAGCTTATTAGCAATCTTCAAATAGCCTGGATCTCCATTCCTCTAAGAATAAAGCTTTAGTTGTATTATCGTATTATATTATTGCATTGAGTACATCCTTGCCGGAATTTCTTTAAGAACAGTTTTATATACTCCTATACAGCATATACTCATCTCAGTACATGATACTATACAAAAGTCAATTGATGTATTCCCGGAAGGATTCATGGAAGAATTTTTGAAAGTAGTCTCGTGAAAGCCTTGAAACTGTAACTGGAGGAAACCCTCGAGGTATCTTTGTAAGAATTTATGAGGGGAATCCCCGGAATCTGAAAGATTTTTATGAGTATTTTCAGAGAATGATGGATTTTTTGGATAAATCCTGGCATTCACCTGAAGGAATTATTGGACGAATAGCTGTAATGAATAAAATGATGTCTGGAGGAATTTAAAAAGCCATTTTTAGAGGAATTCGTGGAGTATTTTCTAGAGAACTTTCTAGAGGAATCCCTAGGAGAATTCTCAAAGAGTCTTTTGTGGGTAAATTTCTGAAAACTTTCCTGGAGAAATGTCTGATAGTTCTTCTAGCAAGTAAGTACTTATGTGTTTCAAGTAAGTCACAGTGACTGTAAAAGAACAACCAGATACATTCCTTAAAGAATTGCAGGATGAATTTCTGAAGAAACTCCTTTACAGGAACTGCATGAGGTATTCTTGAAGGAATTCATAGATGGACTACTGAATGTTTGATTCCTGAATCTGTGGAAAAGATCCTAAAATATTTCTCGAAGATAATTGGAAAAGAACTCTCGGATGATTTCTTGGAAAATTTCCTGCCTCCTGTATCCCTCTAAAATTATCTTAAGGTATTCAAATACAAATCGTTGGAGGAATTCCGCTAGACTCCTTCAAGTAATTAAAAAAAAAATTGTCAGGAAATTCTGGAAAAATACTTGGGTAACAAATCATCCCTGAAAAAGATGATATACAAAATTTTGGAAATTTCTTACCGAGCAATCCTGGAAGAATTATAGGAGCAATCCCTAATGTAATTCCTGAAGAAATCGCTAGAGGAATTTTGGCAGGTATGCCTGGAGGAATCCCTGGAGGAATTTCTGAAAGTATACCTGGAGGAAACCTTAAAATAAATATGGGAAGAATCATTGGAGAAATTCCTGAAGAAACCGCTTGAAGAATCCCGGGAGAATTTCCTAGATTTTTTCTGGAGGAATCCTTGAATGAAGTTTTAGACGAATTCCTTAAGGAATTTCTAGATAAGTTCTTGGAGAAGGTATTCCAGCAGGAATACTCGGAGGAGCCCTGGAAGAATTCCTGGAGATATTCCTAAAAGACTTACAGTAGAAATTCCTGGATAAATTCCTGCAGCAAACTCTAGGAGAAATCCTGAAGGATTCGTTAAATGGGTTCATTAGAGAAATCTCTGAAGAAATTGTTTGAGAAATTCCGTGAGGAATCCTTAGAGCAATTTCTGCAGACATTTTTGAAAGAATCCCTGGGGAATTCTTGGAAAAATCCTTGGAGAAATCACTGAAGAAATTTCTAGAGGAACCTTAGGAACCTTAGGAAGTTCTGAACAAATTGCGGGCGGAGTTCCCGTAGGAATTCTTGGGGTACTTCCGAGGAACTATCCCTGGTTGATTTCCAGGAGGAATCCTTGAATGAAATTCCGGAATTTATATAGGAATTCTAGGAGGAATCCCTGGAAAAATTTCTGAAGAAATTCGTAGATAAATACCTAGAGGAACTCCCAGAGGAATTTCCTTAGGAATTCTAGGAAGAAATCTCGAAGGAATTCCTGGATGAATCTATGGAAGAATCTTAGGAATCACTGAAGGAATTTCTGGTAAATTCCTGGAGGAACTCCTGGTGGAATCCCTAGAACCAATTTCCTGGAGAAATCCCTGGAGGAATCCCTGAAGGAGAAATATCTGGATAAATTCTTCAAGGAATCCCTGGAAGAATACCCGAAAGAATCCCTGGAAAAACTCTTGGAGGAATTACTGAAGGATTTCTTGAAGGAATTTCAAAAAGGTATCCTTGGAGCATTTCCTGGAAAACTCCTGGAGAAATTTATGAATAGGAATTTCTGGATCGATTCCTGAAGAAATTTTTGGGGTAATTTCTAGAGGTTTTCCTCGTAGTATTTCTGGAGAAGCCTCTGGGGATATGCCTGGATGAATGCCTGGAGGAATGCCTGGAGTAATACCTGGAATAATTCCTGGATAAATTCCTGGGGAATTTCTGAAGAAATCACTGGAGGATTTCCTGGGCGAATCCTGAAGGAATTCTTGAGAAATCTCAGAAGGAATTTATGCAGGAATCCCTGGAGAAATTTTTGGAATAATGACTGTGTAAACTCCAAGAGGACGATTTCTTGGAGAAACTCCTGGAAAGATTGCCGTAGTAATTTTTGAAGAACGCCTGGAAGAGTTCTTCGATCAATTCGTGGAGGAATTTCTGCAGGAATTCCTGAAGTAGTTTCTGCAGAAATCCCTGGGGTAATTCCTGGTGGAATTCTTAAGGAGTCCCAGAACTAAATCCTGAAGGAATGCCTGGATGAATCCCTGGAGAAATTCTTATAGAAATCCCTGTAGGAATGTTTGAAGCTATTCCTAAAAGAATTCCTAGAGGAATTACTGGAGGATTTTTTTTTGAAGAACCGTTATAGAATTTTCAGGTAGAATCCCTGGAGGAACCCTTTAAAAAATTCCTGGAGGAATTCTTCGGGGAATCGCTGGTGGAATCTCTAGAGGAATCTCTGAGAAATCTCCACAGAAACTCCTATAGAAATCCCTGCATAAATTCCATTTTGAATCCTTGTAGAAATCCCTGGAGAAATTTCTGAAGGATTTTTTTTTTTGAAGAACCACTGGGGAACTTTCAAGGAGAATCCCTGGAGGAATTTCTGGAGGAATTCCTGGAAGAATGCCAGGTGAAACCTCTTGAAAAATTACTTAAGGAATATCCAGAGTAATATTTGGAGTAATTCCTGAAGGAATTCTGGTAAACTCATGGAGGAATTGCTGAGGGAATTCCTGGAGAAACTCCTGTTGGAATTTTTCGAGGAATCGCTTGAACCAATTGCTGGAGGAATTATTGAAGGAATTCTTGAAAGAATTTCAAAAAGGAATCCCTGAAGGAATTCTTGGAGAAATTCCTGAAGGAATTGCTGTATGTATTTGCGAAGGAATTTCGACATCAATTTTTGGAGAAATTCTTGAGATAATTCTTGGAGGTATTCTCCCAAGCAACACACATGGTTACAAAACAGTCACGGTAGCGTTTGTAAGGGTTACACAGAAGTCATTGTGACTTACTGCGCAATCCTTATATACGCTGCCGTGATTGTTTTGTGACCATGTGTGTTGCTTGGGCTTAGTGGCATTACTGGAGGAGAGGATTTCCTGAGGGATTCGTGAAGAAATGCATGAAGGAATTTCAAGAGGAATCTCTGCAGGAGTTCATGCAGGAATCCTTGAAGGAATTCTTGGAATAATGTCTGTATAAACTCCGGGAGAATGATTTCCTGGAGAAATTATCCGGTAAACTTCCTTGTTTAATTCCTGGAAGAACTTCTGCAAGAATTCCTGGGGTAATCCCTGGTGGAATTCTTAAAGGTATTCCTGGAGTTGTCTCAAAATTCAATCCTGAAGGAATGCCTGGATGAATTCCTGAAGAAATCCTTATAGAAATCCTTGTAGGAACTCCTAGAGGAATGCCTGGATTTATTCCTAAAAGAATTTCTGAAGGCATTCCTGGAGCAATCCATAGAGAATTCCCTTGAGAAATCTTCAGAGGAACTCCAAAAGGAATCCCTAGAGAAATCGCTGGAGGAATTTCTGGAGGATTTTCTTGAAGAATTGCTGTAGAACTTTCAGGTAGAATCTCTGGAGAAATCCTCTATAGAATTCCTGGAGGAATTCTTCGAGGAATCCCTGGTGAAATCTCTAGAGATATTCCTGGAGGTATCTCTAGAGAAATACTTGGAGGGATTCCTAGAGGATTCTCTAGCGGAATTTTTGGAGGGATTCCTGGACGAAACCCTGTAGGAGTTTTTAGATGTATCTCTGAAGGAATTCACGGAGAAATCTCGGAAGATATCCTGAAGGAATTTCTGGAGGAATCCTGAAAAGAGCGCTTGGAGACATTTTTAAAATAATCCCGGAAGTTGTTCCTGAAAAAATCACAGAAGCAATTCCCGGGTGAATCCTTGGAGGAATTCTTGGAGGAATTTCTGAAGAAACCCAATGAGGAATTCTTAAGGAAACTCCTGTGTTTTATTAGCAAGTTCCTGGAAGAATTTCTATAGGAATTCCTGGATAAAAAAATCTGAAGGAATCTATGTCTGCAGTAATTTCTATACAAACTACAACTTCGAAAGGATTTTTGTACACATTTTTTGAGCAATATCTGGATTACTTTTTTTTTAAATCTCTAATAAAATTATCTGAAAGAATTTCTGAAAGATACCTGTAGAAATATTTCGAATAATTCTAGATGGAGTTATTGGAGCAATCTCTAGTGAAATTCTGAAAGGAATACCGTCAAGGCACCATTTACCGTGGATCTAAGAGGAGTCGGAGCAAATAAGGGCTGTCATTTGTCACCAGTATTATAAACATTGTTGGTTACATTTAACATAGGTTAAAATTAAAGCAATATCCACAGAAGTAGAACATTTTTCACAAAATTTGGTGATATAGTACAATTAGTAGAGGGTAGTAAGGTCGCCTAATTCCGTGGTAGGTCACCATTCACCGTGGTAGTAGGGACCCATTCACCGTGTATGAGAAATTTTATTCTACTTTGTTTAAAAATGATCAAAACAACCTAGCCAAGGGAATTTTCTTCATTTAAATTCATTTCAAGTAATAACTTGCAAGATTTTATTAGAAAAACGAATGTTCAAATTATCGAGATATATGGGACAATATGAAGCACGGTGAATGGAGACCATTGATTTTTAGGGTACCCATTTACCGTGCCTTTTTGTTTCAATTAAAAAGTACGAGTAATCGTACTATCTTGTTAAACTTACTTCGGTAATGCAAAATACATACCTAATATGTGAATTTGATTGCTTCTTAGTGCAATAAAAACGTTACTACATTTAGTTTATCGCTTATATCACCTTAGCGCAGTTTTCGTTTTTTCACTATGAATGCAGTGAACGAGCACAAACCCGCTTCATGTAAACACGCTTTAGTGTCAAAATGATACTTTTAAATGTTTCTAATGAGCGTTTTGACATGGTAACAATACAATAGTGTTGTATTGGTGAAATTGAAGGGAAATTGCCATATCATTCAATCGTAATATGGAAATAATGAAAAAATATTCGAAGGCACACGGTGAATGGAGCCCCCACGGTGAATGGCGCCTTGACGGTATATGGAAAAAATCCCTGAAGAAATCTCTGAAGGAATACCTGCAGAAATACCTGAAAGGATATTTTGAGAAATATTCGAAGCAAACCGCGAAAACAACACTGGAGGAAACTCTTAAGATATCCCAGGTTCAATCCTCAAAGAAATGTTTGGTGGAATCCTTAGATGCATTCTAGAAGGAATCTCTCGAGGAATCCAGTCATTTTGATTCCTCAGAACTGCAATCCTGATTTGCATATTCACATATCGGACGACCATGCCGCTTAAAAGTCATCTCAAGTTAGGCCCCCCCCTGGCCCCCCTCCAGAAAAAAAATCCTAGCTACGCCAATGGTGATACTATCATCGTTTAACCATCACCACGTCAAAATTCTTTAATTTTCTAACAGTTTTGTCGATAATATAAAAACGATCTTATAGCTAATGCGAGCTTAGTTCTGTATCCTGGCATATGAAATAAATTAAGGAGAAATCAATTGGAGTCCTCGATCATTTCGACTAATCTAAGTCAAATCTATCTGCTCAACATTGATTACCAAGTATCTTTCCTAATAGCCCAATTCAATATCCTCCGAAAGCAGGAATGAGTGTCTGTACTGCACATCAAACGGGATCATTCATACAATCCGCTTTTCCATTCAAATGATAAGCCGCTCAAACTCAATCATCGCAATCCCGCCTCCCGGTAATTACATTAAAAGCACGCACAGCACACAGATTTATACTCCCCAATACGTAATCAACACCTTACCACACCATACACGCAGAAGACACAGCCCATCCTTTCATTTCGAGTCGATAAACAGTGGCCAGGCCAGCCATGGCCATGGAGCCACGCTTCTTCGACATCAGGCAGCGAGTGCATCCACAAGCCAGTGCTTCCCTGCCTTGGACCTGGTGAGAAACCCCGCACTCATTCAACCTTTCAACTTCCGCTCGACTGGCCCAATAATAGCTATTACCATCCATCCATCCAACCATCCAGCCATCCATCCGCTGCCTCTCGTCATAGCTCCTCTGTGAACTCTCACGTTCACATGTGTTTCGGGTTTCGCTGGATGCGGAGCATTACATATGAATTCATCCGTGATTAAAGGAGTTCGGGAACGGAACACATCGCCGCCAAGAAGCTCTGCTTTGATTCCCGATGATGACGGACGGATGGCTCATCATCGGCGGTCGTCGCCGGGCATTGAGTCGTCTCCATCTTCGCGCGGAAGATGTGACCTCACGGAGTAGTGCAGGCTTAGACAGGGGAATACGGAGTAAAATGCGTCGGTATACCAAATCTATCAGACATTTCCCCAGAAGTATAACTGGGATGTTCTACAGGAATTTCTCAAGAAATCGTTCCATAAGTGCGGAGATGCATTTTACCCCACTCACCCAAAAAGTGTGCAAGCATACTGCACCGCCCATCAGCGCGCTACCACACGTCTAGGGGTAGGACTGATCTCACCGATGATGCTCCACACGCTTGGATGGACGGCAATCTTGTTTGTTTTCATAAATCCCGGTAGCTGCTTTTAATATAATTTCATACTTGGTTATCGCATACGAGCGAAGGTGGAACGAAGCATATAATTTCCGTCGCGAGCTGAGCTTCGAGCTTCCCTCGGTGGTGCCCTCCCAGTCGAGCGATTGGTGGTGGTGGGTTGCGTATAAAGACATCAGCATCTATAGAAGGCGTTTGTGGAGGACTTAACAGCGCATTTGAAGTCGTCTTTGTCGTCGTCGTCATCGTACCTATAGGCATAATCGAAATAAGGCGGAATATGGTATTGAATTACACGAGCTACTCCGCAAAAGGCTAAGTGGGATCGTTTGAGATGCATCCTGTGCTGATCCCATCATCGTCGAAGCAAAATTTTCATCCTTCCGATGCATGGTAGAAGGCGCACAGTGGCAGTATCGTGTTACCATGCTTTTTTTTCGGTAATGAGAGGGAGGATGTTGTTTGGCGTGGGATTTTTTATTTCAGGGAAGATGCTCTTTAGTTTGGTCAACAGGTAAGTTTGAGTTGCGAAGATGAAAGAAAAGGACATCGTTGAATTGGGCATCCTTAGAAATCTCAGATGACACCTTCATCCTGACGATGAAATGGCGTTGACGTATTGTATTTAATAACATTAATTTAATCATTCTACATTCATCAACCTAAAAACAGGTGGTCGGTGTAGTAACACAATATCATTCTAATTTAGAAAATTAAATTAAAGATATTATTCATGTTGTACAGTAACTAAAATGCTGTAGACGAAACAATCACGGGAATCTTCTCACGAGCGAGCGTGAGGTGGTTGAGAGGTGGCGGCAGCATCGCGATGAGCACCTCAATGGCGACGTTGCAAGCACCGAAAATGGCGTGGTAACAGATCTAGGAGTACGTCCAAAGGACGAAGGATATCCGGCTCCTAACCTCAAGGAGATTCAGGAGGAGGTTGGTCGGTTGAAAACAACAGAGCCACTGGAGCAGATCAACTACGAAGCGAGTTTCTAAAATTCGGTGGAGAAGCACTGGTGGGAGCACTACTCTGAGTCATTACCGGAGGAGTGGATGGAAGGTATCGTGTGTCCTTGCTACAAAACGGGCGATAAGTTGGATTGTGGGAACTATCGCGAGATCACACTACTGAGCGCTGCCTACAAGGTACTCTCTCAAATTTTATGCCGCCGTCTGTCACCGATTCCAAGAGAATTTGTGGGGCAATATCAGGCTGGATTCATGGGTGAACGCGCCACAACGGACCAGATGTTCGCCATCCGCCAGGTGTTGCAGAAATGCCGCGAATACAACGTGCCCACACATCACTTGTTCATCAATTTCAAATCGGCGTATGATACAATCGATCGAGAACAGCTATGGTAGATAATGCACGAATACGGATTCCCGGATGATGGCAAAGAGCTCCAGGAAGGAATCACCGCGCCCGCCACCCCAATTTTAAATCGAGGCAGTTGAAGAATTCATGTACTTGGGCTCACTGGTGACCGCTGACAACGACACCAGCAGAGAAAATTCAGAGGCGCATTGTGGAAGGAAATCGTTCTTACTTTGGACTCTGCAGAACTCTACGATCGAATAAAGTTCGCCGTAACACGAAGTTAACGATCTACAAAACGCTGTTTAGACCGGTAGACCTCTAAGGGCACGAAACATGGACCCTACGTGCAGAGGATCAACGCGCCCTTGGAGTTTTCGAACGGAAGGCGTTGCGTACTATCTACGGCGGAGTGCAGATGGAAGACGGGACTTGGAGAAGGCGAATGAACCACGAGCTGCATCAGCTGCTGAGAGAACCAACCATCGTCCATACCGCGAAAATCGGGAGGCTACGGTGGGCGGGTCACGTCATCAGGATGTCGGATAGCAACCCGACTTAAATGGTTCTCGAGAGTCATCCGACCGGTACAAGAAGACGTGGTGCACAGCGAGCTAGGTGGGTCGACCAAGTGGAGGACGATCTGCGGACCCTACGCAGAGTGCGAAACTGGAGACAAACAGCCATGGACCGAGTGGAATTGAGACGGCTACTATGTACAGGCCATCCAGGCCTTAGCCTGATCGGTAAGGTAAGTCCAACTGAGAAGCACCTTTCGAAA
The DNA here is from genome assembly GCF_035046485.1 of Aedes albopictus. Classification (NCBI taxonomy): domain Eukaryota; kingdom Metazoa; phylum Arthropoda; class Insecta; order Diptera; family Culicidae; genus Aedes; species Aedes albopictus. The sequence goes on along the minus strand of NC_085136.1, from coordinate 262,768,882 downwards.
AAAAGTATGTTCCCGAGCAGAAGGGAATAACAACAGCATAATACAATGCGTTATTTTGGCAAAATAACTGCATAAAGGAATCTGTTATTTTTATGTTATTAACATAACATATTATGTTATAGACTTGCGTGTCATAAGCGGCAAAATAACAAATACCATAACAAAAAAATGTTCCTGGCAGACGAATTTAATAACATGTTTTGTTCGTTTTAATAACAACATAATAATAGTGAATTTGGAAAATGTGTCAATAACAAATTTTGAACTTGAAATGTTATTAATAATAATCTAAAATCAAAACTTGTTATGATGTATAGGTCATACAGTACTGGACAGAATAAAATACGCATTGACCGATTTCATACAACATGTTTAAGTATGGAATCTCTGAATATCAGCTTCAAGTGCACATATTGACTTCAAAATTTAACTGAACTCTTTTAATAACTTGAATTTTAAAGTGTTGAGAAATAAGACTATTACATGTAAGATTTTCATAGCTATCGCAATCCACTTATTTCGAGAAAAACCGAAAAAATTTCATTTTGGTACATATAACTTTAAAATGATGACCAAGTTCTTCTGCAAAGTTAATCAGACTAACGAAGCACACTACTTTTCTGAATAACCCGTTTGGGTAAAACAATTGGATAGTGGCAATTTTACTATTTTTATGGAAATGACCGTTTTGCGATATTTTTAAAAGTTTTTCTCAGAACAATTTCGTCACGGATCAAATTCAAATTGTTATAATTATCGAGACAAAAATTGAGATCGATCACTACCCAAGAAGCTGAGATTCAACCCTCAAACAATCAATGCGCACTTTAATTTCTCTAGTTTCTATTACTTTCGAAATTATTATAAAACACTGAGACTCATTTGCAGTTGGGATGTAATGCCAGGAAAAGGCAGAGAAACTGATGAGTAAATATGCACAAGCTTTCCATCACGAAATGCTGCAAACAACGTAAATCTCGAGTGATGCAGTTTTGATATCAAAGCTTGTTATTGTCGTGCTATTGATGATCAAATATTTGACCAATCATAACAATAAAATAATAACTTAACATGTTTTCCAACAAAATATATTATTCAGATATTATTTCATGAACGTATACTAATACTATGATCATAACAAAATGAGATTGTCCAACAAAATATGTTATGGAGAAGCAATGCTTTGATAAGTTAACAATAACAAAACAAGATATAAAAACAGGTTATGTTATTTCGTAGTTATTAATTTGATATTCTCCTCTGCTCGGGTTGGCTCATAGCCAACATTCATCAATAATAAACACTCCAAATACCGTGATAAAAAAAAACTCACGCGGAATACCGTGATCAGAAAAAAGTTGGAACTTTTACTTTGAGCAGCTCGTTCTCAGCCGTCTGTGGTCCTATTCATTTTTTTTTTCAGGGATCTTCTACCCAACTCTTCTATTTTTGTGTTCTGTAAAAAATAGTGTCTAGGGATGCTAATTTTTCCCCCAGACTTGCGTGAGTAAGGAACATTTTTAAAAGACTTGTAGAAATCGGTATAGGTACTTGGCAAAAAAGGCATGATATAGAGGCAGTAAACTATTTGCGTAGCTATCTTGAACATCCCTAGTTACAAATGAACACGGCTCTCGACCGGCATGTATTCTAGTGCTCTTGATAAGCATCCTAGAAGGTTCGAGTCTTCAGCAAAGTGTTTTATATTGATTGATACTACACTTTCATGTATTCTATATTGATCTAGATCTGCTGTAACTGATCTAGATAATTTTAATTATTTATATGGCTCTCTAGAATACTCGATATGCATTCTGGAAGGTTGAAGTCTTCGGCAAAGTTCTTTGGATTGGTTAGTACTTCACTTTGACGTCTTCAGTTTTGATCTAGATCTGCTGTAATTGATCTAGATAAGTTTTATTTTTCTATATGATTTTCTAGAATCCTCGATAGGCATCCTAGAGGGTTGCAGCCTTCGGCAAAGTTCTCTGTGTTGGTTAGTACTTCACTTTTATCTAATCGGTTTTGACTAGATCTGCTGTATTTTATTTTGCTAGGTATTATTTTTCTAAATAAGTATCTAGAATTCTCTACATGCATTCTAGAGGGTTTCTGTCTTCGACAAAGATCACTGAATTGATTGGTACTATACTTTTACCTCTCAGGTTTTTATCTAGATTTGCTGTAAATGATCTAGATAAGTTTTATTTTTCTACATGACTCTCTAGAATTATAGCTAAGCATCCGAGAGGGTTGCAGTCTTCGGCAAAGTTCTTTAGACTGATTACTACTTCACTTTTACGACTTCGGTTTTGATCTAGATCTGCTGCGCTTTATCTAGATAAGTATTATTTTTCTAAATTACTCTCTGGAATTCACTACATGCATCCTAGAGGGTTTCTTTCTTCGACAAAGGTCATTGAATTGATTGGTACAACGCTTTTACGTCTCCGGTTTTCATCTAGATCTGCTGTAAATGATCTAGATAGGATTTATTTCCTACAAGACTCTCTCGATTTCTAGCTATGTATCCTAGAGGGTTGCAGTCTTTGCAAAGTTCTCTGCATTGGTTAGTATTTCACTTTTACCTCATCGGTTTTAGTCTATATATGCTGTAGCTGATCCAGATAAGGTTTATTTTTCTACATGACTTTTTAAGAATTCTCGATATGCATCCTAGACCCAAGCAACACACATGTTATAAAAGAGTTACGACAGCGCAAGTTTTGGTTGTATAGAAGTTTATTTTACGTTATTCTAACATTGTGTTGAAATAACGTAAAATAAACTTCTATACAACCAAAACTTGCGCTGTCGTAACTTTTATATATCATGTGTGTTACTTGGGGAGGGTTTCAGTCATCGACAAAGAACTTTAGATTTGTTTCTACTAAACTTTAACGGCTTCGGGTTTGGTTTTGGTATGCTGTGACTGATCTAGATCAGTTTTATCTTACGATATAACTTCAGATCCTTTGGCAAAGTGTATTGAATTGGTTAGTATCACATTTTTACATTTGCAGTTTTGATTTTGATCTAGAGTAACTGATCTGTATTTTTTCCCTGAATGTCTTTCAAGGGTTTGATTTTGATATAGTTTAAATGATTGTAGTCTTCAACAAATTCATTGAAATCATATGTTTACGTCCTCGGGTTATTTTCAAATAAGCTGCAATAATTTCGGTATGGCCTCTTTTGTATACAATAAATATTGAAATTTTACAAAAATGTTAGCGTACGAGCAAGTATAAAAAATGTGTGTGTATTCATGCTTTGAGCGGCTTTTTTTTTGAAAATTAGTAATTCTAGTTTCCGGTATGCTGGCTTTCTCAGTCTTGGGCAAATCAAAACGGTAAGTTTTTCTTTTCCCGACATTTCGGTTTTTTATTAAGCCTTTTTCAAGGTTTTTTTTTGTTTGCGTCAACCCAAACTTTAGTTACTACCACAGTATTTTACCGTATTAACAATTTAAGGTTAAGTCAAAAGTTTTCCAAAGCTTATTATATAAGTCGTAAACACTCAAAATTTCAATGCATTTGGTTCTTTAAATCCGGAAACAACAGTTCAAAGTAGGCCATCGGATTGTTATGCCATTAATGAGAATCTTTCTAACTTTAATTGGAGTAGTTCAAAATTTTCTTAATTTGGACCATTTATGGACAACTAGCTGAACAACTTTACTGCCGTTCTACGCATAATTGATCCATGTGTATAAGGATTCCCCTAGAACATTGGACAATTATGCCTAGAACGGCAGTTTAAATGATGATTTTTTTTTCAAACAGCTAGTTGACCATTTTTTTTGAGGAGTGAAAATTTTGCCTGTTTCGATCAATTTGTCTATTACCTGTATATATAAAACACAAATAAAGTTTTTTTTTCACATGGGAGCAAACGGGAACAACCCAACATAAACATCGATCACATCAACACCAAATTGGCTTGACCCAAGCAACCCTATATTTCGGTGGAAAGAACTCTTTTCAGATTTACACATGTTACCAGTCAATCCTAGCAACTTCGCCCAAAACTATAAACCTACAAGAGCATTGAAGATACATTCCAAATTATGAATTGACTACTTTTATCATCTTTATTGTCATTATCAACCCTTGAAGTGCATCGGTGATGCATTACAAGCATGTCCGCCATTGAAGGACCAACGTATGAAAAACGCAACCCAACCGCAGAATTTCCACTATAATCACACAACCATTTATTTTACCAAACATGTTCTAGCCGGGTGCCGTAGTTCCACCGATCAAATTAAATTATACAGATTATCATCGAAAACACGTAACTCAAAAAGTTCTTGCTATCAACCACGTGTGCGCATCATGCTATGATTCTCTGACACTTCTCTGCACTTCTCTGAAGACTCCGAACTTACAGGAGACATAGAAGTAAGATACCAACCAATTCAGTGCTGAATTTGTGCATATAAAGAATTATAGAAAATCATACAGAAAAATAATCTATTTTTTTCAACTATAGCAGATCTAGGTCAAAATCGAAGGCGTGAAATTTTTGTACCAACCAATCCAGTGAACTTTTCGTCATATCAAAAATAAAACTTATTTAGATCATTTACAGCAGATCTAGACCATAACCGGAGACGTGAAAGTGTAGTACCAATCGATCCCGAAAACTTTGCCGAAGACAGAAACCCTCTAGGATGCATGTAGAGAATTGTGGAGAGTGAGTTAAAAAAATAATACTTATCTAGATAAAATATAGCAGGTCTAGATCAAAACCGTGAACTACTAACCAACGCAGAGAAGTTTGCCGAAAACTGCTATCCTCTAGGATGCATAGCTAGAGTTCCAGAAAGTCATGTAGAAAAATAAAACTTATCTAGATAAATTACAGCAGATCTAGGACAAAGCTACAGATGAAAAAGTGTGGTAATAACTAATCCAGAGAACTTTGCCGAAGACTGCAACTCTATAGGATGCTTATCGTGGATTCTATAAAATCATATAGAAAAATAAAACTTATCTAGATCATTTACAGCAGATCTAGATCACCCCGAAGACGTCAAAGTGAAGTACTAACCAATCCAAATAACTTTGACGAAGACTGCAACCTTCTAGGATGCATTTCGAGTACTCTAGAGAGTCATACAAATAAACAAACTTATCTAGATCAATTACAGCAGATCTAGATCAATATAGAATACGTGAAAGTGTAGTACCAATCAGCATAAAACACTTTGCTGAAGACGTGAATCTTCTAGGATGCTTATCAAGAGCACTAGAGTACATGCCGGTCGAGAATCGAGTTCATTTGTAGCTAGGGGTGTTCAAGATAATTACGTAAGTTGTATACTACCTCTACAGTATGCCTTTTTATCAAATATACCTATTTCTAGTCATTTTTCGTGGCCACCACCACTAAAACCTGGCATGCAAATAAAAAAATACGATTTTTTTTGAAAAACGTTCCTTACTCACGCTGGTCTGGGGGGAAAATGAGCATCCCTAAAAATATAATCATGGGATAAGCCACTGTGGTGTCAGCAATATTCGATCGGGCCACCAAAGTCACGCCATGCTACGTCAGCACCTTGGGGCCCAACCGCCGGAAATGCGAGGTCAGCAAATCAAACCAACAAAACCAACCACCGACCTGCGCCAGGCGTTCAGTATCATTTCATCAAGTGTCGCGTCAGTTCGGGCCGTGTTAGATTGTAACAGTGCTAATTCTATTTTTAAACCAGATACTTAATTGACAGATTACATTCGGATCACGTTAGATTGTAATAGTGACAACTCCAGTTTTGTGAAACAAATATTCAATTGATAGACTCTATTAATAAAAGTAATTAAGTGGATAAATCTTTTTCTCCTTTTTTAAAACCCCGAACTGTCTGCCAAACACAAGATTATATATTTTTAGCAAAACATAAAAGTAGAAGAATTGGGTAGAGGATCCCTGAAAAACAAACTAAATCGGATCACAGACGGCTGAGAACGAGCTGTTTAAACTTTTAGTTCCCACTTTTTTCCTATCACGGTATTTGGAGTGTTAATATACATTAGCAATCCACTTCCTGTTTTATCAATACGATCACTTCTTATTGCACTATAACCAGGAATATCGACTACACTTGTATTGACCTTACAATTCAACCAAGTTTCACTCACACATGCAACATCCACGTTAGACACATTCATTATTTGTTGCAATTAATCGAATTTAATCATATTTCTAGCACATAAGCTCTGAACATTGAGATACATAACAGATAACTTTTCAGCCACGAATGCAGATCTCAAGAATATACCAGGGATACATATATTCGTAGAGGTGTTCAAACCAACGTTTTCAACCATTGCCCACATATGGAATATTTAAGAAGCAATGCAAAATACCGGTGACACTAATGAAACTCAAAACAAGTGCAAAGTACATATGTATAAAGCAAATAGTTTTACAAAAATAACAATCTTCTTATACAAGCAGACATAACATAGATATATTGAGCAGCAGATATTTTAGTTGTAATCGATGACCATCTCTAATTGCCAACAGCAGTGAACAACAACAGCAGCATCAATACAACAGGTAGGTCTGCTGATTTCGCGTTCTTTTAGCTTCACGTTCTGCCGAGTCCCGTGCCGCAGCATGACCGGTGATTCTATCAGTGGGTTATGCATACCGAATCGTTTGACAGCATTTTGGACAGCAAAAACGCTAACACTTCCAAATTTTGCTAATTTTCTTAGCGATAATCATTTTTCATTGCAGTACCTGGTCACAATTTTTTTTTTCTTTATTTTTGAGACTTTCAGCCCTGAGCTGGTTCGTCTCTTAGACCTGGTCACAATTGATTTTCGCTTCTCTTCCGTACACCCTTGTTACAACATTGTTCCACTTGACGAAAAACTTTAACTTTTAATGAAGGTTATCTTTTGTTTACAACGCTAGCAACACATAAACACACTGCAGTTGTCGAAATAAGACTTAGTCTTTTTAATAGAAAGCCTCAAAGGTATACTCATAATTAACGATACAGTCCTTAGGTGCTACGTATGGCCTTGTTCTTAGAGGCGGCGAAGTCGTAGGCCGTTTCCGTTTGTCAGCTGGAGGGTGCTAAACTTCCCATTCGTCGGTCTAAATTCCTCCTCCTGACCTACCTGGGCGTTTGGTGTCCTATGATGGGCCTTACATCGACGCCTTGACGTTTTGGGTAGCTATCGTACTCGCGTTCAAACTGCGCGTAGAATGCGTCCTTATTACACTCCATTTAGGTAACGTTACTTTACGTAATGGAACTAATTGTGTTCGGAGCATTTGGTGTGTTTTATATTAGGAATAAGGTTGGTTTATGGGAAATAAGCAGCGACTGTTTAAGGTTTCCTAAAAACTTTCTAGAGCATAAGTCATCGAATCTACATACATAACTTGTCTACTTGAATGATTGAATGAAAGTCCTGCTTACACAGCCTCATGCACATGTGTGCTGACAAGTGGTTAGTTCAAAGTGTGTTAAAGAATCGCCAAGAGCTCCCTTGAGTATAGGTCATCGGATCTACAATCGTTTTCAGTCTGGAACGTCTTGAATCTCTTCTGAAACTGCACATTCTTCGGTCGACCAACCGATCACACACCTTTGCATATAGCTCATCATTATAAAAGCTATTCCCAGATTGCGTGTGCTGCCGCAGCTCTGGTAGATGGCATGATTACCTATAAACGTTCGCACCGTTGATCCTGTCCAATACACCTCCTACAATGAGAACAGCGCTACAAAGACGAACTTGCGGTCCTCCCGAGGAAATTAAACGATCTGCAGTTTCACGTACGAGCTTTTCATCCCAAGTCCTTTTTGATCGCTGAGGTCGTTTCCGTTGGTATCGATTTGTATTCTCGTATTGATTATTCGGTGCTTCTTTTTTGTCACGGACGGCATGCAGGAGCTATCATCAACCCCCGGTTTACTATCCGGAGGGACCCAGTAGGTTTGCCGAAGCAAACCCTTCAACCCTGTCTGCATACGTCCAAAGTTTCCACCGGGATTGATTAACGATTGGGAACCCTGGGGCACAAGGGTGTCCCTGAGAAAATCATCGGCCTCGTTGATGCGCAGTACAGGGCATTTTCGTGCAGAGTACTGCACAACGGTGTCTTATTCAATTCCCCCGGGTCGTTGCTGGAGTGGGCAAGGATGTATCCTATCACTGCTGCAGTTTCTCATCATCAACGAGATCCTGGCAGTTGCGATTGATCGTGAACTAAATCGTGGGTTATTGAGGCAGCCCATTACCGTGGATCACCTAAATGACTTCGAACTGGCTGATGACGTTGCTCTCCTAGCTCAAGTAAGCTTGATGACCTTGCCGATCGCTCCTCGGCGGCAGGTCGTTAGTTGTGACACAACAAGCCTCGTTGGATGTAAATAAACACGGTCAATCCTTCCAGCTTTACGGTAGCTGGGAAAGCAGTAGAGAATGTTGAAAGCTTTCAATATCTTGGTAGCCAAATGGCGGCCGATAGCGGCATCAGGTGCACGGATCAGCGAGGACTGATCATGTGAGTTTAAGAAATGTAAGGAAAAACAATCAGATTAGTCGACGCACCAAAATCCGAATTTTCAACTCGAACGTGAAATCTGTGCTACTGTACACCAGTGAAACCTGGTGTATATCAGTGGAGAACACCCAACGGCTGCAGGTTTTCATCAATAGATGCCTGCGGTATATAATTCGTGCATGGTGGCCTCACAATTGGATCTCCAACGTGGAGCTCCATCGTCGATGTCATCAAAAGACGATAGTGACAGAAATTCCGGAGCGAAAGTGGAGGTGGGTTGGCCACACTTCACGCAGGGGCGGAATCAAAATCAGCAAACGTTAGATTGAAACCCCGCAGGACATCGCAGCAGAGGCAGACCCAGAGGCTCATGGATGGTGGCGGCGCAGCCTCGGCAAGGAAAAAAAAAAGTCGATAGAAATTTGACCTGGTCACAGGTCAAGGCGATGGAGGCGGGCAATCGCCCAGGATGGAGATCTTTCATTTTGGCCCTGTTTACCACCATGGGTGCTCATTACTGAAAGTAAGTTTTTCAATTCCGATTGCTCTGGTCAATCGCGGAGTAGTAAGTACGAATTATACGGTCGCGTATGCTCATCGCTCATGCTCGAGGTTAACAGACAACTTGTTATATACTAACCTGATTACATTTGGAATTTATGCAGCATTTTACGGAAAGTGGCAGTTATTTAAAGTTATTTAAGATTTAAACATATATTTTGATAAGTGACAACGCTGTCCACCCCCTGTATGTATTTATATCTTCAAGCAATCTTCAAGTCATTCAAGTGAACCTGGCCGGACTGTCACATCCTATCGAAAACTTTTCTCAACTAAATCATCCATCCACACATGAAGACTGCTTACCGAACAAAGAAAATTTGTTTGACAGTTCGACGTACCATCAATGGGTGTCACCTAAACTTGCCATGACGTATTATTTAGTGATGAACACATCACTGTCAAATTGTATTTAACCTGCATGTAGCGTAACAAGGAAAAAATCTTCCGCGCAGCAAATCAAGGACCAGTGACACTTTGTGGCATCTAATGAAATGACTAAATCAAATTTGTGCAGCCCGAAAGTTTTTCCTTGTGCGACCGACGACGAGTGTCCTCTGGCTATTTGGGAAGCACCGTGCGATTGTTTGCACTCGCAGGGGATGTTCCCGAGATCTACCACACGCGGTGGACACGACAACAGACGGAGTTTCCGTTTCCACTCGGCTGAATCGCTGAAATGCGCCGAGAGAAGAAAGTTTTTCCCTTCTTCTCTTGGAGGGCATCACAGCCACAAAAAATGGGAATCACGTATATGAACACGAAGCCTGGTGGAAGTGGAAAAAGCATTTCGTCGAATTAGAAATGCCCTTTGGGCGGTTTATTCCGCTTCGGTAGATGTACTTGTGTGCTAGCTAGCCTAGCACACTTGCCTTGTGTTGTGTTGCCTTGAGCTTCGGCGGGTAGAAGCATAGTTTCCAGAATAAACAGTCAGCTCCAGTAGGTATGGAGTTTGGCTGAAACAGTTTCTAAATTTCATTGCAATCGCAGAGGGAAACGGAATTCGCGCTGTGACTGTGAAAATTGTTCGAACGGAAAACTCGGAAAGTGCATCAAACAAACGTGACCGGGTTTCCGAGTGTTGTTTCGTTAACTGGAAGGCATTTTCGAAATTCGAGTTGCTTGAAATTTAACTTTGGAAAACTAGGTTCAATGTACGTTCGTATTTCATTCGATAAAACACGGAGGAATAAGGCTTCGGAGGGCTTTGGAGTACACAGCTCATTACGTAATCCAGTTGATTGAGGTCCATTTTCCCGACAATTTCCATGGGAACTGTCCGTCACGGTTCTGATCCACCCATAAAGCAATGAATGACGGCGCAGAGCATACGTTGGTCCGATGCATTTCACACCCGCCCCCATGGACGCACGGCAGATACGTGTGACGTCCAAGCCATCATTCATCATATCGCACATCCGGCGACAAGATATCCCCGGAACGTGCCACCAAACTCTTTCCCGTATGGCCGCTTTGTATCGTGCGGTGAACCGGTTTTCAATTTCCCTCCCGAAGTGTGTGTATGATGGGGCACCATACGATTCGTGGGGGGTTGAAGAATACTGAATACAGAAATTTATTGAGATGACTTTTCTTGTTCTAGTAGAACTGATTCTGTTGAGAGGCGGTAACTTTTTGCAGAAAAATATCACTTTGAAAATTGATTAATCACAGATTTATAGCTTCTTTCATTATATTGGGAAGGTGAATGCAGATGCGTCAATGAATCGAGTAGGAAATAAAAGCAGCATGGTAGCAACCAGTTTAACCCTTTGAAGCCATATATGACCCCAACATAGAAACGGCTTTATAAAATCACGCATTCGAAAAAACATTGTACTATCTTCGGCAAAGTTGTTGTAAATTGAGTCCTCTAAGAGAGAAAATGGGATTATATGTATTTGGGATTTAATTGATAACCTACAACATCCTGAACACCATGAATTTTGGAAAAACGAAATAATTGACATACCAGTTGTTCCTAAAGCTGAACTTGGATGTGGGTTACGTTTAAATGTATTCATTAAGCCTTCGTCAAGAATATCAAGAGTGTTTTATATTCTGGGCTGTTCTAGGTGTTCCAAACTATCCTATAGTGAAGTCCTTCAAATCTTCAAGAATAATTTTATGTATTTTCGCCACAAATAATAGCATTGCATAACGTACTGGGATCCGTGAAATTCATTAGATGTCATTTATAGACACGATAGGGATATTCCAGGTCAGCCAAACTACTTTGAAGTTCAGAACTTCAGGTCTACACTCGTAACAATTGTCATGTCTGATATACTGAGTAACGTTGTACATTTATCCATGGTTGCTAGACAAATATGAAGTCTACTTTTTATTATAAACCTTTGGGACATTCAGATTTGTCCAAACTGTTCTATAATGAAGTCTTTCAAATCTACAAGAAAAACTTTGTGTTTTCGCCATAAATAATAGTATTGCATAATCTGCTGGGATCCGCAAAGCTCTTGAAATATCAAATGTCATTTAGAGACACTACAAGGATATTCCAGGTCAGCCAAACTACTTTGGAGTTCAGAACTTCAGGTTGACACTCGTAACAGTATCCACATCTATTATACTGAGTAACGCTGCATAATCAACCGCAGTTACTGGAGCAACCTGAAGTCTCTCTCTCTCCTCTCTCTTCTTGGCGTAACGTCCTCACTGGGACAAAGACTGCTTCTCAGCTTAGTGTTCAATGAGCACTTCCACAGTTTTTAACTGAGAGCTTCCTCTGCCAATTGCATGTGTATATCGTGTGGCAGGCACGAAGATACTCTATGCCCAAGGAAATCAAGGAAATTTCCTTTACGGAAAGATCCTGGACCGACCGGGAATCGAACCATTCACCCTCAGCATGGTCATGCTGAATACCCGTGCGTTTACCGCCTCGGCTATATGGGCCCTAACCTGAAGTCTACTAGCTTATTATAAACCTTTGGGACATTCGCCGTTTAAACTGTTCTATACTGAAGTCCTTCAAATCTACAAGAAAAACTTTATGTGTTTTCGCCATAAACAATAGTATTGCATAATATTCTGGGACCCGCGATGCTCTTGGAATCTCAAATGTCATTTAGAGATACTTCCGGGATATTCCAGGTCAGATAGACTACCTTGGAGTTCAGGACTTCAGGTCTACACTCGTAACAGTATCCATATCTGTTATACTGAGTAACGCTGCATAATCAACGGCAGTTACTGGAGCAACCTATAGTCTACTAGCATATAATAAACCTTTGGGACATTCAGGGTCGTCCAAACTATTCTATAATGAAGACCTTCAAATCTACAAGATAAACTTTTTGTATTTTCACCATAAATAAAAGCATAGCATAACCTGCTGAGATCCGCGAAACTCTTGAAATCTCAAATGTCATTTAGAGACACTATGGGAATGTTGGGCTGCAAAACGGTGAGTCGATAAGGAGAGCGTCCAATATAGCTCTGGTCCTCACAATTCCCTACCTTATGCTTCCACGGGTCAAGCGATGACAAAGACCACCAGCTAAGAGTTGTGTGCTTAGCTGGTAGTGCAGCCTGGGCACTGTTGTCCTTCTTACTTCAGCTAGAATGAGTAGGTGCGGCTCAATCAGCGTCTGTTCTGGCATCCAGCGGCTGAGTAAGAAACGCTGCACCACGCCCAGCTAGATCCAAGATGGTAGCCCCATCAGTGTGGTCGTCCTAGTGTTGGTTGGGACGTTAAACAGATCTGGCACGATGGCCCTCCGGCGAGACAGGAGTGTTGGCGTAGGACCAATAAGCCACCCGTAAAAATACCCATTGCGAATAACATAGGAGAAAATACGACTCTATATAATCGGTAAAGACCCACGCGACGAAATAAGGACTACGATTGTAAACTTGGACATGGAAATGCGAGTCACTTGGTTTCGCAGGATGTGACTGGATTATCTACGAAGAACTACATCCCCACAACTTCGACATCGTGGCGTTGCAGGAACTTTGTTGGACTGGACAGAAAGTGTGGAAAAGCGGGAATCGAGCGGCTACCAAAGCTGTGGCAGAGTAACCAGTGGGATTGTTGGATTTGCCGACGACATTACGCTCGAAGTCTACGGTGAAACGATCGAGGAGGTGAAGTTGTCTACCGACCACTCGATAAAGGTTGTGTAGGCGTGAATGCGGTCCAGGAAACTAGAGCTGGCTCACCACAAGACAGAGGTGACGGTTGTTAACAACCGGAAGTCGGAGCAGCAGACGGAGATTAGTGTAGGAGAGTGCACTATCCTGTCAAAGCGTTCCGTCAAACACTTGGGCGTGATGATCGACGATAAGCTTACCTTCGGTAGCCACGTCGATTATGCCTGTAAAAGAGCCTCCACAGCTATTGCGGCACTGTCCCTGATGTTGTCCAATAGCTCTGCGGTGTACGCCAGTAAACGCAAGCTTCTGGCTAGAGTTGCTACGTCCATACTTAGGTATGGCGGCCCGGCGTGGGGCACTGCGCTAAGTACTAAATGCAATCGACGGAAGCTGGAAAGTACTTATAGGCTTATGTGCCTGAGGGTTGCGAGCGCGTACCGTACCGTGTCACACGACGCTCTCTACGTCATTACTGGTATGTTGCCTATCAGCATTCTTATCTTAGGCACATGAGGCATACGCAGGACTGCCAGAATGGCCTCCATGGTCAAATGGCAGCACGCGTGGGACAGTTCCACCAAAAGAAGGTGGACCCATAGGTTGATACCGAGGGTAAAAAGTTGGATTAATAGGCGCCATGGGGAAGTTACATTCCACCTGACACAGGTCCTTACAGGTCAAGGTTGCTTCCGACAGTATTTACATCGTTTCGGGCATACGGATTCTCCCGAACGCCCAGTGTGCAATGGTTTAGAGGAAACGGCGGAACACGTTTTGTTTGTGTGCCCGCGTTTTCGCACAAAGCGTGACCGCATGTATGCCACATGCGGGGAGGACACAACTCCGGACAATGTGGTCCAGAGGGTGTGTAGGGATGAGGTTAGCTGGAACGCCATTTCAACGGCTATCACCCATATCGTCTGGGAGCTACAGAGGAGGTGGCGCGTGGACTCGGAGAATGGCTAGTCCAGATGCAGTACAAGAGGTGGTCCAGGGGTTCGAAGTCGGCTTCGTAGGTCACACCGGTGCCCTGCGGTCGAGATCGACCCTTACAGCGATTAAGTGGCCGCGGAGAGGAAGTCCCGGTAGCGGTGCTGTCGTGGCGCCGGTCTACTGGGTTGGATCCGAGCCCGCGGTTGGAAAGGGGTCCCCGGCAAGGGTCGGGGCAGGTGGAGACCCTGCTGTCAGCAACCTTCTGGTGCAGCTGACAGGGCCTGAAGGGTAGTGATACACTTGCCTTCATCAGGTCAGATCGGGTTGTACGTGGGCATCAGTTCTTGATGTCTGCCAACGCCAAGCAGTTGGGCGCGGGCGGGGTTGACCCTGCCCGCCTTCCGAGGACAAAGGGAGTGGCGAGGACCACTCGGGAAACTGGCTAAGCGCCAGCATGTTACCGTGATGGAGTCTCCAGGGAGAGTCATCGATGTTCGTTGCTTCTAGGCTACGCTGCTAACCTTGAGGGTGCGATGTGCACTAGCCCCTCTCTGAAGCAATACCTTCTTGGTGGTTCCGGAGAGACGTAGGGTTTGGCGACCATAGGAATGTGTTTTAGTGGATCGAGGAGAGAGTAGTCCTGGCTTTTACTAGTGTTGTAGAAGACGGCCTTAACCCCACACTACCCTAACCTTCCTGTTAGGGTGTCTGTTCAGCAGATTTTTCCCCCTATGGTTTAGCAGGAAAAAAAAGAGGGACATCCTCGGCTGCAGCACTAGGCTCCGCGACTCTGAATCACAGAAACGACTGGTACGACGGCGAATGTGAACAGTTGAAAAACGAGAAGAATGCAGCATGGGCGAGAATACTGCAACACCGTACGAGAGCGAATGAGGCACGTTACAGACAGGCGCGGAACAGGCAGAACTCAGTCTTCCGGATGAAGAAGCGCCAGCAGGAAAAACGAGATCGTGAAGCGATGGAAGAGCTGTACCGTGCTAAGGACACACGAAAGTTCTACGAGATGCTGAACCGCTCGCGCAGAGGCTTTGTGCCACAAGCCGACATGTGCCGAGGTAATCACGGGAATATTCTCACGAGCGAGCGTGAGGTGGTCGAGAGGTGGCGGCAGAATTACGATGAGCACCTCAATGGCGACGTTGCAAGCACCGAAGGTAGCGTGGTAACAGATCCAGGAGTATGTGCACCAAGATGTGCACAGGACGAAAGACTTCCGGCCCCTGACCTCCAAGAGATTGAGGAGGAGGTTGGCCGGTTGAAAAACAACAAAGCCGCTGGAGCAGATCAACTACCAAGCGAGCTTCTAAAATACGGTGGAGAAGCATTGGTGAGAGCACTACACTGGGTCATTACCAAGATTTGGGAGGAGGAAGTATTACCGGAGGAATGGATGGAAGGTATCGTGTGTCCCATCTACAAAAAGGGCGACAAGTTGGATTGCGGGAACTACCGCGCGATCACACTACTGAGCGCTGCCTACAAGATACTCTCTCAAATTTTATGCCGCCGTCTATCACCGATTTCAAGAGAGTTTGGGGGGCAATATCAGGCTGGATTTATGGGTGAACGCGCTACAACGGACTACATGTTCGCCATCCACCAGGTGTTGCAGAAATGCCGCGAATACAATGTGCCCAAACATCACTTGTTCGCATTTTTTTATGAATCATGTTGTTTTGGAGCTTTTGAAATATACTCTCTTAGTATTTGTCGTAAAACTTTCCGATTCAGAACATAGTAACCGAAGCATGTTCTCAGAAAATGGCTTCGTTTGGCCAACCATGAACTAGGGCGGTAGGACGGTCAATCGTCAAGCTCAAGCATATGAGTGCCATGCCTGGGTAATCGACCAACAAGCGAATTTTCAAATAGATCGTAGAATCAATGAATGTGTGTAAATTCGTCCCAATGAATTGGCGTGATCTGTATATCTGAGTTGTTAGTGTTGAGATTCGCCTTTTGGCTGGTGCGTTTGAAAACTAGTCGAATCACTGTTTCAGCCTTATGTTATTTCAGCCTTTTGATGCATTCACCCTTCTGTAATTTCTGCCTTTCGTGTTTCAGCCTTTTGTTATTTCAGCTTTTCGTAATTCAGCCTTCTGTCCAAATACTATTTCAGCCTTACGATATTTCAGCCTTTTGATACTTTCAGCCTTTGGTTATTCAGCCTTATGTTATTCAGCCTTTTGTTATTTTAGCCTTTCGTGTTTCAGCCTTTTGTACGTAACCCACCTGTGTAGGCGATGTGGAGATGAAGTCCATAGGATCGAAGTAGTCAACAAACAGCAAACACCCAGCAGGAGAAGGTGTCCGGCCTTAAGAAAAGCCTCAGCTGACAAGTCACAGTACAGCAGTACAGGTAACGCAGCTGAATCTAAACCAGCTAAGCGGCTATTGCCAACCCGAGCAAAGGTGGATAACAAAATGATAACAAGTTCTGTTACCTGGTTATCATTCGTTAGATAATTGGGTTTGTTATAATTTAGGTTGAATTAAGAGCCAACATAACAAAAATGATAACTCAAATTTACTCCACGAATACCAAAATGATATGAAGTTAAGTTATCATTGAGTTCAAGTTGATAACTAAATGTGTTATACAATATTTTATTCAATATTACATTTAGTTATCAACATGAAAAAATACAGCTGATAGATAACAGGTTTTGTTATCAATTAGTTATCATTCTGATCTATTTTATCAACGAAAATAGCAAAAATCTACTTTACCGACATGGTTAGCAGTTCCAACAAGTTTCTTATAACTACAACCCATATTTTCAACTATTGCGCCCAGTGGGTCAACTATTGCGCCCCCTGATCGAGTGATTATCGGTCGCAGCCGATGGCCGATATACCAACGGGACTCAGTGAGAGGGAGAGTGGTTGAAGGCTACGCTTTCGTACTGCAGTCACATTGAAGATGGAAAGCGGAATCTATTTTTAGATTCGAGGTCCGCCAGACCCTCAGTTCTGGGAAACCTTTGAAATGTGCGTTTGAAACTGATAACATATTTTGTTATTATTTAGTATTTTTATGTTATCGTGATAGATCAAAATTATTGATAACTAAATTTGTTATCATATGATTATCATCAATTGGAAAAGATGATAACAAAATAACAATATGATAACACCGATAACATAGCTTATTATCAAAGTAACGGTGATCCAGACTCAGGACGTCCACTCCACGGAGCATCAGGAACAACAAACGCTGCTGCACATTGTTACCGTTGTGATATAAAACTTTATGTTTACTGTATATTTGTTGTTCAAAATAGTACAATGTGTAAAACTAATTAAAATAAATTGTATATCCTATAAATTAAAAGTTATTTAAAAGCATGCACACTCTAGAATTCAGATTAAAAAATAGTACTAAATTAATGCAACCGAAACAGAATTTGTTAACAAACCACCATTACACAAACCAACACCCCTCGTACGCACTGCCGAACAGCAAATTGTATTGCCACATATCAGCGATTGGGCCAAATTAGAAAGGGGAACATGGGAAAGGGATAGATAGAGCAAGAAGGCTACAAGGGTCTGAGATGGCTATTCACCTAAACAATGGTCTACTAGTTGATAGCAAGGTAGCCATTGTAAAACCTTAGCTACGACCAGACAGTTCACAAAGAACCGCTCTCAAGTTAAATTTTGAGTGATACCTATCCCGTGAGACTTTCATAAGAATCGAATCAGGTATAAATAATTTAAGAAATCTACCCTAGTAGCGCTCTAATCCCACTTTTGTACCGGTTACTCGTGCTGTTCAGGGCCCAGAGGATTAACGGCAAGAGGTTAGCCCAGAAGCCGGTGAATCGCCCTCGTGTCGCAAGAGAAGGCCGATTCGGCCGAAAAAGGGCATGATACCGCGGCCGCCCTCCGCCTAAAGACACCGCTCAGCACTCCCACGGTTCCTAGAGTTCCCGATATGCCGGTCCTCACCGGTAATCGACACCAGAAACTGAGTTCACCGGACATCGCCCGGTTCCCCGTCCGCCGGCTCCCGGCTCGCCGGTTATCGGCCATTACGGACCCCGGTAGCTCAGTAGCAGCCCTCGTTCGGAACAGAAGCTAGTCCGAACCATCCCCGCATGATCCCGCATGATCTCCGTACACCGATCGTCATCCACGTTTCTTCCCACGTGGCACCAGCCCCGATGCGCCCGCATGCAATTAGTCCGGCCCGCACAAACAGACGAACCCTCGCTTCCGGCATCCACCCACGGACCCGCAACGGTCAACCGTCCATTGTCCACGGTCCACGGTCCACCGTCCATTGTCAACGGTCCACCGTCCATCGTCGCAGTGCGTAGCCGGCCGGCCCAACTACCCCACCCACAATCACACACACACACCGATAGAGTAAGTGCAAAAATAATAAATAAGTTAAAATGGTATTTGGTTCTGTATTTATACCTTTTTCTGAATGAAAGAGCCCTTGAAAGTGATATTTGCCGACCCTGAGAGCATAGGAGCTTGGGCTCTGACTAGCTGGCATCCAGGGCAGTAATAAGGGGCGATCTGCCCCCGAGTAACAACATCATACTGGTGTTGCAGACCATCATCATCCTAATACTGGTGGCGAAGATGATACACAAGACGATGCGGAAACGGTGGATGAAGAAGGGCATCAGAGCGGCCCAATCCATAGCCACACTGGACGTTTGAAGACCATTAAGAATTTCATTACCACTAAATAAAAAAATAATTTAAGTCTGAAATGTAATCTTACATAAAACGTGAGTCGAATGACTATATGTTAAAGACTCACGAAAATAAATAAATAACAACAACAACAACAACAAGATGATAATACCGATAACATAGTTTATTATCGAAGTGATATCACTTAGCAAATGCAGATGCACTCGGGAATGCACTCCTGGATACTCGGGTACCTGTACAAGGTTCTTGAAAGCTACTTCCAGCATCGAGTACTAGTTCAAGACCCAGAGGCTGGTCGGAAGCAGGGATGCCATAAATACAGATTTATCTGTATTATACAGATTTTTGAGAATACGTAAAGATTTTGTTTTATATGAAATACAGATTTTTGATCTAGAGGACCTATTTTATTTTTGTATGGGACACAGATTTTTCAGCACAATTTTGTATGGGATACAGATTTTTCTAAAAATCGTCTGGCATCCCTGGTTGGAAGTGCTTCAAACTAACCTCAGGCAAAGCTCCAACTTGGGTCCGTTGTTATGAATTGTCAAGTACAACGAGGTGTTGAGTTTAAAGTTACGAAGCATCAAATCGGTACTAGTTTTGTACACTACACCAAGACCTGTATGAGAGAAAAACTCACGAATGCTGCAGTAGAGCTACGCAAGTTTCTTGTTCCTTCATTGCACTTTGTTCCTAACAAGTAAATATTGTGTGAAAAATAAAGCGACGCGCAGATTTTTTTTCTGTGTCAAAACTTCATCAGACTACATTTATTTGTTCCACATCATTAGGACAAGACATAATCAACAATAGTACGCCACAATACTCGGTTTGTGGCTGCCGCTCTCCATCCTCGGTCACGCCCAATGCTCGCCAAGTCACGCTCCACCTGGTCCGCCCATCGTGCTCTCTGCGCTCCACGCCTTCTTGTGCCAACCGGATCCGTTGCAAACACCAGCTTTGCAGGGTTGTTGTCCGGCATTCTTGCAACATGCCCTGCCCACCGTATCCTTCCAGCTTTGGCCACCTTCTGGATGCTGGGTTCGCCGTAAAGTGCAGCGAGCTCGTGGTTCATCCTTCTCCGCCACACACCGTTCTCCTGCACACCGCCGAAGATCGTTCTTAGCACGCGTCGCTCGAAAACTCCGAGTGCTTGTAGGTCCTCCTCGAGCATGGTCCATGTCTCGTGCCCGTAGAGGATTACCGGTCTTATTAACGTTTTGTACATGGTGCATTTGGTGCGTGGGTGAATCTTTTTCGACCGCAGTTTCTTCTGGAGCCCGTAGTAGGCCCGACTTCCGCTGATGATGCGCCTCCGAATTTCACGGCTCACGTTGTTGTCAGCCGTCAGTAAGGATCCGAGGTAGACGAATTCCTCCACCACCTCGAAAGTATCCCCGTCTATCGTAACATTACTACCCTGACGGAACCGTTCGTGTTCGGTTCCGCCTACCAGCATGTACTTTGTTTTTGAGGAATTCACCACCAGTCCGACCTTTGCTGCTTCGCGTTTCAGGCGGGTGTACAGTTCTGCCACCGTTCCAAATGTTCTAGCGATAATGTCCATGTCGTCCGCAAAGCACACAAATTGACCGGATTTTGTGAAAATCGTTCCCCGGCTGTTGAGCCCGGCTCGTCGCATCACACCTTCCAGCGCGATGTTGAAGAGTAGACATGAGAGTCCGTCACCTTGTCGCAGTCCCCGGTGAGATACGAATGAACTGAATAGTTCACCCGAAACCCTTACGCAGTTTTGCACACCGTCCATCGTTGCTTTAATCAGTCTAGTCAGCTTCCCAGGAAAGCCGTTTTCGTCCATGATTCTCCATAGCTCTGCGCGGTCGATACTATCGTATGCTGCTTTGAAGTCGATGAACAGGTGGTGCGTTGGGACCTGGTATTCACGGCATTTCTGGAGGATTTGCCGTACGGTAAAGATCTGGTCCGTTGTCGACCGGCCGTCGATGAAGCCGGCTTGATAACTTCCCACGAACTCATTTGTTTTAGGTGACAGACGACGGAAGATGATCTGGGATAGCACTTTGTAGGCAGCATTCAAAATAGTGATCGCCCTGAAGTTCTCACATTCCAAATGGTCGCCTTTCTTGTGAATGGGGCAGATTACCCCTTCCTTCCACTCCTCCGGTAGCTGTTCGGTTTCCCAGATCCTGACTATCAGCCGATGCAGACAGGTGGCCAACTTTTCTGGGCCCATCTTGATGAGTTCAGCTGCGATACCATCCTTACCAGCTGCTTTGTTGGTTTTGAGCTGGTGAATGGCATCCTTAACTTCCCTCAGCGTGGGAGTTGGTTCATTTCCGTCCTCCGCTGCACTGGCGTCGTCGTTCCTTCCGTTGCCGTGGGCTCCCGTGCCTACGTTCTCCACGCCGTTCAGGTGCTGATCGAAGTGCTGCTTCCACCTTTCGATCACCTCACGTCCGTCCGTCAAGAGGCCTGCGTCTTTATCCCTGCATATTTCGGCTCGCGGCACGAAGCCGTTGCGGGATGCGTTGAGCTTCTGATAGAACTTCCGTGTTTCTTGGGAACGGCACAGCAGTTCCATTTCTTCACACTCCGCTTCTTCCAGGCGGCGCTTTTTCTCCCGAAAGAGGCGGGTCTGCTGTTTCCGCTTCTGTTTGTAACGTTCCACGTTCTGTCGAGTCCCTTGCTGCAGCATTACCGCCCTCGCTGCGTTCTTCTCCTCCAAAACCGTTCTGCACTCTTCGTCGAACCATTCGTTTCGTCGATTCCGTTCCACGTACCCGATGGTGCTCTCGGCTGCGTCGTTGATGGCTGCTTTCACTGTACTCCAGCAGTCCTCTAGAGGGGCCTCATCGAGCTCGCCCTCGTCTGGCAACGCGGCTTCGAGATTCTGCGCGTATGCTGAGGCGACATCCGGTTGCTTCAGTCGCTCTAGGTTGTACCGTGGCGGTCGCCGGTACCGTACATTGTTGATGACGGAGAGTTTTGGGCGCAGTTTGACCATCACCAGATAGTGGTCGGAGTCGATGTTGGCGCCACGATAGGTCCTGACGTCGATAATGTCGGAGAAGTGCCGTCCGTCAATCAGAACGTGGTCGATTTGAGATTCCGTCTGCTGTGGTGATCTCCAGGTGTAACGATAAGGGAGGCTGTGTTGGAAAAAGGTGCTACGTATGGCCATATTTTTGGAGGCGGCGAAATCAATGAGTCGTAGGCCGTTTTCGTTCGTTTGCTGGTGGGCGCTGAACTTACCAATCGTCGGTCTGAATTCCTCCTCCTGGCCTACCTGAGCGTTCAAATCTCCTATGATGATCTTGACGTCGTGGCTTGGGCAGCGGTCGTACTCGCGTTCGAGCTGCGCGTAAAATGCGTCCTTGTCATCATCAGTACTTCCGGAGTGTGGGCTGTGTACGTTTATTATGCTGAAGTTGAAGAATCGGCCCTTGATCCTCAACCTGCACATTCTTTCGTCGATCGGCCACCAACCGATCACGCGCCTCTGCATATCACCCATCACGATGAAAGCTGTTCCCAGCTCGCGTGTGTTGCCGCAGCTCTGGTAAATGGTATGATTACCTCTAAACGTTCGCACCATGGATCCTGTCCAACACACCTCCTGCAGCGCTACGATGCCGAACCCGCGGTCCTTCAGTAGATCGGCGAGTATGCGGGTGCTCCCAATGAAGTTGAGAGATCGGCAGTTCCACGTACCGAGTTTCCAATCGCAAGTCCTTTTTATTCGCTGGGGTCGTTGCCGTTGGTTTCGGTTCGTATTATTCTGTTGCTGATTTTCCGTTACAATGGGTTTTTACGGCTGGCTCGTAGGGCCTGACACCAACCCCCTACTTTCCGGAGGACCATAGTGCACAGTTGAGCTTAGAGTCCTTCCCTGGCACTCGGACGTAGATCAGCCGCCCCTAACAAGGGGATCAGACGCTGTTGTGAGCCGCTCCTCCTGGAGAACAGACGCTCAGGTTTGCCGAAGCAAACCCCCCCTTCCCTGTCAGCCTACGACCAAAGGTCCCACCGGGGTTGGTTACCCGATCTTCCCTAAGGTTGCTCATAGTTTCCGGCCGGTACCGCGTGGAGGTAGGGATAGGAGTTGCTGGGCAGAGGCTAGTGGATCACAATGGGATCTGAATTGCGCAGCATACCCAGCCTTTACCGTGCCATCAGACTTTGAGGGCCAAATAGAGCCCCAAATTTATTGTAATTTAATTATCTTTTTCTACAAAGCTTCATAAGGAAATTCGATTCCATTGTGTATGTATGTTGACCAACTTAAATTAGATGAATTGATCTGCCTTTTTTCCCACTGCCCATCCAACTTTTCGATCAATTGATTTTACATGGTGGTCCATTCAGAAGCGTTTCCTCCGACCAAGAGCATCCATCGAAGTTGTCATTCGTCCAACCACCAACCCAGAACGGTGGAGTCGTTGTAACCGTTGCTGGCGGTTTGTGGTCACCGGTCACCGGTGTGGCAGTCAGTGGTGCTTCGGTTGGGTGAATGACGTCCAGCTTCGTAGACTGAGCTGTCCATCATATGGTGGAAGATTGATGAATCGACACATTCTGGTCTTTCAGTCAGTGTGCAAAGCGAAGCTGGGGGTGTTGGAGTTTTCCCATAGCTGAAGCATGTTTCATTAACTGAAGCATGTTTCTTACTTGCTGCTGATATTGTCATCCAAATCGAAATGAGGCAGCAATATTAAACTGCTATCGATAATGCTGTAGATTACTACAGATGCAATATCTGAAATATCCACAGATCTGAGACCACTCTTCATACTCAATCTTCTGACAACTCCTACATGAAACCTCCCGAAGGAACTTCACTAGAACTTTTTTCAACATTTCCGTTTGTAATTGCTGCAGGAATTCTTTTAGGACTTATATGGAAATGTACCTAAGAGTTCTTCCAGCTTTTGCTCCAGGAGTTGCTTCAGAAATTACCTGGAGAGTATCCTTGAAATGTTTCCATAAATAACTCCAAAAATTCTTGTGAGATTCCTTCAGCAGTTTTTCTACAAATTATCTTCAAGAAAATTAGAAAATTGTACATGCAATGAAAAATAACTTCGCTTCAATTTGAATCAAACGATATTCTTCCAACTCCAAGCGCCATTCAGGTACCGTACCGAACCGACATACTTTCCAGTAGCAACCTGCGATTTAATATCAACTAACCGAAACATCCTTTGCTCTTCATAAAGTATAATTTCAAAAAGAAAACCTTGCCTCGGGGAAAACCTTTCTCCAAAAACAAAAAAAAAACGAAGAGAACCGTTCGCTCGACTGCGATGCCTTGCTAATACACTCGCCATTTTCCTCCCGGTTGGCCGGTGCGATGCTATGCAAGAAAAATCCGTGATTTTATCTCTCTTTTTTCGCTTCAGCACCGCTCATAGGTACAGAGAGAAGGCAGTGGCCCCGGCGTCAGTGGACAAAAACGGATCTGTGGTTGCAATTTTAAGAATCGACTAAGTCAAAATGAAATTTTGTTCCCGACAAGCGACTTCGATTTAGGAAAGGGCATTCTTTAACGCCCAAGTACCATTTTGATGGCCAATTAATCTTGTAGCGGTTTTCAGTACCGCCATAAAACCCAATTTCATTAATTTTGGTTTTATGATGTTTCTAAGAACCTCTTCTAGCCTATTGAACTAAAAAATGTCACTTGGGCGGGAGTTCAGTGTTCGAATCAAAAAGTAAACAGTGGCTTGAAGCGGCTAGATTCAGAAGTGCCGGGAGTGAGTAGTTCGATGCAGAAAAAAGTATAGCTATGTTAAGGTGAAACATCAAGGAATTCCATTGTAATTTTGTATTCAAACTTGAAAGGCTCAAATTTGACGAACGAGGCATCGAACCAAGCCGCACTTGCTTATCCTGGATTTGCTAAGTTGCAAAAAGTGGCAGCTTTCCCAAATCGACCGCATTTATTTACGAATTTTTAAGATTGGTGCCCTTGAAAGCCTGAGTAGGGGTTCAAGTCAGCCATAATGGCAGCCATATTTGTATTCTATGAAGTTTCTCTTAATGTGTGTAAACTTTTCTATTATTATTTTACTGTGATTTTAAGGAAAGTTGTTAATGGATTTTTAAGAAGGTACGCCTACTTGACAGAAAAGTTTTCAATTTTCAGTTCTGAACCAGGGTATGGTTTCACATTTGTCCACTGTGATTGTCCGCAACCGTGAGCGCCGGTACATAAAACACTTAAAAGAAAGAAAAGAATCATCCCCAAGATGCAAAAAAAAAAATAACAGAGCAACCCCCACCATCACCGACTACCTTTTGTTCTGCAGTTAAGTCCGCGCGTAATTCCACACTGACTGGTAGCCTAGGTCGGCGGCTCAGCGATGCGGATGGTGCCATATTAGCTATAAACTTCCCATCAAGCATCCAGCAGCCAGTAACCGAAGAGCACTCCCAAGGTGCCATTTGAGATTCACTCAAGCTCTAGCATTTCGTGGAGAATGGAAGATCGTCTTGAGTCGTCGTCGTCGAGGAGCAAAACAGAGACTCGCTGAGCAACTTGACGACTGACGGCTGAATGCCGAAGAAAAGATCCTAACCTTTCCCGCCACCGAGTCAGCCCAGCGCGACGTTTGTTATGTCGCCTTTGATGCTTGAAAATCAAATTAATGCGTCCGTAGAATACACTAAGTCTTATAGAAGCTTTTAATATCAAGCTTTTTCAAATATTTCTATCAATTGTTTCCTGAAAACCTTCCGAAACCTCTTAAAACTCCTTCGAAACGACCTAAAATACCCTGAAACGCCTTGAAACCCTACAGAAACTCCCAAAACTCCAATCAAACCTTCCCAAAACTCATTTGAGCCCTAACCATGAACCCGTTTGAAACCTCCCTGAAGGCCCTTGAATCCCCTGAAATTAAAAAAAAAAAAAAAGAACTCCTCTTAATCCCCCTGAACCCAGTCGAAACGCCCACAAACCCGTTGAACCTCACTTTCCTGAAGGCTCCTGAACCCCACGAACACTAATCCAAAACCTCCTAAAACCCCTATCCATCGCTTTAAATAACCTTGACACCCTTCTGAAACCTCCCTGAACCTTTCATGAAAGCCTCAGAAATCCATATGGAACTCCATGAAACCTGCTGAAATGATTTGAAACGCCATGAAGCCCCTCAAACACTTCTTAGAAATTATCCCCCAAGTGCTCCGGAACTTCCTTAAACATCCGGATAGTCCCTCGAAAGCAACACTCCCCCTTCACCCGAAATGTCATGAAACTCCCTCCAGAGAACCATGGAGATCGTTCACAAACCACGTTGACCAAGTTTTGACAATCAATACACCTTGATCCAACGTTGCAGAGGCAATAAGTATCTCAATTATAGTCGCAAAAACCTGCTGACCCGCACTCACTGTGATCTTCCAGTTTGCAGATTCGCCTAATGTCGGGGTGGGGGAGGAATACTGTAAGTACGATGACGCTTCGGTGCCTCCAAAACTCACCGTTCCACCGCGCAATATTGAAATGAAACTTTAACACAATAACGGAATTACAGTCATACAATAAAAAACAATCTCGTTTTCGCTCCAGGTTAGAGCATTTTTCTTTTGCTCTTTACGTGGAGGAGTTTGGTGCTTCCTTTGGTGGGATTGGATTGGTGTTTCCCAATCTAGGGTGCTTAGCCGATTGGACGCACAAATAACGAACTATAGGACAGATATTCTGAAGAATTTTGATTTTCAGGGATTTTTTTTTTTCCTATTCTTCCAGCAATTTTCTTAGTAATTTTATCAGGCTTTCCTACCACTTTTTTCTGGAATTCTTTCGTAAAATTTTCCAGGAACTCGAGGAACTGTCTGGAGGAATCCCGAATCTCTGGAGAAATGTCCGAAGGAATTCCTGAAGGAATCCTTGGAGAAATTCGTGAAGTAATTCTTGGACGAGTTCCTGGAAGAATCTCTGGAGGAATCCCTAGAAAAATTTCCGGAGGAATCCCTGGAGATATTTCTTTAGGAATTCCTGGAGGAATCCCTGGAGGAATTCTTGGTGGAATCCCTGGAGGAATCCCTGGAGGAATTCCTGGAGGAATCCCTGGAGGAATTCCTGGAGGAATCCCTGGAGGAATTCCTGGAGGAATCCCCGGAGAAATTCCTGGAGGAATCCCCGAAGAAATTCCTGGAGGAATCCCCGGAGAAATTCCTGGAGGAATCCCTGGAGGAATTCCCGGAGGAATCCCTGGAGGAATTCCCGGAGGAATCCCTGGAGGAATTCCCGGAGGAATCCCTGGAGGAATTCCCGGAGGAATCCCTGGAGGAATTCCCGGAGGAATCCCTGGAGGAATTCCCGGAGGAATCCCTGGAGGAATTCCCGGAGGAATCCCTGGAGGAATTCCCGGAGGAATCCCTGGAGGAATCCCCGGAGGAATCCCTGGAGGAATCCCCGGAGGAATCCCTGGAGGAATCCCCGGGGGAATTCCTGGAGGATTCCCTGGAGGAATTCCCGGAGGATTCCCTGGAGGAATTCCCGGAGGAATCCCTGGAGGAATTCCCGGAGGAATCCCTGGAGGAATTCCCGGAGGAATCCCTGGAGGAATTCTCGGAGGAATCCCTGGAGGAATTCCCGGAGGAATCCCTGGATGAATTCCCGGAGGAATCCCTGAAGGAATTCCCGGAGGAATCCCTGGAGGAATTCCCGGAGGAATCCCTGGAGGAATTCCCGGAGGAATCTCTGGAGGAATTCCCGGAGGAATCCCTGGAGGAATTCCCGGAGGAATCCCTGGAGGAATTCCCGGAGGAATCCCTGGAGGAATTCCCGGAGGAATCCCTGGAGGAATTCCCGGAGGAATCCCTGGAGGAATTCCCGGAGGAATCCCTGGAGTAATTCCCGGAGGAATCCCTGGAGGAATTCCCGGAGGAATCCCTGGAGGAATTCCCGGAGGAATCCCTGGAGGAATTCCCGGAGGAATCCCTGGAGGAATTCCCGGAGGAATCCCTGGAGGAATTCCCGGAGGAATCCCTGGAGGAATTCCCGGAGGAATCCCTGGAGGAATTCCCGGAGGAATCCCTGGAGGAATTCCCGGAGGAATCCCTGGAGGAATTCCCGGAGGAATCCCTGGAGGAATTCCTGGAGAAATCCCTGGAGGAATCTCTGGAGGAATTCCTGAAGGAATCCCTGGAGGAATTCCTGAAGGAATCCCTGGAGGAATCCCTGGAGGAATCCCTGGAGGAATCCCTGGAGGAATCCCTGGAGGAATCCCTGGAGGAAGTCCTGGAGGAATCCCTGGAGGAAGTCCTGGAGGAATCCCTGAAGGAAGTCCTGGAGGAATCCCTGAAGGAAGTCCTGGAGGAATCCCTGAAGGAAGTCCTGGAGGAATCCCTGAAGGAAGTCCTGGAGGAATCCCTGAAGGAAGTCCTGGAGGAATCCCTGAAGGAAGTCCTGGAGGAATCCCTGAAGGAAGTCCTGGAGGAATCCCTGAAGGAAGTCCTGGAGGAATCCCTGAAGGAAGTCCTGGAGGAATCCCTGAAGGAAGTCCTGGAGGAATCCCTGAAGGAAGTCCTGGAGGAATCCCTGAAGGAAGTCCTGGAGGAATCCCTGAAGGAAGTCCTGGAGGAATCCCTGAAGGAAGTCCTGGAGGAATCCCTGAAGGAAGTCCTGGAGGAATCCCTGAAGGAAGTCCTGGAGGAATCCCTGAAGGAAGTCCTGGAGGAATCCCTGAAGGAAGTCCTGGAGGAATCCCTGAAGGAAGTCCTGGAGGAATCCCTGAAGGAAGTCCTGGAGGAATCCCTGAAGGAAGTCCTGGAAGAATCCCTGGAGGAATTCCTGGAGGAATCCCTGGAGGAATTCCTGGAGGAATCCCTGGAGGAATTCCTGGAGGAATCCCTGGAGGAATTCCTGGAGGAATCCCTGGAGGAATTCCTGGAGGAATCCCTGGAGGAATTCCTGGAGGAATCCCTGGAGGAATTCCTGGAGGAATCCCTGGAGGAATTCCTGGAGGAATCCCTGGAGGAATTCCTGGAGGAATCCCTGGAGGAATTCCTGGAGGAATCCCTGGAGGAATTCCTGGAGGAATCCCTGGAGGAATTCCTGGAGGAATCCCTGGAGGAATTCCTGGAGGAATCCCTGGAGGAATTCCTGGAGGAATCCCTGGAGGAATTCCTGGAGGAATCCCTGGAGGAATTCCTGGAGGAATCCCTGGAGGAATTCCTGGAGGAATCCCTGGAGGAATTCCTGGAGGAATCCCTGGAGGAATTCCTTGAGGAATCCCTGGAGGAATTCCTGGAGGAATTCCTGGAGGAATCCCCGGAGGAATTCCTGGAGGAATTCCTGGAGGAATCCCTGGAGGAATTCCTGGAGGAATCCCTGGAGGAATTCCTGGAGGAATCCCTGGAGGAATCCCTGGAGGAATTCCTGGAGGAATCCCTGGAGGAATTCCTGGAGGAATCCCTGGAGGAATTCCTGGAGGAATCCCCGGAGGAATTCCTGGAGGAATCCCCGGAGGAATTCCTGGAGGAATCCCTGGAGGAATTCCTGGAGGAATCCCTGGAGGAATTCCTGGAGGAATCCCTGGAGGAATTCCTGGAGGAATCCCTGGAGGAATTCCTGGAGGAATCCCTGGAGGAATTCCTGGAGGAATCCCTGGAGGAATTCCTGGAGGAATCCCTGGAGGAATTCCTGGAGGAATCCCTGGAGGAATTCCTGGAGGAATCCCTGGAGGAATTCCTGGAGGAATCCCTGGAGGAATTCCTGGAGGAATCCCTGGAGGAATTCCTGGAGGAATCCCTGGAGGAATTCCTGGAGGAATCCCTGGAGGAATTCCTGGAGGAATCCCTGGAGGAATTCCTGGAGGAATCCCTGGAGGAATTCCTGGAGGAATCCCTGGAGGAATTCCTGGAGGAATCCCTGGAGGAATTCCTGGAGGAATCCCTGGAGGAATTCCTGGAGGAATCCCTTGAGGAATTCCTGGAAGAATCCCTGGAGGAATTCCTGGAAGAATCCCTGGAGGAATTCCTGGAGGAATCCCTGGAGGAATTCCTGGAGGAATCCCTGGAGGAATTCCTGGAGGAATCCCTGGAGGAATTCCTGGAGGAATCCCTGGAGGAATTCCTGGAGGAATCCCTGGAGGAATTCCTGGAGGAATCCCTGGAGGAATTCCTGGAGGAATCCCTGGAGGAATTCCTGGAGGAATCCCTGGAGGAATTCCTGGAGGAATCCCTGGAGGAATTCCTGGAGGAATCCCTGGAGGAATTCCTGGAGGAATCCCTGGAGGAATTCCTGGAGGAATCCCTGGAGGAATTCCTGGAGGAATCCCTGGAGGAATTCCTGGAGGAATCCCTGGAGGAATTCCTGGAGGAATCCCTGGAGGAATTCCTGGAGGAATCCCTGGAGGAATCCCTGGAGGAATTCCTGGAGGAATCCCTGGAGGAATTCCTGGAGGAATCCCTGGAGGAATTCCTGGAGGAATCCCTGGAGGAATTCCTGGAGGAATCCCTGGAGGAATTCCTGGAGGAATCCCTGGAGGAATTCCTGGAGGAATCCCTGGAGGAATTCCTGGAGGAATCCCTGGAGGAATTCCTGGAGGAATCCCTGGAGGAATTCCTGGAGGAATCCCTGGAGGAATTCCTGGAGGAATCCCTGGAGGAATTCCTGGAGGAATCCCTGGAGGAATTCCTGGAGGAATCCCTGGAGGAATTCCTGGAGGAATCCCTGGAGGAATTCCTGGAGGAATCCCTGGAGGAATTCCTGGAGGAATCCCTGGAGGAATTCCTGGAGGAATCCCTGGAGGAATTCCTGGAGGAATCCCTGGAGGAATTCCTGGAGGAATCCCTGGAGGAATTCCTAAAGGAATCCCTGGAGGAATTCCTGAAGGAATCCCTGGAGGAATTCCTGAAGGAATCCCTGGAGGTATTCCTGAAGGAATCCCTGGAGGGATTCCTGAAGGAATCCCTGGAGGAATTCCTGGAGGAATATCTGGAGGAATTCCTGGAGGAATCCCTGGAGGAATTCCTGGAGGAATCCCTGGAGGAATTCCTGGAGGAATCCCTGGAGGAATTCCTGGAGGAATCCCTGGAGGAATTCCTGGAGGAATCCCTGGAGGAATTCCTAAAGGAATCCCTGGAGGAATTCCTGAAGGAATCCCTGGAGGTATTCCTGAAGGAATCCCTGGAGGGATTCCTGAAGGAATCCCTGGAGGAATTCCTGGAGGAGTTCCTGAGATATTAGGAGAAGTTCCCGAAGGAATGTCTGGAGGAGCTCCTAAGGAATTCCTGGATGAGTTGCTGAAGAATTCCTGGAGAAATTCCCGGAGGAATTCCTGGAGGAGTTTCTGAGATATTGCTTGAGGAGTTCCTGAAAAATTCCTGGAGGAGTTCCTGGAGGAGTTCCTGGAGGAATCCCTGGAAGAATCGTTGGAGGAACTGTTGTAAGAATACCTTGAGAATTCCCTGGAAGAATTCTCCTGATTTTTTTTTTTGAAATCCAGACATTTCTTTAAGTATTCCAAAAACTGCTGCAAAAAGTTTTTGTATGAAGCTATTTGTGAAGTAAAAAAAATGTGTTTAACATGCTGATTGAGAACCCCCGCTCTGGAACCGACCTACCTCTCACGCTTTGACGGTGTGATGGAACCAGAAGGGAGCAATCTGATGACGGAGTCGCATCTTCGTCGCGAATCATTCGATGGGAAATGCCATCTTCGTCTCCCCGTCAGCCCACCACTGAGATCGGTGCGCCCATCTAACATTACGGCACGGGGTTGGTAGGTAGCTGGGGAAGACGAATCTGCGCGCCTCTGTTTAAAGTTCAATCTGAGCAGAATAATCAGAAAGCGGAGGAGACATGACAGCATTTAAACCGACGATAATACCAATATTTTCTGCTTCATGGGATTTGACTCCAATTGCTAACCGTTTGGCGGAGTGGCACTTGCTCCCCCGCTCCATCTTCCCGGTATAGAGAATGGCAGTTGGCAAGACTCATTTCGAGTGACTACCATTTGATTCTTGGTCTTTTTCCCGTTCGAAATGGCAGTAGGTTGGTTGGTAGGTATGGTATGCTGCACCAGCATCAGCAGCAGCAGCGTTGAAGCAGAAACGATTCGATTGCAAACTTGGTCAACGTTGATATACCTATTCGAGAGAAGGTGCGCTACTCTTCTGCTGGCAGAAAGGTTGAGAAGAGATTAAACCCAAGGAGAAGAAGGGAACTCGGCATGTGAACGAGGACCACTTCTGGGTGCCAAGTTGGACTGAATAAGATTTGTCCAAAGGTCTCGGGCCCACTACTGCCAGTGATAGGGCCAGCATTGCAGTGCTGATGGCTCATCCATGGTAGTAGTGTGGTGGTTGGGAGGTGCAGTATGAGCTTATCTCGAAATGCGCCCGCACGACGACGTTTGTCGAGGTTATTCGGGTTTTCACTTGCAAGGGCTCTGTGGGATAATTGCAGGAAACTGTAAACTGTAATCTGGGTTCAGCAGGGGGACATTGAGTGACCTAGATTATTCTGAGATTAGCAGTGCTTTAGAAGTAAGGATTGATGGATAATGTGA
Source organism: Aedes albopictus (assembly GCF_035046485.1). Taxonomy (NCBI): domain Eukaryota; kingdom Metazoa; phylum Arthropoda; class Insecta; order Diptera; family Culicidae; genus Aedes; species Aedes albopictus. Next base: position 262,736,519 of record NC_085136.1, on the reverse strand, counting down.
TGCTAGATCTTTGGTTGAGATTTGTAACAATTAATTTCATGAATCTGTACGTTTTTCCTTCCTTCATTATTTGCATATAAGTCGCGTCTTAAAAGTGGTGTACCAGTCATACCAACGTTTGCATGTTTCTTACAAAATGCAGATATTCTCCATTTGCATCTCTTCAACTATTACATTCAACATAAAACCAGTTGTTCTGTTAACGAACTGATTTTATGCCCTATGAAGCTTGAGATCCTAGGACTGAGCGAAGATGATCCAATGTTCCGCGCCAACCGATGCTGCCGAATTTAAAGACAAAGAGGTCTATTACAGTCAACTGAATGCTGTCGTGGAAAAGATTCCAAAAGGTGATATCAAGTTCTTCATGGACGACTTCAACGCGAACGTTGGTTCCGACAACAAGTACTATGAGCACGTCATAGGACATGGTGTCGGAGAAATGAGCGATAACGGAGAGCTGTTTGCAGAGTTTTATGGCAACAATGACTTGGTGACCCCATCGCTCTTTCGTCATCGACCAATGCACAAAGTAACATGGGCTTCCCGTGATGGCGTCACGGTACATCCAATCGACTAGATCTGCATCAGCTGAAAATAAAGACGGAGCCTTGATGTGCGGAACAAACGTAGCGCCGACATTGCGTCCGACCATCACCTCCTAATCCGCGAGATCCGACTGCGCATTGCCAGGATCCAGCGACAGGAGGAGAAAATCGGGCGCCGGTTCAACGCACGCCGACTGGAAGACGCTGCGGTGAAAATGTCCTTCGTCGAGGGCTAGAGAACCGTGCTGTGGGTATTCCAGGAGGTAGAAGCGTAGAAGATCAATGGAGCACCATCAAGAACGCCTTGAACGCCACCGGCGAGAAGAAACGCCCCGAAGAAAACAGTGGATCACAGATGATACCTGGAGGAAGATAGATGGGCGAAGGAACGCCAAAGCCGTGATAGAGCGAGCTAGAACACGAGGAGCCAAAGTCATAGCCCGTCAGCGCTATTCGGCTCTCGAGAAGGAAGTGAAACGCTTATGTAGACGGAACAAAAGAGCATGGGTGGACTCCCTAGCCCCTAGCCGACGAAGGCGAGAAAACTGCAAATGTCGGCTCACATCGCATCGCCGACTTAGTGGGACTAAGACGAATACTACGATGCTCGTGAAATACACGTCTCGATAGCTATTGACCGACCCGACTGACCGCTATTTCGAGTACTTTGGAAACCTTTATCAAGTGTCGGCCACGCCACCACCAGAATGATTCGCCAAGTGTTCGACACATTACTTGTGGCAATACCGAAGCTCCATCATTGCAGGAGAGGCACAGCCATCCGTGAAATCGAATAGAGCCCCGGGGGTCGGTCACATGTTTTTTTTTAATCCGTGTCGGGTATTTCCATCACTGCGACCAGTTTTTTGATCTATTGTGACATATGCCCCTGATAAGTTTTATTATAGCTATGTATATCAAGATGACGTACCACTATTGTGAGTGATCGCCATCGTTTGATTAATAGCATTAACCCAGCACGGTTCGACATTTCGAATGAACTGCACTACCGTACTGGGTGTTGTTCTCCAAATGTCAGAGGGTTCTAACAGCCTTTTGACGAAGAACTTACGTCTTGTTGTAAAGAGTGCCGGACAGTGGCACAGTAGATGTTCCGAGTCTTCTTTATCTGTGCCGCAAAAGCGACACATATCATCTTGAAGTTTTCCCATAAGCTTCAAGTGATATCGGCTCGGACAATGACCTGTTATAAGCCCAGTATATACGCTTAGATCTTTTTTGGAAAGATCCAATATTTTACAAGTCTTAGAAACATTTGGAATAATAAATCGCCTTGCTTGTCTTGCTATACAAGTGTTTTTCCAATTGTTCGTCACTTTCGAATGTTCTCTTATTTTGAACTCCATTCGCAAAGCACAGGCAGATAGCCCACAAAAAGGTTCGGGCCCTATGAACTGAAGAGATGATCCAAGCCTTGCTAATTCATCGGCTCTTTCATTTCCATCAATTCCACAATGGCCAGGAACCCAATATAAGTTGACCTGATTACGACAGGACAGATCTTGAAGTGATTTAATGCACCCCCAAACATGTTTTGATGTACATACCGCTGACTTCAAAGCATTTAGTGCTGCTTGACTGTCAGACAATATGCATATATTTGAATGCCTATAGTTTCTTTGCAAACATATATTAGAGCATTCTAAAATTGCTTGAATTTCTGCCTGGAATACAGTTGGATACTTTCCCATGGGTATCGACAGGTTTATCCCTGGGCCAGTTACTCCTGCTCCCACTTTGTCGTTCAATTTTGAACCGTCTGTATAAAAAATAATCGATCCTGGTCGAAATTCTGGACCACCGACTCGCCACGAACTTCGATCAGGGTCATAAACTTTAAACATACGGTCAAAATTGTACTTTTTCTCCATCCAGTCTTTGTTGTTCATAACTATGGAGTTTATGCCAAAAGTTTTTAGAATACTAAGATGCCCATTAAGGTCACCTTCCAAGAGGTTCGTAGATCTTTTGATTCTTAGAGCGCTCTTTTCAGCTTCAATTGTATAAATTGATGTAATGGAAGCATGTGTAATAAAGCATCCAATGCCAATGAAGGAGTGCTTCTCAATGCTCCAGTTATTGAGAGAGTCGCTAGTCTTTGTAATCTTCCTAGTTTTCTCTGAGCGACGGATTCTGTGGTTTTCTGCCACCAGACCAGCGAGGCATAGGTGATCCTGGGTCTCACGATTGCCGAAAAGATCCAATAAATCATTTTCGGTTTCAATCCCCACTGCTTACCAAATGTTTTTTTGCTTATCCAAAGAGCATTTGTCACTTTTGTGATTATCTGCTCTAGGTGTGAATTCCAATTCAGTTTGCTGTCAAGGACTACTCCGAGGTACTTGACTGTATTTGAAAGATCTATAGATATGCCTTTCAGGTATAAATTATTTATAGAAAATTTTCTCCTCTTTGAGCCGGTCACATGTTAGCTGAGATGCTGAGATGAAAAAAATGTAGTTATTTATTGCAATAATTGAATTATTCGTGGAAATTCCGATTTATTGCTCGAAAATCAGGGAAATTTTGTTTTATTTATGGAAATTTTGTTGTTTATTATTGTTCCCACCCCTACATATTTATTGGTAATTTCTGATTTTGTTATGGAAAATGATCGCTTATTTATAAGTTGTTTATATTTAAGCAAATTCTTCGGAGGGGTTGTAACGTGCTATGTGTAATAAGTTATTCTAAAACATGCTGAGCCTTTTGGCTCTTACGACATTTTGTCCTTCAGCGATCCATCTCATGCTGGACCCTTTGACTTCCATTAGATTAGTTAATTTTTTCACATGATGAGCCATTTGGTTCCTGTTGGTCATTAGCTATTCTAACTCACCATGCTAAGGAGACATGTTTACATATTAGAAAATGTCTCGAACTCCATCGGTCAAGCAGGTTTCGTAATTCCCATGCCATTTAGAACTCGTGGTAAAATTTTCAGTAAGATTGATAAAGATTTCAATGTGCTTCAAGTCGATTTGGTAATTTCGGGCTTTTCTACACTCTAAAAAATCATAACTACAGCACGGAAAGACATTCAATAATGATTATACCTCGAAATCAAAGCATATCATATTCCATAAAAGTAGTTCATACATACTTGTAAAACTCTCGCAAGTTTCATCAGTAATAAATGGAGTTTTGTTCAGTGAATCAAAATTCAACCATCGCGCAACAATAATGACAATGTCGCAACCTGTATTTGTTGCGACAAACAAACCCATGCGACATAAGTTTGTCCCAACTTGAAAATAATGGGATTAACATCGTACACCACGAGTTTAGAGATTTTTAAGCCTTGCATTGCGATTTTCGAACGGTAACTTCGAGTCGGTAAACACTGCAACTCTGGTGAAGCTCCATCATCAATCATTTTTGACTTTGGGTTAGCAATAATTGATTATTCACAAGTTGAAAAGTACGCAACAAATTCAGCTTCCGTTTTGTCTGCAACAAAAAATTTCGAGATCATGTCATTATCTGTTACCAGTAGGGACAAAGAGTAATCGTCGCACCTTCTTTGTTGCTTGTTTTGTGCCTCTTTTGTCTGACAATTCTCTTCACTGGTTTTGTTCGAAGGGGTACCGAAAAATCTGTATCTTGGAATCAAAATGGCATGGATTAATGAAATTGCATTACTGAGCCCTTCGGCTACAGTCTAACCTCAGTCAGTACGATTCTCCGCGCTGATGCGGAACTCCAGATCCTTCAACATCACTGAACACTCTGCTCGTGCTACATCATTCGCATGAAAAATGTTCCATCGAAGGTGCTCATCTCGACCGTGCGCCCTTTGTCGCTCCGTGATCTCGCGTACTAATCGGATAGTCCTCGGAGGTGAACCTACCTATCCTACATCGACAAAGAATTCCCTGGCTAAGGATCATCTTCCGGAACAGTTTCTAACCAGAAAGATGCCGAGGTTTGTCCTGCGATTCTGGTTGGAGACTGGCTTCCGGTTCACAGATGCTCCGACGGCCAAGCTGTGGCGCTTCTTCGCGGTACCGTAAACCGGGGTCAAATTGATCCGAAACGTACAGCCGCAGTTTTCACTTCCTGTTTACTTCATCTTTATGGGAAATAATATTGCGGCGTTTCCTACGGTGCGGCTGTTCCTTTCGAAAACGATAGACCGCGTGAACTTTTGTGCAAAGCCCCTTTTTGAAACATTTCAACGACCGCGCGGTCACAGAGAACAGACATCCAGGCTAGAACAAATTTGATTCAGAAATTTGTGTAAGGATTTGAATCTTCACTTGAGTAAGGTTGCAAACCAATACACGGGAACAACACTAACGCCGTCAAACATCATATTGCCACAGTCAGTGGTGAATTGAAACATTTCAAGTGGTGAATTCAATTAGTATGGGAAATTAACCGATTGCAGCGCCACGCTATTGCCACTTGTGCTGCCGATGAAATATTCCTTACACAAAATTCAGGTTTGACTTGGATGTCTGTTCTCTGTGGCGCGGTGTTTACGTTTCAAGAAATCTAACGATACTACATTGTAATTTCATACTAGGAGCTTCTAAGCGTCGTTATGATCTCAAACTTCTTAACTCATTTAGTTTATAGATGTCTAGTGATGAGTTTATACTATTATTTTTTTTTTCAAAAAAAGTTAGTTTTTTTAGGAATTTGCAAGGTATTTCGCGCTTATCTTAACTCATTGCTTCTAAACAACCAATTGCCATTTTTTACATTTTTGGGGAGCCTTGGCTGGATAGTTATATAGCTATTCTAAATATGAATAAGTTAAAAAAAAGTCCTTTTCTTTTATGATAAATAATTTATTTTGATTGAAATCACTTATTACAAAGACAATTGCTTACTTTCAGGCGTTTAGGGGGAAATTTCAAATTCACTAGTTGTAAGCAGGGTTGTGCAGTTTCAGGAGGGTCAATGTCGAATGACACTCGTTCTAACCATCACTTCATACGACAAACGCAGTCCATCAAAACATAATCGATTCACGCAAAAGCCACTCAAGCCAACCCTCGTTCAATGCAGAGTCAACCACATCCAACAGCAGCGATCGTCTCTTGTTTTCGAACCACACGATGAAACACCGAAGCGAGTTTTTGTTCTACGCTTTGCATTCTATTCATAGGGCGTGCTATGTTTGTGTTTGCTGCGCCATGCAATACTACTTAACAAATTGACCCTCATCCTGGCATTTTCAGACGAGAGTCACCCAGCAGTGAGTGACATAGCTCTGCGTCGGAACGACGGTTAAGAAGCGTTCAGCTACTCAAGAGATTTGCAGAGAAAGAGCGTGGCGGCGGCAGCCACCGTATCAATGCGTTCGTCTCGAATGTGTTCGATATCAACATAGAGACGGTCGGCTGTAGCGTTGATGGAGGAAGAAGGGCAATGTTGATGTTGCGGCTTTTTTGTGTTATGATGGTGATAATGCACAAGACTGGTTGTAAGAGTTTCAATGCGTTATTCGTGTTTAGAAGAGCCAAATGATGCGGACAAGGAAATTTTCCTTTCTAACTGATGCCTAATTGTATGTTGATCAATTTCGCCCCAAAGTGGCATTTTCATTTTTTTTTATTTCAGGAGTTTTTCAATTTAAGGCTTAAATTTGTTGAACAAAATTCTGTTACGTGATTTCATGTAGATCCATTAGGTACTGATTTTACAGAAATTCTTTTGGCAATATATGAATTGCCACTTATGTTATCCGCAAAAGTTATTTTAAAGTGATCAATTTGAACCTGGATTGCGGTACACTCTTTCTATTCCACTGGACTGAAACTATATTGAATCCCCTGAAACGCCTCTGAGACCCCTTGGAACCCACCTGATATCCCCTTAGTAACTCCCTCTGTAACTCCACTACAGCCCTATGGGAGCCCATAAAGTTTCCCTGAGGCTCCTTGAAATGCTTCTAAGATCCTCTAAGGTGAAGATATGACGAAAACACAGCTCAAAATTTTAAAACCACAAATCTGAAGAACCGATGTTTATATTCGATTGGTTCGTGGTGACCGATCGAACAACTTTTCAGCTCAAACCTTCATTTGATTATCCATATTTGTGCTCTTGCAAATTCGAGGCATGGCAGCGTCATATTTACACCATAAATCACCCCATGTAACCCCCTGAAATCGTTCCTTTGAGATAACCCTTAGATACCTTAGCACCTCTCGGAGACTCCATGGAACACCCTTGAACCTCTTGAGATCGCCTGGTACCCGCTTCAACCCCTTGGGCTCCAATGCAACACCGCCGTTGCCATAGTTACCGTCATTATTACATTTTCCTATAAACATAATAATAGGAACTGTGAGAGCCCGATAACGACCTCACCGATTGGAAACTAGGTACGTGGATCTGCCTATCTCGCAACTGCATTGGGAGCATCCGCATACTCGGCGATCTACTGAAGGGCCGTAGGTTCGGGGAATCGTAGCAGTAGATGTGTTGGACAAGATCCATGGTGCGAACATTAGAAGGTAATCATACCATTCGTTACAGCTGCGAGCTGGGAATAGCTTTCATCGTGATGGGCGATATGCAGATTGCTCGAACAATTATTGAGAGATTTCTTCAAAAATACCACCAGAGTATTTTTCGCTGAGACCGGCCCACGATTTACACCTTGTCTTTAAAAATGCTTAAGATGGTGATTTTCTGAAATTCCTTGCCAAAAAACTAAGGAAAATGCATTTGGTTACACAAATTAATGGACCTCCCGTTAGTTGAAGCCACAACAATTTTTGGGGACCCCTCGAATTTGCTAAAATGTAGGCTCATTTGAACTGCTATAACTCAAAAGTTTGTTCTAAAACTCCATCAAAATGAAACGTTGTTGGAAAGAGGAAAGATAGAGCCACTATCTACAGTTACTAAAACTATTTTTTCCCCATGTTGGCAACCACCAATTTTCAAAATTTTTGCATCAATTGAAAGCTGAGATATTTACACATAACATATCAAAAAATTAAAGATGTTTTTTTCCTATCGAAAGTTATCTGCAGTTTTGTAAATCAAGCCACGTTTTCTCCATACAATTTACATGCGCTACGGCAACGAGATGCAACAGCATCAGAGTTTACGCCTGCATATATACACATACCCATTGGCAGCAATATCTGGCAAAATCTTGTGCGGCTCCGTGGTCGTGCGGCAAGTGTCACCAAGTTTTTAGTCGCATCGTGCTGAGGAACGTGGTTTCGATTCCCGCCGCAGCTGTCAGGAATAGTTTTCGGCTAAGCCACTGAGCATTGTCCGTTGTCTAGTGTCGTGCTTCCTTCAAAGTGCGATAAAAGCTCACTGCAAGCATTGAAAGTGTCCGTGTCTTTAAAATCGGAGGTTCTTTTCCATTTTTGACTGTTTCTCAATGATGCGAACATTGGTATTACAACTTTTTATAGTGTTATGCAAAGCTTAAACCTTCAGCTTTCAATAAGCGGGTTCAACTTATATTCGTGTTCGTAAACACTGCGAAATAACGATGCATTTATGTAACCGACTGGCCCCTGTCACAGTACGCGAAAATTGCATGAATAACATATAACTTTTGAAAGAAGAAAAATACATCTCTAGTTCATTGATATGTTGTGTAAATATTTCAGCTTTGCATTGATGCAAAAAATTAGAAAATTGATGTGTGCCAACATTGTGAAAAAAAGTTTTGGTATCAAAATCCAAGATAGCGGCCAAAATCAATATGGTCGATCCAACTTTTTATAGCTGTAAATAGTAGCACTATCTTTCCTCTTTTAAACAAAATTTCGTTTTGAGGGAATTTCGGAGAAATTGTCGAGTAATAACGGTTTAAATGAGCCACCATTTGACCAAAATCGAGAGGCCTGCTAAAAATGTCGTGGCTCTAACTAACAAGGGGTACATCAATTTGAGTAACTTAATGCATTTTCCTTACTTTTTTGGCAACGTTTTTCAGAAAATCTTCATCTTTAACATTTTTAACCCTAAAAGGGATACCTGGGGTCCATTGGACCCCAGGCACCTTTCAGAGCTCGTCTTTGATGGAACACACTCAGCGAGGTGACGAAACTGAGACCATGAAGGTATCCCTTTTAGGGTTAAAGACAAGGTGTAAAGGGTCTCCAGATATCCTAGTGGTTAAGGCTATGGATCGCCAATCCAGAGACGGCGGATTCGATTCCCGTTCCAGTCGGAAAAATTTTCTCGACTCCCTGGGCATAGTGTATCATTGTATTTGCCACACAATATACAAATCCATGCAATGACAAGCAAAGAAAGCCCTTCAATTAATAACTGTGGAAGTGCTCAAAGAACACTAATTTGAAGTGAGGCAGGCCAAGTTCCAGTGAGCCATAAAGAAGAAGGAAAGTGTAAATAGTGGGCTGGCCTCAGAAAGAGTTACTCACAAGTACCTTTGTCTTCAATTTCTGCAGACATGTTTCAAGAAATTACTTCAGTAATTCCTTTACGTATTTTTCCAAATAGTCCTCTAAAACTTTCCAAAGATTTTTCCTTTAGAATAACTTGTAGAGTTCCTCCATGAGTTTCTTATTTTTTTCTGAGTATTGAGGGGGTATCCAAGGGTGTGTTCTTAGGTATTCTCTTAGGCATCCATCCAGCAATTGCTCAAAATATAACTTCAGGAACTGCTTACGAATTTTCAAATTCAAATCAAGTATTTCTTCTAGGAGTCTCCGAAGGCATCACCAGGAGTTTGTTTATGTGATTACTTGATCCTCCAGGTTTTTTTTTTCTTTAAAAAAAATCTTCAGCTATTTCTGAAAAAATCTGAAAAAAAAACCTTAAGGAGGAATATCTGAACAAATTATGTAAGGATCTCTAAAGACAAGACATATCCCCTTTTAAAAAATAATCCTTGTAGGAATTTCACTGGAATTATTGAATTCCCAAAGAGTTCTTTAGGATTTTTTAAATGATTCTCCAGGTAAATTTCCAAAATAGAAATTTCTGCAAAATTTTTTAGGAGGATTCAATATAAGGATGTTTAAGGGAGTCTGTGGAAGATTATCTGTAGCTATCCTTGGAGAAATTTCTGCAGGAACTTTCAATTTGCTCGATGAATTACTGAATGCTTCTCTGGAGAAATCTGTGCATGATTTTCTGGAAAAAATCGCGCACGACATTCCAAACAAAAATCTGTAGAGTATGTTTTAGGAAAACCCATGGAAATTGTTATTGGGAAAATATTGAAGACATTTCTGGACGATCCTCTAACAAAAATTCTAGAGAAATCCATGGCAATCCATTTAGTTCCTGGAGGAATTTCCGAAAAGAATCCATGGAGCGATATGGTAAGAAATCCAGGAAAGGTTTTATAAACAAGTTTCACAGTAAATTTCTTGAAGTATATCTATAAAACTTCGGAGAAATTTCTACACGAAACAAAGAATTTTGGAAGGATTGCTGATGAATTTATTAGAGAAATCCATACGCTATGAACCTATTTTTTTGCAAATTTCCCGGAAGAATTTCTAAAAGAATCGCTGGAGCAATTTCTGAAGATATGTCTGGAAGATTTTATAATGATTTCTGAGGAGAAAATTTCCGATAGATTTTTAAAAGAGTATTTCAGGTAGAACTTGTAGGGCAATCTTTAAAAAATTAGGCACCATCCCTAATTGCCGAAACATTGGGTTAACAATAAAAACTGGCTACTAAAAGTCTCCAATAGAGAAAAAAGTTTGTTGGTTTTCTCATACATATTTGCAAAGGCGCTTACACTTGGTTACGCAGTGAGTAACATGGAGTGACCTCGATGACAATCGATTCGGTCATACGGTATGATACTGACATACATTAAGTTGCACCACATCATACTAAAGATAACACAAACTCAACAACATTCGGTTGGTGGCTTCTTCCTCGATTACGTCCACTACCCGCCAGATCACGTACTACCTAGTCCAACAATATTGGCTCGCCTTCGTATATCAGCTGAATCTTTGGTGAACACTAATTTTGCAGGGATGTTGTCCACCATTATTGCAACATGCCCTGCCCTCAGTATCTTTCCAGCTTTGATCACATTCGGGATGCTCGGTTCGCCGTGCAGCGAGCTAGTGGAATTAAAAGAACCAGTACTTGACCCGATTTTCTTTTTACTTAGCAGAATTTCGCTGAATTTCAAGTTATTTCATCAGTTATCGGACACCAGAAAACAAAATTGAAATTTCCTTGTCTCCGAGAAAGTTCAAATTCCGTCGCGAAGAAATCTTCCTTGACTCATGCTGTGACTTTTTCAAATTCTTACCAATGCCAGAACCTCCAACGTCATCTATTCCGAAAAGGAAATTAAATCAAAATATTGATCTGTTATCGCATTTTAAAATGCGATTAGTGTCAACAATCCCTCTGGATTTCCTTTCCAAGGCGAGCCATCGGTGTCGAGAATGCCCTTTCCCCGAACTGCCAAAATGTCGTTCGCTTCTAGTTCCACCTCATGCGTACAGTATCTCTTGGGAATCGGCTCCGAAAATTCGCCGAAAACGAGGAAATAACTCCGTCCTACCAGTGCCTGAAGGGTGCATAAATTTGCGCCTTCCCCAGCTGAGCTTAATGGTTGAATGCGATTACGTGTCGTTCGGTAGGTTTGTTCTGAGGGAGTCGTGAAGGGCCAAGACGGATTAGAAGTTATCGGAAATTAAAAAATGTGTTGTTCTTCTCTAGATGCGAATTTGGAAAGGAGACGTGTGACAACAATATAGATGGGGGTGTCGTTAAGTCAAAATGTCAACCGGCGTTCCCTCGGTTTGTAGGGGCTTTAGAACATCCAATGAAACAAGTCAAAATGTCACAGTATGGCTGGAAAGGGTAATCGGAATCAAATTATACTGAGTAAATGTTTTGAGAGTTAGTGTGACGAGAAAATAAGCACAGAACCTCCAGCGTCGCCTATCTCTCAACGTTTTGACATATGGCGTGTGTCGAAACTTTCCGGCGCAACAAAAATCAAACTAAACAAATGTGGCTTGAAATCAATTTGCCCAAGCTGGAAGGAAACAAATGAGTGGTTCATCATTCAAAACTGCCATTAGGTTTGTGACTGACTGTTGCGACTGTTGAGACTTTCACCCCATTTGGGACCCATGTCTAACCGCACACTCGTGGTGAGGTGCCTGCCTTGGCAGACAGAACACTGACGTTGATTTAGACACGAGACATTGAGTTGGTTCACACACGATTATCCCTCGCGAAAAAAAGAGGTGTCTTCAACCAACGCCAACAACGGGCCGACGACCACTTTTCTACGTTTAACCAAATTGTTTCCAGTCCGGAGCAGTCAGTGCCGCATGGATGGATGGATGGATGGATGGACGTTTCACTTTAAACCGTTTCCAATTCTTCACTAGTCGGCTGTCGTGGCGCACAGTGGAGCTAGATTGTGTTAAACCACGAAATTTGATTTTTGGTTTTCGGATTTGTGCTCTTGGACATTCGATGCTTCGTCCCGTTTTATATTTACCTCAATCGAACTAATCTGATCACTGGCGCTGTCTAAATGCTCGATATTGTTCGAAGTGTGATTTCATGCTCCTCAGTCTCATAATTTCTATCAGTTTGAACTAAAAATTTAGGCAAAATCGTTCGAAAATCTTTTTTGGAATTTCTTCAAGATCAGATTTGGTAATTATTGCGGCTATTTGTTTGTGAAGTCCTTCGGCTATTTCTTTGGAAATTCCTTTGAAATGCCATTGGAAATTTCTTCGGCAGTTTTTCCGAGAACTCTTTTAGCCATTGCTTTATAAATTTTCGGTAATTCCTTTGAAATGTTTAGTGGGTCTTCTCTGGCTATTTTTTCGGCAATTTCTTCGGTACTCTTTCGTAAATTATAAAGGATAAACCTAAATATCTTTTGATATTACTTCGGAAATATCTAAACTTTCCTTCAGCAAGTAATATGAATTTTCTATCGGTAGTTTCATTGGAATTTGAAGCCGATGTTTTACAAGCGTTATTTTTTTTTTTTTTGTTATTCAATCACTTAACCTAATTTTAGAGGTGTGCGCCGATTTGAAATCGGTCGGCGGCGGCGTTTTGCAATTTTTTGGCCGGCGGCGGCGGCGTGAAACGGCGTGGCCATAATTTTTATTTTTTTTTTTAATTCCGTTAATCAATATTAGTATTTCATTTTTTAGTAACTCATCATGTCGAAGATTCAATTACATGTTTATAGTTACGGTTTTGTTAAATTATTTTTTCGCTCATGTTTTTTTAATTTATTGAAATAATTGTTATGGTGAATCATCTATCAGCTGCGCAAAAAATATTCCAGAATAACCTCCTAAAGAAATTCCCGGAAGATATTCTAGAGGAGTTCCCGGTGGAACTTGTAGAGGATTTTCAGAATAAACTCTTAAAAGAATTCCCGGAGGAACTTGTACAGGCATTCCCGTAGGTACACCTAGAGGAATTCCCGGATGAGCCTTTTAAACGAATTTCCAAAAAAAACATCTTAAAGGAACGTCTGGAGAAACTCCTGGAAGAATTCCGGAAGAAAATCTTAGAAGAACTCTTAAAGAAATTGCCCGAGAAACTCTCAGTGGAATTCACGGAAGAACTCCTAGAGGAATTTCCTGAGGATTTCTTAGAGGAATTACCGGAGGAACTCATAGAAGAATTTTCGGAGGAAACTCTGGTCATTCGTTATGCAACTGCCAGAAATACTTTTAGAGCAACTAGTAAATAAATTGCTGGAGGAGCTTTCGAACGAATTTTCGAAGGTACTCTTAGAGAAATTGCCGAAGAAATTCAGATAGGGATTCAAGGAAGAACTCGTAGAGAAACTACCAGAGGAATTCCTAGATGAGTTTCCGGACGAACTCTTAACCCTCGAACGACCGCGCTGTTGTATTGTGTACAACACGTTGAAAAAATCTCGCTTTTTGTACTCAGCATTAGCGTGGTGCTGACGCAGGTAGTCAACCGCACGAGTTACGGAAGGTTAAAGGAATTCCCGGAAGAATTTATTGAGAAATTCCCGAAGAAATTCATAAAGAAATTCTCTGAGGAACTCATAGAGGAGGTCGTAGAGGAGTTCCCGGAGGTACTCCTAAAAAAATCCCAGATAAGCTCCCACATAAATTCCTGCGAGAAGTTGTACTCGATTGAACTCCTAGAAGAATTCCCAGGAAATTCATGAAGAAATTTCCAGAAGAACTCGTAGAGGAATTCACGGATGAACTCATAAAGGGATTCCCGGAAGAACTTCTAGAGAAATTCACCAAGATACTTTTAGAGAAATTAATGGGAGAACTTCACTCCGTCACTAATGACAACGGCCTGAGATTAGTCAACTTTGCTGCCGCCAGGGGAATGGCCATTAGTAGCACCTACTTTACACGCATGGATATTTGCAAGCACACCTGGAGACACCTAAACGGCGATACTTGCAACCAAATCGACCATGTGCTGGTAGATGGCCGACATTTCTCGGACGTAATTGATGTTAGAACTTTTCGAGTAAGTAGTAAGAATCGAGCTCGGTTATCAACCGTGCCGAACTCTAGGAACCGGTGATCGATGCGTTTCAACATCCAGCGGTTTCAGCAGACGGTACGGTAGCTGACTATCACCAGAAGCTGGACGAGCGGATAAGTGAGATCAACGAGAGCGATAATCTCAACACTCTGTGGGAGTCTATCGACGGAGCGATGAGAACAGCAGCGCGGGAGGTGATAGATACTGCTCAAAGACGACCTAGAAACGGGTGGTTCGACGAGGAGTGCCAGAGAGTAACGGATGAGAAGAATTTTGCCAGAAGCCGGATGTTGGTGTCGGGGACCCGGCAGAGCAGGGAGCGATATAGGGAAGCAAGAGTAGCCGAAAAACGAATCCACCGCAAAAAGAAAAAAAGAGCACGAGGAAAATGTGATTGCTCAGGCGCAAGAGAGTATGCAACAGAATAATATGCGGAGATTTTACGAAACTGTCAATGGCGTGCGGAGGAAAACAGCGCCTTCTCCCGTCATGTGCAACGACCGTAATGGAAACTTGCTGACAGACAAGTCAATGGTGGCTGCCAGGTGGAGAGAGCACTTCTAGGTATTGTTGAACGGTGGGAGTGGAAGAGCGACGGACAGAATTCGAATCGACGACGACGGACAAGCTGTGGAACCTCCAACGCTAGACGAGGTCAAGACAGCCGTTAGGGGACTTAAGAACAACAAGGCTGCTGGGAAGGATGAACTCCCAGTCGAGCTTCTCAAGCACGGTAGTGAGCAGCTGTATCAACCCAAGCAACAGAACTAGCTGAATAACAGTTTCTTAAGCTAAAGTTTGCTTAAGAGTTGTTTGTTCCACTCTTGTACATCAAAAATGTTTGTTGGGAACTCTTAAACCGTATTATATTGAAGATATGGGAGAAGGAAAAACTGCCTGCTAGTTGGTTGGATGGTCTCATTTGCCCTCTTTTCAAGAAAGGGCATCGACTGGAGTGCGCGAATTGCAGAGGAATAACACTCCTCAATTCAGCGTACAAAATTTTGTCCGGAGTTCTGTTCCACAGGCTGAGGCCGATTGAGGAGTCCTTCGTCGGTGAATATCAGGCAGGATTTCGTGAGGGCCGATCAACGACGGACCAGATGTTCACCTTGCGGCAGATTCTCGATAAATTTCGAGAGTACAACTTGCAGACCCATCATCTGTTTATTGATTTCAAGGCGGCGTGCGATTCAGTGAAGAGAAACGAGTTATGGCAGATTATGATCGAACATGGTTTTCCGGCGAAGCTGATTAGACTGATCGTGCGACACTTGACGGATCGAAATCAAGTATACGGGTTGCGGATGAAATTTCGTCATCGTCGTTCGTAACCTTTGACGGACTGAAGCAGGGCGATGCTCTTTTGAACTTTCTGTTCAACATAGCACTGGAAGGAGCGATAAGGAGAGCTGGTGTGCACAGAAGCGGAACCATTGTCACGAAGTCGCACATGCTTCTGGATTTCGCGGACGATATCGACATCATCGGAATCGACCGTCGGGCCGTGGAAGAGGCGTTCGTACCATTTAAGAGGGAGACTGCGAGGATTGGACTTACGATCAACACCACAAAGACTAAGTACATGATTGCTGGTGTTCCGGCCGTGGTAGTGGTGACGAAGTGGTACTAGGTGGGGAAAAGTTTGAAGTTGTGGATGAATTTGTTTATCTTGGTACTCTAGTGGTGTGCGATAATGATGCTACCCGCGAGGTGAAAAAACGGATTGCGGCTGCAAATCGGGCCTTTTGCGGTCTGCGAAACCAGCTGAGGGCCCGCAGGCTGCAAACGAAGACAAAACTCGCGTTGTACAAGCCTCTGATTCTCCCGGTCGCTTTATACGGTCATGAAACGTGGACGTTAAAAGAAGTTGATCGGAGAGCCTTTGGAGTGTTCGAACGTAAAGTGCTGCGAACAATACTCGGCGGTAAACTGGAGGACGGCGTCTGGCGGCGTCGCATGAACTACGAATTGTACCAGGTATATAAAGAGATGGATATAGTGAAGCGAATACAACACGGCAGGCTGCGGTGGGCTGGACACGTAGCTCGTATGCCGGAGGAACGACAAGCTAAAATTATATTCGGCAGAGAACCAGGAAGGGGTCGTTGGCTTCGTGGGAGGCCGCGCACACGTTGGCTTTTTACAGTTGAGAAGGACCTGAGGACTCTAAGAATAGATATCTTGAAGGAACTTTACAGGAATTTCCGGAAGAACTTCTAGAGAAGCTTCCGGGTAATTCTTAAAGGAATTCTCTGAGGAAACTCCGGCATACCCAGTGCAACTTCTAGATAAAACTTATAGAGCAACTCGTAGCGAACTTGCCTGGGGAACTTCTTCCCGTTGAAACAAGTAAAGATGTTCCCGAAGATGTTCGAATTCCCAAAAGTACTCCCAGGCGAATTCACAAAGCTTCTACAGACAGGCACGGTGAAACTTTTAGTGTAATTCCCAAAAAAATGTAAGGAATCCCCGAAGGAACTCGTAGAGGAATTTCCGTAGGAATTCTTGAAGGAAATCCTAGAGAAATTCCAATGGGAACTTCTAGAACATTACGGAGAAATCTCTGGAAGAATTTCAGGAAGAAATCTCAAAGAAACTTCTGGAAGATTTCCAGGATGAACTGCTACAGAAATTGCCGGAAGGATTCCCGGAAGAACTTCTAGAGGAATTACCGGAGTAAACTTCTGGTATTTCCAGTGCATTTTCTATGAACTCTTAAAGGAATTCTTGTAGAAATTCGTAAATGAATTTCCGGATGAACTCGTTGATGAACTCGAGTAGGAATTCCCGGAGGTGCTCCTTGAAAAAATGCCGGACGAACTCCTAAAGAAATTCCCAGGAAGAACTTGTAGAGGAATTGCCATGGGAATTGCCGAAGGATCTCTTCAAAGAATACCCGGAGTAACTTTTAGAGGAATCTTCAGCCAACTTCAGAGGCATTACAAAAAACTTCAGGGGCGTTTTGGAAGATTCTGGAGGGTTTCAGATGCGTTATCCTCGGAAACCCCAAGCAATTTCAAAATGGCGTAATATATCGACATCAATTCACTGAGCCAGGTCCTAAAATATACACATGGTATGAGTATATTTGATTTATTAGACGTGGGCCGTAACTATGCAATTGAGAGCCACTGAATTTTGTTCCACTGCTCTATTCTGTTGTTATGAACGCACAATCCGAAAATCAATGTTTCCACTTCCTCACACTTCCGGTTCTTTAGTTATCCGCATGTCCCGTTCGCAGTTTTCGGAACCACAGGGATTTTGCATTAGTTCACTAAATTTGCCAATTTTGCCGGGATTAAAAAATGTGATTGTGACCATGAATGTTTAATCTGATCATAGTCGATATCATACACCAATGAATGTCATGCAAACTACAGTTTTTGACAGTACTTTACGGATCACTGATTCCATGTGGTCTCAAGAGGGTATTTCAGGTCTATACCACGGGGTTTAACCCTTTGAAGCCGGATTTTTTTTCAAGCGTTCTTCTGGAGTTTTTTCTACGTTTTTCTGTAGTTTTGAAACGGTAGAATATACAACATCAGATAAGTGGGGATATCTTAAATAGACAATATCAGATCAGTCGGGATATCTTAGGTCATCCAAACTATTCTTGAGTTTAGATCCTTAAGTCTATGGCTGTAACGGTAACTTCTTTCATTATACAAAGCTGCGATTTGTATTCTATCATGTCCAGTAAGTCTTCTGAAAATTCAATAGACAGTAACAGATCATTCGGGATATCCTAGATCATCCAAACTGTTCCTCCTCTCCTCTTCTTGGCGTAACGTCCTCACTGGGACAAAGCCTGCTTCTCAGCTTAGTGTTCTATGAGCACTTCCACAGTTTTTAACTGAGAGCTTCCTCTGCCAATGACCATTTTGCATGTGTATATCGTGTGGCAGGCACGAAGATACTCTATGCCCAAGGAAGTCAAGGAAATTTCCTTTACGAAAAGATCCTGGACCGACCGGGAATCGAACCCGTCACCCTCAGCATGGTCATGCTGAATACCCGTGCGTTTACCGCCTCGGCTATATGGGCCAAACTGTTCTTAAGTTTAGATCTTAAGGCCTATGGGTGTAACGGTTACTTCTTACATTAAAAGCTATGATTTGTAATCTATTATGTCCAACAAGTCTTCTGAAAGTTACAGTGGTTGTTTTTATCAACTAAGCTTCATAACAGTAAGGAGCCCATAATATCCCAAAAATTTATAACAACGCGTATTGTTCCTCTAACTGCTGTGGTAAGTACAGTGGATTATGTAATACCATCACGTTGTGGCAAAAGTTATTATCACAAGTGTAGACCTGAAGCTATGGTCTCCAGAGTAGTAATGTTGATCTGGAATATCTCAAAACTATCATTACAGATTACAGTCTAAAGTTCATTGTGAGGCTAACTACTGTTACCATCAAGAACTCAACTTCAGGACAGTTTGGACGACCCTCAATGTCCCAAAGGTTTATAAAAATATATAGTAAACTTTAGGTTGGTCCAGTCACCGCTATTGTTTACGAAACGTTACTCAGTATGTCAATTATAGCTGATGCTACGACTGTAGACCTGAAGTCTTGAACTCCAAGGAAGGTTGGCTGACCTGGAATATCCCTGAAGTGTCTCTAAATGTCATTTCAGATTTCTAGAGCTTCGCGGATCCCAGCAGGTTATGCAATACTATTATTTATGGCAAAAACACATAATGTTATTGAACTAGCCAAGGGCTGAAAATCTCGTTAATACAGATAAAAAAAACATAATGTTTTTCTTGTAGATTTGCAGGACTTCATTATAGAACAGTTTGGACGAACCTAAATATCCCAAAGGTTTATAATAAAAAAGAAGACTTCAGATTGGTCCAGTAACTGCGGATGATTATGTAGCGTTTCTCAGTATAACAGATATGGATACTATTACGAGTGTAGACCTGAAGTCCTGAACTCCAAGGTAGTTTGGCTGACCTGGAATATCCCTGTTGTGACTCTGAATGACATCTGAGATTTCAAGAGCTTCGCGGACCCCAGTAGATTATACAATACTATTATATATGGTGAAAACGCATAAAATTATTCTTGAAGATTTGAAGGACTTTTAGACTTCAGATTGCTGCAGTAACTGTGATTGATTATGTAGCGTTTCTCAGTTTAACAGATATGGATACTGTTACGAGTGTAGACCTGAAGTTCTGAACTCCAAGGAATTTTGGCTGACCTAGAATATCCCTATAGCGTCTCTAAATGGCATTGTAAATGTCAAGAGCTTCACGGATCCCAGTATCTTATGCAATGCTATTAGTTGTGGCGGAAATACATAAAATTATTCTTGTAGATTTGAAGGACTTCACTACAGGACAGCTTGGAACACCTAGAACATCCCCGAATATAAAACACCTTTTGATATTCTTGATGAAGGCTAAATGGATACATATAAACGAAACCCATATCCAAGTTTAGCTTTTAGAACAACTGGTATGACAATTATTTCGTTTTTTTTTTACAAATTTCATGGTGTTCAGGATGTTCTAGGTAATCAATGAAGTCCCAAATACAAATAACCCAATTTTTCCCTAATAGAGGGCTCAATTTGCAACATCTTTGCCGATGACAGTATTCTGTTTTATCGAATGGGTGAATTTATACAGCCGTTTCTATGTTGGGGTCATATATGACCCCTCCGGCTCCAAAGGGTTAAGGGGCGTTCCAGGGGGTTTCAGGGAATTAAATAGGCGTTCCAGAAGTTTACTGGAAAAAATTTGTAATTATAAAGCGCAGATTGTAGCCAATTGGCAAATTGACGAAATTTGTGGAAAAAAATCGTGTTCAGATGAGATTCGAAACCACGACTCCGTATTCGCTAGACCGGCACTTTAACCAACTTAGCCACAGAACAAGTGACGATTCTGCGGAATAGAAAGCCAAACTGACTCTGAAGCTACACCGTGAACACTCTGTTTGCATTACAGGAGTGTTTCTAGAGCTTTAAAGGAGTTTCAGTGGTGTTCCAGTGGTTTTTATGGGTGTTCCATGGGATTTCAGAAGCGTTCCAGGGGACTTCAAGGGCGCTCCAGGTGTTTTCAAGTAATTTCGGGGGCATTACCAGGCATTTAAGGGACATTCCAACGGGGTTCAGAGGTGTTCCAAGAGGTTTCAAGGGGCATCAGGGATGTTCCAGAGTAAAGTGTCTTGGGTATACCAAAGTGGCAAATTCTTGATAGGGGTTTTCATGGCCACTTCAGGTGATTTCAGGTGGGCAGTCGAACTGCCCAGGTAACAATTTGGTGCTGTACAAATGTTTCTCCAACTATTTTAGATTAGCCTTCATTGGAACAAAAGCTGAGTACAAAAGGTACAATCATTTATTCAGCTCCTAATCATCTATTTTTTGTGATTGTTTTAAACCTTTGGCTGAATTGAGGTTCATTGGAAGGCTGATTTATGGCTTAATTTGTGCTTAATCAGTAATCAATTAATATTATTGTGTATCATATTGTGAAAAAATAAAATAAAAGCACTTTCGTGAGCCTAATTTTACCCTTAGCGGCTTCTGTTTCCAGAAAAGATGTTTAGGAATGTATAAACTAATCTGTGGAAAAACTGGGAATCAATCTCGGACCACCTGATTTATAGTCACTCACCTTAGCACCTACACTACACATAATTGTATACATATCCTCGACAACAAGAGCATTACCTGTTGTGTCTAAATAGTCAAGAACATAAGTTGAACTAAGTCTGTATTGAGGCTGAAAATGCGATGTGAACTTCACGAAAACCAAGCTTGGGTCAGCTGTCAAAAAATATTTGATTAAAGGTTGAACAACAGATGATTCTGCATGTTGGTGTATGGTTTAGAGCTGATTACCCAGATGAATAATATTCTTTTCAACTTGATATTCAGCCATCTATGTATTGCTTATTAAAGATGTTGAACAAGCCATACTTCAGACCAATAATAAGCTATCATTGTGTTAAGCCATTGACATCATTAACCAGCTATTGTTCTGCTAATACTCTCACCGTTCATTATTCATTGTTACTTGGGTGTCGCCTGATCCAAGATATATAGAGTATATTCGATATGTTTCTTTTACTTTATTTTATAAATTGACATGTAGATTGGCAGTCGAACAGGATTTTAAACAGTAGTGGTGTGCAATATTTGTGTTTTCTTCAAAATCTAATAGCGAATTCTCGGAATTCTGTTTGATTTCGTCAAAACATGTTTTTTGAAGGCGAAATTTTAGGATTTGACAAAATGACACACTGATAGTTTTGATCGCTACGATGCAGCTTTTTTTTTCAAAGTCTATGATAGAAAGAAGACCACGCACGCTGTTCTTTCTTATCAGTTAAGGCGGAGTCCATTTGGTAATGATGAAGGTCGTTAATTACATCCAATAACACGGGTTCGTTGGAGCATGTGGAGGACGGATCAAAAACTCAGAAATTCGCCCAAATAATCCATCAAGAGTTTCTACAGAACTTCCACCGGGAACTAGGAATTCCACCTATAGTTCTTCTATCTTTCATTCGAAATTCAAGTGAAAGATGCCCTTGACATCTTTCTGGAAGTCTCTCTAGGAATTTTTCAGGAAGTTATTTCATGAATGCTTGCGGTTGACTTGCAAATTATCCCGGGGTTCCCTCATGAAATTACCAAGAGTTCCTCCGTATTTTTTAGATATTCTTCTTGAAATTAAACCAGAATTACTGCAGTGCAGCTTTCCAGCCATTCCTCCTGGAGCTGTACCAGGAATTCCTCCAGGAAGTTGCAGCAGTTTCCCTGAAAACTATTCCGTCCAAGTGAAAACAAGTTCATCCAAGAGTATTTCCTCCAGAAATTCTTCTCAGGAAATGCTGCCAGGAATTCCTCCAGGACTTCATCCAAGATTTTCTCCGAAATTTTCCGGAAGTTCCCCTAAGAATTCCCGCAAGCTTCTCTACAATCTACAATAAAAATTTCGTCAGGAGCTCTATCGGAAATTCTACTAGAAGTCCTCCAATAGTTAATGCTGGTATTCCTCCAAGATTTTGAACTAGGGTTCCTCCTGGATTTCAAGATTTTTTAGAGAGGTGGAACTTTTCAAAGACTTTTTTGTGGAATTCTTAAAGTAATTTACAACTCATGCTGAAAAAACATCCACACTACTTCAAGACACTTTTCTACATGAGAATTCAACCGTTTTTTCTAGGCAGATATACCACTGTGCAACTGCAAACGCAACAACACCAAAAAGCCTTTTCTATCCATCCCCCGCTAGACCATAGCAAATTGCACGCTTTCCGCAAGCCCACAGCCTCCGGGATCAGTGAAATAGATGACAACGCCACAACTCATCTCGGAACGAACGCAGCAACGTTCAACTCGTCGTCGTCGTGGGGCTTTGGGACCTTAGCTAGCCATCCAGTCCATGCGTTTTCGCGTGGAAGCCAGCGAATGAAAAATTACATTCATTAAGAGTTGGTTGCAACTGCCGCCGCCGCGCCACTTGGTCCACCCGAAACCGAAGACGGAGCCTCGTTCCATTGACAAATTTCGTACCTATCTATATCGTCCCATACGCAACGCACAGACGCAGACCAGCAAGGAAAAGTTGCTCCTCGGACGAACTCATTACCCATTCAAGGCGACCGGCGGAGGCATCCTCCACGGCCGGGAACCACAACTTCTTGGATGGCGTAAAGTTTTATTTTTTCAATCTCACCGCTCCTCATCAGGATCAGACCCAGAACGAATTCTGGCCGCCGCGTCGCATCGCGTTGCGGCGGGATCAGTTCCTGGAGTCTCGGTTGGTGGTATCATAATTAATCTAATATGCGCAAAGTAAAGTTCTCTGGACTTTGAGAGCTCGTTAAAGTTGTTTGTTGGAAATTCAAAGCCTGGTTGGTCAGGCTCGCTCTCCTAATGGGTGTCGCATTAAGGCGTGACGATTGGCATTATTTGTTCCCGAGTCGGGCTCGGTTGGTGGTAGGAATTTAAATGATTACAAATAAGCGCAAAGGCCCCAGAGAGGCGGAGGAGGCGCGACCTTGTGCGAAGATCATGCAAATTGCGGTCTATTTGAGAGCCATTAATTTTTTTGGAGGATAGAATTTCGATGCAATGCCAGTGATGAATGATTTAGTTTAGGTAAGGAAGAGCGAAGATCAATTTTTAAAAACCATTTTATGGAAAATATATCTTCTGCTTAATGGTAAAATTTGGTATCGTACTCAGAGTAACATTGAACAGAATTCTAGATCATTCCATAACGGTTCTGGAGCACAAACAAAAGTTGAATGTTTTAAACAGAACAGTTCTATAACGCGTTTCGATAGACTCGTCGTTGATGAGCTTGGGTATCTCCAGGGATCTCCAGTTAACCTAGTGGTTAATGCTGTAATCATTGTACTTGCCTCCCACACTATACAAATTCATACTATGGCTTCAATTAATAACTGTGGCAATGCTAAAAGAACACTAAGTTGAAGAGAGGCAGGCCAAGTTCATCCAGTGAGAACGTAGAGCCATAAACAAGAATGAAGTTCTTCCGGAATCGCTCCATAGATGTCTTAGGAAAATCTTAAAAAACACCTTTCATTGAGACTTTTGCAGATTCTTTTCGAGAGTTTTTCAGAACATCTGCCATGGATTTCTTCAGAAATTGATCTTGAATTTCATTTAGAATTACCACTTATGGAAGCTTCAAGAGCTCCCATAGAAAACCTTGGTATGCTCAAAAATTCCTCCATCAAATCTTTCAAAATTCCGTCCGAGATTTCTGTCAGGAAATCATCCTCGGATTTCTCCAGATATGCTTTCAACAATTTCTTAAGAAAATCTAAATTCCTCCAGAAATTTCTCCACAGATTTCTCTAGAAAATGTTTCACACACTCCTTTGGGAACTTCTTCAAAGTTTACTCCCGAATTTCTTCAAGTGGTTCCCAAAGTAATTTCCATGGAGATATCTTCCGAAATTCTTCTTGAGATACCTTCATATATATGTCAAAGAATTCCATCAAAATTGCTCCATGGATGTTGGCAAAATGTTTGCTTCGGAAATTCTCTTGAGAATTTCTCCAGAAATTCATCCAGTCATTTTTTATGTCAATTTCCATGAGTTTCGTCTGAAACTCCGCCAGGGATTAGTTCAGATAATTTTCTAGGCATTCGTTTAGGAAACCCTTGCAGGGATACCTTTGAAAATTCCTTTAGTATTTACTTCAGAAATTCTTTCGATAGTTTCTTTGAAAAATCTTCCAGAGATTGATTTAGAAATTACTCCATGAAGTCCACCACAGATTTGTTCAGGAATTTCTCTAAGAACTACGTTGGAAACTCTGCCAGAAGGTGTCCAGGAACTTTTACAGGGACTCATCTAGAAAATCGTGCACTAATTCTTCCATGAGCTCACCCAGTCAACACACGATCGCATATAGTGTTGAATAAGATGCAAAAATGGAGGCGATATACGCACACTTTACACGCGGTTAAATGGAAACATGTACGCATATGGCCTCCTCCTATTCAACATCATATAAGACTTTGTGTTAGCTGGGCATACAGGGATACAGGAATTTCTTCAGAAAAGTGTCCTCAAACCGCTCTAGAAATACTTTTCAGCGATTTCTTCATGATATCAAGAGATCGAAAATCCTCCGGAAATTTCTTCATGGGTTTCTTTAGAAAATCTACCACAGGCTCTTTATTTTTTTTTATTAAATTTAATCAAACTTACTAAATTTTATTAAATTCTTTTTAAGAATTTATTGAGGATTTTTTGTAAAGATTAACATTTTTGGAAATTCCGCGAGGCTTTTCCTGAGTATATCTTCAAAAATTTCGAAGTGGTTTCATTAGCCTTCCGTAACTCGCGCGGTTGACTACCTGCATCAGCACCACGCTAATGCTGAGTACAAAAAGCGAGATTTTTTCAACGTGTTGTACAAAATACAACAGCGCGATCGCTCGTGGTTTAAAAAAAAATATTCGAATTTTTTTCCGGAGCTTTTTACAAAAAAAAAAAAAAAATCTGGAGATTTCTTCAAAAATTCCTTCAAAGATTTTTTTCAGAAATTCCCGCTCGAATTTCCCTAATATTCCGTTAGGAAGTTTAATGGATTTCTTCAAGAATTTCAGTTCGAGAGTTCTTCAACAGTTCTTTCATGAAATTTTACAGAAAATCATCGAAACATTTCTTAAAAAAAAAAACACTACGGAGATTTTTTCGGAAATTCTTCCTGGGGTTCCTCCAAAAATTCAATGAGAAATTCATTCTGAGATTCTTGCCGAAATTCCTACTCAATTTTATTTTGAAAATTGCGCCTGTGGCTGAAATTGCACAACAGTACCTGGAAGAATTATAGAAAGAATCACTGATGGATATTTTGAAGAAATCCCTGGATGTTTGTCTAAAAGAATCCCTTCTTAAAAAACTTCTTGTATTAACCTTGGAGACTCCTAGAAGAATTTTTTGCAAATTTTCTAGAACGAACCTTGGATAAAACTTCCTGGGAAAGTACTTGAAGAAACTCCTTAAGATACCTCCTTAATTCCTTGAAAAAAATATGAGAAACTTTTTTTTTTCCTTCCCTGTTGGGGAAATTAAGCCACTGCGAAGGAAAAGAAACTTCCTGAGGAACTCTGAAAGCTTGAGATATTTCTGAGAGGATTCCTGCAAATATCCATAGATATCTGAAGAAATCTCTCAACCACGCCCTCGAGCGTAACCCTAAAACTGCATTGCGGTTGCACCGTATATGACGAGCGAGGGTTTTTGGTGCTGTTGTACTTTTTAAAATGTTGCGCGTTCGGAACTGTCGTCTGCCAATTTTTTTTGCAGAAATTGCAGACAAAGGATCGGGTGTAATTGTTGTATAAATCCACCATTAAATTTCTGAGAGATCCTTGGAGGATTTCTCAAGGAATCCTAGGAAAACTCCTGGAAATGATACTAGAGGAATTCTTAGAATAATTTTTCAGACAGTTTCTTCAGGGATAATTGCATAAAAATCGCTGAAGAAAATTAATGAAGGAAATTCTTAAGAAACAAAACTCATCCTGGAAAAATATGTAAAATTTTTGAATGTATTTAAAAAAAATCGTAAAAATCTTTGGAAGAATACCTGGAAGAACAGGAGAATCCTCTGCAGGTATACATACAATGATTTCTTGTTAAATTCTTTGAAAAATCCTAAGCAATGGATTCCGGATAAACTTCTGTGGTAATTTCTAAGAGAATCTTTGGAAAAAAAATCTCAAGTATTACCGGAAAATATATGAAAAATACGTGAAGTAAGGTTTCAACAAGCCTTAAGCAATCCCTGAAGGAATACTTGGAGGAACTAGTTTTCTAGTGAAAATTCGAAATAAATGCCTGAAGAAATCTCTGAATATACGGAATAAGAATTAAGGGAATTGTGGAGAAATTTCAACAATAATTCCTGAAAGCGTTTAGGGTAAAAAATCTGCATTTTCAAAGGAAAGAGGAATTTTGAATGAATCTGCAAAACCTCTGTATTTTTTCCTGGAATTGCACCTTGAAGACATTTCTTGAATTCTTGAGGGATTAAAAGATGGGAAATTCATACAGAAATGCTTGAAGAAATACAAGAAAGCATATATGCATGAACTTCCTTGAAGGATCTTCCTAAATAATCCCAGGGAGAACTCTTGAACGAACCTTGCTTGATTAGTTCTAGAAAACATGCGAGAAACTTCTTAAAAAATGATAAATTCTGAAAGAATAAC
Source organism: Aedes albopictus (assembly GCF_035046485.1). Lineage (NCBI taxonomy): Eukaryota > Metazoa > Arthropoda > Insecta > Diptera > Culicidae > Aedes > Aedes albopictus. The sequence goes on along the minus strand of NC_085136.1, from coordinate 262,709,744 downwards.
TAAAGGAATTTCTGACGCTATCCGTAGAGGTAATCATGGAGCAGTACGGGGGCAAAAATAATTTTTTGGTGGAATTTTTAGAAAAGTTATTGCTGAATTCAAATTTCAGTCATTTGAATTCATTCGTATGGGGGTTTATCAGTATAGAAGGCACTGAGATTTGGAAATTTTGAGAAACCAGCTCTGATTTTACAATAACAGTACTGCTCCGAGTTTTCTTCTTTTGGAATGTAGTCCTTCTCATGTACTTCTTAAAAATTTTCTCCATGATTACTTCCAGGGACACCGCCAGAACTTCTAAATTCAAGTTACTCAGAATGATTTCAAAAAGAACTACGCCGAAGATTGCATTTCTGTTAATGCATTTCTTGAAAATTTCTCCAGGGTTCTTTAAAAGATTTTTTTTTCGAAATTTTTCCAGAAAATTTCCCTGGGTCTGCTTCAGGAGTTTCTCAAAGCACTACACAAAATATTCATCCTAAAGCTCGTTCACGGGTTTCTTCAGGCAAACCGTTCAAATATTCATCCTGGGATGCTATAAGGAAAAAATATGGAAATTTCTTCAAGAATTGCTATGATAGTTCGTGCATGTAATTGTTGATTTATTTCTTTCAATGGTGTTGTCGAAGTTTTCTTTAAATATCATGAGAATTTTTGTTGGGAGTTTCTCCTTAGGATTTCTCCAGGGATTTTTCTGAAAATCTATCAAGAAATTCTTTCAGGAATTTCACCAAGTGTACCATCAAAGATTTCTTAATACAATTTCAGAAGGTTTTATTCACAAAGATTTGGAGTTTTTTTCAAAATCTTCTCTAAGGGCTTCTTTAAGAGATTTAGATTTTTTTAGGAACATTTTCAGGAATAATTCCATGTATTCGAAGATTTTTTCAGGCAAAACAATCTTCCAGGGATTCTTTCAAACATTTTTCTAGTGATGCTTCCGATATTTCTCCGAAGTTTCTCTCATCAATTCCTGCACAAATTACTCCAGAATCTATTCCTGGGCATAACTCTAGGAATTCTTTTGAATGCCTGCAGTTGGATTTCCTAATCGAAAATTCATTCAAAAAAAATTTCTTAAGAATTTCTCTAAAAAAAGCCTTCAGGATTTTGTTTTGTTTTTGGAGTATTTTTTCAGAAATTTATCCTTCAGGCATTGTTCAGGGATTATTTATTCACAAATTTTACGAGAAATTCTTCCATGAATTCCTCCTGAGCCATCTACAGAAGTTCTTCCAAGGATTTCTTCAGAAAATCCTTCAAAGATGCCTGAGAAATTTGTGGAATGATTAATACAAGAACTCCACCAACACATTTGTCTGCAATTTCTGCGGGGATTTTGGCAAACATTTTCAACAGATTCATTCTGAAATTTTTCTATGGTTTTCTACAGGATTACCTCCAGAAATTTCTCAAGCATTTTTTTTCTTGAAATTTCTATCAGAATTCCTCCAGAAGTGTTTCATGATTTGATTTTCTCGTAGGAATAAAGGAGGTACCTTAAGGAGCTTCTTTAGGTATTATCCCAAGCATGCATCAGATAACATCAGAAATTGTTTAATAAATTTATGCCGTGGAAACTCTTCAATAAAGTATTCAAATGTTTTTTCTAGAAATCTGCAAAGATATCAAGAGGAGTTTTATTAAGAAAGGTTCCCTTGCGAAAATCATCCGGGGAGTTCTATTAGGTATTCTATGGAAGGAATTCTTCCATATCCCAGGAGGAATATCTAAACCAACTCCAACAGGATGTAATCCCAGGAATTATTTTCGCTGGAGCCACACAAGGATAATTTCTAGACTTAAAAGAACATTGCTGGAATTTATGCAGGAGCCCCTGACGGAATTTCTCATGGAAGTCTTGAAGGAGCTCTTGGAAGAATTTCCAACGAAATCATTTTAGACGGATTTCCAAAAAAACCATGAAGGATTATTTGAATGACTGGAGATATTTTTTAACCCTCCAGCACGCGCGCTGTTGTAAAAAGTACAACACTACCAAAAAACCTCGCTCGTCATATACAGCGCGAGTGCGGTGCAGTTTCGATTGCTTGATGGCGCGCGTCCTGGAAGGTTAGAACGGAATATTAGAAGTAATCCGAGCAGGAATTTCTTAAAGAATCCCTTAAGAAAATTTTGAAGATATCTCCAGTAAAACTGCTGAAGAAATCTCAGGAAGTACTCTTGAACGAATCTCTAGAGAAATGTCTGAAGAAATCCATGGGAAATTTTAAATGTAGGCTCAGCATGATTTTTTGAAAAACTTCGTGGCGAAATTCCTCTGGGAAACTTCTGGAAAAGCCTTGGTTGGTGGAATTCCAAGTTTATTATCCTTAGTTTATTAGAAAAAAATCTCATGTCGAAATTCATCGATGAAATTCGCTTTGCCTTGATTGGCTTTCTTGAAGATCTCCAGAAAAAAAAACTCTCGATATTCCCAAAAAAAAAAAAAACTTAAAAACAAATGTAAATAGATTCTTTAAGGAGCCCGTGCGAAAATGCTTAAAGGGATCCGTCGAAGGAAATGTCTAATTTTTTTTTGGAAAATACCTCCAGAAAGTCCTGAAAGAATTTCTGTATGAACTCCTACAGGATTTTGTGGATAAATTCCTGTGGATGTTCCTGGACACATTCTGGCGCGATTTTTTATGGAATCCTTAGAACAATTCCTGAACAAATCTCTGGTGCACTACCTGTACGATTTACTGCAGTGATCTCTGAGAGTGTTTTTGAAAAAACCACAAAAATCTACTAACAAAATTTGTGCATGAGTCTTTGAGAACTTTTCTGACGTAATCCCTGTAGAAAATTCTGAAGGAATTCCTGGATAGTAATCCCTGCCGAAGTTTCAGAAGATACCCATTGAAATCTACATAAAAGAGTTCGTGTATAAATTTCTTGAGAAATTCTTAAAAATTTCTGGAAGAATCCATGCAGCAATTTAAGATCTATGACAGATTTCTTATGGAGTTCTTGGACAAATTTATAAAGAAATCACATAATAAAGAAACAAAACTGTGAAGAAGTTTCTGAAGGAATCCCATGCTTTGATTTTCTGAAAGCATGTCAGATAGAATCCATGAATTATTTCCGGAAAAAAAATTAAGAACTCATGGGGAATTATCTGAGCAATTTTGAAAGAATCCCAAGAAAGGTTTTAAAAAGTTTCTGAATTTATTTCCAGGATAATCCCTGGTAGAATCTCAAAGAATCACCGATGCATTCCTGGCAGATTTTTTCCATTTTCTGAAGAAATCGCTTTGTGAATTTCTTTTGTAATACCAAAATATCCATTAATTGTTTTCCAAACGAATCCTTTGATAAATTTCTGAAGAAATCTTTCAGTACGTCATGGTCCGACTAGATCACCAGCACGCCGGTCCAGGACTTTGCAGTTGTTATGATCCTCGCAACTTGTTTTCGTCTATGCTTGATTCGCTACCAAGCGCACTAGTGGGAATCCGGTAGTCATCTGCGAAGACTTCAAAGCCTGGGCGGTTGAGTGGGGTAGCCACATCTTTTTTTTTTATTCTTAATCACTTAACCTAATTTACAGCTTTATTGTCCACTAGGGCACTACGTGAGCGATTTCAATTGGCAGCTGTACCTACAGTATTGTACAGAGCGTAGATGTATTATATTATACTTTATAGAACAGGTTGCCTTTCTGCTGCTTTCACTTTTCTACTCTACATGGTAGAATGATGAGCACAAGGATGATAGGTGGCCGTTGTTCCTTTCCAGTCCGATTGGGGGGTCCATTATGAGTAGCAATTCACCGATGATGTCCAGGTATCCGGGTCCGTTTGAGCCATGGGGCTCAGAAGAGGGTCAGTGTCAGCCGCTCTCGGTGAAGAGCAACTGACGAAAAATTGCAAGTGCCGGGGCTGGGAATCAAACCCATGACCATCCGCATATGAAGCGGACGTGTGACCAACTACGCCTCGGGCCCCGGCTGTGTAGCCACATCTTGTCGCGAACGTAGGCGACAAAAAAATCTATATGTAGTAGCAATGGTGAAGAGTTCATTGTAGATGTGACCTTCTGGAGCCCGGGTCTAAACCAAGGTCTAAACCCTAACTCAGACTGGAGGGTTGAAGATAGGTACACACACCAAACAGTTACCATATGGCGATTCGATATAAGGACGAACACGAAGGAAGACGGCCATAGTCGAAGGTCATCGACAGTTATCGGGGGTGGCTGATCCCACGCTTTAATAAACCGGTATTTGTGAAGCGATTGCCTATGAAGAGTAACACCGACGATCCATCCAGCGATGGATTAGTTGGATCCCTAAGCCGTGCATGTGACACCGCAATGCAAAGGCAATCCCTACCCAGAAATGGCCGCAAACCGGTATACTGTGGTGGTGTTCATAAATCGTACACGGGAAAAAAATCGTTTTTAAAATGTTATGAAATCATAAAACTTGTCGCTTATGATATTGTAACTACAAGTCATGATATCGTGACGTTAACAACGATTATCATGAATAATAATAACTGATTCCATCAACAAAAGTCATGGCCGTCAAAAGCGTTATGAAAAAATTAAAGTCGTTTTCATAAATTGAATACCATAAAGCTGAGTCATGGTAGCATAGCTCTGAGTCACAAAACTATGACGCTGAGTCATCTCAACCAGACGCTGAGTCGTAAAATCATGAATCACAACAAACGAATTTGGGCACTGTAAGCGTTACGCAAACCCTCGCGCAGAATCACCTACGCCATTTTTGTCACTTCTGTCAAGGCGCCTTTTGTGAGCGGCAGTGTTTTCCGGTGAGATTTTTGTTTGGTTTTCGAAAAAGTGTAGTGAATTGTTCTTACTTAAATAGTAGTAAACTATATAATTATTGAACTACATTCCAGAAGTCGAAAGTGGAAAAACTCCCTATTCCGGCACAAAACTCCGGCCAGCTTCATCAGCAGCAGAACAATCAAGCTCACGCACAATTCCGGCACAAAATTTTGGCTAAATGCATGACGTAATCTATGGACGCCCCCTATGTCTATGGACCATTTTACGAGACGGTTCAGAACAACTGATCGCTCATTTTATGAATGAAAATTTGACAGTATGGAGCCAGATCATTTTGACAGATCTCACACGAGCAAGAAAAGGTCGGCAAACTGCAAGAAAATTGTTCGTCTCTTTCTTGCATGTGTGTGATCTGTCAAAATGACCTGGCTAATGTCAAACATTTCGAGGTTAGGTTTCGTGGTGTTATGAAGAAAAACTTGCGTGGTGTAATGAAGAACAGACTTTGTTTTTTTGCAGCCAAACAAGACAAAAGAAATCTCAAAAAGTGCAGCCAAATGACAAATACCAGAATCATAAAAATTACTTCAATATTCAGGAACCTTGTTCATGATTTCAGAGTGCGTGCTTCATGATAACATGACCTTAAATGCCACTTTGCACCAATTAATCCGATAGTATAAATTACAAATACTAGAATCATGCATGCTGCTTATGTTTTTATAACATTAGGTAATAAGTTAAGAACATGCTTTATGATAACATGACCAGTACTACCATTTTTCGCAAATCGATCCAGTACCATAAATGACAAATACTTGCACCATGAGTAATTCTCAAGCTTTCATAAATTTAGTTCATAGTTTGAGTACGTACTTCATGATAATATGAACCGACTTACCAAATTTCGCTAATAAAGCTGGAACCATAAATGACAACTACTAGTTCTATGAATACCGCTTCTGGTTTTATGAATCCAGTTAATAGTTCTAGTATTCATGGGCATGATATCATGACTTAACTAACACATTTTTGTCAATAAATATGAAAAACGTAACGCCAAGGTGACGTTACGGCAACATGAGTCATGAAAGTATGACCTTTTTTTGTGGTGTATATTTATAACAAGAAAACACACATTTTACGCGAAATCATGACTCGTTTAGCAGGTTTCAAGCAGCGGATTTTTTCCCGTGTAGAATTGCGTGCATCCTGCCTAAGAGCTAGGAGGATGATGCAAAGAGCTCACACCGATGAGGGTAGTATGGAGCGAACACCTACAGGGCGGCTAAACTGGCACTATACAAAGAGATTAAGTCGCAAAAGCGGGCGTGCTTTGAAAATCTTTGCCAGGTAGCCAACACGACCCCCCTGGCATTATATCTACAGAGTAGTTATGATCAACACAAAGGGCGCGTCAGCACCCCCAGAACGCTCCCCCGAGATGATGCAGAAGATCGTGGAAACGTTGTTCCCGTACCATAGTGTAAGACCATGAAAAACGACGAGCTTACCGCAATAACGAAGTCGCTTAGGTTGAACAAGGCTCTGAGTCCGGACGGTATCCCGACAGCAGCCTTTCAGACGTCCATGGAGGCTGTCCCTGACATGTTCAGAATTGTTATGCAGTTGTACCTAGACGAATTTCCGGAGAGGTGTAAAAAGCAAAGATTGGTTTTACTTACTGCCCAAATCCTGGAAGCCACCTAGCGACCCGTCAGCATACAGACCTATTTGGCTGCTGGATACCGCCGGGAAACTGTTGGAACGGATCATTCTGTCGAGGCTGATGGTCTACTCCGAGAATTCCGATAACTCTCGTTTCTCGGATAACTAGTTTGGCTTCCGGAAGGGTCGGCCGACGCTATTGGGGCTGTCATCAAAATGGCCGAGATGGCGCTCTAAAAGAAGCGAAGGGGAATCCGCTATGGCGCGGTCTACACGCTGGTCGTAAAGAATGCGTTCAACAGCGTCAGCTGTGCTGCCATTGAATGCGCCATTCACCACCAAGGAGTCCCGGATAACCTATGCCGGACAGTTGGTCTATTTTTTGCGTTCGTTAGAAATTTCTAGTTATAAATTTGGACCAAAAAATGGAGGCACAGCAACTTACTTCAAACGAATCTACCGTACAGTTCACAGTTGCCTTCAAACGATACAGTTACAAACTATTTACAACGTTTTTCACCACAACTTTTTCCCGTTTTTGAATTCACACTCGTCATAGCGGAAAACCTCACCCAAACCGTTTATTCCACAAATTAAAAACATAATAGACTGTGACCTCCATCACTCAGCCCGCCTCCTACCGTCGTCCACAGTTTTTGGAGTGTTTGTGTTTCGAATGTCGAAAGTTCCATGCCGTCACCGTCGCCGTGTGTTTGTCGACTGCAGCCACCACTGCCGACTGCTGCCAAAATTGTAACTTAATCAGTGTTTGACAGCTTGTGCAAATATTTATCCGCACCAGTCAGTGCCAACCGGTGAAAAGCGAGTTGTTGGCGGAGCGACGGTGTGGAGTGGAGGGACCTGGAAGCCATTCTGGATGATGGAAGGAAAATTTTACCTGTGCTCTGGTGTGGAAAACACGCTAGCGGGTGCAGGGAGTTGAGGGAGCGCAGTCGATGCTTGAAAGTTCTGCATGTAACACTAACCCATATGCATTGCAACGGCACCACCAGCTTTCTCCTCAGAACGTTTTGAGTAAAGTTCCTGGTTATGCTTGTTTGTTTTAATAGTTTTTAACGTACCTTTACGGGTAGAAGTGATCCGGGGTCAGAAGTGTGGAACGTTTAGTAGGGAATCGCGCCACTTGGGCGGTGGCTTCTATATTCGTCTGTTTTCCACTATAACTCAGTCAAATTTGAACCAATTAACACAACTTTTGGAATGTGGTGAGATAGGTTTAGTATCTATCCATGTACAACATTTCAAGTCCTTTGGTTCAAAATTAACTGAGTTATAGTGGAAAACAGACGAATATAGAAGCCACCGCCCAAGTGGCGCGATACCCTACCTAAAGCAGCTTGTTAAAACCAAACTGGATGGATGGAACTGATGATAAATCCAGCTGAAAACGATTTTTTGATAGAAGGACCGGCGGGTCGAGTCATATATACCAATCGACAAATTGAGGTGATGTTTATGTGTGTCTATGTGTGTGAAAGAAAAAAACATCACTTTTTGGCAGTAATCCTCAACCGATTTTGATGACCGATAGCTCATTCGACGAGGAATCTGGTCCCATTGTTTCCTACTGAAAATGGTTTGGATCGGTCTAGCCGTTCTGGAGTTATTGTCATTTAGGTGTTTCGGACCGGTACCCCAGAAAGAGGCCAAATATGAAAATGCGACACATTAAACCGCGGCAGTTTCGTTAACCTGATAAATGGTAAGTAGGAAAATAGTCTCAGACCATATCTAAAGCGGTAGTGTTTCTTAATCAGTTCCGGGTGTCCCGCCGGAAGTTGCCAAATATAAAAGGGAATCAAACCCATGATCGCGTCACACCAAATCGCGGTTCTTTAGGCAAACTGGTGAACGATTTGCAAGAAAATAGTTTCAGACCATATTTGGGACAGTCGGTAGTATTCCGGAACAGGTTCCGGGTGTCCCGGTGGAAGTGGTCAAAGGTAAAAGAGAGCCAAACCCATATATGCGACGCAAAAAAGGTTTTCTAGGTAACCTGATGAACGGTTAATATGAAATAAATCTCAGATCATATTTAAAAAATATCCCGCCGAGAGTGGCCAAATGTGAATGTGAGCCAACCCCATTAAATAGCGCCTTTTTCGATTACCTGGTGAACGCTTTAGGAAATAGCCTCAGACCACTTGAAAGACTACCGGTAATGTTTCAGAACCAGTTCCGAGTGTCCCGTCGGAATTGGTCATTGGCAGGATTAACCAGATTTATTCATGTGACACATCAATTGGTGGCATTTCAGGAAACCAATTAACAAGTGGTTAAATTCAACAAAACCCATGCATGCGGTACACCAAATAGTAGCGTTTTGATAATCGAATGATGGTTAATAAAAAAAATGTCTCAGACCATTCTCGGGACAACCGGTAGTGTCCCGGAATCAGTTCTGGGTGTCCCACCGGAAGTGGTTTAAATGTAAAAGTGAAACAAGCCATCCATGTGATACATTACATCGCAGCTATTTATGTAACCTGATGAACGTTAAGCAATGAAATCCGGTGCCGCACCCGAAAAGGTCAAACGTAACAGTGAACCAACCTCATGTATACGATACATCAAACCACGGTTTTTTGGTAATATATTGACGGTTAGCAAGAAAAAGGACTCAGACCATATTAAAAACTACCGATAGTGTTCCTAAACAGATTCCGGGTGTCCCGTCGGAAGATGTCAGATGTAACGAAACCCATGCATGCGCCACGTTATGCGGCTTTTTCAACAAACTGATGAATGGTTAGCAACTCAACTCATTTTTCTCAAACCACATTCGCGGTTATCGTCAGTGTTCCTGGACCGGTTCAGTGTGTCTCGCTGGATTTGGTAAGATACTTGGTAAGATATAAATGTGAACCAAATCCATACATGTGACACAATAAACCCAGTATTGGCAGGACTCAAGAAAATTTCGGCCGATGTCAATGGCAAGATCATAAGTACGTATTTAACGAGAAAGGCACTATCACCAATAGGTGGATCAATCTGTTTTTTTTTTATACAGAAAATCTTTCATGCGAGAATCAGTGGAGGAATTCCTACAGGATTTCCTGGCTGAACTTCTTATCGAATTTCCGGGGCATTCCTGCTGGAATTTCTGAAGAAATCGCTATTATTGAAGACACCCTGAAATCAAATTATTGAAGAAACCCTGAAAGATTTTCTGATTATATTGATGCTTCAACCATCGCGAAGTTTCTGTTATGCACATGGATGTCAAAGCATTTTCTACAGTAGAATTGTATGTGTTTTTATGTGCTTTTATATCAGAAAACATATATTTTGGAGTCCGCAGTAGATGGTCGAAGGCCGAAAAAATATACCGAAACGTCCGGAAAATCTGCCAAACTACAGTTTTATCATTGTTTTTCGCCGAAAAGCAACATATGCATTTGCGGCGATTAAACCACCAATATCATCAGAAAATCTTTCAGGGATTTGTTCAAAAAATATTATTTGTTCAAGAGCTCATCCAGCGAATTCTTCAGAAATTTCTGCAGGAATTTTGATTAGAAGTTTATCCAGAAAATACCGCAGGAATTCCTTCACATATTCTTGCATCATTACTTTCAGTGATTCCATCGGCAATTCATGTAGAAAGTCTGTAAGGATTTCCTCCAGATGTTTCGATATGAATTTACCCAGAAATTGTTCCAGGGTAGGCATCCTTAAGAATTTCTCCACGAATTCATCAAGGAACTTATTCACATTTTTTTTTCTAATTTTTTTTTCCAAAAATATTTCCAAGAAACTGCTTCAAAAATTTCACAAAAGATTTTTCCTAAGAATCTCTAAAGATATCAATCTAGGTGTTTTTGCAGGCATTCTTTAAGAAATATGTTCACGGATTCCTCCAGGAATATTGAAAAAAAAAACTCCCAGAATTTCATCATAGGATTTTCCCAGGATTTTTTCTTAAAATTTCTCAATAAATTGTTTTAGGAATGCCACCAAGAGTTTTCATAGTAGTTTCTTCAGGCTTTCCTCCAGGTATTTCTTCGGAAGTACTTATTGAGATTCATTCATTAATTCTTCAGATAGTCCATTAGCGCTTCTTTCGAGAATACCGTCTACCCTCGTTGGTTTGAACGACACCTCATGCAAATCAACGGGGTTTATTTTTTAATTTGAACTTCTAGTAACCCTGTGGGCATCGAAAAACACACTAATGGTAACCCTTTTTGCTGTTTTGTTTTGATTCTGCGTTCCGTTTCACTCCGTTCCATGAGCAGAATGACGTTTGAACCTTTTTTAGTGTGAACGATGTGCAGATTAGAGGGGGTCAAATTAAAAAGTGTTCAGATTAGATGAGGTCAAACCAACGGGGGTAGACGGTATCTCCAGAGATTTTTTCAGAACACTTTCAAAAAATCCTGCCAGATTTTTTTTGCTCTGCCCCTTCAGTATGTTAGGGTTTGCTTCAGGAATTTCAGCAAGGATTCTTCCATGAAGTTTTTCAGATATTTTTCAGAAATTTTTTCAAGAGTTCCTCCGAGAATTCCTAGGGAAATTTCTTCAGGGATTCCTGCGAAAATTCCTACAAGAATTATTTTTAAAACTTCTCCTGTGGTTCCTCCAGAAATATCTACAGGAATGACTTCAGTTGTTTTTTTTTTTTCAGAGATTTCTTAAAAGATCTTGGCACAAAAAATATAGGCGTTTTTGAAAAAAACCCTGGAATATTTTCTTCATGAATCCTCTTGAAGTTCGCCGGGAAACACATATGAAAGTTCCTAATAAAAAGTGTAAAAAATTGAGTGAAAATTCAGTTTCGAGGATTTCAGGATAAAGTTACATAGCTATGAACAAGGCCATGAAGCCATTTGTGTAGTAACATATGGAGAAATTCCTGGAAGAAGGAACTCCTTGAATTACCTCTGGAGGTTCTCCTAGAAGAGTTTCCAGCAAAATTTCTGGGAGAATCCTAGAAGTTATTCCAAGGAAAAATTAATGAAGAAATTTCTGAAGAAAGTCCAGGAGAAATTTCTGGAGAAATATTTGGTGGAATCTCTAAAAAATGTCTGCAGGAATTCGTGCAGAGCTTTTCGGAATTATTGAAGAAAACCCTCAATAAATTTCCGAAGTTATCCGCTGATTTTTTTTTCATGATTTCTCCGAAAGATGCCCGAGAACCCTCAGCAGGAATTATAAGAATTTCTTGAAAATTTTGTGGGGAAATACCAAAGAATAATTCATGAAGGAATTTCGGAAAAAATGCCTGATAGAATTGCTGGAGTGGTTCAAACACGAAATTCTGAAAGAGTTCCTGTGAAACTTCTGAATTTCTGCTAAAGAAATGTCCGAAGTAACTGCAGAAATTTTCTAGCGGAATTCCAACTAGAATCTCTAGATGAATTTCTGTAAGACTTCGCGAAAAACATTCAACTGGAATTGTATTTTCAAAGGAATCTTTGGAGGAATACATGAAACAACCACTAAAGAAATTCCAAGAATAGTTTCATGGACAATTTCCAGGAGAAATCCAAAGAAAAATTCCTGTAATTTATGAATTCCCGAAGAAATCCGTTGACTTATTGACGTAGATGAATGTTTTGAGAACTTTCGAGAGAAACTCCGGAAGCAAGTCCAAAAAATTTTGGAGGAATTCCTCGTGAAATTCCTTGTTGAGTTCCAGTAGACATTAAAATATACATGAACAGGAATACATTTTGAAGGGAAAAAAATCTTCGGAGGAGTTCTTGCTGAACTCTAAAATAGAGTTCCTGCATAAATGCCTCTTCATAAATTTCGAAATTCATTGAGAGATTTCCATTGAATAATTATTTATAGCATCCTTTACAATATTGTTCTAGGGATATCCCCCTCACTCTGTATCGAAAACATCATGCTCCATTCCTGATCCTCGGTTGGCATTGACCCCATCTCATCTCACGATGAGCTGGGATTGAAGGAGACCGATAGCGAACTAAACGATCCAGATGGAAATGCAGAATTTTCAGTGATAAACGAGAATGACATTGAATGGTTGATAGAGATCTTTGTAAATCATAAATTTAAAAACGAGGATTTCATTTACCACTCCCTATCAAAATTGATTCAAGAGTCGATGCCTCAGTAAACGTTTTTCTTTCAACAACAGAATAATAAACTCATCCCAAATGTAGAGGTAATAATGAGTACAGTATTTATATAAATTCAACATGTATAATTCAACGATAAAAGAAGGAAAATGCCCATATGAGACATTATCATTCAACCATGACCGCGCGGGAAAAAAAATTGCAAATCAGAATCGCGCATCTAATGGAAAATCGATTTTCCACGCACGCCCCTAATGCCGAGACAAAAAGTATCAATTTCATCCACATCTGTCATCACAGTCAGTGCAGAGGAATAACTTTCGCTTTTCTTTCTCCGTGTTGCCTTAGCTGGAGTCACCCCTCCTCACGATTTTTGTGCCTGGATTTCGGCCTCATTCAATGGCAGATATGCAGAACCATGACGATCCGATTGTAGTGCTATGCCTAACTAAACGACTACCGTTAGGTTAGGCATCGGAAAATCTCTGAATAATGAATCGATGGTAGTTTCCACAGCGAACGTGAAAACCTATTCTTCCCGGCCCGGCTAGGGAAGCAAAATATTTGCCGAAGTTTTTCCCCATCATCATCATTATTTTAAGCCCACTTGCTTTGCCGCCCTTCGGTGAAATTCTTGCCGTTATTCCAGGGAAATCCATTTGCAAAGTGAAGGTACCTCCTCTGGCAGAATCGGCAACTGCAGGAGAAAATTTCGATTTCCATGGTTCGGCTTTGACAGGGGTGGTGGCTACCTCTATAGTGGAAGGGAATTTTCGTTCTTGGCCGCACATTATGGTGGGAAGTAAATTCCATTAAAGTGGAAGCATTTTGGCTGTGGAGCATAAACGATACCTCAGTTTTTTGGCGTCAAAACCTGACAAGCTGGGCCGAGTATAGCTGTGGTAAGCGGAGGAGAGCTCCTTTTGTGATACCTACTTCGAAAGATCGAACAAAAAATAATTTAGTTTACATCCTTTAGGCAACAAGAAGGCTAAAGGAAAAAGCAACAGGAAATTTATTAAATTTTCTCAACCATATCCGATCGCATTTTTGTTTACAATCTGAGTAAAATTCTTTAATGTGCCGGCAGAGATCGTTACTATCAATAAGAATAGAGATGGGCCTTCTGTCTGGAAGATGGCTGCACAGCAGCTTAACTCCATCAATTATTTTGCATCCTCGAAATCGAACATAAAGAGGTGCCTCAGGCAGGCCTTGTGGAGACTTCGTTGTAAGCCAACGATGGCGGCCAACCAGTACCCTGATAAACCTGAAGGTGCTGAAGTCTACCCAGACTTAGGCCTTCGCATTCGAATTGCCCGAAGGGTACGACAGAAGCGATTGCTTACAACAAGCATTCGCAGAAACGTGCGAGGAAACCGTCAGGGGAAGAGCTTCCAGGCGGTACTTGTAAGACTAGGCGGCAGTTAACCCCGAAGGCTAGAAGTAAAGCCGGCAAGTTGAAGCCCAGCCAGGCGTTCCGTAAAGACGGAAAGGGGGTCTGTGACGGTCGGCCCGTTCCAGATCAAAGGGGAGGGGGTTTATGACCACTGGTTGGTCTCCAACAACCTCAAGCTAGGACGGGTTAGGGGGAGGACACCCCTTGGACCATGGTTGAGCCGAATAAACATAAGAAGAAGAAACCACAGAAGGATTAAGGATTAAGAATCGGTAGGATAGGTGCCAAGCGCGTGAAAGGTGACACGCTCGCCATTACGTTTGAAGAGTGTAAGTACTCGGAAGTCATGAAGGCGATGAGGAGCGACGCCAAGTTCGGGGATCCGGGAGCCGACGTAGTAGACGTACTTGTTCAGGTAAAATGATTCTCGAGTTCAAGCGCGACAAGGAGCATAAGATCCCCGCCTACAAAAGTCTGGCGAAAGAGGTCCTTGGTGAGGGTTTCGAGGTGATGGCTCTTACAACGACTGGCGACTCTGAAGATGAAAAACCTAGATGAGATCACTGACGCGGAAGAGTTCGTCACGGCACTGAGGCAACAGTGCGAGGTGCCGCTGGCCACTGCAGCCGTTCGGCTACTAAAGAACCTGAAAGGGAGACAGGTAGCCCTGGTACAGCTACCTGTGGTGGATGCAAACAATTCCGTTAAAGTATGAAAGCTCAATGTGGATTGGTCAGTATGCCAACTGACCTCACACGAGCCAACGGAGGCTTGCTTTAGGTGTCTGGAACCAGGACACAAGTCATGGGCCTTGTTACATCTCTCTCTCTTCTTGGCGTAACGTCATCATTGGGACAAAGCCTGCTTCTCAGCTTAGTGTTCTATGAGCACTTCCACAGTTATTAACTGAGAGCTTCCTCTGCCAATGACCATTTTGCATGCGTATATCGTGTGGCAGGCACGAAGATACTCTATGCCCAAGGAATTCAAGGAAATTTCCTTTACGAAAAGATCCTGGACCGACCGGGAATCGAACCCGTCACCCTCAGCATGGTCATGCTGAATACCCGTGCGTTTACCGCCTCGGCTATATGGGCCTTGTTACATCTAGGATCCCGGAATTTGGAAACGAATTCAATCGAAACGCACGCGTCTACATTACTTGACTGCTTATATATTTCTGTTTTTTTTTCCTCTCCCTTGTACCCAGTGTGCCCTGTTCAGTTTATTTTCCCCAATGTAACAGGGCTAGTAATTCCCTGACATGTGCAGACGATGCGACGGCGAAGACCACAAGGCACAAGGCAGTACGAGTTCACCCACGTGTTTGATTTATTCCGGGAAATCCGTGAACAGTAAGCACCTAACGGAAGAGCAACGGCTGACAAATCTCAGCGCAGGTAACGAAGCCTGAACCACTGTGACGCAGCCCAGCAACTGCTTTGTCAGGCAGTTTTTGAATAGGGGACGGATATCGGCATCATAGTCGACCCAAACTCGGTATCCAAACCGAGTACCCGCCTGCGGCGATATGGATGACGGGTAAACACCCCGTCCAGGAGCTGGTATCAACTTCTTACGAGGGCTTCGTGGTCGCCAAAGTAAACTGGTTCTTCTTCTGTAGCTGTTATGCACCTTCGCAGTGGCCGATCGAGCAGCTCACACAGATGCTGGATTGTATGACAGGGCGAAGGGCGATGGTAATAGCGGGTGACTTTAATGCCTGGGCTATGGAATGGGGAAACCGCCTCACGAACCAGAGGAATCAGATCCTGCTAGAGACACTGTCCATACTAGATGTCGACCTGGCTAATGTCGGTACCAAGAGTACCTTTAGTCGGAACGGTGCGGAGTCGAACGATAGCTACACTCACAGCGATCACCTGGCGGTTCGCTACAGTATTGACAACAACAACAACATGCAGCTAGTAGAAGAAGAGGCAGCTAGGCCAAGGCCAAGCCCTCGCAGGTGGAAGACATCATACTTCGACGAAGGGGTATTTAGGGAGGCGCTCCGCCGTGAGCGAAACCTACTTGGTTAAAACAGCGACGAGCTGGTAGAGGTGCTATCGCGTGCGTGCGATGCGACCATACCTAGGCGATTTCACCCTAAAAATGGGAGACCACCGGCTTACTGGTTGACCCACGGGATTGCGAACCTACACCGCGCCTGAAACTGAAACCGACCACATCTGCATCAACCGGAAATGGAGACACGAGATCCGGCTACGCATTCCTCGAAACCAGTAGTGGCAGGATGAGAGATTCAGACGACGATTTAACACACACCAACTACATACCCAAGTAACACACTTGTTACCGAAGAGTCACGGCGGCGCAGGTTTTTGTTGCGCATAAGTCACTGTGACTTTCTTCTAACAAATAAACACTTACTTGGTAGAAGTAAGTCACAGTAACTTCTGCGCAACAAAAATCTGCGCCGCCGTCACTCTTCGGTGACAAGTGTGTTACTTGGGTAGAAGATCCAGCTGTGAAGAGAGCGTTCGTTGTCAAATTTGGAATCCGAGCAGCGAATGTTCCAGAAGAGCAGTGGACGTTGAAACCAGCGAGAATAACCTGGGTGATCTGCACACTCAGCGAAAAGAGTGAATCTCTGTTGAAACCTGGCTGAAGATTGAAGAGCGCAGAGAAAGGCCGTGATAGAGCGGGCAAGAACTAGAACAGTTAAAAACGAGTCGCGTCAACGGTATTCCGCTCTAGAAAAGGAAGTGAAACGCTGCTAGAGACGGGACAAGCGAGCGTGGGTGGACTCCCTGGCTGACAAAGGGGTGAAAGCCGCCACAACCAGCAATATCCACCTCCTCTACGATATCGCACAATATCTGAGTGGTGCAATGATGAATCCGAGGATGTCAGTGAAATACGATACAGGACAATTCCGAAAAAAAAACTGGCTTTCTCAGTCTTGGACTTATCAAAATGGCTCGTTTAGCTTTGCCCGACGTTTTGGCTCTTTTATTGGCCTTTTTTTAATGGGATAGCTGTCCCAATAAAAGAGCCGAAACGGAGGGCAAAGCAAAACGAGCCATTTTGATAAGTCCAAGACTGAGAAAGCCAGTTATGTTGGAATAACAAAATTATCAGTCGTACTAATCCAGCATACTGGACAGCGGAGGGCTCCTGCAATACGAAGCCAAAATGTGCCACTTGTGGCGAATCTTCTCCCCACGAGCTCAGTGCATGCCCGAAGCACGTAGTGCGGGAGAAACATTCCATAAACTCATTAAAACAGCGGTCAAGGCGATCTTATGCAGAAATGCTGAAAAAGATCGCCCTGGCTGCTGTTTCATTAGCACAACCTTCCACTAGTACTAATATTTTTGCAGCTCTGCCGTATAACGATCAAGCTCCTGACTCTGCGGGTGATGTAGAGTACACTATAATTGAGTCAGGGACGAAAAGGAAGCGAGCTGTTGCAAAACGGCACATGTAACAGCGAGCTTCTCAAAACGTTCTTGTTGCTCAACCAGCTCTTCGAACCCCTGTGGTAAAATCAAGAAGGGGCGGGAACACCAAAAAGGTATCGCTTCCAGGTTTAAAATTTTCGGCTGGAGATTTTCCGTCACTTCCGGGAGCATCTAAAACCCCAGTTGCCCCAGTTTTTCGTCCAGAAATCCAACAAACTAGTCAACAGGAACGCCGACAGAATCCAGTCGACCTTTCCGGAAAATTAACTCTTTCTGGGATAGTGGATATCATCTTCGAAACTTTGAATATCTCACCCACTATAAGAAGTTTAATAAACATAGCACTTCCTTTTGTGAAACCTCTTCTGAAGCAACTTTGAAGCCAGTTGGCCGATTCTTGAATCTTTCATATCTTTCGATGGCTTATTCGTCCAGTGACTTCGGAGATATGATAGAAGTCCTACAGTGGAATTGTAGAAGCTTAATTAAAAACATGGATGCTTTCAATTTTTTAGTTCACAGAACACGTTGTGATATATTTGCGCTTAGTGAAACATGGCTTACTTCCGATAAAAATATCTCCTTCTACGATTCTAATATTATTAGTCGTGATCGAGGGGATGGATATGGAGGGGTGATCTTGGGGATCAATAAGCTCCATTCCTTTTATAGAATTGATTTCCCCCCGATGAACGGCACTGAAATAGTTGCATGTCATGTTACTATACAAGGACAAAGTTTCAGCGTAGCCTGTGTTTATATACCGCCTAGTACAAGAGTATCTCGCAGAGATCTTGCGGAAAAATGCTGTGCTATGGCTGCGCCTTGGTTGATCCTAGGAGATTTTAATGCACACGGAACAGCCTGGGGGTCTCCGAAGGACGACAATCGCGCAACCCTGATATATGACCTCTGCGACTATTTCAACTTGACAATTTTGAACTCCGGAAAGCAACGCGAATTAAACCTCCAGATCCTCGAAGCATGTTTGCCCTCTCAATGTGTTCGAATTCACTATCATTGGATTGCACGTGGAATGTAATTCAGGATCCCCATGGTAGTGATCATCTGCTAATCAAAATTTTAGTTTAGTGACGGTTATTGCCATTCAAAAGCCCGGGAAGCCCGCGTCGGATCACAACTCGTACCGTCCTATTGCGATGTTTTCGTGCTTACGGAAGCTGCTAAAGAAGATGATTCTCCATCGTCTCGATACATGGGTTGAATCGAACGGCCTACTTTCAGATACTCAATACGGTTTCCGCAGAGGCAAGGGAACGAGCGATTGTCTGGCGCTGCTTTCTACAAAGATTCAACTGGCCTATGCTCAAAAAGAGCAAATGGGCTCAGTATTTTTGGATATTGGAGGCTTGTGATACAGTTTGCGTTGATGTCCTTTCAGACAAACTCCACGAGTGTGGGCTTTCTCCGATTTTAAATAACTATTTGTGCAATTTGTTGTCTGAGAAGCACATGTTTTTATCTCATGAAACCTCGGCAACTTCACGAATTGGTTACATGGGTCTCCCCCAGGGCTCATGATTAAGCCCACTTCTTTACAATTTTTACGTCAGAGATATCGACGAATGTCTCGTGGAAAATTGCACGAGACGACAGCTTCAGGATGACGCCGTGGTTTCTATCACCGGACCAGAGGCGGAAAATTTGCAAGGACCATTGCAAGATACTCTGGAAAATTTGTCTGCTTGGGCTGTTAAGCTGGGTATCGAATTCTCTCCGGAAAAAACTGAGTTAGTTGTCTTTTCTAGGAAGCGTGATCCAGCCGATCTAGAGCTTCAATTTTTAGGTGAGGAACTCACTCAAGCTCTTTCGCATATGTATCTAGGGGTCTGGTTCGACTCTAAAGGCACCTGGGGAAAGCACATTAATTATCTGTATCAGAAGTGCCAACAACGAATCTACTTCATGCGCACACTCACCGGAACATGGTGGGGAGCCCACCCGGAAGATCTGATAAAGCTTTATCGTACAACGATACTGTCGGTTCTCGAATACGGTAGCTTTTGCTTTCAGTCCGCCGCGAAAACACACATCCTGAACCTAGAGCGTAAATATCCAGTATCGTTGTCTTCGGATCGCGTTAGGCTGCATGAACTCGACGCACACAATGAGTTTGAAGGCACTAGCAGCGGTAATCCCTTTAACAGATCATTTCGTGGAACTGTCGTTAAGATTCCTCATCCACTGTGAGGTGTTGAATCCATTTGTAATTGAAAACTTTGCAGACCGTGACGACCCATACAAAAAATATTTAGGTCCCATACAAAAAGTGTGACCTAGGGGGGAGGGGGGGTTGTAAAAGGTCGATTTTTTGCGTGACATAATTTGTGTATCACCCCTAGCGGCTATACACTACGCATTAGAGCGAATCGCCTCTCTTCCCTCTGATAAATATTTCATTTTCACGGATAGCTTCAGTTCAATTGAGGCTATTCGCTCAATGAGGCCGGTAAAGCATTCCACGTATTTCCTAAGCGAAATACGATCATTTTTGAGTGCTCTATCGAATCAAGCATTATAAGATCACCTTGGTTTGGGTCCCTTCGCAATGCTCGATCCCGGCCAATGAGAATGCGGACTCACTCGCCAAGGTGGGCGCTATGGAAGGCGATATTTATGACCGTCATATCGTCTTCAATGAATTGTTTTCGATTGCTCGTCAGCATGCCTTGGTCAGTTGGCAACAAAAATTGGATGCAGGAGAGTTGGGCAGGTGGTTACATTCAATTCTCCCACAGGTATCGAAGACGGCGTGGTTCAAGGGGTTGGATATGGGTCGAGATTTTATCAAGATAATGTGTCGACTTATGTCCAATCACTACTCTCTGGGCTCGCATTTTTATCGAATAGGGCTCACAGATAGCAATCGTTGTAGCTGTGGTGCAGGCTATCGAGATATCAACCATGTTTTGTGGGAATGTCCCGAATACGGTATTGCCAGATCTGATTTATGTGCATCCCTCAGGGTCCGAGGGAAACCAGAAACGGAAGACATTAGATATGTATTGGGTAGACTTGATCTTGAGCATATGAAGCTTGTGTAGGGTAAGTGTACCAATTATGGCTATATTACCAATTATTCGCCATAGTTGATATTCACCCTTTAACGATGTCAATCAACAAGAAAAAAATTGCAAATAACAGATCACGTTCACAAAAGATGGTCGCACTCATTTAAACTCCACATTTTGCTCAAATCATGGTAAAAATAAATCATTTTCCTTAAAATGTCGGCTTCCTTGCACCCTTTTTCGCCATAGTGTACAAATTATGGCTTACCCCATAAGGAATGCATGCAAATAGTGCGAAAAGGAACCGAAGTTACAAAATGTAACCATAACTGGTACAGGGTTCCTATCATTGGCACACGCTGTAATAAATACTAAAAATAGTTTTGGCTCTGTTTCTATATTTATCCTGCAAAGTATGGAAACTTAGTTATCCTTTAACATATTGATGGCATTCGTTGGTCTTCTTCTTATTTTTGTATAAATAGCTTTCCTTAGGTAGTGCCATAATTGGTACACTTACCCTACGACTTCTTGAAGCAAACTGAAGTCTTCGTTTGATATCCCAGTCTTGTTGCTCCACTTGTCCACCTCGTGTCCCTTCGAAAATCGTTTGCATGTATCGTTACAGGTTGTTTGTCCACTCTACGTTTAACTATACGCCACACCAAGCTGTCACGTGTCAACGAAAAGCCCCATCATCCTATCCTTTCCTCAAATATTTTTGCTCCCCCTAACCTCGACCAAACCGCGAGTTTTTCGGTTCCCCAAAACTAACATAGTTTATAAGATAAAAACATGAAATTGTAAATAGTTTTAACTGAATTCGGCTCCGTTATGCCTGTTGGCGCATGAGCCTTAAATAAATGATTAAGTAAAAAAAGCATACAGAACAATAACTCACCGACCCAACTGACAAGCTAAAACGTTGGTTTGAGCACTTAGAACAACTTCTTCAAGTTCCGACGTCCAACCAATCATCAACATCTCGGCATGATCTGCCTATGGTACGGCGCATCACCCGCGTCAACTCTGAGGAACCCGGGGTTAATCGCATATCAACAGAGATGCTCAAAGCTGACCCAAAGCTATCCGCGCAAATGTTGCATCAACTATTCTGTAATATCTGGGACACCGCGACTTTACCAGCCGACTGGACGCAGGGATTCTTAGTGAAGGTTTCCAAAAAGGGGTATCAGACTGTGTGCTACAACT
Source organism: Aedes albopictus (assembly GCF_035046485.1). NCBI lineage: Eukaryota > Metazoa > Arthropoda > Insecta > Diptera > Culicidae > Aedes > Aedes albopictus. The sequence goes on along the minus strand of NC_085136.1, from coordinate 262,688,170 downwards.
GGCGTGGCAGTTACTGTTACTGTGTATTGTCCTCAAAGCCCTGTGCAAAGTTATCCTTAACCGGATACAGAAGAAGATAGACGCGACTCTCGAGCGGCAACAGGCAGGATGCCGTGCAGGCAGATTTTACCAATCCGATTAGTCAACGCACCAAAACTTGAATTTTCAATTCCAACGTGAAATCTGTGCGAAACGTGGTGCATGTCAGCAGAGACCACACAGAAGCTACAGTTTGTCATCAACCGATACCTGCGGTTTATAACTCGGGCCTGATGACCTTACAACTAACTGGATCTCCAATACTGAGCTCCATTGACGATGCCATCTGAATCCGATATCAACAGAAATTCGAGAGCGTGAATCGAGGTGCGGGTCGGCCACACACACTATGTAAGGGTGGAGACGAAAACTGCAAGCAAGCGCTGGATTGGAATTCGCCAGGACATCGCAGCAGAGCCAGACCCAGGGGCTCGTGGCGACGAAGCCTCAACAAGGAAACCGAGGCAGTCGATATGAATCTGACCTGGGCCCAGGTCAAGGCTAAAATGAGCAGCCGTCCAGGATGGTGATCTTTTACACTGGCCCTATGCACCCTCAGAGGTGCTCAGGATACATGAGTGAGTGAGTGACATTCTTTGGAAAGTGCACAGATAAAAATAATGAGATTTACACGTCATGTAAAGTTGATTTTAGTCATGTAAACTTAGTATTATGATGTTTTACATGATATATCATGTAAATTTGTGTTATATGTCATGTAAACTCTCAGAGTCATGCTGAATTACATGACATACATGATATTTCATGAACTTTACATGATATGTCATGTAAACTTCTATGATATCTCACGCTCCAATCATTTGCATCATATGTCACAGAATTATACACTCTTTTTTCGATCTGTGTGGGTGGTTAAGAAGTTAACAAGGAATAAAACCGGTTTATTTCAAAACCCTTTCTTTAATTATTGGAAAAAGGATAAGATAGACTCTGGTAATAGGACCCCTTATTAGCGAAAAGTAAGTGATTTGCGATAAGGTCTGGCGTGCAGAAGAGTAGTACTATCATCACATGGTCGCATGCATTCACCTTTCACCTAGGATGCAAGCAATAAACATACACTCCCGGTAGACAAATCCCACCAGGGCATGTCCCGATTCGCATATCCTGTACAATTTAGAAGTTACCACATCGTCTTCTTCCGTATCATTCTGTGTCTGTCGAACAGAAACGACTGACTGTCGTCAACCAACCAACCAGCCGAATGACGGCGAGGTTCCATTTCGGCATTTCTTTTGCACTGAAACGAAATCAACATCCGCCCTTGGCCGCACTCTCTATGTTGTCCTGCAAAGTGATATAACGAGTGTCATAAAACAATACAGTTCTGAAGCTGGAGCCGGGTGTGTGTTTGGTGTCTCTATTCTCTGGTATTTCCCTCACATTAATATAGCCACCGGCTGCAAACCACTGAGAAGCAGTGATACATTTCACTGATGCTGTCTGTGACGGGGATTGGAGTAAATTGCACCCTTTAGAGTAAAAAGATTTACTTTCCTGAGTAAATTTCACTGAGGAAATTTCTGAAGAACGAACAATCAAAAACTCGTGGCGCTTTTAAGTAGTGCACTTCCCCGCATTCTCTCCCACTTCTGTAGTCCTAATGTAGGTATCCCAACAGAGAGCAGAACAGTCTACGACTCTACGGAAACGGTGACAACGACGACGACAACATCGAAAAATAGAGACGGCGACGTCAACTTCCGCATTTCATGCTTTCCAGTATGTTTCTTCCATTTCAGTACGTAGTTCAGTTCGGTGCGGTGCTGTGCGGTGTGATGTCAGTTCTGCACAGCTACGCAGCAACTACAATTTCTCTACCCAACCCAAGGCAAAAGGTCCTGCCATCCGACCGAGAATGCGAAAATACAACATCCTTCAAATTTTATGATAATTTTATTCATTGAGTTCCCCGGGTGCAAACAAAACAACCGTTCATGCCCGGTAGGGGATGGTACGTACGTATCTACCTACTTCCTCCGGACACAGGTGGAGGATGTGGTGGATAGTAGCCCTGCCACCGTTAGATACCTTGGAGAGCAACGCCCAATGAACCTTGGCAATCGATGAGATTCCGATGGAGAAAAGCAGTAAAATACGTCCAATCTCACGAACTTACATCAAAAGCAGTGCAACATTGCCAAAATGTTCCTACGGTGTGGGTTGGGGGTGCGGGATTCAGTATTTCAATTAAACTGGCTACTGGTGTTCGTTGAGAGAAGCATTGATGCGAAAGTTGTTTTCTGGATGTTTTGCATATTCTGACAATGGAATGTTAGCACCTTGCATGCTGATGGAAACAATTTTCAAGTAAGCACTGTATAACGTATTAATCATTTATAAGTAAAGTCAAATATGGTATCATTCTTGCAGCACATCAGTCGCGTCACAAAAATTGGTGTGCATCTCCGACTCACAAAACCGTTTCCATTGTTCCCAAGCACTACGTCTCTCCGGGACCACTTCTTCTATTGATTCGCCGTACTCCAGCGTAATATAGGGAAGTGGAACCATCTCGGCAGGGGTCCTATTTTGGGCACTTTTCTGCTATAGCTCAGCCAATTCTGAACCGATTGACACAATTTTTGGAACGCGTCGAGATACGTATATTATCTAGCCGTGTACAAAATTTCAAGTCAATTGGTTTGGAATTGACTGCGTTATAGCGAAGAGTGCCCAAAATACCGACCGCTGCTCTAGTAGTTCGCTACCCTAGTCTGCGAAGCTGATGACGACCACGTCCACCGGGAACTTTAACCTTAACACTTCGTCGTATATGACATTCCACAGCACCGGATCCAGGATGGAATTCCATTAACCATGTGCGACCCCTGAGTGTCCTGAGGTTATATGAAAGCACTTCCGACTCACCTCTGTGTCGTATATGTGTGGCCAAGCAACGTCATAGATACCATAGGTGTCATAGATATTATTGGGATCTCATAATGTAGACGTTCTCAGCGACCATGCAACTTTTGCCCGTCTCAGTATAACTCGAATGAACTGCTGATCGACACATCTCAAAGGCAGGCGGTAATGGTGGCAGGAAAATAGTACGATGATGGAATTCCGAGATCTACATACTGGGTCATTAAACCGAGTTCTGCTATTTATTTATGAAGACGAAAGCGACCTTAGTCTAGCAATAGACTACAATAGAGTAATGCGGGGCAAAAGTTCGCACGGGGCAAAAGTTCGCAGTGGGTCTTTTTCTGAGCACAAGTTAAGAACCCAAACAAATCTGTATGGGTTTGACACATAATCAGGTCAGTTACTCGTCAATAAAAATTGGATTGATTTCGTTATGGTTTGGCAGAGTTATGCAAAAAAAATGTGTTTCGAGGTGTTTTGATAGAATTTTTGGACCTTTTGGAATAAGAATTTGTAGTAACAAGAAGAAGAAAAATCTCATAACCTCTTGACGTCGGAGAATCGTTATTCCATAGTAGTTCGAGAGGTGCACTCGAATTAACAATAAACTACTAGTGCTTCTTACAGAAAGGGACATTGTTAAAACCTCTACAGTGGGGCAAAAGTTCGCACTAGATTTCTGAATCTAGTACATCAATATAATTACAGAATCTTTGAAGCAATGAAGATTTCGTATAGAAACTACTATATATGTATAATATGTGTAGTATGCATCCTGAAATCGTTCCGGCAGAGGATTTGAACTTAGTTTTGTGAGAAGTTCCATTGTAAGACAAACATTATGTTAACCCATTTCAAGAAATGGAAAATGGTCAAAAACATTTTTAAACATTTTCTTCGTCATCCTCGTTGTGTCTTTTCGTATGTTTCTGAAGTTCTTATGTTCATCGACTCTACCGGGGTCTTTCATAGCTTAGTTTGTAAATTGACAGCTATAACTCATCACCATACTGACGGGGATAAGATTCGATTACAGTCCTGTTCAACAGTTTTGCTGCATATTTGTTTTTTTTTTGTATTTTGTGCAACATGTATCTCTATGATTACCCCACAATGTATTTTGGCAACTTTCAGTAACGCTGGAAAGGACAGCTCTTAGTTCATAGTTGTGGAAGTCTTCATAAAACACATTGTATACAAAAGCTGAACACCAGGTCGTATTCCAGTTGGGCCGTAATGCTAAAAACAGAAGGAAACAGATTTCATGGCTAGATTGAAAAGACGAACATGAATTAACATGCAATAAAAGAACATCTCACAAATAAACTACCCTGTACAAGGTGCGAACTTTTGCCCCGCATAATGCGAACTTTTGCCCCCACTATGGGGCAAAAGTTCGCATTGGAGTACTTGTATTAAAAATTGTATTACTAAAACTACAAAAGTAATGCCAAAAAATCTAGTACTACATTTTGAAGGCAACATGATAGGGACCCTTTTAACGAAGAAAAATGATATTGTTTCTTTTCGTTTATTAGTTATTTTGTGAAGTCTGTTAGGTGCGAACTTTTGCCCCGCATTACTCTAAGGACTTCAATTCGAATGAGCTCGACCAGGCCCTCAGTCATGGCATTGAAAAGGCTGAGGTCCTGATGAAATCAGGTATCCTATATTTAAGGAACTCTCACTCAGCGGCCGTTTGACCCAGCTTGACCTAACGAACCGAGTATGGCATACTGGAGCTACACCTGACGAGTGGAAAGAAGGAATAGTTATTCCTATCCCTAATGAGGGAAAGAACACAGCAACACGCATTCCAATGCGGCTACGGTTGACCGTATTGATCGAGCTTGTTCGTTTTATGGCAAATGCAAGAGGATGCAAAAGTAGAGGTGATATACGCACAGTTTACACGCGGTTAAATGGAAGCAGGTACGCATATGACCTCCACTTTAGCATCCTATTCAACATCATATAAGACTTTGTGTTAGCTGGGGGTACAGCTGGTGACGGAGAACATGGCTACTAAGACTGCATGGGCCCTGGAATAAGACCACCTATCTTGTGGAATGCCGGTAGTCCAGCGTGCTTCGAGTCAGTGCCACGATCTTTCGTCGACGAACCTCCCTTCGTTACGCTTTGCTTTCAACCATATTCCGAATCTCTTCCTGTTCGTTGACACGGAAACAGCTGGCATCCACTACTTGACCCCGACGAAGATGAACTGACCGACATATGTCAATTCCAAACTCCATCCGGATGTCGTTACTGAATACCGTGACAAGCTAACTTAACGTTACTGAATACCGTGATTCCGCTAACAGCTTCAGGTCGTCCATTTTTCAGTTGGTAGCCATAGTTGCATTAGTTGAGTGCTCTGCTGAGAGGGTTCATCGTCTGCCATAGCGGACTAGAGGTATAGCCTGGAAATATCACCCTTCTGATGCTGAGAGTTCTGGACCGCAGCACAGCTGTTCCGTCAGTAGTTTGTATGGACGTGCTCCACATCTCCTTCGCGTGTTGCAACAGCCTGATGACGTTCCCGTCTGCCTTGTACAACTGCAGTACCGTGATTTCGGGTGAAATTGATCACTTTTCACAGTTTTTGGCTTCTAATTTTTGAATAGTAATCGATATGGTCAATCTCAATGCTTTAAAACAAGTACGACCACGGATTTCATCAGTCAACGAGGTTGAAACTTTTACTGCAAATAATTTTATTGCAATAAATATCATTTAAAATAAAAAATCGGAAATTTTAGTTTCGGGATGAAATTGATCAGCCAGTGAAATGTCTTTGTAAGTGCTGGAAATAAATTTTCCATCTGAATTATCCACCCCAGAATGCGAAAAGCTTTGTTAAACTTTTACAGGTTTAGTAAATTCTTAATTATTTAAGTTTAAAGTTAAATAAATCTGAAGAAAACGCCTAAAAGTATGCAATTTCCCTACTAATAAGTCATTACATTAGAAAAAGTACAATTTTATGCATAAATATCAATATTTGTAGAACTTTTGATGACGAAATCGGGTTTAGCGAACACTTGGCAGCTATAAACATTCATTCGAATATTAATTCCATGTGCGATACAGCTACGGTAACAAAAGCTTAAAAGTGCCTTTGAAAATCGCTAAACACACAGGTTCGGAAAATATTAAATTTAATACAGAAATATGTGACTTATTATCTGTAAAACATGTAAACTCATCATTCAATAACCCTTGAGCCAGATGATGGTCATTTTTTACAAATTGTTTTAAGTTCAAAGCATTATTTTTGGCAAATACAAATTGCTCTCACGTCGATCAATTTCACCCGAAATCACGGTATCTTAAGAAGGTACCATTGTGGTATTTACTGAGTCGTGCGCCTTCTTGTAGTCGATGTACGCCATGTTCAGTTTCCTCTGCTTTACGGTGGCTTGACCCAGAATGACTGCATCCATGATGACCTGATCTTTGCAGCCTTGCGTGTTCTTGGGACACCCTTTTTGTTCCTCGGTCATCACGTTGTTGGCATCAATGAAGTACAGATACAGGTGGCGCAGATAAACATTGCAAACCACTAGTTGTCATTGGAGGACTTTTTCCGCGTCATTATCCTAGTCCTTGGCCTCCTTTCGTAGGACAGCCGGGGACTGAGGCTGGCGATGAGGAGAGGGTCACCGATGTGGAACTTGCGGGAATAGCTAAGTCCCTTAGCGTAGGTAAGGCCCCAGGTCCGGACGGAGTTCCGAACCTGGCCTTAAAAGTAGCTATTGCAGAGGCTCCCGAGATGTTCAGGTCTGCTATGCAGAAATGCCTGGACGAGGGAGTTTTCCCAAAAGCTTGGAAGAGGCAGAGCATGGTACTATTGCCAAAGGCGGGGAAACCACCCGGAGACCCGTCGGCATATAGACCAATATGCTTGATAGACACGGCGGGGAAGGTGCTCGAAAAGATCATCCTCAATAGAATGTTGAGGTTCACCGAGGGCGAAAATGGTCTTTCGAGCAACCAGTACGGATTCCGGAAGGGGAGGTCCACCGTAGACGCTATCTTGTCGGTTACAAAAACCGCCGAGAAACCACTCGAGCCTAAGAGGAGAGGAATTCGCTTTTGCGCGGTAGTGACTCTTGATGTAAGGAATACGTTTAATAGCGCCAGCTGGTCTGCTATTGCCGATGCGCTCTTGCGTCTGGGGATACCGCAGTACCTGTACAAGATTCTCGGAAGTTACTTTCAGAATCGTGTACTAGTCTACGACACGGAGGTGGGTCGGAAGTGCCTTCACATAACCTCAGGAGTCCCGCAAGGTTCCATCCTGGGTCCGGTGTTATGGAATGTCATGTACGACGAGGTGCATTGGCGTAGCTAGCTTTTTCTTTTTTCTCGCTCAATCTCCTAAGCAAACACTAGAAAGAGAAGGATGAAAGAGGGGGCACAGGCCCTCTCTTGCATCTCACTCTTTCTCGTGCTTGTTTAGGAGAGTGAGTGAGATAGAAGAAAATGATAGCTACGCCAATGACGAGGTGTTGAGGTTAGACTACCCAGTGAGAGTGGAGATTGTTGGATTTGCCGACGACATTACGCTCGAAGTCTACGGTGAAACGATCTAAGAGGTGAGGTTGACTACCGACCACTCGATCAATGTTGTGGAGGCGTAGATGCGATCTAGGAAACTGGAGCTGGCTCACCACAAAACAGAGGTGACGGTTGTTAACAACCAGAAGTCGGAGCAGCAGACGGAGATCAGTGTAGGAGAGTGCACTATCCTGTCAAAGCGCTCCGTCAAACACTTGGGCGTGATGATCGATGATAAGCTTACCTTCGGTAGCCACGTCGATTATGCCTGTAAAAGAGCCTCCACAGCTATTGCGGCACTGTCCCGGATGATGTCCAATAGCCTTGCGGTGTACGCCAGTAAGCGCAAGCTTCTGGCTAGTGTCGCTACGTCCGTACTAAGGTATGGCGGCCCGGCGTGGGGCACCGCGCTAAGTACTAAATGCTACCGACGGAAGCTGGAAAGTACTTACAGGCTTATGTGCCTGAGGGTTGCGAGCGCGTACCGTACCGTGTCACACGACGCTCTCTGCGTCATTACTGGTATGGTGCCTATCAGCATTCTTATCAGTAAGGATATGGAGTGCTTCGAAATGCGCGGCACAAGAAGCATACGCAGGACTGCCAGGATGGCCTCTATGGTCAAATGGCAGCGCGCGTGGGACAGTTCCACCAAAGGAAGGTGGACCCATAGGTTGATACCGAGGGTAGATAGTTGGATTAATAGGCGCCATGGGGAAGTTACATTCCACCTGACACAGGCCCTTACAGGTCATGGTTGCTTCCGACAGTCAGGCTTGATAATCCTCCTCGACATCAAAAGAGTTTTGCAACATGCTCTAGAGTGGTGTTTTGCTTTTGCCTCGTCGCGAGGGAGCGAACGAACCCCAAACAGAGAGGCAATAAAAACTGAGCGAGGAAGTGGGCAACAAAAAAGAGTCGATGATTATTTCGGGTTTTTGAGTGCGATTTTCGCCTCGAGAGTCTTTCTTTGTATGGGAGTGGAACTCGCGAGAGCTTTTTAAGTGTGAGTGGACGTGAGAAACACAACAAGCAATTATGAGTGTTGGACGAACTCCTCGCTGCGTGGCAAGCTCGCGCTCGGTGCTGTTGAGGATTTGCGTTGTGATTTCTGAGTTTTATTTTCACTCCTCAGAAAATCGCCAAAATCGCTTCCTCATTTTCTCGCGAGGGAGTTTCTATCAAGCCTGCCGACAGTATCTACACCGTTTCGGGCATGCGGATTCTCCCGAATGCCCAGTGTGCAATGGTTTAGAGGAAACGGCGGAACACGTTTTGTTCGTGTGCCCGCGTTTTCGCACAATGCGTGACCGCATGCTTGCCACATGCGGGGAGGACACAAACCCGGACAACTTGGTCCAGAGGATGTGTAGGGATGAGTTTGGCTGGAACGCCGTTTCAACGGCTATCACCCATATCGTCTGGGAGCTACAGAGGAGGTGGCGCGTGGACTCGGAGAATGGCTAGTCCAGATGCAGTACAAGAGGTGGTCCAGGGGTTCGAAGTCGGCTTCGTAGGTCATACCGGTGCCCTGCGGTCGAGATCGACCCTTACAGCGATTAAGTGGCTGCGGAGAGGAAGTCCCGGTAGCAGTGCTGTCGTGGCGTTGGTCTACTGGATTGGATCCGAGCCCGCGGTTGGAAAAGGGTCCCCGGCAAGGGTCGCGGCAGGTGGAGACCCTGCTGTCAGCAACCTGCTGGTGCAACTGATAGGGCCTGAAGGGTAGTGATACCCTTACTTTGCGGGCAGGTCAGATCGGGTTGCACGTGGGCATCAGTTCTTGATGTCCGAAAAGCAGTTGGGCGCGGGCGGGGTTGACCCTGCCCGCCTTTCGAGGACAAAGGGAGTGGCGAGGACCACTCGAGAAACTGGCTAAGCGCCAGCATGCAATCATGATGGACTCTCCAGAGCGAGTCATCGATGTTCGTTGCTGCTAGGCTACGCAGCTAACCTTGAGGGTGCGATGTGCACTAGCCCCTCTCTAAAGCAATACCTTCTTGGTGGTTTCGGAGAGACGCAGGATTTGGCGACCATAGGAATGGTTTAGTGGGTACGAGGAGAGAGTAGTTCTGGCTTTTACTTTTGTTATAGAAGACGGCCTCAGACCTACACTACCCTAACCTTCTGTTAGGGTCAGGCCCGGATTTAAGGGGGGGGGGGGTGCAAAGGGGGCAAGTGCCCCGGGCCACCCGATTATGGGGGCCCTTCAAGAATCCCGAAACACAATATATATTTTTTCAATGAAACCATATAAAATGCACTTCAATAGGCATTTATATTTCAAGCATGTCCCATATTAGTTATAGGGAACCGCGCCACTTGGGCGGTGGCTTCTATATTCGTCTGTTTTCCACTATAACTCAGTCAAACTTGAACCAATTGACACAAGTTTTGGAATGTGGTGAAATAGGCATAGTATCTACCCGTGTACAACATTTCAAGTCAATTGATTCAAAATTGACTGAGTTATAGTGGAAACAGACGAATATAGAAGCCACCGCCCAAGTGGCGCGATACCCTAGTTGAGTTCCTTAGGGGTATCCAGACTATTTCTGGCCATTTATCTAGTTTTCATTAAAAAAAATCAGGATAAAAAATTCCATAATTATTGGTGCATTTTCTTTTAAACACTTAAAAGTTCTTATTGAGTAGAAACACTTCTTCGCTACACAAAAGAACCCACAAATATATGAATATGTATCAAGTTTTTTAGAGTAACGTAAACAATAGTTCTACTTCAAAATAAATTTCAGTTAATTGGTAATTTCACAAAGTAATCCATAAATTGACAATAGTTAATCCTCTAAATGAACAGATTACACAATTGCGTAAGCCATGGTTATCCATGATATTTTTTTTCAGTATCTAATGAAATTGACAATGGAATAATTAAAGGTTACCTTGGCAATCGCAAAATTTTATCAGGGTAATATTTAATTAGTGTTTTACGTTATTTAATGAATTCCTCAAATGATTATGCATAAGTCTGTTGATTTTACGTTTAAATTCTGCAAACCTGCTTAACTCTCATCGGCATCAGTTCGCTGTTATCATGGGAAAGAGAAGATGATTGCTTCTAGAGATGTTTGGGAAGTAGGACCAGTTTCGGAAACCTAATGTTCAAAAATATCTCGAAACAGTGTATTTAAACATCTTTATTTTGGGTTTTGCCGAAGGTATTGAGATACAGTTACAGTTGCCTCCAAGGATCCTATCGTCGTTCAATTTAAATCTTGAAATACTCGTAGAATTTTTGAATCTCAAGTAAAATTGCTCCATGTTTTATTATTCTAGATTACAAACTGAACGCCAAGTTCTAAAACTTGCTTGAATGCGGTACTGAGCCACTGGGGCAGTATTTGGACACTTGTTCGCTACTACAAGTCAGTCAATTTCAAACCAATCGACTTGAAATACTATACGAATCTCATCGCATTCCAAAAATTGTATCAATTGGTTAAAGAAAATAGAACACAAAATAAAATTTTGGTTTTGGGGGCCCATTTTATAGGGTTTGCCCCGGGCCCCCCGAAGCCTAAATCCGGCACTGGTTAGGGTGTCTGTTGAGCAGATTATCCCCCTATGGTTTAGAAGGAAAAAAACCACTAGTTTTCTCTTTCGTTCTACCGCTTTAGTGACGTCACTAATTGAGTTGCATAAGAACAGCGGTAGAACAAAAGAGACCACTAGTGATTCGCAATGTTTATCTGCGCCACCTGTATCTAAACCTCAATGCATCGCTATTACCCGGGTAGAGGTAAAACACTGACGATCAAAACATGATATTGGTTTGATTGATATAAGACATGAAAGATCTGAAAATAATATCTGAAAAATGTTCCTGGAACATCTGAACAATATCAAAATTTGATATTTCAAGATCATACGAATAGCTCGCTGCTATTGGTTAGATCTTACAAAATCTAAATATGGTTTGATAATGATGTTCCAGGAGTAAATTTTTGATTTTATTTTTAGATCTTTTATCTCTTATGTCAATCAAACCCATATCACTTATTGATATCCATATCAAAATATGCTATTATTGAGCTCTTTTCCTCTACTCGGGTACTCTTGTCATTTTCACCCTGAATCGGACTTTGTTCAGCCGGGTACCGGTAACCCGTATTCGAACCCTGGCGGCATTCTTTTGTGGGCTTCGTGGCCGTACGGCTAGAGGCGCCAGTAATCTTGACCACAGGCTCCCAAACTTTCAGGTGCGCGATCCCCTTTTGCCAGCAGAGGTTTTCACATCCTTGGTGGACAGACCTTCGATTCCTGCGATCCTGAATCTAGCTTAGCACAGAAGGATAATAGTGCTAGGCTGCACTACTAGCTAAGCACTCAACGCTGCACTACTGAAAGCTTTTAATGTTTATAGGTAAATGAAAAAAAATCTACCATGGATAAGAATGTTTTCAATACATGCGATTTTATCAATTGTGTTTGGCGTGGTAAGTGTAGTGTACCATGTCAAGTCCGTACAGCATGGCAGCTTGATTTAGCATTCACTGCTCTGCCGTTATACGCATAACTGTCCCATGTTATATGGGATTCCCATATAATATGGGACAATCGGGCGTAGAACGGCAGTGCAGTGACACCATGTATTTCCAAGCTTCCAACATTGTCCCAATATCCTTTATCGTGAACAATATAAAATTTCCATTCAAGGATTTGCTTCGATGCCATCAAACCGGACGAAGAATGCTCTCCGGAAGAATGACTTTATCATGTATACAATAAAATCTCGTTACCGTTTGAAGAGGTAGCTCAAATGGAAGGACGCTACCTAGGACGCTACCCCGTTCCACGGAAACTGCCAACTGTCATCTTCTGTGTATTATTACATCCGTTTACGCGCGCGCGCTATCTCCCATCAATTGATATAGTGATGGCGATGGGAAGATGCCTTCACTGACTGCTTCTGTTGCAGAATAGAGCAATTTTCCTCCTCCAGCAATCGGATGCCGCACATTCTTCCGGTTTCCCTTGGAAACGCGGAGCAGCCTGGCCGAGAGATTCCGCACGGAATTCTCATTACACGCTTCATGTCTCGGATGGTTCCCCCTTATACGCAGTGTAGGATCGATCCTGCCTGGTTCAATTGCATTTATTTTTTCCGTTGGGGTGTAATACCATCGTTGAAGAAAAATGATATACCTATATTGCCGTTCGATGCAGGCGCAGGGGACTTACTTAATAAATTGTAGTTTATGATACATTTCCGAACTGCTTACGTGAAACAATTTCTCGTCCCATCAAGATAATCTTAATGGTGCACAAATTGATGAATGATTCGACAGAGACGGGCAGATAAATGAGATTCCGTTCTCGGTGCCTTGCCTACAATTCTTTCGGAGGAATGCAGCAATAGAAATGGAAGGGGATAGGTTATTATTTATCACAATCGTAGAACTCGGTCGAGGGTGGAAATGAAAGTAATAAATGTCAATCTTTTTGCAGCATCGTCACTGGACGCCTGAATAAACTCTTTGATATCTTCACAAGCGTTCGCCGAACTTGACCGTAAGCTCTGCTATCCACCATCTTCACAGACGATATGAGAGCGCCTGCAATCGCTTGTAGAGGTCCCGTTACGCATTGCCCTCGTCCGTCTTCATAATCTTCTCTGAAGTATTCTATAGACCTTCCAGAAAGTGCTTCGGCGGTAACGCTTGGCTAGAATCCGGACTTACGCCTGCGTACGTCAACGAGTTAGAATTCCCCAGGTCTTTATTATAAAAAGACTCAAGAATTTTTTACAATTATTACAAAATTTCCGAGTCTTCCGTTCTTCCTGAGCGTATTTCTTATTATTCATGTTATCTCTGGCAACTAACAGACTCCCCTCTATCTGATAACAGGATAAGTTTGCATAAATAAATTGAGATACGCCAAGAATGAACGACAGTAGCCGAGGCGTGTCTAGAAATTTCCAAAGAAATTCCAGATACTAAATTTCGAACAGGCTTACGAAATTCCTGAAAGAATCATCGAGAGGATTTCCGAACGGATCTCCGGAATGACTTCTAAAACATGTCGGATGAATTTTAGTACAAATGCTTAAGGAATTCCTAAACAATTGTGGGAGATATTACTTAAAGATTTTTCGAATGGATTTTTAAGGAAGTCTCCTGAGAAATTCCAGAAGTAATTGCGGTCGCATTCTTAAGAAAATTATCGAAGGAATTCGTCAAAGAATTTTAGAAAAAAAAAATAAAAAAATGAATTTCTAAGATTTTTCCAGGGATATTTCCGGAAAAATAACTCAATAAATTGTTAAAGGAACTCTTTCAGAAATTTTCGGGTGAGTTTCTTTAAGCTGAAGTAAATGCCGGATAAATACCTATTGAATACCTAATGGAAAAGCCGAATGAATTCCAATAGAAACTCTAAAAATTTTTTGAAGGAACTATCAGAATATTTAATAGAGAAATTTCACTAAGAATTGCCAGTGGAACTTTCTGAAAGAATTTATGAATAAAACTCTAAAATATATAACTGGAAAAATTCTAGAATCTCGTGAAAAAATTTCCCAAAGATTTGCCAAAGAATTTATTTATGGTATCCTTTGTTTAATCCTTCAGGACGCACGCTGTTGTAAAAAGTACATTTTGGGTTGCTTGATGGCGCGCGCGGCCTGAAAGGTTATATGATTTCCTCCGATAATTTTTTGAGCCCACATTTTTTTTTTAAATTCATCAAAAAATACTTTCAGGCGCAGTTTTATTTTTTTAATTTCTCTTAAAATGTTACGACAGTTCCTTCTGGAACTCTTCGGTTAGTTTTTTCGTAAGGAGTGCATTTTTTAGGAACTCTACGAAATATACCCATGAGAATTTCTAAGAAAAAAGAATAGAAAATTTCGTTGGCAATTACTGCAACAATCCCATCGAAATTTTTTCCAGCAATTCCTTCGCGAAATTATTTATGGAATTCCATCTGATATTCCAATAGGAATTCATCCCACATTTATTCCGTACTTTCACCGAAAGTTTATTTTTGAAATCCTGACCATTTTCCACAGCTTTCTTCTGCAACTTTTAAAGAAATTTATTTAAAATACTTTCAGGATTTTCCAAGAATACCTTCAAAAATGCATTAACGAGTGTCTACGCCAGCCTTTTGCATTTTTTATTAAATTGATTTTTAGCTTTTACATATTCTTCATGCTCAAGCAATTTCTTTGAGATTTTCCCTGTATTTTTTTCGTATTTTTTACGGGATTCCACACATTCTCACAGCTTCTCTGACAATTTCCCTTTTTTTTCTTCTGAAAGTTCTTTAGAAATTCTCCAGTCCTGATGAAATTGTCGAAAATATTCCTTTAGCACTGACTAAAGAAAATCTCACAGGAGTTCCTTAAGAAATTGTCGAAAAAAATTTCAGAAAAATAGTAGGTGTTTTATAAATTGCCAGAGGGAGTTTTTATGGAAACCATAGGAAGATTATTTCTAATAAATCAAGCTGAGGAAATCTTGAATCTTTATTCATCCGAATAAAAATTCTGATGAATAAATCGCTGAAAAAACTGATTGAAGAATCTCAGAACAAATTGTTCAAGAAATTCTATGCAGGGAAGGGGGAGTATTTCTATAAGGAATTGTAGAAAATTTTCTGATGAATTCCGAAACAAATTTCGGAGGCATTCTCAAGTCAATTTTGAAAGGAACTCTTTCAATAATTGCCGTAAAAAAAACCCAAAACAAAAAAAAACAAAATTTTCTGACAAATCTCTAGAGAAATTCAGGAATAATTCGTTTAAGTAATTCATTCCAAAAATTTCGGATGAATTCCTATAGCAATTGTCGGATGATTACTATATGAATACCATTAAAAAAAAAAACAGAAATTCCAAAAAAAAAACTTCGAAAATTTCATGCAGCAACTGTTGTAAACTTTATAAGATAAATGCTCTTAAAGAAATTTCAGGAGAAAATCCATGAATTAGTAATAGAGATATTCCACCAAGAATTGTTGTGAAGAAATTTCCCAAAAAAAAATACCTTGAAGATTCTTCTTGATTTTTTTAAATATTCAAATGGGTCATTTAATTAATGATTTATCCCTGAAATTTATTTTTAAATTCTTCTGGAAGTTTAAAAATACCTTCCGGAATTCCTCTGATAATTTCCTTAAGAAAATGAATAGTATTTTTTTCAGGAATATTTCTAACAACTACATTAGGAATTTCTATAGTTTTTTTAGTTACTTCTTCGTTCTCCAGGAAATTTTCAGGCAATTACTTAATAAATTCTTCCGGCAATGCCTTCAACATTTTATTTTCAGGCGATCATCCGGAATTTGCATTGGGATCTCCTCCGACAATTCATCGGAATTTTCAGAAAACAATCAGGTAGGAGTTTTTGACGAATTATCGAAGGCATTCCTTTAGAAATCAGCATTAAAAATATAAATTAATTGCCAGAAGAATTATATTGAAAACATTCAGAAAAATTGCCTTTAAAAATGATGGAGACATTTCCAAAGACATTTCTGGAGAAAAATGGTTAAGAATTTGTCGGAGGAATTCTCCAAAAAATTCCTGGAGATATTGCTAGAGGAAACCCTAATGATATAGTCAAAGATGCCCCTGCAATACATACTAACGAAATTCTTCAATAAATTTCCATACGAGTTCCCTAAGCAATTGCCAGAAAATTAAAAAAAAAATGGAGAAATTTCATAAAAACAAAATGCTTGACGGAATTTTGTAGAAACTGAAGCAGGAATATTTCTGAAGGAATATGCGGAGGAAATGTTCAAAGTTTCCGCAGAAATTCAAGAGAAAAATTTGCCGAAAGGTGTTATTGAATTTACATCGAAATTTCTGACTTCAATTCAAAGAATTGAAAAAAATTTCTCCGGTAGTCTTTTGTAACGCTTTTATTTATAATATAATCAATAAATTATTTCAAACGAAGTTTATTTAGGATTTTTTCAACAATTATTTTGTGAATGTCCCAACAATTCCTTCAGGAATTCCTCCGACAATTTCTGAAGAAATTTCACTGACGAAAACTTTAGAAACTACTGTCTCCAAAGGAATTCATTCCACCTTTTTTCAGGAACCTTTCCAGATATACCTTGAAGAAGTTCTCTGGAAAATTGTTAAAAAATAAATTGTTGAAAATTGCTTTAACAATGTCTCCAGTTTTTTTTTCAGCTATTTTTTTGCAACATAGTTTGAAGAATCCCACCTAATATTCCTCTTGGAATCCATCGCACATTTGTTCCGGAATATCTCCAGAATTTTCTTTAAGAACATCCTATTAATACAATTCTTGAGAAACACCTTCAGGAACTTCTCCGATTTTTAAGGAATACCTTTATAAATGTGTTAACGAATTCTTCCGCAAGAGATTCACAATTTTTATTAATATCAAGCTAAAGCAATTTTTTTTTAGAATTGTCCGGTATTTTTTTCAGGATTTTCTCCGACAGCTTCTGTCGGGATTTCACAGATAATGTCATTCGATGATTCTCTGACAATTTCCTTAAATTATACCCTACAGAATTCTCCAATTCTGATGAAATTGTCCAAGATGTTTCTCAATACTTTTACAACAGAAATCCTTTAAGAATCTTTTTTATAGCAATTCCTTAAATATTTGTCAAAAAAATAAAAAAAAATGAAGGGAAAATTTAAAAATAAATTGCTGTAGGGAACTTTGTGGAAACTTTTGGAGGAATATCTTTAATGGAAATAGCGGAGAAAATGTTGAGAATTACCGAAGAAATTCCTGTAAAAAAATCTGAAAACGTAATTGTTTGAGGATTTTTAAGAGAAATTATCGGAGGAAAATCTAAGAAAATTGCCTGAGTTTTATAAAAAAAAAAAAGAATTTCCTGGCAAATTCGTACAGAAAATTATGGAAAAATTAAATAAAATCCAGGAGAAACTCTGTAGAAATTTCTTGAAGGAAATAACGTAGAGAACAGAGAAATTTCACGAAATAAATATTGTCGGTGGAATTTCCAAAGATATATGTAAACAAATCTGACGGAGAAATTTACGAAAACTTAACCGGAGAAATTTGTAAATAATTTTTAAAAGGATTCGTCATTTGAATTTTTCATGATTTTGTTATTTTTTCAATGATTTCCTCCGGTAGTTTCATAAAAAAATATTTCAGACGCGGTTCATTCAGGATTTTTTAATTAATTCTTTACGGATTGTCACGACACTTCCTACACGAACTCCGACAGTTTCTTTTGAAATTTATGCGACAATTACTTCAGGAACTTCTTTGGCAATTTTATGTTCATCCGACTATTCAACAAACTCTTTCGGGAACTCCTCTAGATATACTTTTGAGAATTTCTCCGGTAATAATTGAGAAATTCCGTGTGCAATTTCCTTATAAATTTCTCCAGACTTCTTTCAGCAATTCCTCTCATTCTTCATGCTCCAGCCGTTTCTTTGTGATTTCTCCGTTTTGTCCAGGGTATTTTCCTCTGATAGTTTCTTAGGAATTGTTCAGGAAATTTTCATAATGCATCCTACAATGTTTTTTGTTTTGAGTTTCTCTAGAAATTCCTCCGGAAGTTCGTTTTGGAATGTTTTTTAAATGTCTTCCAGAAATTCGTAATCAGCTTTTTTTAAATTCCTTCGGTTTTACTTCTGCATATTTTTTGCATTTTTTTCTGGCTTTTTTGCGAACATTTCTCCGTCCAGTTGATCAGGAATATCTGTGATACTCCTCTTGGGAATTTTTCCGGAAATTAATTTAGCATTTCCTTCAGAAACTTCCCGATTTTTCTCAAATATTTACCCTGTTGGTTTCTTGAAATTTTTTCGGATCATTTTTATCTCTTCAGAAAACTCCTTGAAATACTCCTTTAATTCATTCATTTATTTAGTTAACATCAAATTCATGATAATACTGAATCAACAATTTGCCGCCATAATACTCGATTTCCAGCTGCAGCTCTCCAACGTCGGTCACGCCCAACACTCGCCAGATCACGCTCCACCTGGTCCGCCCATCGTGCTCTCTGCGCTCCACGCCTTCTTCTACCAACCGGATGGTTAGCAAACACCAACTTTGCAGGGTTGTTTTCTGGCATTCTTGCAACATGCCCTGCCCATCGTATCCTTCCGGCTTTGGCCACTTTCTGGATGCTGGGTTCGCCGTAAAGTGCAGCGAGCTCGTGGTTCATCCTTCTCCGCCACACACCGTTCTCCTGCACGCCGCCGAAGATCGTCCTTAGCACCCGTCGCTCGAAAACTCCAAGTGCTTGCAGGTCCTCCTCGAGCATCGTCCATGTCTCGTGTCCGTAGAGAACCACCGGTCTTATTAACGTCTTGTACATGGTACATTTGGTGCGGGGGTGAATCTTTTTTGACCGCAGTTTCTTCTGGAGCCCATAGTAGGCACGACTTCCACTGATGATGCGCCTTCGTATTTCACGGCTCACGTTATTGTCAGCCGTTAGCAAGGAACCGAGGTAGTCGAATTCTTCTACCACCTCGAAAGTATCCCCGTCTATCGTAACATTGCTGCCAAGGCTTGTCCTGTCTCGCTCAGCTCCACCTACCAGCATGTACTTTGTCTTAGCCGCATTCACCACCAGTCCAACCTTTGCTGCTTCACGTTTCAGGCGGGTGTACTGTTCTGCCACCGTTCCAAATGTTCCAGCAATAATATCCATGTCATCCGCAAAACAGACAAATTGGCTGGATTTCGTGAAGATCGTACCCCGGCTGTTGAGCCCGACTCGTTGCATAACACCTTCCAGGGCAATGTTGAATAGTAGGCAGGAAAGTCCATCACCTTGTCGTAGTCCCCGTCGAGATTCAAATGAACTAGATAGTTCACCCGAAATCCTTACGCTGTTCTGCACACCGTCCATCGTTGCTCTTATCAGTCTAGTCAGCTTCCCGGGAAAGCTGTTCTCGTCCATAATTTTCCATAGCTCTGTGCGGTCGATATGCCGCTTTGAAGTCGATGAACAGGTGATGCGTTGGGACCTGGTATTCACGGCATTTCTGGAGGATTTGTCGTACGGTGAAGATCTGGTCCGTTGTCGACCGGCCGTCGATGAAACCGGCTTGGTAACTTCCCACGAACTCATTTACTTTAGGTGAAAGACGACGGAAGATGATCTGGGATAGCACTTTGAAGGCGGCATTCAAAATGGTGATCGCTCGAAAGTTCTCACACATAAACTTGTCACCTTTCTTGTGGATGGGACAGATTATCCCTTCCTTCCACTCCTCCGGTAGCTGTTCGGTTTCCCAGATCTTGACAACTAACTGGTGCAGACAGGTGGCCAACTTTTCCGGGCCCATCTTGATGAGTTCTGCTGCGATACCGTCCTTACCAGCCGCTTTGTTGTTTTTGAGCTGGTGGATGGCATACTTAACTTCTCTCAGCGTGGGAGTTGGTTCGTTCCCGTCCTCTGCTGCACCAACATAGTCATTTTCTCCGCTGCCTTGGTCCTCCGTGCCTACATTCTCTTCGCCATTCAGGTGCTCGTCGAAGTGCTGCTTCCACCTTTCGATCACCTCACGTTTGTCCGTCAGGAGGCTCCCGTCCTTATCCCTGCAGATTTCGGCTTGCGACACGTAGCCGTTGCGGGATGCGTTGAGCTTCTGGTAGAACTTGCGTGTTTCCTGTGAACGGCACAGCAGTTCCATTTCCTCGCACTCCGCTTCCTCCAGGCGGCGCTTTTTCTCCCGGAAGAGACGGGTCTGCTGCTTCCGCTTCTGTCTGTATCGCTCCACATTCTGTCGGGTTCCATGCTGCAGCATTACCGCCCGCGCTGCATCCTTCTCCTCCAGAACCGCTCTGCACTCCTCGTCGAACCAATCGTTTCGTCGACTCCGTTCTACGTACCCGATAGTGCTCTCGGCGGCGTTGTTGATGGCTGCTTTGATTGTACTCCAGCAGTCCTCTAGAGGGGCCACATCGAGCACACCCTCGTCCGGCAACGCTGCCTCGGTTGCTTCAGTCGCTCTAGATCGTACCGGGGCGGCCGCCGGTAATGTACGTTGTTAATAACGGAGAGTTTTGGGTGCAGTTTAACCATCACCAGGTAGTGATCAGAGTCGATATTAGCGCCACGATAGGTCCTGACGTCGATAATGTCGGAGAAGTGCCGTCCATCAATCAGAACGTGGTCGATTTGCGATTCCGTTTGTTGTGGTGATCTCCAGGTGTATCGATACGGGAGGCTGTGCTGGAAGAAGGTGCTACGAATGGCCATGTTCTTGGAGGCGGCGAAATCGATGAGGCGTAGGCCATTTTCGTTCGTCAGCTGGTGGGCGCTGAACTTAGCAATTGTCGGTCTGAATTCCTCCTCCTGGCCTACCTGAGCGTTTAGGTCCCCTATGATGATCTTGACGTCGTGGTTTGGGCAGCGGTCGTACTCGCGTTCGAGCTGTGCGTAAAATGCGTCTTTGTCATCATCAGTGCTTCCGGAGTGAGGGCTGTGCACGTTTATTATGCTAATGTTGAAGAATTGGCCCTTGATCCTCAACCTGCACATTCTTTCGTCGATCGGCCACCAACCGATCACGTGCCTCTGCATGTCGCCCATCACTATAAAAGCTGTTCCCAGCTCACGTGTGTTGCCGCAACTCGCACCATGGATCCTGTCCAACACACCTCCTGCAGCGCTACGATGCCGAACCCGCGGTCCTTCAGTAGATCGGCGAATATGCGGGTGCTCCCGATGAAGTTGAGAGATCTGCAGTTCCACGTGTTCCAATCGCAAGTCCCTTTTCGTCGCTGTGGTCGTCGCCTTTGGTATCGGTTCGCACTCTTCTCTTGTTGATTTTCCGGTGCTAGTCTTTTTTACGGCTGGTTCGCAGGGCCTGACACCAACCCACTAACCCAGGGAGCTGGGCTTACCTTCCCGGAAGCTACGGGTTCTGCATTGGCATTTCCTCCAACTACAGTGCTAAATAGCTAGGCTCGAGCGCCAGTCTTCGCCGGGGGTGGTGTTTTTAATGGGCGCCCAGGAGATAATATTTTACCCGTGCTTCCACCCCCAAATACTCCTCCAAAAGTTCCCTGAAGAATTCCTCAGAAATATACTTCAGTAGTTCATCAGATAATCTTTTCAGAAATCCCTGTAGTAGTTCTTATGGAAATGTCCGCGAGAGTTTTTATCAGGCATTTTCAAAAAATGATTCAAAATTCCACCGACATTTTTTTTTTCAAAATTCATCCCAGGTATTTTTGCGGTGAATGCTCAATGATTTCTTATGATATTTCGTGCGGAAATCCTTCAGGCCATTTGTTTTTGGACTTCATAAACTGCTCAAATAATTGTTTAAATGAATATTTTTGTGATTTCTTGAGAAATTTATCCGATAATATGTGTAAGATTACGTCCGGCAAATTCCAATGACAATGTTTAAAAAAATAATAGTCGTCGTCAATGTAGTTAGAAATTTCGTCAGTAATGTCTTAGGAATTCTCTCGGGATACCATATGATAGTTTCTGGAGGATTTTTTTTTTTAAGTCAAACTTTATTTCTACAATTTTCGTAGGTGTTGTCCACAAAGAAATAACGTAACGTGAGAGAAGGCTGGAGAATGGCTATGGCCAAGTACCTGGTCAGAAATACCTTTAAGAAATTCTAGACAGTGGTAGGGTAATTTTTGGGGTAAGTTCTGTAAGAATTCCCTCGTTTTATTTCGGGAATTCTTCCAAAAATCCCATCAGAAATTGTCAACTTTTTAAAAAAATATTCTGGAAATTGCATTTGAACTTCCATTCAGTTTTTCCAAATATTTGTTTTCCGAAAATTCTATTGGGGTTTTATCCTGATGGTCCCTAGGCAATTTTTTCTCGAATTTCCTTCTGCTTTGTCTTCAGTAATTGTTATTGGAATTTGTTGAGGAATTCTCCTGATACTATGATAAAGATAATTCATAAGTTTCTACAGCAATCTGTTCAGAAATATCGCCAAAAATTCTTCGGGCAATTCAAAATTTTTCCGACATATTCTCTTGTTTTTTGGAATTCGGAAATTCTATTATGTATTACTTTTTTTCTAAAGGTTTTCCTTCTACAACTTCTTAAGAAATTCCTCCAAAAATTATTCCAAGAAATGCTCAAGATATTGCCGAAGATATTTCCAAAAGAAAATTCGGATAAATACCTAATGGAAACTTCGGATAGATACCTAAAAAAATATCAGAAGAATTCTTTGAAAAATTCCGAATAAATTTATGAAGTAATTAGATGAGGAGTTTTTGGAGTTTCTAAGTTAATCTTCAAGTCAATTCCAAGCAAATAGTCGAAGGTGTACTTCAAGAATTTTGTACACAAATTCCCAAAGAAATTCTACCGTAGGTATGTATTTGATTATTAATGACTTAAATTTCAATTTAGTTCTGTCATGCATTCTTGTTAGAAGACATAAACTGGTTATTCCCTCTTCTAAATTCAACGCCTCGACAATTCTTCACCGCAACTAAAACGATTAGATTCCCATCGAACAAACTAGTTTCGATCTCGTTTGGACCCGCGACCTTACTTACCGCCAATTGTTCAGCAACTAGAGTCGCTTGTAGCAACAACTTTATCCCGCGCCACACACACACACACACACAACTTATTGGATGGACGTTTCATTTTGATGTTCCGGATATCTTGCCGATCCGTAACGCTCCTCCGTCTGTCCGATAATGGGCCCCGGGAAAAAGGGAATCCTACGGTTGGCAGCAGTCGTATCGAACCAGTACAGCCAGCAGCGCCCAAACCTCATCTGATTAAAATTCTATCGGCATTGTGAAATCGCAGCATGACGCGCGCGCTCATGTAATTCCCCGCTCGCCTTCCGCCGTGGTCCGAGTCCGAATCGTGGCGGGTTCTAGCTTGAACGGCTTGGACCAAATTAATCTTCTCAGACTCCGTCGGCCGCGTTCTTCACGCTACTCCAGATTTTTTTTTCGCTTAATTCTCCACAACGCTTTTGAAGCCGTCAGAAAAAGGGTCCAGACAGAACAGGTCCTAGTCCGCGCGTCCCATTATTAATTTAATTGGATTCTGACAATTGAACGACGACGACGACGAAAATGTTGTCTCTGCTGGTGGGGGATCCGATTCATCGATTGCTTTTCAATTCTACTGTGGCTCTATGGTGGCTGGAGATATCAGTTGTGAGAAGTGAGCGGTCCCACGTTAGAAGCGCGAGAAACCGTAACGACACCGAGGGAGAAAGATAGACGGGACAGGAAAATTTAAATGTTTGTGTTAGCCAACTGCAACCTAACAAAAAAAAACCTGACATTATTTCTTACGATTCGTACAATCTCTAGATTTTCTAAGCGCAGCTCGTTTCGGTCGAATAGCCTAGCGAACCTGTTCCCTCTGTCCGCACTGGGGACCACTGACTGTGAGGAAATGATGGGAGATGGGATCGCACAGAATCCACTCTCGCGTTCTACACCGTCTGTCCGTCCGTCAGAAGCAACAGCCAACAGCAGTCGCTCCGAGAATGACAACAGCCAGAGCGACACGACAACGCAACAACGGTACGGTAACTCTTGGCGGGCCGCATTTCGACACACCACTTTGCGATTTGTTCCGGTTAAGAGCGATTTACGGGGACCAAAGCGTTGTTGAGATGGTGATCTGATCCGCATTCGGACAAGCTACTTTCGGACAGATACCTACCTAGTAAGACCGGAATTGTTGAGAATTCTTTCGACGAATGAAATGACATTAAAGGATTCGAATGAGTTGTGACCATCGTTATTGTTGGAACTTCCTGGTTGAAACTGACTTTGGATACGGTTTGTTAAGAGAAATGAGATAAATCCTACATCTGTTACGATTTAAGGGCAAAGAATTGGTGATATGGCAAAGACAATTTAGAAAATTCTTGAGGAGCGGACCGGTTAAAGCACGTGACTATCGTGCCAAGGACCTGGCATCGAAACTCACTTCCGACAAACTCACGAAACTCGGAAGGAAAGTAAAAGGTGGGTACCGAGATGAACGAGGCAAACAAGTTTAAAAAGGTTGATGGGTCTGCAATGCTAGAGTTAGAGAGTTGGTTCATAATAGTTTAACGTGTTCGTTACCATTCAAAAGTCCACTTGAAGAATGAACATATTAGAATTGCTTCCCTGTTTTGGCCAAGGAAAATGTTCTTCCCCAAACCCAAACAAACTAATTAAGCAACATACCGGAAAACTGCCGTTCGACTTGAAAGAGATTCAAAAGCTGTGTATGATTTATGGCCTGGCTTGTTTTCCAAGTGGCTCCCTAAGTTTTTTCATCCCAGTTTCAAAGCAAAGGACATGTGTGTGCATTCACGCTCGGAGTTTCCTGTCGCTGCACATCAGGAAACACTTACAACCACACTACTGTGACTACTGTGCTGGCTTGGCAGCGACTCTCGGTGTCGCTTCCGGTTGTGCCTGGTTCAGTTCCCACTGTTGTTGTTGTTGTTGTTGGCCAGTAGAATGCTCAAAGGAGGACCGGTGTTAGGAACTTTAATTGGCAACCATTAGGTGGTTCACTTATGACAGATTGCCTTCCGTTTTCCGAGTTTCGGTGCACAGGGACGCATAATATACTACTGTTGCATTCATTTCAAGCTACATGGGTTCAAATTTACAAAATTAAAGAGATAAAAAAACACATTTCTCACTGGTAACAATACCCTATGTAACAACAAGCTTAGGAAACTATACGTTAAAAAAAATCCCTTTTACTTATTTGTTCTCATTATCAGCATCACCTTCATAATCGTACTTCGACACAGCGCTCGAGAAGGAACGGTGCAAACGCAAAGAAAGCTGGTGGTGGCAGAACAGCTCCTCCCAAGGCTCTTCCTCAGCTATGTCCCGGTGTACGTAACATATGTATGTAAATAGCTTGTGTGCAGCATACTCCAAAAACTGCACGACAAACTAAGCATAACGAGCAAATAGATCGACTTTAACGTAAAAGATGTGTCTTTAAACTCCTTAATTTCCCTGACGATGGAAAAACCGTGTTTAGAATCACGATACATGACGTTATGTGGATTTTACCACATTTTACGGTTAGAAAAACAACAAAAGAAATTCAGTTGATACATAGGAGGAGACGGAGGATCTCAGGTGCGTTACATGAGGTCCAAGGGGCAGGGGGTTTTAGGAGGGGTTCAAAGGTATTTCAGAAAACTTCAGATGATTTCAGGCGAGTTTCAGAGGCGTTACGTAGGTGTTTTGGGGGTTTCAGAGGGTATTAGGTGCGTTACATGGTGTTTGAGGGGGTTTTAGGGGGATTTCGAGGGCGTTTTCGGAAGCTTCAGAGGATTTTTGACGCGTTTCAGAGGCATTATTCAGGCGTTTTCGGAGGTTTCGGAGGGTCTCAGAGGTGTTACAGGGGGTTTTATGGGGGGTTAAGGATGCCTATACTTTGTGAAAATACATTTTGGTTCACAGCACTTAAGAAAGCTGCAGGGAGATTTCAGCGTTCCAGACTGTTTACGATTGTAGATCCGATGACCTATGCTCAAGGGAGCTCTTAGAGATATTTGAACAAACATTGAACTTATCACTTGTCAGCACATAGCTGCATGAGGCTGTGTAAGCATGACTTTTATTCAATTATTCAGGCACACAAGTTATGCGTGTAGATTCGATGACTTGTGCTCAAGAAAATTCTTAGGAAACCTTAAACAGTGCCAAACCAACCCCATCTCTGCTCATTGCCGCCCTTTCGAGAACGCCCTAAGCTCCCCTTAACTCCACTTGCAACTTAAACCAACCTTATTCCTAATCTAAAACACGCCAACTGCTCTGAACACAATCAGATTCCATTTACATAGATAACGTTACCTAAATGAAGGGAACTAAACTGATTCTACCTAAATGGAGGTTTGAGTGTAGAAACTAGCCATCTTCAATGAAGCTTTTCGATTTTGTTCTAATTTTGATTATATTATTCTAAAATTGATTATTATCATGACCAGGCCGATGAACTTTTTGTTACAATTTTTGATATTATAATATCATCGTACCTTTAATAACGACATAATAGATAAGTGGAAGAAAAATAGTATTACATCATAACATACGTCGGGATGCTCTATATTCAGTCTGGTAAGTGATGCGATCGATTTGAAAAAAAAAAACAACTTTCCTATGGATATGTGAAAGAACATCGACATCCATAATGACGAACCATTAAACATCTTCGAAAATGCAAATTGTAGGTAACCTGGTCCGGTAGATAACCCCAGGCCCGGATTAAGGATTGTGGGGGCCCGGGGCCCGAGGGGATGTGGAGGCCCTTCGGATAGATGACCAAAAATGTTTTTCCTTGTTTTCAGTACAGTACTTGAGTAAAATGAAAAATAAAGCTAGTGTTAGCAACCAAAAATGGTTTTTGTGGGGGCCCCTAAAATGTGGGGGCCCGGGGCCCGGGCCCCCCTGGCCTCCCCTTAGATCCGGCCCTGGATAACCCACAACAATTTGTCCTTCAATTTGCTCTAACTTAGTCAAAACTAGATCGGTTTTAACTCTATTGGCACGGTTGGATCGGGATTTTTCCCTACTTTTTTTTGGACAAAAGATGGCCAACGATTGGCCTAGTGGTTTCGTAGATATTCCGAGTTTGGTGGAGGTAATAGATTATCTTCAGCCCAGACAACTAGATAGAAGGTTAAGGTAATATTCGGAAGCTTCCATGTACTCCCTGGGAGCCACCTGGCCACGTTGCAGATTCCACACCGCTAGGGAAGTGGTAACTTATCGACCTGAGCACCAATCCCTGACGTGCGACCTTGACAAATTTCATATTTTATTTAACTCCAGTGTTTCTAGAGTTACACTCGAAGTTTCTCCAGCAGTTTCCTCCCAGACTTTTTTTTTCACGAAATTTCTTCTGGAGTTTCTCCTTGGATTTCAATCAAATTTGCTCTTGGACTTTCCCTGGAATGTTTGACGGCATTTCTTCTAGAATTCCTTCTTGTTTTTTTTTTCTAAGCTTCCTCTTCTAGAGATATCTCATAGAATTTTACGGGTATTTTTTTTCCTGAGAATCCAGAATTTCTCTAAGAGTTTTTCATCCGAGTGTGTATTCTTATAGAGTTCTTTCCAGATTTCCTCCTAAAACTTCTACAAAGTAGCTCCTGTGATTTTCTGCTGAGCTCCTCAAGGAATTTTTCTGGAATTCTTCTCAAAAATTATCTTTGAGTTTCATCCAGATTATTTTTCTGTAATTTTATCCCGTAACGTGGGTAGATCACCTAAGAATGGTGCGTTACGGTGTAAGATCTACCACATTGCATCAAATTTTAATCTTGCTATTTTCCTGCCTAAAGTGGTAGCATTGCAGATTAAAATTTGATGTATTTTTTGTTATGTTTATGTTTTGTTTTTAACTGCTAATAATCCTTTTTTAGGGGAGATTCAGGTACTTTTACTGTATAATTTTGAAAAATAGTAACTGTAACGAGCGTATCACTTATATCTTGTCCAGTATTTATTTAATTATCCTTTATTCTCTTTTCAGTGAATCTTACCATCATAGCTGGCGCACTAATAAATCTTTTTAGCAAATCACCGTACACATCATCATATTGATACATGCGAACATGTTTTAATATCTATATCGATCTGGAAGCGTTTGGTCCACGCTTCCATCTTTCCCCTCGATTTCAAGGTGTAGAATGTTTTCAAATATTGACTATGTTGAAATCGTTCTATCCCTTGAAATCTTCTCTGCGGTACATGCTGCGCAGTTGGCCTGGCCATTGGACAAGAAAAATGATAGACTTGAAAAGTCTTTATTTTCCAGGATGCATTCAAGTAATGGCTGCGTTAGTGTGAGATTAGATTAGATTAGATTATTTTACTGTAATTTTCTACCAGGTTTCTCCCTAGAACTAATCCAGAGTTTCACCTACAATATATTTATAACTACATGCTTGTGGTTTTTTTTTTTTGAAGTTTTCCAAGGTTTTCTTGAATTGCATTTCAAATTTTACCCAGCGATTCTCCCCGATATTTTTATCCCAAAATTCATTTCACAATTTAATTTGTTCTTGTGAGGGGAATCCCGAAAGTATTACTTGAAAGCGTTTTTAGAGATTTTTCAAGAAGAATACAAACAGAATTTAACATTACGTCAAGTGTTGGGAGAATGTTGGGGAAAAGCCGGGGATAATCCAGAGAACAAAATTTAAAAAAAATCCTGTTTGAACTGCTGTACGAATGCCTTGAAAAAATGCAAAGACATATATCAGAAAAAAAATCTAGGAAAAATCGTGGAAATCTGGGTGAAGCTATATATATATTATTGGAAGAAGCTTCCACGATTCGTACTGCATATTTATCCTGATTTTTTTCAAGCGATTGATACCAAATTTTTCCCAGAATTCCTCCTGTGATTTTTCATGAAAATGCCTACAGGATTTCTTATAAACATTTCTTTGAAATTGCCTCCGGAATTCTTTCCGAGATACTTCTCTGAAGGCATAAAACGAGCAAGGAACTCCAGAATAACTCTCGAAGCTACACCCAGGATTTCTTCTAGCATGTCTCTCAGGTTTACTTCCAAAGTTCCATCCAGTATTTATCTAGAATTTCTTCTCAGACTTCCTCCAGAGTTCCTTGCATTACTATTTGCAAATCTGTAAATTTCTCCCAGAGTTCATTCTGTATTTGGTTTCGGATTGTGTAATATCTCCAAGGTTTTCTTATAGTTGCTTCAACAATTTCTCCCGGCTTTCTGCTGGAATGTCTTCAAATTTTTCCTGGTGTTCTCATGTTTTTGTTACTCAAATGAATCCCAAGATTTCATTTGCAGTTTCTTCTGTGAGTGAAATCCCCGAGGAATGTATGTTCTTGAACTAGAAAAATGTGTATTCAAAATATGTTAACAGTAATCATGTTTACCTTTTTATTGAATGCACTTGTTACATAGTGTGTCTTCTTTCTATTATCATGTCGTCCACATACAGAAACCCCGAAGCTATGACAGATCACTGTTTTGACATCATTCGATCGCGGGCAAATGGAACACCGCTCGATGTTGATGTTTTTCACGAAATTGGTATTGACGAAGTTAAAAAAATATAAACTGGTATCTCTTCCAATGTTTATCCGGAGTTTATCGTGAGATTCCTATGGAAATTTCTTTAGAGTGTTCTTCCTGAAGTCATTTATTCGATTTTTTTTAAGAATTATGGAGGTAGTCTCGGAGGAATTCTAGGAAAAATCCAGAAAAAAAAACAAAATCACTCGAAGAATTAAGAGGGAAGATCTGAAAAAAATCGTGATTAAACCTTCATTAGAAATTGCGTGACTTTTGGATTTTCTTTTTTGTTGGTTCCGGAATTACACGACTTTTTACAGGGTTTTTTTTTCCTTACATTTCGTCCAAAATGTCTGTCAAGGGATACTGCAGACAAAATTTTAAGAAATCTGGCATACTGAGAGGAGCTCCGAGAGCAAACCCGAAAATAACTCTAAGAGAAATCCCTGGAGGTATTGCTACGGCACATGCCATAAATTTCAAAAATGGCGAAGAACGTGCCTCTTGAGGCAACCTACTGATAGAGAGATTTTTTTTATCTGTTTTAACGAGATTTTCAGCCCTTGGCTAGTTCATCCATCTAACGCTTTACTTTCTTTCCGAAGGAAGAACTCACATTTTTGAGTTTGTCAGGAGCGGGATTCGACCCCTGGTCCTCGGAGAGAGGATTTGCTAACTATATTTTTCAAAAATTTATGAAGGAATTCATGGTAGGAACCCTGTGAAATCAATTTAGAGAAATGGTGACGAAGCTCAGGGAAAAATCTAATAAGATTTCTGAGGGATATATAGCTTGAGCTTGAGCTTGATTGACCGCCCGTGGATGCTACTCCAGTATCGCCAGACCAACTACACTCACACAAGGACCAATGAGATAACTGCCGGGGACTAGCAGGCATCTTCAGTGTGTGAGCGTTGGTGATCTTCTATTTTTAGGCGACAATGGCGCCTGCCACGTCAGGTTGCAGGTCAATGTGGGGAAGGGGTAAGGAAGTGATGATTGCAATCGTTTGTATCCACATCTGGCCGAATATACCTCTGCGCCAGCACAAATTCATGCGGATGTTGGAGTGTTGGTGGGAATTGGTTGGCAGAAGGTTCACACATTGGTGTGTGGTTACCAGGGGAAGGTGATAGAATTGTGTGTTTTTATTATTTTGAAGATGTGCGGCACAGTTCGCTTGATTGCATAACTTGTAGGCGTTTTCTAATAGGATTGTGACACTGTGCTGTGAAAGTTTGGAAGAAAGGGAAACGGCTTTTTCAACCCGTTTCTGTTCTAGCGACGGCTATGAACATGTTTTATATACATGAGTTGTATATGTAGAGAGCAGAGAGAAAGTATATAGAAAGATTCAAAGTAGGAGGAAAGGGACGGGCCAGGGATTGAACCCAGGACCTTCTGCATATAAATCAGAAGCGGTAGCCACTAGACCACCAAGCCCGTCTATAATAAGATTTCTGAGGGATATATAGAGAAAAAAAAAAAAAAAAAAAAAAACAGGAAAAATGGGATGGAGGAGGCTGACTGTGTAATAATCTCGAATAAGAAATAAGTTTTCCCTCTGTCTCCTAATTTTCCTTGTTTTTCCTAAAGTTTCTTTTTTATATTTTTGTTACGAAGCTGTGCCAATTCTTCATGAATTATTCGGGCAGTTCATTCAGTAGTTTTTCAAAGAATTTCTGTATAATGATATTCATTGGAATTTGCCCAAAACCTCTTCCTACAAATTCTCCCAGGAAAAGCATAGCAAGGTATAACAAGGTAAATTTTGCTTTTCTCGTACACTAAGTGTACTGGAAGGCTATATGTTCACTCCAAAAATGACTTTTCGATAGAAAGCTCGAAGCGTCGAGTCACGTATACCAATCAACTCAGCTCGACGAATTGAGGTGATGTCAGTGTGAGTGCACAAAAAAACTCAGACAACTTTTAGGCAGTAAACTTCAACTGATTTCAATGATTCCACGTGGAATTCGAACCCATTGTTTTCTATTGAAAATAGCTTGCACGCTAAGACCAGTTTACCTATTTTTCTAAAATATGGGTAAATTTTATTCAAATTTGCGTAAACTTTACGCAAATATGGGTAAATTAAACTTATATTTTGGAATAGTGCACAACCGCATTTATAGGTAATATTAACCCATATTTGGGTTACAATTACTCATATTTGTGTCCACATTACCCATATTTGAGTTCTGTTTACCTATATTTGAGTATCATTTACGCATATTTGCGGTTGTGCACTTTTTGGAAAAAAGGTAAACTGATCTTAGCGTGTGGATTGGTCTATTCGTTCCGTAGTTATGGTCATTTAATTGTATTGTCATTTAAGCGGTTCCGGATGTCCCACCGAGAGTGACCAAATATAAAACTGAACGCAACCCTTGAATGCAATACATCAAAAAGCGGTTTTTTTGATACCCTGATGAACGATAAGCAGGAAAACAGTCTCAAACCATTCATGAACCGGTAGTGTAACGGAACCGGTTCCGGGTGTCCCGCCGGAGTAGCCAAATACATATAAAAGTGAACCAATCTCTTGCATGCGACACATCAATTCACAGTTTTTTTTAGGAAACTTGATGATCAGTTAATAAGAAACATATCTCAGATCATATTTGAGACAATCGGTTCTGTCCCGCAACTGATTCCGGATGTCCCACTGGAGGCGATACAATTTAAAATTAAACCAATCCCATGCATTCCGTACATCAAATCGCGGCTTATTGGATAATTTGATGATATGTTATTAAGAAAATAGGAACACACTACATAAGCTACTACCGGTACTGTTACCAGTTCCGGGTGTCCCAGTGGAATTGGTCAAATGTGAATGGAACCAAACGCATACATGCGACACATCAAATAGCTGCTGTTTTGATAACCTAATAAACGATTTGTAAGAAAATAGCCTCTGGCCATATTTGGGTCAACCGATAGTGTCTCGAAACCGGTTCCGGGTGTCCCACCGGAAGCATTCGATTGTTAAAATGAAATGACTCCACACATGTGACGCATCAAACGTGGCTTTTAAGCTAACCTGATGAAAAGTTAGCAATAAAATAGTCTCAGTCTTAGACAGTCTTAGACAGCTGTAGCCATATGCAGCTAGCAAAATCTTGACAAAACTAAATATAATGTAATTTTCCAATTATTGCACGGCTAAAAATTCGCCAATTGTTGCACACCTCATAAGAATAACATGAAGTGTTACCACCCGTTTCATTTTGCCCCGATGTACCTTAATCACATCAATCCCGAATAAAGTGTTGCGTTTAAAATTATTGCGATTTTTTTTATTTAAACGCGATTGGTTGTGCTCTCGCAATCTGTAATGTGATTAAATGGGATTTATTATTGGAAATTTCACAAGATTACATTTTTGTCTAATTTTACTTGAATCTCGTAATAAAAAATAATACAATATTGACCGAAAGTGTACCGAAAAAACTTGGTCGAAGAGCGCAAAGTGATCTGTGATTGTGAAAAAATCTATAGAGAGACAAAGTAGATAGAAAGATACAGAGTAGGAAGTAAGAGACAAGCCAGGAATTTAACCCAGGACCTTCTCCATCCGAATTAGAAGCGGTAGGTACAAGACCACCGAGACCGTCACTTCACAATCAATCAACCTAGTGAAACGAAATTTTTGGGCAGCTTAAAATTGTTACTTTATTTATTTGATGAGAACTTAGAGAATTGATCTATTTTTTTTTATAAGATGACATTTTTTTTAACTTGGTCGGGCATTTCGTTTCTGTCGTATCTATCATATTTATACCTATCTATCTGGTATAATATTTATATTCAAGTGAACAAAAATCTATTTAACTAAAATATGATTACTGTCTTGAATTTTAACGCAACGTTGAAGTTCTGGCCTTTTAATAGTTCAAAACTGACAATCCGATAATTTTATTTTTAACAACAATCGTTCTAACTTATTGCACAATTGCACAAAATTGACCATTTTCCGAAAAGTGGGAATTTTGCCTTTCTCGATCTTGTTGTCTATCCCCTGTGTTCAACGAGAAAGACACTATCACCGTTAGGTGGATTAAAATAGGTTATTTCTATCAATTCAAGAATCAAAAATACCAATCAGAACACCAGGAAAAAGTTGATGGAAATCCGATACAAATCTTGAAGTAATCATTTAAGGAATTCCAGGACAAATCCCAAAAAGAACTCCGAAAGAAACCTCTGGAAAAAAGTTTAGCAGAAATCGCAACATTGATTGTCGGGTGCATTCCGAGAGATACTGTGGACGAAGTCTACAATGTGGAAAATTTCGGGAAACATTCTTAAGAAACCTCTAAAAAATAGTGACGTCTTTTTAGGCGGTTTTGATTTTTGATTCACGCGGCTGCATAGATGAAAACTCTATACACAAGATTTTGTTATTGTTTTTTTGCCTTTCTCGTACACCAAGGTGTAACGAAAGGCTATATGTTCACTCCAAAAACGAAAATTTGATAGAGCCCCCGGAGGGGTCAAGTGTTATATACCAATCGACTCAGCTCGACGAGTTGAAATGATGTCTGTGTGTATGTATGTGTGTGTGTATGTATGTGTGTGCGTGTGTATGTGTGTATGTGTACAAAAAGGTCACCTCATTTTTAGATAGTAAATATGAACCGATTTCAACGACCGATGGTTCATTCGACGGGGTACATTGTCCCATTGATTCCTATTGAAAATGGTTCAGATAGGTCCAGCCGTTCCGGAGTTATGGCCATTTAGGTGTTCCGGACCGGTACCCCAGGAAGGGGCCAGATATGAAAATGCAACAAACCCATGCATGCGACCCATCAAACCACGACATTTTCGAGTATCTGATGAACGGGATGAAGGAAAATAGTCTCTGACTGTATCTGTTAGTATTAGTGTTAGTGTTCCGGAACCGGTTCCGGGTGTCCCGCCGGAAGTGGCCAAATAAGAAAGTGAACATAACCCATGCATGCGACACATCAAATAGCGGCTTTTTCGATAACCAGATGAACGGTAAGCAGAAACATAGTTTCAAACCTAGTTTGAACCGGTGGTGTTCCGGAATAGGTTCCGGATGTCCTGCCGGAAGTGGCCAATTAAAAAAGTGAACCAAACCCAGGCATGCGACACATCAAAGAGCGGCTTTTTCAATAACCAGATGAACGGTAAGCAGGAAAATAGTTTCAGACTATATCTGAACCGGTTGTGTTCCGGAACCGGTTCCAGCTGTCCCGCTGGAAGTGGTCAATTAAAAAAGTGAACCAAGCCCATGCATGTGACATGGTTTTTCGATAACCAGATGAACGGTAAGCAAGAAAACAGTTTCATACCATATCTAAACCGGTTGTGTTCCAGACCGGTTCCAGGTGTCCCGTCGGAAGTGACCAATTAAAAAACAAAACCAAACCCATGCATGCGAAACATCAGATCATCAAAAATGTTCGTTAACCAGATACACGGGCAGCAAGAAAATAGTCTCTGACCCTAGGGGCGGGACAGCTTCGATAAAAATTAGTAGTATTAGTGGTATTAGGAAATACTAATCCTGAAGTATACCACCTTGGAGAAAATTTTCAACAAGCATGCCATGATAAAAAAAACTCTGACATGTGCTGTACAATGTGTACAACAGAAAACTGTCGAGCATTCGAATCGCAAACAGGTGGCAGAAATATCTCAATGTGAGACAATAAATTGTGAATTAATAACAAACTATTGTGTGGATGACTATGTTGGACTGGACATCTCTCGACCGCCATGTCAAGAGAACGCTGCGGTGGTTTTAGGCTTCGGCCACTTCCGTCCTTTCTGGGCATGCTTCCAGTTATTATTGTAACCTTTTCCTACCAACTGATACAGCTGACTACCCTCTACTAAATATTACTCGAACAATTTTGCATGAGTGAATGGGGGTGTGCCTGGGAAAGACATTAGGTGCCGATATTTGCAGTGCTTGCACAGCACTTTTCACGTGTGGATTCTAGGAATCATTGTAACTAGATGAAGCTATTCATTTTCATATTGTTCTCCAGAAATCTGGCACTAGTAGAGATGCCTAGTACTAGTGAGCTTCTGGATCAGGTGAAGGTTGTGAAATGCACCTATTGTAGAAGACTTGCCTATAGTAGCAAGATCAGGGCTCCTGAAACTCGTACACTCACTGCACATTGGGCAAAATCAAGCCCAAAGGTGGAAAAAATTAATAATTTTCTTAATACAAGACATTATGTGACCATCAATGGCTTATTCGAAAGCAAATTTTCTCAAGAATTGGTTGGTGGATGATTCATGTACGGGCAACTTCTCTGAAGCGAGTTATAGAGCCCGTTTTACCCCAGTTCCCCCTCAAATTTGTGAATTTCTGTTATTTTACGGCACTTGTTATGATTTTAATGATTTTTTCGCTGGGATACCATCGCTCCCCTCCCATTGAGTAACGTTACATACAAAAAGTTATTAAAATGTTGGAATTTTAGGGTGTTGTGGGGTCAATTAGGCAATGGTATATTTTCAAGGTAGAAATTCATTTTTTATTTTTTTTTTATGATTTTTTACGTGACAATAACTAAATAAATGATCGAATACTCATGATTTATTCCTAAAGAAACCATTTTTGGCGAGTTTGATCTCAAATTATTGGTAATATTTAAGTTTTCCCGCATACAAATATGAGTAGTTCCCATCCTTATACCACCGATTCCAAACATTTCCAAACGATGAGCCATTACTTATATACTCCAAAAATGTCCTAAATGTTGTTTGCGCATAGCCCCATAGACGGGAGGTGACGGCAGCATATAGTTTTAGAGCTTAGTTTACCCAAACTCCCCTAGAAACTTATTTTTTATTGTTTTTAAATTAAAACAACTTTAACTTGAAACTTCTATGCATGATATGAGTTAATATTGATGAAGAGCTAACCAGTAATATCACTGCATCCTATGAAATTTGGAAATTAAGGGTACAATGGGGTTAAATGTGAAAAAAAAACATCCAAGAAGCTTGAATGACCATATAAGTTGACAAATAGCTTGTTCGGTAGATAATTTCTATACGAACGATTCTTGTACTTACGGCATTGCTTCAGCGGGGTGTAAAGCTTGTTTCACCCCAATTTCCCTAAAAGTATAATCAAATTGTTCCATTGCAGTTAATATAATATATCATTCATATTATAATATTCTGATTCCAATGAGTATACATGAAAGATGTTATAAATATGATATTTGGGGGATAATGGGGCAAAATATGCTGCTGCTTATTTCTCGGAATTTTGGTATTGAAGATGAAGAAATTTATAATCAATTCGTGAAATAATATTTAAAATCCATGTCGCATACTTCCATTATTCACCATTCCAAGCATTTCATGATGAAGAGCTGTAGCGTGAATTTGAGAATATCCAAACTGCTGCTTGCCGATAGACTTTATGGGGATTGTAGTAACACATTGTAGTAAAAAGTCTCCAAAATGCATTTGTTATATTTTTGTTAACGAAATAGCAACTTAAACATCAAATAGGTATTTATTTTCTTTTGCTATACACTTAAAATATGACAGTCTTATCCCACTTAGCCAAGTACACTACCCGTCATAAGTATATACTCAAAAAATGTATTAAAACAATATTGTATCGCATTTACTCACCTTGATATCTCCAATACCTTACAAAGATGCTGTATTCATCAATGTTATTCAGAAGCCCAAAAGCAACAACTTTTCTGAAAGCGGCATTTTTGTAGGTGATCTGGTTTTAGAGATATCGAGGTGAGTTAGGGTGATTCAATATTATTGCAATACTTTTTGTGAGTCTCTACTTATGACGGATAGTGTATGTCTTTAAGTAATAGATACTAGATTTTCTAAGCTTATCTGATCATAACACAAGTTTACAAAATAAAACGAAAGTCGTGAACTTCTGTCAACGACCAAAATTTTTGAAGTACAATTTAGTGCTGATTTCGAAACCGACCTTCGAAGAATTTTAAGTAGAACAGTTTTTGAGTTTTAGTTGAATATCGAGTTTTGCAACTTTTCAAAATATGTAATTTACTAAAATCCAAATATATTGCGTTTTGTTCAACCAATTTCAAATTATTTTCCATAAATTAAAAGCTGAATACAATACCATTCGATCACCTGAATACAGGTTTTGCGTCAGATTGATGAAATTCAGGATATTTGCGAGTTTTAGGGACGATCTTCATAAATTTTAGCAAAATTCCCAAAAATTTTTGAAGAAATGTATTTTTTTCAATAAGAAAAAACCAACTTAAAAATTCTTTCTCGACTTTTATTTGACATATCATATGTAGGCGAGTTACAGTAAAAATTTCAGCTCAATCGGAGCATTGATTACGGAGAATGAGATGTTTGAAGTGAGCGACTTTGCTTAAAAATAGAACAAAAATCGATTTCAAATCATCAACCTTGTATGGAAAGTCGAAAAAATTTCCGCTCTACTGTATTTTTTTTCTTTCGCGTTTTTGAACTCAGGGCATGATTCTACACCAAAAATGATCATCAGCATACCGAGTTCAAAAATGCTGTAAACTAGTGTAATCGAAGTCACCTTCATCTGGCGTTGCCGTTCATTGAAGCAGAATCTTCCCGATTGTGGCGGTAGTACAATTTCATCGTTTTTATAAAGACATACTGCCATTATATTTGACGAATTTTGCTCTGGGGATGATTTCCTTGCCAGATGTTCTTGAACAAACTTATGTCTTATATGCTGTCTTTCGCTTGATTGTTCGCTAACGAAGATCAGTGGTGGATATGGTCAATGCAAAAGAAAACTTTAGTAATTAATCAAGTTCAATTGCACAAAAAACAAAACTCTTCAGGTTAGATATAAATTCCTCAAGATGTTGGTATCGACTTCAAAAAGCCTTGCACCCTACATTACATACACTCAATTCTTTCTTTGCACGGGTGGTTTTTCGACATAACTCAATCAATGTTTAATCAATCCACATTAAAATTGACGGTCAGTACTATCCGTATACGAAAAATCAAGTCAATATGTTGATACACACATCAATTCTGAGGAAATGTTGTCGTCCATTTGACATTATGTCAAGGGAAATTCAATAATGCCAAACCCCGAACCGACAAAAAATCGAACCCAACACTCTCAGCATGGTTTTGCTGAATACTCGCGCGTTTGGCGCTTCGGCTATATGTGTTCTACCTGGGCATCAATCAGTCATTAATGAACTCGTATGGATATTATCTTTCAAACAAGTAATTTGTCAACTTATATGGTCATTCAAGCTTTTTGATTGTTTTTTTTTATTTAACCCCATTGTACCCTAAATTTCCAAATTTCATAGGATGCAGTGATATTACTGGTTAGCTCTTTATCAATATTAACTCATAGCATGCATAGAAGTTTCAAGTTAAAGTTGTTTTAATTTAAAAACAATAAAAAATAAGTTTATAGGGGAGTTTGGGTAAACTAAGCTCTAAAACTATATACTGCCGTCACCTCCCGTCTATGGGGCTATGCGCAAACAACATTTTGGACATTTTTGGAGTGAATTTCTACCTTGAAAATATACCATTGCCTAATTGACCCCACAACACCCTAAAATTCCAACATTTTAATAACTTTTTGTATGTAACGTTACTCAATGGAAGTGGGGCGATGGTATCCCAGCGAAAAAATCATTAAAATCATAACAAGTGCCGTAAAATAACAGAAATTCACAAATTTGAGGGGGAACTGGGGTAAAACGGGCTCTATAACTCGCTTCAGAGAAGTTGCCCGTACATGAATCATCCACCAACCAATTCTTGAGAAAATTTGCTTTCGAATAAGCCATTGATGGTCACATAGTGTCTTGTATTAAGAAAGTTATTAATTTTTTCCACCTTTGGGCTTGATTTTGCCCAATGTGCACTGTATGGCATTTCTCTGAGCCCGTATAGATCCTTTATAGGGTAGTAGTGGCAACAGTAGTGGTGTTGCCTTTTTACATTTGTTCTATAAACAAACAAACAAAAATAGCACCTCTTTGTCTCGCTTTCACCAATGTAAACATTTCAAGATTATTAATCATTTAAAAGCAATTCAAGCAGTAGACTACTCTGTTTTGCTAAATAACAATGAAACATGTCTCAGTATTACGAAAAACACCGAATGTTATGTGTAATAAGCTGAAAATGTTCGAATACTCTTAGTATGCTCTTCCGCTGTTGATGTTTGCAAGCAGCAGCAGTGTTGGCGGACAGTGCGGAGGAGATTTCACAAATAAAAATTATTTGCTTTTATTACTATCATATGTGATTCAAAGTACAACAATAATCATCCGAAGAATAGTTTTCGATTTTACGACGTATAATTGATAAATTTGAGTTGACCATTTCAATGATTTTGATTGATTTTATTGATGAATTGGCCCGCAAGATCGACATCACTGCGTTCAATGATCGATGATTGTGCGCCGGACGGCACCGTCGCGTCGCGCTGCTGCCGTCGCCGTTGTACTGTGGTGGGTGGTAAACATTGCCATCGAACTCTTGGTGCGGTTGAGACAAATTTGAATAATTTTCAAGTTTGAGTGAAAATATTTCTTTGTGGTATAGATAGTTCGAAAGAGAATTTTAATTGGAATAGTGTGTTCTATATTTCTTTTCAAAATATCTTGCGTGAAGTGGAGAAATTTAGAGAATAGGTAAGCGTCGATTTTCTTACGTAAATGTATTAGTGCAATACTGTGTAAAGTTGAATTTGGATGATGATTCTGAAGAAGCCATTTTGTGATGACACAAGAAAAGGCCTTAATATTTATTATAGGGAGTATTAGCACAGGTATTAAGAGCTGTCCTGCCCCTAGCTCTGACCACACTTAAGATTACCGGCAGTGTTGCAGAATCAGGGTTGGATCCATTGCTGAAATTACGCAGGTGAACAAAATCGATGCAAGCGATTAATATGTGTAAAAGAACAAAATCTTGATAAAAATTTAAGCGATCTTGTCAAATTACATCATTTTAGATTCCTGAGGCGTCATTTTACAGTAGGATGGATCAACGTTGTATGGAAAAATTTAAATTTATAGCACCAATCCCCTTCTGCGTCTAAAATTACCGCGAACAATTTTGATGCAACTGGTTGAGTCCTCGCGCTCTGTAACACGGTAGAAATTTGAATGGGCTTTAATAAGGGAAATTTCGATTGTTTGAACTTTTTTTTGTCAAATTTTACATGAATCTTATAACTAATGATAATAAAATACAGGCTAAAGTGCGCAGAAAAAAAAAATTGCCGAAATGTCTTGATAATGATCGGCATCCAGTGCTAGTGAAGGTGGTCAAACAGTCATCTGAGAGATTTGATATGTTTCAGCTCGGCCTATACGTTTAACATAGCGTCGGAATATGAGACATCAATAAGTTTCCAAATTCAATTATGGCTTTGTTAAAATTCTTGCTTTTCTGAATACGGCTGACACAAATTTGATTTTCTCTTAAGTCCAGAGGGGTCCCATTTTGGAAATTTTGGTCGGAATTCAACATCTTGATAAAGTGCACAAATAAATAAACCAATATATTTATCAATTTTAAAGTGAAATTAGAGTCTTCCAGAAGTTTTTTTTTATCAAAACCGATGAGTTAAGGCGAAACTGGAAGCATTTCCTCATTTTTTGGATTTTGATGTACTATTAAATAACGAAGCAATATTTTCAAAATCGGTTTTCGTGCACATGTATAGTGTGGATCAGGGTATCTTCTGATTTTTTTACGCGGTATAAAATGGTTATCGTTTTTGCAGAAACCATGTTTGAACAAAAATGGTTTCTGCAAAAACGAAAAACAAAATCAGAATATACCCTGATCCATACTTAACATGTGCACGAAAACCGATTTTGAAAATATTGCTTCGTTATTTTATAAAAAATCAAAAACCAAGAAAATTAGGAAATGCTTCCAGTTTCGCCTTAAGCGGTTTTGCTTAATTTTTTTAAGAATTTTTTTCATCAAATACAATTATTATTTATCAACTCCACCCCTCATTGACGAGTCAACGAGCACTGTGACAAAAAAAAGAAAATGAGATTTATTCCGTTCTAGAGTATTCTCAGGATTCAGGAACACTTCGGTTTATGGCCGGAAAAAATGTTGAGTACATATTCGACGAGAAAGGCACTATCACCACTTAGTGGATTAACCTGGGTTTTTAGTATGATACGACGACATTTTGTGCAGCTTTTTTTTCTGCTTTTCGAATTTTGAGCTGAATTGGCGCGGTTCATATCCTCCGCATAAAAGACCAGACTGCAAATCCAGAAAAACTTCCACGGAACGCTTTGGAAGCAATTCCTGAAGAAACTCTGGACAAAATTTTGGTCGGCATTCATGGAGAAATATTAGGGGAAACTAAAAAAAATCGGGAGCTGCTTTAGGAAACATTCTGGAAGGAATTCTAAAAGGCTTTTAATTGTTTAAGGGACTTTTCCTGGATCCTGGAAAATTTAAAGAGGACTTTTGTGAGGCATCGTACGAAGCTTCGAATTCTTCCTGGACTTCCTCACAGTGTTTCCTGGAAAAACATAGTTTCTTTAACATGGGTGAACTTTAAAAGACTTCAATGTAGCAAATTCATATAAAATTTT
Source organism: Aedes albopictus (assembly GCF_035046485.1). NCBI lineage: Eukaryota > Metazoa > Arthropoda > Insecta > Diptera > Culicidae > Aedes > Aedes albopictus. Next base: position 262,646,056 of record NC_085136.1, on the reverse strand, counting down.
CCTAGAAATTTTGAAATAAACTCTGGGAAATTTTACGGAATTACTTTTGGGATAAACCTTAAATTGGGTTCTTTAGGGGTATCCGGATTAATGCATAATCGGATTCTGCGCCTAAAAAATAGTCGAAATCCAAAATTTCATAATTTTTGGACTCCGGGAACTATTTTTAAAATGCATTTAAAGTTTGTATGGGGATTTTTTTTTTGTTCGGGTCGAACTGTCATTTATCGATTCAACTGTCATTCTATCCACGAAAATTAAAACTGTTTTGTTAATTTACCCATCAAAACGAAGGTATTGGGATCCACTAAAATCACGTTATTCTCCGAAAAATTAGCTCTTTCGTTTAGGCTATAGAAAATATCAAAATTTTATTTACAAAACAACCCAATTATCCCTCTCAGTAAAAGGGAAGTGAGACAGAAAGTAAAATAAATATTTCTATCAACCAAATTTGTTATTCTCAATTTAGCCTTTACTGTTCAGGTTATGCCAGTGTGTAGCGTTTGGGTACCTTTTCCCTATATGATGACTTTGTTATTTGTGGTCGGTTTGCTAGTTTGAAATCAGATTGTGAGTTGAATACGCATTACAGCTTAAGATTGTATGTACATCTTTGACGTTTAAATATTCAAACTTCAAAGCTCAAGTGGGGAATTTTCGAATCCAGCCCCGAATGGCAGCCTCACCGTCGTGCACCCAATTCAAAATATGATTTATGAATCATAATTTGTGAGCATTATTTTTCGGGGCATTGATAGCCGATCAACTATCGCGGCTACCAGGTGAAACGCCCATTCGCAGAAGCAGCTAGATCCATGTGAGCAAAAGATCTACAGATATGACCGAGGCAGCGCAGATCAGCCGCCGCGCTCGTGCTGCGAAAGAATGCGCCTTCAAGCGCTCTGGCTGTGGCTCTGGGTATGGTTGGGGTCATTTGGGTAGCACGGGTGGACGACTCTCATTGTTAAGGAGAAACTTCAGAGAGTACCAATATGGCTGCCACAATGGCCGACTTGCACCCCTACTCACGTTTCCAAAAGCACAAATCTTAAAAATTCGTAAACAAATGCGGTCGATTTTGAAAAGCTGCCTCTTTTTGCAAGTGAGCAAAGCCAGGATAATCAAGTGCGACTTGGTTCGATGCTTTGTTCGTCAGATTTGTGCCTCTAAAGTTAGTATGCAAAATTGCAATGGGCTTTCTTGATGTTTCACCTTAAGTGATGTGGTAATAAATGAAATTGAGACTCCCAGAGTGGCCACCACACTGCACTGTGTTTGCGGGGCGTCTGAGTTGAGCATTCGATGCGAACCCGCTAAGCTACTGGAAGAAGAGGCGGACGATTCTCGCCATTGTATCCAGGCTTGGCTGCTGGTAGCGAATTCCAGTGAATGCGTCTCATGTCCAATGTTTGAATGCGACTAATGATAGAGAGGATTTATGATTGATATTCATAGTTGTCCGTATTATTAAAATATGATGCCTCATGGTTTGTGCTCAATGCTCTAAGCAACGAGAAGGTAACTGCATGAAGATTAATCAAGCGCGATTTGCTTCTGATGGATGACTTTATTCTAGGGTTTGCTGCAAATGAGGTTTGGAATCATTCGTCAGATTTGAATAACAATTTGAAATCAAGATGTGTTTCATTATTGTAAAATAACCACTTGCAGTATTGAAGGCCGAACTTCAAAGTACCCGAATGGAATATAATGATATTCAAAGCGGTTCGGAGACTCAAGCTGAAAAGGGTTTACAGGAAATGGAAGAATGATAAAGGCACTGGGTAGGAGGACGAATCTGATGGAAGTCTTATTGAAGCAGACAAGATATTCAAGAACTTTTTAGTATATTCCATGGGATCAACAAACATAACGTGATATTGCGAATAAGATTCATTGCTACTATCAATTCGGATAATATTGTATCGATGTTCTGTTCTGTATACCTTTTCACAATGTAACGCAATCCATAGAGCTGCAATCCAAAATCCCCACATTGAAGTACCCATTTGCAATTGGTTTCTAAGAATTCCACGATGCAAATCTGAAGAACCCTACAAACCGACAAATCACCGCAACACCAACTTAGGCACTTTGCATCCATGCGATTCGACACAAAATAGAACCCATCCGAATAGGGCGAATCTTCTGTTGTGCACCCAAAGAAAGAGTGTTCCACACCTCGCCCGGGTCCATCCTATCCACCGTATGTATGAGGATCGACGAAAACAGAAATCATAACCAGGCAGAAATTGTTATTCGCAAGAGCATAATGGCAAGAACGGTTCTTTGATTGCGCACCCATTGTAAGGTGTTTGCAGGGAAGTGTATTTGCGACACAGCCAGTATCTAGAGTAAGGTGGGGCAAAAGTTCGAACTTAAGTGGTGTGGTGTGGTGATCAATGAGCTAAAATTTTGCTGAATAGAGTTCCGCCTAATGTCTTTTCATTTTTGAGTTACAACACCTTTTGTATGTGTGCGTCTTATTCGAACTCTTGCCCCACCACTGGGGCAAAAGTTCGAATCTAGTGTTAGTGGAATTTCGCTAACCGTAGCACACTATGTTGACACTTTGGTAATAGAAATACCTGAAACCAATTAATATTTGGAACTGGAATACACTTTAAAGTTCGTTCAGGATTTTACCCAAATCAGGGTTAAATTTACTACACCAAAAATTAGTAGTTTTCCGCCAAATTCAGATGAAACAACAATTTTTTTCAACTTTGATCGCATTTTCTCACTAATTCCAATATTTTTAGAGATAATATGTACATTTTACCCAAGATTTTACCCAATTTTAGGTTTTTACCTGAAGTTGCCACATGACTCGAACTTTTGCCCCACAATTCGAACTTTTGCCCCACTATGTGTTAAATATGAGTTCCAAATCTTTTTTGAAAAAAATTATACATGCTAAAGCATCTTCAAAATATACCCAGTTACGCCTCAAAATAAAATATCGAATTCTATTTCATTACATATCCATTCCATGCGTTGTAAGGACCTTTGCATATAACAATTTTTTGATCAAAAACCAACATTTAGTCATAACTTTTCGAAATTTTGATCAATTTTCATAATTTTTGTAGTGAAAGACTCTTTTTCAAAAAGACTTCGAACAACCTTGACACCCGAAAGAAATAATTAGAATTGAGCTCAAAAACTTCAAAAGAAACTCTTGCCCCACTCGAACTTTTGCCCCACTTTACTCTATATCTTCCACCTACCTACCAACCAACCATCGCATCGCATCGTCATATCAGAGCAATAAGTCCTTTTTGGCTTCTTTTCGATTGAGCGCCCTGATCCTCTTCCTCCGAAGTCTCCTCCTACTGGTGTTGCCCCCATAGAGCGTGTCGATGTATATGACATGGAATAAGGGAAATCGTTTTTGCGCGTTTTTCGTGCTGCTAAAGGTATGTGCTATAGCATAAATCTCAACTTCACCAATGAAATTTTGTAGGTTTTAGCGATGCGAGTAAAGCAATTTTTTGTTTGCTGATTACACCGGTAAACACTAAATTTTGTTATGGCATGAGAAAAAATAACAGGGGTTTGGAACCCCAGAATTGTCATAGTGAAAGAATTTTTGAAAAATATTGGACCGGGCCTTCACAGTTTAAGACCGAAGTTTGTATGGACAACTTGGGGTGTTCAATTGATATGCGCGTTAGAACGGGCTCTGCATATATTTAGGCGTTAGACAATAACGAAACAAACCTGAATACCGAAAACGCCTAAATATATGCACCATACGTTCTTATGCGCGTATCAATTGAACACCCCAAGTTCTCCATACAAACTTCGGTCTTGTACTGTGAAGGATCGGTCCAATATTTTTCAAAAATTCTTTCACTATGGCACTTCTGGGGTCCCAAATCCCTGCTATCTGGGCAGCAGGGACTAAAGTCCTGGGGCCTGACGCACCCCCCCGCTTGCGAGTCAGCCGCGTAGTCGCCGGCTAAGAATAGGACTACTAACCCCAATTCAAGGTGTCAAGCGACCCGTGCTGAGGAATGAGTGATCGAGGGGGTGAAAAAGATGCTCGATCTTTAACGGAGCCTGTGGGGTACCTGGGCACCCCCCACAGTAAGCTGTCCCTTACCGCGTTAATGCGGGGCTCTGGCGTGGTGGACATTCTTTCCCGTGCTACTCGTGGGATTTAATCATGAAGTCAAATAAAAATCAGAATCTAGGTGGAAATAGTGGTGGGATCAACCCCTTCGCAAGAAGCGGGTTGATGAGATCTCCGACAAGGAGAAGTGAGGAGATAGGCGCTGGGAGTTGCGTACGCAGCTCAAGCGTGGGTGCTCCAGTCCACTTCCCGGCAAGCCAGCCGGTGGAGGTTATGGACGGAGCGTGGTTGTTGAGGGCCGTCAACCGAGGATCCAAAGGACGGTCCGCAATGGAGGTGGCTGAGCAGCAGCTTGGCAAAATCATCGACTTTGCGTCCACTAAATCGAACACAAGCAAGGACCTGAAAACGGCCTTGCTTCGACTTAGGGCGTCGATCGACGATGCCAAGCAGGAGCACGCGGCACTCGCGTTGCTGACTGCTGCAGCAGCGGAGCCTGCAAATGAGAAAGTGCCGAAGTTTACCCAAACGGAGGCCTTCTCCTTCGCAGGAAGTCCGAATAAGGCGGAAGCGACTGCTCGCGACAAACGGGGCAAGCAATCGCAGAAGCGGGCGAGGCAACCGTCAGGCGAGGAGCTGTCTGGCGGTGCCCGCAAGGCCAGGCGAATCATTACCCCGAAAGTCGGTAATAATGCCGGAAGGTCGGACCCCAGCCAGGGTTTCCGGAAAGCTGGGAAGGGTGGGCCTGAAAAGGCTGGCCCGTCCCGGAACGATGGGAACAAGGGGTTGCGACCGCTAGTGGGCCCTCAACAGCCACAGAGTATGGCGATCCAAGGGGAGGACCCCCCTTGGACGAAGGTAGAGCGGAAGAGGAAGAAGAAGGCGAATCCGCAGGTAGTAGCGCAGGACGCCAAGCCAAGGCGTAGGAGGGCAGGTGCCAAGCGCGAGAAAGGCGACGCTATCGTCATCAAGACGGAACAGTCCAAGTACTCGGACGTCTTGAAGATGATGCGAAGCGAAGCCAAGCTTGAGGGTCTTGGAGCCGACGTACGCAGTGTTAGACGTACTCGTACGGGCGAGATAATCCTGGAGCTGAAGCGCCAGAAGGAGCACAAGGGCGCCGCCTATAAGAGGCTGGCAGAAGAGGTCCTTGGTGAGGGTGTGCAGGTGAGGGCTCTGACACATGAGGCGACTCTGAAGGTCAAGGACATCTATGAGATCACCGAAGTGGAAGAGCTCGTCACGGCACTGCGGCAACAGTGCGATGTGCAGGTGGCCGCCGCAGCCGTTAAGCTACGGAAAGGGCCAGCAGGGACACAGATAGCTTTGGTTCAGCTACCTGTGGTGGACGTCAAAAAGTCCGTTAAAGTAGGGAGCATAAAGGTGGGTTGGTGTGTATGTCACCTGACATTCCACGAGCCACCAGAGGTTTGCTTCAGGTGTCTGGAACCAGGACACAAGTCGTGGGACTGCAAAGGCCCCGACAGGCGCAAACTGTGCAGGCGATGCGGCGCTGAAGGTCATAAGGCCCAAAGCTGCACGAGTCCGCCCATCTGCATGATCTGTACCGGGAAATCCTCGAACAACAGACATCCGATGGGTGGCCCAAGGTGCCCGGCCTTCAAGAAAGCCGCAGTGAACAACATATCACAGTGCAGGTAACGCAGCTGAACCTGAACCACTGTGATGCGGCTCAGCAACTGCTTTGTCAGGCAGTTTCTGAGTGGGAGACGGATATCGCCATCATATCGGACTCATACCGAGTACCCGCCGGCAACGGCAACTGGGTCGCGGATGGGACCAGAAAAATGGCGGCGATATGGACGACGGGTAAATACCCCGTTCAGGAGTTGGTGTCTACTACCTATGAGGGCTTCGTGGTCGCCAAAGTAAACGGGGTCTTCTTCTGTAGCTGTTATGCGCCTCCGCGGTGGCCGATCGAGCAGTTCACGCAAATGGTGGACCGCTTAACGCCCGTGCTATCAGGGTGAAGGCCGGTGGTAATAGCAGGCGACTTTAATGCCTGGGCCGTGGAATGGGGAAGCCGTTTCACGAACCAGCGGGGTCAGATCCTGCTAGAAACACTGGCCATCTTAGAGGTCGACTTGGCTAATGTCGGTACCAAGAGTACCTTTAGTCGAAACGGAGCGGAGTTATTGACGTGACCTTTTGTAGTCCTGGCCTAACAAGTAGTTTGAACTGGAGAAGATGATGGCTACACTCACAGCGACCACCTGGCGGTTCGCTACAGTATCGACTACAATAACAGCAGACAGCGGATAGAAGAAGAGGCGGCTAGGCCAAGGCCAAGCCCTCGCAGGTGGAAGACATCATACTTCGACGAAGGGGTATTTAGGGAGGCGCTCCGCCGTGAGCGAAACTTAATCGGTTTAGACGGCGACGAGCTGGTAGCGGTGCTCTCACGTGCGTGTGATGCGACCATGCCTAGGAGAGTCCACCCTAGAAATGGGAGGCCACCGGCTTACTGGTGGACCGACGCGATTGCGGACCTGCGCCGCGCCTGCCTACGGGCTAGGCGGCGGATGCAGCGAGCACGATCAGAGGAAGAGCGAAACGAACGGCGGGTGGTGTGCGCCGCTGCAAAAGCCGCGCTTAAGACCGAGATAAGAGCAAGCAAAAAGGCCTGCTTTGAGGGTCTCTGTCAGAGTGCCAATACGAACCCGTGGAGTGACGCCTACAGGATCGTTATGGCCAAGACGAGAGGTGTGATGGCTCCTACAGAGCAATCTCCAGAGATGTTGGAGGGGATCATTGGAGGATTTTTTCCGCGTCATGATCCTAGTCCTTGGCCTCCTTTCGTAGGACAGCCGGGGGCTGGGGCTGGCGATGAGGAGAGGGTCACCGATGTGGAACTTGCGGGGATAGCTAAGTCCGTTAGCGTAGGTAAGGCCCCAGGTCCGGACGAAGTTCCGAACCTAGCCTTAAAAGTAGCTATTGCAGAGGCTCCCGAGATGTTCAGGTCTGCTATGCAGAAATGCCTGGACGAGGGAGTTTTCCCAGAAGCTTGGAAGAGGCAGAGCCTGGTACTATTGCCAAAGGCGGGGAAACCACCCGGAGACCCGTCGGCATATAGAGCAATATGCTTGATTGACACGGCGGGGAAGGTGCTCGAAAAGATCATCCTCAATAGAATGTTGCGGTTCACCGAGGGCGAAAATGGTCTTTCGAGTAACCAGTACGGCTTCCGGAAGGGGAGGTCCACCGTAGACGCTATCTTGTCGATTACAAAAACCGCCGAGAAAGCACTCGAGCCTAAGAGGAGGGAAATTCGCTTATGTGCGGTAGTGACTCTGGATGTAAGGAATGCGTTTAATAGCGCCAGCTGGTCTGCTATTGCCGATGCGCTCTTGCGTCTGGGGATACCGGAGTACCTGTACAAGATTCTCGGAAGTTACTTTCAGAATCGTGTACTAGTCTACGACACGGAGGTGGGTCGGAAGTGCTTTCACATAACCTCAGGAGTCCCGCAAGGTTCCATCCTGGGTCCGGTGTTATGGAATGTCATGTACGACGAGGTGTTGAGGTTAGAGTATCCAGTGGGAGTGGTGATTGTCGGATTTGCCGACGACATTACGCTCGAAGTCTACGGTGAAACGATCGAGGAGGTAAAGTTTACTACCAACCACTCGATCAAGGTTGTGGAGGCGTGGATGCGGTCCAGGAAACTGGAGCTGGCTCACCACAAGACAGAGGTGACGGTTGTTAACAACCTGAAGTCGAAGCAGCAGACGGAGATCAGTGTAGGAGACTGTACTATCCTGTCAAAGCGCTCCGTCAAACACTTGGGCGTGATGATCGACGATAAGCTTACCTTCGGTAGCCACGTCGATTATGCCTGTAAAAGAGCCTCCACAGCTATTGCGGCACTGTCCCGGATGATGTCCAATAGCTCTGCGGTGTACGCCAGTAAGCGCAAGCTTCTGGCTAGTGTTGCTACGTCCATACTTAGGTATGGCGGCCCGGCGTGGGGCACCGCGCTAGGTACTAAATGCTACCGACGGAAGCTGGAAAGTACTTACAGGCTTATGTGTCTGAGGGTTGCGAGCGCGTACCGTACCGTGTCACACGACGCTCTCTGCGTCATTACTGGTATGGTGCCTATCAGCATTCTTATCAGTGAGGACATGGAGTGCTTCGAAATGCGCGGCACAAGAGGCATACGCAAAACTGTCAGGATGGCCTCTATGGTCAAATGGCAGCGCGCGTGGGACAGTTCCACCAAAGGAAGGTGGACCTATAGGTTGATACCGAGGGTAGATAGTTGGATTAATAGGCGCCATGGGGAAGTCACATTCCACCTGACACAGGTCCTTACAGGTCATGGTTGGTTCCGACAGTATCTACACCGTTTCGGGCATGCGGATTCTCCCGAATGCCCAGTGTGCAATGGTTTAGAGGAAACGGCGGAACACGTTTTGTTCGTGTGCCCGCGTTTTCGCACAATGCGTGACCGCATGCTTGTCACATGCGGGGAGGACACAACTCCGGACAACTTGGTCCAGAGGATGTGTAGGGATGAGTTTGGCTGGAACGCCGTTTCAACGGCTATTACCCACATCGTCTGGGAGCTACAGAGGAGGTGGCGCGTGGACTCGGAGAATGGCTAGTCCAGATGCAGTACAAGAGGTGGTCCAGGGGTTCGGAGTCGGCTTCGTAGGTCATACCGGTGCCCTGCGGTCGAGATCGACCCTTACAACGATTAAGTGGCCGCGGAGAGGAAGTCCCGGTAGTGGTGCTGTCGTGGCGTCGGTCTACTGGGTTGGATCCGAGCCCGCGGTTGGAAAGGGGTCCCCGGCAAGGGTCGGGGTAGGTGAGATCCTGCTGTCTGCAACCTACGGGTGCATCTGATAGGGCCTGAAGGGTAGTGATACCCTTCCTTACGGGCAGGTCAGATCGGGTTGCACGTGGGCATCAGTTCTTGATGTCCGCTCAGCAGTAGGGCGCGGGCGGGGTTGACCCTGCCCGCCTTCCGAGGACAAAGGGAGTGGCGAGGACCACTCGGGAAACTGGCTAAGCGCCAGCATGCTACCGTGATGGACTCTCCAAAGCGAGTCATCGATGTTCGTTGCTGCAGGCTACGCAGCTAACCTTGTGGGTGCGATGTGCACTAGCCCCTCTCTGAAGCAATACCTTCTTGGTGGTTCCGGAGAGACGTAGGGTTTGGCGACCATAGGAATGGTTTAGTGGGTACGAGAAGAGAGTAGTCCTGGATTTTACTTTTGTTGTAGAAGACGGCCTGTCAGACCTACACTACCCTAACCTTCTGTTAGGGTGTCTGTTGAGCAGATTATCCCCCTATGGTTTAGAAGGAAAAAAAAATCCCTGCTATTTTTTTTTCTTATCCCATAACACCAAATTTTGTGAAATTTTGTCGAGCAGTGTTATCATCAATCTGGCTGTCAAAATCTTGAAATTCATCAGTCGAATAATATTCACCGTAAATCACAGCAATTATATGTACATGATTCATGATTTTTTCAATTGCTGAAAATTCTGGAATCCCATCGGGGATTTCTTTAGCAATTAGTCCAGGATTTGTTTATCCTCTTAACCCTTCAGGACGCGCGCTATTGTAACAAGAACAACACTAGGAACCTCGCATGTCGTATACAGCGTGAGCGCAGTGCAGTTTCTGCTGCTTGATGGCGCGCTTCCTGAAAGGTTAACATGATTTACAGCTCTTTTGTCCACTAGGGCACTACGTGAGCTATTCCAATTGGCAACTGCACTACTACTTTTATGTACAGCGCCTACATGTCGGCACCAACATTTCAAAAGGGCGTAACTGCATTTGGAAGTAATACCTTCTTTCAAAGCTGTAGGTCGTACTGCCTCCCTTACATTCAAACCACCGTGGTTGTCGGAAAGAGGAGAGTTTTTCCCATCTGGTACTTGTGTGAAAAACATGGAAATCATAACACATGATCCACAGCTTTAAAAGAAGAATGATGATTCCAAAAGCAGTTACGCCCTTTTGAAATGTTGGTGTCGATGTATTCTATTATTCTACTATATAGAGAACTGGTTGCTTTTCGCGATGCTTTCACTTTCTACCCTATCATGGTAGAATGATGAGCACGAGGATGTTTATGTTTGGCTGTTGGTTGTTCTCTTTTCTAGTACGATTGGGGGTCTACTAAGATTAGCCGTTCGCCGATGTTCGAGCATCCAGGTCCGTTTGAGCCATATGCTCAGAAGAGGGTCAGTGTCAGCTGCTCTCAGGGGAAAAGAGCAACTGACCAAAGTGCTGGGGCTGGGATCGAATCCATGACCATCTGCTTATGAAGCATACGTGTGGCCTCTTGCGCCACGGACCCCGACTTGTTCAGGAATTCATGCGGAAGTTTCATCTAGAATTTCTACTGGAACTCTTTCAGATTTTTTATCAGGTTTCAGATTCAGGTGCAGGGATTCCTCTAGAAGTCCTTCTTTCATCAGAGTTTTCTCCTGTACTTCATTCAATGAGCCCATCAGAAGTACCTCCAGAGATTCGTCCAGGAATTTCGGTATTGGAATCCTACAAAAATACCATCATGGATTTTTCAGGAAATACTTGGGGGGTTTCCCTAGGAACTCCTGCAGGAGTTTTCCAGGGACGTCTTTAAGAGATTGCCCTAAAAATTTTCTCAGCAATTCCTCCAGATGTTTCTTCAGGAGTTCTCCCATGAGTTTATTTAGGGATTTTTCAGGAATTACTCTAACGATTCTGAAAAAACTCGTCGGTGAAACTCAGAAAGACCATCGAGAAGAATCCCAGGGAAAAAATCTCGAGAAACTCAAGCAAGAATGTCTGAAAAATCTCAGAAGGGCTTCTAAAGAGACCTTGGAAAGATGACTTTCTTGGGGAATCTAAAGAAATTTTAGAAGCGGCTTCAGGAGTAACACCAGAAGAAAAGCGAGACGTGAACCAGCCTGTGGCTGAAGGCCGCTTTAACCTTTCGCAACTCGCGCAACATCACCACCAGCACCACGCTAATGTTGAATACAAAAAGCGAGATTTTTTCAACGTGTTGTACATAATACAACAGTGCGATCGCTCGAGGGTTAATGAATATATAAAAAAACGAAAGAAAGATTATGTAGAATACCAGAAAAAAACTCGTTAAAGAATCTCAGAATGACTTTCTGAAGGAATCCCATTAATGGCTAATTAGCAATATTAAGAGGAATCCCAAAAAGCGTTCCTGAATAAACTACAAAAATAACTCCAGGGGAACTGCTTGAGAATTCTCGGAAGAACCCTATGGAGGGAATGTCAGAGAAGTTTATGCCAGAACCGCAGATGATGTCCTCTAAAATAATCCCACAAGGATCTCCAAGATAAATTTCAGAAGGAACCCTTTGATAAATGTCACAAGAAACTCTTAGAAGGATCTCAAAAAAAAACTTGTTGAGCACAATGAGAAGAAATGTTTGGAGGAATCTCAATGAAAATATTAGAAGATATCCCAGAAATTACTGAAGAAAAACCGGAAGGAACTCCATCAAGATTCTCAGAAAGACCTTCCGGAAAAATTCCAGTACAATGTTTAGTGGAGTCCCACGTGAACCTTTGCAAACATTGTTTGTAGGAACTGCAGGAAGAATACCTAAAGAAAGCCCGGGAGGAATCCCAGAAAACCATCGTTAGGGAATCTCAAGCAAATTTTCTAAAGCAATCGTAGAACAAATTTCTGGAAAGATCTTAACAAGTTTTTTGGGAATCGTTATTTAGGAATTACTTGTTGAATTCCTCAAAATATTTCTGTAGGCATTCTTCTAGATAATTCTCATCAGATTTTTTTAATAAGATTTTTCCCTATGAATTCTCTTGAAACTTCTTCTGGGATTCCTCTAGCAGATCATTCCTATATAGCTGATGCGGTAAGCGGGTATTTCCGGTCGTTCCAGAATCTTTTCGTGAAGTAAATTGCGTAATAAGCCGAGAAGCAGGTTATGTTCCAGTTGAGACGTTACACCAAGAAGAATAACATTCTGATTTTTCTCGTGGGTGTCTTTGAGATTATTTCTCAAAAATCCCTAATGAGATTCCTCCGGAAATTTTCTCATCGCCAGAATGTCTCAGGAGGGAGCCCAGATAAACTTTTTAACAATTTCTGAAATAGCTCCTTCGAAGAACTTCGGAAAAAGAGATAAACCAGCCGAAGGCTGAAAGTTTCTATAATAAAGAGAATTGAATTGAACTTCGGAAAGAAGCCCAGAGATAATTTCTGAAAAACAAAAACTACCGGGAAAATTCTTGGAGTATTTCCAGGAGAATTCTCCTTGAAAGATCACAGAAGGAGCTTCTCGGGGGATATGAGAAGTACCTTAGTTGGTTTTAGTTGAGGCATTCAAGGGAAACTGAGGTGGATATGTCAAATGGCACTACTTCTTAAAACAAACGACTACTTAAATCAATAAATTTGTTCAAACACACTGACATTTGTGAATTGTACTTCAGACGAGTTCTAGGGGCTTCAGGGTCGTTTGAGATTTTTTATGAAAAGATAAAAACGCTTTCGAAAGCTTTACAAGAGATTTAAAACGCCTTTCAAAAGTATTCAAGTAGCCCAAGTGCCATTCCTAAAACCTACCGAAAAACTCGTGGGAATCCTTGAACCACTCCTGAAAAACCCTGAGTCTCTCCTGAGGTCTCCTAGGATCCATGAAACCCCTTGTAACCCTCTAAACCCTCAAAGATTCCCTGAACTGTCCCTGAGACTTCCTGGTACTCCCTAGAACGCCCCTGTGACCCCATCAAACACCCTGAACGCCCTCTGACATCTCCCGGAACACACCCATACGATCCTAAGATCACTAACCCCAGAGGCTTCATGAAACCCCATAAGACCCCCTGAAACACCCTGAGACCTCCTGGAACCTTCCTGGATACCCGACACCCACTTAAATGCCTTTTGAGACTCCCTGAAACTCTCCTGAGACCTCTTGGTACCCCATGAAACTCTCTGGCACCCCATAACGTGCTTTTGGAACCTCCTGGGAGCCCCTAAAGTCCCCTTAGATTCCCTCAAACTTCTTGTTTTCGATGTTCGACGATATCGTTGAGCGCTTTTCAGCGTTATGTGAGCATTCAATAAATACATTTCTGGAGCTTGATTTGAATAGGTCGTATGTGCTTTTGTCGATTAAAAATTCGATCAGTTGGATTCGCTTATTATAGCGAAAACCGTTGAAATTGAGCAAAGTTGATACATACAGCAGGGCCCATATAGCCGAGGCGGTAAACGCACGGGTATTCAGCATGACCATGCTGAGGGTGACGGGTTCGATTCCCGGTCGGTCCAGGATCTTTTCGTAAAGGAAATTTCCTTGACTTCCTTGGGCATAGAGTATCTTCGTGCCTGCCACACGATAAACACATGCAAAATGGTCATTGGCAGAGGAAGCTCTCAGTTAAAAACTGTGGAAGTGCTCATAGAACACTAAGCTGAGAAGCAGGCTTTGTCCCAGTGAGGACGTTACGCCAAGAAGAGGAGAGGAGGAGCAGAATCCTCACAAAACAGGCTTTCTGTTCCATCATTTAAAGTTTGCAAAATATCTGCCATATTGCTACAATGACTAAAATAAACTGATCGAATTTTATATCGACAAAAGTACATACGACCTATTCAAATCGAGCTCCAGATTTAAGGTCTGGGACCATTTGGGCAGGAGGACCTGTTTTGGGCTGTCAATTTGAAACCGATTTACTTGAATTTTTGAACATTTTTGATACTCTATCTATCTGATCGTGTCCCTAAAATCAAGTCAATCGGTTAATAATTGGCTGAGTTATAGCTGCAAGCGCCCAAAATAGTTTCCCCTGGACAATTTTTCAACTAGGTTTTAAAACAGTTTTACTGCTACTCCTAATGTGGTTTGCAAAACCTCTCCAAGAGTGGTCCACTTAGCTGGAAGATGCTCTTAAAAAGGCTATGGAGAGGTTTTGATGTATAAATCAGTTTCATTGCAAGTTTCATGAAATTGGTCATGAAGTTCTCTTATAGAATCGAACAAAACTTAAAATGTTACTAGGGATGCCCAAATTATGAAAATTATTCTTGAAAATGTGGTCCACTACTGTGGTGCACCGTTAGTTACCCAGAACAAGTCTCCAGAAAGGCTTGTGGATAACTCATGCGAGGTAATGGAATTCGGGGAAATGTTCAAAAGTCCCTCAATACATCCCAGAAAAAAACTCCTAGATGAAGAATCTCTGGAGGAGTTTCTGAAGAAATCCATGGATAATTTCTTGAAGAATTTCTTGGAGAAAAAAAGAATGTCAGAATATATTTATGAAAGAATCTAAGAACGAATTTCCGAAGGTATTATTTTGCAGAAGCTGCAGGTGGTGCTCTTGAAGGAAATCATGGATGGATTCCTGAGCAAATCCATGGATGAACTCTTTGCTCCTGTATGCATCCCCCTGAAATTATTTAAAAGAATTCCTATACAAATCGCTGGAGTAAATTCTCTCGAAATCATTGAATTCATTAAAAAAATCTCTGGAAAAATTCTTGAGTGGCTTCCTGGAAAAGATAATGGAACGCTTTCTGAAAATTTTGAAGAGATCCCGAGAGTAATTTCTGAAAGAATCACTACAAAAATCTCTGAAGAAATACCTGGATAAATTCCTGGAGCAGTCCCTGAAAGAATTCATGTAGAAATCTCTGACTGAATCCTCTGAAAAATTCCAGGAGGCATCCCTGAAGAAATCCCTTATGAAATTCTTAGAGGAATTCCTGGTGGAGTTTTTTGAGGAATTCCTGAAGGAATTTCTGGAGAAATTCTTGGATAAATTCTTGGAGGAACTACTGGAATCCCTGGAACAATTTCCGGAAGAATCTCTGGCAGAATACCTGAAGAAATACCAGAATGAATTACTGGAGGAATGCCTGGAAGAATTCCTGGAGGGATCTCTGGAAAAAAAATCCTGGATGAATCCCAGGATGAATTCTTGGATAAATTCTTGGGAAAATTCCTGAACGATCTTCTGCAAGAATTCTTGTAGTAATCCTTGAACCAACTCCTAAAGAAATTTCTGGAGAAATGCTTGAAGGGAGGGCTGGAAAAATCTCTGGAGAAATTTCTGGACAAACTCCTGGCGGAACCCCCAAAGGAATTCCTGGCGGAATCTCCAAAGGAATTCCTAACGGAATGCTTTGAGGAATTCCAGCAGAAATCTCTAGAGGAATTCCAGAAGGCATTCCTGGTGCAATCCCCGGAAGAATTACTGAACGAATTTCTGAAGAAATCCTTATAGGATTGCCTTGCGTATTTCCTAGAAGAATTTCTGAAGAAATACCTTGAAGCATGCCTGGAGGAATACCTAGAATAATTCCTCGAGAAATTGCTGGAAGAGGCCCTGGAGCCAAGCCTGGAGGATTCCCTGAATAAATTCCTATGGGAATGCCTGTAGCAATCCCTGGAAAAATCTCAAGAGGAACTTCTGGAGGAATATTTAAAGGAATTTCTGAAGGATTGTTTAGAAGTATTCCTAGTAGAAACTTTAAAAGAATTCCTGGAAGAATCCCTGCCAGAATCTCTGGAGATTTTTTTTTTATTTTCCAGAGGAATCCCCGAAGGAATCCCTTGAGGAATCTCTGGAGGGTATTCTGGAGGAATGGATGGAAAAATCCCAGGAGGAATTCTTTGAGGAATCCCTTGAGTAATCCTAGAAGGAAGTGAAATCGCAGAATGAATCCCAAAAAGAGTTCGTGGGAAACTACTGGAGAAATCCCTGAGGGATTCCCATAGGAGAATCCCATAACAATTCCTGTGGGAATTCCTGGAGCAATTCCTGAAGGAATACCAAAAGTGATTGCCTGTTAAAGTTCCTGGAAGAATATTAGAAAAAAAATCCCGAGTGCATCACCGGAATTCTTGGAGGAATACCTGGAGGAAGGTTTTGAGGAATGCCATGAAGATTTCCTGAAGAAACGTGGAAGCAATCGTTTGAGAAATTTCCTAGGAAATCCTTTTCTACAGCAAATCCTGGAAGAATTTCTGTAGGAATCCCTGAAAAAAAAACTAAAGGAATCCATGGCTGCAGTAATTGCTGGACGAATAATTGAATCTGCGGATGAACTCCTAAAGGAATTTTTGTACAACATTTTAAAGGAATTTCTGTGTTAATTTCTGGAAAATCTTTGGTAAATTTTTCTGAAAGAATTCCAGGAAAAAATCATTCAGAATCAGGGGATTCTTCACATTAGATCACTTTTTAAAAAGCACAAACTTCAAATATAAAAGTGTCTATTAATATAAGTAATCTTACTTGTACACCTAACTAGCAAGAACAAGAGACCGGGCTACGCTGCTGGCTCACTTTGATTAATAATTAGTGCACACCTTGCACATTCCTATACCTAACACCTGATTGGTGCACCGCGTGGCGTGGTACCGCCGCGTTCCCGGGCAGAGTAGAACAGCAAATTAATAACTACGAACTCGCATTACCTGTTTTTGTATCTTATATTGTTATTGTTAAATTATCAAGGCATAACTTTTCCATAACAAATTTACTTGGACAATCTCATTTTGTTATAATCAAGCTATTTATATACATTCATTAAATAACATTTCAATAACATGTTCTGTTGAAGTACAAGTTTTGTTATTGTTGTACTGTTGATCAACATATCAACAGCAGTATAACAGTAACTAGTTTTGAATTCAAAACAACAATTCGGCAATTAACGACAATTCGACAGTTAAGAATATCTCTGAACGAATCCTCTGAAGAATTCTTTAAATAATATTCGGAAAAACACATGAAAGTTCTGGAGGAAACCTTCGAGAAATTTTCAGAGAAATCTTAAGATGTACTTCGGAACAAATGATCACTGGAAATTCTGAAGAAATCTTTGAAGGGATTGTATGCAGAATTCTGCAGGAATTTCTAGAGGAGTCTTTGAAAATCCGAGCAAGATTCCGTAGAAGAACTCTCGAAGAAATTTCTGAAAGATTTTTCGGATCTATTTATGGAAAAGTTTATGGCGAAATCTGTCGACGAATTTCTGGAAGAATTACACGTAGGACAAATTCCTGAAAGTGTCCTGAGAGAAGTCGCTCGATAAACACATAAGACATTTCTGACGGAATCCTTAGAGAATTCGATGGAAGACGAAGTATTAGCATTAGCATTAAGCGAGTCGCACAAATTCGTAGGTGGTACAGTCCTAGACCGCTGTTATGAGGGTTGCCTCCTTCCCGTCCGAACCAAAGCACAAAGATTTGGGACTAATCTCTGACTCTTAGACAAGACTGACGCAATCCTCCAATGGTCGAGCACTGTCCTGGCCACGTCCTTGCGGCTGCTGAGGAATGGGAAAGGATGGTTAGTTTTGGACACCTATGAAAAATGTAGACAACTCTACGATCTCTCAGGCCTAGGTGTCACGGGAATTTGGGTGTTGTTAGTGGAAGGGTAAACTCCAAAGGATACGCTTGGTTAACGTTCAGGCACACCATTGTTAGACTGCTTCGAATCAGTTGTCTGCCCAATTCATCGTCATCTTGTTGGCATTTGGTTGAATTACTAGATTCTTCGGTTGATAATCTGAAATATAAAATAATATTAACATCGTACGTCAAATAAGCTATATATTAGTGATACGCTCGCCACAGTTACATATTTTTAAAATATTATTTATACCGTACGATACATTTACCTGAATCCTGCTGAAATAAAATGTTAATTAGCAGTACATTGAAACACAAATACTACAAAACACAAGGAAAAGAGCATCAAACTTTGATCTTGGAATATTTAAAAATACAATAAATATCAAGATCAAAATTTGATTTGGTAGATCTTACACCGCAACGCACCATTCTAAGGTGATCTACCCACGTTACGGGGTAGAATTCGATGGAAGACGAAGCTCGTATTATTTGAAAATATTGAAATTATTTAAGTTCAATCATCTCGCGTTGTAGTGAACCAACTTCAAATCTCTTAGAATGAATTAAAAAACGAATTTGATATCAAATAACAAATTTTGCTCTCCGATTATTATCAATAACATATTAATATCAAAATTTGTTATTGAAATATTTTCCGAATCCGCTGTAATTAAGTTGTTATTGAAACTAACAAAATAAGTTATCAAAATCGTTTTCCAGAAGCATTTTTTTGTTATGATATTTGTTATTTTGCCGCTTATGACAGACAAGTTTATAACATAATATGTTATATTAATAACTTAAAAATAATCGATTATATTATTCAGTTATTTTGTCCAAATAACGCAGCTCCTCATGCTGCGCTGTTGTTATTCCTTTCTGCTCGGGTTGCGCGCCGTTGTTCCTATTGGCTAATCCACCTACCAGAGTTTCCTGACTCAGAAGTACTTCGAATAGTTCCAGATGGAACTATTAGAATAATCTTTAGCGGATTTCTTGAAGGAATATATAGGGAAAACCCTTTTAAAAAATCTTTGAAGAAATGCCTAGAAGGATCTATGACAAAATTCCTTTAGGAATCCCTGAAGAAATTCGTGAGGTAATTCTCAGGAAAAACACTGGATCAATCACTGTAGGAATCCCCAATGATATCCCAGGAGAAATTCCCAGACGAATGTATGGTGAAACACTTCTGGTGGAGTTTCAGAAGGTGTCCCTGTAGGAATGCATAGAGAAATCCGAGGTTTCCGAAGCATGACGGTTGTTTGAATTGAGTGCTAGTGGAAATTCATGAATTTTGAGTTACTTAACTCTATAGCAGCATATGGTTCCAGATAGTCTTTCACTTTCCCTACCGGATCCGGTTCTGGTATATCCGGAAAAGTTACTTTTCGCAAAATTTAATCAAAGCCCATCGAAAAACCAGAAAGTGTTAAATGCATTTTTCTGCTTCGAAGGAGGAAAGGGTATATTGGCAGGATGAAAATTGATATCGCATACCCTTACCTGCGAACTTCGGATGCCACTACTGTGGGCTGCAACATTCCGGTGCGGTGCTACTGCATTGGTGCACTTGAGTACAACTTGTTCTCAAAGGTACCTCTTTCTATATTGTGACGCGAATATGCGACCAGGCAACCAAGCGAGCGAGCGACCGAAGCGGTGTGCGGTGCTTCACTGAGCATTATCGGCAGCACAGCGCAGCAGTCATCAGTAGGTATAGGTAGGTAGTGGAACCTGGAAAGGCGAGAAAAGGAGCTCTCAACCGAATAAGGAATTGAATTTGCCGTGGTTGCAGCTCCGTTGTGGATGCGATGCGTTTTTGCTCTATCGACCAAGGATGGTCCGGATATTCTGGTTTGGACGCGGCGCAATAGGGCTTGCTCGTCTGTGTGTGCTTTCTTTGGGAACCTGTCAAAATATGCACAATTTTTGCGAGCGAGCCCTGCCGCTGAGCGGCATTCAGTAAGGTAAGGGCCTTCCAGTGCAGGTTGGTACCTGCCTGCCATCCTTGTTCAAATCGGACCTATTTGGATGTCTGAATCTGGCGAGTGAATGTGGTTTCTTCTTTTCCCATGGGGGAAAATGCTTTAAACGATTTTCCCTGCTACGGATCGGGTGATGACTAAGTCTTGATGCTGAGGCCTTTTTTGCAAGCGGTTCAGGGTTATGTCTCGAGACTGCTGGGAAGCTTGATTTGGCATGAAAGAATTATGAGCGCAGAAGCAGGTTGGAGGGCCTTTTGCGGTGCGGGTTTGTTTAATTGATGCTGGAATAAATCATGACTGATGCGTGCAGGAATTGCTAAATGAATTACGTAAATAGAAAGAAAAAATCTATGTTGTGCTGAAGGAAGCCTCTCATCTCGAGGACCACTCAGACTTTGATAAAATAAAGCGTCTTTATCAAAACAATTTGTGGAGATTGTCGTTCAAGGTTTTAGAGAAATAACTCAATTTAAGGTGAAGATATGACGAAGCCACAGCCCGAATTTTAAAGAGCACAAATCTGAAGAAACACGTATCGGTTTACGCTGAAAAGTTGATCGATTGGTTACCCGCTGGTGGTGACCAATCGATCAACTTTTCAGAGCAAACCGTCCAATGGTTCTTCAGATTTGTGCTTTTGAAAATTTTGCCTGTGGCTTCGTCATATATTCACCTTAAACTGCATATTGTGTAAGAATAGTTTTATCAGCTGTTTTGAAATACTTCACTGCTCCAAGGATGAACAAATTTACAAAGGCAAAAAGCATGGTTTCCCAAACTGTGGGTCGCGACCCCTAAGGGGGGGGGGGGGGGGCTTCCTTCATTCAGACGGTCGTGAGGGACAGTAGAATATGTTTACTGTAACATACAACAAATGAGAGAATTTCTATGGTGGGTTGCGAAAAGTACGCCTGTTGGCAGAAGGGGGTCGCGCACCTGAAAGTTTCGGAACCTATGGCTTAGAGAATGATATTATTCTTTGAATGGGTACTCATTCGCGGTTTTTGTGCTTAAAATTCAAAACGACCGTGTCCACACATTACTTACGGCAGTGAAATAGCATTTTCTCTTCGACTCCAGCTCAAGATTTTTGTTTCCTCTTCCGGCATCAGGTTTTTGCCGAATCAGAGTTGATATGACATCCATTGGTGATACATTACAACACATGTATGAATCAAAGCACCATTCAGCCAAAATGCAGCAATCTCACAAGCAGCGTTCTACTACTGACTGTTGGAAACCAACTCCGATCTCCAATGCATGCGATGGTGGCGCCGATGGTCACGTGAAAGCATACTTTATTGCAAGGTTCCTGGGTAGTGAAGTAATAAATCATGTGTCCGGGTTCTGCCGGAATCATCTTGGAATATGCCTTCCGCCTCACCGTCATCGTCCTCGCTGTGTAGAGAGAAAGATGATTGATTTTTCTCGAGCATCATGCTGCGGAGGAAGCTGTTATTCCGGTTCAAGAGATTGTGCATTAGGTTGTCCCAAAATTTGCACATGGTCGAAAAGCTTGGGGGCTCACCCTGCAAATGATAGCTAAGGGTGTTAGAAACAAGCTTCTGTATGACGGCAACTTTCAGAAATGACGTTTAGAGGTCGCCCCGGCGAGATTTTTGAAAAATGGCCATTTTTCTTAATAAATTTCATACTAATATTTTTTACCGTGCAAAAATTGGCAATACTCACTATTTTTATAATTTTTACAGCTTGATATGGATCCAAACTACTTGGGAAAAATAATTAACAACATGTTTTGCAGGTAACTTTTTGATACTGAATTTTTGAATTTACTAAAATTTGTAATTTTTTGATATACTGTGCATTTTACCCATCATAAAAAGTATCTGAACATTATGTTAATGTAAAACAATTTCCATAAAAAGATAGGAAATTTTATGAGGAAAAACTTTGCCGAAGACGGCATGGCGTTTTTTCTATCCGTTGTTGAGTTATTCACGATTTACTATTTGGTGAAATTTTGATTTTTAGGTATTTTTAAGAAAAATCACAAAAGAACTGCCCAAAAACACATACAAAGTAAAAAATCACGTATACTCAACAAGGTTTTCTCTTCATTGTGTTTAGGAACTATGGTGGCATCATTTATTGAATTTTTGTTTCCGTTGACAAATCCATTTTCTTTGACATAGAAAGGTACCTACTAGCGAGAAACTTTATCATTAGGTACCATTTTGAGATGCCTCAGTAGGCCATGGCATTTTTAACGGTTATGTACTGACAATAGTCCATTTTACGAGCCTATTTTATGAATGAATTTTGACAGAAGGTAGCGTCCAATAACCCATGAAAATCATATCATCATTAACATTGTTGTCACATCGTAAAATGGCTCATGGTTTATACGAGCATAATACACAATCAAACGCACGGCACATTTTCTATATCATTCAGAAGGTGATACATTCCTCAAAATATGCCGTTGTGGTTTTCAATTATGTTGTTCAAATCGTTCAAAGACATGAATAAAACGTTCTAGTAGTCCCTATAATTTTGATCAACACATAAAACGATAAAAATGACGTCACTTGTTTACGTCCAAAACTGTTGTTTGCCAATAATAGCCTACCTTATCTTACTGTATGCCGTGTATGTGTTATGATAAACAAATTGTTCTAAAGTGCCCCACACAATGCATACGTTTGCGTGTGCAAGACAGTAGTTTAACACATTTCCCATGGGAAAGCCGTCAAAAAGAAACGCAAACCTCGACGGAACGGACGCTATATGTTCCAGGCTTTACCTTGGATAACATTACGTTAACTCACTGGTTCATCTTATCCCACCCGTTTCAATTTGCCTCGGTATATCTTATTTTCGGTGTTAATAAGATAGTTCAAGTCAGTAAATGTAAAAAAACATGCTCTGCTTTTTAGAATGTCTTGAACTGGAACTTAGTATCTAAAAATTGGTATTCTTACGTAAGATGTTAGTAATCGCGGGTATGGATCAACGTATTCGCCTTTATTCACTTTGCCACTGTTTCCTGGGCTGTTTCACTGGTCCAGGACTCATACGTCTTCGTGTAGAAAAATAATTGAGAATATCGACAGGAAAGTAAGATAAACACGAAAATATGGCTCAACATTTTGTGGAGAATATCTTTAAAAATCAATAGGCAGTACGTAACTTGTCGAGAGAGCTAGCTTTTTAAGAAATCTTTGCTAGTTGATTTCTATATGAAGGGATTGAATAACAAAAAAAAACAATTAATTATGTCACCATAATTCATAAACACAATCAAGACAAAAACTTGTTGAGCATACGTGATTTTTTATATTGTATGAGTTTCTGGGAAGTTCTTATGTAACATTTTTAGAAAAATACCCAAAAATTCAATTTTTACTAAATAGTAAATTGTGAATAACTCTGAAACGGATAGAAAAAACGCCATGCTGTCTTCGGCAAAGTTTTTCCTCATAAAATTTCCTATCTTTTTATGGAAATTGTTTTAAATTAGCATAATGTTCAGATACTTTTTATGATGGGTAAAATGCACAGTATATCAAAAAACTACAAATTTTAGTAAATTCAAAAATTCAGTATCAAAAAGTTACCTGCAAAAAATGTTGTTAATTATTTTTCCCAATTATAAAAATAGTGAGTATTGCCAATTTTTGCACGGTAAAAAATATTTGTATGTAATTTATTAAGAAAAATGGCCATTTTTCAAAAATCTCGCCGGGGCGACCTCTAAACGTCATTTCTGAAAGTTGCCGTCATACAAAAGTTTGTTTCTAACACCCTTAGCTATCATTTGCAGGGTGAGCCCCCAAGCTTTTCGACCATGTGCAAATTTTGGGACAACCTATTGTGCATCCATTCCGTATTGAGTCGTTCCGTTGAGGAAGAACTGCATCATGCAGGACAATATTGCAATTTGAAGCGATACATTGTGATTCGGATCGGTTCCATTTTCTCCGTGAATAGATGCTATCTGCATTGTGCTGGTGCGAGATTTTTTCTCAGGATCGAATCAGTGCCTTTGTTTGGCGTCTTACGTGGAGCTCGCGTAAGGTGGAAAAAGTGATTCATTTTTTTTTTCTGCTCTGAGAATTTGCTTCCTGGATCTAATTTGATATCCGCATTATTTATGCACAGAAAAATTCAACGCACCACCAACCCGATCAAAGTTGGCTAGCAAACTGATAACACTTTTTGCTATGAAGTTATCAGATTTCTGATAATTGAATTTGTTTTCAGTATGGTTGAATAAACAGGCAACATTACAAAATTGATAACAAAAATTGTCTCCATTGATATCACAAATATTTCTCATCGTGTTATCGTTATGATCAACTTGATAACTGGTTTTGTAATGCGAATTTTTCCATATGATAATTAAGTTTGTTATCAATCAGATATAATCGAAGATCAATGATAACAGGTATTGGACTTGACTTGATAACAAGTTTAGTTATCATGCTGATATTATCACCCTTCCTCGATATTTCTTTTTTTTGTGTTTTTTTTTTTAATTTTTAATTTAAAAAGGAAAAAATAGTTTGAAAATCGTTTTATTAGTAACATTTAGTATAACATTTAACTAAAACACTCATTGAGTTTTTCTGATCTGAATTGCATCGATCAGGAAACAAATTCAAAATCAAAAGTTGCCAGCCAAGTTAAACAGTTTAAAATCATTATCCATGAATAAAATCGAATCCGCTACTTTGCAGTATGTTTATCGAGAAGCGTTGGCGATAATTCGAGTCATCAAGCGTCCTGCACTGCGGTAACATGCGTTTGCGGTTGCAGCGTCGTCTCCGAGGAACAAACGGCGGTCGTAAAGTCGTCCTGAAATAACATTAAAAACGTCAATAAAAATCTATGACTACTTTACACATGGTTTTCTTACTTTTGATCCATTTAACTTTCTCTGGATCCAAGGGAGCTTTGAATGTTTCTCGAGGAGTTTCGTTGCCTGTAGGTTCACAGGTGTCATGAGAGATGCCATCTCCGATTTTCTTCGGGCGACCGGAAGGGTTATTCGACGCACGTCCCGTTACTGAACGCCCAACGAGTCCTTCTGGAAAAAGCTTCATCATGGTGAACTTCAGGAACAAATAATCCTTGTCGCCGGCTTCGTGTGACATTCGCTGCAGCGCATCACCGTCGATGAAACCTTCCTCTTCCTTGAACGGCTTCTCTGGCGTCGGTAGAAGTTTTGAAGTCAACGAATCCAGCAGCTTCGCATTTTGGGCCTCCAGTTTGGCGTTCTTCAAAATTAAACCATCTTTATCCTTCTGCAGAGATTCCGCCAATGCTTTGTATTTATCAACGTCCTCAGATTTTCCACACGAGCATTCTATGAAACACAAAAAGTTCAATTACATATGCTACTTCAATATAATTTAAGAAAATAATTACCTGTTTGAGGGTTCAGAATGACGATATCAGCCGCTTCATTAACAGCTGATCCAGCAGCTTCATTGGTCTGTTCGTAGAGTGACTCGATGTGGACAATCTGAATGGAGGGTCCAGGATTACTGCAGCTGGGTTCGCATGGGGCAGTTGTAGTTTCCCAGTCCTGTAGCAGTTGGTCAACGGATTTCTTTCGACGGTAAGTGCGGGTGATTTGCGATGTCGGTAACGGTGGTTTTTCGCTCATATCGACGTCTTCGTCATCAGAATGATGGTCGAAGTTATAGGTAGGAACCGACATCGTTTCCTTGCCGGATGCATTCGATTCCAAGTTGATGGTATTTTCTTCCTTGAGGGCCCATATAGCCGAGGCGGTAAGCGCACGGGTATTCAGCATGACCATGCTGAGGGTGACGGGTTCGATTCCCGGTCGGTCCAGGATCTTTTCGTAAAGGAAATTTCCTTGACTTCCTTGGGCATAGAGTATCTTCGTGCCTGCCACACGATATACGCATGCAAAATGGTCATTGGCAGAGGAAGCTCTCAGTTAATAACTGTGGAAGTGCTCATAGAACACTAAGCTGGGAAGCAGGCTTTGTCCCAGTGAGGACGTTACGCCAAGAAGAGAGAGAGAGGTATTTTCTTCCTGCAACAAAAACAACAGGTTTGAGGTTAAAATGTGTTCACAAACTAGCGGCGTATTTCTGGAATATTTACCTTTAATTCCGAAAGCGACTGCACCACGAAACATGCATTTTTGCTCGCTGCCTTCTTCAACACGCGTTTTTGGGCAACATTAAGCCTTTTGCGAGCCATTTTCAACCAATATGACGCGACGCACTGCTAATTATTCCGCAACAATGGAAAATAAAACACGCGTGCTTATCCGAGAGAAAAAAAAAACAACAGTGATTTTTGACAACTTCGAAGCATCCACGATCACTGGCGGACAGTGCGTCACTTTGGTAAAATCGGTGGTCAGAACAATTGCAATTGTTCAATGCAAATTTTGTAGTCTGCATTTATGTCGGTCGTTGCATTGTTGTATGCATATTGAACAATCAATTGTTCGCATCATGCTTCTTCAGAAATTATAATTGATTCCATCGCATTAAAAACTTGTGTATATCGGGATAATGGCATTTGATTTTTTCCAAGCATAAGTTACAATGTGCGGTGTGTGAAGCATCTGAATGTCACGCAAATAACATGTTAAGGTGAAACGAATACAGAACAAAATTGGTAGGTAGCTCAACAGTGATGCTTTTGTACTGAAACAAAGTTACAAATATTTTTTTTAGATGAACCTGCTTCGGATTGAAAATTTCATAAATAAAAACAAAAAATCTTTAAGTTTTAATAATATTCCGGAAAATTTAAATTGTTTCGTTTTTTTTTTCAAAGACGTAAAGTAGTGTTATTCTGCAATATTTTTAATAGGCTCAATCTCCATGATCATTTTTACCTTAAAAATGAGTTCATGAAATTTATTTCTGGAAATTTCGGAGCAAATTCAATTCGATACCAGTGAAACATAAATTAAACAAGTCAAGTAGAACTTTATTGATTTTTTTTGTTCCAAAATGAGCGATCGGCGCAATAAACGACATTATTTTATGTCTAATGAGTTCAAGAACAAAACATATTTGCAAAAGGTTTGTTTTTTTAGGAATATAGAAGAGTATGAAAATAATGTACTATATGTTTTAGAGGAAAAAGCCCAAAGCAAAGTTTGTCCCACAACCTGAGTTCAGTTGTTACGAGCAATCGAATGCATCCGACATCCTTCGTCCTACGGAATTAGTTTCTGCTGACATCGATTCTGAACAAGAAGGTGTAGATCTGGAAGAAAGTGTTGTGACGAATAATTCTGGTATGAAGATCCGGTCAAATTCTTGTTCCTCGGAGACCCCAGATACTATGAGTGTGGAATTTAACCTCGACGAAAGCGATAGTTCTGTGAGTTTATCAGAAGCGTCCGAAAATTCTAATTATGAAGACAATGCCACAAAAGAATGTCTAGGAGGAGGAGGTTTCGACTTCACTAAGGTATCATTAAAATTATGAATATTGAATCCCTAGTTGTTTATGCAACAAGTTGCAAAAAGATGTAAAGCACACGATTTTTGCAAACAGTTGCATACACAACTTTGTGCAATGATTTTTCAATTTATACAACTCCTTTCAGGTGCATAATTGATCAGTGTGGCATAGTATGCCACTATGGAACTGATATGAGTTGAATCAAATTTAATTGATAATACTGAAATAAAATTACTTAATGAAACATTTAATGTTTGCAGATATTTCTGGACAAAGAGAACAGAATGAAGTTTGACGCGGACATGTCCACCCAAGAAGCTCGTTATATGATCCTTAATTATTACATTAAACATCACCTAACACAAAAGGCTTTGGTGGATCTGCTCAAGATGCTAAATTTGATGGCAGGCAGCAAAATATTTCCAGAATGTTTTGAATCTTTCATAGCTTCTTTTCCTGATCCGTACAAATACACCAGAGTGTATTATTGTACTGAATGCCAATGTGGAGTTGGACAATCGGTCCCGGCTAAGCAAACTATATGTCCTAACAAGCCATGCTACCCCATATTTGTCGTCATCAACAACTCGCCACCACGTATTCGCTTTGATAAGAACAATCTTTTGATGGCTGCTATATGGCTGAACAAAGGTGAACCAAATATGCCACTGTTCTTCAAGGAGTTTTGTAAGGAAATGGTAAAACTAAGTAATGGCGTTGCCATTGATTCCGACACATACACCGTTTTGGTCGTTCAGAACTGTTTGAATTCCGTTGCTAGACCAAAACTCCAAAATTCAACCCAATTTAATGGAAAATTCGGGTGCTCAGTTTGCTATCATGAAGGATAGCCTTAAGTCGTTTGCTATCATGAAGGATAACCTTAAGTCGTTAAGGGAAATCAAATTCGATACCCATTTAAAGCTAGTGATAACAGACATCATTCCGAAACACGTCGTCTGATGATAGAGGCACACAGTTCTGGATCGACCATAAAAGGAATTAAAGGACTATCGACGTTTCTCTCAATTCCACATTTCAATATAGTGAATGGTAATATATTAGAATTTAAAATTGGCTGTCACTAACTTAATACACTTATTTCAAGGATTCCCACCGGATTATATGCATGCGGTTCTCCTAGGCGTCGTAAAGCAGCTATGGGAGCTTTTCACTGCATCGTCCAACCACACCAAGCCGTATTATATTGGACAGCAAATGTCGGAAGTCGAGAAAAGAATGATAACCATCAGAACTCCAAGTTTGTTTTCTCGATATCCTGGAAAAATTGAGGACATGAAGAAAAATAAGGCAAGCGACTGGGAAAACATGTTGTTTCACTATTTTTATCCATGCGTTGTTGGTATTCTTCCCGAAAAATATTTGGATCATTTCATGTTGCTTTCTATGTGTATTTTTGAACTACTTGACATTCATTTGACTCAACATACTATTGCAAAGGTCGAAAAACAACTAAAGGATTTTGTTCGTAAGTTCCAAATATTGTATGGAGAAGAGAACATGTTTTTCAATGTTCACGTGTTGACTCATCTAGCAGGAAGTGCAAAACATTTTGGAGCATTGTGGAACTCATCACTCTATCCGTATGAAAACGGCAACGGTATGATTTTAAAGTTTAGAACTGGTAACAATCATCCAGTTATTCAAATAACAAACAAATTCATTTTGAATCGTATTTGTCAAAATCAGATTTATTCGGGAAATGACGCAATCAAAACGTGGCACTCTCAGTTATGGAGTTCAAAGCCGATGCACCGTATACATTTCGATAATTCATCGCTGTTTGAGCTATCTAATGGGTTAAAAATCGACGACACAGTTTTGGAGCGAGAATTCAGCCACCATGTGAAATTCATTGTTGATGGTGTTCAATATTGTATTAGAGAATATTGTGAGAAACTAGGCTACAACGATTCTTTCATAAAAATTGATAAAGATTTTTTTCAAATTGAGAAAGTGTTAGTTGACCGTAAAGACAACATTTATATAATTGGCAAGAAACTAATTACAATCCAAATTTACAACAACATGTACTCATACAGAAGTAGTGCTGAACATCACCTGAAACCTATCAAACATAACATTCGACCATGTGTCAGTGTTTCGGTACGCAGAGGAAATAACGCTGTAAATTATATTTCGGTTTGCAAGCCAAACACACAAGTTAATTAGAAGTGTAAAGTATAGGAATTTGCTGTATCACTGATGAAAATAAATACCTTTGTAATTGAAAAAAAAACTACATTTTTCGTCGATAATAATTGATAACAATTGATAACAAAAGTAGTTATCATCGAATACATTTATTCGATAACACAAAATAACAGAAAGAAATCAAGATAACTGAAGAAGTTATTGTGATGTTATCCTGTTGTTATTCTACTTTGCTCGGGAAAGTAAACATATACCTCAGTAATCCCGCTGAGACCGACGTACTATTTACTCAACTGATATCTCTATCTCCTCGTGGAAGCTCCAGTGAGAACTTTGGTTGTAGGCTGAAAGGGGAGTCGAGTCGAGTCGGTTAGACTAAGGCCTGAGGGCCCTTTGCTGGACCTTCAGACTACTCGGTCCACGGCTGCGTGTCTCCAGTTCCGCACTCTGCGAAGGGTCCGCAGATCGTCCTCCACTTGATCGACCCACCTATCTCGCTGCACACCACGTCTTATTCTTCCGGTTGGATAACTCTCGAGAACCATTTTAGTCGAGTTTGTATCCGACATCCTGATGGCGTGACCCGCCCACCGTAGCTTCCCGATTTTCGCGGTGAGGACGATGGTTAGTTCTCTCAGCAACTGATGCAGTTTGGGGTTCATTCGCCTTCTCCAAGTCCCGTCTTCCATCTGCACTCCACCGTAGACGGTACACAACACCTTCCGTTCGAAAACTCCAAGGGCGCGTTGGTCCTCTGCACGTAGGGTCTATGTTTCGCGCCCATAGAGGACGACTGGTCCAATCAGCGTTTTGTAGATAGTCAACTTCGTGTTACGGCGAACTTTATTCGATAGTAGAGTTCTGCGGAGTCCAAAGTAAGCACGATTTCCTGCCACAATGCGCCTCTGAATTTCTCTGCTAATGTCATTGTCGGCGGTCACCAGTGAGCCCAAGTACACGAATTCTTCAATCGCCTCGATTTATTTTACCGTCGATAGAAATTTGGGGTGGCGGGCGTGGAGCCCTTGGAGCCCTTTGCCATCATGTACTTTGTCTTCGACACATTAATGACTAATCCGATTCATCTGGCTTCACTCTGTAGTCGGATGTACGTTTCCGCCATCGTCCCAAATTTACGAGCAATAATATCCATATCACCAGCGAAATCAAGCAGCTGAACGGACTTCGTGAAAATCATTCTACTCGTGTTTATCCCCGCTCTCATAATTACACCCTCTAAAGCAATGTTGAACAGCAAGCACGAAAGACCATCACCGTAACCCTCTGCGAGATTCGAAGGGACTCGAGAGTGTCCCTGATACTCGAACTACGCACATCACTCGATCCATCGTCGCCTTGATCAATCGTATCAGTTTATTCGGGAATCCGTATTCGTGCATAATCTGCCATAGCTGTTCTCGATCGATTGTATCATACGCCGATTTAAAATCGATGAACAAGTGATGTGTGGGCACGGCAATACCTGGTGGATGACGAACATGTGGTCCGTTGTAGCGCGTTCACCCCTAAATCCAGCCTGATATTACCCCACGAACTCTCTTGCAATCGGTGCTAGACGGCGGCATAACATTTGAGTAAGCAGCGCTCAGTAGTGTGATCGCGCGATAGTTCCCGCAATCCAGCTCGTCGCCCTTTTTGACGATTCCTTCCATCCATTCCTTCGGTAATACTTCCTCCTCCCAAATATTGGTAATTGTTAGAGGGACAACGATCTCCTATTATTTTTATTTTGTACCAGCCTAATGTTGTTTTTTTTTCTGCTGGCTACGCATGGTGCGCCATTCTCTTATTCAGAGCGTTCATGATTAACAAAATTTTTAATCATGATTAATCATTGATGATTAAAATTCTAATTTCGGTGATTATTGATTATGATTAATGATTAATTTGATTTTTAGGATGATTAAAGATTATGATTAATGATTAAAATTGGTTTTATCTGTGATTATTGATTATGATTATTGATTAAAAATGGCTCATTGATTAAAAATCATGATTAATCATGATTAATCAATCATAAAAACTGGAAATGATTAAAAGGTTTTGTGCTGTTTACAATATTTTTGAAGTTTCAAAAGTAAAAGTTTCTTTGTCTGGGAGATTTTTGAAAAAAGAATCACACTTAGAACAGCATTTGAACCAATTTAAGTTGGATCATATATTTTATATGGTGAATCATTTTTGGTAATGAATGATTAATGATTGATTAATTCTTTTTCCTTATGATTATGATTACTGATTAATGATTAAATTGCGAAATCAGTGTGATTAAGATTAATGATTAATGATTAAATAAAAATTTTTAGTGATTATGATTAATGATTTTTTATTAATCTTAATCATTAATCATTAATCATGATTAAATTTATGATTAATCATTAACGCTCTGCTCTTATTCCAAAAAGTGAACTCGCTGTGTACGTACGTTGTTATAATAAATCTCATTAATTTCGTTATTTAGTTTAACTCAAGACGTTCATTCCACTGCAAACCTCATCCCAATAGGTTTTGAGCCCAGTGAACGTGGAAAAATGCGTGAGTTTCGTCATCGCGAGTGTGAATTGTGTGTACATTTGTCGGTCCGGGAAAATCGTGTTCGATCGTGTCGAAAAGACAAGATGGCGGAATCGAAAATTCCGGTTGACAAGCTAAACAACCAGAACTACGCGATCTGGAAGTTTAGGGACAAACGTCTTGAAATCCCGCTTCAATAGTGCATCGGAACTTCAGACGCACAAATCCCAAGAAGCAAGCTTCAAACAACAGTGCATTTTATAATTCTGTTCTTGCTCACTTGTAATTAGCTGAAAATAAGAAGATCAGGTGCGCTGGTTTTGTTTACGAAGAGATTTGGGCCCTTGAAATCGTGAGTAGGTCCCAGAGTCGCCCATTGTGGCGGCCATATTGGGATTCTAACAAGTCTGTCTTTTGGTGACGCGGGAGAAAGTGTTGGATGTGGTGACGAATCCGAAGCCGGCGAATGTGGATGCAGCCTGGGTCGAAAACGACGAGAAGGCACAGGCAATTATCGGATTGGCACTGGAAGACGGCCAACTGATCCACGTGATGCAAAAGCCCACGGCGAAGGGGATGTGGGATGCTCTGAAAGATTACCACGAGCGTTCTTCTCTTTCGAGCATAATACACGTCGTGCGTCAGTTAATAACGTTGCGGATGCCGGACGACGGAGACATGGCGGAACATCTCAAGCAGATGACGGCGTTGCGGATTCATCTATCTGCTACGGCGAGGATGTGAAAGATCACTGGTTCGTGGCTCTGATGCTGTCCAGTCTGCCGGAGTCCTACAGTGGATTGATCATGGCGCTCGAAAGTCGACCGGATGCGGATTTGACCTTCGATTTCGTGAAGGGGAAGCTGCTCGACGAGGGAAGACGTCGGGTGGAGAATGCGTCATCGAGCGAGGAAGTTTTGGTGACTGGATCGTGGAAGAAGAATCCGGCGGAGAAGCCAAAAGTGAAGAAGGGAAGGGTGTGCCATTATTGCAAGAAGGAGGGGCACATCCGACGCGACTGCGAAAAATGATGCAGGATCAACAGGAGAAGGAGAAGTCCCAGCAAGCAAACATTGTGGTGAAAGCGAAGTCGGAAGGTGACCTGTGCCTGGCTGCTGGCGTGGCCGGAGAGGCTGTCGTGTGGTATCTGGATTCGGGTGCCACGGCCCACATGACGAACAACTCCAGCATTCTTGAGGATGTGGATACGACGAAAGCGACGACGATCTGTCTGGCTGACGGAAAATCGATCAAATCGGCCGGATCTGGTGCGGGTCGGGTAATTTCCGTGGATGGGAAAGGCGGCCGGATGAATGTGAAACTGGAGAATGTGTTCCATGTGCCTTCGTTAGCGGGAAACTTGCTGTCGGTGAGCAGAATAACCGACTTGGGGTTTCGAGTGATGTTTGACAAAACGGGGTGCAAAGTGCAAAAGCAGAAGAAGCCAGTGTTAGCGGGACAACGGAAGGGTGGTTTGTATCACATGAAACAACTACCTGAACATACTTTTTTGGTGGATCCGAAGCACAGTGATTCGTGTCAGCACTTGTGGCACCGTAGATTGGGACACAGAGATCCACAAGCTATAAAGAAAATAGGGCGTGAAAACTTGGGGCACGGGTTGAAGATAAACGCTTGTGAAGTGCAATAGATGTGTGGCTGTTGCTGTGAGGGGAAGATGAGCCGTGATTCCTTTCCGAAGGCATCGGCGTCGAAGACCAAAGCGGTTGGAGAGCTGATTCACGTGGACCTTGGCGGTCCGATGGAGGTAGCAACACCAAGAGGTAACCGTTTCAACATCGCTCTGGTGGATGACTACAGCCGATACACCGTCGTCTACCCACTACAGAGGAAGTCCGATGCTGAGGAGAAAATCCGTGAGTATTGCGCTTTAGTGAAAAATCACTTTGGTGGATACCCGGAATGCATACGCACTAATGGGGGTGGTAATTTTATGGGTGCTTCCTGGCTGAAGTTCTTTGCAACGAATGGCATCGAGATACAACGAACAGCACCGTATACGCCACAGTGAAACGGCGTGGTAGAGCGCAAGAACAGGTACCTTGTGGAGATGATGCGATGCATGCTGTCTGAAGCGGGACTCGATAAGCGGTTTTGGGCCGAAGCGATCTGCACTGCGAATTACTTGCAGAATCGTTTGCCGTCGTCTCCGACTAACAGGACCCCGTACGAGGTTGTGGAGCGGAAAGAAGCCGTCGTTCGCGCATCTCAGGATATTTGGTTCGGAAACGTATGTCCACGTTCCGAATGAGAAGCGACGTAAGCTTGACGTGAAAGCTGAGAAGTTGGTGTTCATCGGGTACGAAGAAGGACGGAAGGCGTATCGATTCCTGAATCTTGAGACGAATCGAATGACGATCAGCAGGGACGCAAAGTTTCTTGAGCTATGCACCGCCAAGGAAGCTGTCAGACAAGAACCTGTAGTGACAAGAGGAGTCATCGAAGTTCCTTTGGCCTTGCCGCCGGAGAACGTGGAAGAAGCAGCTGAGGCACCGGATCCAAAGTCCCATATCGATTCGGAGGTGAAAGACATCAACGATTCTCGGTATGATAGTGCTTCTGATTCTTCGTTTCACGGATTCCCTTTGGATGAAATCGCTCGTCGTTCGAAAAAGTCGACGAAAGGGAAGCCACCGTCCAGGCTGATTGAGGAAATCTTCGTGGCCGAGAGTGTTCCTCAGGAGGAATGAACCCGTACTTGTTGGGCTCCTGGCTCGTGAACTGCTGAATACGCTGGCCCAAAACTGAAAAACGCAAATTCCGAGAGGTGCATCCCATCGCCAACACTTCATTCAAGTACCACGCCTACTACAGCGGGGGTGGAAGCTCAGGTAAAATATTATCTCCTGGGCGCCCATTAAAAACACCACCCCCAGCGAAGACTGGCGCTTGAGCCTAGCTGTTTAGCACTATAGTTGGAGGAAATGCCAATGCAGAACCCGTAGCTTCCGGGAAAGTAAGCCCAGCTCCCTGGGTTAGTGGGTTGGTGTCAGGCCCTGCGAGCCAGCCGTAAAAAAGACTAGCACCGGAAAATCAACAAGACAAGAATGCGAACCGATACCAATGGCGACGACCACAGCGACGAAAAGGGACTTGCGATTGGAAGCTCGGTACGTGGAACTGCAGATCTCTCAACTTCATCGGGAGCACCCGCATACTCGCCGATATACTGAAGGACCACGGGTTCGGATTCGTAGCGCTGCAGGAGGTGTGTTGGACAGGATCCATGGTGCGAACGTTTAGAGGTAATCATACCATCACCAGAGCTGCGCCAACACACGTGAGCTGGGAACAGCTTTTATAGTGATGGACGACATGCAGAGGCACGTGATCGGTTGGTGGCCGATCGACGAAAGAATGTGCAGGTTGAGGATCAAGGGCCGATTCATTAACATTAGCTTAATAAACGTGCACAGCCCTCACTCCAGAAGCACTGATGATGACAAAGACGCATTTTACTCGCGGCTCGAACGCGAGTACGACCGCTGCCCAAACACCGACGTCAAGATCATCATAAGGGATCTGAACGCTCAGGTAGCCCAGGAGGAGGAATTCAGACCGACGATTGGAAATTTCAGCGCCCACCAGCTGATGAACGAAAATGACCTACGCCTCATCGATTTCGCCGCATCCAAGAACATGGCCATTCGTAGCACCTTCTTCCAGCACAGCCTCCCGTATCGTTACACCTGGAGTTCACCACAACAAACGGAATCGTAAATCGACCACGTTCTGATTGATGGACGGCACTTCTCCGACATTATCGACGTCAGGATCTATCGTGGCGCTAATATCGACTGATGAACACTACCTGGTGATGGTTAAACTGCGCCCAAAACTCTTCGGTTATTAACAATGTACAATACCGGCTGCCGCCCCGGTACGATCTAGAGCGACTGAAGCAACCGGATGTCGCCACCGAATACTCGCAGAATCTCGAGGCAGCGTTGCCGGACGAGGGTGTGCTCGATGTGGCCCCTCTAGAGGACTGCTGGAGTACAGTCAAAGCAGCCATCAGCAACGCAGCCGAGAGCACAATCGGGTAGGGTATCGCGCCACTTGGGTGGTGGCTTCTATATTCGTCTGTTTTCCACTATAACTCAGTCAATTTTGAACCAAATGACTTGAAATGTTGTACACGGGTAGATACTATACCTATTTCACCACATTCCAAAAGTTTTGTCAATTGGTTCAAATTTGACTGAGTTATAGTGGAAAATAGACGAATATAGAAGCCACCGCCCAAGTGGCGCGATTCCTTACGTAGAACGGAGTCGACGAACCGATTGGTTCGACGAGGAGTGCAGAGCGGTTCTGGAGGAGAAGGATGCATCGCGCTCGGTAATGCTGCAGTATGGAACCCGACAGAATGTGGAGCGATACAGACAG
The DNA here is from genome assembly GCF_035046485.1 of Aedes albopictus. NCBI lineage: Eukaryota > Metazoa > Arthropoda > Insecta > Diptera > Culicidae > Aedes > Aedes albopictus. The sequence goes on along the minus strand of NC_085136.1, from coordinate 262,610,026 downwards.
AAGCGGAAACAGCAGACCCGTCTCTTCCGGGAGAAAAAGCGCCGCCTGGAAGAAGCGGAGTGCGAGGTAATGGAACCTCGTTGCTGTTCACAAGAAACACGTAAGTTTTACCAGAAGCTCAACGCATCCCGCAAGGGCTACGTGCCGCAAGCCGAAATCTGCAAGGATAAGGACGGGAGCCTCCTGACGGACGGACGTGAGGTGATCGAAAGGTGGAAGCAGCACTTCGACGAGCACCTGTATGGCGAAGAGAACGTAGGCACGGAGGACCAAGGCAGCGGAGGAAATGACTATGTTGGTGCATCAGAGGACGGGAACGAACCAACTCCTACGCTGAGGGAAGTTAAGGATGCCATCCACCAGCTCAAAAACAACAAAGCGGCTGGTAAGGACGGTATCGCAGCAGAACTCATCAAGATGGGCCCGGAAAAGTTGGCCACCTGTCAGCACCAGTTAGTAGTCAAGATCTGGGAAACCGAACGACTACCGGAGGAGTGGAAGGAAGGGATAATCTGTCCCATCCACAAGAAAGGCGACAAGTTAATGTGTGAGAACTTTCGAGCGATCACCATTTTGAATGCCGCCTACAAAGTGCTATCCCAGATCATCTTCCGTCGTCTTTCACCTAAAGTAAATGAGTTCGTGGGAAGTTACCAAGCCGGTTTCATCGACGGCCGGTCGACAACGGACCAGATCTTCACCGTATGGCAAATCCTCCAGAAATGCCGTGAATACCAGGTCCCAACGCATCACCTGTTCATCGACTTCAAAGCGGCATACGACAGTATCGACCGCACAGAGCTATGGAAAATTATGGACGAGAACAGCTTTCCCGGGAAGCTGACCAGACTGATAAGAGCAACGATAGACAGTGTGCAGAACAGCGTAAGGATTTCGGGTGAGCTATCCAGTTCATTTGAATCTCGACGGGGACTACGACAAGGTGATGGACTTTCCTGCCTACTATTCAACATCGCCCTGGAAGGTGTTATGCGACGAGCCGGGCTCAACAGCCGGGGTACGATCTTCACGAAATCCAGCCAATTTGTCTGTTTTGCTGATGACATGGATATTATTGCTAGAACATTTGGAACGGTGGCAGAACAGTACACCCGCCTGAAACGTGAAGCAGCAAAGGTCGGACTGGTGGTGAATGCGGCAAAGACAAAGTACATGCTGGTAGGTGGGACTGAGCGAGACTGGACAAGCCTTGGCAGCAATGTTACGATAGACGGGGATACTTTTGAGGTGGTAGAAGAATTCGTCTACCTCGGTTCCTTGCTAACGGCTGACAATAACGTGAACCGTGAAATACGAAGGCGCATCATCAGTGGAAGTCGTGCCTACTATGGGCTCCAGAAGATACTGCGGTCAAAAAAGATTCGACCCCGCACCAAATGTACCATGTACAAGACGTTAATAAGACCGATGGTTCTCTACGGACACGAGACATGGACGATACTCGAGGAGGACCTGCAAGCACTCGGAGTTTTCGAGCGACGCGTGCTAAGGACGATCTTCGGCAGCGTGCAGGAGAACGGTGTGTGGCGGAGAAGGATGAACCACGAGCTCGCTGCACTTTACGGCGAACCCAGCATCCAGAAAGTGGCTAAAGCTGGAAGGATACGGTGGGCAGGGCATGTTGTAAGAATGCCGGACAACAACCCTGCAAAGTTGGTGTTTGCTAACCATCCGATTAGTACAAGAAGGAGTGGAGTGCAGAGAGCACGATGGGCGGACCAGGTGGAACGTGATCTGGCGAGGATGGTGCTCTACTCTCGGCGTTGGAGCAAAGTTACTTTGTAGCCAACAAAGTATCAAAGTAAGTATCAATATCCTTCTAGCAGTTATGGTAGAAAGATTGTAAATTTATTATTATGTTGGTGATGCAAATCGAAACAGCAGAATTTTCATGCGCTCAGTCTGGACAAGCCTGCTTACAGCCATGATCGATATTGTCAGATTTCTTGAAACGTAAATACCGCGCAGTCGTTGAAATTTTTCAAAAAGGTGCTTTGCACAAAAGTTCACGCGGTCTATCGTTTTCGAAAGGAACAGCCGCACCGTAGGCAACGCCGCAATGTGATTTCCCATAAGGATGAAGTAAACAGGGAGTGAAAACCGCGGCTGTACCTTTCGGAAGCGATAGGCCGCGTGCACTTTTGTGCAAATCCCTCAATAACTTTTCGCCAATGATTGTTTCTGCCGTCAATAACATCAAATCATTTTCTCATTGCTTCTGTCGTTCGTCTGCCACATCGAGATCATGCGAACATCAATCATGTTTCCTGAAATTATCCGAAGACTAAATCAATGAATGCAGATACGCTCTTTCTTTTGAATAAATGAAACAGTTGTCACTGCCGGGCAGTGTTCCGAACGATATATAAAGATTAGTTTTGGATTTTCATTCAATGTGAACCGTTCAGTTTTTTCCTAAATCCGAGATGGTCTATTACAAGGATTTACTCCGGCTATGACCACTATACTTACCAGTAAAGTAAATGATTTTTAAGCATTTATATCGAAACGCAGATATACAGGCATTTTTGTAGGTAGAATAATTAGCTATACATTCGTTACGATGTACCGTAAACCGAGGTCAAATTGATCTCTCTTTTTTTTCGTCAGGTTTAACATACTTTTAACATTTTCCTTTCAAATATCGTGCTGTTAATACATTCAACGAAATTTGTAAGAAACTATTTAAAATAGGCTTGTTTTTTCTAACGGAAAAACATCTGATAAATTTCAAACGGAAATCAATTTGACTCTGGTTCACAGTACCGCGGATCGGGGTAACGTTGATCATTATTTCGTTGAATGCTATGAAAGGTTATTGATATCTGAAATTGCTGCCAACAATATAAGAAAATCGATTTTTGTCATGCATCAACTAAACTCAATTTTTATGATTTTCAGTTTGTTAGGAGTTGAATGTCATACGTTCACCCGTACTTTTCACAAGGAATGCCAAGCCGATCAGGATTACTCCGCTTCACGGTACCGTCAGCTTGCGATGTTTTGTTTTCAACGCCTTCCCAGCTGGTCAGCAAATTAGGGTGTGAACGAAGAGACTTTGCTATTGCTGTACGAATGTTTGTCGGTAGGTAGACAATCTGGTCTGAAGCATTACGGCTTTCTTTCACACCTGTGCCAATTAGGCAGTGCGGCGTCCCTATTTCCGAACTATTAGGTAAAATGTGGTAAATGAACGTTTTTGATACCTGTTAAGGACTACCTCGCTCATACTTGACAACGTAGCGAAATTTGAACGACAGTTAGAAAGCAAACTCAGTCTTGATTGGAAACATTTCAAGTATGGATCGAAACTACAAATTTCGCGTGCTGTATTCCGTACTAGTTTTAGTGAATGTGATTAAATGTGAACAAATTTCTCTGGAGCAGAAGTATAATGATGGTGAGCTGATCGCAATTGGATCATGCATGGTGAACTGTGGCCCCCGTCAGACAAGAAAGTGTTTTGATAATTGCTCAAATCAAGCTGAGAATTCGAAACCGTACACGAGGACCATTAGCTACAGCTTCGCAGTCGAACTAGTGTGCCGTGAGAGTGATAAACTTGTTCTTAGTGTAGAAGGCGAAGATCAAGTCGCGAAATTGAACATTATCAACATCTATGGAGTCCGACAAGAGTTTACCCTTATCAATGACGTATCCGTCATTGAAATTACAAATCTGCGCCCTGGACATGCTTATCATGTGCAAGCAATCGTGTTTACTTCTGCCAGTGATTACCTGTTTACAAATACCCACACCGTATTGGAGACCATGCCGAAGAACTACATCCCCGGTGCAATAAACGACATAGGAATAGTCAGTTACCAGCCTAACCCGCAGGATGAATCATTCTTGAACGCCTTCGTCGGATGGAAGCCCACTTCCGATATGGCTTGCCAGTACGAGATCCTTCATTACTCGTCACATTCAACGGACTTCCATCCCACACCTTTACAAATACATCAGTTCGGAGGTCCCCATCAAGCCACGCTGGAATCTTTGGAGTTTGACACGGAATTCGAAGTAGCCATTCGAGCAAAGAATCCACCTCTCGAGAGCGGTCTTCGTTGGACATCGTTCCATACCCCTAGTTGCTTCGATGTGCACAACTACAGTCAAATATGTGCACCGGAAGCCATAACGAACCTCTCCGTCAAGGCGGAGCCACTGGCCAACAAACACTACCAGCTCAACATCTCATGGGATGAACCTATCCTCACCCCTAGCAGCTACGAAATCCACATTTACGACCTCAACCCGGACATGACCGAAGATCTGGCACATTCCGTTTCCCTGAACGCCACCGGAGATGTCACTTCCGTCTTTGTGGACGCCGTACCCGTCCAAGGAACGCAGTTCGAAGTATTCGTCATAGCACACGCCAACAATCGGACCACTTCTTCCAACCTGATATCCTCGATACAGATCCAACGGCTCACCCGGGATCACTGGATCGACGCGCTGGTGGTCATCATCATCATCGCTCTGCTGGTCATCGGGAAGTTTCTGATTCCTTTTTTATGCAAGCGTTTCGCGCGAATCAAGCGATACGACAAACCCCGCGGCTGGAAAGGCTTGGAACTGAGCAGTGACATCGAGGTCCGCATGCAAAACCTGGAAGGCGCGGAGGAGTCTCAGACGCTTCCCGGAGAGCTGATTGCACCGATCAACGACGGAATGGAGGTACGCTTGGAACAGATTCAGTTGCTGGACGTTCTGGGTGAGGGTGCTTTCGGCTTGGTTCGGAAAGGGCTGCTGACGACAAAGGATGGCGAAAGTTTGGACGTTGCTGTGAAGATGCTGAAGGAGTGTCCCAGTTTGGTGGACATCAAGGCGTTTCGTCGGGAGATTGAAGTGATGAAGTCGGTTGGCAGTCATCCGAATGTAGTGTGCATCGTTGGACAGTACACGGGAAATGTAACCAGGATGATGCTGTTGACAGAGTACTGTAGCGGTGGCAACCTGCTGAACTACCTCCGCGACATTTGGAACAAGATTCTGAAGACTCGTTCACCCACGTGTTCACTGTTCGAAGCATGTGAAACGATCAAGGTGGATAGAACAAGACATAGTTCTGGTTACGAGTCTCCAAGAGACTGCTGTGAATTCGATACGGAGCTTCCGGTTATGGTGGAAAACAAGCTTTATCAGCACCAGCAGAAGATTTCCATTCAGTTTGACAACCAGTGCTACTTTGGAGAGGAAGAAAACAAACTGAACTTACCTATCACAAGCAACCAGTTGATGGAATTCGCACGGCAAATAGCCCACGGAATGGAGTTCCTGTCGCGGAATAGAGTTGTCCATCGAGACTTGGCAGCCCGGAACATCCTGGTGATGGATGGGACAACTGTCAAGATATCCGACTTCGGACTTAGTCGGGACATCTACCAGGAGAATATGTACAGGAAAACGACCAACGGGAAGCTGCCGATCAAGTGGTTAGCTTTGGAGTCGCTGACCCATCAGATGTACACCTCGCAGAGTGACGTATGGTCGTTTGGGATCGTGCTGTACGAGATCTGCACCTTGGGCGGCAATCCTTATCCGATGCTGGAGACGGGTAATCTACTACTGGAGCTGAAGGGAGGCTATCGGATGGAGAGGCCGGCCAGTTGCTGTGATGAATTGTACGAGCTAATGACGAGCTGCTGGAATACACTGCCCAGCGAAAGACCCACGTTTTCGACGGTGAGCAATCGGCTGGAAAAAATGATCGAACAGAGTAAGGCTGAAGGCAGAAGCCTAATTGATTTGAGTGGCATTATGGATTGATTCAATGGGATGAGAGCGATAATTGTAAACTTTAAATCTAATAAACATTGGGTCTTCTTTAAAAAAAAATGAACTTAATATCAATGAGAAATCCCTATTCCAAGCTTCAATAAATATTTCAGCATTCTAGAATGTTGCCCTACATGCAATGTAATTTTATATAAGCATTCTAAATAAAATAAAAGATCCAGGGCTATCTGAAATCAAGGCTTTATATTTTTGCCTTACTTTATTTTAAGTTTTCACTCCCCTTTGCTAATGCGAGCCGAGAAAGTATCTATCAGCAATCTGCGTATTCCAACCAAATTGTAGAAAATATCTAACGCCATCTAACCTGGCGAAGGATTTTCAAAGACTTAGGGAGGAAATAAACACAAGAAACTACGAAATACAATAGTTTGTATAAAGCGATTAAAAAATACGTGCCGTGGATCTGTAGTGAACTGTCTGTCACACACCAAAAAGCAAGGTGTGTACGTACTGTAGGTGCACCAATCAGATTAGGCACACGCACAAAGTATATAAATGTAGAAGAGGTGAGCATTGTACCTATCCAAAATCCCCCTCATTGTTAATTCTCTTCATTTGAACGGACCTCGTGGACGTGGACTCCAAGCAGCTCGTAGAGCTCCCGGTGCTTCACGGCATCCAATGTTTTGGTTAGAACAGTGATTCCCAAAGTGGGCGAAATCGCCCCCTGGGGGGCGAAAACAATACCAAAGGGGACGAAAATTTTCAAATTAGAATTTGGGGGGCGAAAAATTCACCAAGGGGGCGATTTCCCAAAAAACATTTTATTTAGAGTGGTTTTGGGTATTTTTTTTACAGTTTTGACCATTTCGTGAAAAGGAGTTTCCGTCATTGAAATTGTTTGAAATTTGGTCGAATAATTCAGCTCAATTGGGAATGTTTTGATGTCAACAGGCTTAATATATCACCCCATGACGAATAGAACACAGTTACCAAAAAATAGAATAAGTTCCCTTTCAATGGGTTTTTTATTATTTTCAGAAAGAATAATTTTAAAAACCAAATCTCAACTCAAGTGCAACTATTCCGGAGAATTTAATCATGTGCTTTTTTTTCGAGTTATCAGAAGTCATTCATTAAGAGTAAAAGCTCTTCAGTTCTCTTCTAAAATAACAACTTTCGATTTATTTATGGAAACACAGCAATATATTCTTTAATTGTGAATAATTTGAAAAGGCCATGGTTGAATATTGCGAACTGTCAAATAACAACTGATTTAAAATAATAAATCTAATTAATGCACGTAATACTCGAATACAAGTATTAAATTTCAATATTTATGTAGTAAGAAAACATCTTACACTTTTTTGTTATCTGGTATTTTAAATATTGAATAATTATAATTATACAAGTTATACTTGTTGATGATCGCAAGTTTGCAATATGGTTTGCTAGATTCTTCATGTTTCAAGAAATACGATACTTGTTTTCCTTGATTTTTCTCAGGTTTGAATCCAAAACGCATTTTTTTTTTCTTAAAGCTGCCATATATTTCAAGATATAGGAAAGCTCTGGAAGAATTTTGATCTTACAAAAGCTACAGGAAGCTTGTTCTGAGATTTTCTATAACAATTTTATCATTTTATTTCAGATTCCTTATGTCTTTCCTCTTTCTTCAATTTTACAAATATCTCGTTATTTGAAGTTGATATCCAAGATGACATTTTTCGCTTACATATTTAGTAAAATTGCTGAAATTTGCCTCTTTACTTGAAAGGTTTTTTGTTTTATTATTTTGCATATTTATTCCGTAATTATCTAATGTCCGATGAAATTTCAATCTTCGTCGAACTTTTGAAGTTTCTGTGAGGAAAACTAGGATGACTTACAAAGCTGAATCCTAAAACCCTACTTTGAATCTTCCTTCTTCGATATTTGAAAATAATTATATTTTGAAGTTATATCAAGGGGTTGGTCATTCGGCACATTGTGCCCGGCACACATGCCGGCACATCTCGGCACACATGCCGGCACAATCCGGCACACATGGGCACAACATAGAAATCCAACTTTGCGGTATGGAATCAAACTGTCATTATACTTACGATTGCAAAAAATCCCTTCATACAGATTCTAGACAAGTGTTCTGGGTGGAATTTTGTCGGTAAACACCGACTAGACCAATAACATTCGCCAAAAATAGACAGGATTATAATTAGCGCAAAAACATTCTAAGAAAATATTCCACTGGGCACATTCGGCACACCTCCGGCACGTTCGGCACACTTCGGCACACACTGAAAAATAACCGGCACAGTTTAGGCACATATTGGCACACGCTCAAAAATCACGGCACAAATGAAGTGTGCTGAATGACCAACCCCTTGAGTTATATATTATTTTCTTAAAATTTTCTAAAAATATGATTCTTCTTATTTACAATTTTAAATTGTTAATTTAAACTGGAAGTTAAATGAAAAAGTAATAAAATGTGTTGGTGCATCTGAACATTTTCAAAAAAAAAAAGTGAAAATAAGAAGGTTTTGTTCCAGACAAAATTAAAAAATTTCGAATTTTATTTCAAACTTAGGGGGGGCGAAAATATTTTTCAACAGCTTCAAGGGGGCGATTGCTCCGACAAGTTTGGGAACCATTGGGTTAGAACGTCAGCTTGCATCTGGTCTGTCGTACATTGCAGACTTATTTCTCCACGATCACACAACTCTTTAATAAAACGTTCCTTCTGCTTAAACGTGCCAAATGCCAAGCATCCCTTGTTGTCCTCCATGTCGAAGTCAGTGGTTTCGATGACTCTCCCATCGAAGAAGCTGTCTGAAGCAGAGCGCCTCCTGGCACGCTAAGCGCCACTCAACTTTATTAACGGTAGGCTAACGCACGCTTGCTGTTGTTCTCCGCCGAGTTGTCGCTGGCAGCGCCTTGTAGACTTTAAGTAGCGGAGTACGCGCTTTGCCGCTGCCCTGTCACAGTTACGATGAAAACTAAATCTTCTTTCCAGAAGTGATCACTTGCTGCTATGTCTACCAGGCCACAGATCCAACCAAGCTACGGTAGCTAGTTGGATCTTTGAATGGTTCACATGTGTCTATCGTTTTCATATACCTACTCAGGATCTACCGGCGACTTGGCCTGTTTGCACTGCTCGTGCCGCACCTCTCCCAATCGGTTTTGCACGCCCGCCATCGCTGACGTACAAGCACGGGTCCGCTACTGTTGCCTTGAACCCATCCTTCACCACCAGTGCTTCGTCTAATCGCCGATTCCAGCAGAATGCTGACTGCCGCATCTTGTATATATTCCGTTCCGTTGTATGCGGTATACCAAAATTTTCTTTCCCAGAAATGACTAAGCCCGGTGGCTGCTGAATTAAGACCTCCTCTTTCAACAAACCGTATAAGTATATCGTCTTTGTGTCCAGGTGACGAACGTGCATATTCTGCTTGGCCGCCAGCGATTAGAAGGTCCGGAACGTTGCTTAACATGTCATTGGTGTAAACACTACGTCTACATCGATTTCCGAGTGCTGGGCATAGCCTTGGACTATCAGCTTCACCTTATATCAACTGCCATGTCTTGTGACGCCGGTCGGTGGAATTCCACCATATTCTATCCTTCAACGCTTCTTTGTAGTTTATCGGTCCTTCGGCAGCGCTTGCGGCGAAATCTATGGCTCCAAGGGTTGACCTTCCGGAACGGCAAACACCAGAACTGCAACCCGCTCCAGGTTCAGCATGTTCCTTCGCTTCGGCTTCATAATAATCTTTGGGCGTGTCATCAAGCACTCCTTTCTTTTCTTTCTCGGAGAGGATTCTGAACGATTCTTGACGGCAACCGGTTCTGTATATAGCAGGCTCAGGACACAGTAGTGTTCCCAAAAATCATGCAGATGAAGCCGTTGAATTTCTTACACTTTATCAACACACGGTCTACACCACGCCACAGTCCGGAGCTTTTTGGAAAGAGCACGTTTGATCTCCTTTACTAGGTCCAGCTAATCGCCAGCGATGAGCAAATCGTTTTTGTGGATAATGATGTATTGTATACACCCTTGACCGCCGATGTTGGTTTTTTTTTACAGACAGTAGTCATGCCGGAAACTGGTAAAGACGAAATCCAGAAGAAGGTCGTTCAGCTTGTTGTTCCAATAGCGAGAGCTTTTCTTCAGTCCTTAGGTCGATCGGTTCAGCATGCAGACGAAGTTGGGAAGTACCCTAACTCCGTCTGGTATGACCGACCATGTACACGTCTGCTTCCAGCTAGCCCTACACAAATGTGGCGAACGTGCATCCCACGGTTGCGTTGGTTGCTACCGTAAGAACTTTTTTTTTTGTTTTTATTTTTGTGTATTTTAACTAGTTGCTAATTCTACACTCAACCGCAAGAACTGTTCGTACAGTGACCCACTTGGCAACGGGGCAATATGTAGTCGACTCCGGACTTTTGTTGAAATCCTTCGCTATCAAGCGTACCTTGCAACGGACCGGTTCAGCATGCTCGTCCGGTTGGATTCGGAATTTTCACTTGAGCAGAACCCCAGCAGCAGGACATCTCACCAATTGACAAGCATGGTTGTCCGGTTGCGACTGCAGTTTTTCACCAATCTCTTGTTGCCAAAGGGTTTCAGCGACTCGTCCTGGAATCTCATTGTACGGCTCAGGGACATTTAAAATCGACCTGGGATGGAGCATCTGCAGAATGGGAGCATCTGCAGAAGTGAACATTATTCAAACCAGAAATTCTAATAACTAACGGGGGAGTCTGCGCTCTCCTTTGCTGCGTCTCGGGGTTTCCATTTCGAGGTTTGAAGTGCGGTCTGTTTTCAAAGGGAACGCGCTGGTTTAGTCTGTCGAAGTCCTCCATTTCCACTTCCGAAACCACTAACTACAGTAACAGGATCCACTTCTGCGGAAACACTCAACTTTCTGAACCGCTAACTTTTCTACCAAGAAACACCACTACGATCCTTACTCTGGAGCATCAAAGTCCAAACTGAAGAGCTTTTCGTTTTACTCTAGCTGACTACCACCTCCACTCTTCGAAGCTGCCAAAAACTCATGTCATTAGAACAAGAATGACACTGTACCAAAACCTCACAATCTAGAACAGTATGCTCTTGCACTGAAACAAATGAGACAATGTAATGTTTATATGCTTTCAGTTCATTCTGGTACATTGTTCAGCTGGACTTTTCACGTCTTCAATCACATATTCTCCATCGTTATGTTAAGTCACCAGCGGCTCATCGGGTTGAACTGTTTGTTCAAAGGATTACTCGCTCGTCTTCCTTATCTTGATTGTCAAACTGGTACGGAGTAGCCAAAGGAGTTTTATCGCAGGTCTCGGTGGGAAACGAGAAACTGCACTCATGTTTGGCTAAGAATCACTGCTTCTAACAGACGGTAGGAGTCCAGCGAGTTCAGTTTACTACTCCGTGCCGTCGATACCCAAGCAAATGCTTTACAGCCGCACATACATAGTTTTCCCATGTCCAGTTTGTGACCAGTCCACATTTCCAAAGGAGTCTTCCAGCCAGATATTATGGTGGTTGGACTTCTCTGTTCGTCAAGTATACAGCCGCTAGAACCGCAAGCACATTTTCGACGATTGTCGGATTGAACCGTTCGGACACTTCATTCTGCTGAGGTAAATACGCTTGCGACTTGAATCCCCTTGGAAGTGTACCAATCTCGATGGTCATTGGAGCAATACTCTACTCATCTTCAGAAATGTCATCTATAGGATTCCACTAAGCATTCCTTCTGTGATTTTTTGGGAAGCTTTATCTGAGATTCTCCTCTGGGATTTTTCCGGATTTTCTTCTGAGACTTCTACTTGAACTTTGAGGGATTTCTTCCGGGATTTCTCCCAGAGTTTCAGAAATCCTTCAAGAATTGTTTCCGAGACTCCTTCTGGAATTCCTCCTGAGTTTCTCCTAATAGTATAGTTCCGTCCGGGGGAACGAGAAAATGGACTGTAACACTTTTACGGAGGACAATTCGAAGCTAGAGGGTAAGGATCCATCGCTGGACGCGTCGTTTTGTGACCGATATACTTTACGACCTTCCCGGAGGACACTTCCTTTCAGCTCCTGGAGGAAATACACCTGCGGGAATCCTAGTAGGAAATTCTTAAGGAATCCCAGAAAGAACTTCTTAATAAATTCCGGAAGGAACCCCGGTAGGACATCCTGAAGTAATCCCAGTTAAAACCAGTTTTGGAATCTCAGAAGAAATACTTGAAAGAGTCCTTGCGGTAACTTCTGAAAGATACCTAAATACTCATTAGAAACTTCTTGGGAAATTTCAGGAAAAAAAAAAGTTGAAGGAGCCCTGGAAAAAGTCTGTAAAAAAGCACGGAAGGAAGTCGTGTAGTGGTGTCAACAGATTTAGCATTAGTATTAGCATTAGCATTAAGCAAGTCACACAAATTCGTATGTGGTACAGTCCTGGACCGCTGTTATGAGGGTTGCCTCCTTCCCGTCCGTTACAAAGCACAAAGTTGTGGGACTAATCTCTGGCTCTTGGACAAGATTCACGCAATCCTCCAACGATCGAGTGCTGCCCTGGCCACGTCCTTGCGACAGCTGAGGGATGGGAAAGGAAGATTAGTTGGACACCTAAGAAAGTACATAGAGATCTCTACATTCTTTCTGTTCTGGAGGGGTGTCACGAGCTAGTCATATATTGGCACACTTTTTCGCGCACGCGAACCTTACATTTGGAACTCAATCAAACCACACATGGACAGCTAACGACATTTTTCTAAGTCCGAACAGAAAACAAAAAAGCCATGAAGTCTTAGACAAGGACTTTGAAGAATTTCATTTAGCAACAGTGGTATGCAGTACCTTATTCACCCTGCAAACGCTCAGCACGGCATACAATATCACAAGGCAGGCTAGTTACTTATATAAACGTCAACTTTGGATGTAAACATGTGATGTCGTTCTCAGCGTCCTTTGGATTCAATTCAAAATGTGGAGTACACGTGCGTGGGAAAGTGATCTGATTTATGACTTGATGGTGGCCCGGTGGTACCCCTCCAGCTGGTCGTTCTGGGATTCAACGAGAATTCCTTCGCGGTTTCACTACAAATTTGTTCCAGGTCTCCTCCGGGTGTTTCTTCTGGGACTCTCAGGGAGTTCTTGATGAGATTATTACTGGGGTTTGTTTAGGATTCCTGCAGAATTCTCTGAGGTTCTTCCATTGGTTCGCTCTGAATTTCCTAAAGCACCTATGATTCTTTCAAGAGCCCTTGCCAGAAAACCATCAGGGATTTTTCCTGATATTCTTTCTGAGTTTTCTTAAGGAAACCCCTTTGAGATTACTTGGGGAGTTCCTAGATTCCTTCCGATTTTGTTTTATTAAAATGTATACAGAGATTCTCCAGGAAGTCTTTTACGATTACTCCAGCATTTTTTTTCCAAGATTTCTCCAGGAACTTTTTCCGTGGGCTTTCCACAAATTTATTCTAAGATCCCTCTAGAATTTCACAGGGAGCTCCATCTTAGATTATTTTCAGTATTCCTCCAAAGGTTCCATCTGGAATCTAAAATTGTTCCATCTGAGATCTCCAATAACTTATTCCAGGATTCTGTCGCAGATTCTCTCAGAGACTTCAAGGGATTTATTTTTCCTCCAGGAATTCCATCTGAGCATATATAGCTAACATTGAGAATCCTTTGGAATGTTTGCAGAAGTTTTTTTTACTTCCAAAGGATATTCTTAGAACCAGGAACTCCTACCGAGATCCCTCCAAGAACCCCTTCCGCAATTGTTCCAAGAACTACTTCCAAGATTTTTTTCAGGAACTTTTTCCAGGAATCCTCCGGGAACTCATTCAGGGATTCCTCTGGGAAATTCAGCTGGGATTCCGTCAGGAATTCCGTCGGGAACTCCTTCGTGGATTCTTCCGGGAGCTTCTTCCGGGATTGCTCTGGGAATTTCTCCAACCAGTTCCTTCTGGTTATCCTTCATATATTGCTTCATTTGTGATTCCATTTTTCCAGGAATACAATTTGGAAGCAGAAACTTCTGAAGAAATTCCTAAATAAGCTATTAGGAGAATCTCCGATGGAGTTCCTGGATAATTCCCGGAGTTCCTTGAGAAATCCCGGAAGAAATCACTTGAAGTCTCAGAAGGAATCCTGGAAAGAGTTTTTGGAGGAACCTCAGGTGGAATCTTTTAGGAATCTCAACCGAAACTTCTAAAAGAATCCCAAAGTGAAGAGGACTTCCGAAGGAATCCTAAATAAATCCCCGGAAGAATCTGAGCAAGAACTCCTTGGGAGTCCCAGAAGAATCACCAGGAACAAATTTGTGGAAAAACAGCGAAGAAATTCTTGGAGGAATCCCAGAAGGACCTGCCTTAGGGGTACCATCAAGTCATAAATCTGGCTTTTCCACGAACTAGTCCCCACATTTTGAAAAGCTGACGAACTTTTTGTAAGAATCGTAAACAACAAGGCCACGAAACGTCAAAGACTTAGAAAATGTTTGACAATTCATAGGTTATGTGACAGATAACACATAAATATATTTTCTATCCTCTCGGCTAACGTCTTTTTGCTCATGTTACATGTTACATCTACCAAATGACCTGAACATTTTGGAGGTTATATGTTTCATGGTGTAATGAATAATGGGATATGATACACTTACCGAAATCAACACATGTAGGGCACCACTCGACCAGAAGGCTTTAGAAAAACTCTTCCAGATTGTAAACTTCCGTGATAGAAACTATTTTAGGGAACCAATTTTGTGCCGGTAGATTCCTGATGCCCATAGAATTCCACTCCGCCTATACTGCCCCCACTCACATAACAGTCCCATAAGAATAGGAAACTCAGCAAAGATGGGACTGTTATGCGAATGGGGGCAGTATAGTCGAGCTAAAGATTCACCAACAGCGCAGGACGTACCCGAGCACCGGAAGCATTTTTATTGAACGGAGCCATTTGTACTCCAACAACATCTCTCAGGAACTCGGTCGTCGGTGGCGCTACCATCGACAATTACTCGCTGAGGGCAGCTAGCCAGCACTTCATCATCATACTGAATTGTATCCACGCTGAGCTGTCAGCTACTGAAGATGAAGCTGAAAGTAAAATAGGAAACGAAAATATTTATTTTGATTTATCACTTTACTTTCCTCTCTCCTCCGGTAAATTCCAAGCCCCGGACTCGGAAAAGGGCCTGTTTCACGCTTGTTGGTATCTCGCGTGAAAAAAAAGACCGATCGTCATACCACGCCGGAACGGAGAAGCAGTGTTTATGTTTTTGTTTTGTTCACCACTCTATGTGGTTTTGTGCGGAGGCGGCGCGGCAGTGCTTGTGTTCAATAAAGTAATGTAAACAAAACTGCGTGCGCTCTTTCGAAGTGAAGTTTTTTTTCTCTGTTCATGTCTCGTAAGTAAACGAACCGACCGATTGGAGTTTTCCGTTTACTTTTTGTTCTTTTCAGTTTGCAGCATCCAGCCAGCTTCCATCTACCATCGGCCAACGCATGCACCACAAGTGTAGGAGCTTACGACTTGTTCGACTTGTTTGGATAATGTTTGGTTCCGGAATTTGACGTCGCTCGTTAGATGAATAGAGGGGCCTCTGTTGCTGTTGACGTGTGTCACTCAATGAAAACAATTAACCCGGAGATTGTTGTCTTTGGGGGTAAAGGCTGCTGGAGAGTGTTTTGTTTGAAATCAATAAAAATTGACAGAAATTGGAAGTGTAAACAAATAACGTGGGTGAGTAGAAGTGTTTTTTCTATGATGGTCACGCAGCCGATTGAAATCAAAATCTGCTAAGTGTTTGCAGGAAAAATAGGAAAAAGCATCAGTTTGTACACTTTGAATATTGTAAGTTGGTTCGGTAGATTCATCTAAGCTTGCTTCTAAGCTGAATATAAATTACTTTCAATTTGTTTAAAAGTCCTTTGGTTTTCTTAATTTTTCAGTATTACAGCTAGGTTTTCTAGTAGTCTCAGTTGGACCTGTGAGCCGTTCTAATAATTTAAAGTCTGGTCATTGGAACTTTGGTCTGTCCATGTTTGTTTTGATTATATTGCTTTAAACAAATTCTGCATAAGACTCTGTTGTTTCGGTAACTGGGATCCGTGTCTGGTTTCTTCGCCGTTAAACCAGCATGCCGACCGGAATAGTATCAATCACGAAAACTGTATTTCAACTTGGTACAAATCACGAGATGCACACAGGACTAATACATCAGAACACTATTTCTTCGGAACAAGTAAGTACGCACCGGATTAGGTACAAAACTACTTTATTGGAGTACGAAAGCTCGATAATCAATTTACTTTATTTGGACACACGATTAATACAGTCTTTCGCGGCCGACGGACTTATGTGAACTAACGTAGCAAAGCAAAACAGATCAACTCCAAATTTTCTCAGCTATGCCCTATACATGTATTGCTATAGCTACTCTTGTAGTGAGAGGGTTCGGCTAATTGATCGAGTCAATTACACCGCAAAATACGCAGAACAAATTAAAGCTACAACAGACTCTTATTAAGAACTACTTTGAAGAAAAGAAGAAATGGAATTTCACAGTATGAATCGCTTTGAGATTTTTTTTTCAGATATTTTTAGGAGTTCTATCAAGGATTTCTCCAGAAAATCCTTCGATTATCTCTCCAGGAGTTCAGGGATCTCCCTAATAGATCCAGGAGGATTCAGTAATGCCTTCAGATGTTCATCAGAAATTCCTTCAGAAGTTACCCAATTTATTTCAACAGGTATCTTTCCAGAAGTCCCTTCAGAGATTTTTTGAGGAGGATTCTTAAATGCCTCATGGAGATTCACCGAGAATTCCGTAAGAAGTTTCTTCAGGAATTCCTGCAACAGATCTTTAAGAATTAGTCTAGGAGTTCCTGCAGGGATTCTCTCTGAAGTTCTTACAGAAATTAGTCCAGGAGATTCAGCGATTCTTGCAGATGTTCAGAGATTCCTCCTGAATTTCTTCAGGGATTCCTACAGAAGTTCCTAAAGATATAAGGGGAGATCCTATATAAGAGTTCCTTCTAAGATTCCTTAGGGGATTCCTCGAGAGGTTCCTTTAGGAATTCTTGCAGAAGATCTTCCAGGGATCTCTCCTGGGGTTCTTCACATTGAAGATTGAGATTGAGATTCTTCCAAAAGGGCGCATTTTTCCAAGAGGATGCCTCCAGGAGTTACATCAGAGATTTCTCCAGAAGCTCATTCAGGAATTATAAATCGGGTTATTATTATTGTCTTTATTAATGAGGTTTTAAACCCTTGGTTGGTTCGCCTCAAGAAAATAAAATATGAATCAGGTATATATCTTCAGCATATTCTTGAGGGATCTTTCATGGAGTTTCTACAAGTTTTTCTCCAGGATTTCCTTCTGGAATTCCTCCAGGAATTCTTTGGGAGATACCTCCTGCAAATTCTTCTCCCTACCTGGAAAAATTCTCTTCGGGAAATTCCGCTGAAATTCATTCGAGGATTCTGCCTGGAAATCCTTCGGAGATTCCTGCTGAAATTCCTGCAGGAATTTTTCTAATTTCTTCGGGGATTCCTCCTGAAATTCCTTCAGGAGATGCCCTGGACTTCCTTCTAAGATTCCTTCTGGAATTCCTTCGGGAATTCTTCATGGAATTTGTTCGGAGATTCTTCCCAGAATTCTTTCGGGAATATCTCTTCCTAGATAATCTTTCGGGGTTTTCTCCAAGACTACGGATGTTCTCCTGCAAGCCCGTGCACAGGGAGGGAGGGGTGGGTACTTCGAGGATTCTTCATGGAATTCCTCCTGGTCTTTATTTAGGGATTCGTCCCGGTCTTTCTTCGGGATACCTGAAATTATTTCGAGGATTCCTTCTGGAATTCTGTGATTCCTCCTTGAATTCTTTCAGGGATTCCTTTTGAAGTTCCTTCAGGGATTTCTCCTATAGTTCCTTCGTGGACTTGTCCTGAAATTCTTTTGGGGATTGCTTTTGGATTTCCTTCGAGGATTCCCCCTGTAATTGCTTCGGAGATTCCTCCTGGACTTCTTTCTGAGTTTCCTCTTGGAATTCCTTTGGTGATTGCTCTTCGAATTTCTTCGGAGATTCCTCCTGGAACTCCTATGGGGATCTCTCATGGAATTCCTCTGGGAATTCTTCGTGGAATTCCTCGAGAGGCTCTTCCAAGAATTCTTTCGGCAATTTCTTCTTGAATTCTTTCGGGGATTTCTCTTGGAATTGCTTCGATGATTCCTCCGGATATTCCTTTGGAATTCGTGCTTGAGTTCTTTCGGGTTTTCTTCTTGGAATTCCTGCGGGGATTCCTTCTAGAATCATTTCAGGAGTTTCTCATGGCATTTGTACGATGGGAGAAATCATTAAGTTCCTTCGAGGATTCCTCCTGGATATTTTTCGATGGGTCCCTCTAGAAATCCTGTGGGGATTCCTTCTTGGTTTTCTTTGAAAATGCTTTCTGGAATTCCTATGGGGATTCCCGCTGGACTTCCTTCATGGATTCTTCCTGAAATTCGTTCAGGGATTCCTCTTGATATTTCTTCGTGAATTCCTCCTTGAATTTCTTATATAATTCCTTATTGAATTCATCCAGGATTCCTCCTGGAATTTCTTCGGTGACTTCTTCTAGGATTCCTTCGGAAATTGCTCGTGGAATTCGGGCATTCTTCTAGAGTTCCTTCGGGGATTTATTCTTGAGTTTCTTCGGGGATTCTTTTTGGACTTTCCATGGGGATTCCTCTTAAAATTCCTTTGGGGTTTCCTCTTGAAAAACTTTTAAGGATTCCGCTTGGAATTTCTTCGGAGATTCCTCCCGGAATTTTTTTCGGTGTTTCCCCCTGGGATTTCTCTTGTTATATCTTCAGAGATTTCTCCTAGACTGTCTTAGAAGATTCCTCTTGGAATTCCTTCAGTAATTCCTCCTAGAATTCCTTCTGAGATTCTTTCTGAACTTCCTTCGAGGATCACTCCTAAATTTTCTTTGGGGTTTCCTCCTGACATTCCATCGGAGATTCCTTCTGGAATTCCTTCGGGATTTTCTCATGGAATTCCTTTGGTGATTCCTTCGGGATACCTCACAGAATTCCTCCGGGGGTTCCTTCTTGAAATCCCTCCGGGGGTTCCTCCAAGAATTCCTTCGACGTTTCCTCCTGGAATTCCTTCAGTGATTCTTCCAAGAATTCTTCCGAGAATTTGTCCTGGGATTCTATTCTCTTGGAATTCCTTCAGAAACTCCTCCTGGATTTCATCCCAAGATTCCTTCTAGAGTTCCCTTTGGAATTTCTTCTGGGGGTTCTTTCTTCGAAGTTTCTCCTGAAATTCCTTAGGGAATTTCTTCTGATATTCCGTCAGGGATTCCTCTAGAACTCCTTCGGGATTCTCTCTTGGAATTCCTTTGGTGATTGCTCTTCGTAGTCCTTCGGGGATCCATCAAATTCCTCCGGGGATTGCTTCCTTCGGGGATCCTTCCTAGAAGTCTAGGGAATTCTCTTGGGATTCCTGCTTGAATTCATTTGAAGAATCCTGCTGGAATTCCTTCGAGCAATTCTTCCTGGATTTCCTTCTGAAATTCATCGAAAATTCCAACAAAAGATTTCTTCAGAAGTATCTTCAGAGAAATCTCTAAGAGAGATTCTTGAACTACCAGTGATTTCTGTAGAAGTTTCTGACGATGGTGCAATACTGATATCTCCGAGGCGAATATGTCTTTCTTAAATTTTTAAAGCCTTTTTTTTGCTAAATGCTATTTACCAACCCTTTACTGAAAGTGTAACCAGTTTCAACAGAAGCATCCCGTTGAGCGTTCAACCCCAGCACTGATATCACATTTTCCAGAAGATATTTGAATACAGCCACCAAACAGCTCACCAGAGTAAAACGCCTCGCTTTTCGGAGGCATATAATTTAATTTCGCAAATTTACACATCGTTAATCTAATATTTGTAAGCTTGGTAGCGGCAGCAGCAGCAGCACCAGCTGATACCGCTACTCGGCTCATATCCTACAGCTTACCTATCTACTCGTCGCGCTTTTTCCACTGGCACTGGTTAGGTGTCGGTCGGTCTTTTCGCGCAACTTTTCCGGAAAGCAACGCGACTCTGCGAGGCCTCCATCACGTCATGAATACATTATGAATCGTGGGATAATGGAAGCCACACGGAAGCGTCAGCAGCGGCTGGAGCAGCAGCGTCAGCGTGGAAAATTTCCTGGGCCACTTCTACGGGATGATATGCCGTATTATGGGTTTGCAGAAGCAGAAAAACACACACACCTCCTTTCACGCGAGGAAGGTGTTGAGATGAGTTTCCGAAACAAGGGTTATACTGCAGGCTTTTGAAAAATTTCACTGTAAGGCCGCCGAATACAAGTACATATACGCACACAGGTACGGAGCTGATTCCGTGCGGAAGAGGTGAAATTGAAAGTCATTCTATACACGTTTTGAAACTTGAGTGTTCAGTTCAGAACTAACGTTTGAAGTGTTTTCGTTTCGCGGTATATAGGTAATTTAGGAGTTAAATAGATGCATACGCATTTTTTGAAGACTTTGGTTCGGGTCTTCATCTGCTAGCCTAGTGGATAAGACGTTAGATCACCAATTCTAAAACGGTGGGCCATGAAAGATTATAAACGAATACTGATTGCCGGATAAACTGTCACGATTGATCAAGGCGACAATGGAACGAGTGATGTGTGTAGTTCGAGTACCAGGGACACTCTCGAGTCCCTTAAAATATCGCAGAGGATTACGGCAAGGAGAGCGGGGATAAACGTGAGTGGAACGATATCGAGGCGGTTGAAGAATTTGTGTACTTGGTCTCACTGGAGACCGCTGACAACGACAATATCAAAGAATTCAGAGACGCATTGTGAAAGGAACTCGAGCTTACTTTGAACTCCACAGAGCTGTACGATCGAACAAAGTTCGCCTTCACACGAAGTTAACTAGCATCTTTTTCCAACACAGCCTCCCTTATCGTTACACCTGGAGATCACTACAGCAGACGGAATCTCAAATCGACCATGTTCTGATTGACAGGCGGCACTTCTACGACATTATCGACGTCAGGATCTATCGTGGCGCCAACATCAGCTCCAACCACTATCTGGTGGTGATGGTCAAACTGCTCCCAAAATTCTCCGTCATCAACAATGGACGGTACCGGCGACCGCCACGGTACAACCTAGAGCGACTAAAACAACAGGATCTCGCCTCAGCATACGTACAGAATTTCGAGGCTACGTTGCCAGATGAGGGCGAGCTCGATGAGGCCCCTCTAGAGGACTGCTGGAGTACAGTGAAAGCAGTCATCAACGATGCAGCCGAGAGCACTATCAGGTACGTGGAACGGAATCGATAGAACGAATGGTTCGACGAAGAGTGTAGAACGGCTTTGGAGGAGAAGAACGTAGCGCGGGCGGTAATGCTGCAGCAAGCAACCCGACAGAACGTGGAACGTTACAAACAGAAGCGGAAACAGCAGACCTGCCTCGTTCGGGAGAAAAAGCGCCGCCTGGAAGAAGCGGAGTGCGAAGAAATAGAACTGCTGTGCCGTTCTCAAGAAACACGGAAGTTCTATCAGAAGCTCAACGCATCCCGCAACGGCTTCGTGCCGCGAGCCGAAATGTGCAGGGATAAAGACGGAGGCCTCCTGACGGACGGACGTGAGGTAATCGAAAAGTGGAAGCAGCACTTCGATCAGCACCTGAATGGCGTGGAGAACATAGGCACGGGAGACCACGGTAACGGAGGAAACGACGATGCCAGTGCAGCGGAGGATGGAAATGAACCGACTCCTACGCTGAGGGAAGTTCAGGAAGCCATTCACCAGTTGAAAACCAACAAAGCAGCTGGTAAGGATGGCAGCTGAACTCATCAAGATGTCACCCAGAAAAGTTAGCCACCTGTCTTCACCGGCTAATAGTCAGGATCTGAGAAACCGAACAGCTACTGGATGAGTGGAAGAAATGAGTAATCTGCCCCATTCACAAGAAAGGCGACCATTTGGAAGGTGAGAACTTCAAAGCGATCACTATTTTGAATGCTGCCCACAAAGTGCTATCCATTGCTGTTGGTTGCGGTTGATTCTGCCTGAATTCTGCCATCCCGAAATTGCACAACTCTATTCCGTAAGTCGAAGGTGGTGACCAATCAGAACCATAATAAACGCATGGCAACTGCGGCAGCAGCAGATCCCGTGAAGCTGAAAGTACGCAAGTCTTCCCAGACTGAGACCTTCACATGTTCGGGGATAGGCTGAAGACTACACCAGACAAGCAATCATAGAAGCGACCGAGGAAGCCGTCAGGAGTGGAGGCAACAGGCGGCGCTCGCAAGACCAAGAGGCTATTGGCCCTAGAAATAAAGGGGGTTGCGACTTCACGCAGGTCCTCAGCCACCACAGATTGTGACGTGTTAGGGGGAGAAAGCCTCCTGAACTTTTGTGAACAGGCGAAAGAAGAAGAGGAAAAAGAAAGGGGATCAGGAGCTTTGATAGTCTATGCCAAGAAGGGTAGGTACGAAGCGTAACAAGGGTAATGTCCTCGTCATCAATACGAATGAATCTATGTATTCATAGGACTTGAGGCGATAAAAAGAGTTCTACAAATATCTGGTGGAACAGATCCGTAGTGAGTGCTCTTATAGCGAAGGCAACTCTGAAGGTTAAAAACCTATACGAGATAACTGCGAGGTGCACTGCGAGGGCATCGCAGCCGTTCGGCAACGCAAGGGTCCGGCAGGGGCACAGGTAGCCTTGGTACAGCCACATGTGGCGGACTGAAACAAGTTCGTTAAAGTAGGGAAGCTCAAAATAGACTGCTCAGTATGCTAACTGACCTTGCACGAGCCACCGGGGGTTTGTCTCAGCTGGCTTCTTGACACAGTACCGTCAGGAAGTTTTGGAAAGCTATTTTCATTTATTTTGCTTTAATATAATGTGTTTTTATAATGTGCAACAAGGATAAGGAAAATATATTACCAATGTTTTAACTCTCCCAGATAAATAATTATTTTGAGAAACAAATGCAGATAAATCAACGGCTGAAGTGTTACAGTGTGAAATTTTTTTGCAGGCACTGTAATTCATCTGGCCTGATATGGAAAATTTTGAAATATTAGATATACGTTCAATTTACATTTTATGGACATCTCAATAACATGTTTCTCAAATACCTACAATAATACATTGAAAACACATCATTTCAACGTATTTCAAACAACCATCTGCAAATAACATATACATGGATGGGATTTTTGTTTTGGATACTTATTTTGAACATGAATATAACAATAACAATCTCACTGTGCAGTTTACGAAGCCAATATCAATATTTAAATTAATTTCTAATGTTTCGCGGAATCATTTATAGTGTTCAAACTGGGCTTTCCAGTGGGATTAAGCCGCCACGTAAGTATCTAAAGTAATTAGGATATTTAGGTGAAGTTAGAAGTGGTGGATTCCTTCTTCGGATCTATTCAGGCACACAGTCCACAGTCATATCCACAGTCGCCAACCATTGTAAAGAGTATTTGCATTGCATATTAGCAATAAATATGAGTGTGGATGCTATTGTGGTTTAATTTCCGTGTGTTTTTATTTGTAAAAAAATGTTCCATTTATAATGTTCATGACAGTGATTTTCAAGACGAGACTGTGAAATGATATACTTGTATGTTGACGTATTCAATACTTTAAAATAACGTATTGATAACATATTTGGAACCGAAGGTTTTAACTATGTGCTGTCAATGTTTTACAAAACATCTTTAATTGAAGCAGACGATGATACAAAAATCTTGTGCAATCAACGTTAAATTTATGTTATTCTAACTTGTGGTGATGTTGATAAGATTTTTTGGAAATTTGTTTTTGTCAAACATAGATACAACATGATTTCAACACAAGATGTGTTCAGATACGATTATAGAACTACATTATAACATCTTTTACAAATTTCATTTTCAAAGATGTTTTCTGTGTTACTTGGGAACTCCTGGAGGGGTTTTAAAAGAATAACGGAGGGGTTTCCTACAGAGATCTCGGAATGAATATCTGAGTGAATTCCTGAAGAAACCAAGGAGAAACTCCTGAAGGAATCGCGAGAGGGACTTCTTCCGGTAACCCAGAAAGAAGTTCTGATGGAATCTCAAAAGAAATTCCGTTTAAAATGCCCAAAGAGATGTTCGAAGAAACTGCTAGTGAAACAAAGGAGGAGAAAACTCCGAAAGAACTCCCGAAGGAAACCATGGATAAACTTTTAGAAAAATCTTAAAAAATACTCCCGGAGAAATCGAAGAAGAAACTCCGGAAGGAGTTCTTGGAGGGATCTCTGAACTCTGGAACCCTGAAGCAACACAAAAAGGAGAAAATCTTAAATGGAATCCCAAAGGAAATTCTTGGAGAAATCCCAGAAGGTGGAAATTTTCAAAAATGGGAATCCCAAAAGAAACTTGTAATCGAAGATACCCGTGGATATCCCTAGTTGGCGATCGTTAGCAACCTGTTTATTATTCCCAAACAAGTCCTCATCAAGTGCAGACGTTTTTCAAGCTATTTTCCCATAGTTATAATAAACTACGGTTACTTGTTCGTTTAGTCTCGCGTTTCATTTTGTGGCCCGGATACAAAATCTCTTCAGGTTATGGGCACCTCGTTGAAAGAGAGTTCCGGCATACCTCAACTGAAGGGGGACAGTTTCGCGAACTGGCAGTTCCGGGTGAAGTTACACATGGAAGCTGCAGAAGTATCGGAAGCGCTTGGAGAAGATGTACCAGTCGCCGCAGAGGACCGGAGAAAGTTTCTCAAGATGGACCGGAAGGCCAAGTCCTTACTAGTCAGCTTCATCTCGGACGAGTGTCTGGAGATAGTTCGGGAGAAACAGACGGCCAAAGCGATGTGGAAGGCACTGGAGGACACCTTCGCCAAGAAGTCTGTGGCAAGCCAGACAGTTTTACGGAAGCAACTGGCAAGGCTTCGAATGCGAGAAGGATCATCGATGCGAAGTCACTTCCTTGCGTTTGATGAATTGGTTCGACAATTGAAAACGGCGGTCGCTCAGCTGCAGGAGAATGACCTGGTGGCGCAATTATTCCTTACGTTGCCGGACAGTTTTGACCCTCTCGTTACCGCGTTGGAGAACATGAACGAAGAAGATCTCACTCTGGAGAAGGTAAAGCAAAGGTTGCTGGCCGAAGAGATAAAGCGATCTGATCGTCGTGAAGATCCCGTTGAAGAGAAGGGAGCGGCATTCGTCGAAGAAAGGAACAGGAAGATCAAAAAGTTCACAGGAAAGTGCCATAATTGCGGAAAAGTTGGGCACATGCAAAAGGATTGTCGGAATCGGAAACATCAAGGTGGAGGCAACTCGGCGCATGAAGCGAAGGCAGTTTCGTTCATGGTGAAGAGGCCAGGACCCATGAAGAAATTCAACGAGATCGTGTTCTGTGTGGATTCTTGAATTTTGAAATGGTCACTGGAATTGAAGCAAAGCTGGAGAAGATCGGTTTTTGTGAAACTTGTGTCAAAGGTAAGCAGTGCAGGGAAGACTCAGAACATTTGTTACGCCATTGTCCGGCAATTTTTAATCAAAGAATTAGGTTCTTCGATAAGGGGCTACTGGAACCCTGTGAAATCTGGAGAACAAATCCTAGTACGGTATTGCACTTCATCCGATGTGTAGTACCGTGCTGGGGAAATGCTTTCAAGTCAAGTGATGACGACCACTCCCAATAGTGGTACGTTATCCAGACAAAGCTAAACAAAAATGGGGAATATGTCACAATAGATCAAAACAATGGTCGCAGTGATGCTAATACCCAACACGGAATAAAAAAAAGCAGTGCAGAGATCCGTTCAATGGCTGCCGAGAGCGTACGAGCCGTCCTTTAGAGCGAATACACTCGGATGTGTGTGGACCGAATGGGTGACAAAACGTCGAAAGACAAAACGTCGAATGCCAAAACGTCGAAAGGACAAAACGTCGAAGGGACAAAACGTCGAAAGGACAAAACGTCGAAAAGTGTGTAACTGTTCTCAGTTCAGTGTAGATTTTTTTTTTTGAGATTTGTGTGGATCGATTTAATCCTGCTGATAGCCTGAGAGGGGTGGCAATACGGTAGATCCATCAAGATGGCAGGATGACGAACTAATTAACGGGGACACACTCATTATGTCTCATCATATCGGGTTACTGCCCAAGCGCTGAAGGTCAATGATTCATTTTGCACTCTATGATGCTTCAGACCCGAGTTGAAACCACCAGCTGTGTAAAGATTATTGTGTGAATACTTGGCATTGTTGTGCTAGTACCATATTCTGGAATACCGGATGAATTGCGGAGAAGGACAGCCGTAACCAAACCAGACACCCTTGAAGGAGTAATGCGCTCGATGATCCCCATCGCCACCCTAAAGGTGCCAAAGATCCGGCCGACGATAGCTAGAAGCCGCCATCGTAGCCACCCTGAAGGAAGTTATGACGTAATGCTGAAAATTTGTGGAAGGTGCCACTAGCATTGTGCCACTCGCAGTGTTGCATTTGAACGCGATCAATTTGCGTTGAAGTTCAAAAACATATTTGAACATTGTTCAGTTCAAAATTTGGAACGCACGTGAGCTCGAAAGTAAACGCAACTTGAGCAAGAACTGCACCCGCAGAATGCCAACATGCCAACATGGTACCCTGGTACCTGGTAAACTGAAATGGTCATGTTTCTACCATTTTTTCACCGATTCTAGCAATCTTGGGCTGATTCGATTCAGAAACTCACCCTCAATTGAGAGGGGGAACCGGTTCGGTCACAGTAGATTACCGGAAAATCCGGATTTCACTGTATGCCCGATGCCAAAATATCCCACTTCATTGTGGCGCATATTTTTGCGCAACAACGCATGTATGCAGATGCGTCACAAAGGGCTTAGGGACAAAACGTCGAAAGACAAAACGTCGAATGCCAAAACGTCGAATGCCAAAAGGTCGAATGCTAAAACGTCGAAAGGGACAAAACGTCGAAAGGACAAAACGTCGAAAATGAGCAAATTGTGAATTTTTTATTCTTTTTAGGGAAACTCATTCTTTCACTTATACCAGCCAACTAGTTTACGGGGGAGCCTTTCTGAGACTCCCTGAAACAACACCTTAGGGTCGGCATGTGTTTTGACCAGTTCTTCGCGGGTAGGGAATATTAGCACTGTCTTTATCCATTCAGAACCATTGCTAACTTTTTCGGTGTCTCTTCTACTGACACCCAGTGTTGTATTTGAACTGAACGCGAGCCAAAAATGAACTGAGCTTGGATGTGCCATCAAACCCTATGTCCGTCATGACCTGACCATGGTCCTGCTCTATTTAAAATAGGACTTTGTGACGCATCTGCATACATGCGTTGTTGCGCGAAAATATGCACCACAATAAAGTGGGACATTGTGGCATCGGGCATTAAGATTCTGCACCAAAATCCGGATTTTCCGCAATCCACGGTGATCGAACCGGTTCCCCCTCTCGATAGAGAGTGGGCTCTGTGAATCGAATCAGCCCAAGATTGCAAGAATTGGTGAAAAATGGCAGAAACATGACCATTTCAGTTTACCAGGTACCAGGGTACCATGTTGGCATTCTGCGCGATCCAAATTTTGAACTGAACAATGTTCAAATATGTTTGATCGCAGTGTGCCGTATTTGAACTTCAACGCAAATTGAACGCGTTCAAATGCAACACAGCGAGTGGCACACTGTCAGTGGCACCTACTCCAATTTTTCAGCATCACGTCACAACTTCCTTCAGCGTGGCTTCGATGGCGGCCTATAGCTATCGTCAGCCGAATCTCTGGCACTTTTAGGGTGGTGATGGGGATTATCGGGCGATTGGTTTACGGCACGACTTGCCGGTACTTTTCATTCTAACGTAAGGGATGGAAGGGAATGCCTTCCTCATTCAGAATCAAATTTGTGCCTAAAACAGCTGTCCTTCGCTGCCATTCGTCCGATATTCACAGGATATGGTACTAATACAACAATGCTAAGTATCCTCATAATAATCTTCACTCAGCTGGTGGTTTCAACTCTGGTCTGAAACAACATAGAGTGCAAAATGAGTCACAGACCTTCAGCGCTCGGGCAGTGTCCCGAGATAACGAGACAATGTTCGTGAATCCCAGTTAATCAGTTCATCATCCTGGCATCTTGGTGAATCTACTGTATCGCCACCCCTCTCAGGATACCAACAGGATCGATTTAAATTCACACAAAATCTAAAAAAAAAATCCACACTGAACTGCGCACTTACACACTTTTCGACGTTTTGTCCTTTCGACGTTTTGTCCCTTCGACGTTTTGTCCTTTCGACGTTTTGGCATTCGACGTTTTGGCATTCGACGTTTTGTCTTTCGACGTTTTGTCACCCATTCGTCACAAAGTCCTAGGGCAGCACCTTGGTCAGAACGCACATAAGATTTGATGATACATCCAAGCTCAGTTCATTTTTGGCTCGGGTTTTGTTCAATTGCAACACTGGGTGCCAGTAGAAGGGGCTCCAAATAAGTAAGAGAAGAAAAGGCCGGGAAATTCCGGGAATAAATAATGTTACATACCTACACTTAACGTGACGTGATGTGAGTTTTTATATACGACAGTGCGAATATTCACTACCCGCGAAGAACTGGTCAAGAAACATGCCCACCCTGAGCTGTTGTTTCAGGAGCCTCAGGAAGGCTCCCCACTGAACTAGTTGGCAGATACAAGTGAAAGAATGAGTATCCTTTAAAAGAATAAAGAATTCACTATTTGCTTAGATTACTCCTTTTCGACGTTTTCGACGTTTTGTCCTTTCGACGTTTTGTCCCTTTCGACGTTTTGGCATTCGACCTTTTGGCATTCGACGTTTTGTCTTTCGACGTTTTGTCCCTAAGCCGTGTGGACCCATAGATCCTCCGGCGTGGGATGGATCCCGCTATTTTGTGTCTTTCAAAGACGACTTCAGCCATTTTGCCATCATATACACCATCAAGCGAAAATCCCAAGTATTCGAATGCTTTCAAGAATATGAGGCGATGGCATCCGCTCACTGGAATCTGAAGATTAGCAAGCTAACGGTTGACCATGGTACGGAATACTGTTTAAATGAGCAACGGAGGTTTTACAAGCGAAAGGGGATTTATTTTTTATTCCGTGTTGGGTATTAGCATCACTGCGACCAATGTTTTGATCTATTGTGACATATTCCCCATTTTTGTTTAGCTTTGTCTGGATAACGTACCACTATTGGGAGTGGTCGTCATCACTTGACATAAAGCATTTCCCCAGCACGGTACTACACATCGGATGAAGTGCAATACCGTACTAGGATTTGTTCTCCAGATTTCAAAGGGTTCAAGTAGCCCCTTATCGAAGAACCTAATTATTTGATTAAAAATTGCCGGACAATGGCATAACAAATGTTCTGAGTCTTCCTTTTCTGTGTTACAAAAACGACACAGATCATTTTGAAGTTTTCCGATTAGCTTCAAATGATATTGACTCGGACAATGACCTGTCATAAGACCAGTATACATACTAATATCTTTCTTGGAGAGTTCCAATATTTTGCGAGTCATTTTTACATTCGGATCAATGAAACGTTTCGCCTGCCTCGCTATTGAAGTGTTTTTCCAATTGGCATCCACTTTTGATAATTCCCATACCTTCAGCTCCATTTTAAGAGATGCAGTAGAAAGCCCGCAAAAAGGTTCTGGTCCTATAAATTGGTGTGACGATCCGAGCCTAGCTAACATATCTGCTCTTTCGTTACCTTCAATTCCGCAGTGACCAGGAACCCAGTATAGATTGACTTGATTACGACAAGACAATTTTTGAAGTGATTGGACACATTCCCAAACATGTTTAGATGTACATGTCGCCGAATTTAGAGCATTCAGGGCTGCTTGACTGTCCGACATAATACAAATATTTGAATGCCTGTAATTTCTGCGCAAGCAAATAACAACACATTCCAGAATTGCTTGAATTTCCGCTTGGAAAACAGTTGGCCACTTGCCCATCGGAATCGATAAATCTACACCCGGGCCAGTCACTCCTGCTCCAACTTGATCGTTCAATCTTGAACCATCTGTATAGAAAACTATTGATCCGGATCGAAGGTTCGGACCACCCGATCCCCATAGTTCACGTTCAACGTTAATCACTTGATATGAACGATTGAAGTTGTATTTTTTCGCCATCCAATCTTCATTACTCAGTATCAAGGGATTAACATTAAATTTTCTTAAGATGCTGAGATGACCTATAAGATCACCTGCAAAGAGGTTCACAGATCTTTCAATCCTTAGAGCACTCTTTTCAGCTTCTAATTGCACGAATTGATGTAATGGAAGCAAGTGAAGCAAAGCATCGAGTGCTTTCGACGGCGTACTCCTCATTGCACCAGTAATTGAAAAAGTTGCTAATCTCTGTAGCTTTTCTAGCTTTTTTTGTGCACCTTTTTCCCTAGTCTTAGGCCACCATACCAACGAAGCGTAGGTAATCCTGGGTCTTACAATTGCCAAATAAATCCATCGGATCATTTTTGGCTTTAGTCCCCATTGCCTACCAAAAGTTCTTTTACTTATCCATAGAGCATTTGTCGCTTTTTTAATTGCATACTCCAAATGATTATTCCAGTTGAGTTTGCTGTCAAGTAATACACCTAGGTATTTGACCGTATCTGAAAGTTCCAAAATTGTTCCTTTCAATCTTAAAGTTCCAATCGAGTAGTTTCTCTTTCGTGTAAATGGCACAATAGTAGTTTTAGAAGGGTTTATATTTAGCCCTTCCCTATTACACCACAAAGAGACTAAATTTAAAGCACTTTGCATTCTGCAGGTGATGATAGAATCATATTTACCACGAACTAGTATGACTATATCATCAGCGAAGCCAATTACCTCGAATCCTTGAGATTCCAAATTTTTGAGAAGATCATCAACTATTAATGACCATAATAGAGGTGATAGCACGCCTCCCTGTGGACACCCTTTTACTGCTCTGACACTAATGGAAGAGCTTCCAAGGTTTGCCGATATTTCTCTGTTTGATAACATCTCGCTAATCCAATCAATAATGCAATTGTCGAAGTTACGTTTCCTCATTGCAGATATCATTGAATTATGAGATGAATTGTCAAATGCTCCTTCAATGTCAAGGAAAGCTGCAAGTGAAATTTCTTTTGATTCCAGAGACCTTTCTAATTTTGTAACAACTGCATGTAGTGCTGTTACTGATGATTTGCCTTCCTGATACGCAAACTGAAATTTGCTTAAAGGAACTTTGGCTGTATATGATGATTTAATATGCTCATCGATAATTTTTTCCATCGTTTTTAGTAAGACTGACGATAAGCTAATCGGCCTGAAGGATTTTGGTGATGTCCTATCCTTTTTATTGGCCTTCGGGATGAAAGTAACCCTAACTTGTCGCCACTCTTCTGGAATATAGCGTAATGATAAACTTGCTTGAAATAGTTCCGTTAAAATGGGTATTAATATCGCCTTTCCCTTCTGCAGTAGTACAGGATAAATTCCGTCCCTACCAGGAGATTTGAAGGGATCAAAGGTGCTAATCGCCCATTCCACTTTCTTTTCAGTAAAAGTTTGTTTGGCCAAAGTGCAGGCATCTGTCCTGGACCTTTCTAACACAGTTGAATCATTTATTGCATTATGATTATTAGTCCTGGTTTCACAGCTACCAGTCCCTGATGCAGATGTACTTTGGTCATCATTTGAATTGATAATAGAACAAGAAAAGTGCGTCTTCATCATCAACTCCAATGTTTCATTAGCCGAAGTAGTGAAAGAACCATCTTCTTTCTTCAATGTTCCTAAACCATTGGAATGATCTTTAGCAAGGATTTTTTGCAACCTTGCGGTCGCAGGAGTATTTTCAATGTTTTCACACGTATGCCTCCAGTGTACCCTTTTTGATCTCCTTATTTCTTTATTGTAGGTAGTGAGGGATTCTTTGTACTGATCCCACTGTTGTGTTCGCTTAGCCCAGTTGAAAAGCTTTCTGGTCTTTTTACGAAGTTTCTGTAACTTGTTGTTCCACCACGGCACATCTCTAATTGTAGACCGTTCCTTAGTGGCGCAACTTTGATTAAAAGCATATCTAATTATATTCGAAAGTTGTTTAGAACTCTCTTCGAGTTCTTCACGAGTATTTGTATTAATTGCTAACGTGTTTACTTTTTCCGCTAGCTGTGTATTATACAACTCTAAGTTTGTTTTCCTGGGATCTGTAATGGTTTGTATGAGTTGTTGACCAGCCTCATATTCAAACAATATCTGCTTGTGATCAGACAAAGATATTTCGTCTGATACATGCCAATTTTTGATTTTATCTGAGATAGTTGGACTACACAGTGTTAAGTCGAGAACTTCCTCTCTAATTGCATTTATAAATGTTGGGACGTCACCTCTATTGCATATATCTATTTCATTATCTGTAATATATTCAAGAAGGCACTCACCTCTGCTATTGATGTCCTTGCTGGCCCATACAGTATGATGAGCGTTTGCGTCGCATCCAATTATAAATGCTTTATTTTGCGTTTTGCAGTACTTGACAAACGCCGCGACCTCTGGTGGTGGAACTTCTCCCAGGTCTCCTGGAAAATATGCTGATGCAACACACATTTCAGTTTTCCCGTGAGTTGTTGGCACCTCCAACACTACTGCGACGATGTCCTTTGTTATGAATTCTGTAATTGGAATTATTTTTACCTTTCCACTTACTAAAATTGCAGTTCTCGGTACTGCCTGCGCTTCATCGTAAATCAACTTACCACAATTTGTAGGAATACCAAGTATCCTACTATTATTCGCCCATGGCTCCTGGATGAAAGCAACATCCAGTTTGCTCTCCGTGAACCTTTTACAAAGTATGGCAGTTGCTCCCTTTGCATGATGAAGGTTCACTTGTACGAATTTTATTTGTTTACTGTTGAATTTGGGTTTTTTCACCGCTTTCCTGGGGATTTAACTCTGCCCCAACGTTGGTTACACGGTTCCCTTTATTTGATTTTTTTGCTCCTTGAATTTTCAGGTTTCTGTATCCTAGTGCTATTTCTTTATTTGTCGACGTGTTATTATTCTTCAAACCGTCGACTGTACTTGTAGTGTGGCCAGAGTTTTTGATGTTTGTTTTCGTGCTCTTAACACCACTCGGACCTGGGATTTGTTCAATTTGATCTACGATCATCTTGCTATCACCAGTGCTTTTGTGGGTCTTTAGAGGACCACAATCATCCTTTCGCTCTGGTCTTTCACTACCATCTTCTTCGTTCTTCTTTTGGTATTTTTTCCTTAAGCTGGCATATCCAAATTTGAAGTCTAAGTTGAAGCAGTTTTTTATTATGGAGTTCAATGACCCTCCATCAACAGTAAAAACTAGTTCTACGTGTTGGTTTTTTATGCTGCGTTGGAGTATCCTCCACGCATCAACAGCCAACCCTTCGTTCTGGCTTTCCAAAAGAGTGAGAATTTCTTCGTTGCTATCTTCTGCACTCCATGGGAAAAAGCCAATAAGTATTTCCGGACGAGGAATGTCTTTTTCATCCACCGCCAAAAGTTCTGCCCCTGCCCAGGGAGTTATAGAAGGAATAATGCCTTTTAACCAGTCTGCTGTTTCTGGATTTTTGCAGACTATGATTAAATAGCCAGATTTGAGCACACAATTGCCAAACTTTGGCTTGAGTGACTCTTTTCGTTGTCCTGCCACCTTCATCAATATTTCCTTTTGAATGGCAGTCAATTGGTCTGTTGAGAGCTCTATTTTGGGGTATCCTTTTGAGAGCACCCCCAGCTTCACATAGTTTGCAACATCCCGGTATGATGGGTTGATCCTTCCCTCAGTCCCTTTTTGAGGTATTGGGAGTTTTGAACGAACCGCATCAATCCGATGTTGCACAGAGCTGCTTTTCACCTAGGGTTTATGAGCACCCCCGTTGTTACGCGCAATTTTAGCGGGTGTAGGATTCCCGCTTGTACTTGATCCATTCAAATCCACGTTTCTTTGACGTTTTGCTGAATCCTTGGGTGAAGGTGGAATCACTGCCAAGCGACGAGCTTCCTGTCGGCTATGTCCACTCTCTACTAGCTTTTTGAAGCGTTTTTGAGCCGCTCCACTTAGTTTTATACGAGTTGTCTCCTTAGTTTCACGTGAGGAGGCATTTGAATGCCCTCCAGACTTTTGGGAGACCAGTGTTGATGGCGGAGATGATAACAAGGTCACATTGATTCCGTCTTCATAGTCGTCGTCGTCGTCGTAGTAATCATCGTTATCAGCGCCATCGTTATCGGTGTTTAAGATTGAAGACGAAACGGAAAGGTTGTCGATAGATTTGCTTTCAAGTTGCAAATCATCTTCTTCCCTTTCTCTTTCAATTTCCATCTTCATTCCACTCATGTTGTTTGCTAGAACATATAAAGAAGGGGACAATTGTACGATAGAAGCTTTAAGGAGATTTAACACTAAAATACAAAGGAAAAGTAAATATACAAAATCAATATAAAAAGAGAAATATATATCAATAAAAAAAAAAGAAAAATAATATGATAATGATAAAAATAATAATCAAAATATGTCAATTACTTGTTTTTAAATTTACTACATTCACTACAGCAAATTATGGACAAATGAGTTTTTTGTTTTTTTTTATTAATTAATTAATTTATTTTGTAGGAAGCTTTTATCCCCAGTCTCCCCCAAAACTGCATTATTGCTCTGTTTGCGGCGTATACGAGCATCGCCACTGTTGTGAGTGTGTTGTTCTCACTTATTCTAATCTCAACTCACTCATCAAGTCTTGCTCACTTTCGGATGATTTGTGAAGCATAAAGGCCAAGCAAATTAAATGACGCTCGGCCGTTAGGTTGATTATATAGGTTTTAGCCGTATCGAAACCGGTAACCCAAACAATCAGTTCGAACTATAAGGGTGATGTTGATTTTGTTTACACCACCAGTATCACTAAACACTTTTTCAATTGCACAACCTCACTGTTTATACAGGCGGTAGCATAACTTGTATGCAAGTTTGGCTTTGTTATTCCACACACTGCACACTTTTTTGTTCTTCCTTATAGGTAACCATTAGCAACCGAGTGAGGAACTAAAAATCTGCTTATTAAGCAATATGTTTGCAATTCTGTTGTTACTCACGTACAAATAGTAATCCTTAGCACTTTCCGAAATACACGCACTTGCACTTGAAAATAAACAATGCAGTTTAACCGTTTAATTCGATAAAAGTTTGGAGCTTATCGGAATCCACTTGCGAACAGAGCGAACAGAGTTGCCAGTTTTTTTCCAGGGGATTTAAGTCGAGCCGACGATTGCTTACTCGCCACAGCAAAATGGCGTGTCGGAAAGATTTAACCGGACATTAGTGGAGGAGATAAGATGCATGCTGATCGACTCAAGAATGCCCAAACATATGTGGAGCGAGGCAGCGTTCACCGCAACGTACTTGCTGAATCGAAGTCCTACCACGGCTATTCAAGAGAAGGTAACTCCCGCTGAACGTTGGACCAGATCCAAACCGGATTTAGGAAAGCTACGCATTTTCGGATGTAAAGCGTTTGCCTGGATTTCAAACCAACAAAGAAGATAGCTGGACGCAAAAAGTCGTGAAGGTGTCATGATTGGATATGGCCCTAATGGTTATCGCCTGTGGGATAAAGCTGCTAGAAGGATCTTTACCGCAAGAGATGTACGTTTCGATGAATCAAATATGCCGTTTGCAGATGAAGCAAATCCCGCAGAGAACAGCCCTCTGATTGTTCCAATTCGTTACGAGCAAGAGGGGGAGAACCAATGTGAGCACGATGCTGTGAACGACGTGGAACCTGATCATGCGAGGGACCCCGAGGAGAATTACCAGGGCTTTGAGCAAGTTTCCGACAACGAGCAAAATGAAATTGCGGATCAAGAACATTCGACACCTGAGGCGCTCCCTTCGCAATCAAGACGTGAAGACTGCATAGGGTCAACCACGAGGCACAGCGAACGGGAGCGCAGGCTCCCAGGTAAGTTCCTGGACTTTTTCACCGGATTTAGAGCATCGTCTGCTGTTCAAATTTCCAATTCCACAGATCCCCCCTCTTCCTATGCTGAAATCGCAAATCGTGACGACAGAGATGTTTGGTATGCTGCCATGAACGGTGAATTGGAATCGCTGAAGGCCTACCAGGTGTGGAAGATGATTCAATGCCCGGGCGGAGTTAAACCATTGAAATCGACCACCAAACATGACGAAAATGGTAGCGTTACCAGGTACAAGGCCAGGCTCGTAGTAAAGGGCTATCTTCAAAAACCCGGACTTGATTATCAAGAGACCTATGCTCCAGTGGCGAAGCTCACGACTGTGCGGACTGTTCTGGCTGTTGATGTTCAGAGAGGATATTGTTTCCACCAAATGGATGTTAAAACCGCCTTCCTGCATGGCGAGCTGCGCGAGCTGATATACATGGCAGTCCCTGATGGCGTGAAGGCGAAACAAGAAGAAGTGTGCCTGCTACAAAAATCGCTATATGGTCTCAAGCAGTCTCCAAGGTGTTAGAACGAGAAATTCAACAGCACACTCTTAAAGTTGGGATTCAAACGATCGAGACATGACTACTGCCTTTATGTGCGTGCCGGGAGAAGCGAAGAAGACACCATATTGCTCATACTTTATGTCGATGATCTGCTGATAGCCGGAGCAAAGCTAAGCGAAATTCAAGAATTGAAAAAACAATTATCACGAGCGTTCAAAATGACTGACTGCGGAGAGGTAAAACACTTCCTTGGAGTGAAGATCCAGTACGGCCAAAGGGAAGGAAAAATGTTACTATCGCAAACGAGCAGTGTTAACCCTCTAATACCCAAATTTTTGATTTTGATCTAAATATCATTTTTCGTCATCTAAAATCGATTTAAACATGTTTTGGAAGATGATTCTTTTCAATTCTCGATTTCGTGAATTTCAGTTTTTGATTTTTCTAATTTTTATTTTTGAACATCCCCACACTTTTATATTTTTCCTAGAAGCCAATTTAGGGGACGGATTTTTTGAGATGAAAACATTTTGAGATTTTATGATTATTTTTGAAAAATCATTATTTTAAATTTTTTTCACAGAAAATTTTATTTTCCGTGTAATTTTAAGGAAAATAGTTTTAGAGTGTATTCGATTCCCTTAAACTATTAAACAAGGATAGAATGATTTGGAAAAAAATTAAAATATGTTAATTGTAGCGATTCAATACAAAATAAACAATGATTTCTAAAAGGTGACTAAAACATCAATTTTTCAATGATTTTTAAAAAATGTAAATACGCTTTGAAATATACCAAAAACCATTTTGAGATATACAGAACAGTCCTAAATATCAGCCAAAAATATAAAAAAAAATATTTTCCACGAAACAAAAATTACAAAAATGCTTAAACTATACCCCGTCTAAAGGCGGGATTGGGTATTAGAGGGTTAAGAAGATGTTGACGAAATTTGGCATGGCTGAATGTAATCCATCAAGAAGTCCCATGGAAAAAGCCCTTCAATTGACCAAATCTCAGGACGATCCAATTCAGGAACCATATCGTGAGTTACTGGGAAGCCTTATGTACTCGATGATGTGGACCAGACCAGACATTTGTTTCCCGGTAGGGTTTCTCGGTAGATTTCAACAACAACCTGGACCACGACATTGGATGGCGCTAAAAGGAGTTGTGCGATATTTGAAAGGTACCAAGCATATGACACTGCAGTTCAAACGGCATGAGCATGCAAAACCCCTCACTGGATTTGCAGATGCGGACTGGGCTGGTGACCAAGAAGACCGAAAGCCAGTAAGCGGATTTGTTTTTCAAGTTTTTGGAAATATAATATCTTGGTCAAGCAAGAAACAATCAAGTGTTGCGATGTCGTCCAGTGAAGCAGAATATGTTGCGCTGAGCTGTGCTGCTGCTGAAGCAGTATGGCTGACAGGAGTTCTGAACGATTTAGCATGTGGAACCAGTGACGATATTCGAAGACAACCATTCGATATCATTTTGTCCGTGACCATGTTGCTGAAGGAAAACTAGACGTACAACCAATTGGAACGAAGGATCAACTAGCTGACATTTGTACCAAGGCGTTGGACGGAGATCGTTCCACTGCACTTCGGAGAAACCTAGGGTTACACCACAGTTACACGATCGAGAGGGGTGTAATCGAAGATACCCGATATCCCTAGTTGGCGATCGTTAGCAACCTGTTTATTATTCCCAAACAAGTCCTCATCAAGTGCAGACGTTTTTCAAGCTATTTTCCCATAGTTATAATAAACTACCGTTACTTGTTCGTTAAGTCTCGCGTTTCATTTCGTGGCCCGGATACAAAATCTCTTCAAAACTCCTTGAGGACTGTATGCGTTTTTTACAGTGGCCTTTTCAGGGCGCTGTTTGAACCGGTTGTGGTACGCTTATGCGATTATGTCGACCCTATTCCCTTACCTTCCTTTTCCCTATCCCATCCCTTATTCCTCCATTCGCTCTCCCTCAGGTAAATGATGAATAGGCTCGTATTCATGGCGATGGCACAAATTTCCCAAATAGAGAACAACGTGCCTCTGGAGTCGACCTACTGATACCTGATACCACGTGCCTTAACCATCACACCAGATCCGCTCCACAGTTGGCAATGTTTTCTAGCTATGTTTTTTCATAAAATTCTTTTAACATACAAGTTAAAATTGAAATCAGAACTAAGTTTCGAGTTCGCCACAGCGTGATTGCCTCCAAAAAGCTAGTTTTTGGGACGTATTTGGCTTTCCCGAATTTTAATAATTTTTGCTCAATTTCTATAGCATTGATGTCAAAGAAGTTAATAACCACAAAACATGAGAGAATATGATGCCGTTTTAAATTATCCAACTTATTACGTATATTAGGGAGTTCCAGTACAAAATCTATCAAAAATTTAACTTTTTAAGGTTTTTCTGATTACAAATGTGATAATTACACATGTTTTCTTCAATTTTATTGGCACACATTGTTCGGAGAACTTGTAGCAAACAAGTATATCTTAAAATGTATGCCAAAAGAATTAAGTTTAGACAAGATTTAGTGTAGTTATGATTTTTTAAAGTTCAAAAATAGTCGAGAAACGCAAAATTGATTTGATGCACCTCTTAATGGATTTGGCTGAAATTTTGACCAGTTACTTCTTTTAGGATGCTAATCAAAATATGGGGGTGGACTTGAGAATAAGAGAACATTTTTGAAAAGGTGGACAGGCCTAATGAACAGGTGATGCGTTGGGACCTGGTATTCACGGCATTTCTGGAGGATTTGCCTCACGGTGAAGATCTGGTCCGTTGTCTACCGGCGCCCGATGAAGCCGGCAGATTACCCCTTCCTTCCACTCCTCCGGTAGCTGTTCGGTTTCCCA
Source organism: Aedes albopictus (assembly GCF_035046485.1). NCBI lineage: Eukaryota > Metazoa > Arthropoda > Insecta > Diptera > Culicidae > Aedes > Aedes albopictus. The sequence continues at coordinate 262,570,802 of NC_085136.1, read as the reverse complement.
GATCCTCCGCTTTACTGGCGTCGTCGTTTCCTCCGTTGCCGTGGTCTTCCGTGCCTACTTTCTCCAAGCTATTCAGGTGCTGATCGAAGTGCTGCTTCCACCATTCAATCACCTCATGTCCGTCCGTCAAGAGGCCTCTGTCTTTATCCCTACACATTTCGGCTCGCGGCACGAAGCCGTTGCGGGATGCGTTGAGCTTCTGGTAGAACTTCCGTGTTTCTTGAGAACGGCACAGCAGTTCCATTCCATTTCTTCGCACTCCGCTTCTTCCAGACGGTGCTTTTTCTCCCGAAAGAGGCGGGTCTGCAGTTTTCGCTTCTGTTCGTAACGTTCCACGTTCTGTCAGGTCCCTTGCGGTAGCATTACCGCCCTCGCTGCGTTCTTCTCCTCTTAAACTGTTCTGCACTCTTCGTCGAACCATTCGTTTCGTCGATTCCGTTCCACGTACCGGCGGATGATGCTTTCATCTGCGTCGTTGATGGCTGCTTTCACTGTACTCCAGCAGTCCTCTAGAGGGGCCTCATCGAGCTCGCATTCGTCCGGCAACGCGGCCTCGAGATTCTGCGCGTATGCTGAGGTGACATCCGGTTGTTTCAGTCGCTCTAAAGACAATTACACCGTCGTCGACCTTGCGACCTCTACAGACTGAACTTTACAAACATACGACAACGGACAACACTCAGTGGCCCAGTGGAGAATTTTTCGTTCGACGAAAAGTTTTCCCCGACTGGAGCGGGAATCGAACCCACACTCCGAGGCTTACGGACACCTAAACGACTGCCGCCGCTAACCGCTCAGCTACGAAGCCCGCAAGTTCTTTTCTAGGTTGTACCGTGGCGGTCGCCGGTACCGTATATTGTTGATGACGGAGAGTTTTGGGCGCAGTTTGATGCATAACTTGTGTGTTTGAATTGAATGCATGCTTGCACAGTCTCATGCAACTAATATTATCTCCAGTGATGAGCTGGAAATGTTAGTTTAAGCATTTCCAAGAGCTCTATTGAGTATGTCATCCAATCTATTAACGCTATGAGTCTGGAACGTCTTGAATCTCTTGTGGAACCGCTTGAAACCTTTATGAAGCGCTTCTAAAATCTCATCGAAACTCACCTGAAAGCAGTGATCCAACATGTATTTTCAATAAGCCCCCACAAACACATTCAAACCCCTTCTTACGCTTCTGAGACCAGGGATGGGAACACTCCCTTGCAAAAAGTTACACTGATTTGCTGTTTTCTCAGCTCAGAAGCGTGCTATCAATGAATGATGTATGGACTACTTTTTCGTTGTAGTTTTTTTTTCTAAAAGTTAGTCGAATAGAGTAGGGGTCGCAAACGCATACCAAAGTCGTCGTGACAGAGCTATGAATGCGACTCTTCACGGGATGAAGAATCGCCTGTACCAAGGCCTGTACAGCTCCCTCACGACCTCGGTATGCGTGTGCGACCCCTACTTTATTCAGCAAAATTTTAGACAAAACCATAAAGCAAAGCGAGCAGCTAGAAGTTTAAAGTTTGAAATTGGAAGCCAGAAGTTAGAAGCTACAGACTAGAAATAAAGTATCATATTAAAAGAAGTTCCCAAGATATAAAAGAAAGAATGAAGCTGAAAATTATAGCAATAGACACTCATACGAAATATAAGACGAAAAACCAACATTAATGAAAAAGGTGACATAAAGCATTCTTGGAAGAATAATCCGATTCCCCCATACTCTCCTTTCACAATATCCATCAATGACAGTGACACATTTTGTCTCTGACATTCCACATTTCCGAGAATGAATTGATAACAAAAACGACAAAGCCATTCACCGCTCGATCAGCAAATCAAACACAATCACCTTCGCTGACATGACTCTGATGCAAAGAAAGCCTGGAAAATCGATTTCTTCGGCCTTGGCAGAGATGAAGGGCAACCCATCAAGATACGCAATTTAATTTTCGGTTACTTTCGGTTCAGTTCGGATTAAAAGCCGCAGAAGTTGAATAAAAAAAATCTACCGCTTTTTTCGACAGCGTGGAGATAGAGCGAAGGTAAACAACAACAATAACAAAAAAAAAATGAGTCTTCTTGCGGTAAAAGCGATCACGCTTGATGTCCCGGAATGTTTGTTATTGTTGGCAGCTGTTGCTTCCTTTTTGCGGTTAGGGTTACCAACTGTCGAAGTTGGACGAGGTTTGTTCCAAATTTGGTTGAAATTTTGAGATGTAGTGCAAGTATTTTCGTGAATGTTTGCTGAAATACTTTAAGATCCAACATAGTTTTGATGGTAACCCTATCGAGTTCTTTTCCCGTCGTAACCGCTTCAAATCTATGAAGACAAACCATCATACTGCTCGTCGTGGTCGTCGTCATTCTCCGGACAGATTAAGGCACAGGGAAAGAAAGGGATTTCTTATCCTTTCGGTATAGTGGTTGAGTGCAGAGGATTTTTTTCCTCCTTTCTCTCTGTTCGGATCCGTCATCTTCGTCGACGGTTTTGCGGTTACGTCAAGCATTAACACCTTGTCCCGGTCGGGGTTGGTCTACCAGAATCCGAACAGCCGCAGCCGCCACAGGTATAAGCGGTTTGAAAGGTAGACAACAAATCTGTTTCTTTTGAGCATTTCTTGGGTGATTTACCTGTCGAGAATTGGGGGAAAAAAAGAAGTCCATGGGAAAAACTCACTGAACCGAAAATTATTAATATTCATTGAGTTTGCGGTGACTGGGCAGAGGTAAATTCGCATGATGAAATATCACTTGAATTTCTAAGGAACAAAGCCTCGAAATACTTCCCTATGACATTTGAACGTTTTCAACTTAACGAACGTCGAATGGACGGGGTACTCAAACTACCCAGGTTGAAACTATTCACAATCATAGCTTGAAAACGAACAGACACTATCAAAACCAAATCGATATCGATTGTTACATTCCCATAGTTCGTATCACATTTTACATCGAAACATGTACAAATGGCAACATCGCCACTTCTCATTCGTTTTACCGAAAAACCGCACAAAACACGTAACCTCAAATTGTTACAAATAATTACCCATGCACTCGGAGGAACCCGAAGTCACAGATTGCAAAACCCCAAATTACTCCGACGACCAAACCAAACTCAATGGTCTCGCGCTCATATCATTTCTCCCCACGCAGAATGCGTTCTGGCATCGACAGTGCCAGAGAGTGGTTGGCATCATGAGTTTCGCCCAACAGAGAGTAGGATCATGGAATAGCACAGAACTTTGTGCTGCAAAATTCGGTTCGTTCCGTGCGTTTGGTTTTCCGATTTCACATGCCAATAAAACGCCGAATTTGGGGACGCAACTCGGACATAATAACAACTGACTAATTGAATTTGGCATTTGGTTAAACACGATAACTACCGCCGCGTGTTTCCCTTTGCTCGCTCACGTAGAGTCACAAGCTGAGGTTTTTTGCTTCGCTGGTGAGTGACACTGTGGTCCAATGCATATGATTCTCACTCGAAGAGGTCGAGCCTTTATTTTCGGAAAGTGTGAAACCTCGATTTCGCATCATATGTATGACCAGGTGTATGACAATCTTATTATTACGCAGGCATTGGCATCACACAAGTAACCATTTGCACTCTATTTCGCCTTTTTGGCCGTTACTGTCAAGTGGAACTGCATGCAGAGCAAGACTCAAGCTAGGATGGTGGCTACCTACATTCATATGTACATACATACATATAGAGCTGGTATACGACCTATATATAGCAGGTCACCCAGTTAACACACGATCGTATTTGATGTTGGATAGGATGCAAAAGTGGAGGCGATATACGCAATTTACACGTGGTTAAATGGAAGCAGGTACGCATATGGCCTCCACTTAAGCATCCTATTCATCATCATATAGGACTTTGTGTTATCTGGGCAGCTCTATACTAGCACTGTATTGGCAAGCAAGGCGAATAATAGTGCCATGTGATTACTAGGAACATCCTCAAAATGATTCATTATTGTAAGAATTTAGGTTGTTTTTGGCTCTAACGAAGACTATGATTATATGAATATACATGCACACTCAATCCTGAATTGCCTGTTCAGCACTTTTTTGACGAAAATAGAACAGCAGCACTATCTCGGTAATCGATTTTACTGAGGCTCAGTACACTACCTGTCAAAACCTGGAGCAAAAGGTAAACAATGCAGTATAGCCGTATTCAGCTGTTCTATTTTCGTCAAAAATTTACCGAACACAGTATACCAAATTAAATTAAGTGTGTGAGTTTTATAATGTAGAGAACAGGTTAGAAGAAGACACAAAATAGGTGAAACGGGTTTGAAACCAGAACTTTCTGCATACAAATCATAAGCGGTTGCCACTAGATATGCTACGGAATCGGCTGAGCTAAGCAGTCTAGAGAAGATCGAACGATACTGATTTTACCTAACATTTCGACCACTTTTTTGGTTCTCTTAATCGCTATTATCGTTTTTGTCAAATTTTCTGCATAGAACTGTCGGGTAACCACTAGACAATCCTGTTATTCAGAATATGATCAGATTGCAAAACAAAAAAAAAAAACAATTCGAACCACTGTCCTCGGTGGTGGAAAGAGCCTTCAGCTTGAAATCACTGAACTGGGATTTCGCAGCGAACTTGTATCCTAATTTTCGCATTTTGTCAATGTTGTGTGTGTTCGTTCCGTTCTTTCGTTTGTTCGTTTGTCCAAGCCCGCCAATGTCAGTCAGCCAGTCGGTCAGTGGAGATTGCATGCAGAGCAAACCCACCTCCCACTCACTTGGCTACAGCAATTGGTAGTTGCAGTATCAGTTGCGACTAATAGGTTGTAGCGTTTTTTTGCACTGCTCGAAGTGAGGAAGAGCAGGGTAAAACGCGCTCCCTAAGGAATGACTCGATTTTCGCCATGTAGTCGATTTTTTTCCTACCCTGCTGTTGGGGCAATCAATCCACTGCGTCCAATTACTGAACGTTTGTGGCAAGTCCCTTTTTGTTATTCGCATCCTGCAAGCTAATCACCATTTATCGAGTGATCAACTACTGCCATGACGCGTCTTTCCCCAGTCAGGTACAATCGAATTGATAAACCCCAAAACCTTTCCAGGATCTGCAGACCAGATTTCACTGGGTTGCAAGCAAGGAAGCAAGGGAACTTTGCCTACACGTAAAACTGGATGGTCACAGCGCAACGAGTACCCTTGTGTATCGCGCACTCTGCGTTGATATTCGACTAAATCCATTATGTACACAGTCTGACCGGTAAGGTAAGTATCCATTATATTCAGTTTTGATGGAATCCAGCGTCACTGGCCAACTGCTGTGCTCGAAAGCATTTCGCCAATAGGGAAGTGAGCTTCAGAGTTCTCAGAAATAGTTGTACAGCAGGAAGACAGTGCAAAGAAATTACACTGTTCAACAGGCACATGACCACCCTCATAATCAATCTTTTCATAGGAATATGTCTCTCTCAAATGATGACCGCGCTACGACACCGCGCAATGACACCCGGTCGTATGTGAAACAGTCACTTATAGGAGTCCATCTCATTCCAAGAACAGATTCAACACCTTCTGATTTGTCCGGGAATACCGATTTGTCATTTTCTCCGATTCTTCATTTTCTCGGATGGCCTTAGTTCGATTGAGGCACTCCGGTCGATGAAACCTGTGAAACATCCATCTTACTTTCTTACAAAAATAAGGGAGCAGATGGGTGCATTTGTCGAAAGATCATACAAGATTACTTTTGTATGGGTCCCCTCACATTGTTCAATTTATGGCAATGAGAAGGCGAACTCTCTCGCAAAGGTGGGCGCACAGGAAGGTGAGATGAATTTTTCCATTTTGTTCGCCAGAGTTCTCATCAAAGTTGGGAAAATGATTGGCGAGATGGCCAGCTGGGACGGTGGTTACATTCCATTATCCCTAATGTTTCCTTGCGAGTGTGGTGGCTGTAAGGCGACGAAAACGCTAAGCCAAAGACACCACCCGGAAGAGCTTCAGAGAACCCTTAACCCTTTCCAAGTCCATCCTTGAAACATTGTGACTTACTAACCTCGAGCTGCCACGAGTACCCTGGCTCCGACCCATACTAACTGTGGTAAATATATAAGATTGCATTTTTACATATACAAAAATTGAACTTTGGCTCCGCAAAGCGTTAAACGCGAATGAGCCCCAAATAAATGAACTAGAGGAACTTACGTATTTTCGGCAGTTTTGTTCTCTTCGTCATGCGGGGTCTTTTGAAACCTGTAGGTCTCAGAGTTGGCCTAAAATTCTTCCAAACCAAGCTGAGCTATATGCCTAAATTTCAGGCAATTCGGCCCACAAAAACCCCCCCCATGACGAAGAGAACAAACCTGTCGATAATACCCTTCGTCACCCTAGATAAAAAAAATGTCCCTCCCGAATGATGACCGCTAACTCACTGCGCAATGACATCAGGTCGTATGTGATTCAGTCACTTATAGGAGTCCATCACATTCCAAGAACGGATTCAACACCTGATTTGTCCGGGAATACCGATTTGTCAGTATCTTGGGATTCTTCTCCAACTTCATAAGATCGCAACGCTTTTTGAAGGGTGAAGCATTGGAAACAATCAATGCCATGCCCTAGCAGTGTGCCCCATGTCATCCGGACCTTGGAGATGCTGAAACGGCATTATTCAATTTTCACGGTGAATCCGTATTCCTGGAGGCGTTCTAGCACTTTGTACAGGTTCTTCCTATGCTCTTCTTCTGTGCGTCCCCCAACGAGGACGTCGTCGAGGTACGGCCAAGTACAGTCTAGTCCGGCTAGCATCGCATCCATGATTTTTTTTTATCTGTATTAACGAGATTTTTAGCCCTGGGCTAGTTCATCTCGGAACTCACGCTTTACTTCCCTTCCGAAGGAAGAACTCACATTTTGTGAGTTTGCCGGGAGTGGGATTCGATCCCAGGTCCTCGGCACATCCATGATTTGATGGAACGCTCCTGGGGCGCTCTTGATACCGGGTGACAGCCGGTTAAACTGGTAGAGGACCTTGTGAGTGTTAATATTGATCAGCTTCCTACTTTCTTCATCCACCTGGACCTGGACCTGGACCTTGTTTGCCTCCAGTGCGTTGTTGAGTCCGGTGGAAAAATCGGCGCATACACTCAGTAGCAAAAATAAAAGCCAAGCTGATTTTTTTCTCCTAAAATGCGTCATGTTCAATCTGCTGCAACTTTGGCAATTATCAATATTTTTGGCTAAAAATTTTACCAGTTCACCATCAATATATTGATGATGTATGAACAAAATTTCATAATGATAGAAATTATATATTTTGAGTTATAACAACTTATATGAAAAAATCTATTTTTGGACATACCTTTTTCAAAAATCCGTATTTCAGTGAAAAATTTAAGTAGCTTCATGAAAATTTCACTGCAGCGTCAGTAAATATAGGAAATGTTGTAGTCAAAATTTGAAATGTTTTCATTCAGCGGTTTGGGCCACAGAAATCGTCAAAGTTGAAGTACTACTGTGGGTGCCTACAATTTTCACTCCATATTGACCACGCTGAAACACCGGTGCAGAAAAAAAGCCGAGGTCAATTCGTTCCATTAATGTCTAGATTCGAGTTTTAATAAACAATCCATATTATATGACATATTTTTATAAATTTTCGTGTGGTCTGCTAGTTGTGTATGACATTTTGCACGTAACACATAGTGCGTTACGCGTTACACGTAATGCGTTACAAACATACGTATATTCGAATATACAAGTAGTTTGTATAATTTACAATTTTTGGCTACTGTTAAAACCTTAATATAAGCGAACAAGTGATGTTACATGCTTTGCTATATCACACTTTGTGGTTCTAAATTATACCCCACAACTTGTTTACTTATAATATTTTTTTTACAGTTGCCAAAATTTGTAAATTATACAAACTACATGTATATTCACTTACATATGTATGTTTGTAACGCATTACGTGTAACGCGTAACGCACTATGTGTTACGTGTAGAATGTCATAAACAACTAGCAGACCACACGAAAATTTATAAAAATATGTCATATAATATGGATTGTTTATTAAAACTCGAATCTAGACATTAATGGAACGAATTGACCTCGGCTTTTTTTCTGCACCGATGTTTCAGCGTGGTCAATAGGGAGTGAAAATTGTAGGCACCCACAGTAGTACTTCAACTTTGACAATTTCTGTGGCCCAAACCGCTGAATGAAAACATTTCAAATTTTGACCACAACATTTCCTATATTTACTGACACTGCAGTGAAATTTTCATGAAGCTACTTAAATTTTTCACTGAAATACGGATTTTTGAAAAAGGTATGTCCAAAAATAGATTTTTTCATATAAGTTGTTATAATTCAAAATATATAATTTCTATCAATATGAAATTTTGTTCATACATCATCAATATAATGATGATGAAGTGGTAAAATTTTCAGCCAAAAATATTGATAATTGCCAAAGTTGCAGCAGATTGAACATGACGCATTTTAGGAGAAAAAATCAGCTTGGCTTTTTTTTTGCTATTGAGTGTATCCGGACAATGCGGTCTGGTTTACGTACCACCACGATTTGGTGCAGCCCAATTTGCGTATGTAATTGGCGTGATGATACCGTTGTCCTGGAGTCGCTTCAGTTCATCTTCCACAACGGCCTCCATATTGTACGAAACCGGTCGCTTTGGCTTGAACACCGGCCTGGCGTCCATCTTGAGCGACAAGTGCATCTGCACTGCATTTTGGAGCATAATCCCAACTGGCCGGTGAAAACGGTCGGGAATTTGGCCTTCAGTTCGGCGACTTGGTGGTCTTCTTGTATGGTGTCCACCAGTTTGCAAAAGGACGAGAATGGTACGTCCCACAGCCAGAGCCGTAGCGTGGTCCCATGGAGCCCTTGGCAAGCATCCTGATTGGCGCCCCACGACAATTGGACATTTGCAAAAGTTTGAAATCAATAATTTTTTTTCCAAGTTTCATTATTTTATTTAAGTTTCGAAGAAACAAATTCCTCCCGATTTGTTTTCCATTCGTATATTTCTTTAGGAATTTCAATGGAAGCCGCCTAAAAATGTGCCAAATTTTATTTCTCTTATACGAGTAAAAGTACAAACATATTTTGCATTGCAAGAATTACTACGACCAGCACAGTAATGACAAATAACATTTAAAATTCCTATCATAAATACAGCATAAATATCTTCAAGAAATCAAATAAAGACATGGAGGAATTGCTGAAAAAATATCTATATGGTTGTAAAGAATCAGCTCTAAAATTTAAATTCAGCAATTTAAAAAAATAAAGATTTCGGTGCAATCTCTGGATGAATTCCAACTGGAATAACTGAATGACATTATTCAAGAATCTCTGGAGGAGTTCCTTCATTAACATCCGGAGGAATACCTGATGAAAATCTGATTTTTAATTGAAATTTATGGAGCAGTTTGTGAAGGAATGCGTGTAAAAGTTTGTGGAAAACCACTGGAAGAATTAAAGGAAAAAAATCATGGAATATTTTCGAATGTATCCCTGAAAAAAATCTTAGGAAATCTTTGAATAAATCCATGGAATGCTTTCAAACTTATGGCAGATTTTCTAACGGAATACCTGTAGAAATTTCTTTCTGAAGCAATCTATAGAAGATTTACCGAAGGAAGCTATGGTCGAATTTTTAAAGAAATCTATGAAAGATTTTCTAAAAAAAATCCCTGGTGGAATATTAGAATTAATTCTTATAGGAAATTTTAAAGGAATCCCTGAAGGCATTTTTAAAGGCATCTCTGCAGGATTTTCTATAGGAAGGGTTTCTAAGTAAACCTTAATTTTACAGGAATCTCCAAAAAAAAAAATAATTCTGGAGCAAACACTGCAAAATTTCGAAAAAAAAAACTCATTGCATATTTTCCTGGAGAAACCAGCAAAAAATTATGTAACAGAAGTATTGGGAAATAAAAGTATCAACTCCTTGGAAAATTTCGGGAGGAATCTTCAGAAGAATTGTTGATTTGATTTTGTTAAGAATTCCTGAAGGAGTTTATGTGAGAATTTCTAGAGGAGTTCTTTGAAAATTTTCCAAAAAAATCCCCAGAGGAATTTTCGAAAGATTTTTGAAAAAAAAAACAGCAGCTAGAGATTTTGAAGAAATACCTAGTAAAATTTATGAAGGAAATCCTTGAATATTTGATTTGTTTTAAAGAAATAAAAATAAAATCACTGATCGAATGGTATCTGCTTGATTTAAATTAGTTTAAGTTCACATAAAAATTTACTGGAAAGTGGAAATTACTATTGTATGAACTCCATCTGAATATAACTGCCAACGGCAGAAAATCCCTAGATGAAAAAGAATTAAAAAAATGTGTGAACTGAAAGAGCATCATTTAAACATTTTCTATTTAAAATACTGTTTGGCAACACCTGAAATTATTTCAATGAATGAAAATATAATCTTCGGAACTAACCTTTCCTAACTAGACTAAACTAGACATTTCCTAGCAAGAATGTTTGGGAATTTCCAGATAGATACTTTCACTAAAGTTTCGAAAGCATATTGATTTTGATTTGCACATCAAAAAACTAGTTTCTCAAAATAAAATAGTAGGTACATAAATTCCCAGATTTTTTTGAGAATAGTATAGAATTCAAGTTCTATAACACATTATCAAGCTTAGATACTGTAAAAAGTGAAATCATAAAAACATTCAAGAAAATAATAGCATCATTTTATTTAATTCTAGCCCTTCGCCTTTTCGGCGCCCCTCTGAGACTGGCGCCCTTGGCGGGGGCCAACCTGGCCAACCGCACGCTACGGCTCTGCCCACAGCCCAAACTTATCGAGGAGGTCTGAGCCTAAAACGTTTAGAGAGAGATTAGAGCTACAGACGTAACAGTTACCTTCTCGTTGGTCGCCACTGATCGAAATGTTGGCACGGAACATGGCGTCGATTCCCAGCTTGTCACCAGATGCTGTCTCCACTTCACAGTCCGGTGGCGATGTTTTGGGCGCTCCGATCTTGACCCAGTTCTGTCTGGATATGATGGTAATATCGGAGCCGGAATCTAGCTGAAGGTTGACCGGAACTCCGTTGATGGTTGTCTCGACGTATCTCCGGCTGCGCGTGACATTTTTAACGACGACAATTTTCGTTGAATGCTTGTTCCAATTTCCTTACTTTCCTTTCCCGGCTTTGGCCGAGGCTTGGATGAAAAACAGCTGCAATAGCTTTCCTTGTGGCCCGTCCTACCGCAATCCCGGCACTTGTGATCCTTGAAGTTGCACTGGCTTGAAAAGTGCATGCCGCCACATGACCAACATGGCGTTTTCGGTGCTGGATCCTTCGCTCGGTTCGGTTTCTTCTTTCGGTTCGGCTGCGTCCGAACGGCATTAGAGGCGACCACAGTTGACAAGGGTGGTTTTCTACCAATGAGCACCGTGTTCCGCTTCAAATTGATGAGACTCTTACACTCTTCGACGATCTTCTCGAGGGTCATATCGCTGGTCTCGTTCATTCTGGATAGAAGGCGCATTCGAATGTCCGAATCCTTGGATGATTTCAGTCCACATACGAAGATAAGGCATTTGAACTGATCTTCCTTCAGTTCTTGGAGCTTGAAGTCAACACAAGCCATGTTTACTTTACACGAGTAGCTGATAAAATCCTCATCTTCGTCCTTCATCGTCTGAAGGCACTGATAACGTCGATGGAACGTAGAGACAGGTGTGCCGAAGATAATCTTCAATTTGGTGACGGTTTCCTCGAACGTAAACTCCTTCGACAGTTTGGGGAGGATGAATGACGTGTACCGTTCGTGCGCTGAAGGATTCAATTTTCTCAATAACAACCGCACCTTCGCATCGTCCGCAAGCTGAGCGGCGTCCTTCTCAAAAAGGTCAGCATAACGCGAAAACCAGGCATCGAATGAACAACCTTTCTCATGGTCATAGGCGAATTCAGTGATATTCGTCGCTAGGGAGTCCAAAATCAGTTCATTGTGATTTGCATTCTGGACGTTCCCTTGGATTGCCGACACCTGCTGCGATAACTGTGTCATCAGCGCCTGCTGATTGTTGAGTATCTGCAAGATCGTTTCCTTGAATGGCTGCTCTCCGCCGCCCGACATCGATGATGGTGCTTGAGGTGCTTGCGACTGCGACATGTTCCCCGACGGCGGTTATTGTCTAAACTTTCGACGCGAAAATAGACACGGCGCGAAAATTCCGCAGACTCGTCGCCACTTTGTTACGATGGGAAATAAAGCCGAGAAGTATGACTCGTAACAAATAATAACTTTATTAAAGCGAATATACAAATAAAGAACGAATTAAAATATACTGGACGCGCACGTTGTGGTACTTCTACTCGTGATGAACGAACGATGACAGTCTCGGTATACGTGGCAGTTAGACCCGAACCATTGACAGCTATTGACAGTAGAAGGATAACAGAGTCGGGGTGAAAACAGGTTCAAACACAACAGCACATGAAATAATCACTTTTAGCCATTTTGACAGCCCCCTGACCCCAACACAATCCGGAATATCCCCGGAATAGTTCTGGATATTGCATGGCAACTTGAGTATAATAAACTTGCACCAATTTATGATCGACTGTGGGCGATCGGTCGAAAATTGACGAAATGCCAACATTTTTAAAATGAGTTGTCGGGGGTCGGGTACGTGAAAGTTAACAACACTTTGTGTGGGGCTGATGCGATTAAATTTAAATGTTCCCATACAACGTTGACCCGTCCAATTGTATACTTACAGCTCAGGAATGTGAAATGGATCGATTTGGTAAAATTGCTATACCACAGACAAACAGACACATCACTTGGAACAAATTGAGATTGTATTCATCGTTACGAAAACATAATTTCCAAATGCTAATCAAGTTGCATTTCGCAAACCGTTGGCTTGATGGTGGTAGAGCAAAAACGATGCTAGAGCCATGAGCGGCCAATTTGCGAGCTGATGAATATTTGAACCAACCGTTGCAAACAAGAACGATTGGTAGTGAGTAGAGTGAGACGTCTGTTTGTATGTAGCTCTAGTTTTGTCAAGATGTTGTTCTCTTTCACACATTTATCGCTTGCACTCAACACTGGTTCTGGAACACTACCGGTAGTCTTCAATGTGGTCTGAGCCTTTTTTTTTTGCTGACCGTTCACCGGTTGATCGGAAATGTCGGAACACTACCAGTCAGGCCCGCATTAAGGATTGTGGGGGCCCGGGGCCCGAGGGGATGTGGAGGCCCCTCGGAGAGAAGACCAAAAATGTTTTTCCTTATTTTCAAAACAGTACTTGAGTAATATGAAAAATAAAGCTAATGTTAGCAACCAAAAAAGGTTTTTGTGGGGGCCCCTAAAATGCGGCCCCCCTTAGATCCGGCCCTGCTACCAGTTGTCTCAAATATGGTCTGGGACTATTTTCCAACTAATTGTTCATTAGGTTATGCCCTGCCCACCATATCCTTCCGGCTTTGGTCACCTTCCGGATGCTGGGTTCACCTTTAAGTTCAGCGAGCTCGTGGTCCATCCTTCTCTGACACATACCATTCTCCTGCACACCGCCGAAGATCGTCCTTAGCACGCGTCGCTCGAAAACTCCGAGTGCTTGCAGGTCCTCCTCGAGCAAGCGTAGAATTAACATCTAAGTTAAAATACACATATATAAAAACTAAAAAAAAAATCATCCTCGAGCGTGGTCCATGTCTCGTGTCCGTAAAGGACGACTAGCCATATCAGCGTCTTGTAAATGGTGTACTTGGAGTCTACTTGAATCTTTTAAAAAAAATCCACAATTTGATGTGTCGCACATATAGGTTTGGTTCACTGATACCTTAGATCACGTCCGGTGGGACACCCGGAACCGGTTCTGGGACACTACCGGTAGTTTTAGATGAAGTCTGAGCCCAGTGCTGTCCGTTCATCAGGTTTTTGAAAAACTCGCTATTTATTGTGTCGCATGCATGAGTTCGATGCCCCTATTTATTTTACCAACTCTGGTGGGACGCACGAAAACGGTTCTGAGACACTTCCGGCTTTACCAAATATGATCCGAAACTATTTTCTTGTTTACCGTTTGTCAGATTATCAGGGGATGAGCCAGCCTCGGGCTGATATTCCCCATATTTAAAAGTAAATAATAATTATCAGGTTATTGAAAAAGCCACGATTTGACGTGTCGCATGCATGAGCCCTACCAGTGGGACACCCGGAACACTACCGGTTCAGTTATGGTCTGAGACTATTTTCCAGCGAACCGTTCATCAGATTATCGGAAATGCCGCGCTTTGATGAGTCGTAGCATTTTCATATCTGGCCGGCCCTTCCTGCGGTACCGCTCTGAAACACCTAAATGGCCATAATTGGGTTGTTTAGCGAATTAAATATTGCCATTTTGTTTAGCCTAATCGGAAGAGCTAATTCTTCTGAGTATAAGGTGATTTTATTGCGTTCCAATTTCTTTGTTTTGATGGTTAAATAAACAAAACAGTTTCAATTTCCGTGGACAGAATGAAAGTTCAATTGATAAAATGACAGTTCATTCCGAACAAAAAAATTTCCAGATACAAATTTTAAATGTATTTAAAAATAGTTCCCGGGTATCAAAAATGATGAAATTCTGGATTTCGACTAATTTTTGGACAGAGATACCAATTATGCAATAATCTGGATACCCCTAAAGAACCCAATTCCGGAACGGCTGAACCGATTCAAATCATTTTCAACAGGAAACAGTGGGACCAGATTCCACGTCGAATGAACCGGTAGTCATTAAAATCCGTTGAGGTTTATTACCAAAAAATGATGTGTGTTTGTTTGTACACACATATACCCACACATATACACCTCAAATCATGGAACTGAGTTGATTGGTATATTTAACTTGACCCTCCGGGCCTCCTATAAAAAAAAACATTTTTGGAGTGAACATGTAGCCTTTCCAGTACACTTAGTGTACAAGAAAGGCAAAAAGACCATTTTTGTTTATCCCCGCATGGTATGTTATCCCTTAAGGGGAAGCTTACCGGGCGGGCCGGTAAAACCCGACTTCGGCGCACGTTTCGATTTTTTAAAAATTAACGAAAAGAGATATCGAAATAAAAAACCAATCACGCTGTAGCTGAGATGTTGGGCTTCATTTTCATAAAAA
This sequence comes from Aedes albopictus, assembly GCF_035046485.1. Taxonomy (NCBI): domain Eukaryota; kingdom Metazoa; phylum Arthropoda; class Insecta; order Diptera; family Culicidae; genus Aedes; species Aedes albopictus. The sequence goes on along the minus strand of NC_085136.1, from coordinate 262,555,653 downwards.
AATATTTGATTTTACTCAAAATTTGAAAAAGTTGGACTCTCGAGAACACCAAAATTTTTGGTAGGAAAACCGCTCCCATGCCGCAAATTTTTGTGTTTGCACAACGATTTCTCCCGTAAAAATGTGTTTTATCATATAACTATGTACGGTCATTTTGCTCAGAAACTAATAACGAGTCGAATGGTATATAAATATTAGGGGGTTTCATACAAAAATCTACATTGAGAGGCATTTGTATGAAAACATTTCCAAAATTATTGCGCGCCACCGCGATCGAACAGCAGCTAACGGTTTCTTGGCTGGCCTGCGGTGGGCACCCGTGCGGATGATGCAGCGAAACAAAGCAGCAGATTTGCCTCACTGACGTTGATCCGGTAAAATAGTTGGACACAAATTGATTTCAGAAAAAATATGTAATTGATTGCATGTTGGTTAATGCACGTGCAGTACACGGATGATTTTGTAATAGGAATAATGCATCTAGACAAATAAACAATGGTTACTCAAATATGGTGTTTCAGGAATGGTACTCGTATTTATATTGCAGTACAATATTGAAAAAAAGAAAACATTTTTATTATTGAGTAGGCTGAGAAAGGAATGCGCGGTATTTCTGATGAAAAAAAACGCGATATCTCGCGTAATTCGTGATAAGGGCCTAAAAGCCATTGGTAACCAAGTGTGTAGAACGATGCTACCGAGTAGATAAATGAATAAACAAAAATTTAAACGCCAGCTTGATCAAGAGGAGACTGTCCTCTATGTGCCAATAGGTTAAATTTTCATGTTTACCTGCTATTCTGCACAGAAACAACGAGCTACACACATGGTTACCAATAGTTTTTAGGGCGAGATCATAAGTTACACGAGTTATGATGATAAGTTCAGCTGAGGATCATTTTGGGGAATATAAATAGGATGGTGAAATCTCGCAGCGGTAAACGCGCGGTTAACCAATATTTAGAAGGACCATGCTGAAAGTACTGGATTCGATTTCCGAACGGTCCAGGATCTTTTTTGTGATTATTTGTGATTATTTAGGAATTCTAATGAATATTTGAGCCTGCTGAGCTTATTCGAGGATTCTTGAAGAGTTTTAGAGTATTCCCCGATATTTTGTGATTATTTAGAAATTCTAATGAATATTTGAGTACACTGAGCTTGCTCGAGAATTCTTTTTTTTGTAATTTGTTGTTTTATTGTAAACGATAACCTTTTAGTTGTTACTTTACATGAGGTCAAGGATTCTTGAAGAGTTTGAGAATATTCCTCGACTTTTTGTGATTATTTAGGAATACTAATGAATATTTGAGCCTGCTGAGCTTATTCGAGGATTCTTGAAGAATGTTAGGAGTTTTCCTCGATTTTACGATAACTGAAAAATTCAGATGAATATTTGAGTTCACTGAGCTTGCTCGAGGATTCTTGAAGAATTTGAGAATATTCCTCGACTTTTTGTGATTATTTAGGAATTCTAATGAATATTTGAGCCTGCTGAGCTTATTCGAGAATTCTTGAAGAATTTGAGAATATTCCTCGACTTTTTGTGATTATTTGGGAATACTAATGAATATTTGAGCCTGCTGAGCTTATTCGAGGATTCTTGAAGAATGTTAGAAGTTTTCCTCGATTTTACGATAATTGAAAAATTCAGATGAATATTTGAGTTCACTGAGCTTGCTCGAGGATTCTTGAAGAGTTTGAGAATATTCCTCGACTTTTTGTGATTATTTAGGAATTCTAATGAATATTTGAGCCTGCTGAGCTTATTCGAGAATTCTTGAAGAATTTGAGAATATTCCTCGACTTTTTGTGATTATTTGGGAATACTAATGAATATTTGAGCCTGCTGAGCTTATTCGAGGATTCTTGAAGAGTTTGAGAATATTCCTCGACTTTTTGTGATTATTTAGGAACTCTAATGAATATTTGAGTACACTGAGCTTGCTCGAGAATTCTTGAAGAGTTTTAGAGTATTCCCCGCTATTTTGTGATTATTTAGGAATACTAATGAATATTTGAGCCTGCTGAGCTTATTCGAGGATTCTTGAAGAATGTTAGAAGTTTTCCTCGATTTTACGATAATTGAAAAATTCAGATGAATATTTGAGTTCACTGAGCTTGCTCGAGGATTCTTGAAGAATTTGAAAATATTCCTCGACTTTTTGTGATTATTTAGGAATACTAATGAATATTTGAGCCTGCTGAGCTTATTCGAGAATTCTTGAAGAATGTTAGGAGTTTTCCTCGATTTTACGATAATTGAAAAATTCTGATGAATATTTGAGTACACTGAGCTTGCTCGAAAATTCTAGAAGAATTTGAGAATATTCCTCGACTTTTTGTGATTATTTAGGAATACTAATGAATATTTGAGCCTGCTGAGCTTATTCGAGGATTCTTGAAGAATGCTAGAAGTTTTCCTCGATTTTACGATAATTGAAAAATTCAGAAGAATATTTGAGTTCACTGAGCTTGCTCGAGGATTCTTGAAGAATTTGAAAATATTCCTCGACTTTTTGTGATTATTTAGGAATACTAATGAATATTTGAGCCTGCTGAGCTTATTCGAGGATTCTTGAAGAATGTTAGAAGTTTTCCTCGATTTTACGATAATTGAAAAAATCAGAAGAATATTTGAGTTCACTGAGCTTGCTCGAGGATTCTTGAAGAATTTGAGAATATTCCTCGACTTTTTGTGATTATTTAGGAATTCTAATAAATTTTTGAGCCTACTGAGCTTATTCGAGGATTCTTGAAGAATGTTAGAAGTTTTCCTCGATTTCACGATAATTGAAAAATTCAGATGAATATTTGAGTACACTGAGCTTGCTCGAGAATTCTTGAAGAGTTTAAGAGTATTCCTCGATTTTTTGTGATTATTTAGGAATTCTAATGAATATTTGAGTACACTGAGCTTTCTCGAGAATTCTTGAAGAATTTTAGAGTATTCCTCGACGTTTTGTGATTATTTGGGAATACTAATGAATATTTGAGCCTGCTGAGCTTATTCGAGGATTCTTGAACAATGTTAGAAGTTTTCCTCGATTTTACGATAATTGAAAAATTCAGATGAATATTTGAGTTCACTGAGCTTGCTCGAGGATTCTTGAAGAGTTTAAGAGTATTCCTCGATTTTTTGTGATTATTTAGGAATTCTAATGAATATTTGAGTACACTGAGCTTGCTCGAGAATTCTTGAAGAATTTGAGAATATTCCTCGACTTTTTGTGATTATTTAGGAATACTAATGAATATTTGAGCCTGCTGAGCTTATTCGAGGATTCTTGAAGAATGTTAGGAGTTTTCCTCGATTTTACGATAACTGAAAAATTCAGATGAATATTTGAGTTCACTGAGCTTGCTCGAGGATTCTTGAAGAGTTTTAGAGTATTCCCCGATATTTTGTGATTATTTAGGAATTCTAATGAATATTTGAGTACACTGATCTTTCTCGAGAATTCTTTTTTTTTGTAATTTGTTGTTTTATTGTAAACGATAACCTTTTAGTTGTTACTTTACATGAGGTCAAGGATTCTTGAAGAGTTTGAGAATATTCCTCGACTTGTTGTGATTATTTAGGAATACTAATGAATATTTGAGCCTGCTGAGCTTATTCGAGGATTCTTGAAGAATGTTTGAAGTTTTCCTCGATTTTAAGATAATTAAAAAATTCAGATGAATATTTGAGTTCACTGAGCTTGCTCGAGGATTCTTGAAGAGTTTAAGAGTATTCCTCGATTTTTTGTGATTATTTAGGAATTCTAATGAATATTTGAGTACACTGATCTTTCTCGAGAATTCTTTTTTTTTGTAATTTGTTGTTTTATTGTAAACGATAACCTTTTAGTTGTTACTTTACATGAGGTCAAGGATTCTTGAAGAGTTTGAGAATATTCCTCGACTTGTTGTGATTATTTAGGAATACTAATGAATATTTGAGCCTGCTGAGCTTATTCGAGGATTCTTGAAGAATGTTAGGAGTTTTCCTCGATTTTACGATAACTGAAAAATTCAGATGAATATTTGAGTTCACTGAGCTTGCTCGAGGATTCTTGAAGAGTTTTAGAGTATTCCCCGATATTTTGTGATTATTTAGGAATACTAATGAATATTTGAGCCTGCTGAGCTTATTCGAGGATTCTTGAAGAATGTTTGAAGTTTTCCTCGATTTTAAGATAATTAAAAAATTCAGATGAATATTTGAGTTCACTGAGCTTGCTCGAGGATTCTTGAAGAGTTTAAGAGTATTCCTCGATTTTTTGTGATTATTTAGGAATTCTAATGAATATTTGAGTACACTGATCTTTCTCGAGAATTCTTTTTTTTTGTAATTTGTTGTTTTATTGTAAACGATAACCTTTTAGTTGTTACTTTACATGAGGTCAAGGATTCTTGAAGAGTTTGAGAATATTCCTCGACTTGTTGTGATTATTTAGGAATACTAATGAATATTTGAGCCTGCTGAGCTTATTCGAGGATTCTTGAAGAATGTTAGGAGTTTTCCTCGATTTTACGATAACTGAAAAATTCAGATGAATATTTGAGTTCACTGAACTTGCTCGAGGATTCTTGAAGAGTTTTAGAGTATTCCTCGATATTTTGTGATTATTTAAGAATTCTAATGAATATTTGAGCCTGCTGAGCTTATTCGAGGATTCTTGAAGAATGTTAGAAGTTTTCCTCGATTTTAAGATAATTAAAAAATTCAGATGAATATTTGAGTTCACTGAGCTTGCTCGAGGATTCTTGAAGAGTTTAAGAGTATTCCTCGATTTTTTGTGATTATTTAGGAATTCTAATGAATATTTGAGTACACTGATCTTTCTCGAGAATTCTTTTTTTTTGTAATTTGTTGTTTTATTGTAAACGATAACCTTTTAGTTGTTACTTTACATGAGGTCAAGGATTCTTGAAGAGTTTGAGAATATTCCTCGACTTGTTGTGATTATTTAGGAATACTAATGAATATTTGAGCCTGCTGAGCTTATTCGAGGATTCTTGAAGAATGTTAGGAGTTTTCCTCGATTTTACGATAACTGAAAAATTCAGATGAATATTTGAGTTCACTGAACTTGCTCGAGGATTCTTGAAGAGTTTTAGAGTATTCCTCGATATTTTGTGATTATTTAAGAATTCTAATGAATATTTGAGCCTGCTGAGCTTATTCGAGGATTCTTGAAGAATGTTAGAAGTTTTCCTCGATTTCATGATAATTGAAAAATTCAGATGAATATTTGAGTACACTGAGCTTGCTCGAGAATTCTTGAAGAATTTGAGAAAATTCCTCGACTTTTTGTGATTATTTAGGAATACTAATGAATATTTGAGCCTGCTGAGCTTATTCGAGGATTCTTGAAGAATGTTAGAAGTTTTCCTCGATTTTACGATAATTGAAAAATTCAGATGAATATTTGAGTTCACTGAGCTTGCTCGAGGATTCTTGAAAAGTTTAAGAGTATTCCTCGATTTTTTGTGATTATTTAGGAATTCTTATGAATATTTGAGTACACTGAGCTTTCTCGAGAATTCTTGAAGAATTTGAGAATATTCCTCGACTTTTTGTGATTATTTAGGAATACTAATGAATATTTGAGCCTGCTGAGCTTATTCGGGGATTCTTGAAGAATGTTAGGAGTTTTCCTCGATTTTACGACAGCTGAGAAATTCAGATGAATATTTGAGTACACTGAGCTTGCTCGAGGATTCTTGAAGAGTTTAAGAGTATTCCTCGATTTTTTGTGATTATTTAGGAATTCTAATGAATATTTGAGTACACTGAGCTTTCTCGAGAATTCTTGAAGAATTTGAGAATATTCCTTGACTTTTTGTGATTATTTAGGAATACTAATGAATATTTGAGCCTGCTGAGCTTATTCGGGGATTCTTGAAGAATGTTAGGAGTTTTCCTCGATTTTACGACAGCTGAGAAATTCAGATGAATATTTGAGTACACTGAGCTTGCTCGAGAATTCTTGAAGAATTTGAGAATATTCCTCGACTTTTTGTGACTATTTAGGAATTCTAATGAATATTTGAGTACATTGAGCTTGCTCGAGAATTCTAGAAGAATTTGAGAATATTCCTCGACTTTTTGTGATTATTTGGGAATACTAATGAATATTTGAGCCTGCTAAGCTTATTCGAGGATTCTTGAAGAATGTTAGGAGTTTTCCTCGATTTTACGATAACTGAAAAATTCAGATGCATATTTGAGTTCACTGAGCTTGCTCGAGGATTCTTGAAGAGTTTTAGAGTATTCCTCGATTTTTTTGTGATTATTTAAGAATTCTAATGAATATTTAAGTACACTGAGCTTTCTCAAGAATTCCTAAAGAATTTGAGAATAATCCTCGACTTTTTGTGATTATTTAGGAATACTAATGAATATTTGAGCCTGCTGAGCTTATTCGAGGATTCTTGAAGAATGTTAGAAGTTTTCCTCGATTTTACGATAATTGAAAAATTCAGATGAATATTTGAGTTCACTGAGCTTGCTCGAGGATTCTTGAAGAGTTTAAGAGTATTCCTCGATTTTTTGTGATTATTTAGGAATACTAATGAATATTTGAGTTCACTGAGATTGCTCGAGGATTGTTCATTGAATTCAAATATTCACCAGAATTCCCAGGTCATCATAAAAATCAACAAATATTCCCAAATACTTCAACAAACCCTCGAGCAAGCTCATTCAACTCAAATATTCACCAGAATTCTCAGGCCATCATAAAAATCAACAAATATTTACAAATACTTCAACAAACTCTCGATCAAGCTCATTGAACTCAAATATTCACCAGAATTCTCAGGCCATCATAAAAAACAAAAAATATTCACAAATACTTCAAGAACCCTCGAGCAAGATGATTGAACTCAAATATTCACCAGAATTCCCAGGTCATCATAAAAACCTACAAATATTTACAAATACTTCAACAAACTCTCGAGCAAGCTCATTCAACTCGAATATTCACCAGAAATCCCAGGTCATCATAAAAATCAATAAAAAATAATTAATACTTCAACAAACTCTCGATCAAGCTCATTGAACTAAAATATTCACCAGAAATCCCAGGTCATCATAAAAATCAATAGAAATTCACTAATACTTCAACAAACCCTCGGGCAAGCTCATTGAACTCAAATATTCACCAGAATTCTTTCCATTAGGAATTTCTTTTCGGAATTTCCTTTAGGAATTTCCTTTCGGAATTTTCTTTAGGAATTTCCTTTCGGAATTTCCTTTAGGAATTTCCTTTAGGAATTTCCTTTCGTTATTTCCTTTCGGAATTTCCTTAGGAATTTCCTTTCGGAATTTCCTTTAGGAATTTCCTTTCGGAACTTCCTTTAGGAATTTCCTTTCGGAACTTCCTTTAGGAATTTCCTTTCGGAACTTCCTTTAGGAATTTCCTTTTGGAATTTCCTTTAGGAATTTTCTTTCGGATTTACCTACAGGAATTTTTTTTCGGAATTTTTTTTAGGAATTTCCTTTAGGAATTTCCTTTAGGAATTTCCTTTAGGAATTTCCTTTCGGAATTCTCCTTACGAATTTCCTTTCGGAAATTCCCTTACGAATTTCCTTTAGGAATTTCCTTTAGGAACGTCCTGTAGGAATTTTCTTGGGGAATTCCAATGCTACCCCGGATTACGGTAGTACGAATTTTTCGGTCAACTGTGCTCATGCTAATCTGATTTTTTTCTGACTATTGATAACTCAGGATTTCCTTTAAAATATTTCAGTAGGCCATGAATTCCAAGAGAAATTGCGCATTTTTGAAAAATCTGAACCTGATTCCGTTGCGGTAACGATATGGTAGGCTGATTTTGAAGAAGCTGTTACATAATTGCCACTTACCTTTAAATTTCCAAAGAACACAATTTTAGGGATCTTCGCATATTGGTTGATTGTGATAGGTTTTTCTACACTTTTTTTTCATGCGCACGCATGCCAATTTTATATTTGCTTTCAAGGGCATAGCCAGCTTTTCGGCCAGGGGGAGGCGAGCACCCTTACACTGAAAACCAAATTGCAGTAACAAGGAGTTCAAATACTTCATCATTAAAAAAAATAAAAGTGAAGTATGAAATATGTGTGATTAACAGGAATGGTTCAATGGAAGAATCATATATGACTATAATCCTGAGGAATTCCTCAAGATATTGCTTCAGGAATTTCTTAACAAATGCCATCATGAATTTGAATTTATCCAGCAGTTTCTCCAGAAATTTCTCTATTATTTTTCCAGGTTATTTTAATGTAGATATTCCAGCAGAAATTACAGTATGCGGCAGGAAAAAATGCGAAAGTGTTTTTCAACTTCAAACCTCATTTTCGTCCATTTGACATTAACCAATCTATGTTTCAACGTTCCATGATCTATAATAGGCTAGTTTTCTGAAAAGTTAATTAAAAAATTTCCCATTTTGGTCACTAACCTTTACAGGGTGGCGCCTGAAGATGAAGACAACCAGAATTTTCAAACCGCAGAAAATCGCACAGGTCGCTAAATTTCGCATCTGATAAAACAAAATTTTTGATTTTCTCTACAATATCATCAAATATATGTACTTATTTCATCTGGTATGTGAAACTACATGGCTCTGGATCAGTGTGGTCTGGTTGTTCATCGAATTTGAGCTAATTTTGTTACTGTTATAGTCATTTTGTTTAATGACCATTGGGCGCGCGGTTTATTGATATCCGCTTATTAGCCCTACATTATCACATGTTAAACATCAAATATGTTCATTTTTATTTTTCAGTGCTAGAATATAGACATTGACTGATACACTGTCATGAAAAAATAGTCATATATATCCCATATTTAGCGTGTAATAGTGCCTTGAACTTTTCGCATTTTTTCCTGCCGCACCCTGTACCTTCGGAAAACTTGCAGTAATTCCGTTGGCAATATCTTCAGAAATTTTATCAATAAATCCTCCAGATGTTTTATTACGAATTTCACCATGCATTCTTTTGAGATTATCTCCAGTAATTTTTTACAAATTTCATTCTTAATTCCACCAGAAATCCGTTTGAGAAGCTCCAGAAAATACTTTAAGAATTTCTCCGGGAATTCTTTCAAAAAATCCAATCAAACTAAGATTCCTTTCCTTGAGGAATACCCTTAGAATTTTTTGGAGAAATTTCTTCGAAAAATCCTTTAATGAATCGCTTAGAAATTACCGGAAAAAAATCTTTGAAAATTTCTAAAGGAATACCTTCGGAAATTCCTGGAGGAATATCTTTGGAAGCTGCTAGAGGAATGCATTCGGAAATTTTTAAAGGAATCAATTAAAAAATAATTTCAGGAATTTATTTCGAAAATCCTTGAATAATTCCACCGAAAATTCCTTGACAAATTCTTCAGAAATTTCTTGAGGAATTCCTTCATTTCTAAAGCTCCTTGAGAAATTCCATAAAATATTCCTTCGAGAGTTCTTCTACGATTTCCTTTAGAAGATTCTTCGGGAATTCCTTGAGGAATTTCTTTGAAATAGATATAAAATATTCCTTGAGGAACTTCTTCGGAGTTTTCGTGAGAAATTCTTCCGAAAATTCCTTGAGGAATACCTTCAAAAATTCTTGGAGGAATTCATCCGGAAATTTCTGTGAGAATTATTTCCCAAATTCCTGAAGCAATTCTTTCGAAAATATTGAAAAAAAAACACTAAAAGTCTCACGAGATATCCCTTCTGAAATTCCATAAGGAATTTCTTTAAAATTATTTCAAAACTTCCTTGAAAAAATATTTCGGAAATTCCTGAATAAATGATTTTTGTGATTTTTTATTTCCTAGGGGAACTCATTCGGAAATTCTTTGAAGAAGTCCTTTGAAAATGCCTTGATAAGGAAAATTCGGAAATTGTTAAAAGAGTTTGCTTGGAAATTTTTTTGACATATGTCTGAAATGTCTTATGGAATACCTTCGGAAATTTCGTGAGAAATTGTTTGATAAGTTCGTTGAGGAATTTTTTCGTTTTTTTTATTAATCTTTACGAAATTCCTCAAGGAATTCCAGCGAAAGATCCTTGAGAAGTTTCTTCGGAAATTCCTCAAGAAATTCCTTCAAAAATGTATTGTGGAACTTCTACGAAAACTTGAGAAACTTCTTCAAACATTCCTTCAGAAACACGTTTGGGGATTATGTGAGAAAATCCTAAGGAAATATTTTGAGGACAACCGTCAAAAATTTTTGAAGGAATTCATTCGGAAATTTTTGGAGGTATCTCAAGGCAAATCGATAAGAAATTTCTTTGGAAATTCCGGGAGGGATTTCTTTGGATATTCGTAGAGGAATTCCTTCGGAAATTCAGGAGGAAATCTTTTGAAAATTCCAGGAGAAATTCCTTTGAAAATTCCTGGAGGAATTCCTACGGAAATTCCTGGACAAACTCCTCCGGAAACTCATGGAAGAATTCTTCGGGAAAATTCTGGAGGAATTCCCTCGGAAATTCTTGGAGGAATTCCTTCGAGAATTCGTGGAGGATTTCCTGCGGGAATTCCTGGAGGAATTTCTTCGGAAATTACTGGAGTAATTCCTTCGGAAATACCTGGAGAAATTTCATCCTGAAATTTCTGGAGGAATTCCTTCGGAAATTAATGGAGGAATTCCTTCAGAAAATCCTTGAGCGATTCCTTCGCAAAAGTCCTGGAGGAATTCCTTCTGAAATTTATGAAGGAACTCCTTCAGAAATTCGTGATGGAGTTCCTGGAGAAATTCTTTCAAAAATTCCTGGTGGGATTCCTTCGGATATTCATGAAAGAATTCCTTCGGAAATTCCGGCAGGAAATCCTTTGAAAATTCCAAGTGAAATTCCTTTGAAAATCCCTGGAGGAATTCCACCAGAAATTACTGCAGGAATCCCCTCGGAAATTCCAGGAGAAATTCCTTCGGAAATTGCTGGAAGATTTCCTTCGGAAATTCCTGAAGGAATTCCTTCGGAAATTTATGAAGGAATTCCTTCGGAAATTCCAGGAGGAGTTCCTTCGGAAATTGCAGAAGGAATTTCTTTGAAAATTCCTGGAGGATCTCCTTCGGAAATTCCTGGAGAATTTCCTCCAGAAATTTCTGAAGAAACTCATCAGGAAATTCATGGAGGAATTTCTCAGGAAATTCCTGGAGGAATTCCTTTGAAAATTCGTGGAAGAATTTCTTCAGAAATTCGTAAATGAATTCTTTCGGAAAATTTCTGGAGCAATTCCTTCGGAAATTCATGGAGGAACTCCTTTGGAAAATGCTTTAGGATGTCCTTCGCAAAATTCGGAAATTCGTGGAGGGATTCCGTCAGAAAATTTCTGGAGAAATTCCTTTGGAAATTCATGTAGGAATTCCTTCGGACATTCATGGAGGAATTGCTTCGGAAGTTCCAGAGGAAAAATTCTTTAAAAATTCCAAGAGGAATTCCTTTGAAAATTCCTAGAAGAATTTCTTCGGAAATTCGTAGAGGAATTCCGTCGGAAAATTTCTGGAGGAATTCCTTCGGAAATTCATGGAGGCATTCCTTCGGAAAATCCTTTTGAAATTCCTTGGCAAAATTCCTGGAGGAATTTGTTCGGCAATTCATGGAGGAATTCCTTCGAAAATTCATGGAGGGATTTCTTCGGACATTCATGAAGGAATTCCTTCGGAAATTCCAGGAGGAAATCCTTTGAAAATCCTAAGAGGAATTCCCTTGAAAATTCCTGGAAGAATTCCTTCGGAAATTCCTGGAGGAATTCCTCCGGTAATTCCTAGAGTAATTCCTCCAGAAATTTGTGGAGGATTTTTTCTGAAATTTCCTGGATGAATTTCTCCGGAAGTTCCTGAAGGATTTCCCTCGGAAATTCCTGGAGGAATTGCCACGGAAATTCCTGGAGGAATTCTCTCGGAAATACATGGAGGAATTCATTCGGAAAATCCTTCGCAAAATTCCAGGCGGAATTACATCGGAAATGCATGGAAAAATTCCTTTGGAAATTTCCAAAGGAATTTCTCCAGGAATTTCCGACAGAATTTCTCCTGGAATGTCTGAAGGAATTCTTCCTGGAATTTCAAAAAAAAAAAATCCTTCAGGAATTTCCAAAAGAGTTTCTCCAGGAATTTCCGAAAGAATTTCCAAAGGAATTCCTCCAGGAATTTCCAATGGAATTCCTCCGGGATTTAAAAAAAAATCCTCCAAGAATTTCCGAAGTAATTCCTCCTGGAATTTCCAAAGGAAATCGTCCAGTAATTTCCGAAGGAATTCCTCCAGGAATCATAAAAAGCATTCCTCTAAAAAGTTTAGAATGATTTTTTTTCCAGGAATGTACTAAGGAATTCATCCAAGGATTTTCTCGGGAATTTCTCTATAGATTTCTGAAAGAATTCCTCCAGGAATTTCCGGAGGTATTCATCCAAGATTTTTCGAGGGAACTCCCCAAGGAATTTCCGAAGGAATTCCTGCAGAAATTTCCGAAAGAATTCCTTCAGGAATTTCTGAACGAATTCCTTCAGGAATTTCCGAAGGAATTCTTCCAGGAATTTGCGAAGGGATTCCTCCAAGAATTTTGGAAGGAATTCCTTCTGGAATTTTTTAAGGAATTCCTCCAGGATTTTTTGAAGGAATTGCTTCAGGAATTTCTGAAGCAATTCCTCCCGGAATTTCCGAAAGAATTCCTCCAGGAATTCCTAAAGATATTCCTTCTGGAATTTCCGAATGAATTCCTCCAGGAATCTCCACAGGAATTCGTCCAGCAATTTCCGAAGGAATTCCTCCCGGAATTTCTGAAAGAATTCCTCCAGAACTTTCCGAAAGTATTCATCCAAGATTTTTCGAAGGGCCTCGCCAAGGAATTTTCGATGGAATTCCTCCAGTAATTTCCGAACGAAGTCCTTCAGGAATTTACGATGGAATTTCTCCAGAAATTTCCAAAGGAATTCTTACAGGATTTGCGAAGGGATTCCTCCAAGAATTATGGATGGCATTCCTCCAGAAATTTCCAATGGAATTCGTCCAGCAATTTCCGATGGAATTCCTGCAGGAATTTCCGAAAGAATTCATCTAGGAATTCCTAAAGGAATTTCTCCTGGAATTTCCGAATGAATTCCTCCCGGAATTTCCGAAAGAATTCCTCCAGGAATTTTTGAAGGAATTCCTAATGGAATTTGTAAAGCAATTCCTCCATGAATATTCGAGGGAATTCCTCTTGGAATTTCCAAAAATAAAATCCAAAAAGATTTTCCGAAAGAACACCTCCAGGAATTTCCGAAGGAATTCGTCCAATAATTTCCGAAGAAATTATTCCAGCAATTTCCGAAGGAATTCCTCCTGGAATTTCCAAAGGAAATCGTCCAGTAATTTCCGAAGGAATTCCTCCAGGAATCATAAAAAGCATTCCTCTAAGAAGTTTAGAATGATTTTTTTCCAGGAATGTCCTAAGGAATTCATCCAAGGATTTTCTCAGGAATTTCTCTATAGATTTCTGAAAGAATTCCTCCAGGAATTTCCGGAGGTATTCATCCAAGATTTTTCGAGGGAACTCCCCAAGGAATTTCCGAAGGAATTCCTGCAGAAATTTCCGAAGGAATTCCTTCAGGAATTTCCGAACGAATTCCTTCAGGAATTTCCGAAGGAATTCTTCCAGGAATTTGCGAAGGGATTCCTCCAAGAATTTTGGAAGGAATTCCTTCTGGAATTTTTTAAGGAATTCCTCCAGAATTTTTGAAAGAATTGCTTCAGGAATTTCCGAAGCAATTCCTCCCGGAATTTCCGAAAGAATTCCTCCAGGAATTGGGTTTTTAAATTAAGAAAAATGTATTGATTTTTTGATTTTATACGAAAGAGCATCTTTTATTGAGCCACCATGATTTTTTTCAGATTTTTAGAACTTCATTTTGGTACCTAAAATCGCTTTCGAAGAGATTTTTCGAAATCACCTTTTGACAGCTGGCCAACTGCTTGACAGCTCCGCCCAGTACAAAATGCTACGAGGGGTGATTCGACAAATCGCTCCCATACAAACTTCAAACTGATTTTTAAATAGGTTCCCGGGCACCAAAATTCATGAAAATTTGGATTTCGGCTCAATTTTGCATGGAGATTTTGAATATGGAATTATCTCAACACCACTAAAGAAGCCAATTCCTAAAGAAATTCCTTCTGGAATTTCCGAATGAATTCCTCCAGGAATCTCCACAGGAATTCGTCCAGCAATTTCCGAAGGAATTCCTCCCGGAATTTCTGAAAGAATTCCTCCAGAACTTTCCGAAAGTATTCATCCAAGATTTTTCGAAGGACCTCGCCAAGGAATTTTCGATGGAATTCCTCCAGTAATTTCCGAATGAAGTCCTTCAGGAATTTCCGATGGAATTTCTCCAGAAATTTCCAAAGGAATTCTTACAGGATTTGCGAAGGGATTCCTCCAAGAATTATGGATGGCATTCCTCCAGAAATTTCCAATGGAATTCGTCCAGCAATTTCCGATGGAATTCCTTCAGGAATTTCCGAAAGAATTCATCTAGGAATTCTTAAAGGAATTTTTCCTGGAATTTCCGAAAGAATTCATCTAGGAATTCCTAAAGGAATTTCTCCTGGAATTTCCGAATGAATTCCTCCGGGAATCTCCAAAGGAATTCGTCCAGCAATTTCTGAAGGAATTCCTCCCGAAATTTCTGAAAGAATTCCTTCGGAGATTCCTGGAATCTCCGAAGGAATTCCTCCAGGAATTCCGCTAGGAATTTCCGAAGGAATTCCTGCAAGAATTTCCAAAAATAATCCAAAAAATATTTCCGAAAAAAAATCCTCCACGGCTTTCCGAAGGAATTCCTCCAGGAATTTCCAAAAGCATTCCTCCAGGAAGTTTGGAATTATTTTGTCCAGGAATTTCGTAAGGAATTCACCTATGGATTTCCTCACGAATTTCTCTATGGATATCTGAAAGAATTCCTCCAGGAATCTCCGAAGGTATTCATCCAAGATATTCCTGAGGAACTGCTCAAGGAATTTCCGAAGGAACCCTTCAGGAATTTCCGAAGGAATTTCTTCAGGAATTTGCGAAGGGATTCCTCCAGGAATTTTGGATGGAATTCCTTCATGAATTTCCAAAGAAATTCCTCCAGCTATTTCCGAAGGAATACCCTCAGGAATTTTCGAAGATATTCCTCCAAGAATTTCCGAAGGAATTCCTGCATACATTAAAAAATACAAGGATGCAGGAGAATTTTATTTTTACTAGTCAAAAACAGCTCTGATCATCTAAGTTTTTCGGTTAAGTTAGAATATAGTTGCTCGGTCAGGGGTTTTTGGGGTAAGACTTTAGATTTTAATAGTTTTATGTTTTCCATATATACATATACATCGCGTCGGTTTTGTCGGTTTTGGATATGTACGGCGGAAATAGGAGTCAAAATGACATGATACCCTATATGTTGAACAATCCCGACAGATGTTTCACATTCATTTTTTATTTCTATATATTACTGAAGGTTAAATCGGACAGAATATATTCGACAAATAATCTCCCTCGGTATTTATTCTGTATAAAAATTAAAAAAATCTCTTATCATAAAAGCCACCAAAATTGTTCAATGAACATTATTAAGATTCTTTCAAGTTTTCCTGCTAGAGTAAGTAATTCAGGCTCCTCTTGAAATTCTCAAAATATTAAGTCAGTAATTCTGACATGTTTTTTTTTAGGAATTTTGTCAACAACTCTGCTCTTAGTGTTGTATAAAAAAAAAATCATTTGGGAGTAACGTATGAGGAGTATTTTAATTTATCCTTCCCAAATTATGCCACACGACGGCTGGTCGCGACGATTATGGTCTAACAAATCAGCAAAACTTACAATATACCTTTATAGCACATCACCATCACATGTTCCGGTTTGAAAACTTACTTCGCTATTTCTTAAACATTTTGTGTAGAAAATGTGACACAACGGAAAAAAACGTTAAAATATGCTATGTTGACCAATACAAATTATCCCCTAGTTCTAGCATCTTTATTACATCCGCGAACTATGCATTTGTTCCATGTGAGCATAGCGACAAATCTTTTATATTATTTTACCGTTTCATGTTGTTTCCCATCATCCACACGGGTGCCCACCGCAGGCCAGCCAAGAAACCGTTAGCTGCTGTTCGATCGCGGTGGCGCGCAATAATTTTGGAAATGTTTTCATACAAATGCCTCTCAATGTAGATTTTTGTATGAAACCCCCTAATATTTATATACCATTCGACTCGTTATTAGTTTCTGAGCAAAATGACCGTACATAGTTATATGATAAAACACATTTTTACGGGAGAAATCGTTGTGCAAACACAAAAATTTGCGGCATGGGAGCGGTTTTCCTACCAAAAATTTTGGTGTTCTCGAGAGTCCAACTTTTTCAAATTTTGAGTAAAATCAAATATTTTTTTATGAAAATGAAGCCCAACATCTCAGCTACAGCGTGATTTGTTTTATATTTCGATATCTCTTTTCGTTAATTTTTAAAAAATCGAAACGTGCGCCGAAGTCGGGTTTTACCGGCCCGCCCGGTAAGCTTCCCCTTGGTGGGTTGTTTAAGTATAAGAAGATTGAAATTTAAAAATGCTATCGATTAGTGAAAAAGTATGACACCATACCAACGCGTCGTTTTATCTCAGTGGTGCGTATCAAACCGATACTCCCTACCGGACGGGGAACGTGCTGCAGCAGCATGCGTTGAAAACCGAAACGGAACCGGAACCACAGAGCAGTGGCCGCGTAATGACATTTTCTGTCGTGGGCTGCTTGGTGTGGTTTCCGATGCGCGCGTAGATTGGAACTGCATGTGTATACGATACACATTGGCATCAAGTGCATCTAGTGCATCTAATGGACGTGAGTGAAGGCAAAATACAGTTTTCAAATGTCCGTGGATGGACTGAACAGGAAGATCGTGCCAAATGTGTTTGCTCTGAGAAGCATAATTGGCTTCATTGTATTTATCGTTCGTTGAAAGACAAGCTAATGCCATTTTATTCTCATTTTGGCATGAACTGCAAATAAAACCCCCCATTGAGATGACATTTAATTAGTGGTAAACAACTCCGTTGAAATAAAAGTCAAATCGAAAAAAGGCATTAACCCTTGCACAAATAGGATGCTTTTCGCAAACATGCTTTTTCTTCTTCTTTATGGCCTATCGTCTGCACTGAGACTTGGCCTGCCACGCTTCAACCGGGTTTTTTTTTTTTTGAATACTTCCACAGTTATTAATTGAAGGGTTTTCTTTGTCTGCCATTGCATGAATTTGTATAATGTGAGGCAAGTACAATGATACTCTATGCCCAGGGAGTCGAGAAAATTTTCCCGACTGGAACGGGAATTGAACCCGTCGTCTCCGGATTGGCGATCCATAGCCTTAACCACTATGCTAATTGGGAACCCCAAACATGCTTAAGCTGAGTAAAAAAACATAGCTCTGATTTTCTTGCCAAAGATAGACACCCCAACACTTAACTCCTACTGCTAAGAGCAAGCGATTCCTTTTTCCTTCATCATTTAATTTTGGATACGAGCATTTTCTTCTCAAAACTGAAATGTTCTTTTCTCTGCTACATATGAATTTCTGCCAACCTGATTTAACCAAGAAGGTTCAAGAAGTATATGTGAAAACGTGTACTGCACTTCTTTTTGTTGTCATTGGCGAAAAAATGAAACTTGATTCTTGTCTATAATATGCTTTCTGATAAATTTCCTAACATATGGCAAGTTACCAAAGTAGAGTTGTTCGACGCAGTAATGACGTGTGTGCGACTAGTTTCGAAAAAATCTTTGCCATGAATGAGTTTCTCAGTGATAATTCCATGAAATAATGCCTTTAAGGTAAACAAGAAGATACCCTCATACAATCTTTGATACTCCTTCGAATAGTGATTCTCCAACTCCAAAATACACAAAAAGCTAATCATTTCTCTTCCTACGCACAGTGCAACATCCACCATTAAATTCACACCTTATTTCCATAAAACCAATTACTCACCCATATGTTCATGAGCAAAACAAGATTACGTGTCTCCCGCCTTCATCTGTGTGTCCCTTGAATTTAATCACAACATCCAAGTACTGCTCCTGACAGGCTCATTTTCACCCCTCTCGATCGACGACGTCAGTAACTCACCCTCTGTCGAATTTCCCTAGGTATCCTGGCTGTTGCCCCTCACCACACGCGTTAATCTTTAATGTAATTAAAATACCGTTTCTCATTTTTCCTTCGAACAACAAAAGTGTACGACGTCGTAAAGACGGTCGGTCTTGCCCCGTCCATTCGTCGTCTTTGAGAAACAAAAAAAAAAAAAAAGAAACGATCCTGCTAGTCAGGCAGCGGTAGTTCGGATGGGGGAATCAGTTACACATCCCCTCACTCGGAGGTGAGACCTTAAATCTTTCTTGTGCCATGCTACGGTGGGGGTTGCTGCAAATGGAACGAAACATACAGGGAGTATAGAAAATAAGCGGGACAGGCAAAGTTTAGCTGTAAATTTTCAATAGGCGCACCAAAAATTCTCATTAAAGGTACAACTTTGAATAAGATGAGGTATTTGAAGTATGCAAGGCAATATATTTCAAAATTTTCCTGGCAAATCATTTTAGAAAACAATCAGACATTCCCAAATAACATTTTCAAGCAAATAGACTCCAACAGGTTCTTAGAACCATCATAAAACCAAAATAAAAGGTGCAAGGTTCAAAGGCGTTTCTCAGAACCTCTTCAAGACTAACTGGTCATTTAAATGATACTTGGATTGGAAATTTATTTAGCAATGGCTTTGGAAATGAATTTAAAACTTTCTTTTGAATTCGTTCAGCATATTTTTTTTCAAGAAACTTTAGGAAATTCCTAATCAATTCCATTGAAAACTCCTACCGAAGAAATTCAAGCAGGTTTCCTTCTTCTGCATCGGTTATAGGAGTTACTTCAGTAATTTCTTTGCAACTTTGTTTGAATTCGAAATCGCTCACTTCCTACATTTTCAAAAACTTTTCAGCCATTTTTTATTTCTGAAGCTATTTTTACAGTTTTTGGGAATGTTATTGGCAACTTCTTGTTACCTGCTTCAAAAAAAAAAATCACTGGATATTCTTTCGGTACATTGGGAACTGTGTCGAAAATACCTTTGAAAATTTCTCAGACAATTATTGTGAAAGTTGTTTGCTTAACTCTGTGAACTTCTCCGGTAATTTCTCTGAAAAAAAAACAACAACATTACTCATTACAAATTTAAATTAGCTTTGAATAAATCCTTCTAAAATTAATTAGCTCACTTAGAAAATTTATGTTTAAAGCAACTGTTATGGGAATTTCTTCCGTCATTCTACTTTTTTTTTATTTTGTTTGCTGAGGAAACTTTTGCTTAAACTTCTTCGACAATCCCCTTTGACTTTCGGTAATTTTCTTCCAAATTGCTTGAAAGCTACTGGAAAAACTTGTTATCAGAAGGCACGAAATGTTGCTAATTGACAAATTAAGAGATGAAATTAGTGAAAATTCCACAAATGTCATCTTTCAATTTGTCAATTAGCAACATTTCGTGCCTTCCAGTTACATGTTTTTCCAGTAGGTTTCAGACATACAAGCAAATCTGGTAAAATTCCAGTTAAATGGACAATATGTGTCATTGTGCTAGCAAGCTCCTTCGGTAAATCTCCTGGCATATTAAAATAGCTTCTTTATTTGTTCGATTTTTTTTATTCAAAAACTCCTTTGTGAACTAATATGGAAGTAAATTCCTTTGGAAATGCTTCGAAATTTCTTTAGTTAAGTAATTTTTTGGAAGTTTCCTCGCCAACTCCTTACGAAATTCTCTTGAAAATGTTGCGGGAAATATATAGTTTAATACGAAATTCCATCGATATTTCTTTGGAAATTTCATCGGATTTTTAACAGTATTCCTTCAGAATATCTATTGGAAATTAATTCCGAAATTTATCTTTAAATTTCTCTGGCCTTTTTTTCTGGAAATCGGCAATTCGATTTATAATTCCATTGCAAATTTTTTATGCAATTTCAATTTTTTCACTCTGAGATACTAAACTCAGTTGGACAACAGGGTCTCCGCGTTTCACTTCACTGACTGGTTGATTTAACCAAGTTTTACCAAAGATATTTTCTGAAATGCACCATCATACTCATACTACTATATCACAGACAAACAGACGTAACACTTCGAACATTTTTCGATTCAAATCATAGTCACGGAAACATATTCGCCCAATACTAAAAGGACTATGTTTGGCCGACCACCAAGTAGATGGCGGTAGTGAGCAAACGTCAAACTCGAACAAAAACGATGCGAGCGCCATGGTTGGGCAGTTGACCAACTATCAAATTTTGAAAAAGACCGTTGAATCGGTGTACGATGGGAATTATCAGAGTGTTACGTCTGTTTGTCTGTGACTATATCATTACATTTTTATATGTCGGTAACTTTACAAAACTTGAAGGATGAAAGCTGTGAATAATGAAAAACCAAATCCGTGTTTAAAGAAATTACCGAAGCAATATCCTAAACAATTACAAAAAAGTCAGAGAAATTTTCGAAAAAAATAATGCAAGATATTGCCGAAGAAATGTTCAAATACATGAAAGAAAAATTTCCCAAGCTCGCAATAATAAAATTGCCTATAAAATTGAAAAAAATAAGACTATACGTATACATTCCTGAACATCTACAGTACCGTAAATCGGGGTCAGAATGATCTCCGGGTAGAAATTGATCAGGCGGTTTTCTGTTAGAAAAAGCACACTTCAAATCATTTCCTTACGAATATCGTTTATTATCAGATTCCAACAACACGATACTTGAAAATAAACTTTTCTAAGTATGGTTCATCTAACTGAAAAACGTATGATCAATTTCGACCCGGATATCAATTTGACCCCGGTTTACGGTACACAACTGTCAGCTCTGCAACCTCTAGGTTAGTCATTACCGGAAGAAAACATCTAAATCGAATCAGAAACAACTAAGTTAAAGCAGATCCCGCTTGGCAGGCTGTAAATTATCCTTCAGAATTGAACACTCCCAGCTCCCCATATAAATTATGATTCTAAGCTATGGAGTCGTGTCTCAACATTCTTCCATTATTTCCTCAATATGCTGTCGTAATATGGGACAACTATAGACAACTATAATTTTGCTGTAAGTAGTAGCCAGTAGTGATAACTGTGGGGCTAGGGTGGGGCTAATGTCAAAAAATCTCTCCGATATATGATTTCCCAAGTGGAAAATGATCTACTAGTCGAAATAAGTCAGCTGTACAAAAATTAGCGATTTCGGTTGATATTTAGGGGTGGCGCAAAGGGTTCAAGTGAAATTTTTGCTAGAACAAACTTTCAAAAATCATTTCAAATTTAATTTTCAAACTTATTTTTTCTAGACTAAATCGGTGATTCTAGAACCCAATTGGGCCAAATTTGTGCTCAAAATTGCGATATTTCTACTTGTTTCTGAGATATTTGAGAAAAAAAAATGTCGTTTTTCAGTATTTTTTGGGTTTGGTACCAAAATATGACATTTTTCTCAAATATCTCGGAAACCAGTGGAGATATCGCAATTTTGAGCACAAATTTGTTCCAATTGGGTTCTAGAATCACCGATTTAGTCTAGAAAAAATAAGTTTGAAAATTAAATTTGAAATGATTTTTGAAAGTTTGTTCTAGCAAAAACTTTACTTGAACCCTTTGCGCCACCCCTAAATATCAACCGAAATCGCTAATTTTTGTACAGCTGACTTATTTCGACTAGTAGATCACTTTCCACTTGAGAAATCATATATCGGAGAGATTTTTTGAAATAAGCCCCACCCTAGTGGGGCAGTGAGAAGTGACAAGTTAGCAATGCAAAGTGACAATTCAGGAGTTAGGAATAATTATTGACCACTAGTAGGTATAAGCAATGAAAAGTGAGAAGCTGACTAATGTATAGTTAGATGTGAGCATTTAAAAGTGAAGAATTTGATGTGAGGAGTACAAAGCAGTGAGGAGTGAGCAGTGAAGAGTTAGTTGAGAAATAAGCAATGATTATTGAATATTATGCAGTGAAGAGTTCTGTCTCAGAAATAAGCAATGCGGAGCGAGCAGTGAAAAGTGTGGAATGAGAAGTGAGTGCTGATGATTAAGCAAGGAAAAGTAAGATATGACAAGTGAGCAATCTAGAGTGAAGAGTTAAAGAGAGAAGAGAATAGTTTTTAACAGTGATAAAAGTGTAGTGAGTAGTGATTAGTAAAAAGTGAGGAGTGAACTGTGAGTTAGGAATGAGAAGCTACGGGTGATTAGTGAATAGGGATAAATTTTGGGTGAAGAATGAGCAGAAGCAGCAGTGAAAAGTGAGAAGAGAGAAGTCATGAGTAAGTTGTGAAAAGTGAGGGGATATAAGGAACAAGTAATGAAATGTGCAATGATGAGTGAAATGTGTGATGAAGTGAGAAGTGCGTAGTGAGAAATGATAACTGAAGGATTGGAAGTGAAGGGATAGCAGTACGGGATGAGGAGAGAGTGAGAAATAAGCAGGAGTGAGTATTGAAAAGAGAGAAGTAAGTGTGAAACAGTGAGGAGAAAAGAGGAGATGTATGTATTTTGCGCTCATCAATGATAGTTCTCAGGAAACAGGTCTTGAAGAATCCATGGCCAATAAAGAAGTTCACTTGAAATCGTCGATTCCATTCCAAAAATACTTATATTACATGAATCCATGAAACCCTTCCTCGCTTATATCATAAATATTATAATATGCCAAACATCGGATAATTTTGAGGCTCATTCAATAGCACAAGCTTATTATACAAAAAGTTACAGCTAGTGGAGTTTTATTTTAAAGCTGAACTTTCGCCTGTCCGTATCATTTTATTATCCCCTGTACGTATCTCGAATGGCTCAAGAATGGATGTGGTGGGACCAGATTCAAACATTTCAACAGTTTGTCCTGTGCTCGATAACTTTTCGCTGCACGACTCTGTTTTTTTTTTGCACATGACAGTGATGCCAACATTTTAGAGAAAATAACAAAACAATTATTATGATATTTAAAATAATATTTTGGCTCGATTATTTTTTTCCTGGCGTCCTGTTTATTATTGAGTTCGCAATTTTTGCTTTGATATTTACGTACGATATAACGTGACCAGCTCACTGGAGCCAGTCGCCTGCATTGCGAGGTCCCGTATCATGCCAAGTGATTCTACTGCAGTTTGCTAAGAATGCCGGAAACGGATTGTTATAGTGAGTTGCGTAATATTCACACATCCATCATCGCGGGTTTTCAGATCGAGATCAAATCAGCCGTCACAATCTCGAAGGCCCAAGCGGACTATCTTGCCACTCTGTCGTTGCGCTGCGTTCTTTGTCAGCTCCGTTAGACGCCGGATTCCTCTATTAAAGTCATACCAGTCCCTGCCATCTCTGTCTATCACCGTTCACATGCGATCAAGTGAAACATGAGTTTTCATTAAAAGAATTGAAAAGTGTCAGCCAAACCGGTATGGGGTAGCTATAAGCCGAGCCCCACTAGCCGTAAGAGAGAGTTTACCTACATACTTCCAAAATTCAAAGGGAAACCAGCACAGTGGCAGTGCTTTGCTTTGCTTTGCTTTGCTTTGCTTTGCTTTGCTTTGCTTTGCTTTGCTTTGCTTTGCTTTGCTTTGCTTTGCTTTGCTTTGCTTTGTTTTGCTTTGCTTTGCTTTGCTTTGCTTTGCTTTGCTTTGCTTTGCTTTGCTTTGCTTTGCTTTGCTTTGCTTTGCTTTGCTTTGCTTTGCTTTGCTTTGCTTTGCTTTGCTTTGCTTTGCTTTGCTTTGCTTTGCTTTGCTTTGCTTTGCTTTGCTTTGCTTTGCTTTGCTTTGCTTTGCTTTGCTTTGCTTTGCTTTGCTTTGCTTTGCTTTGCTTTGCTTTGCTTTGCTTTGCTTTGCTTTGCTTTGCTTTGCTTTGCTTTGCTTTGCTTTGCTTTGCTTTGCTTTGCTTTGCTTTGCTTTGCTTTGCTTTGCTTTGCTTTGCTTTGCTTTGCTTTGCTTTGCTTTGCTTTGCTTTGCTTTGCTTTGCTTTGCTTTGCTTTGCTTTGCTTTGCTTTGCTTTGCTTTGCTTTGCTTTGCTTTGCTTTGCTTTGCTTTGCTTTGCTTTGCTTTGCTTTGCTTTGCTTTGCTTTGCTTTGCTTTGCTTTGCTTTGCTTTGCTTTGCTTTGCTTTGCTTTGCTTTGCTTTGCTTTGCTTTGCTTTGCTTTGCTTTGCTTTGCTTTGCTTTGCTTTGCTTTGCTTTGCTTTGCTTTGCTTTGCTTTGCTTTGCTTTGCTTTGCTTTGCTTTGCTTTGCTTTGCTTTGCTTTGCTTTGCTTTGCTTTGCTTTGCTTTGCTTTGCTTTGCTTTGCTTTGCTTTGCTTTGCTTTGCTTTGCTTTGCTTTGCTTTGCTTTGCTTTGCTTTGCTTTGCTTTGCTTTGCTTTGCTTTGCTTTGCTTTGCTTTGCTTTGCTTTGCTTTGCTTTGCTTTGCTTTGCTTTGCTTTGCTTTGCTTTGCTTTGCTTTGCTTTGCTTTGCTTTGCTTTGCTTTGCTTTGCTTTGCTTTGCTTTGCTTTGCTTTGCTTTGCTTTGCTTTGCTTTGCTTTGCTTTGCTTTGCTTTGCTTTGCTTTGCTTTGCTTTGCTTTGCTTTGCTTTGCTTTGCTTTGCTTTGCTTTGCTTTGCTTTGCTTTGCTTTGCTTTGCTTTGCTTTGCTTTGCTTTGCTTTGCTTTGCTTTGCTTTGCTTTGCTTTGCTTTGCTTTGCTTTGCTTTGCTTTGCTTTGCTTTGCTTTGCTTTGCTTTGCTTTGCTTTGCTTTGCTTTGCTTTGCTCCCTTTCGATCAGTTTGTACAGCCTCTGGCGGTAAATTTTTGATTGAATGTCTGTCTTGATTCCAGCTAAATAGGCAATACAAAGAACAATATATTGCCGTGGAAAGTCGTCCATTCTGGAACCACTGGCTTATTTATCGTTTCAAAATGAGCGAACAACTCGGCGCGTGGGCAGGGGTGGGGATACATATTGACTGACGAAGCGTAAACGTCGACATCGTGAATAATGAATGAATGAATACTGTAGCCCCTCAAGATTGGGCGCCTGCTGCCTGTAAGGTTGTTTTCTTCCAAATTTTGCTCCTTGCCCCTTGCTGGTTCGTTGGTTGGTTTATTGACCCCATCAAATTTAGGTAGCATCTCTGAGATGTTTTCTTCATGCGACTGCCGACAATGCACCCCCTCGAGAGAGGGGTGCTTCTGAGGAAATATATCCTCTTGAGCACAGGGGAATATGAGCTATTAAATGGGATTTGTGTTGTTGTTGTTGTTGGCTCTGAAGGAGCAGGTTGAGGAATTTCTCGGCTGATCTGACTACTTGAAAATTTCGTTTGCGTAGCAACGAAAACGATTGTCGGTCGGTACTGACTGTGGTACTTGACTTCCGAAAATTGCATTTCCAAGGACCTGTTCCACTTCAGAGCATCGATTGTTTGTCCTAAGTGACCCCTCCGTTTTCGGAACTTCTTTGGATCTCGAGAGCAGGAAAAATTACAAACAGCAGCCGCCACTTGACGAGCTTCCACCGCATTTCATCGAACATTAATTTCAATCTATTCCTCAAGTCGTTCGACGATGGATTGGTGCCCAGAGACTAAAAGAGAGAGAGAGAGAGAGAGGGAGGAAAGCATGCATCCTTACAAGCGAACACCAATCCTCTTAAATCGCAAATTGGACCAGTCGAGAGTGCTTCCTTCCTACTACTGGTTAGCATCAGCGCATCAGAAGCAGCAGCGTCGTAGATAAAGAGGGACGATGCAGCATCCGGAACAATTAATTTGGGATTTCGAGAGTCAGGATGGGATTCCCTTCCAGTTGCACTGACTGACTACTGGCGCAGCACACGTGAATGGAAGTTCTTCTCTAAGATGCTTTTCAGCAAGGTATTCGAAATTTAATTACAGCACCCCCAAACCCACTCGGCGATGTGCGGGAACAAGCGAACGAGGCACTGTGGTCAAATTGGAAGTTAGTAACGGGAAGATGCATAGCAGATAAAACACGATGTTTATATGAGTTATCTCAATCTTTTGAGAAGCTTGATCACTACTTTTTGTTCTATACTGGATAATTATATGCACTGAACAAATTATTCGGCTTATTATCTGTATCGTTCAGGTGTTTGTCAAAATTGTGCTTCCACCTTTCAATCATCGTAAAACTGCTGATTACAATACGTACACCCTTATTTCAGCACTTTCGCTGTAAAGTACGTAAGCTCTCCTCATAGACTAACAAGATTGAAGTTTTGTATGGAGCGTAGACTTTCGCTAGACTCCCTTCACCTTTACGCTGTGCTGCTAGGATTATTGTTCCAAACATCCAAAAGGGCTTTAATACCAACTGAACCACGGTGCAAGATTAGACAAGAGCACAATGTTCTTCCTCCGCGTTCCATCCGAGCAAGCAAGTGTGAGTGGGGTTCAGCCTTGCTGATTGATAGAGCTCTCTGCTAACATCAGGATTAAGAAAATACTCCTCATCGCATCAGCGCTGCAGCGTTTCCATTGGTATCGCAGAGCAACCACCCAGCCAGCCGGAACGAACGGTTCGGTTCGTGCTTCAGCCAGCATGGAGTGGCAGCCAAAATACGCAAATTACACGTGATTCATCACGAGTTGCCAGCAAGAAGAACGCTCCACGTGCCAACCGCCAACCAACCAATAAACCAACCGGAGCAAAGTGGGATGAAGCTTAGTGTGTTTCATTATCTCTTTTCGGCGCGCCATTGCTGTTGGTTCGGTACGACTCGGTACCACGTACCACTGCGGACGGTTTCGCCATGGGTTTTCCAGAGAGGTGCACCACGGCGACTGTGGAAAGTTCGCCTCTTTCAGGAAGGGACGATGCACGGAGGCTAAGAGCCCATTCTCGGTGCTTAATGAATTAATTTCTAATGGCTTTGCTGACGACGACGATAGTTTCGGTGTAATGTGGGCATGTTCAATCGTTGTGGGCGAGGAGGTATGTTGAACGTTGATTATTGAGATGACGGCAGAATGTTTGATTTATGATATTGTAGACATACTGAGAAGGATATTAATGATCATACAGTGGCAGGATTTTCAAATATTATATCTCTGGATCCTCTGCATCCTTCTCTGGATCCTCTGAATTCATCTCTGGACCTCTGGATCCTTTGGATTCTTCTCTGGTTACTCTATATTCCATTCAAGATCCTTTGGATCCATCAATGAATCTTCTGGATCTATCTCTGGATAATATGAATTCTTTTTTCTGAATCCTCTGGACCCTTCTTTGTATTTTCTAGACCGTATTCTGGATCCACTGGATCCTTCTCTGGAGCCATCCCTATATCCTCTGGATGCGCTCCTGCATCTAATGGATCCTCTTGACGCTTCTCTTAATCCTTTGAACACTTCTCCGGACTCTCTCGATCCTTTTCCCGATCCTCTAGTTCCTTTCCTGGTTTATCTAAACCCTATTCTGGATCTTTTAGATTCTTCTCTGAAACTTCTTGATCTTCCTCTAGATCTTTTGCATCCTTTTCTGAAACTCTGATTCCCTCTCTGGATCCTCTGGATCCTTCTCTGGGATCCTCTGGATCCTTCTCTGGGATCCTCTGGATCATTCTCTGGAATCCTCTGCATCCTTCTCTGGGATCCTCTGGATCCTTCTCTGGGATGCTCTGGATCCTTTTCTGGGATCCTCTGGATCCTTCTCTGGGATCCTTTGGATCCTTCTCTGGGATCCTCTGGATCCTTCTCTGGGATCCTCTGGATCCTTCTCTGGGATCCTCTGGATCCTTCTCTGGGATCCTTTGGATCCTTCTCTGGGATTCTCTGGATCCTTCTCTGGGATCCTCTGGATCCTTCTCTGGGATCCTCTGGATCCTTCTCTGGGATCCTTTGGATCCTTCTCTGGGATTCTCTGGATCCTTCTCTGGGATCCTCTGGATCCTTCTCTGGGATCCTCTGGATCCTTCTCTGGGATCCTCTGGATCCTTCTCTGGGATCCTCTGGATCCTTCTCTGGGATCCTCTGGATCCTTCTCTGGGATCCTCTGGATCCTTCTCTGGGATCCTCTGGATCCTTCTCTGGGATCCTCTGGATCCTTCTCTGGGATCCTCTGGATCCTTCTCTGGGATCCTCTGGATCCTTCTCTGGGATCCTCTGGATCCTTCTCCGGGATCCTCTGGATCCTTCTCTGGGATCCTCTGGATCCTTCTCTGGGATCCTCTGGATCCTTCTCTGGGATCCTCTGGATCCTTCTCTGGGATCCTCTGGATCCTTCTCTGGGATCCTCTGGATCCTTCTCTGGGATCCTCTGGATCCTTCTCTGGGATCCTCTGGATCCTTCTCTGGGATCCTCTGGATCCTTCTCTGGGATCCTCTGGATCCTTCTCTGGGATCCTCTGGATCCTTCTCTGGGATCCTCTGGATCCTTCTCTGGGATCCTCTGGATCCTTCTCTGGGATCCTCTGGATCCTTCTCTGGGATCCTCTGGATCCTTCTCTGGGATCCTCTGGATCCTTCTCTGGGATCCTCTGGATCCTTCTCTGGGATCCTCTGGATCCTTCTCTGGGATCCTCTGGATCCTTCTCTGGGATCCTCTGGATCCTTCTCTGGGATCCTCTGGATCCTTCTCTGGGATCCTCTGGATCCTTCTCTGGGATCCTCTGGATCCTTCTCTGGGATCCTCTGGATCCTTCTCTGGGATCCTCTGGATCCTTCTCTGGGATCCTCTGGATCCTTCTCCGGGATCCTCTGGATCCTTCTCTGGGATCCTCTGGATCCTTCTCTGGGATCCTCTGGATCCTCTGGATCCTTCTCTGGGATCCTCTGGATCCTTCTCTGGGATCCTCTGGATCCTTCTCTGGGATCCTCTGGATCCTTCTCCGGGATCCTCTGGATCCTTCTCTGGGATCCTCTGGATCCTTCTCTGGGATCCTCTGGATCCTCTGGATCCTTCTCTGGGATCCTCTGGATCCTTCTCTGGGATCCTCTGGATCCTTCTCTGGGATCCTCTGGATCCTTCTCCGGGATCCTCTGGATCCTTCTCTGGGATCCTCTGGATCCTTCTCTGGGATCCT
This sequence comes from Aedes albopictus, assembly GCF_035046485.1. Lineage (NCBI taxonomy): Eukaryota > Metazoa > Arthropoda > Insecta > Diptera > Culicidae > Aedes > Aedes albopictus. The sequence goes on along the minus strand of NC_085136.1, from coordinate 262,526,579 downwards.
CTGGATCCTCTGGATCCTTCTCTGGGATCCTCTGGATCCTTCTCTGGGATCCTCTGGATCCTTCTCTGGGATCCTCTGGATCCTTCTCCGGGATCCTCTGGATCCTTCTCCGGGATCCTCTGGATCCTTCTCCGGGATCCTCTGGATCCTTCTCCGGGATCCTCTGGATCCTTCTCCGGGATCCTCTGGATCCTTCTCCGGGATCCTCTGGATCCTTCTCCGGGATCCTCTGGATCCTTCTCCGGGATCCTCTGGATCCTTCTCCGGGATCCTCTGGATCCTTCTCCGGGATCCTCTGGATCCTTCTCCGGGATCCTCTGGATCCTTCTCCGGGATCCTCTGGATCCTTCTCCGGGATCCTCTGGATCCTTCTCCGGGATCCTCTGGATCCTTCTCCGGGATCCTCTGGATCCTTCTCCGGGATCCTCTGGATCCTTCTCCGGGATCCTCTGGATCCTTCTCCGGGATCCTCTGGATCCTTCTCCGGGATCCTCTGGATCCTTCTCCGGGATCCTCTGGATCCTTCTCCGGGATCCTCTGGATCCTTCTCCGGGATCCTCTGGATCCTTCTCCGGGATCCTCTGGATCCTTCTCCGGGATCCTCTGGATCCTTCTCCGGGATCCTCTGGATCCTTCTCCGGGATCCTCTGGATCCTTCTCCGGGATCCTCTGGATCCTTCTCCGGGATCCTCTGGATCCTTCTCCGGGATCCTCTGGATCCTTCTCCGGGATCCTCTGGATCCTTCTCCGGGATCCTCTGGATCCTTCTCCGGGATCCTCTGGATCCTTCTCCGGGATCCTCTGGATCCTTCTCCGGGATCCTCTGGATCCTTCTCCGGGATCCTCTGGATCCTTCTCCGGGATCCTCTGGATCCTTCTCCGGGATCCTCTGGATCCTTCTCCGGGATCCTCTGGATCCTTCTCCGGGATCCTCTGGATCCTTCTCCGGGATCCTCTGGATCCTTCTCCGGGATCCTCTGGATCCTTCTCCGGGATCCTCTGGATCCTTCTCCGGGATCCTCTGGATCCTTCTCCGGGATCCTCTGGATCCTTCTCCGGGATCCTCTGGATCCTTCTCCGGGATCCTCTGGATCCTTCTCCGGGATCCTCTGGATCCTTCTCCGGGATCCTCTGGATCCTTCTCCGGGATCCTCTGGATCCTTCTCCGGGATCCTCTGGATCCTTCTCCGGGATCCTCTGGATCCTTCTCCGGGATCCTCTGGATCCTTCTCCGGGATCCTCTGGATCCTTCTCCGGGATCCTCTGGATCCTTCTCCGGGATCCTCTGGATCCTTCTCCGGGATCCTCTGGATCCTTCTCCGGGATCCTCTGGATCCTTCTCCGGGATCCTCTGGATCCTTCTCCGGGATCCTCTGGATCCTTCTCCGGGATCCTCTGGATCCTTCTCCGGGATCCTCTGGATCCTTCTCCGGGATCCTCTGGATCCTTCTCCGGGATCCTCTGGATCCTTCTCCGGGATCCTCTGGATCCTTCTCCGGGATCCTCTGGATCCTTCTCCGGGATCCTCTGGATCCTTCTCCGGGATCCTCTGGATCCTTCTCCGGGATCCTCTGGATCCTTCTCCGGGATCCTCTGGATCCTTCTCCGGGATCCTCTGGATCCTTCTCCGGGATCCTCTGGATCCTTCTCCGGGATCCTCTGGATCCTTCTCCGGGATCCTCTGGATCCTTCTCCGGGATCCTCTGGATCCTTCTCCGGGATCCTCTGGATCCTTCTCCGGGATCCTCTGGATCCTTCTCCGGGATCCTCTGGATCCTTCTCCGGGATCCTCTGGATCCTTCTCCGGGATCCTCTGGATCCTTCTCCGGGATCCTCTGGATCCTTCTCCGGGATCCTCTGGATCCTTCTCCGGGATCCTCTGGATCCTTCTCCGGGATCCTCTGGATCCTTCTCCGGGATCCTCTGGATCCTTCTCCGGGATCCTCTGGATCCTTCTCCGGGATCCTCTGGATCCTTCTCCGGGATCCTCTGGATCCTTCTCCGGGATCCTCTGGATCCTTCTCCGGGATCCTCTGGATCCTTCTCCGGGATCCTCTGGATCCTTCTCCGGGATCCTCTGGATCCTTCTCCGGGATCCTCTGGATCCTTCTCCGGGATCCTCTGGATCCTTCTCCGGGATCCTCTGGATCCTTCTCCGGGATCCTCTGGATCCTTCTCCGGGATCCTCTGGATCCTTCTCCGGGATCCTCTGGATCCTTCTCCGGGATCCTCTGGATCCTTCTCCGGGATCCTCTGGATCCTTCTCCGGGATCCTCTGGATCCTTCTCCGGGATCCTCTGGATCCTTCTCCGGGATCCTCTGGATCCTTCTCCGGGATCCTCTGGATCCTTCTCCGGGATCCTCTGGATCCTTCTCCGGGATCCTCTGGATCCTTCTCCGGGATCCTCTGGATCCTTCTCCGGGATCCTCTGGATCCTTCTCCGGGATCCTCTGGATCCTTCTCCGGGATCCTCTGGATCCTTCTCCGGGATCCTCTGGATCCTTCTCCGGGATCCTCTGGATCCTTCTCCGGGATCCTCTGGATCCTTCTCCGGGATCCTCTGGATCCTTCTCCGGGATCCTCTGGATCCTTCTCCGGGATCCTCTGGATCCTTCTCCGGGATCCTCTGGATCCTTCTCCGGGATCCTCTGGATCCTTCTCCGGGATCCTCTGGATCCTTCTCCGGGATCCTCTGGATCCTTCTCCGGGATCCTCTGGATCCTTCTCCGGGATCCTCTGGATCCTTCTCCGGGATCCTCTGGATCCTTCTCCGGGATCCTCTGGATCCTTCTCCGGGATCCTCTGGATCCTTCTCCGGGATCCTCTGGATCCTTCTCCGGGATCCTCTGGATCCTTCTCCGGGATCCTCTGGATCCTTCTCCGGGATCCTCTGGATCCTTCTCCGGGATCCTCTGGATCCTTCTCCGGGATCCTCTGGATCCTTCTCCGGGATCCTCTGGATCCTTCTCCGGGATCCTCTGGATCCTTCTCCGGGATCCTCTGGATCCTTCTCCGGGATCCTCTGGATCCTTCTCCGGGATCCTCTGGATCCTTCTCCGGGATCCTCTGGATCCTTCTCCGGGATCCTCTGGATCCTTCTCCGGGATCCTCTGGATCCTTCTCCGGGATCCTCTGGATCCTTCTCCGGGATCCTCTGGATCCTTCTCCGGGATCCTCTGGATCCTTCTCCGGGATCCTCTGGATCCTTCTCCGGGATCCTCTGGATCCTTCTCCGGGATCCTCTGGATCCTTCTCCGGGATCCTCTGGATCCTTCTCCGGGATCCTCTGGATCCTTCTCCGGGATCCTCTGGATCCTTCTCCGGGATCCTCTGGATCCTTCTCCGGGATCCTCTGGATCCTTCTCCGGGATCCTCTGGATCCTTCTCCGGGATCCTCTGGATCCTTCTCCGGGATCCTCTGGATCCTTCTCCGGGATCCTCTGGATCCTTCTCCGGGATCCTCTGGATCCTTCTCCGGGATCCTCTGGATCCTTCTCCGGGATCCTCTGGATCCTTCTCCGGGATCCTCTGGATCCTTCTCCGGGATCCTCTGGATCCTTCTCCGGGATCCTCTGGATCCTTCTCCGGGATCCTCTGGATCCTTCTCCGGGATCCTCTGGATCCTTCTCCGGGATCCTCTGGATCCTTCTCCGGGATCCTCTGGATCCTTCTCCGGGATCCTCTGGATCCTTCTCCGGGATCCTCTGGATCCTTCTCCGGGATCCTCTGGATCCTTCTCCGGGATCCTCTGGATCCTTCTCCGGGATCCTCTGGATCCTTCTCCGGGATCCTCTGGATCCTTCTCCGGGATCCTCTGGATCCTTCTCCGGGATCCTCTGGATCCTTCTCTGGGATCCTCTGGATCCTTCTCCGGGATCCTCTGGATCCTTCTCCGGGATCCTCTGGATCCTTCTCCGGGATCCTCTGGATCCTTCTCCGGGATCCTCTGGATCCTTCTCCGGGATCCTCTGGATCCTTCTCCGGGATCCTCTGGATCCTTCTCCGGGATCCTCTGGATCCTTCTCCGGGATCCTCTGGATCCTTCTCCGGGATCCTCTGGATCCTTCTCCGGGATTCTCTGGATCCTTCTCCGGGATCCTCTGGATCCTTCTCCGGGATCCTCTGGATCCTTCTCCGGGATCCTCTGGATCCTTCTCTGGATCCTTCTCTGGATCCTTCCCTGGGATCCTCTGGTTCCTTCTCTGGATCCTCTGGATCCATCTCTGGATCCTCTGGATGCATTTCTTGATCCTCTGGATCCATCTCTGGATCTTCTGTATCCATTTCTGGATCCATCTCAGTTCTCTGGATCCATCTTGGATACCAAAGAAATGGAATTCCAACGAGCTATGGAGCATTCCAGGGCATTTCAGCAGCCATTAAAGGGCGATCCGGCAGGCTTCGTTTGCGTTTCAATGGGAATACGAGGGTTTCGGTGCCGTCTCAAGAGTTTTTTGGCTGATTCAGGGGGGCCTCAGGTTTGAGAAGTTTTAAGAGCGTTTTATGGCATTTCAGGGGTTTACAGATACATTTTAAGAGGATTTTCGAGCCTTTTAAAGGCGTTCCAGGGAGTTTCAGGGGCTTTTCAAACGAATTACGAGGCGTGTTAAGGAGATTATGGATGTGTCAGGGGCATTTCAGGGGCGTTTCATGGGGCTTTAATGATTTTCTTGGGGCAGTTCAGGAGTTTAAAGGCGTTGAGGGGATATTTTGAAGGAATCACGGGGATTCCAAGAGCGTTACAATAGTATGAAGTGCCCTAGCCAGGGCCCCAGGCCCCCACATTTTAGGGGCCCCCACAAAACCTGTTTATGCTTGCTAAACATTAACTTTATTGTTCAAAAACAAAGGCAAACTTTTTTGGTTTTCATATTTGTACCTCCGAGGGGCCTCTACATTCGCTCCGGCCCCGGGCCCCCACAATCCTTAATCCGGGCCTGGCCCTAGGGGTTCTCTGAAACCTCCCTTAGACACTGTGGAACTTCCTGAAATTCCCTAAGACTACCTGAAACGCCAATGAGACCTCAAGGTATATTATGAAATGCCGCTGAGACCTCTAGGTACCCCCTGAAACCTCCTGGGACCCTAAAAATCGCCTCCACCACCCCCTGGATCGCACGTGAGACACCCTGAAGCGTTTCTGAGTTTCCCTGGAAACACAAGGATACCCCTAGAACGCTCATGTACCCCCTGGAGCTCTCCTGAAACGCCCCGGGACCCCCTGGATCGCCATTGAGACCCCCAGAAGCATACTTGAGACCGTCTAGAACGCTCATGAGACCCCTTGGAACCCACCGGAGACTCCCGAGAGCACCGGACACCCTCTGAAACACTTTTGGGACTTCCAGGTACCTTCTGACACCCTCTCAAACGCTCCTGAGAATCTCAGGTTCCCCCTGAATCCCCTTGAGACCCCTAAAAACGTCTCTTTAGTACTCAATGTCGTTTTTGGAGTGAACAGAAAGCCACGCGCTAAGTATACGAGCAAGGCACAAACATTTTAAATTCACAACAATTCCCCGGAACGATTTCATGATATCCCAAGCAGTGATGCAAATCGAATCCCCGATCACGAAAACCTATTTCATTCAATCATTAACACCTTCAGGGCTCGACTGACAGCAGTCAACTTGACCTTCCTTATCCCAGGCCAGGCAGGAGGACCTTCCCTTCAGAAGGTAAAACAAAACGAATAGTAATCGTTGCTCGCAATATAAAGCGCTGCTCACGGTTCACCACCGTGATCACCTGGGGCCATGCTGGGATTACTTTTGGCGGGACCATTATTCCCGTGCTGTGTTCCGGTCATAAAATCATTAAATTGCGCGCATTTGACATGGTTCTGGTTGGTGCTGATGATCGGCGGCGATGAAGACTGGATAACGGCGATGATGATACTGCAAGAACGTGGTGCAAGGTTCAGGTTGCACGACCATTTGAATCATATTCTGGTGAGATAAACACTGTTGACTGTAGTAAGTCTCATGCTGCTTTAAAATCTTTTGATCATAAACTTAATAAGTTGATGGCAAAAGTGGTGAGTTCGTTCTATGTTTTAACTGTATTCTCTGTGAATTGTAAGAGATGGCAAACATTATGAAAAGTGTTGCTCTCATAATATACCACAGTCAAGCAACACGGTGAAATTTAATGTGTTATAGGTAGCAGTCCAACTGGATATCCATCCATCATTTCCTAACATAGAACCATTGAAATAGCATTCCAAAACCCTATCGAATCTACCCCATTTCACCGTTCTCCTCTCAGTATCAACACTTTGTCAAACATCCCGGGCAATCGGGCATCCATTATTTGGCATTGCACCGGACGGATTGGGACTTTTGAGCGAAGAACTTATCTCTGTTTTGAGTTCGTGATTCCAAGTCACGTTTTGGCATATTTTTCGCTATCCTCCCATTCTCTTCCCGGTGTTCCCCGTGGTAATGTCGGGTCGGGAGAAGCAACTTTAGCGCATCTTCTACCATCCAGCAACCAAGCGAGCGACAATAGATGGGAACGAATCGTGAAATTCAGGCGTGGTGGTTGCCAGGCTGGTACACAGAACATAGGAACACCTGAACGCGGAGAATAAATTTCGTTTAACGATTCCAATTAAAACCAAAAGTATTGCGCGGACCCATCTCGTCTCCCCTGGGTCGTCATCGTCGTGGCCATCATCAGAAGCAGCGGCCACAGCGACGGCAGCGTCTCCGTACACGAAGTGAGTATATTTCTAAATTAAATTAAATGCTTTTTACCCGCAGTTATCCGCAGCTCCCAGGAAGACAGCGAACGAAGGCATTACATACTGCACTTGCGTCTGTGTTCTATATTTTTTTCGGTTCCAGATTAAAACTCGTAACTCGTTGTCCATTACCTGGAGTTGAGGCTTTTAACGGCCTGTGGGAGCAATGGCGACGACTGTTTTAAACTTCACGCCATAAACGAAGGGAAGCGAATGGCGTTCGTTCTCTCTCGTAGTCGGGTTTGATGAGGTGAACTTTCGAGATTTATGAAGCGCTAACGAATTAAGTCTGAGAAGGGCTCCGTGAACACAAATTTTTGGAATGTCTTGAATTCTCGAAAAAAAAACTTACATTTGCAGGTACTTCACTGCACTGATTTACTATCATCATAGAAATGCTCGTATTATCCGATTCGGATGGGTATTTGCGTAACTCATCTTCCATTGAGATCCATTAGACTATGCCCAGCAACTGCGATATCTATCTAAGGTGGAAGCAGCACTTCGATCAGCACCTGAACGTCGTGGAGAACGTAGACACGGGAGCCCACGGCAACGGAGGAAACGACGATGCCAGTGCAGCAGAGGACGGGAACGAACCAACTCCCACGCTGAGGGAAGTAAAGGATGCCATCCACCAGCTCAAAAACAACAAAGTGGCTGGTTAGGACGGTATCGCAGCAAAACTCTTAGAGATGGGCTCAGAAAAGTTGGCCACCTGTCTGCACCGGTTAGTAGTCAAGATCTGGGAAACCGAACAGGTACCGGAGAAGTGGAAGGAAGGGATAAACTGTCCCATCCACAAGAAAGGCGACAAGTTACTGTAGGAGAACTTTCGAGCGATCACCATTTTGAATACCGCCTACAAAGTGCTATCCCAGATCATCTTCCGTCGTCTTTCACCTAAAGTACATGAGTTTGTGGGAAGTTATCAAGCCGGTTTCATCGACGGCCGGTCGACAACGGACCAGATTTTCAGCGTACGGCACATCCTCCAGAAATGCCGTGAATACCAAGTCCCAACGCACCACCTGTTCATCGACTTCAAGGCGGCATACGACGGTATCGACCGCAGAGAGTTATGGAAAATCATGGACGAGAACAGCTTTCCCGGGAAGCTTACAAGACTGATATAAGCAACGATGGACGGTGTGAAGAACAGCGTAAGGATTTCGGGCGAATTATCCAGTTCATTCGTATCTCGGTGGGGACTAAGACAATGTGATGAACTTTCCTGCCTCCAAGTCAACATCGCCCTGGAAGGTGTTATGCGACGAACCGGGCTCAACAACCGGAGTAAGATCTTCTCGAAATCCGGCCAATTTGTCTGTTTTGCTGATGATATGGATATTATTGCTAGAACATTTGGAACGGTGGCAGAACTGTACACCTGCCTGAAATGTGAAGCAGCAAAGTTCGGACTGGTGGTGAATGCGGCTAAGACAAAGTACATGCTGGTAGGTGGGACTTATCGAGACAGGACAAGCCCCCGTTTTTCCGTAGCCCCACTAGCCAGAATCTTTTTTAGAATTTCATCCAGATCAGGAATTTCTCAAAACTACACAGGAATGATTCTTGAAAGAATCTCTGATGATATTGCTGAAGAAATTCCTGAGGATTGTCTGAACGAATCTCTCAAAAACAAAAACAACACCTGGTGAAACTTTTGCAGATTCCCAGAAAAAGTTTGTGAAAATTCTTTGGAGGGATTCAAAAATTCTTGAAATATTTTTTGGATCAATGCTTGAAAATCAACCTGAAGAAAGTCCTCAAAATCATGTCACACTTTTCTGAAAAATCTCTGGAAGTAACTCCAAGGGAAAATTTGCTTGAGTAATTTCTGGAAAGATTCCTGGAGAAATCCATAAAGGAACTTATGAGCCCATTTCTTAAAAATGTCTACAGAAACGGCAGACACAGTTTCTGGTGGAATTTTGAAAGAAATGCCTCAATAAATTTCTTTGGGAACCCAGGAGGGCTTTTTATGAAAATCTTGAAAGAAATCCAGGAGATACCTCGAAAGAAATTCTTCTAGGGACAAGACATAATGCAATCCGGAGCAATTCTGAGTTTTTTTTTTTTTGTTCAAATCTGTTCAAACACGACTCCTAAACGTTGAAAATATGGCAAGACTGCTCAATTTCCCACAACGCTTTGTGAAAACCAGAGTTGCCGTAAGCATTACTCTAAAAAAAAAACCCTAATTAATCCACCCAGCGGTGATGGCGCCTTTCTCATGACTTCGAAAACCCATTTCAACAAAACTCAAGTGACATGTTGATGACTATCGCATTTTCATACGCTTAACTAGACTCCATTTCATGGCACCAAAAATCATGTCGTTTATCTGGAGTTTTATGTTTGAACCTCAAAATCTTAAGAAAATGCCTCTATCTTGAAGTTTTAGCAGTTATTTTGGTTTTAAGTTTGCCATCTTGGAAATTCTGGTCGTTATTTTTAGACTCCGGACCGAACATCTTCTACATATTGGATATACCCATATTTCATGATCTTAGAGCCAAATCCTCCGTTTACCTGTCCAGGGTTCCTGATTTCCACTTTTCATCTTCTTCCACATGCGAAGACAGTCAGCAGCGAACGGTTGTCGCTTTAGTTTGTGTGCTTGCTTGTCAGCGACGACAGCATACTCCGGCGAACGGTGGGAAGCCACACTTGGAAATTACTCATTCGTCCACATTCGCATCGCAAGCGATCGAGCGGTGATGCGATTCGTGAATGATATTTGCAAACGAATTTTTGATGTTTCTAAAAAATGTTTATTATTTTTTTTGCCAATCTAGCGTTTCAACAACAATACACTAAAAATGTATGCATTACATGCAAAAATTCTCTTCTAGTTATGATAATAGCCGCTTCGATCGCTCACCAGCATTCTTCATCATTCGCCATTCATTCATTCGCGTGCGATCCAAACTGCGACGAACTGCGACGAATATCCATGTCAAATAATTTGCGCATCGCTTCCCACTGGTGATGGGGTTGCATGTTTGGTCACGACTATCCGTTTGCTGGATCTTTCTCGATTCGCTTCAGCAAAGAGGAATGAATATGAATGGAGTGAGGCGAATATACCGATCCTTGCCTGTCGCCAACTTGAATTTGGAGCCGCCATCTTGGATTTTAGGCCACCATCTTGGATATTCTGGTTGCCATTTTTAACTCCCGTCATCTTCTTCATTCCAAATATACCCATATTTTATGGTTTTATAGCATAAAACTCCATTAAATAGCCGCCATCTTGGATTTAGACTGCCATCTTGGATATTCTGGTCGTCATTTTTGGAGTACAGATATCTTCTCTATGCCAAACATACCCATATTGCATTATTAAAAGCCTAAAACGCCATTAAACAGCCGCTATCTTGTATTTTAGACTGACATCTTGGGTATTTTGTTCGCAATTTTTGGGCTCCGGACATCTTCATACCAAATATATCCATATTGCATGATTTTAGGGCCTACCACTCCTTTAACCCTCGGGCAGTCACGTCTTTGACTACCTGCAACGACGCCACGCTCACGCTGTGTACCACAAGCGTGCATTTTTTATGGTGCGTGTACTCAGTACACGACGCGATCGCTCCCCGGTTCAACAACCACCATCTTGAATTTAGATCCGCCATCTTGAATTTGTAGCCACCATCTAGAATATTCTGGTCGCCATTTTTGGACCCCGGACGTCTTCCTCATACCAAATATACCCAAATTGCATGGTTTTAGGGCCTAAAACTCCATTAAACAGCCGCTATCTTGGTATTCTTCGCCATTTTTTGAACTCCAGGCATGTTCCCCATACCATGTATAAGGTACCCCGGGGACCTACGGCTATATTTTTTTCTTTTTTTTTTATTTTTAAGGCAAAATTTCTTCATGGAAAACATAGGTATCACACCAACGGATACTTTGAATTCAAAAATTGTTATTGTTCTCACCATAAGGAGATCATATACAGGGGATGGCCAAAATGTTTGGGATAGGCAACTTTTTTTTCTCTCACAAAAAAGTTCAACATGCTATAACTTTTCATAGAGTGCATCAAAAAATCTCAAATTTTGACTGTTTGTCAACCTATTATATGTGCATCATTGGTACAAATTTGGGCTCGATTGATCAATGTTTCGCAAAGTTAGAACCGTTCGAGTAAAACACTATTTTTTTAAACAACTCATTTTTGAGCTGTCATATCTCGGAAACCAGTGAACCGAATTGAATGAAATTTTGAACGTACACTAACAATGTGCAAATGCTTCACAAACTATTAAAACATAGGTACTTTTTAAACGTTGAAAAAAGTTATCATGGATTGACACTTTTTGAATTGTTCTCGAAAAAATGTTATTTTTTTACATCAATGTCAATAAATTTTAGTGTTGATATCCGAAGATTTTCCACTTCTGTTCTCAAGTTATCTCTAATCAGATATATTAGAGCCTATTTAGATTGTAGGAAGAACACATTTAGTATTGTAAATTTGACTTATTTTCCTCTATATGGGTAAAAATTTCAACCCGGTATAACTTAATTCGCCGTGAGAAAATATTACATTTTATAACGTCGTATTAAGTATAATTATATCGTTGATAAATGATAAACAATTCATTCAATTCGGTTCACTGGTTTCCGAGATATGACAGTTCAAAAATTAGTTGTCTCAATAATAGTCTTTTACCCGAACGGTTCTAACTTCGCGAAAAATTATTCAATCGAGCCCAAATTTGTACCAAAGATGCACATATAATAGGTTGACAAACAGTCAAAATTTGAGTGAAAGTCTCTCAAATAAAGATAAATCAATCAATCAAAATTTGAGATTTTTTGATGCACTTTATGAAAAGTTACAGCATGTTGAATTTTTTTGTGGGAGAAAAAAAGTTGCCTATCACAAACATTTTGGCCATCCCCTGTATGTTGTTGCTGTTCATATGTAATTTTCAATTCACTAAGTGAGATTATCGTACTCTACTACATTCGTCGTTTAGAAATAGAATATCAAATAAAGTCAAACTTTTTCAGTTTCAGGATAATATTTGCTGTGCTTGCAAATTATTTTAAGCGAAAAAGTTGTAATTTATTTCCATATATTACCTTTAGGTTACTGCTCTTACTAACCCTAGTGCATTTCAGCATCTGGGGCAAGTGAGACCATTGAGAGTAAACAAACACAATTTCGTAGTTTGATATCGCTTCTTTAGCCTAAGTCGAAATTTACACAAAAGTGAAGTAAAAATCGGCGCCTTAAGTAATCGATCGTTGAATTATACTTAATTTTATTCTATTCTGATGATGAAGCTATTGTTTAAAATGATAAAGTCTTGTGTATTTAGAACATACTTTTTAAAGCCATTTATTTTTCATATTTTCATCAAAGCAATTTTTTTTTCAATGTTCGCTGCAAAATGAGTTTTTATTGTGAGAGTGTTAAGAAACCAACCATAAAGTATAAAAAAATGGATAACGACCTATTCAAAGTTCACGATTTAATAATCTTCATTTATTGATTGGAAAACAATGTAAGGAAAAACATGATATCTGTAAATCTTGATAAATCTTTTGGCGAGATTCATCAACTAGGGAATCGCGCTACTTGGGCGGTGGCTTCTATATTCGTCTGTTTTCCACTATAACTCAGTCAATCTTGAACCAATTGACACAATTCTTGGAATGCGGTGAGATAGGTATAGTATCTACCCGTGTACAAAATTTCAAGTCAATCGGTTCAAAATTGACCGAGTTACAGTGGAAAACAGACGAAAATAACAGACGAAGAAAACCACCGCCCAAGTAGCGCGATACCCTACGTAACATGAAAAGCAAGTTTGGAAATCTTCCGGCATTTAACATTATGGCGCTTTTTGTATTAAAAAATCAATTTGTTTTTCACGGATTATTAATCGCGAATCAAAACATTACATTCGTTTACCACGTCGAAATCCTCAACACATCTCCATTTCCCCTGTCCAAACTCCTAGTGATTTCTAAAAAACTAGTTTTCGTGCGAGTCGGTCGTGTGATGCCAGCAGCGGATGACATTTCAGTCTGTTTTGGTTCGTCGTTGCATCGCATCGTCGTTCTGTGTGTGTGCTTTTAGAGGAAAAAACTAGTTTTCGTGCGAGTCGGTCGTGTGATGCCAGCAGCGGATGACATTTCAGTCTGTTTTGGTTCGTCGTTGCATCGCGTCGTCGTCCTGTGTGTGTGTGCTTTTAGAGGAAAAAACTAGTTTTCGTGCGAGTCGGTCGTGTGATGCCAGCAGCGGATGACATTTCAGTCTGTTTTGGTTCGTCGTTGCATCGCGTCGTCGTCCTGTGTGTGTGTGCTTTTAGAGGAAAAAACTAGTTTTCGTGCGAGTCGGTCGTGTGATGCCAGCAGCGGATGACATTTCAGTCTGTTTTGGTTCGTCGTTGCATCGCGTCGTCGTCCTGTGTGTGTGTGTGCTTTTAGAGGAAAAAACTAGTTTTCGTGCGAGTCGGTCGTGTGATGCCAGCAGCGGATGACATTTCAGTCTGTTTTGGTTCGTCGTTGCATCGCGTCGTCGTCCTGTGTGTGTGTGCTTTTAGAGGAAAAAACTAGTTTTCGTGCGAGTCGGTCGTGTGATGCCAGCAGCGGATGACATTTCAGTCTGTTTTGGTTCGTCGTTGCATCGCGTCGTCGTCCTGTGTGTGTGTGCTTTTAGAGGAAAAAACTAGTTTTCGTGCGAGTCGGTCGTGTGATGCCAGCAGCGGATGACATTTCAGTCTGTTTTGGTTCGTCGTTGCATCGCGTCGTCGTCCTGTGTGTGTGTGTGCTTTTAGAGGAAAAAACTAGTTTTCGTGCGAGTCGGTCGTGTGATGCCAGCAGCGGATGACATTTCAGTCTGTTTTGGTTCGTCGTTGCATCGCATCGTCGTTCTGTGTGTGTGCTGTTAGAGGAAAAAACTAGTTTTTGTGCGAGTCGGTCGTGTGATGCCAGCAGCGGATGACATTTCAGTCTGTCTTGGGTCGTCGTTGCATCGCGTCGTCGTCCTGTGTGTGTGCTTTTAGAGGAAAAAACTAGTTTTCGTGCGAGTCGGTCGTGTGATGCCAGCAGCGGATGACATTTCAGTCTGTTTTGGTTCGTCGTTGCATCGCGTCGTCGTCCTGTGTGTGTGCTTTTAGAGGAAAAAACTAGTTTTCGTGCGAGTCGGTCGTGTGATGCCAGCAGCGGATGACATTTCAGTCTGTTTTGGTTCGTCGTTGCATCGCGTCGTCGTCCTGTGTGTGTGCTTTTAGAGGAAAAAACTAGTTTTCGTGCGAGTCGGTCGTGTGATGCCAGCAGCGGATGACATTTCAGTCTGTTTTGGTTCGTCGTTGCATCGCATCGTCGTTCTGTGTGTGCTGTTAGAGGAAAAAACTAGTTTTTGTGCGAGTCGGTCGTGTGATGCCAGCAGCGGATGACATTTCAGTCTGTCTTGGTTCGTCGTTGCATCGCGTCGTCGTCCTGTGTGTGTGCTTTTAGAGGAAAAAACTAGTTTTCGTGCGAGTCGGTCGTGTGATGCCAGCAGCGGATGACATTTCAGTCTGTTTTGGTTCGTCGTTGCATCGCGTCGTCGTCCTGTGTGTGTGCTTTTAGAGGAAAAAACTAGTTTTCGTGCGAGTCCGTCGTGTGATGCCAGCAGCGGATGACATTTCAGTCTGTCTTGGTTCGTCGTTGCATCGCGTCGTCGTCCTGCGTGCGTGCTCGTCTTTGTACGGGGCGGTTAAGTGTGTTTTTGGAGGCAAAGTGGAAGTGCCGCTTTTTTCATTCGGATGCTGCAGCACATACGCACTGGACACTTCGAAGGATGTTTATTGGTGAGCTCGTTCCATTTTATCACAATAATTAATGCTATAGGATGTATAAAATTCTGCACTGGGTTTTGTGTATTTATCTAACAAATATTGAAAAGTTCGTCACGTCATGTGTCGGCGCTAGTTCCATTTGCACATTTAGTTGGTAATAAATATTTTTCTTTCATTTTTTGCATGTACACAAAAATTTGAATGGTTCGTCATCTTCGGTGTCGACATTTGTAATATTTTAGCCCAAATGAATAAATGTTTTAACTCAAATAAACGTTGCATGAATTTCTGGAAAAAGAGAGGGTCGGTACAAGATAGACGGCGAACCATGCGGTAAGATCTTTCTGATTTATTTATCCCGTGTTATTTTGTTTATACTTGTGAATCGATCGCGTTCAGCATTGTCTCGCGCGGAAACGCAAACTACAAATGCGTCGGTGTTTAGCATTGTGTTCTCCTTAGTTGCGAATGAATAACTTATGTAGGGTGAGTTTTGAGGCACAATAGATCGCGTTCGTCGTCAAAGGTTTAGAAGGGTATTTCTTCGCGAACGCATTATTAATCGCGAATCAAAACATTACATTCGTTTACCACGTCGAAATCCTCAACACATCTCCATTTCCCCTGTCCAAACTCCTAGTGATTTCTCGTAGTAACGCAGAGAATTCCTCGGTTATTGGCCTAAGCGAGAATCACGTCATCATTTCCTTCCCTATCCTCAATTGACCTGCATTCGGACGCGGCCGGCGCTGGTATTGCTTATTGAAAAGTAATGGGATTGCAGCATTTACACAACGAAGAGAAATCTAATCCCAAGCATCATCTGTTGGTTCTTTGTGTAAATGCAGTTGTCCTTGCAATAACAGAGGAGCAACCGCGGGCGGTCAATCATGCTCATGCTCATGCTCATACTCATAAAAAATCAATTTGTTTTGCACGAGCTGCTAAAGTTGAATCATTTTTTTTGTCATTGATTCAGTATTATAAGTGTTACGTAATTTATGCACGATACCACAAAACTCTTCCAACATAAATCGCTAAACATACTTATTCGTATAAGATATTTATAATTTATACTATACCTTACATACAGGGTGTTAGGTTCCTGAGTGCAAGATTTTTAAAGGGTGATAGAGGAACATAAATGGAAAAAAAATGTTCTACGCATATGGTCAAATCTCAACCGTTACGTAGTTATTGAACTTTCCATGTTTTTGACTCTTATTGCCTTAACTGGAAATAACTTGAAAATGGTCAAACTTATCGAAGTTTTTTTTACCCTTATTTGAAAGATTATTGAATTTTCTAACAAATGGCATCTTTGAATCGATTGGTTTAGTTAAATAACTAAGTTTTCTAGAGCAAAATAGCTAAACATAGTGTATTTTTATTTAGTTTTGTCAATTATCTTTGAAACATGCGTAATAAATGAAAATTCTTTCTTTGGCAAAGTTGTGGCCCCTGTTACACTCTACAATTCGTTCTTTGACACCAAACTTCTATCTCTTATCGTTTTGTTGCAATTTTGATTTTAACATTGCATTTCAGATCATAAATTTGCAACTGTCATGGAAAGCACTTTTTTGCGCATTGTGCCACACATTTAAATCAAAATTGCAAGAAAACGATAAGAGCTAGAAGTTTGGTGTCAAAAAACGAATTGTAGAGTGTAACAGGGGCCACAACTTTGCCAAAGAAAGAATTTCAATTTATTACGCATGTTTCAAAGATAATTGACAAAACCCAATAAAAATACACTATTTTTAGCAATTTAGCTCTAGAAAACTAAGTTATTTAACTAAACCAATCGATTCAAAGATGCCATTTGTTAGAAAAATCAATAATCTTTCGAATAAGGATAAAAAAACTTCGATAAGTTTGACGATTTTCAAGTTATTGCCAGTTAAGGCAATAAGAGTCATAAACATGGGAAGTTCAATAACTACGTAACGGTTAAGGTTTGACCATATGCGTAGAACAATTTTTTTTCTCCATTTATGGTCCTCTATCACCCTTTAAAAAGTTTGCACTCAGGAACCTAACACCCTGTATACACAGTAACTATATTAAGCCATTTGTACAAAAAATCCGAATGAGCCCCACTTGCCCCGTGATACGGAGCAAATGAAGATCTGCTCCACTGTTCATGATATGCGTAATATATAAAATATAAAAATTTTGCAACAGTTCTAATGCCAGTTATTTAGAAGAAATATACCAACAATGTCTTTTGGAACCATTGGAATCATAAAATTATTTATGTTTAGATTTTTTTGGCATGACAAAACCAAACTAGCATTTTTTAGGTCCCACTTGCCACGGGTGCCCCGCCATCTTGATTTTGGAGCCGTCATTTTGGATATCCAGGTCGCCATTTTTGGACTCCGGACATCTTCCCCATACAAATTTACCCATATGGCATAGTTTTAGGGCCTAAAACTCCTTTAACCAGCCGCCATATTGAATTTGATTCCGCCAACTTGGATTTTAGACCGCCATCTTGGGTATTCTGGTAGTCATTTTTAGAGTCCAGGCTTCTTCCTCATTCCAAATATACCCATATTGCATGGCTGTAGAGTCTAAAACTATATTAATCAGCCGCCATCTTGAATATTGGGCCGACATAATGGCATTTCTGGACTCTTATGTTGATTTCCGCACAAAAAAACGTCAACCATGCTATAGGATACAAAAATCGCCGCAGTGTTCTTCAATTTTGTTTACAATTTCCTTTTGAGGATTCTCAAAAAAATTTCTCCAAGAACTCCTCTTAAAACCTTTCAAAGAAAAACCTGTAGAAATTCCTCCATCACTTTTTTCAAAATTCCATACGAGAATTCTTTAAGGAAATCATCTTCGGATTTTTTCAGAAATGCTTACAGCAATTCCTTCAGAGGTTCTGAAGATTTTTCCTGAAATTCTTTATGAAATACCGTCATAAGTTTGTCCAAGGATTCCATCAAGAAATCATATATGGATTTCGAATGAGTGTAATCAGTTTCGTACCTTTTAATTCCGCCCTATGTCCATAGGGCGGAAATTCAAGGTACGAAACTGATTACACTCATTCGAAGAGGGTTTTCTGTTTAGAGGGTTGGAAAAGTCGGTACAAGATATATGGATTGCTTTCAAAATTGCTCCATGGATATTTTCATAAGGTTTTCTTCAGATATTTCATTGAGAACTTCTCCAGAAATACTTTTGTGTCAATTTCCATGATTTTATCCTAAAACTCTGCCAGGGACTACTTTAGATTTTTTTCTAGGGATTTGTTGCAGGGGTTCCTCTGCTAATCCCTACAGTTATGAGACATTCTTTCAAAGACTTTTTCGTAAGTTCCTCCAGTGGTTTGTTCGAAAAATTTTCTGGAGATTCATTCAGAAGTTTATTGAGGAAGTTTGTTCAGGAATTCTCCTACAGGGACTCATCCAGAAAATTCTGCAGTTGTTCTTCCAAGAGTTCATACAGAAACTCCCTTCAGATAGATATTGCCCCATAAATTTTTTCGACATTTACTAAAAAGATAAGGAATATCTCGAGTTTTTTCTAAGGATTTTTACGCTTTAGGAATACTTTCAGAAATTCTGCTAGCGATTTCTTCATAAAATATAAAGTTCAAAATTCCTCCAGATATTTCTGCATGGATTTTTTAAGAAAATCTACTTAAGACTCGTTAAGAATTTTTTTAAAGGATTTATTCTGGAAGTTTCGTAAAGATTACTTTATAAACTTTTCTAAAAATTCCGCCTTACCCAAGAAGCAGAACTAGCTGAATAACAGTTTCTTAAACTAAAGTTGGCTGAAGAGAGGTTTGTTCAATTGCTGTACAGCAAAAATGTTTGTTGAGTAGGCTTTCACTGGGAATTTCAACGGGTATTTCTGTAGAATGTTTTCAAAACTTCCTGCTGGAATATCTTCAAAAATTTTGCAGTGGTTTTTTTTTCAGATATTCGTCAGGGGAATTTCTTTCGAAAGTTTTTCCTGAGATTTTTACAGAAATTATTGCTGGACATTTCTGTAAAAAGTTTTCTTAAGGAATTTCAGAAATTCCCGCCCGGATTTCTTCGGATCTTGCGGTTTTGATTCATTTAAAAATATACTCAGAGACTTCTTCGGAGTTTAAATCAGGAATTTCGGAGGGATGGGAACACTCACTTTCAAAGAGTTAAACTTACTAACTATTTTCTTAGCTCAGAAACGCGCAATCAAGAAACGATGTATGGACGACTTTTGCCTTGTAGTTTTGTCTAAAATTTTGCCGAATACAGTAGAGGTCGCACACGAGTCCCAAAGTCGTGACAGAGCTGTGAAGCGACTCTCCACGAGGTGAGTGTGATTTACATTCAGTTGCCTTTGCAGCTCCCTCACTACTTCGGTATGCGTTTGCGACCCCTACTCTATTCGGCAAAGTTTTAGACAAAACCACAAAGCAAAAGTCGTCCATACATCATTTTTTGACAGCACGCTTCTGGGCTGAGGAAATAGCAAGTGAGTGTAACTCTTTGCAAGTGAGTGTTCCCATCTTTGTTTCGGTCAACAGATTGTCAATGGAGTTTTACAGAAATTCTTAAAAAAATATTCTTTATTAAACAACAGTTTTTTTCAAGAAATTCTTCCAAGGGTTCTCCAAAGAATTCCATGAGGAAATCCTCCTGGAACTCCTGCAGAAATACTTACACGAATTTATTTTGGAAATTGTTGCTGTGGCTGTAATTGCACAAACATGTCTGGAAGAATTCTCGAAAGAATTTTTGAAGGAAATTCTAAAGAAATGCCTGGCTGAAAGAACCCCTTCTCATTATAACTTTGAGGACTCCTAGAAGAAATTCTTGAAAGTTTCCTGGAGCGATTCTTGGACATTAATTCCTGGGAAAGTACTTGAAGAACAAAAATCATGAGAAA
Source organism: Aedes albopictus (assembly GCF_035046485.1). Classification (NCBI taxonomy): domain Eukaryota; kingdom Metazoa; phylum Arthropoda; class Insecta; order Diptera; family Culicidae; genus Aedes; species Aedes albopictus. The sequence continues at coordinate 262,507,117 of NC_085136.1, read as the reverse complement.
CTTCTTGAGGAACTTTGAAAGTTATTTCAAGGAGAAATTGCTTGAGTAATTTCTGAGAGGAGTCCTGCAGAATCCGTAGAGAAATTTCTGAAAGAATCTCCTAAAAATGTGAGCCAAAATTTCTGTAGAAATTGCAGACAATGGTGCTGGTGGTTTTCTTGTATAAATCCATCAATCAGTTTCTTAAGGATCCCTGGAGGAATTTTTAAAGGAATCGCATGAAAAACTCCTGGAAATATATCTGGAAGAATTTATTATGCAATTACTTCAGGAATCATTGCATAAAAATCGCTGAAGAAAAATTCCTGCAGGAAATCCGGAAGAAACAATATAGAGAACTTCTGAATACATTTTTGGAAAAATGATCTTTTCGAAAGAATCTTTGAAAGCATACGTGAAAGAACAGAAGAACCCTCTGCAGCTATAAATAGAAGGATAAACTCTTTGTCAATCCCAATGAATAGGGTCTGCAGTAATTTATGTGGCAATTGCTGAGAGAATCTTTGGAGAAATTTCTTAAGTATTATCGAAAAAAATATGAAAGAATACCTGAAGTAAGGTCCGAATAAGCCCTAACCAGCTCTGGAGGAATAGCAGGCAAAATTTTTGGGGTGAAACTTCTTGAGAATTTTCCAGTGAAAATTCTTAAAAAATGCCTGAATATATGGATCAAGATTAAAGGATATTCTGATGAAATTTCAAGAATTATTCCTGAAAGAGTTGAAGGAAATAATCTGCAATTTCAAAGAAAATCCCTAGAGGAATTTTTGAATGAATATCTGAAATAATCTCAGAGTCTGTATTTTTTCTTTAGTTGCATCTTTTGAAAGAAAAACTTCGGAGGAACTCCTTGATAATCCTTGAATTCTTGAAAGATTTCCAGAAGAATTTTGACGGCAAATTCTTACAGAAATATTTAAAGGTCACACATTCAGTGAAATAACAATTGCTAAAGGAATTCCAGGAAGAATTTCTGAGCTAAAATCATTCCAGGAAATCCTGCGAGAATCTTCCTGATTTTTTTTTATAAATCCTGATAGAATCCATAAAGGTATTTCTGACGGTATCCCTGGAGATGTACGGGGAAGGGAATAAATTCTAAACTCTAAATGACTTTTTGGAGGAATCTTTAAAGAAGTTTTTGCTGAACTCATTTGAAGTCATCCCTATGGGGGTTTATCAGTATTGGAGGTGCTAAGATTTGAAAATCTTGAGTAACCAGCTCTGATATTACCATGACAGCACTGCTGTGATGGTGACCTTTGCTTCGCATTATTCGTATATCAATAACTCAATTTGCATAGATTAGAGCTGCTGCTGCCTCCCAAAGCTCTTCATCCGTCTGAGTTGATTATCGTCTCCACTCGGATCCGCTATCCTTTTGATGGCGATATAGTTTAATAATATATTTATGATGACAATAATTAATACAAACAGGATACACTTGCGTTTGATATCCGGAAGCGAGCCATCGTTCTCACACATCACAGTCTTGCACATTACCACGAGTGCATCCATGATACGAAACTCTCACTCGTTGCCATTATCAAGTGACGTTCGAGGAAACAGGCAATAAACTGCATCTGGTTGCTTCGGCCCCTTCAATCGTAGATACCGACCGGCATGGACCGATGCAGTAATCGAAGTTGGTAGGTAATTTATGCACAACATATTGGCACCTGCCAGATCACTATCCCACCGTTGTTCGACTTGTCTGCCGGTCTCTGAACCATGGTTGATGGATCACCTAGCTAACCCATATCCCTCTGTCAGTCAGTGAGCGAGTTCGTCCTTGGTCTAACACAAGCAGCTACATGTGGCAGCGATTCCCGTAGGTATCTCAGATGCTAATCGGTAGCGCGCATCTATAATTTCAAAACAGGATTATCTTCGACGACGACGGTGGCAGCGGACTTCCTTCATCCGTATTTATGTACTGTGTCCCTCTCGACAAGGTTCCTGACGAGCAGAAAGGACGACGAACTGTGTAATATCACATGGGCATCAATCACTTGCACACGCGTCACCGTCACCGTGTCGTAGGATTTCATTTCATTGACGGTAGGTCGTGCATGGAAGATGTGGAATTTCCCTCCCCACCCAGTGTGCTTGCCGTTTCCCTGCACAACAGAAAGGATCCCAGTTTTTACTTGATTGACTATTAATAGAAAAATATTGTGATCCCGGTGCGGAACGAAGCCGAATAGGGAATTTAAATTACACGTGGCTCGGAGAAATCCCGGACGTGCCAGCTTAAAGCGACCTTTCCCTCTCGTTTCTCATTATTGGTCGGACGGAACAGCAATGCACGTCAGTCTCGGTTGTCAACGCACACCCACATCGGCGACATCCACAATTATTCCGGGGGTGGTTGCCGAGAGGGTGATTTACATTCGACATTACTTTTCCGAACATTTGCCAATATGCGCTATCCGAGAGCCGATTGGAAGGAGTGATATCAACTGCAACAATTGCCCACAAACACAAACGCAGTCAATTCGGCGTCAAATCGGTTGCTCTGCTAGGCGGCCTAGGAGCCCTTCCCCCCGACCGACCGACGTCGATTTCCCAGTTCATGCATTTTGAATTAGGCGATATCAACAGATTCGATCGCTCGCAGGGTTCGCGCAAACGGCATGATGTCCCGTTGAAAGGCGCGAGGAAATCGACGACGGCTGCTGTTGTTGTCGGGAAATATGTTTCCCGATTTTGAAATTTACTGTCGGAATCAAACGTGTCAATTCGATGTGTGGTAGCGGGGTTGGTGTGGGAGGCGAAACAGGAAACGGATTAAATATGAGCTCCGCTTTGATGATACGACTTAACAGATGATAGAGAGCGGCTTGGAATATGATTTTCTGTGTGATATTAAATCTATTGAATAAATTATTTGGTGCTTATTATAGATTGCCGCACTAATTTGAGAATAGGGGGTTCTGGCTTAAACGAGAATAAATCTACTCTTTAACTTTCAAAAATTCATTAATCGTCAGCAATTTTCAAATCTTTCAACAAAGCACGGAAATTTTCCCTCAAACCACAAGCAAAGCATATATGTATTCTATCAGCTTCATGGCACAAATTTCCCGAATGGAGGAGAACGTGCCTCTAGAGCCGACCTACTGATACCTAATTCTATCAGCTTCATGGCATTGGAAGAAAGGTGATTGAATGGTGGAGGCGGTACTTTGATGAAAACATAAACTTTACGGACTGCGAGTCAGCCCAGGATCCTTCCATAGATCCTCCGGGTCCTTCTCTAGATCGTCTGGATCCTTTTCTGGGATCCTCTGGATCCTTTTCTGGGATCCTCTGGATCCTTGTCTGGGATCCTCTGGATCCTTTTCTGGGATCCTCTGGATCCTTTTCTGGGATCCTCTGGATCCTTTTCTGGGATCCTCTGGATCCTTTTCTGGGATCCTCTGGATCCTTTTCGGGGATCCTCTGGATCCTTTTCGGGGATCCTCTGGATCCTTTTCGGGGATCCTCTGGATCCTTTTCGGGGATCCTCTGGATCCTTTTCGGGGATCCTCTGGATCCTTTTCGGGGATCCTCTGGATCCTTTTCGGGGATCCTCTGGATCCTTTTCGGGGATCCTCTGGATCCTTTTCGGGGATCCTCTGGATCCTTTTCGGGGATCCTCTGGATCCTTTTCGGGGATCCTCTGGATCCTTTTCGGGGATCCTCTGGATCCTTTTCGGGGATCCTCTGGATCCTTTTCGGGGATCCTCTGGATCCTTTTCGGGGATCCTCTGGATCCTTTTCGGGGATCCTCTGGATCCTTTTCGGGGATCCTCTGGATCCTTTTCGGGGATCCTCTGGATCCTTTTCGGGGATCCTCTGGATCCTTTTCGGGGATCCTCTGGATCCTTTTCGGGGATCCTCTGGATCCTTTTCGGGGATCCTCTGGATCCTTTTCGGGGATCCTCTGGATCCTTTTCGGGGATCCTCTGGATCCTTTTCGGGGATCCTCTGGATCCTTTTCGGGGATCCTCTGGATCCTTTTCGGGGATCCTCTGGATCCTTTTCGGGGATCCTCTGGATCCTTTTCGGGGATCCTCTGGATCCTTTTCGGGGATCCTCTGGATCCTTTTCGGGGATCCTCTGGATCCTTTTCGGGGATCCTCTGGATCCTTTTCGGGGATCCTCTGGATCCTTTTCGGGGATCCTCTGGATCCTTTTCGGGGATCCTCTGGATCCTTTTCGGGGATCCTCTGGATCCTTTTCGGGGATCCTCTGGATCCTTTTCGGGGATCCTCTGGATCCTTTTCGGGGATCCTCTGGATCCTTTTCGGGGATCCTCTGGATCCTTTTCGGGGATCCTCTGGATCCTTTTCGGGGATCCTCTGGATCCTTTTCGGGGATCCTCTGGATCCTTTTCGGGGATCCTCTGGATCCTTTTCGGGGATCCTCTGGATCCTTTTCGGGGATCCTCTGGATCCTTTTCGGGGATCCTCTGGATCCTTTTCGGGGATCCTCTGGATCCTTTTCGGGGATCCTCTGGATCCTTTTCGGGGATCCTCTGGATCCTTTTCGGGGATCCTCTGGATCCTTTTCGGGGATCCTCTGGATCCTTTTCGGGGATCCTCTGGATCCTTTTCGGGGATCCTCTGGATCCTTTTCGGGGATCCTCTGGATCCTTTTCGGGGATCCTCTGGATCCTTTTCGGGGATCCTCTGGATCCTTTTCGGGGATCCTCTGGATCCTTTTCGGGGATCCTCTGGATCCTTTTCGGGGATCCTCTGGATCCTTTTCGGGGATCCTCTGGATCCTTTTCGGGGATCCTCTGGATCCTTTTCGGGGATCCTCTGGATCCTTTTCGGGGATCCTCTGGATCCTTTTCGGGGATCCTCTGGATCCTTTTCGGGGATCCTCTGGATCCTTTTCGGGGATCCTCTGGATCCTTTTCGGGGATCCTCTGGATCCTTTTCGGGGATCCTCTGGATCCTTTTCGGGGATCCTCTGGATCCTTTTCGGGGATCCTCTGGATCCTTTTCGGGGATCCTCTGGATCCTTTTCGGGGATCCTCTGGATCCTTTTCGGGGATCCTCTGGATCCTTTTCGGGGATCCTCTGGATCCTTTTCGGGGATCCTCTGGATCCTTTTCGGGGATCCTCTGGATCCTTTTCGGGGATCCTCTGGATCCTTTTCGGGGATCCTCTGGATCCTTTTCGGGGATCCTCTGGATCCTTTTCGGGGATCCTCTGGATCCTTTTCGGGGATCCTCTGGATCCTTTTCGGGGATCCTCTGGATCCTTTTCGGGGATCCTCTGGATCCTTTTCGGGGATCCTCTGGATCCTTTTCGGGGATCCTCTGGATCCTTTTCGGGGATCCTCTGGATCCTTTTCGGGGATCCTCTGGATCCTTTTCGGGGATCCTCTGGATCCTTTTCGGGGATCCTCTGGATCCTTTTCCGGGTATCCTCTGGATCCTTTTCCGGGTATCCTCTGGATCCTTTTCCGGGTATCCTCTGGATCCTTTTCCGGGTATCCTCTGGATCCTTTTCCGGGTATCCTCTGGATCCTTTTCCGGGTATCCTCTGGATCCTTTTCCGGGTATCCTCTGGATCCTTTTCCGGGTATCCTCTGGATCCTTTTCCGGGTATCCTCTGGATCCTTTTCCGGGTATCCTCTGGATCCTTTTCCGGGTATCCTCTGGATCCTTTTCCGGGTATCCTCTGGATCCTTTTCCGGGTATCCTCTGGATCCTTTTCCGGGTATCCTCTGGATCCTTTTCCGGGTATCCTCTGGATCCTTTTCCGGGTATCCTCTGGATCCTTTTCCGGGTATCCTCTGGATCCTTTTCCGGGTATCCTCTGGATCCTTTTCCGGGTATCCTCTGGATCCTTTTCCGGGTATCCTCTGGATCCTTTTCCGGGTATCCTCTGGATCCTTTTCCGGGTATCCTCTGGATCCTTTTCCGGGTATCCTCTGGATCCTTTTCCGGGTATCCTCTGGATCCTTTTCCGGGTATCCTCTGGATCCTTTTCCGGGTATCCTCTGGATCCTTTTCCGGGTATCCTCTGGATCCTTTTCCGGGTATCCTCTGGATCCTTTTCCGGGTATCCTCTGGATCCTTTTCCGGGTATCCTCTGGATCCTTTTCCGGGTATCCTCTGGATCCTTTTCCGGGTATCCTCTGGATCCTTTTCCGGGTATCCTCTGGATCCTTTTCCGGGTATCCTCTGGATCCTTTTCCGGGTATCCTCTGGATCCTTTTCCGGGTATCCTCTGGATCCTTTTCCGGGTATCCTCTGGATCCTTTTCCGGGTATCCTCTGGATCCTTTTCCGGGTATCCTCTGGATCCTTTTCCGGGTATCCTCTGGATCCTTTTCCGGGTATCCTCTGGATCCTTTTCCGGGTATCCTCTGGATCCTTTTCCGGGTATCCTCTGGATCCTTTTCCGGGTATCCTCTGGATCCTTTTCCGGGTATCCTCTGGATCCTTTTCCGGGTATCCTCTGGATCCTTTTCCGGGTATCCTCTGGATCCTTTTCCGGGTATCCTCTGGATCCTTTTCCGGGTATCCTCTGGATCCTTTTCCGGGTATCCTCTGGATCCTTTTCCGGGTATCCTCTGGATCCTTTTCCGGGTATCCTCTGGATCCTTTTCCGGGTATCCTCTGGATCCTTTTCCGGGTATCCTCTGGATCCTTTTCCGGGTATCCTCTGGATCCTTTTCCGGGTATCCTCTGGATCCTTTTCCGGGTATCCTCTGGATCCTTTTCCGGGTATCCTCTGGATCCTTTTCCGGGTATCCTCTGGATCCTTTTCCGGGTATCCTCTGGATCCTTTTCCGGGTATCCTCTGGATCCTTTTCCGGGTATCCTCTGGATCCTTTTCCGGGTATCCTCTGGATCCTTTTCCGGGTATCCTCTGGATCCTTTTCCGGGTATCCTCTGGATCCTTTTCCGGGTATCCTCTGGATCCTTTTCCGGGTATCCTCTGGATCCTTTTCCGGGTATCCTCTGGATCCTTTTCCGGGTATCCTCTGGATCCTTTTCCGGGTATCCTCTGGATCCTTTTCCGGGTATCCTCTGGATCCTTTTCCGGGTATCCTCTGGATCCTTTTCCGGGTATCCTCTGGATCCTTTTCCGGGTATCCTCTGGATCCTTTTCCGGGTATCCTCTGGATCCTTTTCCGGGTATCCTCTGGATCCTTTTCCGGGTATCCTCTGGATCCTTTTCCGGGTATCCTCTGGATCCTTTTCCGGGTATTCTCTGGATCGTTTTCTGGGATTCTCTAGATCCTTTTCTATGATCCTCTGGATCCTTTTCCGGATTCGCGTCGGAATCCTCAGAATTCTCATCAGAGTCCTAAGGATTCTCGTCAGAATCCTCAGGATTCTCGTCAGAATCCTCAGGGTTCTCGTCTGAATCCTCAGGATTCTCGTCAGAATCCTCAAGATTCTCGTCAGAATCCTCAGGATTCTCATCAGAATCCTCAGGATTCTCGTCAGAATCCTCAGGATTCTCGTCAGAATCCTCAGGATTCTCGTCAGAATCCTCAGGATTCTCGTCAGAATCCTCAGGATTCTCGTCAGAATCCTCAGGATTCTCGTCAGAATCCTCAGGATTCTCGTCAGAATCCTCAGGATTCTCGTCAGAATCCTCAGGATTCTCGTCAGAATCCTCAGGATTCTCGTCAGAATCCTCAGGATTCTCGTCAGAATCCTCAGGATTCTCGTCAGAATCCTCAGGATTCTCGTCAGAATCCTCAGGATTCTCGTCAGAATCCTTAGGATTCCCGTCAGAATCCTCGGGATTCTCGTCAGAATCCTCGGAATTCTCGTCAGAATCCTCGGGATTCTCGTCAGAATCCTCGGAATTCTCGTCAGAATCCTCGGGATTCTCGTCAGAATCCTCGGAATTCTCGTCAGAATCCTCGGGATTCTCGTCAGAATTCTCGGAATTCTCGTCAGAATCCTCGGGATTCTCGTCAGAATCCTCGGGATTCTCGTCAGAATCCTCGGGATTCTCGTCAGAATCCTCGCGATTCTCGTCAGAATCCTCGGGATTCTCGTCAGAATCCTCGGGATTCTCGTCAGAATCCTCGGGATTCTCGTCAGAATCCTCGGGATTCTCGTCAGAATCCTCGGGATTCTCGTCAGAATTATCGGGATTCTCGTCAGAATCCTCGGGATTCTCGTCAGAATCCTCGGGATTCTCGTCAGAATCCTCGGGATTCTCGTCAGAATCCTCGGGATTCTCGTCAGAATCCTCGGGATTCTCGTCAGAATCCTCGGGATTCTCGTCAGAATCCTCGGGATTCTCGTCAGAATCCTCGGGATTCTCGTCAGAATCCTCGGGATTCTCGTCAGAATCCTCGGGATTCTCGTCAGAATCCTCGGGATTCTCGTCAGAATCCTTGGGATTCTCGTCAGAATCCTCGGGATTCTCGTCAGAATCCTCGGGATTCTCGTCAGAATCCTCGGGATTCTCGTCAGAATCCTCGGGATTCTCGTCAGAATCCTCGGGATTCTCGTCAGAATCCTCGGGATTCTCGTCAGAATCCTCGGAATTCTCGTCAGAATCCTCGGAATTCTCGTCAGAATCCTCGGAATTCTCGTCAGAATCCTCGGGATTCTCGTCAGAATCCTCGGGATTCTCGTCAGAATCCTCGGGATTCTCGTCAGAATCCTCGGGATTCTCGTCAGAATCCTCGGGATTCTCGTCAGAATCCTCGGGATTCTCGTCAGAATCCTCGGGATTCTCGTCAGAATCCTCGGGATTCTCGTCAGAATCCTCGGGATTCTCGTCAGAATCCTCGGGATTCTCGTCAGAATCCTCGGGATTCTCGTCAGAATCCTCGGGATTCTCGTCAGAATCCTCGGGATTCTCGTCAGAATCCTCAGGATTCTCGTCAGAATCCTCAGGATTCTCGTCAGATTCCTCAGATCTCTGGGTCATCTTTGGGTTCATCTCTGGATCCATCTCTGGATCAACTCTGGATTAGTAATCCTACATTATAGAGATCTGCGGAAGGGGCCATTGTGAGCCAATCGTGCAGAGAGAACTGTCAAAGTGTGAGCCAAACGAACATGTTTATCGTTTGTAGGAACGCGCTGTTTGAACGGTATTGTAATCAGAACTAAATAAATTTTAATTATTAATTTTTAATATCGAAAAACTGTTGGCATTTGTAAATGTAGTAAAAAGATAATATTTTTTTGATTCTGCTTTCAAAAACTCATGCTAATGAAGAAGCTTTTGTAGCTGCTCTTCTTGAAAAAACTTCCATTTCTCCTGTTTGATTCACTTCTGCCGATATGATTAGCGTTACGCTTTGCAATGCATTTCAGATTTCTTCGATAGCGCTGCTATTTTTTCAAATTTTTGGAAAAAAAAAGTTCGACCGTAATTAGCAAACGTAAACAAATCAACTTGCACCACAACAAAGTCACGCACAAAGTTTGAACATCTAGCTTTGTAGCAAGTGTTGGAAGCTGTTGTAAACAAATTAAACAGCGTTGCCAAATCGACATATGTAACTTCCGCTAATCTCTATATATAGGATTTCTACTCTGGATCCATCTTTGCATCATTTCTGGATCCATCTCTGGATTATTTCTGGATCCATCTCTGGACAATCTCTGAATCCATCTCTATAACATCTCTCGATCATCTTTGGATCCATATCTGGATTATCTCTGGATCATTTCTTTATTCATTTCTGGATCAATCTCTGGGTCATCTCTGGATCCACCTCTGGATTTTAGATCATCTCTGAATGCTATCTGGATCAATCTCTACACAGATAAAAATAATGAGATTTATACGTCATGTAAACTTCAGTTTAGTCATGTAAACTTACTCTTATGATGGTTTACGTGATATATCATGTAAATTTGTGTTATATGTCATGTAAACACACAGAGTCATGCTGATTTACATGACATATAATGGAAGTTTACATGATATTTTATGACTTTTACATGATATGTCATGTAAACTTCTGTGATATCCCACGCTCTAATCATGTGCATCATATGTCACAGAATTTTACACTCCTTTTTCGATCTGTGTAGATTATTTCTGGATCAATCTCAGGATCATCTCTGGTCCCATGCCTGAAGCATTTCTGGGTTCTCTGGATACATATTTATCTGAAGGATTTAGTGGATCCAGTGGATCCCGAGATGAATCCAGCAAAACCAGAGCTCCGTTAGGTAAGTTTTAAGACTATTAAATCGGGAAGTCTCAGTACTGCTCCCGACCGACTTACCCGATAATTACAAGTTGTATAAAACATTGAATATTGCTCGAAATGTCAAAAAACTCATTTATTTTCTAGTTTTGTTATCCTTCTCACCATTACAAAACAGTTGGGCTCGAACATTCCTGTACGTAAAAGCACAAAGCTATTTTCATTTCCAAAATTGCTCATCTCCGCCTTATCACAATATGCCAAGCTTATCCTGGCGTCAACCCATCATCACCGCCGGATTACCTGCCTAGTTCGGCCCGGTCCACAGTGGGACAATTTTGAAAAAAGACGATCAAAACCTCTAAGAGCCGTTAGATGACATTTTAGCATATGGGTGTCTTTGGAAGATATATTCAGAAAAATCTTCTCTATTTTTGTGCATATTTACTGTATGGTAAAACTGTAGGGTAAACCCGAGCAAAAACATATTTTTTCAAAATATTTTTTTAGAGGGTAGATGTCTTCAGCAAAGTTGTAGAACATGTAATTTTAAGTAACTTTGCTGAAGACACCATATAGCTTGGACTTAATTTTTGGGGAGAAAATATGAAAGTTTAAAAAACAACCCCAAAATCAGTTTTTTTAACTTTTCCATGATTATATCGTAAAATTTCAACGTGATATGTTCTACAAGTTTGTAGGTATTACTAAAATACACTATCTTGCCGAAGACACCAACTCTGTAAAATTGAAAATTGCTCCAGTAAACCATTTTTTTTTGAAAATTGTTCATTATTTTCACTATTGAATATTTTTTGAATAGGCACTTTTTGGCAGCCGTGCTGTCAAAATTTCAATGGTTCATTATGTCCAGAATAGACCAAAATTGTCTAAACAATCGGGTCTGATAAGGCACTTTGATATCTGATGCTATTTTAATAGTCATTTTCAAAGAAAATATTCACAAATTTCATACAACTTTTCGATTTTATTTTTAGTTCATCCGAGTAGTTATTCTGAATAAAAAACACAGGCTAAACAAATGCAGACTTTTTCAATTGTAAGTGTTATTTATTTTGAACTAAAAATTTAGAAAGAGGAAAAAGCCTCTTTGAGAGATTTTCTCAAGTACGAAATCTTTCTCAAAAAGGCACAAAACCTCTTTATCTTTTCAAAAAATCGTTATATTATAAACTTAAAACTAAAGGCTCCTCCGGAAAAGAATCCATAATCGAGCCGTGATCTTGATGCGGATTTGCCAAGGGATGAATCAAGGTAATATTTCTACGATGAAAAAAAAATTGAACATCAAGGACAGGAGTCGACCTAACGGACGCTGTTCTTGAAAACTGAAAAAAATTAGAGTATGAAACAGCATAACCAATTTCAATAAAATATCTGTGAAGTATTTTCATCTTGACGAAAGATTTATAACCTAGAATATCTCTAACAGATACTGGCTACTTCAATGTGAAGTAACAATGGTTCTTTCGTTTCATTTATTTTTTTTTATTTTCAACACAAAACTTTTAGAGGCATTCATTATATTTTCGCCTGTTTAGTTTTCTAACCGAAGTTATAATGTTAACATAGCAAATGAAAAAAAAAATGTTATTATTGTTTTAGTTGATTGATTAATGTATGTATTTTAACATAATCGAATGCATTGAGAATTGCAATAAAAAAATAGATAAAAACACGGTTTTTAATAGATGTTAAAAATTCATCTAAAATTTAATAAGCGATATTTTTTGTCGGGTATTGAATGTAAAGGGTAATGTAGACTCTTTCATCAAGAATACTATTTGGATTAACTAATAATAATGTTGAAAAGTTTTCGTGAGTTATTAGTTTGTATTGAATGATTTGTATGAAATTTGCGAAAATTTCCTTCGAAAAATGACTATTAACATAGCACTAGAAAACAAAGTGCCTTATCAGACCCGACTGTTAAGTCAATTTTGGTCTATTCTGGACATAATGAACCATTGAAATTTTGACAGCACGGCTGCCAAAAAGTGCCTATTCAAAAAATATTCAATAGTGAAAATAGTGAAATTTTTTCAAAAAAAATTGGTTTACTGAAGCAATTTTCAATTTTACAGAATTGATGTCTTCAGCAAGACAGTGTATTTCAGTAGTACCTACAAACTTGTAGAACATATCACGTTGAAATTTTACGATATAATCATGGAAAAGTTCAAAAAACTGATTTTGAGGTTATTTTTTAAAACTTTCATATTTTCTCCCAAAAAATGAAGTCCAAGCTATATGGTGTCTTCGGCAAAGTTACTTGAAATTACATGTTCTACAACTTTGCTGAAGACATCTACCCTCTAAAAAATTATTTTGAAAAAATATTTTTTTGCTCGGGTTCACCCTACAGTTTTACCATACAGTGAATGTGCATAAAAATAGAGAAGATTTTTGTGAACATATCTTCCAAAGACACCTATATGCTAAAATGTCATCTAATGGCTCTTAGAGGTTTTGATCGTCTTTTTTCAGAATGGTCCCACCTTCAGAGCGAGAATCAATGAACCAGAGCCTTACAAGTAAGCGAGTGGTGGCGGCGGTGGACCCACCACCGGCAGTCATCTTCATCTGCCCAGCGGGAATCCCTTCCAAAACCAAACAACTTTGACTCTCAAAAATGGTTTGTTTAGCCAACAATCCCTTTTTCCTTACAGGTTTCAAAGCCTGTAAAGTGTCCGCCGCGCTTCTCTGCCTTCCACCGCACACCGGTCGTTCGTTGGGCGACATTTCAGAGTGAAGCAATTGTCATTCACAGAACGATTCATCATTTGACAAAAACGAGCCTCGGCTACCTACCTTGGCAAAATGCTGCTGCTGCTGCTGATGATGATGTTGACGTGGGTGTGTGCGTTTTCGTCTGTTTTCACCCTCCGGGAAGACACCCGAACCAGCCAGTGTCAACGGCAAGAGCGACGTTGGAGGTAGATCCTTTCTCGCACATCGGATTTCAGGACTCGTTTGCTCCGTACCTGACCACTCGGACAGGACATCGTCCATCGGTGTCGTCGGCGTCGGGTTGGGACCGACGAGAAGGCGGACGCCATGTCCTGCTGAGTTCGTTTCCTGTGTCATCAAGTTTAGGTATTTGGATTACACCCAGCTTGTGGGCGATTTGTTAGCCAAATTAAGTGGCTTTCGTAACAGGAATGAAGGATTGCTTTTTGCAGGACTGTCCGGTCTGCTGCTGCTTTTGGAAGATGATGCCTTTTAGGGGCTTTGATTTATGTTGTTTGATAAGACGAAAAGGTGGAATGTTTAACAGAAATGATTGCGATGGAAAATGACCAGGTGATTAATTCAAATTTTGAGTTTTGTGTACTACTTGTGGTTTGATCACATGTTAAACTTCTTTCCTTCATTAGGAAGGTTGAGTCAAGTTACTCAAGAAGTATCCGGATGAAAAAAAAACTCCTAAAAATCGACTCAAAAAGAAACCAGTTCAGAGGAAAGACAAACAGGTAAATTCAAAATATTCCGCCAAATTCAATTTTCACATTTCCTCATCCGTACCACTTAAAGGCATAATAGCCTCAATCTTCGCTTCCGGCTGGACCCATGCTCGGAATAATTTTACGACCCTCGCAAATAACGCTCCCGAAATTGCACCCGCGCTTCCACACGGTTCTGTATTTTGTTTCCGGCCGTTTGAATTTTTGCCACGAATCGATTAGCCTCACATATTGCCTAGGCTTATGCGATGTGGAACAGCCAACTGAAGGTAGATAGTGGTGGAGGCAGTTATATCGTTGATTTCTGTGACTGTCGTAATGCTGGTGGTTCACAGCGCACACCCATCCAGTCCAGAGCAACGGGCTAGTAGCAACAGCGAACCACTATGCCTTTTGCTCGCCTACAATATAGGTACTCCTACTATTTATGAAAAACAGCTCGCACAAAGAGAGGGCAACACAAATTCAATTTCGTTTGCTTTGTATCTGGTGGGATTGTGCCCAATTGGTATAAATCAGATCTGGTTACTCAAAGTTTACAAATTTCTGCGCCACCTATACTGGTACGCTTTTATGGACATTATTTCAAAATTAGACCAAATCAAGAATTAACCCACTAACGCCCGAATCATCAATCACAATACAGGGAATAGACAAAATGATCGGGACAGGTAAAATTTTCATTTTTCAAAAAATGGTGGAAACGCTATCACTTTTTAAAAAAATGCATCAAAAATCTTATTTTTTTACTGGAAGTTGATCAACTAGTTGTGTATCAATGGTCTAAATTTGGAAATGATCGGGCTATTCGACAGGAAGTTAGAAAGATTCTAAAAAAAGTCATAATCATCCGATAGCCAACTTTGAAGTGTCATATCTCCAGATTCAATGAACCAAATGCAATGAAATTTTGAGTGTTTATTACTTGTATAATCCCAACTAACAATCGCAAGCCGCAAACCAGCATGCATGCTGAATTGTTGCTTTATAATAGTAATGATAGCTGAACTAAAATTATGCTGTACACATTACTGTACAAATGTTTTTTCAATTGAAAAAGTAGCCAATGTTCAACCTTTCGTATCGGTATCAATAATTATAAATTTAAACACTTTTCAAGCGTTTAATAATATTTTTATTCGACTTGCAGTTATTTCTTTACAAAATAGTTTAACAAGACACTTTTCTGCTTCTTGTCAAGTACATGCAAAAATTAGAACATGTATCTGTACAATGTGTTTTTCACAAGTCAAATAAGCGCTTTCGTTTCATCATACTTCGACTCAGTGTACAGGATGAAAACACGTGTTTTTTTACTGAACAGCAGCTGAATTAACGTGTTCTTCAGTTGTTAACCATAAACAGAACATTAATCACCACTGCTGGATAGGAGTCAAAGTGTAATCATTATACAACCACGGGAAGTTTATGTTTTGATTTGAGCGCGTCAATTCATCATCTCTAGGATGGCGCAGATAGGAAGGCAAGCGGCTGGCAATCGATGGGTCTCGAGTTCGAATCTTGATTTAGGTAAATGTATGTTTTTTTTTTTTACTTGTTCGTTTATTTGATTTACAATGATTTTACAATTTACAATTTATTACTGCCTTAAAAATATGTTAGTTTGGGAAGCCGAAGTACTCGCGGCTGTTTCGAGGTTAAGGATTGAGAAAAAAAAATTGAATAAAATAAAATTGGGAAGGAGGGATTTATGGGTTTAAAACTAAATTATTTGCTAACTTATACTAAAACATTGATGGGACAAATTGTCCATATCTGTAACGGAACCAAAAAGAAAGGACTTTATCGGTAGAAAACGACAAGAAGAGGACAAACGGAAGGGGGATGACGACAGACAGGGGCGAACAACAAAACCAAAAGGCGGACAACGAAAACAAGGAACGTACTACATCAAACTCTGACATCAACACGTTTCAAAAACTGGTAAATCAGGTTCATGTATTCCAAATCAAGTCCTGCCAACACTTCTCTAACGGGTTTCTGTTGTTTTCCTCGGACCCGGAGAATTTCATGCAGCTCAGATCTGACCTCACGATACTCATTGCATCCCCACACGACATGTTCGATATCCTGGTAAGCCACGCCACAGACACAGAGATTGCTTTCTGAGAGTCCAATACGAAAGGTATGTGCGTTCAACAAATAGTGGTTGGACATCAACCGACACATCACACGAATGAAATCGCGGCCTGAATCCAACCCTTTGAACCATGGCTTCTTCGACACCTGTGGAATGATGGAGGTAAATGTATTTGTAGTTATTATTTCAAATAGTTGTTCACAGCATAAAGTGTCAATCCGAAACTCTCGAAGAAATTGAAAAATTTTTGCATTTTATTTTTGCAAATCATTTTTGCAGTAGCTGAATAACAGCTTTACTATAAGTTTGTAAAATGTTTTAAACAACAAACAGTTCAGTTGGTACACAACACTATGCTTTATTGTTTCACCAAATTTGTGTGAACAAAACCCGAACAAAGGTTGTGCCTGAAAATTATCCAAATGTTATTCAGCACCATGCTGAATTAATTCGTCGTAAAGGTGCTTGTAAAAAGAGTAATTGTTAGTTGGGATAAGCTTTCAAAAACTTTTGACATAACCTAAAATTGTTAACACTGAAGAAAATAATAGCGTTCAGATTATTTTTCTGATACATCAAAAATTTCAACATCGCTTCAAAATTCGAGATGGTAATTATAGTTTATTTAAATTCCCTCTAATTAACTTATATATGACAGGAAATAAAAAAAAAGAAGCGGCAATAAATTGGAAAAGTAATGAGAAGCATTCTAAAATGAGACCAATTTACTTAAAAATCATAAAATAAATAAAATCAATGTTACTTTTTTTCTAATTAATAGTTTCAAGTTTTTTTCAAACTTTTTTCAAAGGTTATATGTGTCATAAACGGTCAAAATTGCATTACATTCGGTTCATTGAATCCGAAGATATAACAGTTCAAAGTTGGCTATCGGATAATTATTAGTTTTTCTAACTTCATGTGGAATAACCCGATCTTTTCCAAATTTTGACCATTGATACACAACTAGTTGATCAACATTCAGTAAAAATTTTGTGATGCATTTTTCAAAAAGGTCTAGCGTTTCCACCATTTTATGAAAAGTGATAATTTTGCCTGTCCCGATCATTTTGTCTATCCTCTGTATATTTCTGATTTTTAGCATCTCAAAATCATAAAATAGAGTTATTGAAGTCATTTAAACGGAAATCTACAGTGAATTTTTTTGTTTTAATACACAGTAGGGCATATGCCCATTAAACGTCGAAAAAATATTAGTCCAAGTTTTATGTAAATCTGTTTCAGAGGACTCGTAATGCAATAAAAAGTTGATATTCCCATGATAGAAAATGTATAGTTTCCAATGTTCCGGAAAGGGTTACATTAGTAATAGCTAAAAAAAACTATTAGTTGTTTATCAATGAATAGTTTTCAACATTTGTAGGCATTCCAACATGTGATTAGAATGCAGTTTATCAGAGGAAAGCTTATAAGGTTCGGCTACAAACTATGGCCCATATACGGTAGTAACGGCTACTTCTATTATTTTCGTTTGTACTGTGGCAAAACATTCGCTGAAGGAAGTGCAAAACTCCTTGGAACAAGAGTTGTGACAAAAATGATGTAAATCATCGATGTTGCAAAAAAACTTGGTAGTATATTTTGATAACTTTTTCAGTTCATATGATTTGTTCGTAAAACTGAGCAAAATAGGTTTTTGTGCCACAGGTACTATGTGACAAAATCGAACAGCAACATGCCCACTTCAGTCCGACAAAGGGAAAAAGTTGACGAGGCTATTATAATCTCCATTCCACTAGCGCCACCTAGCCGATAGATCTAGAATCGACTAGTACACTAACGGATAACCCTGGATATCCTGATCAACTTTGCCGAAGACAAAATACTTTTATGTTTTCTGATTCTCTGATACAGCAGCTAAGAATTTTTAAGACTCACTAGCGCCACCTAGTCAATAAACCTAGAACTAACTAGTTTACTATCGAGTAGCTTCTGATGTCCTGATCAGCTTTGCTGAAGACGATTTTTTCTATGTAGTCTGATTCTCGCGATACAGAAGCTAAGAATTTTCAGGACTCACTAGCGCCACCAAGCGGATAAACCTAGAACAAACTAGTTTAATATCGGATAGCTTTTGATCAGAGAAATTGTTACAGAGATGCGCGAAGACTGAAACCAAAGGTTGAACGTGTCCGTGTCTTTTAAAAAAAGGTTCCAATTGAACCGTCAAACGCGGTCCCAATCGAGCAAATTCAAGGAAATAGAAAAACAATGGAAACAGAGCGCAACATGAAAGCATTTGAAAGTGTATTAATGCAAAGCATGACGTCACTCGTATGCTTGACATCTTATGAGCAGATCAAACTAACACGCACGCGAAAATATAATTTTGTTCACCGCAAAAATTGATTGTTATTGGGCGTGATGTAAACAAACATAACCTAAATCCTCTTCGCGCTTCTCTATAACAACTTCTCTGCTTTTGATGTCCTGATCAATTTTGCCGTAGACAAAATTCTTCTATGGGTAATTCTCGCTGAGACCGGCCCACTATTTACACCTTGTCTTCAAAAATGTTTAAGGTGCCGATTTTCTGAAAGCCCTCGCCTAAAAAGTAAGAAAAATGCGTTTGGTTACTCAAATTGATGGACCCCCCGTTAGTTAGAGCCACAACAATTTTTGCAGACCCCTCGATAAGGTGGCCCACACTTATATGAAAAACAAAAATTTCAAAAAATGCCAAGTCTTACCTCCTCAATCAGTTGTTTTGGACTCCCAGAAGCTACGTTCAAAATTTGAGCAAAATCGGTTGAGCCTAAGGGGGCGCTCCAAACCCTAGAAGATTGTATGGGAAAACTTGGCCAAATGTATGCAGAAATCTTAAGTTTTCGAATTTTGCCGCTAGGTGACGCTGTAAGCGTTCAATAATCAAACCCTTTGGTATTATTGTAGGTGACTATTAGAGTGGGTCATCGTTTATATTAAAAATGAAAAATTCAATGGTATCCTATCAGATCAAAGCTTTTTTGAGCCCATTTCAGGACACAATTAAGTGTGCAAAATTTGGGCAAGATCGGTTATGTCTACGTTTTGCGCATCGCGTTTGAAGTTTGTATGGGGTTTTATATGGCAAAACACACATATTTGCATTTCTCTCATAACAAGCTCGAATTTTTCTACAACGATGTAACCGATAATGTAAAAACATAGCCTAGAGCGTCCTGAAAAACTTTGTCGACGACCGCGAAGTGATCTAATGCTTATGAAAAAAGTTATAGCGTTGGCATTGCTTGGCGAATCAGCATGATTTTGTTGCTATTGTTATTCCTTTACATGTTAAAACATAAACACATGCATGCGGTTCGTTGTTTATAACTATTTTCACAAGCATCGGATCGCTTTGCGGTCTTCAACAAAGTTTTTCAGAACATCCTAGGCTATTATTTTACAGTATCGGTTAAAAAGTTTCAGACAAACTTTTTCAACTTATGACAAAAATGCAAAAAAGTATGTTTTCCCATACAAAATCCCATACAAATTTCAATTGCAATGCGCAAAGTGTAGACGCAACCGATCATGCTCAAATTTTGCAGAGTTACTCAGGACCCGAAACGGAACCAAAAAAGCTTTGATCTGAGAAAACGGTTCCGATGACCCACACTAGTGACTATATGCCAAACAACTTTGTCGAAGACTGCAAAGTGATCCAACGTCTACGAAAAAGTTATACTCTAGGAAAAGTGAGGATAAACTTTATTGTTATTTTTCTAATACATGTAAAGGAATAATATCAATAATGAAATCTCAATACTTTACCTCACTTTGCCTAGGGTATAACTTTTTTCGCAGCCGTCGGATCACTTCGCGGTCTTCGACAAAGTTCTCTGGCATATAGACATCTACAATAATACCAAAGGGTTTGATTATTGAATGCTTACAGCGCCACCTAGCGGCAAAATTCGAAAACTTAAAATTTCTGCATACATTTGGCCAAGTTTTCCCATACAAACTTCAAGCGTTTTGAGCGCTCCCTTAGGCTCAACCGATTTTGCTCAAAATTTGAACGTAGCTTCTGGGAGTCCAAAATAACTGATTTAGGAGGTAAGACTTGGTATTTTTCGAAATTTTTGTTTTTCATATAAGTGTGGGCCACCCTACCCCTCGATTTTGGTCAAATGGTGGCTCATTTAACCCGTTATAACTCGAAAGTTTCTCCAACAACCACCTCAAAACGAATTGTTGTTGAAAAGAGGAAAGATAGAGCTACTATTTACAATAATAAAAAGTTGGGTCGGCCATATTGATTTTGGCCGCCATTCTGGATTTTTATACCAAAACATTTTTTTCACCATGAGGGCAACCACCGATTTTCAAAATTTTTGCATCAATTGAAAGCTGGGACATTTATACATAACATATCAAAAAATTAGAGATGTATTTTTCTTCTTTCAAAAGTTATCTGCAGTTTTGTAAATTAAGTCACTTTTTCTCCATACATTTCCATGCGCACCAGCAACGACATGCACCAGCATCCGAGTTTACGCCTGCATGTATACACAAAGGCGCGTGTCGCAATATTTGGCCAAATCGGAGGTTCGTTTCCGTTTTTGACTGTTTCTCAATGATGTGGCAATGTTTTTATAACTTTTTGAGTGTTTTGAAAAGCTTAAACCTTCAGCTTTCCATTAGTGGGTTCAGAATTTAAATTCGTGTTCGTAAACACTGCGAAATAACGCTGCATTTATGTAAACGGCCGGCACCGCACTGGGCCCGCAAAAGTGGCATGATCTACAAAACGGCAGATAACTTTTGAAAGAAGAAAAATACATCTCTAATTTTTTGATATGTTATGTATAAATGTCCCAGCTATCAATTGATGCAAAAATTTTAAAAATCGGTGGTTGCCCTCATGGTGAAAAAAATGTTTTGGTATAAAAATCCAAGATGGCGGCCAAAATCAATATGGCCGACCCAACTTTTTATTATTGTAAATAGTAGCTCTATCTTTCCTCTTTTCAACAACAATTCGTTTTGAGGTGGTTGTTGGAGAAACTTTCAAGTTATAACGGGTTAAATGAGCCACCATTTGACCAAAATCGAGGGGTCTGCAAAAATTGTTGTGGCTCTAACTAACGGGGGTCCATCAATTTGAGTAACCAAATGCATTTTTCTTACTTTTTAGGCGAGGGCTTTCAGAAAATCGGCATCTTAAACATTTTTGAAGACAAGGTGTAAATAGTGGGCCGGTCTCAGCGAGAATTATCCCTATGTAGTCTGATTCTCGAGATACTAAAGTTTAAAATTTTTAGGACTCACTAGCGCCACCTAGCGGATAAACCTAGAACTAACTAGTTCACTAACAGGCTCTTTATGTCCTGATAAATTTTGCCGAAGACAAAATTCTTCTATGTAGTCTGATTCTCGAGATACAGCAGCTAAGAAATTTTAGGGATCACTAGCGCCACCAAGCGGATACATCTACAACCAACTAGTTAACTAGCTGCTCATGACACTTTTCCGAAGACGAAATTCTTCTATGTAGTTTGTTTCTCGAGATACAGCAGCTAAGAATTTTTGGGATTCACTAGCGTCACTAAGGTCTCCAGTTAGCTTAGTGGTTAAGGCTATGGATCGGTAATACGAAGACGGCGGGTTCAATTCCCGTTCCGGTCGGGAAAATTTTCTCGACTCCCTAAGCATAGTGTACAATTGTACTTGCCTCACAATATACAAAATCATGCAACGGCAGGCAAAGAAAGCCCTTCAATTAATAACTGTGGAAAGGATCAAAAGAACAATAAGTTGAAGCGAGACAGGCCAAGTCCCAGTGGGGACGTTGAGCCATAAAGAAGAAGAAGAAGAAGCGTTGATAAGCATAGAACCAACTAGTTTACTATTGGATATCTTTTAATGTCCTGATCAACTTTACCAAAAACGAAATTTTCCATGTAGTCTGATTCTCGAGATACAGAAGTTTAAAATTTTTAAGACTCTCAAGCGCCACCTAGCGATTAAACCAAGAACCAACAAACTCACTAACGGATAACTCTTGATGTCCTGATCAACTTTACCGAAGACAAATTCGTCCATATGGTCTGATTCTCGTGATACGAGCGCGACAGTATTGGCAATGGCCGTTAACGCAACTCCTATCGAAGCAAAATGTTTCATGATCACTAGCGCCACCTACTGGAGCAAATATGTACTATATAGCGTACTATCGTAGAGTCCTTAACCTCTTCAACAACTTTGTCTTCCAACATGCATCATTTATCCACGGTGTTCGATCTCGCCCCTTTGTTGGCGTCATCACTGGCTGCTGCGAGATAAACCAAGTGCGTGCAGAGTTTGAGGCACGCCTATTGTTCCATTCAACGCAGCATCTATCACCACAATCCAGCGTGCTGTTTCTCTGCTTTGGCGCCAATCCACAATTGCGCCAAACTGCAGAAAGCAGTGCGCGCGGCAATTAAATAATTGATGTTTTGTTCGTCCGTACTGTGTACACCTATAAAAGGTGCACACGAATTGATGTGATGTAGAATGAAGATCACTCCCGAGCAGGCGTGCGCCTCTCGGGGGCTAATAAATCCAAAGTTTTAAACCGAAACAGTTTGTACTTCGTCGTCGCCTGGATCCCCTTTTCCACCACACAACCCTAGACGAAACACAGGGTAATCGCAAAAGTTACTGATCTCATTCTTGCAGAAGTAACTTTTTCTTGAGTTCAGCACGAATTCTTCTTGACAGACATTCGAGAATTCATTTGGAAATTATTCCTTACCACGCACTTCTTCAGAATTTTCTCCATGGTTACCTCCAGGGACGTCGCCAGCAATTCAAATTTTTTGCAGGATTTTCTAGAACGGTTTGAGCAGTATTCCTCCAAAGATTAATCCTGGCTACTCTTTATAATGCATTCCTGTCCATGTATTTCTTAGAGATTCCTCTAGAGATTCATACAAGAACTTCGGCTCTAAATCCCCGAAATTGGTCCATGAGTTTCTTCTGATATTCCATCAGAAATTGCTCCTGAGATTCCATTGGGAATTCTTCAAAAAATCCCTCCAAGGATTGCTACACAAGCTCGTGCATGCATTACTTACCTTACCAATCAGGCTAAGGCCGGAGTGGCCTCTGCTGTACATAGGAGCCGTCTCCATTCCACTCGGTCCATGGCTGTATTTCTCCAGCTCCACACTCTGGGTAGGGTCCGTAGATCGTCCTCCACTTGGTCAACCCACCTAGCTCGCTGCGCTCCACATCTTCTTGTACCGGTTGGATGACTCTCGAGAACCATTTTAGTCGGGTTGCTATCCGACATCCTGAAGACGTGACCCGCCCACCGTAGCCTCCCGAATTTCGCGATATGGACGATGGTTGGTTCTCTTAGCAGCTGATACAGCTCGTGGTTCATTCGCCTTCTCCAAGTCCCTTCTTCCATTTGCATTCCGACGTAAATGGTACGCAACACCTTCCGTTCGAAAACTCCAAGGGCGCGTTGATCCCCTGCACGTAGGGTCAATGACCGGTCTAATCAGCGTTTTGTAGATAGTAAACTTCGTGTTACGGCGAACTTTATTCGATTGTAGAGTTCTGCGGAGTCCAAAGTAGGCACGATTTCCTGCCACAATACGCCTCTGAATTTCTCTGCTGGTATCGTTGTCGTCGGTCACCAGTGAGCCCAATTTCACGAATTCTTCAACCGCCTCGATTCCATCACCGTCGATAAAAATTCGAGGTGGCGGGCGCGGTGATTCCTCCATGGAGCCCTTTGCTATCATGTACTTTGTCTTCGACACATTAATGACTAATCCGATTCGCCTGGCTTCACTCTTAAGTCGGATGTACGTTTCCGCCATCGTCTCAAATTTACGAGCAATAATATCAATATCATCAGCGAAACCAAGCATCTGAACGGACTTTATGAAAATCGTTCTACTCGTGTTTATCCCTGCTCTCCTAATTACACCCTCTAAAGCAATGTTGAACAGCAAGCACGAAAGACCATCACCTTGCCGTAACCCTCTGCGAGATTCGAAGGGACTCGAGAGTGTCCCTGATACTCGAACTACGCACATCAATCGATCCATCGTCGCCTTGATCAATCGTATCAGTTTATTCCAGAATCCGTATTCGTGCATAATCTGCCACAGTTGTTCTCGATCGATTGTATCATACGCCGATTTGAAATCGATGAACAAGTGATGTGTGGGCACGTTGTATTCGCGGCATTTCTGCAACACCTGGCGGATGGCGAACATCTGGTCCGTTGTAGCGCGTTCATACATAAATCCAGCCTGATATTGCCCCACGAACTCTCTTGCAATCGGTGATAAACGGCAGCATAAAATTTGGGAGAGTACCTTGTAGGCAGCGCTCAGTAGTGTCATCGCGCGGTAGTTCCCGCAATCCAACTTGTCGCCCTTTTTGTAGATGAGACACACGATACCTTCCATCCATTCCTCCGGTGATACTTCCTCCTCCCAAATCTTGGTAATAACCCAGTGTAGTGCTCTCACCAGTGCTTCTTCACCGTATTTCAGAAGCTCGCTTGGTAGTTGATCTGCTCTAGCGGCTTTGTAGTATTTCAACCAGCCAACCTCCTCCTCAATCTCTTGGAGGTCAGGGGCCGAAAGTCTTTCGTCCGGTGCACATACTCCTAGATCTGTTACCACGCTACCTTCGGTACTTGCAACGTCGCCAATGAAGTGCTAATCTTAATGCTGCCGCCACCTCTCGACCACCTCACGCTCGCTCGTGAGAACATTCCCGTGATTATCTCGGCACATATCGGCTTGTAGCACAAAGCCTCTGCGCGAGCGGTTCAGCTTCTCGTAGAACTTTCGTGTGTCCTTAGCGCGGTACAGCTCTTCCATCGCTTCGCGATCTCGTTCTTCCTGCTGGCGCTTCTTCATCCGGAAGACTGAGTTCTGCATGTTCCGCGCCTGTTTGTAACGTGCCTCATTCGCTCTCGTACGGTGTTGCAGCATTCTCACCCATGCTGCATTCTTCTCGTTTTTCAACTGTTCACATTCGCCGTCGTACCAGTCGTTTCTGTGATTCGGAGTCGCGAAGCCTAGTGCTGTAACCGAGGTACTACCTATGGCGGATCGGATGTCCCTCCAGCCATCTTCAAGTGTAGCTGGGCCAAGCTGCTCTTCCGTTGGTAGGACCACTGCTAACTGCTGCGCGTAGTCTTGAGCCACTTCTACGTTACGCAGCTGCTCAATGTTGAGCCGCGGTGTTCGACTTCGAGCATGCCTCTGGTTCCCCAGAATAATTTCGCTGACACCGTTCAGCACCGTCGATTTAATAACATGCATAGTCAGCAAGTTACGACATTTGTCTTTGTTTTTACGTTTGATTTTTCGTAGTCAAAATTTGATTACTTTCCCTAATAAGAGTCAACATGGTTTTGTGTCACGTTTCCACCTCCCAAGAACTTCTTTTTTTTTATCGTGATGTGGAGAGACCACTGTTCCTCAACCCACGAACTACATTTTGGTATAGATCAGCAGTAGTCTTTTGGAGACGATACGTATTCCCAGACCGGAAACAGCTTTATGGAATATTCACACTACATCTTGCCGATATTTGTACGGCGACAATACAGTCCAAACACTCCGTGTTTTGAATTGTGTACATTATATCGTTAGACCTCACTCCGGTCGCTAAGCCGGACAGTATCCCGACTAGCATGAACAAGAAAATCACGCCACCAACGTCCTAAAATGTTGCTACAGAATTTGGGGCCAGGCTCAACTTGTACCAGCGAAGTGTGACACATTTTAATAAGATTCCCTCGTCTGGTTGATTTTGCCATTGAAGTAGTTTATTGATAGGCTTGTTACGTTTGGTTTTACACAGTTAAAATTTTCGTGTAATTTTGCGTTGATTTGGATGCACATATTTGGAGCATCGAAATAAACGCAAAATTGCGTTAGATCTTAAAATTACACGAGCTAAAAAGTGAGTCGTGTAAAATTCAACTTCGTTTAAATTTAAACGATTTGCTCAATTTATATTCTGCTCCATTTGGATTGCTACCGATCTAATCGAAAACAAATTGACGCGCAGATCCCTACATGAAGGGACAAACATCAGTTCCCCTGAATCATCATAAACTGGGCCATCATTCCTGTCCACGACGCAAGCGAATCACAAAACAAAGCACCGGAAGATGCGCGGAGACTGTAGTTACAAGTGCTACTAATATGAGTGATTTTTGTTCAGATTCGATGGACATACATCGTAGTTTACACTTGGCCGAGCAGCCATAATCCTTTTTACACTCGCGTCCCGTTCTAAATTACAAAAAATCGCGGCCCAAAACTTACAAATAGCGCGTCTTCCGTTGCTTTTTATAAGATGAACTCTCTCGGTCGCTGGCCAAACAAAACTGAAACAGATGACGCCATTTGCATTAATTCTAAGCGAAATGTAAATTTACACGGTTGGAAATTTAAAGCTAAGTTAATGGAAAATCGGATGCTTTTCAATTTATATATAAATCCGAAGATGCAAACGCACTTTGATGGAATTTTGAGTCAATAAAAGATTGAAATTGCGTGTTTTTCAATGCTCCAGGCATGTGCATCAATTTCAGCTCAAATTTTAATCGTATTTTCATTTAAATCCGTTGAAATTTACAGCAATCACGATTTACGTATCGTTTACTTTTAAACATTTTTTTCTGTGTATGTATGGACAATAGGGTTAGAATATTAGGGGATATAGCAACTTTTCCGCGCAATCTGCAATGAGCACCCTTGCTTACCCTGTACCATCTCCCACAATCGAAGCCATCGAAGATCATCTGCACACTTCCGCGAGCACTCGAAATCAATAGAGGCGATCGAATAGTACCTTCGTGCATGAGATTGAGAGTCGAACCCGAATGAATAAATGCACGAAGCACAGAAATTATCTCACCATGCGACGTTCCCCGCGAGACGGTGAGAGCGAGAGATCTGCACCGCAACGATCGTCGGACGAGAAACTCTCTTCGTAGGCACCCATCACTCACTCTCGGCACATGTTCCTATCGATGCTCATGGATATCATCCGAATCTACCCGAGGGCAGGGCAGTTCCACCCAGACCGATGCGAAAGTCGGAGAACCTGAGAACCACCGAAGCCTCCTAAAACACCTTAAAACGACAGGAAACGCCCTGAAACGTAGTGAAACGTTTCAAAACGCCTCTGAAACTTTTTTGAATACCTTGAACTGCGTTAAAAAGTCTTGAAACGCCTCTAAAACTTACATGAAGTTCACCTATGAAGCTTCTGCTAGCCACTTGCCCTACTCAAACTTCTTTGAAAACTTGAAATCCATTTAGGTAATGATCTAAATTCTTTTTGGTAAATATTCTATTTGAGCAGCCTCGACTCATTAACTAAATGGAGCTTTAGATGTATTGTTAGCTTTTCAGCACTGCACCCGCTGTTTTCATCTTTCATCTTTATTACATATCAAATCGCATTGAGTGAACATAAATGATTCTTGACGATGCGAGTTTAACTGGCATAATAAAAAACTATCAAGTGAAGCCGTATAATTTGGTACGCAATTATGCCATGTTAGAAATCGGAATAACGTTTACTAAGATGTAGTCACACCACACCATATATAAGTTAATTAGTGTTCTTATACGACTTTACCAGATATATCATCATTTACGATGATTACGAATTTGTTCCTCCGCCGTACATACACTCCCGTTCAAAAGTTTGGGGTCACCCCCTCAAAAACATGTCATTTTTTTAGGCCCATATCTCCGCCAATTTGCATCCGATTTCAAAACCCTAGGTTTCATTCAAAAGATAATAAGTCAAAGAAACTTTGAACATGATTTAAAAGAAACTTTTTCAAAAAAAATTGTATATAAACTTAACCCAAAGTTGCCAAATTTTCTAAAAAATGAATATAAACTTACGGCAGTGTCGCTCGAAGTTGGGTCGACCAAATTTTGAGATGAGAGCGGTAATATGACCCATTTTCTATTGGCTTTCAACTGCTTTTTACAGAACTTAGCTAAAAAATCTAGAAAAAAAGTTATTATGTAAATTAATCCTTGATGTCATCGACCAAAAGTTTGGGGTCACCCCTCAATATTATGTATCGGCCAAAAGTTTGGGGTCACTTTCGTAAAACATGGAAAAGTGATTTGGTGATATCTTCGTCATCTGTAGTTCAATTTTAATTATTGTTGGCTCATTTCAAAGATAATTTAGTAAATTTACGTTTGATGTCTTCAACTTAACGTATTTAACGATTTTTGTGTATAAAAATGTTATGTAAAGTTAGCACATTTTACCACGCTTCAAAAAATGAGGCAACTTTACGTTAAGTTTTAGTATGTAAATTTCAACAAATATGTGTGGTTCAATGTCCATGCAGTAAGTATCATTCATTTTGTTTTAAATAAGCCAAGAAGAATTAAAATTGAATGAAAGATGACAAAGGTATCAACAAATCACTTTTTCATGTTTAACGACCTCTAGAGCCGACCTACTGATACCTGATACCATGTTTTACGATAGTGACCCCAAACTTTTGGTCGATCACATCAAGGATTGATTTACTTAATAACTTTTTTTTTCTAGATTTTTTGGCTAAGTTCTGTAAAAAGCAGTTGAATGCTAATAGAAAATGGGTCATATTACCGCTCTCATCTTAAAATTTGGTCGACCCAACTTCCAGCGATACTGCCGTAAGTTTATATTCATTTTTTAGAAAATTTGGCAACTTTGGGTTAAGTTTACATACAATTTTTTTTGAAAATGTTTCCTTTAAATCATGTTCAAAGTTTCTTTGACTTATTATCTTTTGAATGAAACCTAGGGTTTTGAAATCGGACGCAAATTGGCGGAGATATGGGCCTAAAAAAATGACATGTTTTTGAGGGGGTGACCCCAAACTTTTGAACGGGAGTGTATATGCGATAGTAACTAAGAATAGTACTTTATGCGATATACTGTGCGTAATATGCATCCTTATCCGCATTCTTGTTGCCTGGGTTTACAATCCACGACGCTTTACCTAGCTCGAATTTGACGCATGGGTTCGCCGTATGCCAAACAACCCTATGCCAAATGACTTCGCACCACAGCTCGCTCAATTGCTGTTTCTGTTTGATTCCGTGCGTGAGTACACGGGTGGGCTGGGGTCTATAAAATTAAATTGGGCCCACAATTACCGCACAAAACACAAATACATGGGGCAGTAGTGGTTTGGTTGAAACATAGCTCGGAATTGTTCCGCTTTGGCATGAAAAGCAGTTAGGCTTGGCTCGCAAAAACAAACAGGTCCTCCTGTATCGGTCCGATGATCAAAGGGAACAGTACACCATGGGCACACACAATTCGATTTGCCTGGTCGCCCGAATTGGTTGCCAATTGTAATACCGCACACTGCTGCTATCCAAATAGGTTTGGCCGACGGCGCAAACTTTATAAACATGTGCATTAACTATTTGTCGAGCGGCTCTCGGGCCGGCAATTCCCGGAGGAAGTCATAATTCAAGGACAATGCAAGGGCAATAAATCCGACTGCGGGTTGCAAATTTTAAAACATCGAGCAAAAAGGATACATCATAGCTTCGGCCATAAATCATCTCCGGGACGTTGGAGAATCAGAGATCCCCAAAAACATCTAGCACATTATCGACGATGCAGCACAGCAGCAAAAACGTTCTGGATGCATGCCAAGGAATAAGCATAACTACACCAGCCAGCAGCATCAGCAGTGATAAACTTTGTTCCATGATATGCATATTTATAATGCAACAAACGACAGTCGGTGGACAACAGCCAGCGTCGCAACTTTTGACGATGCGCCCAGCTGCCACGCGGACGAAATGAGTCAAATCTGTTTCCAGACGAAGCGCGGTCGTTTTTTGAAGATGGGTTTTGACTGTTAGATAGGAAAAAAACAGAATGAGATGAGTTTGAACAGTGGTTTTCCATTTGGGGCGCACTGGAATATAAACTGTAAAGTCGTCATTATAATATAAATATAACCCATAATATCACACTATGATCACAGCTGTCATAGTAAAATCAAAGCTGATTGACCACCGTTTCCAAATTTCAGCGCCCTTTAAAATTGGTACGCCCATGGCTTTAATATTGAGCATTTCGAGCTCAAAACCTCTCAAAACACGAAAAAAAATGCCGGTATTTTCCAATTTGAACATGCAATTTGTTCATGCAATTTCGTGAATCATTTCCTTTAGCATTAACACATACCACCATAATAATCTTCTTGGAAAAAAATAACTCAAAAACGGTTTGTTGTATTGAAATGACATCTTAGAAAATGTTTGATGTTATTTGAAGGACTTTTAGGAAAAAAGACATAAAACAAATTAAATATTTTTGCATCGGCCTAATTTAAATTATCTTTTTTTTTCTGCAGAAAGCTGGCTGCCAGCCCCAAAATTAGCATTAGCATTAGCATTAAGCGAGTCGCACAAATTCGCAGGTGGTACAGTCCTAGACCCGTCCGAACCAAAGCACAAAGATTTGGGACTAATCTCTGACTCTTAGACAAGACTGACGCAATCCTCCAATGATCGTGCACTGTCCTGGCCACGTCCTTGCGACTGCTGAGCGATGGGAAAGGATGGTTAGTTTTGGACACCTATGAAAAATGTAGACAGCTCTACGATCTCTCAGGCCTAGGTGTCACGGTAATTTGAGTGTTGTTAGTGGAAGGGTAAACTCCAAAGGATACGCTTAGTCAACGTTCAGGCACACCATTGTTAGACTGCTTCGAATCAGTTGTCTGCCCAATTCATCCTGGTTTCCTCGTCATCTTGATGGCATTTGGTTGAATTACTAGATTGTTCGGTTGTTAATCTGAAATATAAAATAATATTAACATCGTACGTCGAATAAGCTACATATTAGTGATACGTTCGCCACAGTTACATATTTTTACAATATTATTTATATCATACGATAAATTTACCTGAACCCTGCTGGAATAAACAAAACACAAAAAAGTGCATCAAACTTTGATCTTGGAATATTTATAAATACGGTAAATATCAAAATCAAAATTTGATTTGGTAGATCTTACACTGCAACGCACCATTCTAAGGTGATCTACCCACGTTACGGGGAAGCTGACTGCCAGCCCCAAAATGTGCCGAAAACCCCAGGATGGGAAAAAATGAATTTTTGTTTTTCATCGATTTTTAAAACAAGCAAAAGACAATGCTGATCAAAATATGAGGATGTACACTCATTGCACAATTATGGGTCACACACAATTATTAGTCACTTTCCACTTTAATAGATAAATACTAATTAATTGCAAGCTTTTGTTAGCTATTATTATTTTTCGCACATAAGTTGATTTGTTTTGTGTCACTATACGTATCGCACACGGGCTTATACATCAAAACATACATATTTTCAATATTTTTTTGGTCGGCGCAAAACTAGCTGTCAAAGTAACGCTTCGATTGTGAATATCGGACAGTGCGTGCGCTGCTTTCGTAAGCTCTGTAAAAGCGAGCTTCAGTGATTTTCATGTGCGAAATGGTATCGTCACCAGAACAAAGGTATAATTAACGTTCTAAATGTAGAAATTCATGTGACTGCAGCCAATTAAAGCTTATTTCTGGCAAAATTTAAGTGACTCATTATTGTGCCAAGGAACACCGAAAATCACACAATTATGGGTCATTTTTTGTGCAGCATAATATTGACAGTTCTGCGTACATGGGCATTGCATACTTTTAGGCGTTTATCGGTGGTTGTGTTGGAGATTTTGACCCAATTTTGAAAAATTGATTCCAAATCGTGAAAACACCCTTCGTTAAGAGGTTTGAGACCAGTTTTAGATTCTGCGATAGTTGATCTATCGAGAATAAGTGATCATTCATTGAAAAAACAGACAAAACATTATTTTTGAGCCGATTTCTCTTAAGTGACCCATAATAGGCAACAAATTGACCCATAATTGTTACACAGCCAATTTTGACCCATTATTGTGGTTTTCATTATTCACCAACATTTTAGTAATTTTCACCGCCTAAAGTGAATTTTACAAGCAGATTTTTATTTAAAACAATAAAGAGGGGTTTCAATGATGAGAATATAAAATAAAAATAATGAAAGTGTTATTTTTGTATGAAAAACGATTCATATTATGAAATAGTTGTTCCTTGAGTGACCCATAAATGTGCAATGAGTGTACAATCAAAGAACATTTCTGATTATGTACACTGGCTTACTTGTATTGCTTTGTAGATTTGTTGGAGAATGTCTTGTGATTCTCTCAGGAGTTACTCTAGGAATTTTCTTCGGGATTTCTTCAGGAACCGGTCAGGATTCTTCTTGGAACTTGCCGACGGGTTGCTTTAGGTTTTTTTTCCTGGTACTCAGCTAGTCACGTACGGCTATTTTTATCTCTCAACGTTCAGCAATGGTTTTATACCGAAATTCTGCAAAAAGTAGTTTCGGTAAAATGTTATCCGTTAACTGCCAAATTCTAACGAAGTTCGGTAAAACTTTCAAACTACCCCTTTTTTTTCGGGCAAAAAATAAAAGGTCAAGATTTCGGTGAATATTACTGAGATCGGTGTGTTTTTTTTCAAGATTTTTTTCAGAGTTTTTTAAGAAAATCGTTAATTTCTGAAGGCATTCCTTGACATTTTCTCCAGTAATTTTGTTACCCTTGTATTTGTTTGTGAACGTTTTATTAGTTTGTGCTATACATTATGCTCTGGTTTGTAAATCCGTCCTTAGTATTTAATTAGCATTTGTAGTGCTCAGACCGTTTCGGGCGACGGTCAAGTGCAAGACGCGCAAATCGTCCACTAGCACGGACATCAAAATGTAGACGATCTTGCATTGTAGCCCGATTAGGATTAGAAATTCCTAGACCAAAAAAAGCTATGAATGCAGCAATAGATGCAGAGAACTTAAAGGCAAACTGCCAAACTAAACATAAATCTGGGATGACTGATGGACCAAGAACAATGATGAAATCTCGTCATCCTGGGTTCGGACTTCGTTATCCAATCGGGTAACTGGGCATAATTTATGTTTAGTGTTGCATGTTCGTAATTTGTGTTGTCTTGTACCGACTTTTTTAACCCTTTAAGCAGAATACCCTCTTCGAATGAGTGTAATCAGTTTCGTACCTTTTAATTCCGCCCTATGTTGCTTATCCTTAGACAGATACGCGTATTTCGACTACCATTTGTAATCTTCTTCAGTGTCAGTTATCCACTCAGTGGATCAGACACTGAGGAAGATTACAAGTGGTAGTCGAAATACGCGTATCTGTCAAAGGATAAGCAACATAGGGCGGAATTAAAAGGTACGAAACTGATTACACTCATTCGAAAAAAATGTGTTGTGTTTAGAGCATTTGTAGGGTTCCATTTTATTTGGTGCCCAATGTGAACCTGAAATGAAAAAGTGCATTTGTAGTGTTTCCGCCCAAGGTGGGGCATGATGCATTTGTAGTGCTCTGAATGTATTATTCTTGTTACAATTTTTCTTAGGGATTTTTCTAGGAATTCCCCTTAAATATTCTCGAAAAAATCTTGTTGGAATTCCTCTAGGGGTTACCCAAACGATTCCTCCAGATGTTCCTCCAGAGGACGGGTTCCAAACCGGTAGTCTGCGGCACCGGGGGGTCGACTCAAATTGAATGTACATGACATCAATGTTTACGAAATGTGAGTGTCGAATAAAAAAACGTATAATTGATTGTCGATAATCCCTCCCACCGTAATTTTTTGGCTACATCACTATACCCAAAAAAAAACTCGGTTTCGTTAATTTAACTCATATTTTTTTTCTAAAAATTTTCATTGGACCGCAGATGTTTTGATGATTCTTAAAGGGGGTCGCCACCTCAGAAAGGTTGGGAACCTCTGCTCCAGAGATTTCATAAAAAAACGTCTCTGAGGCTAAAACAAAATGACCGTTCCTTACAGGATTACATCTAAGAATCCTAGCAGGAATTCATCCACAAATTTCAGCAGTACTTTGTAAAAACTTGAGTTAGAAGACAATTTTTTTTTTCAATTTCATCTTCAAATTTGCCAATTAGCAAACATTCTGTGTGCCAAGCCCGTTCACAAGGGGGGAGGGGAGGTTTGGGTGCCAAACGGGCGCTTCTGTTTCTTCATACTACGGAGTTACTTGGCTTTCTCCGTCACCAGTAGGCGTTGAACTGAACTTGATTCGCAAATGACAACCCAGTCAACCAGTGATCGTATAAGATGTTGCATAAGATGTTAAAGTGGAGGCGATATGCGTACATTTTACATGCGCCTAAATGGAGGCATGTACGCATATGGCCTCCACTTTATCATCTTATGCAACATCTTATACGATTACTGGTTGTCTGGGAATTAACGCTTAACGCTTGTCGGGTTTTGTTGACGTATTCTCCGCACTCCGTAGAAATATTGCTTAATAACTCCGTAAATACGCTGCTTAAAATCGCCATAAGTGAAAATTGATTTAATTGATTCACTGTTAAGTTGATCGTCGTTACTTGAAACTAGTTCGAACTACGATAAAACACCGAGAAACAAGAAATATTTCTTTGCCTGAGCGTATCATTCGATTCAATCAACTCATTATTGTTAATTGTTTTGATACCATGCCTTGCCCTAAATGTGTGCAAACAGTGGACTGTAAAACCGACTTGTTCGTTGTTTGTGAAGGAAAGTGTTATAGAACATTTCACGCTGCATGTGTTGGTCTTACGGAAACAAGCGTGTATTGCCTATCAGGAAATATCTTATGGCTGTGCAATGACTGTGTAACCGAATTCCGTGATCGCCAACGTAAACAACAACCTGCATCAAGCCACCAAGAGGAAACCGTACTTCGATCAATTTCCGAGGGATTAGATGTCATCACATCGAAGATCGCTGAATTAACGCAAATGATTTCCGCAATCGATATCAAAGAAACGCGCCCGCAGTTGATGTCAACGAACGCATCGCAGACTATATCAGCGAACGCTTCACAACTTTCGCAGAACCTCATAGAATCAGCACCAAGCCATTCCACGCCAATTCGCTGCCAGAAGCTACAAAAGGGTTCTCGAATCGACTCAAGCCTTCACTCAAAACAATCGTCTCTTACACATTCATCAAAAATGAACCGTACGTGTCAGAGTGAAGATACGTTCTCTTTGTTTTTAACAAATATCGACGGACAAGTGGCAGAGGAAGAGATAAGCACTATGGTATCGCAATCGCTAGGGATAGATGAAAGTAATTCAATCGGCGTCATCAAACTTGTATCGAGATGGAAAAAAGATAATTGCGACTATGCATCGTTTAAAGTAATGCTTCACGATCAATATAGGAAAAAGGCGTTCCAAGCGAGTTCGTGGCCTGTAGGTGTAATGTATAGAGAATTTTATGAGCGACCAAGGATTGCATGGAAACCAATATGAAAATTTAGAAAATGTAGTGGATAACTGGTTTTATTTATAATTAAATTATAATGTTAGTTGTTATGTATGTCAAAAAAGAAAAGGTTGAATGATTGTTGATGTAATTAGAATTCTTGCACTCAGATAAAAATGTTCATGTTCCAATATATGTGTAATGCTTGGTAGATTGTGTTGTTTGAACAGGTTGTGATCTTCATCTGTTTTAGCGGAACGTTAGGTGTTTTAATTTTTGTAGTGAAAATATTATCACTTAGTTTTTAAGAAGCAGTCTGTGCAGTTTATACTGAAGACAAAGAAGAATAAATAAACAAATAAACAAATGGTTTGAGCTTCTTTTCACAACCCAAACCTGCTTCAGGAAGCATTAGATGAACATCTAACAAATCATTTTCAACCAGCAAAACTGCTACATGTCAGTAATAGGCAACATAGACAATAGACGTATGTGCTCTTCTGAGATTTTCTTGAAATCTACTTCAGAAGTTCCTAAAGAAATGTCTCCTGTAATTCAGTAGAAAATGTTTGAGACAGACAATCCAGAAATTTCATCAGAAAACCCTCCAGGAGCTTGCTTTTGCAGAATTCCTAAAGAAGTTTCTCATTCAACTATGCTATAAATTCCTAAAGAGCTATTTCAGATAACTACTTAAGGATTATTTCAGCAATAACTCCAAAGATTACTTTATAAACTGCAAGGAGATATTTCAGGGATTTCATAAGGAAATCCTTAAAGTATTCTGTTTTGTCCATGGCTAGAACTACGTTGTGTGTGGCAAGGAGGGAGCATCCAGCTTAGCTTGAATTGACTGCACATATCTATGCTTGATACCGCTGCGACTCCACCAAAGGCTGCTGGAAGGAGGGTTTGTAAGTCAGGATTCACTTTGATAAGGCAAAAAGCTTTTGCTACTATTCTTGTACTATTATAGGCTCCTTAGAAAATACAAAAAGTGCTTAATAGATAAAGGAGTCATGTACCAATAAAGTAAATCAAATGTACCTTTAAACAGCTGAAATTGTACCGGTAAACCAACAAATTTTCTGACTGAAGTTGACAGATTAAGCATTAGCATTAGCATTAGCATTAAGCGAGTCGCACAAATTCGTAGGTGGTACAGTCCTAGACCGCTGTTATGAGGGTTGCCTCCTTCCCGTCCGAACCAAAGCACAAAGATTTGGGACTAATCTCTGACTCTTAGACAAGACTGACGCAATCCTCCAATGGTCGAGCACTGTCCTGGCCACGTCCTTGCGACTGCTGAGGAATGGGAAAGGATGGTTAGTTTTGGACACCTATGGAAAATGTAGACAACTCTACGATCTCTCAGGCCTAGGTGTCACGGGAATTTGGGTGTTCTTAGTGGAAGGGTAAACTCCAAAGGATACGCTTGGTTAACGTTCAGGCACACCATTGTTAGACTGCTTCGAATCAGTTGTCTGCCCAATTCATCTTGGATTTCTGACTGAAGTTGACAGATTCAACTAATAAATTATGACATGGTGCTCCATAAACTCAAACAATCTAACACTCGCGTCAAGTGATCGGAGGAGGTGGTCCGGAGGGAGCATCCAGCGACGACAAACTACTAATTGATTTTTAATCTTTGGATTATATTAGCCTCCGAGAGGCACACGCCTGAACGAATTTTGGAAGGTTTTCTTTAACAGGAATCTCTGTATGAATTACTAGAAAACATGTCATAATATCTGGAGAAATCCTTGTAGTATGGATATTTCTGAAGAAATCTTTAAAAAAATGAAAAAAAATCTAAAAAATTATGGAAAATACCTGAAGGTACTCCATTGGAAACAGATGGAATTCCTAAAAAAAATTGGGATATTGTTTGAAATACTCCTGGAGAAACCCCAAAAAAATGCCTGGTTGATTTCTGAGAAAACACGTAGAGTAATTCTTGAAAGCATTGAATCCCTCAAGAATTTCAGAAAAATCCACTGGAGGAAGAAACCTTGGAAGGATTTCTGAAGAATCCCTGGAAAAAATCTAAAGAAATTTACCAAAAATATTCCCCCCTCTCTCTCTCTCTTCTTGGCGTTACGTCCTCATTGGGACAAAGCCTGCTTCTCAGCTTAGTGTTGAGCATGAGCACTTCCACAGTTATTAACTGAGAGCTTCCTCTGCCAATGACCATTTTGCATGTGTATATCGTGTGGCAGGCACGAAGATACTCTATGCCCAAGGAAGTCAAGGAAATTTCCTTTACGAAAAGATCCTGGACCGACCGGGAATCGAACCCGTCACCCTCAGCATGGTCATGCTGAATACCCGTGCGTTTACCGCCTCGGCTATATGGGCCCCATTCCCCCCAAAATTACTTAAAGAATCGCTGGTGTTTTTTTTTAAAGAACTCAAGAAGACTTTTTGAAAGAATCCCTGGAGAAATTTCTGAAGAAACCTATAGAACACTTGCTAGTAGAATCCGTTAAGAAATATGAGATAATAAAATTCAAAGAATATTCGAGGGAATCCCTGGAAGAATGTATTCAAGAAACCTCGGAGAGTTTCACGAAGGAATTCTTGGAGTAAGGTTCTATAAACGAATTTTTAGATAAATTTCCAAAGAAATGCCTGGAAATTTTTTAAGGAATCCTTAGAATAACTTCTCAAATGAATCTCAGTATCTGAATGCATTTTTTTTTCATTTTTTCAGGATTTCTGGAAAAATTGTTGAAAGAATATCTATAGAAAGGAATAAAAGTATCTGAGAAAGAGTTTCTGGAAGTGCTCTAAGAGGAATTTCTGAAGGATTGTCTGGAACAATTTCTATCCAAATAGACTTTTCACTGAATGAATTTCTGAAGTAAACCGTGAAATAATTTCCAAAAGAATCCTCGGAGAGATTTTTTAAAGAAGTTATTGAAAGCATTCCTAATGGAATTATAAGGAAATTTCTAATTGCAAGAATCCCTGCAGAAAATTCTTAAGGAATCCATGGTAGATGTTCTCATGGAATTCTTGCTAAAATATCTGAAGGAATCGTTCAAGTAATTTCCAAAAAAATCTAGGAAAAATTTATTGTAAGGAAATTTTTATGATGTTTTGTCCAGTTTATCTTCAAAAATTTCTTAAAAAGAAACCCTGGAAGATTTTCTAAAGAAGTCTCGCTAGAAACTGTCGGTGAAATCATTATAAGAATCTATCAAGCAACTCATACCATATATTTCTGAAATAATTCTTTCAGAATTTTCTAGATGAATCCCTTCTGAAGTGTTTGAATTAGTGGAGGAATGTTTGGAAAAAAAATCCTAAGGATTTCCAAAGCAATATTTTTCAAAGATTTTCTTTAAAAAAATCCTGGAATAATTTCCCACGAAACCCAGAATGAAGTCCCATTTATTGAGATTTTTTGCACGCATGGGAGCGCATCATAACTGGGAAACTCACAACCAACGAGTTCTGATGGATAACTCTCTGATAGCCTACCAGGAAGACTTTCTAAAGCAATTCTGTGGAATAGCCTTGGAGAATTCAGGGAGGATTTTTGGAAAAAAATCCATGTAAAGACTTCTTGCTTTAGAAGAAATTTGCAAAGATATTTCTGAAGCAATCCATGTAAAATTTTCTTTAATATTTTTTTTTGGGAAATTTTGGATCACTTCTGCAGTTTCTAAAGACACCCGCAGAGGTTTAAAAAAAAAATTCTTTAGAATATTTATAAATGATTTACAAGTTTAATGGGGAAATTTCCGAATAAATCCCTGGAGTAATTTGAAGGAATTTGTGAAAATTAAAAAAAAACGGTAGAATTTCTCTGAAAGCTGTTCTAAATCTCTTGAGCAGTTTCCTTATAAATATTCAGATGAATTTTTGTCGGAACTCTTGAAATCTTAAAGAACTTCTCGAGATTTTTTTTAAATAATTCATGGGGAAATTGCTGAAGCAATTCATGCAAAATATAAATTTTTTTAGAAGAAAGTCCTGATGGAATTGATGAAAAAATGTTTGAATGAGGTTTATTAAAAAAAAAAACAAAAACAAAAAATCCTGGCAGAGTTTTCGGAGAAATTTCTAAAGGAATCCGAGAAGGAATTTTTGTAAGATTTGAGATCTAGAGAAATTGTCTAATAAAATATCTAAAGGAATATTTGAAAAAAGTTCTGTACAAAGCTCTATAAGAACCTCTAGAGAAATTTCTGAAGAAATCCTCGTAAGAACTTCTAACGTAATCCATGCAAGATTTTCTCAACAGGAGGAATTTCTAAAAATATTCCTGGAGAATATTTCCAAATGAATCCTAGGAGGACTTTTCAAAGTAGGGATCAAAAAGAGTCGCACTTGAAACTAGTGGAGGAATCTGGAGAAGAACTTCTCAAGGATCTTGTGGAAAATTCTGAAGCAATCCATACCAAATGTTCTAGAACAAATATAATGGAAATTTCTGGATGAATCCACCTTGAAATTTATGAAGAAGCCCTAAATTATCCAATGAATCCTGAGAAGTTTTGTAAAAGAATGCATGAAGATATATCCAAAAAATTTAACCTGTGCGAGTTTGATAAAGAGCTTTTGAAAAACCAAAGGAAATCTTTCAAGGATTTCTGCAGGAAAGATTTTCTGAAAAATTTCCGCAAGAAATTCCTGGAAAAAGTCCCACTTAGAGAGTTTTTTTTTTTTGCACATATTGAATCGCAATACAGTTTCTTACCGTTTTTGGCATAAATTTCTTACCGATTTTGGCAACAAAAAATTATGTCCAAAAATTTTTACTGAAAATCGTTTGTTTTTTTTAAATGTATTGTTATTTTAGACTAACTTTTCATTAAAAAATCAAAATTCATTAAATTTTCATAAATCGACAATTTTACAAATCATGACGTAATTTATGAACGTCACCTACACTGCCGTAATTCTGCAAAGTGACGTAAGCGACATTGATAGTTTTTGCCCATTTTTTGGTTACTATGCATAAAACTCTTGCTCATCCTCTAAGTTTATTTCCATAGATGATAGATTACGACTAGATCTTGCATTCTAATACAGCAGACATACCACAGTGTTATTTTTACACCAGATATTATACATAATATACCAAAAAATATCGACATTTTGAATGGCGCTTACGTCACTTTGCAGAATTACGGCAGTACAGGGATCGTTTTATAGCTTGTGAATAGTCCATATTTATAATAGCCAAATTGACGCATAAAAGTTAAAAATAATTCACAAAAACTTTTTACCGATTTTGGCAACACCCCAATATGGCAACATAAGATTCACCTCGTGTTGCCAAAATCGGTAATAAACTGTATAAGTGGAAAACTCACAAGCTACAAAGGGAAACTTGTGTATTTTCATTAATTTGTTCTCTCCATCATCAGGGTTTTGTTTGGATCCTGTTGAACTCACAGTTGGAAAATTCCATGGAAGGTTTTTTAAAAGCATTCTTTTTCATGAAATTTCTGGAGGAATATCTAGAAGTATTCTGGTGGAGTTTCCGGAGAAATTAATGAAGAACTTGATAAAGAAATTTCTAAAGCACTGAATTAACGATTTTTTTTTTCAAAAATCTCTCTAGCGATGAATTGTTGAAGGAACTCCTCCTTGGAGGAACTTTTCGAAATAATTCATGAAGAAATTTGAAGGGGTTTTTGTAATATTTTTTGGAAAAAAAAAACTTGAGAATCTCCGAAAGACTTTCTAAAGAAATCTCTTGAGAATTTTCTGGAACAATATTTGATGATTTTTTGACGGAATTTCTGGTCAAATTTCTGAAAGAAGCCCTGGAGAAATTTCTGAACTAATTCTAGGAAGAACTTCTAATGTTCCTAATCTTTGCTAGGTTTTCTTAGCAAAATGTTATTGTGAATTTTATGAAGGCATTTTGAGGCGAGTTTCAGAAAAAAAATCCGAATGAATCCGTTAAGATATTCTCTGGAGAAATATTTCAAGGAATCAGTACAAAAATTATTGAAGGCATTTTCATAAAATTTTCTTGGAGAACTTCTCGAAAGCATGACATTTCCAATGAAATGTCTGAAAAAACCCCGGGAGATATTTCGGAACAAATTCAAGTAGGATTTTCGGAAGCAAACTATACAAGATTTTCATTAATAGCTCTTCTTGATTTTTTTAAGAAAACCCGAATGGAATTTCCAAAGCAATCCCTGTAGGAAATTTTCGAATAAACTCTAAGAAGATCAAAATTAAAACCAATAACAAATCCTCGAAGCTTATTTGGAGAAACCGAGGAGGAGTTCTGAAGAAAGCTTTAGAAAACATTCTGAAAAAAATAAAACTGAAAGAGTTTCTGAAAGATTCTCAAAAGAAATTCCTAGAGAAATTTCAGAAAAAATATATCTGGATAATTTCTTTGAGTAACACTTTTAGACCATATCTGAAGTGTTTTTGGAATATCTAGACGAATCTCTGAACGAAATTTTGTGGAAATCCCTTGAAAAATTTCCGAAAAATAAATTGGGACGAACTGCTTGAAAATTGTTCGGCCCTCTGTACCACCATGGGTGCTCAGGACTGAAAGTAAGTAAAGTAAGTTTCTGAAAAATAAATACGAATGAATCCGTGAAAGAAGCCTTGCAATTTTCGGAGGAAATTTTAGGAAGATTTTCTGAAGGGCTTTCGGAAAAATAAAAAATAAATCACTACGAGAGAGAGGTTGAACACCACTGACCTGGCGAAAAATCGCGCAATAAACAAATTCTCACAGTGTGCAACAATTCCCTAGCCATGGGAGTATTGTTTCTAAGCGTTCAAAGCTCGGTGAACAACAGGGCGAAAAAAAGTTATTGAGGAGAAGCGCAACTTTTTTTTCCCTGCAACAACGTCCGGGGAAAATTGCTATTGTCACTCGATGTACTTCTCCGAGGCATGCGATGCGACGAGTGAGAAGAATGAAAATTTTTAATCAAGTATCTCCTGTATCTATGGTTTTCGCGCAGACCACGGTGCACCATGGCCTTGTGATGGAGAGATGAGGGTGGTGGGAGTACATTTAGACAACAATCACACAATCATGCTGTTCTTGCAGCAGCCATGTCCTGCTGGCATGTGACATGTGAGCAAAATTAGAAGCAAAGCAATCGAGTGTATGGAAAATGCAAGCAGCAGGTTACGGTCAGTCATCAACGACGAGAGAGAGATGCAGTAGTGCATTTGCCGGACGTGGACCTCGCCGGGGGGAGGTTAGATTTTCACGGAAGTAAGAACTTTAATCAGGGTGGAACAGTTGAATGATGCTGAACACATCCATGAGCTGTGAACGAAGTATTGACTCTTTATGATGGTTGTTCGTTTATGAGCATGAGCTTGATTGACAACCTGTAGTAACTACTCTAGTATAACCAGATTGGCTACACTTTCGGATTTTTTGAGATGAAAACGTTTTGAGATTTTATGATTATTGTTGAAATATTATTATTTTAATTATTTTTCACAGAAAATTTTATTTTCCGTGTGATTTTAAGGAAAATAATTTTAGAGTGTATTCGATTCCCTTAAACTATTAAACAAGGATAGAATAATTTGGGAAAAATTAAAAATATGTTAATTGTAGCGATTAAATACAAAATAAACTATGACTTCTAAAAGGTGACTAAAACATCAATTTTTCAATGATTTAAAAAAAATGTAAATACGCTTTAAAATACACCAAACCATTTTGAGATATACAATACAGTCGTAAATATCAGCCAAAAATATAAAAAAATGATTTTCCGCGAAACAAAAATTACAAAAATGATCAAACTATACCCCGTCTAAAGGCGGGATTGGGTATTAGAGGGTTAAATTTGTATGAAAAGTCGCAATGCTGGTTTATGAGGGTTAGGGGGAGTAAATGGTCATGTAATTGCTCACCCAAGAGCATATCCTTTTTTATGAGCAGATTCAATCATTTTGACAACAATTCTAGTGGGTGATATTGCTAAAACATTAAAATAAAAGGGTGTTATCATTCAAGTTGAACTCCTATTTCGTGCCTCAAAATATGGGATGATTGGAGCCTCTAATATCCTACTTGTATACTTCCTTTGTGAAAGTACCTCTTCTGAAAACGACCCCGACAAAAAACCACGAAAATCATCAACCAAGAATCAGTGTATGCTAACACAATTTAAACGAACGTAACACATTCTTGCGCTCATTTTCACACGCTCAAAACATTTAACTGCACTGTATCGCGTTGAAGGAGCACCCATCAAAAGTAGCAACCCCATGCATGGTGGCAGTAAGAAACACTTCTTCAAACAATCTGAAAACTGGAAACCGCACACTAACTTGCCACAAGTGCCGAACCAGCGAAGATGCGAAAAGTTTTTCGCGCGCCTAATTTATAACGTTAGCGCTGGGGCTGCTGCTTTCGTTGTCGTTCGTCTCGTGTTCGCATCATGATGGGAACAGAATTTACCGGTTGGTGTTGCGTTGGTTTTGTTGACGCGAGATGAATTTTGCTGTGCTGCTGCTGTGGGAACGGAACAGACACGCAGGAAATACGGTAAATGACACAAATGACGAAAAGTTTTCCGTACGGAGTCGTCTTATGAGACAACTTGTAAGAATTTCCTGAAGCAGCGAATTTTCAGCGAAAATGTGGCTCAAGTTTGAAATTTGCTTAGCTCAAATATCGGATGGAAATTGGCGTTTGATGATTTCCAGCAATGTTATTTCGGTTAGATTGCAGCCTTTCTTGCGGCCATTACATTTTTCGATGAATTTCACACGGAGGTGAGCATATTACCGTTAAACCGCCAACTGTCAAGAGTATCACGCTACCGCCCGCCAACTCCTCTGTAGTTTTTTTTTTGCTTCTAAACCATGGGGAGATAATCTACCCAACAGACACCCGTGCAGAAGGTCAAGGTAGTGTGGAGTTAATTCCCTTTGTCGGAAGGCGGGCAGGGTCAACCTCGCCAGCGCCCAACTGCTATGCAGACATCAAGAACTGATGCCCACGTGCAACCCGATCTGACCTGCTGAAGGC
Source organism: Aedes albopictus (assembly GCF_035046485.1). Classification (NCBI taxonomy): domain Eukaryota; kingdom Metazoa; phylum Arthropoda; class Insecta; order Diptera; family Culicidae; genus Aedes; species Aedes albopictus. Next base: position 262,463,024 of record NC_085136.1, on the reverse strand, counting down.
AAGGGTATCACTACCCTTCAGGCCCTATCAGCTGCACCAGAAGGTTGCTGACAGCAGGGTCTCCACCTGCCCCGACCCTTGCCGGGGACCCCTTACCGACCGCGGGCTCGGATCCAACCCAGTAGACCGACGCCACGTAGGGCGCGGGCGGGGTTGACCCTGCCCGCCTTCCGAGGACAAAGGGAGTGGCGAGGACCACTCGGGAAACTGGCTAAGCGCCAGCATGCTACCGTGATGGACTCTCCAAAGCGAGTCATCGATGTTCGTTGCTGCAGGCTACGCAGCTAACCTTGTGGGTGCGATGTGCACTAGCCCCTCTCTGAAGCAATACCTTCTTGGTGGTTCCGGAGAGACGTAGGGTTTGGCGACCATAGGTGGTTTAGTGGGTACGAGGAGAGAGTAGTCCTGGATTTTACTTTTGTTGTAGAAGACGGCCTGTCAGACCTACACTACCCTAACCTTCTGTTAGGGTGTCTGTTGAGCAGATTATCCCCCTATGGTTTAGAAGGAAAAAAAAAAAAAAGACCGACGCCACGACAGCACCGCTACCGGGACTTCCTCTCCGCGGCCACTTAATCGCTGTAAGGGTCGATCTCGACCACAGGGCACCGGTATGACCTACGAAGCCGACTCCGTACCCCTGGACCTCCTCTTGTACTGCATCTGAACTAGCCATTCTCCGAGTCCACGCGCCACCTCCGCTGTAGCTCCCAGTCGATATGGGTGATAGCCGTTGAAACGGCGTTCTAGCCAAACTCATCCTTATTATCCTCTGGACCATATTGTTCGGAGTTGTGTCCTCCCCGCATGTGGCAAGCATGCGGTCACGCATTATGCAAAAACGCGGGCACACGAACAAAACGTGTTCCGCCGTTTCCTCTAAACCATTGCACACTGGGCATTCGGGAGAATCCGCATGCCCGAAACGGTACTGTCGGAAGCAACCATGACCTGAAAGAACCTGTGTCAGGTGGAATGTAACTTCCCCATGGCGCCAATTAATACAACTATCTACCCTCGGTATCAACCTATGGGTCCACCTTCCTTTGGTGGAACTGTCCCACGCGCACTGCCATTTGACCATAGAGGCCATCCTGGCAGTCCTGCGTATGCCTCTTGTGCCGCGCATTTCGAAGCACTCCATGTCCTCACTGATAAGAATGCCGATAGGCACCATACCAGTAATGACGCAGAGAGCGTCGTGTGACACGGTACGGTACGCGCTCGCAACCCTCAGCCACATTAGCCTGTAAGTACTTTCCAGCTTCCGTCGGTAGCATTTAGTTCTTAGCGCAGTGCCCCACGTCGGGCCACCATACCTAAGTATGGACGTAGCAACACTAGCCAGAAGCTTGCGCTTACTGGCGTACACCGCAGAGCTATTGGACATCATCCGGGACAGTGCCGCAATAGCTGTGGAGGCTCTTTTACAAGCATAATCGACGTGGCTACCGGAGGTTTACTTATCGTCGATCATCACGCCCAAGTGTTTGACGTAGCGCTTTGACAGGATAGTGCACTCGCCTACATTGATCTCCGCCTGCTGCTCCGACTTCCGGTTGTTAACAACCGTCACCTCAGTCTTGTGGTGAGCCAGCTCCAGTTTCCTGGACCGCATCCACGCCTCCACAACCTTGATCGAGTGATCGGTAGTCAACTTCACCTCCTCGATCGTTTCACCGTATTATCAGGTATCAGAAGGCCTTCTCCAGAGGCACGTTATCCTCCATTTGGGACATTTGTGCCATCGCCATACATATGAGCCTATTTCATCATTTACCTGAGGGAGAATGGGACAAGGGATGGGAATAGGGAAAGGGAAAGGTGATGAAATAGGTAGGGGTGCCCTAGAAGAGGGAATGAACGCATAAGCGCAACGAGAGCTTATAGCTCATACCACAACGGGGTTAATCAGTGCCCTGAAAAGGACACTGTAAAACGCATAAGCGTAAAAAGAGCCTATAGCTCATTGGAGTTAGCTTTCGACGTCATGCGACTTTCAATATGACTTAGAAAGGCACGTCATTAAAAGCATCCTCAATATTCAAGAAATCACTCAAGCAAAAACTACGTTTGAGCGAGTGCTTTCTTGAAAACGTATACAACTTTGTGTAAAAGAGTCACTGTGGACATCCCAAATTGGGAGAAATGTGAGTTCACATGAACAGGCATGTTAGCCAGACGAACATCACAGATGTGATAGTCTACAATGCGTTTCGAGCATTTCAGAAAGAACGACGTAACCAGATAAATCTGGAACTTATTCCTTCTTTTTACAACGCACGCACCCTTTCGGGATAAAACTACAGAGTAATTTCACGCCATGAAAATACCCAATAGAAAACTACAAGAGTTCAAAACATGTTTGAAAAAGTCAGATCCCTCTGGAGAAAAATAGGACAAAGCCCCATTTGCTCCAGGAGATTTGAAGTAAGCAGAGCTTTTTAGTGTCTACTAAATCGATTCTATAGCTACAATCCTCGGGGTAGAAGCTAAAGATTCGTAGCTATACAAAAGACTGGTTTATCCGAAGATATTTAGAACTTGAACAGGTCCGAGTTCCATTCAGGAATACCTTTTGCGGTCCGCACAGATCGCAGAGGACAAGCATCTTTCAAAGCAGTAGCTATGGTATACCACAATGAAGGGCGTTGTAATAACAAAACCATAATGAAACTCTCTTGGAGTAGCAATGGAAGCGAGTTATCCATAAAATGTGATCGCAACCTATTATTACAGGTTCCCTAGCTTGTTGAGCAGGGACGCCTGAATACGCAAAGTTTGCGAAGGAACACTCCAAAGTGCAAAAAGGACAAATGGAGAGTCCTCATCTGACACAGGCTAATCAGTCAACTCATGACAAATTCTGCTCATGCAGAGTTGGGTTAGGTGCAATTCTATGTTAAGTTAATCATGAACTGTACTACCTAAGTATTCTATCAAACTGAAGCATCTCAAATCAATGTTTGAGCTACTTCAGATGCCAAATATCAGCGAAAAGATGCTGAAAACAAGAGCTTGCTTGAAAGCATCCATAAGGAAAGGTTGAAACATACTGTTAACGTTATTCTAAAATATAACATGCTCGAGGCACGACAGTTCATCTATAATGGAAAAAGCAAAGCTGGGTTCACAAGGTAACCTATACAGAAGTTACCCTACGAAAATGAACTTTTTGAAGTAGATCCACTTGGGCTACATACGCTTTTTACGCTGAAAATTGATCTGAGGTTTCCTTGCCGTAGCCACTACCCAAACTAGACAGGATTACACTCTTCACAATCACAGCACAAAAAGGAAACATCAACGACGAACCAAATCGCTGTCAATTGAAAAACGCCAATGGCGAAAACGCATTAAGCGAACCCATATAGGCAGTAATGTAAGCTAATTAACAACATTTGAATAGCCCCGCCCTGATTTAGCCTCAAACTTGAGACTTAAGAAGGGCAACTGATTATCTCGGAGAAACGCAAGGTCCACTGCACCATTGCTCCGGTTAGCGCAGTAAGGGCGTAATACTGTGGAGGACACCCTAATTCTCCACAGGCTCCGTTTGTGGTTAGGTTTTTATTAGACCCCCCTAACCATTCATTCTTTGGCACGGTAAGCATAAAGCCGCATAACACCATGAATTAGGGGTCACCTGTTTAGTGGACTCTTACCACTGGATCAGGCGGTCCGTAGTGTTATTCTTAGCCAATTGAGACAACCGCTACCGACACTACACAGCTATCAAGGCTAATCGGGAAAATAAGTTAACATTGATGGTCAACTTCCAAACGAATCCGAACAGCCGGCGCAGTGCCCCACGTCGGGCCACCATACCTAAGTATGGACGTAGCAACACTAGCCAGAAGCTTGCGCTTACTGGCGTACACCGCAGAGCTATTGGACATCATCCGGGACAGTGCCGCAATAGCTGTGGAGGCTCTTTTACAGGCATAATCGACGTGGCTACCGGAGGTTTGCTTATCGTCGATCATCACGCCCAAGTGTTTGACGTAGCGCTTTGACAGGATAGTGCACTCGCCTACATTGATCTCCGCCTGCTGCTCCGACTTCCGGTTGTTAACAACCGTCACCTCAGTCTTGTGGTGAGCCAGCTCCAGTTTCCTGGACCGCATCCACGCCTCCACAACCTTGATCGAGTGATCGGTAGTCAACTTCACCTCCTCGATCGTTTCACCGTAGACTTCGAGCGTAATGTCGTCGGCAAATCCGACGAACTCCGCCCCCACTGGGTACTCTAACCTCAACACCTCGTCGTACATAGCATTCCATAACACCGAAACCAGGATGAAACCTTGCGGGACTCCTGAAGTTATGTGAAAGCACTTCCGACCCACCTCCGTGTCGTAAACTAGTACTCGATTCTGAAAGTAACTTTCGAGAATCTTGTAGGTACCCCGGTATCCCCAGACGCAAGAGCACATCGGCAATAGCAAACCAACTGGCGCTTTTAAACGCATTCCTAACAGCCAGAGTCACTACCGCACAGAAAAGAATTCCCCTCCTCTTAGGCTCGAGTGCTTTCTCGCCGGTTTTTGTAACCGACAAGATAGCGTCTAAGGTGGACCTCCCCTAACTGAAGCCGTTCTGGTTACTCGAAAGACCATTTTCGCCCTCGGTGAACCTCAACATTCTATTGGGGATGATCTTTTCGAGCACCTTTGCCTCGTCGAAAAGGACCTTATCGAAGGCCTTCGTCTTCCACTTTTGTACGCATGTTCTGCTTCTCTGTATGGCTGTAGGGTTCCGTTGGCCAATGCTGTAGCAGATCGCCTGATGATCATTATGGGTGTACTCTTCGCTTACTTTCCAGTTCATGTTGCAGAAGGTAATGTCGATGATCGACTCCCGCCAGTCTTTTCTGAATGTGCTACCGGTGTACAACGTTGCACAGTTGCAATTAACTCCTCCAGCATGCGATCGAATTTCTCCGCTGTCCTCCTTGAGGGTGCATACCAGCTGCATACGAAGATACCGTTGATTTTGCCTTAACAGTTGCTGTGCGTGTCACAATCATTCATGTTTATCTACGATATCTCCATTATTTTTGGCCAACGATCGTTTTCTTATATGCACGGCACTTGTATCCACCCATCGAATGTGCGTTTCCATCTTCCGTTGTGAAGACCATGTACTTTGATGCTTGCGAGCAGTCCTTCGAAAAGTGTCCCTTCTCTCCGTATTTTCTGCATTGTTCAGATCTGTTTGGGCCTTTGCAGTTGGCCAACATGTGTCCGAAGCCCATGCACTTGAAGCATCTCAACAACAGTTTACTCCTTGCTTCAGCTAACTCGTACCTTGCCTACCTTCAACAATTTGCTAGCTGCAGGCAATCCAGCTTTTTACGCTGTAGTGAGGGGTGATTCATTTTTGACGGATCTTGCCGACAGCCCTTGCAGCATCACAGTTGCTGATAATTTCAGTTCATTGCTCTAGATTTGTCAAAAATTTTCACCTGATGTTACCATTGTTACCAGCAAAACAAATACAATGCGGCGTCCTTAAAAAATGGTTGCAGTATTGAAAGAATTGCTTGAAGATTCCCGGAACGGATTTGGTGGGGAAATTCTTAGTAGGATTCATGGATGGAAATGGTGGAAAGGCCCCATATTCCGATGTAATGTTCAACAGCAAAACAGAGCTGAAAAATAACAGACCTCTCAGTTGGCTGCTTGACCACCTTAACCCAAGTCGTGTATTGGGGTCATTATGACTCCATTCCATGCACTACGGGGTGAGCGTCAGCTAATGCATGAACAGTTTGGTCAGCTAATGCATGCATGATTTTGGTTTACTTCTATTAAATCACTTCCGATGGAACACCCGCAACCGATTCTGAAATATTATTACATGTTCTAGATGTGGCCTGAGACAATTTTCTTGTTGATCGTTCATCAGATTATCAAAAACGCCGCTATGGTTTAGGTTTAGTTCCCTTCTATATTTTACCATTTCCGGTGGGTTACTCGTCTCGTCGCCAGTTCTGGAACACTACCAGTTCTCCCAAATATGGTCTGAGACTATTTGTTGGCTAACCGTTTATCATGTTACTGAATAAGTCATTGATATGTCACATGTATTGGTTCTCCTTTACATTTGTCCATTTTTGGCGGGACGCCCGGAATCGGCTTCGTAACACACTGATATGGGTTGCGTTCATTTCCTATAGTATCTTGAATAGTCTGAGCCTATTTGCTTGCAAACGGTTTTTAGGTTATCAAAAAAGCCGCGCTTTGGTGTGTCGCGTGCATGGGTTGGGTACAATTTTACATTTAGCCGCTTTCGGAGGGAAACCCGGAACTAGTTTCGGAACCACTGACAGTCCATAATGTGGTCGTAGCATTCTTCCATGATAACCGGTTATCAAGGTGTCGGGAAAGCCATGATTTTATGTGCCGCATGCAAAAGTTTTGTCAAATTTTATATACGGCCACTTCCGGCGGAACTCCCGCAACCGGTTCTGTAACACTACTGGTTCAGATATGGTCTGAGTCTTTATTTTAAGCCAACCTTTCATAATCAAAAAAGCCGCGCTTTGATATGCCGAATGCATGGATTTGGTTCACTTTAATATTTGGACACTTCCGGCAAGATACCCGGAACCGGTTCCGGAACACTACCGGTTCAGATATGGCCTGAGACTGTTTTCTTGCTAACTGTTTATCAGGTTATCGAAATTGCCGCAAGTTTGATGTGTCGCATGCATGGGTTTGGATCACTTTATACTTGACCACTTCCAGTGGGGCGTCCTGAACCGGTTCCGAAACACTACCGGTTCAGATATGGTCTGAATTTTTTTATGCCAACCTTTCATTGGGTTATCCAAAAAGTCGCGCTTTGATATGTCGCATGCATGGATTTGGTTCACTTTTTTATTTGGACACTTCCGGCGGGACATCCGGAATCGGTTCCGGAACCCAACCGGTTCAGATATGGTCTGAGACTGTTTTATTGCTAACTGTTCATCAGGTTATCGAAATTGCGGCAATTTGATGTGTCGCATGCATGGCTTTGGTTCACTTTTATATTTGGCCACTTCCGGCGGGACACCCGGAACCGGTTCCGCAACACTTCCGGTCCAGATATGGTCTGAGACTATTTTCTTGCTAACTATTCATCAGGTTATCCAAAATGCCATAGTTTGATGTGTCGCATGTATGTGTTTGATCCATTTTTATGTATGGCCCCTTCCGAGGGTACTGGTCCGGAACACCTAAATGGCCATAACTCCGGAACGGCTGGACCGATCCGAACCATTTTCAATAGGAAACAATGGGATCAGATTACGCGTCGAATGAACCGTCGGTCATTAAAATCGGTTGAGGTTTACTGCCAAAAAGTGATGTGAGTTTTTTGTACACATACACACATACACACATACATACACACACACATACACACACACATACACACACACAGACATCACCTCAATTCGTCGAGCTGAGTTGATTGGTATATATGACTCGACCCTCCGGGCCTTCTATCAAAAAGTCATTTTTGGAGTGAACATATAGCCTTTCCAGTACACTTAGTGTACGAGAAAGGCAAAAAAAATCCACAGAATTCTCGGAATGATCTGCTTTAGAATTCCGCAAGGGAAACTACTGGAGGTTTCTAGGAAGGAAATAGTCTTGGAAATATAGTAAACTAGTTCAGTGGGAATTTCAGATTCCTTCAGAAGTTCGCTATGGAGGTTCCATCTGGAATTCCCACCAGAGATTTCCCATGATATTCGACCGGAGATTTATCCCTCCGGGAACTCCCCCAGAAAGTCCAACCGATGATTTCCCCAGGAAGTCTAATCAGGGACTGGTGCAGGAATTCCCTCCCGATTCCCTTAGTGGGACTTCCTGGAGCAATTATCTGTGGAAATTCGTGAAGCTATCCTCGGTGAGAATTCCTGATGTAATCCTATACGGACACCTATACGACCCACAACCCGGTGACAAAGAGGAGTAAATCCGTAGCTACAGACGGAAATTGAAGAAAAGTCCATGTTTCGGAAGGGAACCTGGTCAAATAGGAAGCGAAGGTATTCCAGATTCGCAGAGTGACTCCGATGAACATGTCGTGCCAAACAGAACAGCTGGGAATCCCGCGTGTAACCCTAGTCAGTGAAGCGAAACCACACCAAGATCATGAGGACAAAGTGAAGGTGTTCTGCACATTACAACTCGTGCAATTCCGGCAAGGTTGGGACTGGGACGATCGGGCAGCAGCAAGGCACCAGACAGCATCATCACGGCCCCCGCACTGATACCATACACTAATTAGGGCCATATGAACGATAGGAATGTCGTAATAAAATACTTCAATCGTAATCCATTGTTTTTCATCGTCTTACGAAGCCTCGGCGGTAAAAGTGAACCAGGAGTCTACAGTTTAAGGTGGCGGGCAACGATCACAAATCTAAAACGAAACAAATGTTATTTACTAGCCGGAAAAGTTCATGGTGAAAATGTTTGACAATTCGGGAGCAATGAACTGAAATTTTCGGCTACTGTGTTGCTGCATGGGCTGTCGGCAAGATCCGTCAAAAAAGAATCACCCCTCATCAAGCGTAAAAAGCTGGATAAAAGTCGAATCATCGCTTTTGTGTGACTTGGTACCCATTCATCTGCCGGATCGTTAGAAGCTCTTCTCCCAATACGCATTGCGTCTTCAGTTCACGACCAAGCTCCTCTACTGTTGTGTCGGCAGGTATAGGCATTCGATCGTTGCTTTCTGGCACAAAGCCTTCACGTTTCCACCATGTCCGACGAGATCGCCCAATAATTTGACGAATTGCTCTCGGTAGGCAGACCTTTTAATCGCCGGATCCTTCTTCAGCTCAAACAGCATATCTCCTTGCTGAGTGCGCCTCGTTTCTGGTCAATTTTCCCAATTATTTTTTCGTACGGCCCGGGACCTTGTACGGGCCCGGGGCCTTGTTCAGCTTAAGTGATTTCGCAATTGCGGCTAGCTCGTCATTTGCCATTGGTGGAGCCTGTCTCAGACCGAGATGGTCTTACCTCGTGGTGCGGAAACAATATTTTCACAATCTTCTGCAGCATCACGGGAGAGCGTTCCGGTGGTGCAGATGTACCTCTCGTTTCGCACATGACTACCCGGTAGGCATCTCCCCAGGGGGTTGTGTTGGCCGTCTGACAGAGATCATTGAATCATGCCCGCTTACGCGCCTTAATCTCTTTGTTCAGTGCCAATTTTGCCGCCCTGTTTGCCACCTCTCGCTCCGCTCTCTACGCATCGGTCCGGGCTCTTTGCATCCTTCTCCGTGCCCTATGGCAAGATGCACGGAGCCAGTATACCGGTCTTCGTCCATTTCTGGGTATGTATCGTCTCAGCATTGCCGCGTTGCACGCTCGTCTCAGGGTACCAACTAGACCGTCGCTAGACAGGTAGGCGGTGTTCTGCTCCATGAGCAGACGCTCCACAAATGCCGGCTTATCGAAACTCGAGGTTAACCATCCTCGGTGAGTATCGGTTATCCTCGACTGCTGCCTTCTACCGCCATATTCGATACTGTATCGAATCGCCAGGTGATCACTATGCGTGTACCCGTTGTCAACTTTCCAATCTGAGCTAGGGTTAAGACCCGGGCTCCAGAAGGCCACATCAATAATGGACTCCACACCGTTCCTGCTATATGTGCTTGTACTGCCGACATTCGCAACCTCAACGTTCAATCACGCCATAGCCTCAAGTAGAGCCCAACCTCTCTCGTTCGTAGAGCAACTGCCCCACTCGACCTGCGTCATTTTCAGTCGTTCTGTTCTCTCATGCTTGGGCACTTAAGCCCCCCGTCATATGGCCATTGTTCACCGTGCAAATCAGACACTTTGATGTCGATTTACACTCCCTGGGGAAGTGGCCTTCTACTCCACACCTTCTGCAGAGTTTGGGGTTGCTCGCTCTACGCGGGCGATTACCCCTCACCGGCCGCTCCTCGTCGGCAGATCTCGGCCTTTTGGCTTGGGCCGAGATTTTCGCTCTGTCAGCAGCCCCACCTGGCTGCACCCTATTCGCACCCTCTGTAGAGGGGCGGTCCGTTTGATTGGACCTCTCTACTCTACCCGCGTCAGTCACTTTGCCTCGCTCGACCAAGAGATCATATTCCTTCTTGGTCTGGGCTACCGAATTGCGGAGCCTCAGCAGACCTTTTTTAAGGCCTTGCTCATGTTGATCCGCCCGTTCGTGTAGCCGATCAGCTCGTCGAGCTGTTCAGCGACCACCACCAGCTTCGGAAGCCCATCGCTGTTACGAGTTAGCGCACGCGTGAGTTCCGCTTCACTCATCTGTGTGTCCTCGATCGCTGATCCGATCCTCGGTGTACCGTACTCTGACACTTGAGGGGATTCCGCCCTCGCCGCTTGCGTTGGTGATCTAACCAGCCCGCTTCTCGCGAACGGGTTGATCACCTCACCCTCCGTATTCTCGATCTCTTTGATTGAAAACGAATCCATCACTGCTATAAAGGTTCCCCTTAGAGCCGTTGTCCCTCACTGCCACTGAAGTAGTCGCCCAAGGATCCCGGTGGCTATCTATGCAAGCAGAGAGGTCACCCACGGGTAGGCACAGGCCCTTATGGGACCTGAGCTCAGAGCCAGGATCAGCGCTAATCAGGATACTTCATCTGAACGTACCTGCACCCAGTTAGTTGTAGCGAATGACATTAATGCTGACTTTGATCAAGGTAGGCATAAACATTGACGGAGAGTAGGGCCTGACGTTTAACATAGAATAAAGGATCATTCTGTAAAACCACCTCGAATACAACGGTTGTGTTTATTGATCATCCCTACATCACCTCAATATCAGAAGTGGGATAATGCCGCACAGTCAGAAGACTTTCGATGAACAACGGATTTCAGGATATTGCCGTCCTTTGAATGAGAGAACTGGAGCTGACGAAAAACTTCCTGTGGAAGCTGCAGAAGAATCAGTAGGGATCGTTGCAAAAGGCACTATGAATGCTACGTTTTCTTCTTTGCAAACTGGTCAAGCACGTTCAAGTAGTTCACTGGGTGATGGATTATCAGGAAATTCGCTTCAGGAGAATAATACGCATTATCGTCCAGGTCAAGGAATCAGAATTTGCGAATGCCGTGGATCAAGCAATCAATTCTGTCCAGGATTGGCGATGTCAAGCAAAAGCTTTCGTATTGAAGATATTGCTGCATTTTTGCCGTTTTTCGCGGGACGTAATGATGAAGACATCAATCATTTTATCGCTACTATTGAAAACACGAAGCGCGCTCTGGGATTGGATGGTGAAACAATGAAGCTTGTAGTCATCAAACTGCTCAAAGGTAGCGCAAAGAATTGGTTGCATACAATGACTGATTTTATGCTGAAAACATACGAAGAAACACTGGAGAATTTACGTGAAATATTTGGATTTGCTGTGAATAGGGTCGAACTGCGAAAATGTTTGGAGAAGATCAAATGGCATGGTCGGGAGCCGTTCGTTGATTATTGCCAGTCGAAGAAACTTATTGCACTGAAGCTTAATATTGAAGAAAATGAACTGGTTGAATACATCGTTGAAGGGATTGCTGACCTGTCTTTGAAAAACCAAGCGAGAATTCAAAATTTCAAAACGGTTGCTGAAATTATCCAAGCATTTCGTATGGTCAAAATGGATGAAGATACGATGTAGCGGAAACCCGGCGTTTGTTATACCTGCAATCAACATGGACATGTGGCTTCAAATTGCAGATATGACCAGGAGATGAAGAAGCAACACACTACAGTCTCGTTTCGGAAACCAAATGGAGAAATTAAGAAGCATCAAGCAATTGATAGGGATATTGTAAATGCAGTTACAAATGACGAACAGTTAGAGGACGAGGTAGTAGAAGGTTGTGATGGACTGGTAGATTTTAAAGTTTCTAATTGCAATAATTGTCTCAAAGCTCTTTTCGATACTGGCAGCCCTATTTCACTTATACGCCGAGGATTAGTAGATAAAGAAAATATTACAAAAAATGAAAAACTTAAACGCTACCAGGGTATAGGTGGAAAAAGGCTGAAAACATTAGGCGAAAGCATTAATATTATTCATGTTCAAAATATTTCTTTCAGAATTAAATTCGTTGTTGTACCGGATAAGGTACTTGGTCCCTACGATGCTATCATTGGACGGGATGTTATTATGCATTCAAGAATCCGGACTATAATTAATCAAAACATTCGGCTGTATACCATAGATGATAACAACTCGAGGCCTGAAAACGAATCTTGTACAAAGGTAAATATTTGCAATATCAGATCTGATGTTTCTGAAATTTACAAAGAAAACATTGGAAAAATTACAAATGATCAGTTGGCACAATTTTTTGAAATTCTTGAAAAAGGTTATTCATGTTTCATTAAACCTCCAATTGCTGAAACTAAATATGAAATGGAAATAATTTTGAAAAAAGGAGACCCGTTTCATTACAAACCTCGTAGATTATCGTTAGATCAAAAAAAGAAAGTTGATATTAAAATTAAAGAACTACTAGATGCAGGAATAATAATAGAAAGCAATTCCCGTTTGCAAGCCCAATTGTGTCGATTCCTAAGAAAAACAATGATATAAGAATGTGTGTAGATTACACAGCGTAACAAAAAATTACTTTTTGTCTGTCTCAAGAGCAAACTTATGTGTCTCCGAAGGATTTTGGGCCGCTGAATCCGAATCCGGGCTCAGATTTGCTCTAACACGTCACAATTTCGAGCTATTCCTCAATTTATAGGGCAAAATATGCGATTTTGGGCTTTTTTGACTGCAAGCCATTAAGCAAGGAAATATTTTTTTTAAGCAATCAAAAGGTTAATTGGTCAATTATCATCTAAATTAACGACTCATGCAAAATATTTCGTTTTACCAAATCGAATTTGATAGTTTTAAGCGATTTATGTTAGGTACGATATTTCCCATACAAGTCATCCTCCAAAAGTTGCATGCAAGTTTTCATACTAACATAAAATGCTTAAATCTAAAAAATTTGATTAGGTAAAACGAAATATTTTGCATGAGTCGTTAAATTAGATGTTAATTGACCAATTAACCTTGTGATTGCTTAAAAAAAATATTTCCAAGCTTAATGGCTTGCAGTCAAAAAAGCCCAAAATCGCATATTTTGCCCTATAAATTGAGGTATAGCTCAAAATTGTGACGTGTTAGAGCAAATCTGAGCCCGGATTCGGATTCAGCGGCCCAAAATCCTTCGGAGACACATAAGTTTGCTCTCGAGACAAAAAAATGTTGCGTTGTGTTACAGAAAATTAAACAAAGATACTGTTCGCGATAATTTTTCCTTGCCAAATATTGAAGACATATTTGATAACTTAGGAAACAAAAACTTTTTCACCATTTTAGACCTCAAATCTGGGTTTCACCAAATAAAGTTATCAAAAGAATCTACTAAATTTACATCATTTGTAACACCAAATGGCCAGTATGAGTATGTAAGGGTTCCTTTCGGCTTGTGCAATGCTCCTGCTGTTTTCCAACGCTTTATAAACAAAATTTTCAAACATTTGATCGAAAATGAGAAAATGGTAGTTTATTTAGATGACATTCTGATCGCCAGCGAAACCTTTGAAGAGCATTTAGAAATTTTAAAACAAGTTTTTGAAATATTGAGCAAAAATTTACTTGAACTAAATTTAGATAAATGTAAATTTATTTTCAGAGAAATTGATTATTTAGGGTATACGTTGAACAAAAATGGAAGAAAACTTAACAATACACATATTGAAAGTATTTCCAAGTTCCCTACACCAAACAATGTAAAAGATGTACAAAGATTTTTAGGGCTTACAAGTTATTTTCGGAAGTTTGTTAAAAATTTTGCTTCAATCGCACGTCCTCTTTACAACCTTTTGAAGAAAGATTCTAAATTTATGTTTGAAAAGGAACATTTTGAGTCATTTGAACTACCAAAGCAAAAATTAATTTCTGCCCCAATCTTAGCAATCTATAACCCATCAGCAGAAACTCAATTGCATTGTGATGCTAGTTCACATGGTTTTGGGGCAATATTGCTTCAGAAATAAAATGATGGAAACTTTCATCCAGTTAGTTATTTTAGTAAAATTACTGATAATTATGAATCAAAATTACACAGTTTTGAACTTGAAACTTTGGCTGTTGTACATGCAGTAAAACGTTTTCACGTTTATCTGGCAGGTATAGAATTCAAAGTATTCACAGACTGTAATGCTTTAGTGCAAACATTATCAAAAAAAGAATTAAATCCAAAAATAAGCCGGTGGGCATTACTTCTAGAAAATTATAATTTTGAACTCCAATATAGGGATGAGTCAAAAATGAAACATGTTGATGCACTCAGTTGATATAATATGTCAAATAAGTTCGTAGATAATCCGTTGGTGAATGTTGAAGCAATTAATGTACTTCATGAATCTGAAGTGGAAAATAATATTGTCATAGCCCAAGAACAAGACAATAAAATTCTGAATATGAAAAACTTACTTGAGCGTTCAAATTTTCCAATTTTTTTGCTAATAAACGGTGTTTTATTTAGGAAGGATTGTGAAAAGAACCTATTAGTTGTGCCTAAATCAATGATAGATAACGTTATCAAATTACATCATGACAATTGCGGACACATTGGAATTGAAAAGACAGTACATGAGATTAAAAAATATTTTTGGTTTAGTAATATGAAAAAAATAGTTAAGAAGTATATACAAAATTGTCTGACATGTATATTTTACAGTCAATCTGAGAAAAAAGAAGGATTATTGAAAGTTATTGAAAAAGGAAATCAACCATTTAGTACTATACATATTGATCACTATGGTCCAATTCAATTACCTTCATCAATTAGAAACAAGTATATTCTAGTTGTTGTGGATGCTTTTACAAAATTTACAAAGTTGTATCCAACAAAATCTACAAATGTTGATGAAGTGATAAAGCATTTAGGAGATTATATCAATTATTATAGTAGACCTATACGAATTGTAACTGATAGGGGATCATGCTTTACAAGTAGTAAATTCGAAACTTTTGTGCAGATACATTGTATTAATCATGTTAAAGTTGCAGTGCGAACTCCTGAATCAAATGGACAAGCTGAACGGATCAACAAAACGTTGACTCCAATGCTAGCAAAACTACATGATGTATCTAAGCAAAAATGGGATAAAATTCTTCATAAAATTGAATATGTTTTCAATAATACTTTTAATCGATCTATAAATAACTATCCGAGTGTTTTATTGTTTGGAATATGTCAAAATTCTATAGAAAATGAAAACTATAATATTGAATGTTTCTTAAAAAGTAAACAATTTGACTTAGGAAAAGAAAATATACAAGAGATATGTAGAAAAGCAGAAATAAAAAACAAAGAGGTCCAAGAGTATTGTTACCGCTGGGAACACTGTCTGTGCTCCGCGGATGACAGATGGATATATAAGAACGGAGAGCGATGAAGAGCAGGTCAAAACAAAGGACAAAAACAAAGTGAATTAGAAATCCTACTAAAATATAATTTTTCCTATACTATTTGAATAATTAACTGCCACTTAAAACTAGTAATTTGCTATCCTACTTAAAACTAGAGTGGTAAAAAGGTGAGGTAAATTGGTATACTACTTTAGAGCTACCTGAAATTGAAATTTATTACCTTTTAGAAGCTAAATACTATGTCACTGATGTGTGTAGTTAAGCAACCCATTGTAAAGGCACCGAAAGTGTAAGTACCACATTATTTGTAAATTGATTCGATCTAATCTAATAAAACATGCAGTTTGAAGCTGCACTAAACTCCATTTTGGTGGCGTAGCTGCTAAGAACCCGGTGTACGAAGAATCCCGACTGCTCACTACCGTAACAAGTATAATAAAAGAATGATGGATAAGAAAAGGGAACGTCCATAAATTACGTCACGCAAAAATTGTCCATTTCCAACCCCCCTCCCCCCTATGCCACACTTTTTGTATGCGACCTCTGGAATTTTTGTATGAGTCGTCACACTTTGCTGAACCCCCCCTCCCCCCTCAAAGCGTGACGTAATTTATGGACGGTCCCAAAGAATCAAATCTACCAATTACAAAAAAGGAGATTTTATTGTGCTGAAAGCTAATAACACGCATAAATTAGATGCTAAATATAAAGGACCTTATCAAATTAAAAAAGTTTTGCCAAATGATTTGTTGTTTCTGATATAGATGGTTTTCAAGTTTCGAGTATACCGTTCAACTCAATTTGCTCTCCTCAAAATATGAGAAAATGGATGCATAATGACATCCCAGATGATGAAAGTACCGATGAGGACATCGGGTTTGTCAGGATGGCCGAAAGTTGTAGTGAATGACATTAATGCTGACTTAGATCAAGGTAGGCATAGACATTGACGAAGAGTAGGGCCTGATGTTTAACATAGAATAAAGGATCATTCTGTAAAACCACCTCGAATACAACGGTTGTGTTTATTGATCATCCCTACATCTCCTCATTAGTTTCCTAATCTGAGGTCTTGCCAAGGTTTTATGGGACGGAAGCTCCGACATTAGCTCATCCATCGTTTCAGGTCAGTATCACCCGGCCCTACTAAGTGGATAGAATGCCGTCGCCACCAGCACACCGCTACTCCGCGGTCATCTAAGAGTGTACCATCTCATTGACCAGTTCCATCGCGCGCGCCAGTATGCCGTTATCAGGAACTTACTGGCGTTGCTCCTGATGTGCCTGAGGCACCCCTGACCAGGCTAGGGCACTTTGGAAGCGGTGCCGATTCACTTGTACAGAGTTGATGCTTCCGGATGTGTGGTATTTCAGAAGAGGCCCAGCAGAGCCCACTGCTGAACCCCCCCCCCACGCCTAGGCAAACTTCGCTTGAACTATTCGTGTGCAGTGCACATGATGCTCGGTCACCTTTCGATGCCAAATGTGGTGAGTCCTCACTAGCGTTCAAACATGCTTCGCCTAAGAAAAGCCGTCGCTCCCACCGTCAACCATGTGTCTCTTCAGATGGATCAGACGGCGTTCTTGCCTGTTCTTTTTAGATCTCCTTTCATCTCGAACCGGCTTTCCTTGCTTTTCGATCCTTATATACCCTTTCGTCTCCTCCTTTTTGAACCTCTTTGTGTGTATGTGTGTATGTATGTCTGTGCGCAACAAAAGGTCACCTTCTTTCTGCCGTATTTTTTTTATCTGTATTAACGAGATTTTTAGCCCTTGGCTAGTTCATCTCGGGACCCACGCCTAACTTCCCTTCCGAAGGAAGAACTCACATTTTGCGAGTTTGTCGGGAGTGGGATTCGATCCCAGGACCTCGGCGTGATAGTCAAGTGTTCTAACCATCACACCAGGTCCGCTCCACTCATTCTGCCGTATTTCGTATGTTTCAAAATATTCGCTTCTTTGTACATTTGATACAAATCGTGATTCATGCGTCTGCATCACACATTACAATTTCAGTTTTCCACCGGGAATGAGCCTTAGAATATCACGTTGAAAAACGCCAACATCGGAGTTTCTTTTCAAAACACAACACTATTAAAAAGTATGGCTTTGAACCCATTTCTTACAACAAAGATGAAATATTTCTGATCCATACCATGTTAATATTGTTGAACTTCATGAAATCCGATACAGTACCCCTCTTCGTGACTGCCAAAAACACGCGATCTGCGCCCCCACGTGAGTGACTGTGTAAAACAATCAGGGCCGACGCCGAAGATTCATGGTGGTACTCGCACGCCAAATTGCCGCGTTGTGTAAACATCACCACGCTCTTCGGGCAGCGCGTGTTGGGTTACAGCACGAAAAGAAGCATCCTCCTCGAAAACTAGCTATAAATTTCATCCCCCGAAGCAATATATCAATTTAATTGACCCCCGTTCCAGCCAGCAGTCTCAGCTAGTGTGGCCATAATGCACACCATGTCGTCGCGACGGGGTCTGGTGCAGCAGTCATGACGGACGACACGACGGCGCGACGCGACTTGGCCAAGTCCCTCAGATTATTACCACGCGTGGTCCCCGGTGATGGTGCTGTGTAGTTGTTTTCACGGGGGAGAAGAATGTTCGCTTGCTTGGAGGTCTACCACGTACCTTAATG
Organism: Aedes albopictus; assembly: GCF_035046485.1. NCBI lineage: Eukaryota > Metazoa > Arthropoda > Insecta > Diptera > Culicidae > Aedes > Aedes albopictus. Next base: position 262,444,927 of record NC_085136.1, on the reverse strand, counting down.
CTTGTTAGTAATGGGGGCGCAAAAATTAATTACACTTTCACCATTTTTCAGTTCTCACGCGCATTAAAACACGCATGCACTCACATACTAATTGCAGGTGTTACATCGATTCCAGTCACGAGCGCGTGGTCTGGTCTTCGCGCAAAATTTGGCGTTTATGGGGTCACGCAATGCAATTTTTGGGTGAGTGATGGATCATAAAAATACGTTTGAAAAACCATTACTTGCTCATTAGGCCATCCCTTATTTTGCAAAATTTAGAAATGTTATAAGTTCGTTGGTGGAAAATGATCGTTTTAGCTAAAAAATGATCGTGTCAAAATTTGAAGTCCGTATCTCAAGGCTAAGTGGTCCCTCAAGTTGTCAAGTCCCTAAAGTTGTCAAAAATTGTATGGGACCAAAAAAACATGAATTTTTTTTCGACAAAAAAAATTCGCTATTCTACTAAAACCGGTGATTTTAGGACCCTAAAGGGCCAAAAATGTGCTTAGATTTGCGATATCTCTACTCGTTTTTGAGTTATTGAACAAAATAAGGTAAGTTTCCTTCGGAATCTAAAAAAATGGTAAAAAATGCTGATTTTTCAGTTGTTTTTTGTCAATATCTTGCAAACGAGTAGAGATATCGCAAATCTAAGCACATTTTTGGCCCTTTAGGGTCCTAAAATCACCGGTTTTAGTAGAATAGCGAATTTTTTTGTCGAACACCGGTTTCAGTGGAATAGCGTATTTTTTTGTCGAAAAAAGTTTCATGTTTTTTTGGTCCCATACAATTTTTGACAACTTTAGGCCCCTTGAGGGACCACTTAGCCTTGAGATATGGACTTCAAATTTTGACACGATCTTTTTTTAGCTAAAACGATCATTTTCCACTAACGAACTTATAATATTTCTAAATTTTGCAAAATAAGGGACGGCCTATTGCTCATGAAAGTCAAACGACCACGCCACTCGGTTTAATGCCTCAAATGAAAGTGAATGTAGCGTTTGATGTGCATCAGAGCTTTAAACTTCATCGGTTTTGGGCATCGTCTGCAAGATAATCTCTAACAAGGCTCGATCATGCTAAATTAAGCCATGTGTGATTGACAAGTCAAGGTTGCGCGTTTCTTGCGGAGTCTGACTCTGTCCCCTTCCGAACCAAAGCCCTTACTTGAAACTAACGACTATTAATCATTCCGACCAAGTTAGACAGCGACATCGTGTAGGTTGGCTCGTTGCGGTGTATGGTAACACGGTTCCCGCGTTTATGTTTTCACACCAAATATATCCCAACAACTGTCTCTGTCTCATTACAAGCAAAGCATGGCAACGCGACATGATGCTGCCTACTCACGAGTGGAGTAGTCTTTCAAAGTGTAACAACTTATGTTCAACCATCTTGGCGGTGATGCTGAGGCGACATCGTTTGAGAGGTGCTCCCACGGAAACAGATCTCTTATTGGTGGTTTCCAATTACATCGATGTTGTTGAGGGACACATTTTCAGTTGAGTATTAGAACATTGAAGTCGAGAAATACATGGAATAGAGACAATGTCTGATTTATGATGCAGTTTCGATTCATTCTAACTGATGTAGAAGTTCATACTTAATTCACATGTGTATGCTAAACTTGTTTCCGCATGGGTACATGAAATCATCAATCAAAGTTGTACTACACCATCAAACCAGGAATACAAATGTTTCGATCTAATGCTTATTGAAGATTGAATTGTACTACGTACCTTGCAGCAAGGACGTAGCCAGAGGGGGGCAGGGGGGGGCGTAGGGAAAAACTTTATAGTATTATATGCTGTTATAGAGTGCAGTTATGTGCTACTGCTTACACGAATTTTCACTTGTATGCAGTTCAAACAAACGTCATGCTAAGAGAATAATACCTGAGATTTCTTTACAAATTCTTTCAATGACATCTCCTGAAATTCTTTCCAGGGATTCTTTAAGAAATTCCTCAAGGGACATGTCCAGGAGTTTCTCTTTCGTGAATTCTTCCATGGAAATCTCGCAAGATTCAGATAGTTTTTATTTTCAGGGTTTGTCAAGAATTTCTCCCACGATTCCTTCAGATTTTTTTACAGATAGTTCTGCAAGATACATCGATGATTTCCTTCAGGAGTTTTCCATAGCTTCCTTCAGTGATTCTAGCATGGATTGCTCCAGAGAGTTTTTCAAGAATTCCTCTATAAGTTCCACCAGACATTCCTCCGGGAATTTCTCCTGGGATATCTTTAGAAGTTGCTCCAGTGATTTTTCCAGTGCTTTTTTCTATGATTCCTCCAGGAATTTCCAGGAGTTCCTTAAATCATTGTACAAAACATTCTTTTGGGAGTTCATCCAAAGATTCCAACCATAATTCGTCCAGAAATTAGTGCAGACATAGATGCCTTCATTTTTTTCCTACAGAAATTCTTCCAGGAATTTGTTAAGAAAGCTTTCCTGGGATTTCCTAAGGAATTCCTCATGGGATTACTTCCGAGATTCCTTCAGGTTTTCCTTGAAGCATTCCTCCAAGGATTCACCCGGGAATATCTTCTGTGGTTCTTTCAGAAACAACTCCAGGAATTATTTTTAAAAATCCTCCAAGAGTTCCTCCAGGAAAACTTTTAAGAATTCCTTCAGCGAGAGACGAACCAGCCAAGGGCTGAAAGTCTCTCTAATAAAGACAAATCAATCAAATCAATTCCTTCAGGAGTTCTTCTTGGAATTCTTTCAGGAACTCCTCCAATGCTTCCTCCAGGAACTGATTAGGAATTCCCTAAGGAATGCCTCTAGGAATTGCTTCCAGGATTTCTCCTGGGGTTTCTGCTACAGGGATTCCTCAAGGAGTTCTTCTACGAACTCTTCTTAAAATTCCTTCAGAATTTCCCCACGGATTCCATCTGCAATTTCTTCAGAATTTTTTACTGGGATTCCTCCATGAATTTCTTCAGAGATTCCTCTACGAATTATTCCAGGCATCCTCTGGGAATTGTTGCAGTGATTTCCCTAAAAATTCATCCAAGGATTATTTCAGAAATGCATATAGAGATTTCTCCACAAATTCCTCAAGGAATTCTTCTAAAGATTCCTCCAGGACTATTTCTAGAGATTCCTTCCTTAATATCTACGGGCATTCTTCTAGGATATCCTCCAGGGATTCCTCCAAGAATTTCTGCAGGGCTTAACATCCTCCAGGAACTATTTTTAAGGTTCCTCCAGCAATTCCTTTTTGTATTTTTTAAGGCACTTTTCCAGGAATTGATTCAGTACTTCCTCCAGGAACTGCTTAGGGATTCCCTTAGTAATTCCTCTTGAAATTGCTTCCGGGAATCCATCTGGAGTTTCACCATAAACTCTTCTAAAGATTCCTCCTGAATTTGTTCAAGAATTCTATCTGCGATTTTTTCAGGAAATATTTCTGGTATTCCTATACAAATTCCCTAAGAGATTCATCCACGAATTTCTTCAGGAATTCCTCTAGGAATTACTCCAGGAAATCCTTCAGAAATTCCTTCAGAAATTCTTCCAGGATTTTTTTCAAGGAGTACCTTCTGGATTTTTTCCAGAAATTTCCCTAAGAAATCATCCAGTATTCCCTCCAGGAATTTCTACAGGCACTCCTCCAGAAATTACACTAAAAACTCCTCCAGGAACTTTTTTAGTGATTTTCCCAGGGATTTCTTCAGAAATTCGTTCGAGAATTTCTCCAGGAATTCCTCCAGAGATTTCTCTAGAAATCCCTCCGGGAATTTCTCAGGGGATTTCTTCTGAAATTCCTCCCAGAGCTCCTCTAGAGATTCCCCTAGACATTCATCCAGGAATCGTTTAAGGAATTCCTACAGAGATTCCTCCTGAAATTCCTTCCAGGATTCCGCCAGCAATTCCCAAAGAAGAACCTCTAGCAATTCCTCCAGGCATTCCTCCAGGATTTTATCCAGGAATTTCTTCAAGAACTATTCCAGGAAAGTTTCCAGGAATTACCCCAAGAATTTCTTCAGGAATTCCTCCAGCAATTTCTCTAGGAATTGGTCCAGGAATTGCTCCCGGACATCCTTCAGAAATTATGTCAACAATTTCTCCAGGAATTTTTCTGGTGATTTTTTCAGAAATTCTTCCAGGAAATTCTCCAGGAATACCCTCAGAAATTTTTCAGGGATTCCTTAAGGAAATCCTCCGAATATTCCTGCAGGGAATCCTCGGAAGATTCCTGCAGGAAATCCTCTGAAGATTCCTCCAGGAAATCCTCTAGGGATTTCTTCACAAATTCTTCCAGGAAATTCCTGGAGGAATACCGTCAGTAATTTTTCAGGGATTCCCCCAGGGACTTCTTAACGAACTTCTTCTAGGATTCCACCAAGGATTTTTTCAGGAATTTTTTCGAAGATTTATCCAAGAATTTCTCCAGAAATTCCGCTAGGAATTCCTCCAGGATTTTCTCAAGGGATTTTTTTTCAGAAATAGAAAAATAATAGAATAGAAATTTCCCAGAATTTCTCTTCCAAGAATTCCTCTAGAGTTTCCTCCAGAAATTCCTGGCACAAATTTCCCAAATGGAGGAGAACGTGCCTCTGGAGCCGACCCATTGAAATTCCCAAAGGAATACCTCTAGAAATTTCTCCAGGCATTCCTCCAGGATTTTATTCAGGAATTTCTCCAGGAACTTATCTAGGAATTACCACAGGATTTTCTTCATGAATTCCCCCAGGAATTTCTCCAGGAATTTCTCTAGGAATTGCGCCTGGACATCTCTCAGATTTTTTTTTTATTCTTAATAACTTAACCTAATTTACAGCTCTTTTGTCCACTAGGGTACTACGTGAGCGATTCCAATTGGACGCTGCACTTCACTGTTGTACAGCGCCTAAATGTATTCTATTCTATTCTACTGTATTAAACTGGTTGCCTTTGTGCTTATTTCATTCTTCTACCCTGTCCATGGTAGAATGATGAGCACGATAATGCTGATGTGTGGCTGCTGTTCCTTATCCAGTCCAATTGGGGGTCCATTATGAGTTACGGTTCGCCGATATCCAAATTCCGGGTCCGTTAGAGCTATATGCTCCGAAGAGGGTCAAGTGCCAGCTACTCTCGGGGGGAAGAGCAGCTGACGAAAAATTGCAAGTGCCGGAGCTGGGTTCGAACCCATCCCTAGTAGCACACATGTCATACATGAGTCGGTATGACTCTAATGTGACCAAATTTGGTCATATTGGAGTCATATAGACTCATCTACAACATATGTGTTATTCGGGATGACCATCCGCTTATGAAGCGAACGTGTGGACCACTGCGGCACGGGCCCCGACCTTTCAGAAATTATATCAGCAATTCCTCTATGTATTTTGCCGGGAGTTTCTCCCGAGATTCTATTAGAAATTGCATAAGGGATTCCTCCACAGATTTCTCAATGGAATCTCTTCAGGAAATTCTTTGAGAATCCTCTAGGAAATCCTGCAAAAGTTTCTCCAAGGTTTCTTCCAGGAAATCCTCTAGGGATTTTTTTCAGAAATTCTTCCAGAATATTCTCCAGGGATACCTTCAGGAATTTTTCAGGGATTCCTCCAGGAATTACACCAGAGCGATTCCAAGCAACAGCATCAAAATTAAGGAAAATTTTTAATTCATGATTTTCTATTGAACTGAAACTTTGCACAGTTTTTCAGTTCCATCTAAATCGCCATTTTTCGATATCAAATTTTTATTTAGAGCCACGACTAACTTTTCAAAAGGGTGTATGTGAAAATGGTTCAAAAATATTCAAAAATATGCACAGCAAAAACGGATTGTTCGATTGTTATGAATTTTTCAGCAAAGTTAGATAGCTAAATGGTGATTTCTAAGAAAATATACACTGTGAAAAAAAATCTATTTTATCATTGAAAAACATCATTTTTGTCACAAAAACTCAAATATCTCAAAACCCTATCTTTTTACCAACTTGATTTTTTTAGGGAAAACGGTCCATTGTATTAGCAATCTACCATAAAAATTTGGTGATGGTAAACTAATAAACAAAAAAGTTATAACATTTCAAAAATTTCACAATTTTTACATTTAGTAAAAAAAATTTTTCTGTGTAAATTATTTCGGCCGGGAATTGCGATTTGATGCTGATTTTATTGTTCAGCAAAGTTAGATAACTAAATGGCGATTCCTAAGAAAATATACACTGTGAAAAAAATCTTTTTTAACATAAAAAAATATCATTTTTGTCACAAAAACTCAAATATCTCAAAACCCTATCTTTTTACCAACGTAATTTTTTAGAGAAACCGGTCCATTGTATTAGCAATCTACCATGAAAATAAACAAAAAAGTTATGACAATTCAAACATTTCACAATTTTCACATTTAGTAATAATTTTTTTTAGTGTAAATTATTTCGGCCGGAAATTGAAGTTTGATGCTGATTTTATTGTTAATGGCCTTGCGTGAGTAAAACAAGTTGTTTTTATTATATATTATATATACATATAATATAATATACTATGTACCGTAATGTTCCGATTTTATCACGCCCTCCGCGCATTAGTCGTTTATTCATTAATTTGCTGTTACATTTGAGGACAAGTGTTTTCCCTCTTCTTCAAGATTAATGTTGAAAGCGTGTTTTGCAACGTTAAAAATATTGAAATGGGTATAGATGTTGAAGAATATTACAGGGCATTTTTGAAAAGGGGCGTAATTAAATTGTTTAAACAGATGTCGCTGATGGCAATTTCTCAGTTGTTGTCGTTTTCGAACTTCCTGCGCCCTGCTTTACCGATGATATACAGATGGCTCGTTTGTCAAATTCTAGACGGCAGGACGTGCAAATGCGTAATTTTGTACACAATGTGGACATTTGGGCATAACCAGTCTCTTTCAGTTTATCTATGGTGCTTTCGGTGAGATTTCGTAACTCTTTTGAACATTTTTTTTCATCAAACGGTCTACAAGAGAGCGTTGAGTTGAAGACCTTTGAGAAAGCGACTGTTCATCTTGTTCGTTAGATTATAATAAACAAAATCACTTATTAATTTTAACTTACTTGTTTGGTGATGGTGGCTGAAGAAAAAAAAATACTATACAATTTTTAATATTCATAGCGGTAGTATTTTTTTGTTTTTTTCGTGAGCATTGTCAGGTATGTATACAGACAAACAAACGTAACACTGGCGAAATTTTCATTGACCACGCCTTCAACGATCATTTTGAATCTTGGTTGTGGCTTTCATAACAAGAAGAGCGCCCATCGTTTTTCTTTGCGTTTGACGTTTCACACTAGCGCCTTCTGATGACGATATTGCACAACGCAGTGTTTCGTGAAACATTTCCACCAGGTGGTAATAGTGTGAACTGGGCGATGAATTTTCACTAAAATTGTTCTAGGCGTTTCGTCTGTTTGTCTGTGGTATGTACCTCTTATGCATTTGTTGTTGTTGAAGTTACTCGCATTCTTCCGATCATAAAGTCTGTTCTCTACACACTTAATTTTGATTACCGAGTTCGGTAATTTTTTTTTACGAGATTAAAACTGCTGAGCACCGAACTCGTTCAGCAAAAATGCATTGTTTACCTTTTCCATACGATTTTGACAGTTGTTTTACTGAGCCTCAGTAAAATCGATTACCGAAACTACCGAGATCGTACTGCTGTTATAATCTCGTCAAAAAAGTACCGAACAGGCAATTCAGAAATAAGTGTGTAAGAGGGATTTTTTTTGCGGATAAACTAGACGTATACGCGTATAAAAAAACTTTTATTATACAGCTTTTGTCTTAAAAATAAATTCAATTCCATTTTTCTTATAATCAACAGCTTTTCAACACTATCAAGGGATTTTTTCACCAGTCACGTACAATAAAAAGTATGACAATCTCAATATTTTTGATCACAACACTGGATCGCGTCTAAGTTTCAAATAGATACTATAGTAATTACGAATAATCAAACTAAAGTATCATGAAAACAACTTGTTTAATTCAGGCGGTAGCCTTTACAATAAAATCAGCATCAAAATATAATTCTCGAAATAATTTACACAGAAAAATTTTTTTTTTTGTTACTAAATGTAAAAATTGTGAAATGTTTGAAATGTCATAACTTTTTTGTTTATCAGTTTACCATCACCAAAATTTTATGGTAGATAGCTGATATAATGGGCCATTTCCCCTAAAAAATTGAAGTTGGTAAAAAGATAGGGTTTTGAGATATTTGAGTTTTTGTGACAAATATCATATTTTTTCAAAGTAGAAAAAGAAATTTTTTACAGTGTATATTTTCTAAGGAATCATCATTTAGTTATCTAACTTTGCTGAAAAATTTATAACAATCGAACAATCCGTTTTTGCTGTACAGCTTTTAGAATATTTTAGAACTATTTTCGCATACACCCTTTTGAAAAGTTAGTCGTGAGTGAATATGAAGGTTTAATATCAAAAAATGGCGATTTATATGAAATTGAAAAACTGTGCAAAGTTTCAGATATTTTTGAAATAGTCGCTCAGGATCGACTGACATGACTCCGTGGAATTCCTCACCAGGCATTAATCAAGGAACTCCATCATAAATTATGTCAGTAATTCATCCAGGAGTTACTCCAGGAAATCCTTCAGGGATTCCTTCAGAAATTCTTCCAGGATTTTTCTTGGAATACCTTCTGACATTTTTCCAGAAATTCCGTCAAGAATTCTTACAGTTTTCCCTCCAGAAATCGCTACAGATATTTATCTAGGAATTCCTCTAAAAACTCGTTCAGGATTTTTTTCAGAGATTTTTCCACGGATTTCTGGCGAAATTCGTTCGAGGATTTCTCCAGGAATTCCTCCAGAGATTTCTCTTGAAACCCCTCTCAGGGGATTTTTTCAGTAATTTCGCAGGGGATTTTTCAGTAATTTCCCCCAGCGCTCCTCTATAAATTCCCCAGAAATTTATCCTGAAGTTGTTGCAGGAATTCCTCTAGAAATTCCATCAAGGATTCCGCGAGCAATTCCCAAAGGAGAACCTCCAAGAATTCCTCCAGGAATTTCTCCAAGAACTCCTCCAGGAAATTCTCCAGGAATTACCCCAAGAATTTCTTCAGGAATTCCTCCAGTAATTTTTCTAAGAATTGATCCAGGAATTGCTCCTGGACATCCTTCAGAAATTATGTCAACAATTTCTACAGTATTTTTCCAGATATTCTTCTGGAGATTTTTTTAAAATTCTTCCAGGAAATTGTCCAGGAATACCCTCAGATTTTTTTCGGGGATTCCTCCAGGAAATCCTCCGAAGATTCCTCTAGGAAATCCTCCAGAAGTTCCATTGAGGAATTTTCCTGGAAATCCTCTAGGGGTTTCTTCATAAATTCTTCCAGGAAATTCCTGGAGGAATACCATCAGTAGTTTTTCAGGGATTCCCCCAGGGAATTATTTTCAAACTTTTTCTAGGATTTCCCCAGAGATTCCTTCAGGTAAACCTTCGAGGATTTATCCAAGAACTCCTCCAGAAATTCCGGAAGAAATTCCTCCAGGATTTTCTCAAGGGACTTTTTCAGAAATAGAAAAATAATAAAATATAAATAGAAATCTCCTAGAATTTCTCTAGAAATTATTCCAGTAATTCTTCCTAAAATTTCTCTTAGAGATTCCTCCAGAAATTCTCAAAGAAATACCTCTAGTAATTCCTCCAAGTATTCCTCCAAGATTTTATCCAGGAATTTCTTCAGGAATAACTCCAGGATTTTTTTCAGGAATTTCTCCAGGAACTGCTCCTGGACATCTTTCAGAAATTATGTCAGCAATTCCTCTAGGTATTTCTCCTGGCATTTCTATCGAGATCTCCATCAGAAATTGCTTAAGGGATTCCTTCAGAGATTTCTCCATGAAAAATCTCTTCAGGAAATTCTTTGAAGATTCCTTCAGGTAATCCTCCAGAAGTTTCTCCAAAAATTCTTTCATGAAACTCTTTAGGGATTTCTTCAGAAATTCTTCTAGAATATTCTCCAGGTAAACCTTCAATTTTTCATGGATTCCTCCAGGTATTCCACCAGGGATTCCTCCAGAGATTCCTCAGGGATTTCTTCACAAATTTCTTCAAGGAAACCCCCAGGGATTCCTTTAGGAATTCCTTCGAGAATTTCTCCAGGAACTCCACCAACACTTCCGCTAGAAATTCCTAAAGGAATCTCTCCAGGGATTCATTCAGAAATAGAAAAATAACAGAAATAGGAACAAAAATCTCTCAGAATTCTTCTGGAGATTCCTCTAGATATTTATCCAGTAATTATTTCAAGAATTTTTCTAGAGATTGCTCCAGAAAGTTCCACAGGAATACCACTTGAAACTTCCCCATTTATTCCTCCGGGATGTTATCTGGGAATTTCCCCAGGAACTTTTCCAGAAATACCTCCAGGAAATACTGCAATAATATCTTCCACAATTCCTTCCGGAATACTCCTGGCATCGTTCAGGAATTATGTCAGCAATTCGTCCAAGAATTTCTTCTGGAAATCCTCTAGGGATTTCTTCAGAGATTCTTCCAGGAAATTCTCCAGGAATACTTCCAGGAAATTTTCAGTGATTCCTCCAGACATTCCTCCAGAGATTCCTCCAGGAATTACTTCAGGGTATTCTCCACGAATTTTTCGAGGGATTTTCCCAGAGATTCCATCAGGGAAATCCTCCAAAGGTTCTTTCAGGAAATCCTTCTGGAATTTCTGAAGGAATTCTTTTCAGAAATTTCTCCAGCAATTCCTCCCAGAATTCCTCTGGAGATTTCTTCAGGAATTTCTCCCGGAATTCTCACAGGGATTGCTCCAAAAATTCTCCCAAAAAATTACTCAAGGAATTTCTCCAGGAATTACGCCAGGAATTTGCTCAGCAGTTTCTACAGGCATTCCTCCAAGGATTCCTTCACAAATTTCTCTAAGATTTCCTCTAGGAATTTTCGAAGAGATTTCTTATGAAATTTTACTAGGGATTCCGCCCAGAATTTCTCCAGAATTTCCTTCAAGGAATCCTCCAGAAATTTATCTAGGATTTCTTCTATGGGATTTCCTCAAGAGATCTCTTCAAAAATTTCAAACAAATCAGAGCAAAATAATGCACGAGTAATTAAAAATCCCTTATCTTCCAGAAATTGGTCACCGCGATTAGGCGTGCTTTTTTTAACGTATTGTACAAAATACAATAGCGTGGCTGCTGAAGGGTTAAATAAAGCTTTTAGAATATAATGTTATTATATTCAAATTCATCGTGTTGCGTTTAGTTATAAAAGCTAATAGGTACATATTTACTAAGGGTACTTGCCCCCCCTGACCGAAAAGCTGGCTACGCCCTTGCCTTGCAGTCCATCAGAAGATATTATTATTAGACTACGAAGAAGACGGTAGCTGTCCATAAATGCCTAGGGTCGTATAATTATGTTTAGACCTTGCTCGGAGTTTCACGAAATGATTGTTTTTACTCGATGCAAGCCGTCATTTAAATGACATCCTTGATACAAACCTTCGAAAGAAAAACCAATAATTTGACGGACGTCTCTAATTTTAGGGCTTCCATTCATCCTTCTTTGAAGAATACGCAGCCACCAATTTCTATGGCTACAACCTATGCATGCGACACATCGAAGCACGACTTTTTTGATAACCTAATTAACGGTTGGCAAGAGAATAGTCTCAGACCATATCTGAACCGGTAGCGCTCTAGAACCGGTTCCGGGTGTCCCACCGGAAGTGGCCAAATATAAAAGTGAACCAAACCCATGCATGCGACACATCAAATCACAGCTTTTCCAATAATCTGATGACTGGTTATTGAGAAAGTAGGCTCAGGCCACATTGGGGTCTGTCGGTAGTATTCCGGAAGCAATGCCGGGTCACCCGCCAGAAGTGGCCAAATATAAAAGTGAACCAAAGCCATGCATGCGACACATCAAAGCACGACTTTTTTGATAACCTGATGAACGGTTAGCAAGAAAATAGTTTCAGACCATATCTGAACCGGTAGTGATCCGGAACCGATTCCGGATGTCCCGCCGGAAGTGGCTAAATATAATAGTGAACCAAACCCATGCATGCGACACATCAAAGAGCGGCTTTTTTGATAACCTAATTAACGTTTGGCAAGAAAATAGTCTCAGGCCATATCTGAACCGGTAGTGTTCCGAAACCGGTTCCTTGTGTCTCTCCGGAAGTGGCCACATGTAGAAGTGAACTAAACCCATGCATGCGACACGCCAAATCACGGCTTTTTTAATAACCTGATGACCAGTAATCAAGAAAGTAGGCTAAGACCACATAAGGGATCTAATTTGAGGAAACATGATGAACAGTTGGCAAGAAATTAGTCTCAGAACATATCAATGTGTTACGGAACCGATTCCGAGTGTCCCGCCGGAAATGCTTAAATGTACAAGAAAACCAATACATGCGATATATCAAATGATAACCTGATGGTTACCTGATGAACGGTTAGCAAGAAATCTCTGACCATATTTGGGATAACATGTCGATTAAGGGAACCGATTTTAAAAAAATATAAAAGTTCTAGGCTTTTTCAGTAGCCCAATGAACAGTTACCAGCAAAAGTCTCAGGCCATATTTGGGAGAACCGGTAGTGTTCCAGAACTGGTAACGAGTGTCCCGCCAGAAGTGGTAAAATATAGAAGGGAACCAAACCATAGCATTTTTTTTTTTTGATAACCTGATGAACGGTCAGCAAGAAAATAGTCGCACGCCACATCTAAGACTTGTACATAATAGTGTTCCGGAATCGGTTGCGGGTGTTTCACCACAAGTAATTAAATAGAAAACTGAAGCAAAATCATGCATGCCACACATAAAACCGCGGCTTTTTCGATGACGTATCGAAGAATTAACAAGAAAATAGCCTCAGATCACATTAGAAAACCACCGGTAGTGATCCGAAACGGGTTCCGAGTGTCCCGCCGTAATTGGTCAAATGTCAACCCATGCATTCAACACATCAATTCGCGGCTACCTGATGAACACACAAGAAAACAGTCTGAGACCATATTTGGGTCAATCGGTAGGGTTATGAAATGAGTTCCAGGTTTACCGCCGGAAGTGATCAAATGTAAAATTGAACGAAACCCATGCATGCGGCACGTCAAATAGCGGAATCTTGAAAGTGAACAAAATCAATGTTAGCGATAAATCAAATCGTGGATTTTTTCATAGCCTGGTATACGTTGGGTAAGATTAAAAGTTACGAAATTGTCGAAGCCTTCATACATGCAAGAGATCAAAATCGTGACCAAAGCGATCGCATCAAATCACACCATTTCAGATTCCTGCGGTGTAAATATATAGTAGGATGGATCAACCATCAATGGGAAAACAATAATGGCGGAGTTCTGAATTGAACCCCTGCAGGAAATAATGGAGGAATAACTGGAAGATTTCATGAGGGACACCGTGGGAAAATTTTTGGAGGAACCCTTAGAGGAATTCTTAGATGAATCCCTGGAGGAATTCCTGGAGAAGATCCTGGAGAAGATCCTGGAGAAGATCCTGGAGAAGATCCTGGAGGAAGTCCTGGAAAAATTCACAGAAGGAGTTCCTGGAACAATCCCAGAAGATATTCCAGGAGGAATCTCTGGATGAATTCTTGGATGAATCCCTGGAGAAGTTTCTGGTGGAAAGCCTCGGCCAATTCGTGGAGGAATTCCAGAAGGAATCCCTTGAGGAGTACCTGAAAGAGTCCCTGTTGTAATTCCTGGAGGATCTCTGGGATGAATTTCTGGAAGAATCCCTTGAGAAGTTACTGGAAGAATTACTGGTGGGTACGGTGGAGGGATCCCTGGTGAAATTTTCTGGAAAATTTCCATGGAGGAATTCCTGGTGGAACTCCTGGAGGAATCCCTGGAAGAATTCCTTGAGGAATCCCTGGTGGAAATCTTGAGGAATCCCTGGAAGAATTTCTGGAAAAATCCCTGAAGGAATTTCTAGAAAAATCCTTGGAGGAATCCCTGGATGAATTATTGGAGGAATTCCTGGATGAATTTAATAAAGGTATTCAATATTCATACAGGAATCTCTGGAGGAATCGCTGAAGAAATACCTAGAGGAACTTTTGGGAAAACTACATGGAGTAGCATAACTCACACATACTAGTCGAACTCTCTCAAGTACCTGGAGGAGTTTCCAGGGATCTGCTGGAGAAATCCTCGGGAGTCTCCCGAGACATCCTCGGGGAACTACCCGTAGGAATTCCCAAGGAACTCCTGGAGGAAATTCAGAGGAATTCTTGGAGGAATTCTCAGAGAAGTTCCTGAGGAACTCCCGCATGAATTCTCGAGGAGCGTAGTAATTCCTGAGGAACTCCTGGAGAAAATCCAGAAAAGCTCCTGAAGAAATTTCCGTGAAAATCCCGGGAAACTCATGAAGGATAGCTCGGGAAGGAACTTGTGGAATTATTCTCGCAAAACATTGCGATGAATTTCTGAGGGACTCCTGGTGGAGTTTTTGAGTAATTTACGAGGAATTTCTGGAGGAATTCCCGAGGATTTTTGTAGAACTCGTGCCCAAGTTAGTCTTTCAGTAATTTTCAGGAAAATCCAAGAAAAATTCCAGAGAAATCCTAGAGAGAAGCATGCATTATTGTTGTAGAACTTATTGGTGAACTCCTGCACTAGGAGTCTTGGAGGGAGTTTTCGGATTATTTATGTAGTAATTTTTAGAGTTACAAGGGAGAAATTCCCAGGAAAATGCTGAAGGGTGGAATCTGCCACAATTGCTGGAAGAAATTCCCGTGGTATTCCGGGGGTGTGTCATGGAGGACTACCTGGAGAGCCCTGGACACATTCTCGGGACTTCAGAAAGGCTTTCCGTTGAACTGGAAAAAAATCTTGGGAAGCTTCTGGAGGTATTCTCAAGGTACGGTTGGTACGGTTGTCCCCGTTTCTTCCTTCATTCAATCCAAAAAGGTTTGTCAATCATGTTATGCATAGGTAGATAACCTGAATTATATTCCAACCCATTAGTCTGCACAGTGGGCCTGGCCGTTTTAACCCTCGAGCAGTCGCGTCTTTGACTACCTGCAACGACAATGCGCTCACGCTGTGTACCACATGCGTGAAAATATCAAAAGATGATATTTCCAGGATGCTTTTAAATTCTGGCTGTGCAAGCACTAGAATAGAATAGAATAGAATAAAATAGAATAGACGAGAATAGACTAGAATAGTCTAGATTAGACTAGAATAGACTAGAAGAGACTATAATAGACTAGAATAGACTAGAATAGACTAGAATAGACCAGAATAGACCAGAATAGACTAGAATAGACTAGAATAAGGACTGTTCATTTTATAAAGAGGACAACTTTGCAAGGCTATAAAAAGAAAACGCGAAGTTCAAATTTGGGCAGCCTTGGTTGGTTGTTCAGTACATTATATTAGCAGATAATAACTATAATTAAATTGGGTTAAAATTGTTGGACTTCATAGAAATGTGGCAAAGTGTTAGGAGAGGTCAATTTTTCGATCCCCAAAAACTAAAGATAAACACAAAATTACTGTAAAACATCGGTGTATCGTTTTTAATTTCATAAAAGTGTTTGCCATACTGCAGCAGTATGAGTGATACATATTCTGGCAAAATATAGACCTAATCGGAATATTAGTTGTTGGGATATTAAAGTTACAAGTTGGTCTCAATTTTCAGAACAAAATTTATTTGTTAAACAAAAAATATGAGAATATTAAATTTTGAATGTTTTCAATGGATCTAGCCGAAAGTACTAACAATGCAATTTCAAATGCAGAAAACCGCTTCTTGATAGCATTGTTGGCTTGGTTACTGTGCTTCATGGCAGTTACCGGAGGAAAAACAGCTTCGTTCTTTGAAGGTTTTTCTAAATAACGATGTAACCCATTGCAAATACAACATAACAATGATGTCGAAAATAAAACTTTACATGTAGTTATTTTCAAATAAGGTATATAATCACATAGGGTCAAGCCTTGCTAAAAATAAATAATAATAAGCTTCTCTAGAATCGAAAACTTGCATTTATGGGGCAAAAAAATATGAAATTTTTCACTAAGGCCATAATTAAGGATTAAATTTATGATAAAGAATGTACTTTAAAGTTTTTTTTTCGGTATAATTTAGAATGCGATTCTCTTCTATACTGGACAAATTTTGAACTGAATCCGTAGTGTTATTGCATCACTGGACTTAAATAAGTATGTTTTATCAATTTCATTGATAACAAGGCAACTTACTATATCAAGCTTTATAATGCTTGGTGCATTATTATTGACCAACTATTACGTTCTACCTTTAGTAGAATAGTATTAGATCCCAACACATTGAAAATTTCATAAAAATTTAAAAGCTATGTATGTGGAAAGTTATGTAGAATTTTGAGAAATTGGTTTTTACTGAGTTTTAACGAAAACCGCTTCAGTTCCATCACTAAGGATAATTTGTATAATGTTATATTTTTCCTACACTCTAGAATAGCTATGGAAGTTTTTGCAAAAAACTGGTAATGATTTTATTGAAAAATAAAAAAGATATCATACAAATAAGGTGTCCTCTTTATAAAATGAACAGTCCTTAGACTAGAATAGACTAGAATAGACTAGAATAGTCTAGAATAGACTAGAATAGACTAGAATAGACTTGAAAAGACTAGAATATACTAGAATAGACTAGAATAGACTAGAATAGACTAGAATAGACTAGAATAGACTAGAATAGACTAGAATAGACTAGAATAGACTAGAATAGACTAGAATAGACTAGAATAGACTAGAATAGACTAGAATAGACTAGAATAGACTAGAATAGACTAGAATAGACTAGAATAGACTAGAATAGACTAGAATAGACTAGAATAGACTAGAATAGACTAGAATAGACTAGAATAGACTAGAATAGACTAGAATAGACTAGAATAGACTAGAATAGACTAGAATAGACTAGAATAGACTAGAATAGACTAGAATAGACTAGAATAGACTAGAATAGACTAGAATAGACTAGAATAGACTAGAATAGACTAGAATAGACTAGACTAGAATAGAATAGAATATTATTTATGGCAAAATGTTATTGCAACCATAACAAAATGCAAATGCTCCATAGAAAATTAAAAAGCGTTTCATAAATAATGAACATATATTCCATGAAAATGTGCAATGTTACCCATAAACAATTGAAAACGTTCCATAGAAAATGTACCGATAAAATATAAAATTTTCTCATTAATCGTGCAATTTTGTACCAATAAATAATACTCAAATGTTCCATAATAAAATACAAATGCTCCATAATAAAATGAAAATGCTCCATAAAAATATGAAATAGTACCCATAGTAAATTGAATATTGCTCCATAGAAAAATAGAAGTGCACCACAAAAAAAACTGAAATTGCACCATAGAAAATTGATGAATGCTTCATAAGTATTATCAAACTGCACCATATAAAATATGGTTTGCTCCATGAAAAATTGAAAATCCTCCAAAGAAAGCATATTCTTATAATTTAATTCGACAAGGCTGAATTGCTTTTCATTGCACTGCTTTAGTGGTGCAAGTGTTTAAATTTATGGAGAATTTTAAATTTTTTATGGAGCAAATTGTATTTTATGTGGTGCAGTTTGCTAATACTTATGGAACATTCATCTATTTTTTATGACGCAATTAAATTTTTCTATGGAAAAATATTCAATTTTCTATGGGTACAATTTTAATTTTTCATGGAGCGTTTGCATTTTTCTATGGAGCATTTGTGTTTTATTGTGGAGCATTTCAGTATTATTTATTGGAGCAAAATTTCACTTTTAATGTGAAAATTTTATGTTTTATCGGTACATTTTTTATAGGGTATGGAAAGTTTTCAATTATTTATGGGTAACATTTCACATTTTCATGAAACATATGTTCATTCTTTATGGATCGCTTTTTGATTTTCTATGGAGCATTTGCAATTTGTTATGGTTGCAATAACCTTTTGCCCATATATACTTGGATAAATTCGAAATTCCAGAAAAAATCTTCTTCGTTTCTTCTTGGTGCTATATTACAACCGGAAGAAAGCTTGCTTCTCAGCTTAGTGTTCTAGGAGCACTAGCTCTTGGGTCAGGTCCGTGCACAGAAAAGGCGACAAGGTAGAGGTTTTCCTAATTTTGGCAAAGAATGGAGGGGCACCTAGTGTGTGGAATATCGACAATGGGAGGGGTTTAAGCCCCAAAACCACTTCCTTGTGGACAGCCAATTAATCGTCCCATAATAAATTAAAAAGTTTCCATAAATAATTCGAAAATTACCAATAAATAATTAGGGGTGGAAGCAATAATAAACTAGAAAAGTTCCATAAACAATTCAAAAAGCGCATAAATAAATCGAAACTTCCCATAAATAATTGATTTTCTAGCAATAAAAAATGTAAGAATTTCCACAAATAAATCAACAATTGCAATGAAAAACTATATTTTTTCCAACAAAAATTTTCGAACATACTACATTATAGAACTATGATAGAAAGACTGAAACTATTGGGCAATTTAACAGACAATCGCTTGCTGTCCGAACTCGCTAACGCTCGTCGGACTAAAAAAAGGGATAACATCTCTGTTCGCATTATACCGGGCAAATTTATGGATCTGTGGATTGCCTAGAACCGAATCGACGCAGTTACGGCGCATCGGATTTCGGAAACATCGGCGGCCTTCTGCCGCCTCAGTTCCTCAAACCTCTATGCGGCTTCGCCGCATGGCTCAGCCGGTACTTTAACCTTGCTCATCAGTTCCTATTTATTGCTAAATTTTCAATTGCTTTTTTGATGTTTTTCAATTGGGAATTTTTAAATTATTTATGGAAAAATCAGATTTATTTATGGAAAATTTTAACTGTTTTGGTGGAAAAAATGTAGTTATTTATTGCAATTATTGAATTATTCGTGGAAATTCCGACGTTTTTTATTGCTCGAAAATCAATTATTTATGGGAAATTTTGATTTATTTATGCACTTGTGCACGGACTTGTCTTGGACTTCCAAATAAAATTACCGTAGATTCTATGTTCAAGGTTTACATAATCAAGAATTATAACAAGGTTTCTCGAATTAACATGGTATTTTATTAAGCGGTTTCTTGAATTAGCACGGTTTTAGAAATTAACATTTTTTTTTACAAAATAGTATGTCCCGTGTAAACTACCTTAATGTACAGATAAAGAAAAACAAGTTTCTTTTGGTAGCTGTGGTCTCTCTCCCTCTCTCTCTCTCTTCTTGGCGTAACGTCCTCGTTGGGACAAAGCCTGCTTCTCAGCTTAGTGTTCTATGAGCACTTCCACAGTTATTAACTGAGAGCTTCCTCTGCCAATGACCATTTTTGCATGTGTATATCGTGTGGCAGGCACGAAGATACTCTATGCCCAACGAAATCAAGGAAATTTCCATTACGCAAAGATCCTGGACCGACCGGGAATCGAACCCGTCACCCTCAGCATGGTCATGCTGAATACCCGTGCGTTTACCGCCTCGGCTATATGGGCCGTCAGTGTGGTCATCGTTATTTTAACACATTTGTAAAATTTTGCACAACCTCCGCATTTCCGTCCCTTTTATATCCAATTTGCGAATCCAATAAATAACTTCCGTCCTTCAAAAAGCAGCAACAATACAACAATGCATCAGATAAGAAAGGTTCAAATTTGTAGTCACTGATTGTTACGCGCTCTTATCGGACTGAATCATCCAGGACTTCAGCAGAAAAAAGTGACGAATCGTTACCGTCTTTCCCAGTTAGGTTTGCAATTGGAATGCAGCAACACGGGAACCCGAAACCAGCAGAACCATACCTGCCTGCACTGCACCCATTCTGAAGAGCCGAAAACGGAATAAGTCAATTAGCAAACCGCACGGTGCCATGTAGAGCGCCTTTTTTGTTTGTTTCGTCCTCCCGTCGTCACCGCCTGCGTCGAGGTTAGCCAGGAGCACATTTCTAATGGATGATACAAAATAATGATCACAAAAATTGGGATTTGTGTCGTTGGTTGTTTTTTTTTTTTGTCGGATCCAAGCCAAAATTCGACACTGGTCCTTGAAACAGTAGCTAATGGCACCGATTGGGACCCATAATCACCAATGTGTAGCATTATTGTACGAGTGGAGTGGCACGGAGCGGTGGATGGCCTGAGGGCTCGGTTTCCTTGGAAATATGCAGACTGTGCTGCAGACTGATGATTCGATTTGTGCTGTGGAAATTTCAAACCGAACGGTAGTCAGCACGCAAAATGGGTACCCTCGCAATTCTAGGCGAAGGAATGTCGGAGCGGTTCCAGCTTTGGGATCCTTTTTGGACTCTAACAGCGCAAATTTCGGCAAGTGATTGCTTCTCGGTAGGAATTTTGATTGGGGATTGAAATTATTTCTATGAGTTGAAGTCGGAGCTTCAAGGAAACGAACCGTTCGTGACGGACGTATGCGATGGGTAAGGGAGACCATTTTTATAGAAGATTGATTTCATAACAAGGTCAAAATAAATTGTTCATTTTTGTATTGTTCATAGAAAGAACCGGAAAAAGTTTCCGCCCGGCAAATTGCTCTATCGTTGCAGGAAGGTAGGGAGGGTGCATCACTTTCTTCTAGGATTTAGTGGGTGTGTCAGAGGCGAAGAAAGAAATAAGAGATCATTTTTAATAATACGGAGGAACCGTTGGCGGAAGCATTAATTACCTGCCAAATGGCAGTTATAAGCAATTTTGGGAAGCAGATGTCGATAATTGGTAGTTGTAGGGTAATATCTTAATCATTCTACCTGAATAAAGGATCGCACATTCTTATATTCACCAATTGCGATTTGGAATTTTTTATTCTATTTTGGGATTTGCTGCCATTCAGTTCTAACGTTTCATCCAACTAAAAGGTAAGATAAAAGTCATCTAAAACACAGGTAGCTAATCTTCATCATGTTTCATCTTCATTTTTTTCCTTTCTCGTACACTAAGTACTCTAATGGACGTGTTAGTGTCCACTACATGTAGCTGTACCAAGGTTACCTGTGTCCCTGCCGAGCAGCTACGTAACGTAGAAATGGCTCAATAATATGCTCAGCAGTTAGAAGTGGTTCTACAAACGGAAGAGCAGCTTGGCGCAGCTACACTTGAGAATGGCTGGAGGGACACTGATCCGCCTTAGGTAGTACCTCGGCTGCAGCACTAGGCTACGCGACTCCGAATCACAGAAACCACTGGTACGACGGCGAATGTCACCAGTTGAAAAACGAGAAGAATGCAGTATGGGCGAGAATGCTGCAACACCGCACGAGAGCGAATGAGGCACGTTACAGACAGGCGCGGAACAGGCAGAACTCAGTCTTCCGGAGGAAGAAGCGTCAGCAGCAAGAACGAGACCGCGAAGCTATGGAAGAGCTGTACCGCGCTAAGGACACACGAAAGTTCTACGAAAAGCTAAACGGCGCGCGCAGAGACTTTGTGCCACAAGTCGACATGTGCCGAGATAATCACGGGAATATTTTCACGAGCGAGCGTGAGGTGGTCGAGAGGTGGTGGCAGCATTACGATGAGCACCTCAATGGTGACGTTGCAAGCACCGAAGGTGGCGCGGTAACAGATCTATTAGTACGTGCGCAGAGCGAAAGATTTCCTGCCCCTAACCTCCAACAGATTGAAGAGGAGGTAAGCCGGTTCAAATACAACAAAGCCGCTGGAGCAGATCAACTACCAAGCGAGTTACTAAAACACGGTGGAGAAGCACTGGTGAGAGCACTGCACTGGGTCATTACCAAGATTTGGGAGGAGGAAGTATTACCGGAGGAATGGATGGGAGATATCGTGTGTCCCATCTACAAAAAGGGCGACAAGTTGGATTGCGGGAACTACCGCGCGATCACACTACTGAGCGCTGCCTACAAGATACTCTCTCAAATTTTATGCCGCCGACTATCACCGATTGCAAGAAAGTTCGTGGGGCAATATCAGGCTGGATTCATGGGTGAACGCGCTATAACGGACCAGATGTTCGCCACCCGCCAGGTGTTGCAGAAATGCCGCGAATACAACGTGCCCACACATCACTTGTTCATCGATTTCAAATCGGCGTATGATACAATCGATCGAGAACAGCTATGGCAGATTATGCACGAATACGGATTCCCGGATAAACTGATACGATTGATCAAGGCGACGATGGATCGAGTGATGTGCGTAGTTCGAGTATCAGGGACACTCTCGAGTCCCTTCGAATCTCGCAGAGGGTTACGGCAAGGTGATGGTCTTTCGTGCTTGCTGTTCAACATTGCTTTAGAGGGTGTAGAGCGGTGATTCCCAAAGTGGGCGAAATCGCCCCCTAGGGGGCGAAAATCAGGTCGAAGGGGGCGAAAATTTGAAAAACCAAAATTGGGGGCGAAAATACTAAAAAGGGGGGCGATTTTTTAATAATTGAGAAATATTAAAAGTTTTGAAATGTATTGTACTGAATGTCAACTGAATCATCAAAACTCCCTAACATTTTAAAAAAATTTGTTTCTAGGATTCTTGAAAAATGTCTGTTTCGAAATCGATTGAATGAACGGAATGTTTGATGTTTATGTGAACTTTTTGGCGAAAATCTAAGAAAAATACACGATTGTTACACGAACTTCCGAAAAAATTTCTAGTGATTCTGGATTTCTAATCAATAAGAAACTCCTAAGGCAAACATACCTGATTCATTTCTGTAAAAATTATAAAAGGGACAGGGTTTATTTTTACTTGATAATGAAGTTTTTTTTTTTTTCAATTTATATGCGGTTTGTTTTTCATGAAAATTTCAAAAACATGAAGTTTATGATTATTCTTAGAACACTTTTCGGATGAAAGTCGTCACACATTCATTGTTTAGAAATATTTCAGAGAAGCAACCCGAAGGAATTCCTAACGTAACTTATTGCTAGAAGCTATCTTGATTTTTGTTTTCTCAAATTCAGTGTTGAACTCCCTCAAAGCCATGTAATGCCTGCTTATTTGCCATTAAAAAGTTCTCCAATTTATAGGAGGCTTGTCAATTCATTTCATTTTAAATTACTGAGCAAATCTGACTACATTCAAAAATACACAAACACGTTCTTGAGTTGTACTTTTTTTTAGAACACTGGTAAAACATCTGCTTGAGGCTAACGAGCGTTTGTTTTAACATGTAATAACAGTTTTTTTTTCTCAAATGCAGACAATCAATACATTTGAAAAAGAACTCAATGAAAATGAGAGCGATACTAATTGAGATACATTAATTACCAATTTGCCACAGTAGCGTCAAAAAGTGGGCTTTCAAAGGCTTCCGCTTAGCAAATTTTCAGCCTTTTATCATGGAAAAATAAATCTCACTTAGGGGGGCGAAAATGTTTTTCGCAAGCTCCAAGGGGGCGAAACCTCCTAAAAGTTTGGGAAACACTGGTGTAGAGTAAGGTGGGGCAAAAGTTCGACCTTAGTTGAAAATTCAACTTTTTTCAAGAAATCGAAGCAGATACAAATTAATGAATACCCTGTGGTGATTCTACCATCCTTGAGCTAAAAGTTTGCTGAACAAAGTTACACCAAATGTCTTTTCAATTTTGAGCTACAACACTTTTTGTATGTGTGTGTCTAATTCGAACTCTTGTCTCACCACTGGGGCAAAAGTTCGAATCTAGTGTTTGAGGAATTTCACTAACCGTAGCACACTATTTTAACACTTTGGTAATCTGAATACCTAAATCCAAAATATATTTGATGTGGGAACTGAAATACACTTTAAAGTTCGATCTGGGTTTTACCCAAACCGAGGTAAATTTACTACACCAAAAATTAGTAGTTTTCCGCCAAATTCAGATGAAACAACTTTTTTTTTCAACTTTGATCGAATTTTCTCACTAATTCCATCATTTTTAGAGATAATATGAACATTTTGCAGAATTTTAGGTTTTTACCTAAAGTTGCTACATGACTCGAACTATTGCCCCACAATTCGAACTTTTGCCCGCTATGTGTAAAATATGATTTCCAAATATTTTTTGCAAAAAGTTATACATGCTAAAGCATCTTCAAAATATACCAAGTTACGCCCCAAAATAAAATATCGAATTCGATTTCATTACAATTCCATTCCATGCGTTGGAAGGACTATCACATATTACAATTTTTTGATCAAAAACCAACATTTTGTCATAACTTTTCGAAATATTGATCAATTTTCATAATTTTTGGAGAGAAAAACTCTTTTTCAAAAAGGCTTCGAACAACCTTGACACCCGAAAGAAATAATTTGAATTGAGCTCAAAAACTTCAAAAGAAACTCTTGCCCCACTCGAACTTTTACCCCACTTTACTCTAATTAGGAGAGCGGGGATAAACACGAGTGGAACGATTTTCACGAAGTCCGTTCAGCTGCTTGGTTTCGCTGATGATATTGATATTATTGCTCGTAAATTTGAGACGATGGCGGAAACGTACATCCGACTAAAGAGTGAAGCCAGGCGAATCGGATCAGTCATTAATGTGTCGAAGACAAAGTACATGATGGCAAAGGGCTCCAGGGAGGAATCACCGCGCCCGCCGCCCCGAATTTATATCGACGGTGATGAAATCGAGGCGGTTGAAGAATTCGTGTACTTGGGCTCACTGGTGACCGCCGACAACGACACCAGCAGAGAAATTCAGAGGCGCATTGTGGCAGGAAATCGTGCTTACTTTGGACTCCGCAGAACTCTGCGATCGAATAAAGTTCGCCGTAACACGAAGTTGACCATCTACAAAACGCTGATTAGACCGGTCGTTCTCTATGGGCACGAAACATGGACCCTACGTGCAGAGGACCAACGCGCCCTTGGAGTTTTCGAACGGAAGGTGTTGCGTACCATCTACGGCGGAGTGCAGATGGAAGACGGGACTTGGAGAAGGCGAATGAACCACGAGCTGCATCAGCTGCTGAGAGAACCAACCATCGTCAATACCGTGAAAATCGGGAGGTTACGGAGGGCGGGTCACGTCATCAGGATGTCGGATAGCAACCCGACTAAAATGGTTCTCGATAGTCATCCGACCGGTACAAGAAGACGTGGAGCGCAGCGAGCTAGGTGGGTCGACCAAGTGGAGGACGATCTGCGGACCCTACGCAGAGTGTGGAACTAGAGACAAACAGCCATGGACCGAGTGGAATGGAGGAGGCTACTATGTACAGCAGAGGCCACCCCGGCCTTAGCCTGATCGGTAAGGTAAGTCAACGAAAGTGATAGAACTGTTCAAAGGTGACTCAGAAACGGTTGATTCGATGAGAGGTTTCTAGAGGTTAAGGATAAGTAGAACGTTCCGAGCCAGAGCCACGGTGGTGCAGAGGGCCGAATTGAAACATTTCTATTCTGGGCGATTGCCAGCCATCGCCTTGACCTGTGGCCAGGTCAAATTTCTGTCGACTTGTTTGATTTTGTTGTTGAGGCTGTGCCGCCATGAGCCTCTGGGTCTGCCTCTGCTGCGATGTCTTGTTGGGTTCCAATTTAGCGCTTGCTTACAGATTTCGTTCCGCCCCTGCGTAAAGTGTGGCCGAATATCTGTCGCTATCGGCTTTTGATGACATCGACGATGGAGCTCTACGTTGGAGATCCAATTGTGAGGCCACCATGCACGAATTATATACAACAGGCATCTCTTGATGAAGACCTGCATCCGCTGAGTGTTCTCCACTGATACACACCAGGTTTCACTGACGTACAGTAGCACAGATTTCACGTTCGAGTTGAGAACTTGGATTTTGGTGCGTCGACTAATCTGATTGTTTTTTCATACATTTCCTGAACTCGTAAAGTCAGCTCCCGCCTTCTAGATTCGTACAAGTATGTCGATCTTATTGCCACCATTTGGCTTCCAAGATATTGGAAGCTTTCAACATGCTTTACTGATTGCCCAGCTACAGTAAAGCTGGAAGGGTTGGCCGTTTTTACATCCAACGATTTGGTCTTATTGACGTTGATGGTAAGACCTGCCGCTGAGAAGCGATTGGCAAGATCATCGGGCTTGCTCTGCATATCAGAGCGCCGTTGAACTAGGAGAGCAACGTCATCAGCTAGTTCGAAGTCATTTAGGTGCTCCATGGTAATGGGCTGCCACAGCAATCCACTATTTGGTTCTCAATTAATCACACCTACCAGGATCTCGTAGATTACGACGAGGAACAGTAGCGGTAATAATATACATCCTTGCCTCACTCCGGCAACGACCCCGGATAATGGGATCGGAAAACACACCGTTGTGCAGTACTCTGCACTAAAATGCCCTGCACTGTGCTTCAATAAGGCTGCCGATTTTCTCAGGGACACCCTTGCGCCTAAGAGCTCCCCACATATTTTCGTGTTTGAGATGGTCGAAACATTTTTCGTAATCAATGAACACCATATAGAAATATTCTTGGAATTCGACAGGGGAACATAAAATTATTCGAAAAATCAGGGAAAGGTCGGTGACGCCATGCAAAAAGAAGGCTTTTTGCTGTTCAAATGGAGCTCTGAGTACTCAGAGTCCTAGACAACTGAAACTGGAAGCAATTGGTCCAGCATCAGGTCCAGAGGAGGAATATTCTGCAACGAATCGAATTATAGCCCACCAAGTAGAAGTATTAAAGTGCAATTATGGTAATTTCCAGTATACTTCATCCATGCTGTGAAAATAACGATAAACTTTGCACAAATATCCTTCACAGAACTCTCCAATAGCATCATAACACGCACCCTAAGCAAGCATGTACATATTCGTTCGCTTTCACTTTTCTCTCGTTCCCCATGCTCTCAGTCCGTTTAATTTAGGATTTCATTAATGTTTAATAAACTTAGATTACTTCTCCTAGACCCGACCGACGGACGCACATCCAGAAGTAGGTATCAACGGCAGTTAAATGGTCCTAAAATTACATCACACTCCCCTCTAAAACAAACAGCAAACTTTTTCTACCCCACGTCATCGTCGTCGCCGCCGTTGCGTTGTTGTTGGTGAACTATTTCGAAGGAGTTTTTTTATTACCTAGGGAATCGCGCTACTTGGGCGGTGGCTTCTATATTCGTCTGTTTTCCACTATAACTCAGTCAATCTTGAACCAATTGACACAATTCTTGGAATGCGGTGAGATAGGTATAGTATCTACCCGTGTACAAAATTTCAAGTCAATCGGTTCAAAATTGACCGAGTTACAGTGGAAAACAGACGAAAATAACAGACGAAGAAAACCACCGCCCAAGTAGCGCGATACCCTACTACCATCCAACCAAATCAACGCCGAAGATTTACGGGAAGTCGCAGAAGAGAACGCAATTTAGATAATCCCCCCACCCACTAATAGTCCCGGATCCCTTTCAAAAGGTAACAAAGTTTCGCGTGACCTGAATCTTCAAACTCGACGACTAACGGCGACGAAATCAGCTAAAGCAAGCTCCTGGCAAAGGGCCCATTTTACTCTAGTCAGGCTAGTTGCCCGACATGCGACGACGACGAACAGGGGCTTATGATTAAGCGAAGAATCTCGGAACTACTCCGGGAGTGCTTCCTTTTACCGGGGCCGGCCGATGGTACGCGCTGGCTGTTTGAGCATAAAAAATCCGAGTGAATAATGAATAAGCAGCAGAGGGATATAAATTTCTCATAAGTTCGTTTGGTAGGTGGATGGCTGCTGGAAAGGAGCTGGCTTCCTGAAAGTCGTTGCTGCCTCCGCCGTGCCGAATTCCACTGGGATGCATCAACATTACGCTTGAATGAGCATACACATGGCGCGATTGTTTTTCCTCTGGCCAGCAAGTTCGGGTTTTGTCGGTGCGGTGTATGCCGGTGTGTGATTCGGGTGGTGAGAATGGCTTTAAGGATTGGTTGGTTGCCCACCCCGAATGGAAGTGATGCGTAGAGTTGCAAAAGATGGAACGGAAGCGCAGTTGTTGTGGGAATTGAATTGCAACCGAGATGATACGTTGGACGTGCTGGTTGAAGAGATGCGTCGTTCTTTTGGAATCTTCGACCTGAAGTAGAGGTGGATGTCTTTAACATCTGTTGGGTATGATGTTCAATTTAATGAGATTTCGGATCCGCGAAAGATTTACCAAAACAACCAATGATGTGGAAAGATACCTGAAATAATTTCTTGAGGATTTTCTAAAAGAATCCATAGAGGAATTCCTGATAACATTTGTGGAAGTTTTTTTTATGGAGTAAATCGTTGAAGAAAACTCTGTAGAAATCTCTGGAAAGTTTCCGCAGAAAGCTTCAAACTTTCGGAGGAATTGAAAAAAAATTGAGAAATTTTCGAGCAACCTTTATAAGATATTATAAAAAAATCCTAGCGAAATTTCTAAAAGAACCCCTGAAAGAATTTCTGAATGAGTCTCTGGAGTAAATTTACAAATGGATTCCTGAATGGTTTTTTGAATGAATCTCTGAAGTTTTCAGTGGGATCTTTGGAAGATTTTATGTAACAATCTTCGGAGTAAATTTTTAAGAAATCCGCGAAAAAACTTTGCATTAGAATACTTTTCTAGAAGATATTACCAGATGAAGATTGCTTAGACTAACTTCCTAGAAGCTTCTCTGGGAGAATTGAAAGAAAACATTTAAGGACTCTCCAATGGCATCGATAACGAAGCTTCTAAAAGTAAACCCATAGAGAAGATATACAAAAGCAATCTATGAAGAAATGTCTAGATTTATTTCCAAAAGAAAATCAGGAAATTCTGAGAAAAGAACCTAAATGAACCTCTAGATTAATTTTCAAATCAATCTTCGAAGAAATTTTCCAGATAAATGATTGCATTTTTTTTTTAATAATTCCTGTAAGAACTTCTGGATAAATCCTTGGAAAAAGTTCCGGAGAAATTCCTAGAAGATTTTCGGAAAGAAAATCTTCTTTAAAAATCCCAGAAGAATTTCTGAAAAAAATCCTCAAGTATCCCTGGAGAAATTTCTGAATAAATATCTAGAATTTGTAGAAGAACTACTTTTGGAGCCACTGATGGAATCTGAAAGTAATCTCACGCCCAGAGGGGACATAAATTATGAAAAAGATTCGAAAATTCATACAGACATTTTATCATATCCAGAGAAGCGTAATAAAAATTTCCCAGTATCAATAAAGAGATATTTTGTTCAAAATGGATAAGCATTATATTAGAAACGACCTACATAATTTTTCTAGCTTTTATGAGGACGCTGCAAAACGTAGGCATTTTTTCCACAAAAAAAATTCCAAATTTCATAAAGAAGTTTCAGTTTTACATGAGAAGAAGCGCAAAAGCTTAAAATACTCACGACAAGGCTACTATTCTTAAATTTATAAGTTCGCAAATACTCACTATATCTACAAGAGCGAAAGTGAAACTTCTAACATCTTAAATGAAGGGCAAAAATAAATCCAAAAAAAACATTGGCAATTTTCATATATTTTGTTAAGTGAAATAAAATTAAGCACTCTAAACAAGATGTATCAAAGCAGACGTTCCTTATAAGTATGAAAAGAAAAACCCAAATTAATCCACTTAGTGGTGATAGTGCCTTTCTCGTCGAATATATTCTCGTGATCTTTCTGTCGACGTAAGCCGAAGAACCTACAGCCTGCGATTAGCAAACCGCTGGCTAGATGGCTGTAGTGAGTAAACTTCAAACAGGAGCAAAGACGATGCAAGCGCCGTGAGCGTTCAATTTGCGAACTGATGATTATTTGGAGCAACCGTTGAAAAAATAACGCTATATCGTTACCTATAGGTAGTGAGTAGAGTGAGATGTCTGTATGTGGCTCTTGTTTTATCAAGATTTTGTTCTCTTACACATATTTATAGTATGCATTGATTTTGATCACTTTCGTGATTCCGGTGAAGCGCCAAACGCTGGTTCTGCAACCCTACTAGTAGTCTCTAATGATCTAAGCCTATTTTATTGCCAACCGTTCCTCAGACTATTGAAAAAGCCTCGGGTTGATGTGTCGCAGGCATGAGTTAGGTTTTAAATTGCTTGTTTTACTGACAATAATAACATGCTTTAAAGCATGACTTGTCAGTGAAATTCCCTATTTCCATGTCAACAGGATTGTCAACTGTTTGGCGACTGCTGTCATATTTCCTTGCCACCGGGGAACTAGCGCTGGGTCTTCGGTGTGGAAACCAAAAGGTCCGAATAAAATTTTGGGGTTTGCGCGCAATATTTGACCATTTTCAGCGGGACTCCCGGATCTCATTCCGGAACACATCCTGTAGTTTGGAATGTGGTTTGAACCAGTTGTTTTGCATCGGGATATTAAAAAAGGCGCGACTTGATGTATCGCATGTACGCGTCAAGTTCACTTTTGCATTTGGCCACTTCCAGTGGGACACCCGGAACCGGTTCCGGAATACTACCGGCTGTCTCAAACATGGTTTGACATAATGTGCTCATGAATCCTTCATCAGGTTATCGAAAAATATACTATTTGATGAACCGTCTTACTTCGATTATTATTCGACACTATTTAATACAACGATAATTAATTCGTACCCCGCTCATTCGAAATTGTTCGAATTAAAAATGATCAAATATCACAGAGTTCTGCACTGTAAATGCGAATGATCCGCAGCAGCTTCTCTTGCAGTTTTCCGGAAGTAGCAGTTTCAAATGTGGTGCTATCCGACACCTGATCCGTCTGGTAATCATTCCGGCAAGACACTCAGAATCAGTTCCGGAACTGTACTGACTGTCCCTAATGTAGTCTGAGACTTGCTTACTGTTACTGCTAAACTCTTGCTTATCCGAAACCGGTTCCGGAACACTACCAGCAGTCTAAGATGTGGTCTGAGACTATTTTCTTGCTGAATGTTCTTCTTCATTTGATATGCTGCATTCATGCGTTTGATTCCCTTCTACCTTTGAGCACTTCAGGCAGGACACCCGTAATCGGTTTCGGAACACTACCGTTTGTCCCAAATATGGTGTGAAACTATTTTGCTGCTAATTACTTATCAGGTTACCTAAAGAGCCGCGATTTGATGGGTCGCAGGTATGGGTTTGGTTCACTTTTATATTTGGTTCCTTTCGGTGGGAAACCCGGATCCGATTCCAGAACATTACCGGTAGTTTCTAATGTGGTCTGAGCCTATTTTCTTGCCAACCGTTCATTAGTTTATCGAAAAAAAAACCGTGATTTAATGTGCCGCATGCACGGGTTTGGTTTACCTTTATATTTGCCCACTCCGGCAGGACACCTGGAACCGGTTACGAATACTATCGGTTTACATATGGTGTGAGACTATTTTCCTGCTTACCGATCATCAGGTTTGCTGCGGTTTGATATGTCGCATGTATGGGGTTGTTGCCTTTTCATATCTGGTCCCTTCCTGGGGTACTGGTCCGGAACACCTAAATGGCAACAACTCCGGAACAGCTGGACCGATTCGAACCATTTTCAATAGAAAACAATGGTACCAGATGCCACGTCGAATGAACCGTAGGTCATTAAAATCGGTTGAGATTTACTGCCAAAAAGTGATGTGAGTTTTTTTTGTACACACACATACACACATACACACACATACATACACACAGACATCACCTTAATTCGTTGAGCTAAGTTGATTGGTATCCCAAGTAGCAAAATTAATTTTATAATGCTTTTGAAGAATTTTTCAACACCTGTTCCTTAAAACCAAACATAAACCAATTTTATCTGCAGAACGACATCAACTCAACCATAAACCTCCTATAAGACTAAAGAGGCCCATCCTACGACGCTTTTGGAGAGTGGATTTTAAGGTTCTCTTAAAACTTGTTGTACTTCCCAAGATATCCTGTAGACGAATTGCTCTCTCCTTGTAGAGCTCTTCAAGTGCACGATAAAACGATAATAAATTTGTCAGCTTCTGTCACTGCTGCAACTTTTATGTTGGAAGATAAGTTAAATTGAATCAGAAAAAGCACAATGATTATGATACATAATTATATTTGGGATAGAGTTCTCACTCAAATTGGGAATATTTCCGTAGTGTAACAAGGTGGTCTACTGCCAAGGAAAATTCATCGTATATATGTTGCAAGATACTTCCAAAAATTGCAACGCGCTTCGATAAAAATGCAGAAGGGTCATTCCACACCAAGTGTACACACCGCGTGTTATCGACCATCACGGATTTTGACCAAATTTTGTTGGAATGTTTGTTTAAATGGAGGAAGAAGAAATCCAAATTTTGGTGCCGATCGGATCACCCCTCGGCCCATGGCAGCACCCCTCGTCTTTGCCAATACAAGAAAAATCCAAGTTTTCCCTTCTTTTTCTTAATTTATAGCTTTGAAACTATAACATATACACATTTGTGACCTTCGGCTTTTTTGAAGAAAATTGTTGGAGGAATCCAGGAAAAATATTATTTTTTCGATACAGTG
Source organism: Aedes albopictus (assembly GCF_035046485.1). Taxonomy (NCBI): domain Eukaryota; kingdom Metazoa; phylum Arthropoda; class Insecta; order Diptera; family Culicidae; genus Aedes; species Aedes albopictus. Next base: position 262,412,603 of record NC_085136.1, on the reverse strand, counting down.
TTGCCAAACATATTATTTTTTAATATTAAAATTTAAAATCGATTTTTCGTCGAATGAGTATATTTTGATTTCAAAAATTTTGATTCCATCGTGTTTATCAGACATTTTCCAATCGAAAAAGCTCGGGGAGTTACCCCGAGGTCTTTTGGGCCGTTCCAAAGATGCAGCGTTTTTAAGCTTGAAAATCGTTTTTCTCTAATATATAAAATAAGTCCAATTTTCAAGTTTCGCTAAGAAAACATTATTCAATGCAATTTAAAGGTGATTTGACCAAGGAGAATAAAAAACTATGCAAAAATAATAATATGACAGTGTTGCCAGTTCACCAATTATGGTTTTATTAGAATGGATAACAATAAATTGCTAAAGTTTAATATTTATATATTACTAGCTGTCCCGCAAACGTCGTACTGCCTGCCTACTGTGTTTTTTGACATACAGCTTCATAGGGACGTCCCCCGCGAAGCTATCTGTATAGGAGCCCCCTGTTCCAGAGGCCGGAGAGGTCCCGCATCAAGCTAAGAACCTTCCCCGGTGCCAAAAATACCCACATACAAAATTTCACACCGATCAGTCTAGTAGCTTCCGAATCCATAGCGGTCAGACAGACATACAGACAGACAGACAGAAATTCATGTTTAAATATATAGATATATATATGTATAGATAATCCTTATTTCCAGTGCTGAAAATTTTATTTCGTCATATCTAAATTCAACCACCTACAGCTCATTTTAGAAGCTGAACCTGAGAATATGGTATATGAAAAACTTGTGCGGTTAAACCAGTTCTGCAAGGAAGTCACGGAAAAATTGCTATTTTTCGAATATTTAAGGTAAATGTCACGGACTACCTTTGAAAAATGCTAAATGATATTCATCGTGAATATCATTTGCATTTTTCGAAGGTAGTCCGTGACATTTACCTTAAAAATTCGAAAAATAGCGGTTTTTCCGTAACTTTCTTGCAGAATTGGTTTAGCCACACAAGTTTGTCATATACCATATTCTCAGGTTCAGCTTCTAAAATGAGCTGTAGGTGATTGAATTTAGATATGACGAAATTAATTTTTCTGCACTGCTTATTTCAATTGAAATTCTACCTATGTATACATTAAGGTTAACGAAAGTGTTGCCTGACATTTTAATTTTATTGTAAAAATCTACATGAGAACTTTTGTATCAAATCAAATTATCAAGCAAGAATCATAAATTCCTTTTTTACAATTTTATTACTATTGGCAACACTGAACCTTGATAGTTTTCATTTGGTGTACAACTTTTTATTCTTCGAACAAACCTTTAATAAGGGCAGTGGTAAATTCAAATGTTCACTAAAATTTATTCATGGTTCAGAATTACGCTAATTGATTCCGACTATTCTTCGTGTATTTTTAGGATTTTTTAGCTTTTCAGTCCGATTGTAAGATTAAAAACAACCTTATGTTCTCATACTACGACGCTTCGTATCGGATCTTCAGAAAGATCCGATACGGATCGAAACGTCGGAGTATGAGAACATAAGGTTGTTTTTGATCTCACAATCGGACTCACTTTTGTGAACTTTTTTTCCCGTACAAGTTCAAAACAATGGACAAACAGAAAAAAAAATTGAATAGCAACTTGTACGCAACTTGTACATGTCATCCAGAATGTTTTTTCGTAATTCTGAACTGATTTTTAGGATTTTTTGGCTTTTCAGTCCGATTGTGAGATCAAAAACAACCTTATGTTCTCTTACTCCGTCGTTTCGATCCGTATCGGATCTTTCTCAAGCCCGATACGAAGCGTCGGAGTATGAGAACATAAGGTTGTTATTGATCTCACAATCGGACTGAAAAGCTAAAAAATCCTAAAAATACACCAAGAACAGTTGGAATCAATTAGCGTAATTATGAACCATGAATAAATTTCAGTGAACATTCGAATTTATCACTGCCCCTATTAAAGGTTTATTCGAAGAATAAAAAGTTGCACACCAAACGAAAACTATCAAGGTTAAGTGTTGCCAATAGTAATAAAATTGTAAAAAAGGAATTTATGATTCTTGCTTGATACTTTGATTTGATACAAAAGTTCTCATGTAGATTTTTACAGTAAAATTAAAATGTCTGGCAACACTTTCGTCAACCTTAATGTTTACATAGGTAGAATTTCTATTGAAATAAGGTTTATAATACATAAGTTTTAAACTTTAGCAAGTTATTGTTATCCATTCTAATAAATCCATAATTGATAAACTGGCAACACTGTCTTATTATTATTTTTACATAGTTTTCTATGCTCCTTGGTCTAAATCAGCCCAAATCAGCTTTAAATTGCATCGAATAATGTTTTCTTAGCGAAACATGTAAATTGGACTTATTTTATATATTAGAGAAAAAAGGTTTTCAAGCTTAAAAACGCTGTATCTCTGGAACGGCCCAAAAGACCTCGGGGAGTTAAGCTTTTTCGATTGGAAAATGTCTGATAAACACGATGGAATCAAAATTTTTGAAATCAAAATATACTCATTCGACGAAAAATCGATTTTAAATTTTAAAATTAAAAAATAACATGTTTGGCAACACTGTTTCGAAAAAAATAATATTTTTCCTGGATTCCTCCAACAATTTTCTTCAAAGAAGCCGAAGGTCACAAATGTGTATATGTTATAGTTTCAAAGCTATAAATTAAGAAAAGGAAGGGAAAACTTGGATTTTTCTTGTATTGGCAAAGACGAGGGGTGCTGCCATGGGCCGAGGGGTGATCCGATCGGCACCAAAATTTGGATTTTTTCTTCCTCCATTTAAACAAACATTCCAACAAAATTTGGTCAAAAACCGTGATGGTCGATAACACGTTTCCACTTTTTCTCGGTCACTTCATATGGAATGACCCAGCAATAAAATATTTAAAATTATTATTGCAAGTCATTGGAGCATTGTTGATGAGTTTTCTCAACATGGCTTCCATGGAAATCCAGCGAGACGTCATTAATTATCATTGGTTTTAATCAGCTTCACCATAAAATCGTCTTAAACTCCTTTCAACTCAAGCAAGAGTTAAAAGCGTAGTCCAAGTGTACTGAGATTTATAACGTTCTTGACAAAGGTTTATGCAAACTCCGCCTAGAACGCCATAAATCTTGTAAGCGAAATAGTAAACAAACAAATTATCGCACCGCGGTGAAATGAGAGCCAGCAATTAAAATAGGCCGCCTCGTCCGGTAGACTTGACAGCCACCCGGTTCCGTCGACAAACCATCTTCCTCGAGAACCGGCCTCGATGCGATACAGTGCATTATTCCTCCGGACAGCTTTTCCAACAGGTAAGTAGTTATTTATTTTCACAATGTTCATCATGGTCTGCGGGCTGATGAATTGATCTCCGATTGCACGGGAATCGACGTCCTGGATGACCAAACCAACATCTTTGCGGATGCTGCAATTAAGCACTGCACCGCGTCAAGGTCGGTTATCAGAATGGGTGTTCTTGATTGGCAGCGGTAATAGATCGATGAAAATCAAAATCGAATGCATGAGTTTTTTTTTTCTATTTTTCACCGTTCTTAATCAAGAGCAGTTGATATAGCTCAAGAAGGATTTTTTGAAGATAACTACAAGAGCCTTTTAAAACTGAAATTAAGTTCAACAGTTCTTGTTGTTCTTGTACCGACTTTTCAAACCCTCTAAGCAGAATACCCTCTTCGAATGAGTGTAATCAGTTTCGTACCTTTTAATTCCGCCCTATTTTGCTTATCCTTTGACAGATACGCGTATTTGCACTACCATTTGAAATCTTCCTCAGGGTCAGTTATCCACTGGATATGGTTTTATGCAATGAGTCTCAAGTATTTTTGGAGATGTTCTTAAAATGACATATTGATGAAGAATAGTTGTGCTCAGGTGAAACTACGATAAGACTAACTAGAATACGTAATGCTTTGATAAAACCGTTATAAAAATAAATAAAACCAAATAGAATCAAGATTGTTACTTGGGATATGCGACTCGACCCTCCGGGCCTTTTATCAAAAATTCATTTTTGAAGTGAACATATAGCCTTTCCAGTACACTTAGAGTACAAGAAAGGCAAAAATGAACTTCTTTTTGACGGTTTTTAATTTGTACTGGTTTTATTTTTCTAAAACATATATGAATATATGAAAATGTACATAATTTTTTTAAAGTTTAGCAGCAACTCATGAAGTTTTCATTATTTTTTTTTTAAACTTCAATTTTTATGCTTTTTGGAGAAATCTGTATCATTTTTTAAAAATCTGTATTTTTCTGTACCCTATATCCTGTCTGTATAGAGGGTCAAAAATCTGTATAATACAGAAAAATCTGTATAGGGTGCCTGTACCAGTTATCGCACTACCTAAGGAAAACTACTTCTACAAAAATAAGAAGAAGACCGACGGATGTCGTCGATATGTCAAATGATAGATTTGTTTTCATACTTAGGGGCTGTCCATAAACCACGTGGTCATTTTTTTGGGACTTTTCAACTCCCCCCGCGTGGTCATTAGTCCATACAAATTTTTTTATTTGTCCATACAAAATGGTCATTGGTCGAAACCCCCCCCCCCCCACCCCCCTCATGACCACGTGGTTTATGGACAGCCCCTTAACAGGAAAAATATAAAATCTGAGCCAAACCCACTTTTACTATTTATTACGGCGTGTGCCAATGATAGGAACCCTGTACCAGTTATGGACATACTTTTTAATTCCGGTTCCACTTCGCACTATTTACATGCATTCCTTATGGGATTTGCCATAACTGGTACACTATGGCGAAATAGGGTGCAAGGAAGCCGAAATTTTAAGGAAAATGATTTATTTCTATCATAATTTGAGCAAAATGTGAAATTTGAATGAGTGCAATCATCTTTTATGAACGTGATCTATTGTTTACATATTTTTTCTTGACGATTTGCATCGTTAAAGGTTGAAATTCAACTATGGCGAATTTGAGGTACTATAGCCATAACTGGTACACTGAGCCTATCTGGCATCTCTGGTTTTGAGAAGTAGGCATCTTAACTTAAAGAGAGATGAGATTGTGAAAATAGGAGTTTTAGAATCGTTATCTGTCATCGATACTTGTTCTGTGGCTTAGTTGGTTAATGAGCCGGTCTAGCGAATACGGAGTCGTGGGTTCGAACCCCACCAGAACGCGTTTTTTTTTTCACAATCTCATCTCTCAATTTGCCAATTAATCAACATTATGTGTCTTCTAAATTTTATTTTTATCCCCGTAAACTTACCTGAAGAGCTGGTAACTCAGTGCGCAACTTGGAGTAACCACGATTACACCATTGTGCGCACATCACGTATTAACTATAAAGTTGTAAGTCTAAAACTTTTGTTCGAATCTTCAGTCGTTTTGTTCAAGAGTTTTAGTGCTAAAAAAAATAAACAAGTTGAACAAAACAACCGCCACAACTTACGAACTTCTTAAACCAGAGAAACCGCTTTTCAGCAAAATCAAAAGGATACCATTGTTGAAAGCACCGCAGCAAGTACCACGCAGCGTTCCGACGTCGGACCGCGTATATCCCATCCACACGCCAGATAGAAGTCGATTAGCCACGAGCATAATTAGCATCAACGTGGCGCGGTGCGGCATCAAGAAAAGTATCAAAAATGCTTTATGAATGCTTACGAAAACCGGGGATCTACTTACCTCCCGCAGTGCCACCGTTCTTCTGCCGCTCTATCAGCGGGTTGTTGGCTCGCCCAAACGCTAATGACTGTGCGAGGCTGCCGCGTCGCGTCGCATCGCAAAAGCCACAAAACCCGCGCGTTGATCCCGCATCTATCTAAGAATCTGCTGGAACTGGAAGATGCATCGCATAAAATTTCCTGGTCGCAGACGACAACGACGACGACGACGACGCTATTCACGAAACGAGTTAAAATTCAGACAACACGCTGCGTCTTGCTTTATATATTTTATTTTTCGACCGGGAATTGCTGCCTCGCGGGAGAACGGCAGCAGCGCAGCACAGCGTCTTGACGAACGATGATCTCCCGGCGTTTGAAATATTAATAACCGTATGAAATTATTAGGACCATTTATTAATCTACATTATCACCTCTTTAGCCGCTGATGGCGATGGGGTTGTTCGGGTTTGGGAAGTACAAAACGTCCAAAATGTTAGGAGATGCTACGTTTAGATGAGAACGATGAGTTAGAAACTATATGTTGTTCAGATTATTTACAAGCTAATATTATTGAATTGCGAAAATAATAACTGGATGGTATTATTCGCGGTGAACGCGAATCTCCATTACTCCCCCAAAAAGGATATGAATCGAGTTTTATACATATACTCCCTCTCATGTACTGGCAGAAACAAGAACGAATACTGATAGATTTCCCAAGGGAAAGGTGTTCCTTCATATGCGTGCTGAACACACATTCTGTATTGCATCGCCACGATAAACACAGCTTCAATTCGGATGATCCCCGCGAGCCAGATCTGCATTTAATTAATCTTGTAAATTTTGATCAACGAGCTTCGTCCGATGGCAGTGTTGGGGAATAAAACTCGTCATACAAACATGTATGACAAATTTTTAAATGCTGGAAAGTCGACGACCATCCGCACCTCGGATGGCTGTCTAGGAACTTCTCGACTCAACTATTTGCCCACAAAGGACAAGAAAAATCATAACAAAACCTAACGAATTGGAACCGCCCGCACAATGCGCCGCACCGCAACGCCAAACCAGATTAGGCATTCATTCGCCCACAGACAGAGCCAGAAACCGCAAATGAACCGAAACGACAAATCCCTCCACACGGCGACGGCGGCTTCGACTGCAACAACGCAGCCACCAGTCACTGGAGGCATGTAGTAGGACCTAGGACTGTGACGACACGGTTCGGTTGTGTAAGGAAGCGGAAAACAACATTCGCCCAAGTCCCATTCCAGTACCAGCCGTGGGGAAAGCGTTGTAAAATAGACAAAATAGAGAGCAGGACAAAATCTTTAGGGAATTTCTTGCAATCTTACGAGATATTCTTCTAGATTCCTGCGAAGGATTTTGCTGAGAATGATATAGCAGATTCCCCATGAATCCTGAGAGGGAGTCCCCCACAATCCCGAAGAAGATTTTTTGAGAATCGTGAGAAATATTACTCCAGAATCATGGAACGGTTTCCTGAAAAGTTTTGGGAGAAGTTCTGCAGAAACCTGAGATAATTATCGCAGAATCGTGAAAAGAAATCCTGACAGGGTCATCTTCAAAATGTTGGAAGGGATTTCTCCACAATCCTGAAATATTTCTTCCAGAATACTCAGAGATTTTCCTTCAGAGTAATTCACTCAAAATATTCAGAGGGATTTTCAGAAAAGATTCTTCCAGAATCCCAGTGTTGCGACGGGAATTCACCCCGCGCAGATGATTCTCGGACGCTGGAACTAAAACTATTTTCACAGCATTGTTTTCCAACAGTCGCTCGAAACTATAATTTATTATCAGTAAATAAGACATAAAATAACGTATAAATTAACTTATACTTTAAGTTTCATCCAGACATCAACAAAGTACGGATATAATGACAATAATAATCTACATACAACATACAATTTGACGTTTCACTACAGCTTGCGCATACAACTTGTACAATAACTTGTATGCAAGCGATAAAACATATTCGTACACAAATACAGTGCAGTTCATGAGTGCTGGCATGGGCGAATACCCAGATTCCTTCAATGTGCTGAAAAAGATGCTCCCTGAATATCCTAAGAGAGAGATTCATCCAGATTCACCTGTGGGATTATCCCGGAATCTGCGAGAAGGATTCTCCTGAAATCCTAAGAGAGATTCCTCCAGAATCTTAAGTAGGGTTATCCTATAAAACTGTAAGAAATTATCTAAGAAATCTGGTAGACGTTCTCCCAGAATCCTTGGGCTTGGAGGGATTCTCTAGAAATGAATTCTTGCAAAATTATGAGATGAATTTCAACAGAATCCTAAAAGGAGTTTCCTTAGAAACCTGAAAGTGATTCTCATAAACCCTGAAAGAGTCCTCGAAGGATTCAAACGGAAGTCTGAAGGAAATTCTCCGAGACTTTATAGAGCTACTCACCCAGAATCCAGAGAGTGGTTCTAAGATGGATTTCACCAGAATCCAGAAAAAGGGTAGCGTAGAATCCTGAAAGGAATTCTACCTAAACCCTGAGATGGTTTCGCCCAGTAATAAGTGAGTAATTCCTTCAGAGTAAACTATCTCCAGAATCCTGAAATGGATTCTTCCAGAATCCTTAAAGGGATTCCACCAGAATTTTAAAAGTGATTCTTTTTCTCACAAACGCGAGAAAGTGTAGAATTAGTAGTAGTTAAAATACACAAAAATAAAAATTAAAAAACAAACGAACGCGAGAAAAATTCTCCCTGAATTGTGAAAAGGACTCTCCAAATATACATACAAACATACATACATACATTCATTTGTTCAACATCACATTTAAGACAAGACATTATCAACAACAGTACGCCACAATACTCGGTTTGTGGCTGCCGCTCTCCATCCTCGGTCGCGCCCAATGCTCGCCAGGTGACGCTCCACCTCGTCCGCCCATCGTGCTCTCTGCGCTCCACGCCTTCTTGTGCCAACCGGATCAGTAGCAAACACCACCTTTGCAAGGTTGCTGTCCGGCATTCTTGCAACATGCCCTGCCCATCGTATCCTTCCGGCTTTGGCCACCTTCTGGATGCTGGGTTCGCCGTAAAGTGCAGCGAGCTCGTGGTTCATCCTTCTACGCCACACACCGTTCTCCTGCACACCGCCGAAGATCGTCCTTAGCACGCGACGCTCGAAAACTCCAAGTGCTTGCAGGTCCTTCTCGAGCATGGTCCATGTCTCGTGCCCGTAGAGGACCACCGGTCTTATAAGCGTTTTGTACATGGCGCATTTGGTGCGTTGGTGAATCTTTTTCGACCGCAGCTTCTTCTGGAGCCCGTAGTAGGCCCGACTTCCGCTGATGATGCGCCTCCGATTTTCACGGCTCACGTTGTTGTCAGCCGTCAGTAAGGATCCGAGGTAGACGAATTCCTCCACCACCTCGAAAGTATCCCCGTCTATCGTAACATTACCGCCCAGACGGAGACGGATCCGGTCGTGTTCGGTTCCGCCTACCAGTATGTACTTTGTTTTCGAGGCATTCACCACCAGTCCGACCTTTGCTACTTCGCGTTCAGGCTGGTGTACAGCTCTACCACCGTTCCAAATGTTCTAGCGATAATGTCCTTGTCGTCCGCAAAGCACACAAATTGACCCGATTTTGTGAAAATCGTTCCCCGGCTGTTGAGCCCGGCTCGTCGCATCACACCTTCCAGAGCGATGTTGTAGAGTTGGCATGAAAGTCCATCACCTTGTCTCAGTTCCAGGCGAGATTCGAATGAACTGGATAGTTCACCCGGAACCCTTACGCAGTTTTGCACACCGTCCATCGTTGCTTTAATCAGTCTAGTCAGCTTCCCAGAAAAGCCGTTTTCGTCCATGATTCTCCATAGCTCTGCGCGGTCGATACTGTCGTATGCCGCCTTGAAGTCGATGAACAGGTGATGCGTTGGGACCAGGTATTCACGGCATTTCTGGAGGATTTGCCGTACGGTAAAGATCTGGTCCGTTGTCGACCGGCCGTCGATGAAGCCAGCCTAATAACTTCCCACGAACTCATTCGTTTTAGGTGACAGACGACGGAAGATGATCTGGGATAGCACTTTGTAGGCAGCATTCAAAATAGTGATCGCCCTGAAGTTCTCACATTCCAAATGGTCGCCTTTCTTGTGAATGGAGCAGATTACCCCTTCCTTCCACTCCTCCGGTAGCTGTTCGGTTTCCCAGATCCTGACTATCAGCCGATACAAACAGGTGGCCAACTTTTCTGGGCCCATCTTGATGAGTTCATCTGCGATACCATCCTTACCTCCGTCCAGCCTCCGTCTATATCCCTGTATATTTCGGCTCACGGCACGAAGCCGTTGCGGGATGCGTTGAGCTTCTGATAGAACTTCCGTGTTTCTTGGAAACGGCACAGCAGTTCCATTTCTTCACACTCCGCTTCTTCCAGGCGGCGCTTTTCCTCCCGAAAGAGGCGGGTCTGCTGTTTCCGTTTCTGTTTGTAACGTTCCACGTTCTGTCGAGTCCTTTGCTGCAGCATTACCGCCCTCGCTGCGTTTTTCTCCTCCAAAACCGTTCTGCACTCTTCGTCGAACCATTCGTTCCGTTGATTCCGTTCCACGTATGCGATGGTGCTCTCGGCTGCGTCGTTGATTGCTGCTTTCACTGTACTCCAGCAGTCCTCTAGAAGGGAATCATCGAACTCGCCCTCGTCTGGCAACGCGGCCCCGAGATTCTGCGCGTATGCTGAGGCGACATCCGGTTGCTTCAGTCGCTTTAGGTCGTACCGTGGCGGTCGCCGGTACCATACATTGCTGTTGACAGTGATTTTTGGGCGCAGTTTGACCATCACCAGATAGTGGTCGGAGTCGATGTTGGCGCCACGATAGGTCCTGACGTCGATAATGTCGCAGAAGTGCCGTCCGTCAATCAGAACGTGGTCGATTTGAGATTCCGTCTGCTGTGGTGATCTCCAGGTGTAACGATAAGGGAAGCTTTGTTGGAAAAAGGTGCTACGTATGGCCATATTTTTGGAGGCGGCGAAATCAATGAGTCGTAGGCCGTTTTCGTTTGCCTGCTGGTGGGCGCTGAAATTACCAATAGTCGGTCTGAATTCCTCCTCCTGGCCTACCTGAGCGTTCAAATCTCCTATGATGATCTTGACGTCGTGGCTTGGGCAGCGGTCGTACTCGCGTTCGAGCTGCGCGTAAAATGCGTCCTTGTCATCATCAGTACTTCCGGAGTGTGGACTGTACACGTTTATTATGCCGAAGTTGAAGAATCGGCCCTTGTTCCTTAACCTGCACATTCTTTCGTCGATCGGCCACCAACCGATCACGCGCCTCTGCATATCACCCATCACAATGAAAGCTGTTCCCAGCTCGCGTGTGTTGCTGCAGCTTTGGTAGATGGTATGATTACCTCTTAACGTTCGCACCATGGATCCTGTCCAACACACCTCCTGCAGCGCTACGATGCCGAACCCGCGGTCCTTCAGTAGATCGGCGAGTATGCGGGTGCTCCCAATGAAGTTGAGAGATCGGCACTTCCACGTACCGAGTTTTCAATCCTTTTTGTTCGCTGGGGTCGTTGCCGTTGGCATCGGTTCGTATTTTTCTGTTGCTGATTTTCCGTTACAATGTTTTTTTTACGGCTGGCTCGTAGGGCCAACTCCCTACTTTCCGGAGGACCATAGTGCACAGTTGAGCTTAGAGTCCTTCCCTGGCACTCGGACGCAAATCAGCCGCCCCCAACATGAGGATCAGACGCTGTTGTGAGCCGCTCAACAGCTTCTCAAAAGCGATGATATCTCCCGGTTGGAATAGTAAGGAACCCGAAGAAACCGAACAAGATAAGAATCGTGTGGGATGCAGCAGCAGTGGTGGACGATGTCCCGCTGAACAGCATGTTGCTGAAAGAGCCGGATTTGGTGCAACGTTCTTTGCGGATTTCGGGAACGGAGAATCGCCGTGGTGGGCGATATTATGGAGATGTTCCACCAGCTTTAAGTACGGCGAGAAGATTGATATAGCCAGCTTTTTCTTTGGCCCGGTGAAATCGGAAATTCTTCCCGGATCTTTGCCATCGACGTGGCAACATGTGGCTCCACCAGCTCCCCATGCTCGGCGCAATATGTGAAAAACTTGAACGTAATCAAGTGCTGGAGAGAACTACTCAAGGGCGGTGGAGGCGATCGTGCGTCGACACTTACGTGGACGATTACCTGAGTGCAGAGTTTTGACAGCGAGGAGGAAGCGTTCCAGGTCATAGATAAAGTCAACCTGCTGCATCGGCAAGGCGGGTTCATTATTCGCAACTGGCTCTCGAATTCATCCACAGTTCTCCAAAAGACCGGGGAAACCGAAGCCTGTTCGATGAAGATAGTCAGCGAAAGCGGTTCACAAATAGAGTGTGCGCTCGGCATGCAGTAGAAGGCAACTGAGGATGTCTTTGTATTCTGCAACGAAGTCGACTTGGCGACCGTTACTCCCACCAAGCGAGGAATCTTGCGCTGTGTGATCAGTCAGTTCGACCCGCTGGGACTCCTCTCGCATTTCCTCATCCATGGTCGTGTTATTATTCAGGACATCTGGCGAACCAAAGTCGGTTGGGACGATATGCTAGAAGAGCTCATCTTGGAGTATTGGCGACTATAGACTTCGAAGTTCAAGGAACTATAAGAGATTCAAATCCCATGCACCTACTTCCCAGGCGTGGACGTCTAACATTGAAGACTTGCAGCTCCATATTATCGTCGACGGTAGCGAGATTGCATACGCATGTGTGGCCTACTTTAGGGCGACCATTCAGGGAGAATACCATTGTTCGCTTGTCAGTGGGAAAGCGAAGGTAGCACCGATAAAAGCGCTCTCGATCCCAAGGTTGGAGCTCCAGACTACCTTGATATGCTGTAGGCTAATGAAGACCCTCTGCAACAGTCACAGTCTTCCGTGCAGTCTGCCGATATCGCAACGAGTGCTCAGAACCGATTCAAAAACCGTGCTGTTCTGGATCCATTCCGACCACCCATTCAGCTCAAGGTCGGGCGTTCTCTGGTCAAGCGGTGGGTGGCGCGTTTAACACGCCTCACCATTCGGGCTGTCCACCTAGAGGTGGTGCATTCCTTGACCACGGAGGCATTGTAAGATGGCAATACGATAATACGTAGTACGCAGAGGCGCGCTCCTGGAGATTAGAAGCGACAATGGCACCAACTTCCTGGGTGCGAGTCATGACCTAAAACAGCAGATACAAGAGATGAATCAACAACTATCCACCGTCTTCACCAACGCAGCCGCCAAGTTGTTGTTCAACCCACCATCGGCCCCTCCCATGGGGGGTTCATGGGAGAGACTTGTCAGGTCCATCAAGATTGCCTTTGCGGCCCTAACGACTACCTACCAGAAACCCGGACGATGAGACTCTTCTGACTATGATAATTGAGGCGGAAGGAATAGTTAACTCTAGACGCCTGACCTGTGTGCCATTGGGAGCAGAATCGGAAGCAGCTCTAACGCCGAACCATTTCTTGCTGCTGAGCTCGCAGAGAGTGACTCACCCGCCGGAGGTTATTCCAGATCGCCCGGAATCCCTCAGGACTAACTGGAGACTGACTACGAACCTGGTGAACCAATTTTGGAATCGATGAGTGCGGAACTAGCTTTCCACTATAGCTGGTCCTACCAAATGGTATGAAGACTCCAAGGAGCCGGAGATCGGAGATCTGGCAATCGTCGTTGATCCATCGATCCGAAATGGATGGCTGCGTGGGCGGATTCTCTCCACAATCAAAGGACGGGATGGACGGTGTAGACAGGTCCTTGTGGAAACCAGCGGAGGAGTGCTACGGCGACCGGTAGCTAAGGTTGCCATTCTACATGTCAAGGCAGCGAACAACGAAGAAGCTGAGAGTAACGCAGAACAACCGGAAGGGCTGGACGTGCATTACGGGTCGGGGGATGTTGGAAGCAACCCTACGCCACTGACTTCCGATAGCGCACAACATCGCGCTCCTTTCCGTCAAAGGGCTGTCAGACGCTGATAGACGTCAGTTGCAAAAATTCCTGCTAATAACTCTCAACACCATTATTTGTATTACAATAGTGATGCAATTTTTTTCAAAAAATCGTCTGGCTTCCCTGCTTCACACACAAGTTTCAGCAAGGCTCATGCTACTTGGAAATTTGCCTGAACTTTTAGATTCACAGAAGTTCAGATCAGTTGCATGGTGTTTCAAGGAAGAATTAAATGTCATTTTTCTTCCCAAAAATACCTTTATAAGCATACTCGAATAAAAGACACCTTTGAATTTATGAAATCAATTAATATAAGGTTTCAACAAAAAAAATAACACTCACAGGATTCGAACCGATAGCTGCTACGTGAGAGTCCTACGTTCTACCACATAACAACAGTTACGCTGAAGTAAGCAGCGGGTTAAGTCTGACTTCAAACGATTCTCAGTCGGTAGCTGGTTTTGTATACCTGTACAGTAGTGAAGTTAACTTGACTTTGTCAAGTATCTTTAGCAGCACAGCGATAAGTCAGCAGTTTATCACGCAGGAGGATCCAGTTCAAATCTACATATGAGCGACGTGTGTGGGGATATAATTATCGGAAGCAATTTCAGAATCTTAATACCAACAAGATTGTGATAAATTTTAAAAATATGCTTCATTATGAATTTTGCATGAAGTTGCTTAGAAGGCTATCCAGCTACCTTATGTGAACTTTCAAGTTCCAGAAGGCTAATGAGCAACCTCGAACAAGCAACTTAGCTTATAAAGTACCCTCTTATCTGAACTTTGGGTTGTTTGGACATATCTCAGGACTCATTTTATCCCACCCTCCCCCATCCAGTGACACCGAGAGCTACTGATCCCGTTTGGCGGAACATGAAACGACATTCGGTCACCGGATTCTGTGTCATAGTTTTTCGGGTGTCATTTTTTTCGCTCTCTCTCTCTCTCTCTCTTCCAGGATTCGACTCCTTTGTGCGACTACCATAAAGCTCCCGGACGGAACAGACTACCGAACCGATGATGACGATGGCGATGTGATGCTGCTGGTCTGGAACTAAAAGAAACCTGGGTCTGGGTTTGGTGGTTTCTTGTAGCTTCATGGTAGCTTTGCTCCTACTTCTTGGCCAGGCCTGGCCATGGACGGCTGGCAGGGACTTACCGCTACCGTCATTGTTGTTGTTGTTGTTGAAATAATGGTATAATGCGATTTTCATTTTCCACAAATGGGATCTCCTTTCAGGCAGGCGGTGCAAGCTGTTGCGAAAAGAAAAAAAAAATAAGCGTAACCATAAAAGCAACAGGAATAATCCCCGGTTGCATCATTCTTTCGAGATTGTATGTTTTCCTAAGAAGAACTCGACAATGGCCATGCTGGAGCAGGGGGAAACAAAACAAGGATTAACCGAGGAAGGAAAAACTGTGGCCGTTGAATTGAAAAATCAAGCTTTGTTCCACTAGAAATATTATGCGATGGTTCTAAACAAAACTATAAAATTGCATTTAATAGTTAACGTCAGGGCCCCAGTAGCGACAGCTGTAAAGGCGTGGGTATTCTGCATGATCAGCGAGGGTGGTGGGTTCTATTCTCGGTCGGTCCAGAAACTTTTCGTTAAGGAAATTTCTTTGACTTCCTTGTGCATAGAGTAATTTCGTGCCTTTATCACGAAATACACTTGCAAAATGGTCATTGACAGAGGCAGCTCACAGTTAATAACTGTGAAATTTCTCATAGAACACTAATCTAAGAAGCAGGCTTCGTCCCAGTACGGACGTACATTAATAAGAAGAGAAAATTAACGTTCGTATTCCGTAGCTGTTGCGAATATTTTCTCAATTCAATGACATTTTCATAATATTCTGCAAGTTGTCTAATGCGGACGTAGGGCTAGATTATAAAGTGGTGAGCTCATTCCATTACATTGGTTTTTAAAAATCAATCAGAAGACTGCCTTTTGCTAGCAAATTATACACCAAATACCGTAGCAGTATTGAACGAAAGTATAAATAGTATCAGATCAAATTTAATCTAAATTTAATTTAGATTTAATTTAATTTAATCCTTAAGGGAGCTCTCGATACAAATATCAGGTTTCATTGGAAAGAAATTGTACTTTTAGTGGTCTTTACAATATCTAAGCTGACTTTTTAGGAATTCTATCGTATTTTGAGATGAAGATGTCAAACTGACTCGTACATCGGCAATTTCTTAACTCAAGCAATCAGTTATTCCAGTCCCTATAGTAATAATAATGAATTCCGCCTCCATAATTGCATGACAAAGCCCTCAATTCAGCACAACTAATCTGAACCAGTTTTAATTCAATTACGCCACCCTTTATCTTATAAGCCGCACATCCTAATCCAGAACCGGCTTTCCCCGACTGAGAACATAAACCATTGCATTGCACTTTCTGATCCCTTTCATCAACTACATCACCGCACCATCGCATCATCTTATTTGGATCGGACGGGGTCGAACGAGTTGCGACCCCAACCATCAAGCGTAGGATGGACGTAGCAGCGCCGCCGAAGCCAGCGATGGTGAATTACTGGCATCCGGAACGGAGCGAGCAAAGAGCGCATCAGCAGCTAATTTCACTCAACGCAAAGAATCGTTTGCTTTCATTGAATCTTCTTAATATGCATCGAAAGGGGATGGATGTCGGGGGGCACCAACGAGTAAGCCAACCGCAGCGTAGCAGTAAATGACTCTCGGTCCATTCTAGCAATTCTTTTTTTTTTTCGTTCCTGGTGAAAGAGACTAAAAACTGAACGGGTACAATGGGTCCATTGAGAAGAACCAGGAAGCGACGGCAGTATAGAAGCTTATATTGTTTGGTTGTCAGTGCCTTAGGATCGCTTAAGATACAACAACAATGCATCTTAATAGGGATATATCCATGAAGTTCTCGCGAGATTATTCCAGGGATTCCTCCCGGATTTCCCAAAAGAGTTCCTATGAAACTCCCTTGGACAATCTTTCTAGAATTCTTTCTGGTATTGCTTGATTGATTTCTCCCGGGATTTCACTCGGGATTCTTTCATAATTTCTCCCGGGTTATCATTAGAGATTTGTCTGGAATTTATATAAAAATTCTTTATCGGTTTCTGTCAGAAAAATCATCTAGGAATATTCTCCGTGTTACCGTTAGGAATTTTTTCCAATATTGTCTTAGGGATACCTCCCCAGGTTTTTTTCAAAAATTCATTAACAATTATTTCCGAGATTCACACCAACATTCGTTCAGAGACTCTTCTCGAGAATTCTTTAGGGATTTCTTCTGGGATTCCTGTATGGGGTTCTTCAGAGAATTATTCCGAGAATTCCTTCCGGGAATCCGGCTAGAATTCCTCCCAAGAATCCGGCTTGGATTGTTCTCGAAAATCTGGCTAAGATTCCATCAGAAATAGGTTTTCTCTCGAGAATACAGCAAGGATTCCTCCGGGAATCCGGCTAAGAATCCTCTGAGAATCCGGCTAGGAATCCTACGGGAATCCGGCTAGGAATCCTACGGGAATCCGGCTAGGATTCCTCTGGGAATCCGTCAAGGATTCCTCCGGGAATCCGTCAAGGATTCCTCCGGGAATCCGTCAAGGATTCCTCCGGGAATCCGTCAAGGATTCCTCCGGGAATCCGTCAAGGATTCCTCTCAGGAATCCGTCCAGGATTCCTCCGGGAATCCGTCCAGGATTCCTCCGGGAATCCGTCTAGGATTCCTCCGGGAATCCGTCCAGGATTCCTCCGGGAATCCCTCCAGGATTCCTCCGGGAATCCGTCCAGGATTCCTCCGGGAATCCGTCCAGGATTCCTCCGGGAATCCGTCCAGGATTCCTCCGGGAATCCGTCCAGGATTCCTCCGGGAATCCGTCAGGGATTCCTCCGGGAATCCGTCAGGGATTCCTCCGGGAATCCGTCCAGGATTCCTCCGGGAATCCGTCCAGGATTCCTCCGGGAATCCGTCCAGGATTCCGCCGGGAATCCGTCCAGGATTCCGCCGGGAATCCGTCCAGGATTCCTCCGGAAATCCGTCCAGGATTCCTCCGGGAATCCGTCCAGGATTCCTCCGGGAATCCGTCCAGGATTCCTCCGGGAATCCGTCCAGGATTCCTCCGGGAATCCGTCCAGGATTCCTCCGGGAATCCGTCCAGGATTCCTCCGGGAATCCGTCCAGGATTCCTCCGGGAATCCGTCCAGGATTCCTCCGGGAATCCGTCCAGGATTCCTCCGGGAATCCGTCCAGGATTCCTCCGGGAATCCGTCCAGGATTCCTCCGGGAATCCGTCCAGGATTCCTCCGGGAATCCGTCCAGGATAGGATTCCTTCTAGAAATTCGTCCGAATTCCTCTTGGGCATGAATACCTACTAGGAACTCGACAAGGTTCTTTCCTGGAATCTGGCTAAGATTCCTTCAGGGAATCCAGCGAAGATTCATTCAGGGAATTCGGCTAGGATTCCTCTTGGCCCGTGTCGTATTGGATTTCGTTTGGAATTCCAGCTAGGATTGTTCCTGGTGATCCGCCAGATTCCTCCTGTTAATTTAACAGTATTTCTCTCGGAGATCTGGCAAGAATTCCTCTTGGGAATCCCCTTCGGACTGTGAAACCAAACCATAACAGTTGGATCAAATTGGACCAAATATGTATCGGACTTGTGGAAGGAGAAAGGCTAGTAGTCAGTGGGCCGGGTTGGGTAACAAATAACCTTTTCCTCAGGAAAATCTTGGGGAGGGTGGAAGGGAGTGCGAACTAGGTGGACTTAAGAAGGCAGCAATTAGGGGTCTCAGTGAGGATTTAAAATAGGTTCCAGGAACTTTCAGAGGGTTTCATATAAATTTCGTGGGATTTCATGGAACTTACAGGGACGTTGCAGAAGGCTGGGGGTAGCTCTGGAGCTCACGATTTTCAAGACTGCACTAGTTTTCAAGGAGTATCAGGAAGTTTAAAAATTCCAAAAGGATTCCAGAGGGGTTGCAGGAGATTTCAGCGACATTTTCAGAGCGATTCAGATACCTTTCATGGAGTTTAGAGGGTCTTAGGGGCGTTTCAATAGATTTAATGGATGTTTCAGATATTTGTCGGCCTTTCAGAAGGCTCCAGGGGTGTTTTTGGAGGTTTCAATGATTTTCAGAGATACTTCAAGGGGCCTCAGGGAGATTCAGACGATCTTCGGGACATTTCAGAAAGTTTTAGAGGTTTCAGGGGCGTTTCAGGAATTTTTCAGGGGAATTTCAGGGAGTTTTTAGGGGGAATACACCCGAACCTCCGTTTAGGTAACGGGTCGGGACTGCCTAAATAGAATTTTTACCCAAATGGATTACCTAAATAAATTTTGAGGTGGCAAAGAAGTTTGAGAATGGCAGGTGGCTTGCAGATGCAAAGGGGGGGGGGTGGTGTTCAAGGATTTCAGATGTAAAGGGGGATGGTCAGAGGGATTTCAAGGGAGTTTTTATGGGAGTGCTCAGAGACTATTCCAGGCGTTTCAGGGCGTTTCAGGTAGTTTCAGCGGGTTTTTAGGGGGATTCATAGCTCTCAGGTGAACTTCACGGGAGTTTCAGAGGCGTTCTAAAGCGTTTCAAGGCATTTCAGGGCGTTCCATGGTGTTTTAGGAGGTTTCAGAGGTATTTTAGTGGGCTGAAGAGGCTTTCAGGTGCGTTTCACTTGAATTTCATTTCTGTTTCAGAGGTGTTTCAAGGCGTTTCAGGAGGTTTCAGAGAGGTTTTATGGGGCTTCAGAATCTCTCAGGTGAGTTTCACGGAGGTTTCATGGAGGTTTCAGAGGCGTTTCAATGCGTTTCAAGGTGGTTCAATGCATTTCAGGGCGTTTCTTGGCCTTTCAGAAGGTTTCAGGTGGTTTAAGGGTGCCTTCAGGGGATTGAAGGTGAATTTTACGGAGGTTTCATAGGGCTTTCAGAGACGTTTCAAGGCGTTTCAAGGCATTTCAATGCGTTTCAGGATCTCAGGTTAATTTCACGGAGATTTTACAGAGGCGTTTCAATGTGTTTCAATGCGTTTCAGTGCGTTTCAGGAGGTTTCAAAGGGCTTTTAGGGGGCTTCAGAGCCTTTCAGGTGTATTTCTCGGAGGTTTTAAGTTGCTTTAGAGACATTTCAAAGCGTTTCTTGGCGTTTTAATGCGTTTCAGGGCGTCTGAGGTGGTTTAGGGGGCCTTAAGCGGGTTTTAGAGGCTCGCAGGTGAATTTTACGGAGTTTTCATGGGGATTTCAGAGGCGTTTCAAAGCGTTTCAATGCGTTTCAGTGCGTTTCAGGATGTTCACAGCAGTTTAAGGGGACTTCAGAGGTCCTCAGGTAAATTTTACGGAGGTTTTATGGGGATTTTACAGGCGTTTCAATGCGTTTCAGGGTGTTAAGGAGACTTCACGGTGGTTTTGGGGGTTTAAGAGGCTCTCAGGTGAATTTCATAGAGGTTTTGTAGGGGTTTAAGAGGCGTTTCAAAGCGTTTCAAGACGTTAAAATGGTTTTCAATGCGTTGCAGGGCGATTCAGGAGATCTTAGGAGGGTTTAGGGGGCTTCAGAGCTTCGCAGGTGAAACTCTCGCAGGTTTCATAAGGGTTTTAGAGGCGTTTCAAGGCGTTTCAAAGCGTCCCATGGCGTTTCAAGACGTTTCAATGCGTTTCAAGAGGGTTAGGGGGCCTCAGAGGCTCATGGGGTTTTATGAGGATATTGGAGGCGTTTCAATGCATTTCAGGGCGTTTCAGGTCAGAGTGGTTTAACCCTTTGGAGCCGGAGGGTTCATATATGACCCCAGCGATGAAACCGAGCTAACAAACGTGTTCGACACCAGCGAGGTTGCGTCGACAGCGGCGAAACAAATCGGCTCCAAAAGGTTAAGGGGTGTTCAGAGGCTCTCAAAGCGTTTCAAGGCATCTCAATGGTTTTCAGAGCGGTTTCAGAGGAATAAGGAAGCCCATTGAGGTTTTCCTCTATTACGTAAATCTCTTAGAGTCAACCAAATACGTTAGTAGATCCGATGACCTATACTCAAAGAAGTTCTTGGAGATTCTCAAACTGACAAAGAACTCATAACAAGACAGCACATAGTTGCATGATGCTATGCAAGTATAAATTTCATTCATAATACTCCAATAGATCACTGATTACGCGTGTAGATCAAATGGCCTAAACTCGAGGGAGTTCTCGTATACTCTTAAATTTTTAACCCTTAAGCACTCCGTAAACGTCCCTTAACTCTTAATTCTGCTTTTTTCCCGTAAACCAACTTTATCTGTAATCTTGAGTACTCCAACTGCTCTGAACACAATCAAATTTCATTTAGGTAACGTTACCTAAATGGAGGGACCTAAATAGATTTACCTAAATGGATCCTACCTAAACAGAGGTTTCAGTGAATAGAAATTTCCTTGTCTTCGTTAGGTGTAGAGTATCTTCGTGCTTGCTTCACGATAAGCGCTGCGCATGCCAAACAGTCATTGACAGAAAACGCTATCGGATAATAGCTGAGAAAGTGCTAATTGAAGACTAAGCTGGGAATCAGGCTATATCTTAGTTAAGGCCTTAGTTAAGGCGTTTCTTTTTGACTGTGTAGAAATGTCACTTAAAACGAATGAGGCTGAACTCTCGGTATTACATATTTCCTAAAAGCACCTAGTTATACTTCCAATAATGTTCACACTCGAATCGCACGAATCCGAGTTTTGCAGTTTCATTTGCAAGTGATTGCCCACCACACCAACCAACCAACAAAGCATAACACAAACAAACAGGAAGCTCCCCTCTCGACGAAGGGAAGCTAGAGCAAATACGATGATAGCTGAAAATTACATGCTTTTATACCACATGATAGCCTAAAATTATCCGGCGCGCGATTGCTTTTCAATTTAGCTGATTCTCTGCCTACGCTTGGTGGTTGAGGTCTAGCTCGAGCCTCGCTCGGCTTTATCCGTTTGGGGGCTCTGAATGAACGCGAGAACCTGGTGCGAGAAAAGTGCGCCCAAAGAAGAGGAGTCCGACTAACGTTCTACACGGCTACGGCTCGGTGTTGCGTTTGGGTCGCTTGCGTTCAACGGAAACCGAAAAGGGCAAATCGATATAGGTTCCTGCTAGGTAGGTATATGCGTCTTCGACGGCGTTACTACATTTTTGGCTTTTAAAAACTCTCTCAAGGAGGATGTCTTAATGGAGCAACTGGATTGGACTGATCCGGTCAAACGGCCCTCGGAGAGTGGCATAACTTGTGAAATACGTTGAAACGGTACCGTTAGGTGGGATTTGTCGGTTGGACTTTGCGGCTCTGACAATAATAATCGATAGGTAACATGGCAGGGCAGGCAGCATAGACGCGGCGATGGTTGAAAGGGTTCACCTCCAATGTTGAGTCATTGCCGGTCGCTGGCTGGTCGCTCGCGCCCCGGTGACCTTTCACCATGGCTAGGGTTGCCGATGCGATGGTTTTAATCAGAGCTCATTCGGGATGGATGGGATTATGCTCTCTGTCAATCTTCTTAAATCGAAACGACAACTGATTGAATCGGATTTAAATTCTGGCTCATGGGTGGAGTCAAATGGGGAATTTCGGATGTGATGGACTGATTGAAAGCTTTGGTCGTTTCGAGGGAACGATGAATTATTTATGGTATCACGTATTGTTTTGATCTGAAATTCAGTTGAGACGTGTTGTGATTTAGTATGTCGAGTAAATGAAATTGTCTTAATGCTGCGATTTAGCGTAAAAAGGTATCCTAATAATTTATGATGAAGCTCAGACGCTCTGTAATCATTTCAAGTATGGAACATCATCTTCTCCTAACTTTCCCACACTATATTGTCCGAATTCTGCGTTATCCGATTAATCAAATCGGCAATCAACAAGGTCACCGTCGAATCATCTCCTCGCCGCCGATACAGGATTAAAATTCGTTCCGCTCGCGTTGCAATTATAACAACACTCGAGACAAATAAGCGGCAGGTCCCAAATGACTCGCCATGTTTCCCATTCAGCTAGTAGGTACCTACTCAAAGCGGACAAGATTTACTAATATAAGCACCCTTGCTTTATGCCATTACAATAACCGCGATTCGAACAAAAAGGGGATTAAAGTGTTATTTAGACGAGAGGCACTGCGACTGGTAGGTACCAGAACCGGAGAGTTTATGGCAACATCACTGATGTGGTAGCAGTCGAACGAAGGTCACCAGTTGGTGGTGGCGCCATGCAGTGCCATACATACTGCACTACTGGAAGTACCATTAGGGGTGCAAGATATTGTCTATTATCTGCTCGGAATGAGAGGATTTGATGCTCTTGGATGACCATAATCGCGCTTAATGGCATCCATAACGTGCAACTCGTGGTTACCAACTCGATTACGGAGTGGGTAAATTTTTGAGTGTTGTTCGCAGCCCATCGCATGTACAACCAACAACAGTAGACCAGAGAATCGAAATGAAACAGATTACAGATGCCGGCTTGTTATAGCACTACGGATGATCTGCTCCGTTGGTAAGACTCCACCAAAAAGGGTCACCCAAATTCAACGTGTCAAGCGAATCGTGCCAAGGAATGAATCGTCGAGGGGTTTCAAAACGTTTCAAGGCATCTCAATGGTCTTCAGAGCGGTTTCAGAGAAATATAGAAGCCAATTTAACTTTTCCTCTATAACGCAAATCTATGAGAGACAACCAAATACGTTAGTAGATTCGATGACCTATACTCAAAGAAGTTCTTGGAGATCCTCAAACTGACAAAGAACTCACCACTTGATGGCACATAGCTACATACCCAACTAACAATTGCAAGTCACAAACAAGCAGGCTTGCTGAATTGTTGCCTTATAATGGTAATGATAGCTGAACTAAAATTATGCTCTACACATTACTGTTCAAATGATTTTTCAATTGAGAAAATAGTCAATGTTCGACTTTCCTCATCGGCATCAACAATGATAAATTAAAACACATTTCAAAAGTTTAACAAGAAATTTATTCGACAAGCATTGATTCCTTAACAAAAAAGTTTAACAAATCATTTGTCTGCATCTTATTAAGCTGATGTATCGATAAGCATATGCTCCTGAACAATGTGCTTTTCACTTGTCAAATAAACGCCTTCAGCCCGTCATAGTTTGACTCGGAACTTTGTTCGGATTATGGGATAAATCATGGCTAAACTATTTAGATAACCTAGTTATTAAAGAACCTAAATATTAAACGAATCACATAAAATAAAACAGAATAGAATTATGTAGTTTAACATTGACTGCCAAGAGATGTAATCAACGTTAAAATGAGGCATTTATTTATTATTATTACAGTCTGGTCTTTTTTACGCGGTTTTCATTTACGCGGTCGCGTAAATGAAAACTCCATACAAAAAAAATTTCATCGTCTTATTTTTGCATGATTCGTCGAGAAATGGTGAGACTTTTTTTACGCAGTTTTTTGAATTTTGAACTGAGTTTTATTTTTACGCGCTACGTATCCCCCGCGTAAAAAAAAACCTGACTGTAGTCTGTAACAAGATATCTTGTACCTTGATTATTATATTTTTTATCTTCCGCAGCACTTCGATTGTACGAGACGCTTGGATCGATGCATTTGACATTTCAGTGCTGTCGTGTTTACTGAATATTTTTCCCACAGTCACCTAGATAACCAAACAGCATTCAGAAATCGACACATTTTAAGTATTCCTAAACATCCTAATGCACTATTTTTTGAACATAATATCAAGATTCCATGACAAAAGCATAAATAAAAAAAAAATGCTTAACGGATCTTCGACTGAGCATGAGTAGATTACCTGAACAGATGCTGTGAATGCACCATGTCCAAGACCATACCGCACCACATATTGTCATATATTTTCAAAGATCGTTGCTATTGAAATACGACTGTATGGTTGAATCTCTCGATTAACGGCTACGCAGTCTTGGGATTTAAAAAACGAGTTGTTCTATTCACCCGACGTTTCGACACGGGGATAGTGTCTTCCTCAGGGGGGAACTGTAATTGGTACATATTTGGGTTTTGAACAATTTTGTCTTAACATAAATTTGCTTAGTTACTTACATAATTACTATCGTTTTTTGTCAATTGTTTTGTCTAACTGTAACTGTCCCTTTTTGTGTCGTTTTTGGTACATGCTGTAAAGTGAGTGTGCGGTTTATCAATTAATTGATAAACCGCACACTCATTTTACAGCATGTACCAAAAACGACACAAAAAGGGACAGTTACAGTTAGACAAAACAATTGACAAAAAACGATAGTAATTATGTAAGTAACTAAGCAAATTTATGTTAAGACAAAATTGTTCAAAACCCAAATATGTACCAATTACAGTTCCCCCCTGAGGAAGACACTATCCCCGTGTCGAAACGTCGGGTGAATAGAACAACTCGTTTTTTAAATCCCAAGACTGCGTAGCCGTTAATCGAGAGATTTTCAAAGATCTATATTCAATAATAAAAATAAAAACATATACATATCGCAATTAGTTCGTCTGTAAACAATATCTTCAATAAGGAGCAACACTTTTTGGCCGCATTCGATACAAGTTTTCTCACCGTGCGATAAAAATACTGACAGCGAAATCAGAGTGGAAAACACGTGTTTTGGGCTGAACAGCTGTTGAAGTATAAGGCGTTGTTCAGTTGATTACCACGTGCTGTGCTAATTCATCACTGATGAACACAAGTTCAGGAGTGATCATTATTGAGTCATGGGAAGACTATGTTTTGCTTTGGGTGCTGCATCTCACCATCTCTAGGATGGCGCAGATAGGAAGGCATGCGGCTGGCAATCTACAGTACTCGAGTTCTAATCCGGGTTTAGGTAATTTTATATGTAATTCTTGTTTCATAATAGGTGTTCTCAACATGAGAGCAAATAATTACTCTCGTGAGGGTTCAACATTTTTGCATTTTATTTATTTTCAGTCATTTTTGCCAAAGCTTAATATCAACTTTCTTGTCATTTGTAAAACGCTATGAACAACAAAAAATTAAGTTGGTGCACAACATGATGCTTTAAAACTTCTCCAAATTTGTGTGAACAAAACCCGAACATAGGTTGTACGTGAAAATAATTCAAATGTTGTTCAACATTCTGCTGAATTAATTCGTCATAATGGTGCCTGTTAAATGAGTGTTTGTTAGTTGGGTAAAGCTGTGTAAGCATACATTTCATTCATAATGCTCAAATGGATCACTGATTACACTTGTAGATCAGAAGACATTAACTCCTGGGAGTTCTCGGATACTCCTATACAGTCATAGAACCCACCACTTGATAGAACAAAGATGTCTGGGGCTGTGTGAGTATTAACCTCATTCTTAATGCCCTTAGATACAACTAGTAGCCCTCATAGATTCAATGACCTGTACTCAAAGAAGTTCTTGGAGACCCTAAAAGATTCTTCGAGCTCAAAATTGTATAGATCATAGTTAACTGACGTTATGTGAGTATGAACATTAGCCGTAAATCTCTTAGAGACAACCAAATACGTTAGTACCTATATCCGAAGACCTACATATACTCAAGGAAGTTCTTGGACCAAACCAACAACAGTAGACTAGAGAATCGAAAAAAATCAGATTAGAGATGTCGGCTTGTTATATGTAG
The DNA here is from genome assembly GCF_035046485.1 of Aedes albopictus. Lineage (NCBI taxonomy): Eukaryota > Metazoa > Arthropoda > Insecta > Diptera > Culicidae > Aedes > Aedes albopictus. The sequence goes on along the minus strand of NC_085136.1, from coordinate 262,386,360 downwards.
CACTACGGATCGAGATCGTTAACGGAGCCTGTAGAGCACCCCAAACAACGAGTTGTCCCTTATCGTATTAATGCAGGGCTCTGGCATGTTCGAACTCATTTCTCGTGAAACTCAATGAATTCAAATAGGAGCTGTACGAATACTCAAAAACCAGTTAAGAGCGGCAGTAGCGGTAGTAGAGAGAGACAGCTTGACCCTTGAAAAAGGCCAAATAAATTAGGCCGAAACGTCGGGCAATGCCAATTTAATCGTTTGGATTCCCTTGACTGAGAAAGCCAAAATCTCCAATACATTGAACTTCCAGTCGAAAATCTTACGAAGAAATTGACTATTTCGCAATCCATGGAGAGCGCAGCTGCGTGCTAGAGCGCGGATTATTTTTAAAACTTGGAACTTTTACGCTCTTCTAGATGCAAATCACATAAAAAGAGAACCTCCAATTTTTTGCCAAAAATATTGAGGTTTAAAAGTGGCGCGAACATCTCAAATTTGCATTTCCGAGTAATGGTCGGTGTTCACTTTAATTGTCGGTTCTTCGCGATGTCCTTCAGACTCGGTTCCAGAATCGCTGTTAGCGGACGCTGTGCCCGGGAGTCAAAGCTTCAAAATCTGGATGGTCGTTGCTAATCAGAGTGATCGGTCTCGAATTCAACCATGCCTCGCTCTGCGTAACAATAGTCAACAGTTTGTCCGGATAGTGTACGATGTTTCCTATCACAATTCGCATATGTTTTTTTTTTCAGGGGATATCCATAATCCGCCGAAGTTCGACGATTTGGCAGGAATGAGTTTTAATTCAATTGAGTTGCTGGGTGCTTCCGTCACTACAGCGTTCTGGAACTCTTCTACTCGGATCAGACAATGGGATTCACTGATTCCTCGACGCGCTCCTACGAAGTTCGTAGCGTTGTCGCAGAAAATCACTTCAGGCTTCCCACGCCGTGGCACGATTCGTCTTAGCGCCGCCATTTATGCCTCCGTAGGGAGAGCTGCTACGATCTCTATGTGTACTGCCTTCATTACTAGGCAGACAAACACGGCCAAGTAGCATTTGACTGGTACTGTCTCACGAGACGCTTGACGAACGTTGAACGGACCACAGTAATCGACTCCGAAAAGAAGAAAAACAGGAGCAAGAGTCACTTGTTCCTTCGGAAGGTCCCACATCAGCTGTTCGTGAACTCGTGGACAACCTCTGAAGCTGGTCACACATTCGTGCACTACCTTTCGTGCTAGGTTTTCTTCCGGATAGCGACCAGAGTCTCTTCTTCATACAGGGCAGCATCAGCTGCGCTCCTCCGTGGAGCAGTCTGTGATGATAATCAACCGTTATCAGTTTCGTCAAAGGATGGTTGCACTGGAGTATTGCGAAGTCTTCCTCCAACGCGTAATAAGTCCATCTCGCAGGCAGACACGAACCCTTCGTGCGCAGTCTTGAACTAGGCTTCACTTCTCCCTTTGCTGGTAGATCTGACAATTCCACTGGGAAACACTTCGACTGTGTCAGCTTCACTACTCTGATCAGAGCTTTTACTAATCTTCATGTTCTTTCGCGTTCAGAACTACACTTCGTCTGCTGGCCTGATTTCTAGTTCTGCAGTTGTTGGCAAAACGAAGAAGTATCCAGGCGGTTGATCGAACTAGCTTCAGCAATGACGAATAGCGGATGCAGATCTCACTGGGCGGTAGCATCTGCAACGCTGCTGTCACTAGCGGTTTTCCTCTAACGTTACTGAATTATAATGTAGTTCTAGATTGCTACTCATCTGAGGCCAAGCAGTCGGGTCTTCTTGGAGCCACGCTGGTCCATTCCACAAGACTGAACATTCGGCAAACCGCAGCGATGTTACACCTCGAGATGAAACGTCTGGTGGATTCTCGACGCCAGGCACGTGATTTCGAACGCTTTCTCGAGTGATATGCTGTATCTCAGACACTCTGTTGGAGACGAATGCTTGCCATCCGGACGGATGGGACGAAACCCAGCACTTCACGATATTAGAGTCGGTTCAGAAGAATGTCTTCGCTGTATTCTGGATGCTCTCTACTACTGTCTCGAACAAGTGCGCCAATAACAGTGCTGAAGATTCCAATCGGGGTATCGACTGTATTTTCTATTTCTTGCTCAAGTCTTCCAGCGGAGCTACCTTGATCTTAGACATCACCAGTCGAACTGTTACATTTCCATCTTGTGCTACGCAACGTAGGTATGTATATCGCGGCCCCATTCGCCTTTTCTGAGGCGTCACAGAATCCGTGTAGTTTGTATGATATCACATTATCGCTGAATGCGCTCTAGAGAGATACGAAAACTGTATCGATTCGATGCAAGTTCGTTCTGAACTCGAGCCACTGTGATTGCAGATCTGCGCTCAACGGTTCGTCCCAAGAATACTCCCGTTTCCAAAGCGATTGAAGAAATGTGTTCACCTGCACGATCACTGGCCCTACTACACTATATGAATCGAATAAACATGCGGTGTAGGACAGTACGATACGCTGCGTCTAAGGATGCTTCGGGCTCCAGCGTGGTGTTTTGAACCAGTACAAATCTGTCGCCGGATCCCAGGTTAACCCTCAAGCAGTCGCGTCTTCGTCTACCTGCAACGGCACTACGTTCACACTGTGTATCACAAGCGTGCATTTTTCATGGTGCGTGTACTCAGTACACGACGCGACCGCTCCCGGGTTAAGCCGAAGGCCTTTACTGTCGCAATCGCTTCAATTTTCAACAGTTCTCTTCAAAATCGTCATCTAGTTGGAATGCCACTTTCAGAGGTTGAAACCAAAAGAACCAAGCAACCAAAGGCAGGACATCCTTGCACAGACTTCGCTTCAGTTAGCAACACAGTAATCCTTCTTGATAACGTTTGCTGCGGCTAGTTCTGTCTTCCCTCCTTCTTCTGCGAACCTTTTCAAGCTTCGTGTTGCCAGATAAGGAGCGGATGCGGTGATTACCGTACGTCACGGTCATCAGCTGATACGTTCAGAGTGGCTCATCGGTGGATTCTCGCCAAAACATCTTCTGCAGCAGTTGTTCCTGTTCTACTCTGTTGATCATGGGATACATCTTCTCCACATCAGCAACAATCGCGTACTGTTGGAGAACGCATCGAACACTACTCTGACCTTCATCGTAGTGCTATCAGGTTTCAGGACTGCATGATGCAGCAAAGAGTAGTAGCTATGTTTCGGCTCTACCTCGTCGTTACGAACTTCTCGCATGTGACCCGCCATCAGCAGATACATTTGGACGAATGCCTGATAGTCCCATGAACCACTTGGTAACAATCGTCATCAGGATCTCTTGTCGTTAGTGTTAGTGTTTCTCTATAAAGGACCAGACTTCGACAGCCTTTTCTGCTCTCCCATCAGAAGAATACGTAGAATACGAAACAACAAGAATTGCATCTACGGCACTAGACTCTTGGAAGCCTGAGTCAGCGAAACAGATGTCGAACGGCAGCTTCCAAGTAGGTACTGATGTTGAAGCTTTGCTTTGGCAGGTTCAACGTTATCCGAGGCAGCTCGTAGAATTTCACTTCCTCTTTGACTTCCTCAGTTTCGAACGATGATCAACGTGACAGGACTCTAACCATCACTGAATGTTTGGACACCATTGTAGCACCACCAACACCATTCACCGGTAGGTATTCATGGAAACGCTTGAAGTTCCGCTTCCCTGAGACAGGTTCTCCGTGATCATGCGTATCTATCCAGTAATGCACGACCAATGACTATGTTGCCTGAGCGATCGGCGAATTTCACGATTGTGGTTGACAGAAGTGTAGTGTTTCGCTTATTTCGAGTGTTGTGTAAAGCAGCAGTGTTGTGATAACGAGAAGTAGTCAGTGTATTTGTGAGAGGTGACTGTCGTGTATATGGGGGAGAAGTGTTTTGGACAGACGTTTGAGTATTATTTATCCGGAATTGAGCTTGAGTATTCGATTGTGATTGTTGACCTTGAGACTGAGGACAAGACCATTGGCGGAGCCAGCATTTTCTTGTTTCTTACTCACTCTCCTAAACATGCACGAGAAATAAAAAGAGAAAGATAGAAAGCTTGCCTCCTTTTTCATTCCGCTTATTCTCTTGCATTTTTAGCAGAGTGAGTAAGAAGAACGAAAAAGCTGGCTCCGCCAATGAACGAGACCGTGTTTGAACGTATGTGTACGCATTCGCGGCTCGAGGCCTATTCGGGAGAAGGATTCTGAGCGTTGGAAGTGGGTGGATGCAACGGATGCAACAGGTGATAATGACTTTGACCACACTTGGAACACGTACGCCTGGAACAATCTGCTACGAAATATCCGGACGATGAGCAGTTCAAACAAAGTCTTAGTATTCGAATCGCCAGTTCCCTGACCACTACTCGTATCTTGCTGAAGAGACGACACTATTCAACGTCAAGCTGTCCACCGTTGCAGATCTGACAACTGCTGGCAGCTGACGGCACTAGAGTGTGAACAGCTGAGCCCTTGAACGGACATTTTTGCTCGAATCCACTGCGTGTAGAAATAGACTGAAGAATCGCGCAATGCTTATCTAGGAAGTCTAGCAAGGCGTCATATCGAGGGAATTCCTTGGACCCATGATGGGTCACGCATTGGCGGAGCGTAGAGGTATCCAGCTTCTGCAACAGTATGAACGCCATAAGAGTGATCCAATTGTTGGTGTTTTCTCCAAGCTTCTGCAAGTGCTGTAATTTGTCCTTGAACGTCGTCAGGACAATAATCAGGGCCTCAAAAGACTGCGACATCGTTGACGGTGTGGGGTGTTAATAACGATAGTGCCATTCCCCTTGTCTGCCTTCCCCTAACCAGTGACAGCAAGCATCATGCCGACGTTGTTAGTGTGATGCTGCCTTTACTGAGGAGTGGAGCTTTGGCGGAGTAAGTTGCCTTGATCGTGAGTCCCGTACAATGCCAAGTGATTTTACTGTAGTTTGCTAAGATGGCTGGGAACGGATTGTTCCGGTAACTTACGCAATATTTACAGACGGAATGGAAAACAGCGTCCGGGATGCAGCGGGACGGAAACAGGTGCTCGTGAGCTATCTGCTAATGATTCTCATACTTCACTTCGAGGATTCCCTAGACAATAGAGTATGGGGCAGCGCTTACTTGAAACTGGTTGATCTGCAGTAGTTCTGCATTTCTCAATAAAGCTCGGAAGTAATTAATCTTATCGATGGGACACAGCTAAGCGTTGTCATGAATCAGCAATCGGAAATTGTCGCGAAAATGTATCCAATCCTGCAGCTTTCCGGAAAACGAAGGTAACACCAGCTCCGGGTACTTCCATCGTGATGGCTGGAAACCTATGGCCACAGGTTGACGCTCTACACCTCCTAGTTGGGTTCTGGATCGTTTTGCAGGCAGTGCTGACTTCAGTCGAAAGTACGAATTCTCGAAATCCTGGTAGGCACGAAGTTCGGGCAGGAATTCACACTACCAACAACTTCCTCGTCATCATCGGCGTAACGGTGGACTTGAGCCTTTTGGAAACCTGTGCCGTGCCAGCATACGGGTACGTTAAGTGACTGATGCTGCGAGCACGTACTGATGAGTAGAAGAGCAAAATGAGTGATGGGTGGTGTTTACCGCTAGCGAAGTCGCACTAAAGACCGAGACAAGGCCAAGCGAAATGTCCTGCTTTGAAGGTCTCTGACAGAGTGCCTTATCAATAGGCTATAAGCGCTTCATGATCCTACAAAAAATACTTCCTTTCGTAGGCAGGATTGTGTTGCGCTGGTGAGGAGAAGGTCTCCGATGAGAAACTTGCGGGGATACCTAAAACCAGTAGCGTAGGTAAGGCGCTAGGTCCGAACGAAGCTCCGAACCAGGCCCAAAAAGTATATTTTTGCAGCGGCCCCGAGATATTCAGATCTGCTATGCAGAAATGTCTGGACAAGGGAGTCTTTCCGGGGATTTGGAAACTGTAGAGCCTGGTGCTATTTCAAAAGGCGGGCAAACCCCACCCAGAGACCCGTTGGCTTATAAAGCAATATGCTTGATGAACAACACTGGGGAGGGTGCTAAAGAAGGTCATCTTCAACAGACTATAGAGGCACACCGAGGATGTACGTGTGCCGTTGCGTCTAAGGATACGGGTTCTCCCAAATATCCAGTTTGTTCTGGCTTAGAGGAAACGGCGGAACACGTTTCGTCCGTGTGTCCGCGTTTTCGCACAATGCGTGACCACATGCGTATCACATGTGGTGGAGACACGACTCCGGACAATCTTAACAATGTGTTAATACAAGTTTGGTTGGAATGCTGTTTCATCGCCAATGGCTCATATAGTTTCGAAGCTACAGACGAGGAGACGCGTAGACTTAGGACTGGCTAGTACAGGTGGTCAAAGAGTTCGGAATCAGCTACGCAGGTCATATCGGTGCCTTGCGGTCAAAATAGACCCATGTGGCGTACAAGTGACCACACGAAGAACATCCTGTGGTAGCGTTGATGTCGTGACGTCGGTGTACTGGGATGGATCCGAGCCCGTGGATTGCAGGTGGAGGCTCCATGTCGGCAAATCCTTGTGCTAACTGATAGGGTCTTACTTGCGGGAAGGTCAAATTCGTTTAAGTTTTGAGAACGTTCAAACAATTTATCAAATTATTGTCATCTACTAAATCACCAAGTAGCAGATGTTTTCTAGAAAACAAACGTCGGTTTTCACTGAATTCTTCACTCATGTGTGCCGTGATTCCATCCCATCTTAATCTCTTACGTAAACTTTGCCAAAAATTTCATCAAAAAGAATTCCTATTCAATAAATGGATTATCAATTGCCACTGTTTGCGTATTATCCATTCGTTTCGGACCCCGTCGCGCGAATGTGACCTATAACAGGCACAGCCAATTTGGCAAGGATCAAAATAACAACAAACAGCATCGAACAAATTCGACCGACATTGCCGACAACAAGCCATTTCTTTGGTGCCCATCTTTATCCGGTACGAGCGGAATAAAGTCCGACCGAAGAAAAAAACGCCAACAGGAAAGGTCTTCAATAGCCATTATGCCATAGTTTACCTCTCAATTTCGTCCCGGCCAGTTTGAAGTCTTTCAGCCGGATGAATTCCGAAAGGAATGCACAGCTTGGGTTCCGCATTGTCCACCCATCATCATCATCATCATAGTTGTCGTTGTCGTTGTCGTCATCGTCCGTCGTCGTCCCGGGTCCCGACGAGGACGTGAGTAATTTGAAAATGTTTTAATTGAAAAGAATCTTTTTTCCTTGCTCGGTTTGAGACCGTCGTCGTCGAGCAAAAGGAGATGCCATTTGTTTTCGGGAAGAAAGTCCAGTTTTGTCTGTTTCAAGGCAAAACGAAAAAAGAAGGTACATAGGAGGATTTAGCTTGTTCGTGACCGACCGTACGTTTCCTGTTTCCTTTGCATTTGTCACCCGCGTCTTCCAGCGATTTGGGTTCCAATTTATTTTCCATTTGACGACACAGACGCAGACGGCTGTCCTTGGTGGTAATCGCATTTGGGTGTTTCTTGAGTTATCTCCATACCTGTGCGGCGCATGTTTTCCTACAATTGACCAGATTTCGGCAACAAAATCCATTTTTCTCCCTTTTAACCATTTCTAAGTTAATTCACCGAAAAGAGCCTTTGAGACGTTCGCTGTCGGTCGTCGAGGTTGACATGGGTTCGAGCACGATGTAGGATCAATTGTATCTGTTGTGTGCGGAGGAATTTGTTTCTTTTGTTGCTTAATGCTTCGATAAAGATGGACGTTTTTGGGCTTTCAGTGGATTATGAATTTGAGATTTGTTGGTGGACTGGAAATTTTCTCGTAATCGATGACAAAAAAGACAAACATTTTGCCTATGAGTTATGATGAATGTCAAGAAAGGAAAAGTTCCCCAATCGAATGAACACATTTACATTCGCTAAAGCTTTCCTTGGACCCTTTGCAACGTTCTACACTTCGAACCTGGTCCACTGTGGTCTTCGTCATCTTGTACCATCTGGATTTCTTGCGAGATTTTTTTTCTGCAAGTTTGCTATCCAGCATTGTTGCAACATGCGCTGCCCATCGTATCTTTCCGGCTATTTCAATTTTCTGTATACTATGTTAAGTAGCGGGCAATACCATCCTTATTGGCAGCCTTATTGTTTTCATGCTGTTGAATAGCATCTTCAACTTCACTGATTGTGGAGTTTGGTGACGTAGTCATTTCTTCACTCCCTAGATGCTCAGCGATCGCGATACCTGCAGCATTCAAATGTTCATCGATGTGCTGCTTCCACCTTTCCACCTTTGAAAACAACATTTTTTGGGAAATTCAGAACGTTGCATTGCTTTCATACCTTCACTGTCATGGTATAAATCACGTACACCAGCTAACATGCCTCAAAATAGTGCTAACAATATGTTTGAACTTGAGTAGACAATCACACCATGAGCAGATGCCGTAGAGAGAATGGTGAAATTTTCGTTCGGCGAAAAGTTTTTGGCCATTTCTCAAGCAGTTTTCTCGGCAGTTTGTTTGCAATGTATAAGACAATTTTGATTCCTTTTCATATCCTTCCGTAAGATTTTTCGGTAATACGCATGGAATTTCCTCCAGAAAGTATTTTAGGTCGTACTGCTCGTGCTAACGCCTCGAGATCAGTCTTGGTCCACTTTACCACCCCAAAGCTGTAAGTCAACAGGGGCACTGCAAACGTGTTGATCGCCTTCACCTTGTTGCCGGCTGATAGAAAGCTCCTCAGAACACAGTTGACACGATGCAAGAATTTGTCCTGCAGTTCCTTCTTGATCGCTGTGTGGCGAATACCTCTCAGTTGCAGGAAGCCAAGGTATTGGTACGCTTTGCCTTCAACCATATTCCGAATCTCCTCTTTTCAGAAGAAATCTTTGGAGGAATTACTAAAAGAATCCCTGAAGGAATTACCCAGGTAACAATTTGATGCTGTACAAACGTTTATCAGACTATTTTAAATCAGCCTTCATTTGAATAAAAGCTGAGCACAAGAGGTACAATCCTTTATTCAGCTCCTAAACATCTAATTCTGGTGATTTTTTTCAACCTTTAGCTGATATGAGGTTCATTGGAAGGCTGATTTAAGGCTTAATATGCGCTTAATCAGTAATCAATTAAGTTTATTAATTGTGCAAAATAAAATAAAAACACTTTCGTGAGCACATTTTTAATATTAGCTGCGTCTAATTCCAGAAGAGATGTTTAGGAATGTATTAAATAATCTGTGGGAAAACTGAGAAATGAAATCGGACCTTCTGATTAATAGTCACTCACCTTAGCACCTACACCACCAGTGTCTTAATGGAATAAGGGCAATATATCAATATTTGCATGCCTTAAATAGCCATAAATCACAAAAAGTCATTTCCAAATTAAAAAATTCATATTCATATTCACCGAGCTCGGGCTGAAGATCAAAACAGAACTTCAGCTACCATTGATTACACTACGACGCGTCACGCTCATTGTCTTGCTTCCTCTTTGTCATGTTCATTTTTGGCGTCATGTTGGTGGTAGACTGCACTCGTTTATTTGTGTTCGTTTTCGCACTGATTGAACATCATTGGGCTAAATTTTTTAGACACTGTACACCACACATAATTGTATGCATATCGCCTCCTTAATGCTAGAACTAGGTAACTCGTTTTTGGAAGTGTGGATAAAAATGGCTGGTAAAACTAATCTTGGTATAAAACAAACACTTTCTTGGTCTTTAAAGATGAATCATTATGTGTTTTCGTAGTTCCAAAGGATAAACTTCCGTTTATTTTTCTGTATGTTCAGATATCAAAAAAAAACTCTCGAAATTTCGCAAAACCAGTTACCTAATTATAGCATTAAGGGGATATCATCGAAAACAAGTTGAACTAAGTCTGTATTGAGGCTGAAGACGCGATGCGGACTTCACGAAAATCATGCATTGGTCAGCTGTCAAAAATTATTTGATAAAAGGTTGAACAACAGATGATTAATTCTGCATGTTGGTGTATGTTTTAAAGCTGGTTATCCAGATGAATAATATTCTATTCAGCTTGATAATCAGCCATCTATGTATTGCTGATTAAAGAGGTTGAATAAGCCATACTTCAGACCAGCATTCAGCTGTCATTGTGTTCAGCCATTGACACCATTAACCAGCTATTGTTCAGCTAATACTCTCACTGTTCAGCATTCATTGTGACTTGGTTATTGCTGTCATCATCAGTCTAATCAGTCTCCTGCAAATATCCCTAAAAAGGTATTTTAGAATAAATCCCATGGAAATTCATCAAGGAATATCAGTAGGAATTCCCAAGGTGAAACTTCTTGGGCAATGCTTGGTGGAACTCTTAGGGAATTCTTTTAGAAACATGAGAATAGTTTTTGGAGAAATCGGTCGATGGAGTATCTGGAGGAATTTCATAAAAACATGTTAGAGGCAAAAAGCCTTTTGAAAATTTGTCAATGAAATGACTGTTAAATTCCCAGAAAATATTTCTAGAGAAATTTCTGAACCCGTAGAAAAATATAAAAGGGATGTCCTTGAAGGAAATGCTGTAAGAGTTTTATGGGTAAATATACGGAAAAATACTACAGGAGCTTCTGAATGAATGTCCGCAGAAGTATCTGGTGGAATCCTTGCCGAATTTACTGGTATTTCCAATTTAATCCCTAGAGAAATTTCCGAGATACGTCTGGAGGAGTTCGTGAAAAATTACCTGTACGAATTCCTGATGGGACTGCCGGAATATTTTCCGACAAAAAATTTTGCTGGTGCATTATTCAAACTTTTTCCCACGGAATACTATCACTAGCTAGTATTCCATGGGAAAAAGTTTGCTTGCACTCTGTCGCAGTTATGATGTAATAAAAAATGGGAGAGGAAGACAAATTGATGAGAGAATATGCAGTTGTTCCGCTCACTCACGAAATGCTGTAAATAGCGTTGTAGAATGACGTAGGTTTTATTTTTTAAAGCTTGTTTTAGTTTTCCACAACAAAATGTAATATTGAAATGTTATTTAATTTCTGTATACCAATAGCTTGGACATAACAAAATAAGATTATCCAACAAAACATGTTATGGAAACGTAATACCTTGATAATTCAATAATAACACAACAAGATATAAAAACAGGTTTTGTGATTTCGTAGTTATTAATTTGATATTCCCCACTGCTCGGGATTGGTTACGGAAATATAATATATTCAATTTTATTGAGTTTCTCACGAAACCACAATTGTTCTTTATTGGCACCAAATTATAATCCACTACTGTCCATGCTACACACCAAAAAACGATTGATGGTTTCAGCAAAATTTTGCTGAATTTTGCCGAGCTGAAGGTTTCAGTAAAAATTTTGCTGAAATTCAGCAAAATTTTGCTGATTCGTTCAGTAAACTCTGCTGATCACCAGTAACGTTTTGCTGAAATTCAGCAAACTTTGCCGAAAATTCAGCAAACAATTTTGCTGAACCTTTCAGCTCGGCAAAATTCAGCAAAATATTGCTGAAAGCGTTTGGTGTGTACGAATTGAGAAAAACACTCAACAATTTACCCGCTCCATGATCGGTTTGGTAACCACGAGCTGTGCACATTATGGAAGCCATTCAGCGCGATTATGGTCATCCAAGAGCATCAAATCTTCTCATTTTGAGCAGATAATAGACAATATCTTGCTCCCCTAATGGTACTTCCCAGTAGTGCAGTGTGCGGCACTGCATGGCGCCTTTGACTGCTGTTGCAATAAACTCTCCACCGGTTCTGGTACCAACCAACCAGCCAATGGCTCTCCTTTGAAGGACACTTTAATCCCCGTCGTTCGAATCGCGGTTATTGTAATAGCACAAAGCAAGGGTGCTTATGTTTAGTAAATCTTGTCCTCTTTGAGTGTCTGAATGGGAAATACGATGAGACAGTAGGAAGCTGGCGCTTGCTTGGCTCGAGTGTTGTTTTAATTGCAACGCGAGCGGAACAAATTTTATTCCTCTATCGGCGGCGGGGAGATGGTTCGACGGTGACCTTGTTGATTGGCGATTCTCCTAATCGGATAACACAGAAAACGGTCCATAAAGTGTGGGAAAGATGAGAGAGGATAATAAATGTGAATTTCCATCCATATAACCGTAGCGGTAAGCGTGGGGGTATCCTGCAAGACCATGTTGGGAGTGACGATTCCCGGTCGCTCCGAAAACTTTTCGTAAGGCACTGCCCATAAACTACGTACTCATTTTTAGGGCCCAGAAACTATGCCCGTCTTGCAAGAGCAGTTGTAGTACTATTTATTTATTTATTTATTTATTTACACATAAAGTCAACAGATAAAATGTTTACCTCAATGACATAAAAAAAAAACAAAGATACATTATTACAACTAAATTTAACAGAAGATACGCTTAAAGCTACGCTTATTTACTAAACGTGACACATTAAAATCAAATACAAAATAACAAGTATTGAACAAACGGGACATATCACGAACCGGCTTATGTAGGCTGTAATTGGTGTTTGCAGGTGGAAGATTGAGAAACGGGTGAGATCTTAGACTACGGCGGCGTGTGTTTATATGCAGCATTCCTAGAAGATCAGGGCAGTCTATGTTGCCTTGCAGAAGATCACCTACAAAGCAGACTTTGGCCACATTCCGTCTAGCACTGAGAGGTTCCAAGTTAATAAGTTGACAGCGGCTTTCATAACTAGGCAAAGTTAGCGGATTCCTCCACCTGAGATGGCGTAGCGCAAAACGAATGAATTTGCGCTGCACTCTTTCGATGCGGTTAATTTCATTGTTGTAGTAAGGAGCCCAGACTACTGCCGAGTATTCCAGGATGGGGCGTACAATTGAACAGTATAGCGACTTCAAGCAGTAGATGTCCTTAATTTTTTTGGCAAAGCGAAAGAGGAAGCCAAGCTGCGACGATGCCTTGGCGACGACGTAAGCGACATGGTCTTTAAATGTCAGTTTAGAGTCAAGCAGAACTCCGAGATCCTTAACTGTCGATTCACGTTTCAACCGAACACCTTCCAAAGCGTAGTCGAAGTGGAGAATGGACTTCTTACGGCCGAATGATATGACAGAACATTTAGATACATTTAGTGACATTCGATTTGATGAGCACCAAACAGCAAAGGTTTCAAGCTGGTGCTGTAGAAACGCTGCATCGGGACGTTGCTTAATCGAGGAATACAGCTTCAGGTCGTCAGCATATGAAAGTTTCATGCATTTAATGATAATGTTGACGTCGTTCATATACAACAGGAAAAGAAACAGACCAAGATGACTGCCTTGGGGAACGCCGGACCATACTGTGAACGGCGAAGAGATGTGGTCACCAATTTTTACAGACATACTGCGTCCAGTTAGATAGGATCGAAGCCACATGAGGAGGTTCTTGTTCATACCCAGTTTATCGAATTTGGCCAGAGCGATTTGGTGATTCATTTTATCGAAGGCGGCAGAAAGGTCAGTATAGATGGCGTCTACTTGATGACCACTTTGAAACTGGCGTATCAGGTACGACGTGAAACATGTCAGATTAGAGGTCGTCCATCGTTTTGGAACAAATCCGTGTTGATCCTCAGAAATGTAATGTGCGTAACTTTGAACTAGTTTGTGTAGAACGATCAACTCCAGTAACTTCGACGTAGCGCACAGTGAAGCAATACCTCTGTAGTTTGAGACAGTTCTTTTGCAGCCTTTCTTGAAAACGGGAAAAACGTGCGACTCCTTCCAGCAATTCGGAAAAACGCCGGTTGTCATGGAAAGGTTGAAAACCGTTGTAAGAGGCGCGGCAATAGAATTCAAACAACGTTTAATGACAAGCGACGGGATGCCGTCCGGTCCACATCCAGTTGAGGACTTCAAATCTTTGGCGGCAGCAATAACGACATCGTTGGTGATAGCGAACTGCACTCCAGATGCAGGAAAGCAGGGAACATTCCGTGTGGCTTCGGTGACATCTGACCCACACAGTTGGATGGAGGATAATAAATTAGGTGATAGACGGCGTCTGGCAACGCTGCCTCAAGATTCTGAGCGTATGCGATGGCGATATCTGGATGCTTCAGTTGCTCTAGATCATTCCGGGCGGCCGGCGGTACTGTACATTGTTCATAACGGAGAGTTTTGGACGCAGTTTGACCATCAGCAGATAGTGATCAGAGTCGATAATAGCGCCACGATTGGTCCAGACGTCGATAATGTCGAAGAAGTGCCGTCCATCTATCAGAATGTGGTTGATTCTTGATTTCGTTTGCACTGGTGATCTTCAGGTGTAACAGTTGCTCATTGACGAAGACGCTGCTGAATTGTGAACGGAACAAGTCGACTATAGCCGTTGTTGTATCAGCTTCATGGAATCCATCAGTCATCGTAGTCGGCAAACCAGATTCTTTACGTTGGTCGTTGACATGCCGCCAAAAACTCTTGGGATTAGTTTTCAGGCGGCTTTGTAATCGGCTTAAATGGGCGCTGTAGAGACTATCGTTGAGGTGCTTGTATGCGGTATTCGCTTCCAAATAACTCGCTCTCGTGGTGTCGGTACGGTACTTACTGTGACGCCTCAGAGCTGCCTGTTTTGCTCTTTTGAGATTTTTGAGGGCGGCATTTGACCAAGCCGGCTTAGTCGGTTCCCGCTTCGAAATGACTGGAACAAACTGGTCGATTGCATAGAGTAATACTCCGGAGAGAGTCGAAGCAGCAAGGTTCACGTCGGATCCGCTAAGAATCTCGTCCCAGTTCACGCGCTCCAGGAAAACATTCATTTCACCGAAATTAGCCCGACTGAAATCATAGGAGACACTTTCTGACGTATCGTGAAAGGTACGAGACGGACTCGCTTCCAGACACATTAGCAGAGGCGGATGATGTCTACAAATTTTTACAAGCGGAGCAGGAGCATGCATAACCGAGCAGTTTACTCCTAGTTCCTCGCTCACAAAGAACAGATCAAGTGAACGGTTATTTTCATTTTTAACTCCAACCATCTGTCTGAGTCCAGCGGTGCTGTAGGCATCAAGCAGCTCGCGCGGTGTTTGACCCATCGAGGAGCGAGTAGTGCACGGAAAGAAGAAACCAAAAGAACTACACTGCCAAGCAATGGAACTCAAGTTGAAATCTCCGAGTATGACAACATTGTCCTTAGGTTCCAATTGCGACACCACCCAGTTGAGCGAATTGATATGTGTCTCAATCACGTCTGCATCATTGATTCGGTCGGGGGGAATATAAACGACGCAAACAAAAATGGTCACGTCATCGGTCGAAATTGCGACCCACAATTGCTCTACCGATGCACAGTTCGGTGGACTTACCAAGCGGGATTTGAGCCTGGAACGCACTGCCAATAGAACACCGCCGCCGGTGGTCTTGTTGCTGTTTAATGGTGACCGGTCATGTCGATAAACGGAAAATGAATTGTCGAACAGCTGGTTAAACGATGTGCCCTCGTTCAGCCAGGTCTCAGTGAACGCATAAGCATCGTAGCACCCGTCGCTAAGGGCCAGCTGGTATTCGGCGATGGATGTGTTGATTCCACCAACATTTTGGTAGTACATGAGGACGTTTGAAGCGGGCTGTGCTGTATCGTCCCCACGAGGTACGGACCTAGGAGGCGAATATTCATCAGGACGGGAATTGACGCTACGAGTGGTATACATGCCTTGGATGGCAGCTTGGAAGACCCCATCGCCAGCACTAGACTCAGGGCCGGGACGACTTGGATGGCAGGAACGGGTAGTTAGAGGCAGGTGATAGGTCGTCGTAGAACCAGAAGGCGCGACTGAGCTAGGCGGATCCGGGGCTTCCATGCTACTTGGTGTCGGGCGTCCCGGGTTGGGTAACGATGGCCTTGAAAAGTTGTGCGAAGATGGTGCGCCGATAAGCGCTGGACTGGTAGATGATGACACAATACGGGAGGAAGTGCTCGCAGTAGGGCACGGTCTGCAAACGGAATGGCGATCAGGCAGGGAGGGAGTTTGATATTGATAGTACTTGCCTGTAAAAGCAGGCTGGAGGGCCCCAACTACAGACTCGACAGCAGGGCCACGACGGCTGTGAAGAACGCTGGCAGCAAAAGGCAGGACTGTGACGAGCTGAGCGGAGCCCTCCATAGTGCTTTCTAGTGTGCGTCGTGGTACCCCTACTCCGTCATGTAGCATTCCTGCGCCGGTGACAACATGTTGGGTGTAGGGTTGGCTGCAACTACGTTGGTGCGATTCGGTGACAGAGATTTCCAAAAATTTTGGCTTGATCTGTCATCCTGGAACTCTCGAAAAAGAATCCCTCTCGGCCAGGTCGAATTGGACATCGCTTTGTCTTTTACGCTACTGCTCAATCCAACTTTAAAGGAGACGAACGATAAAGTACTTACGTCTCGATTTTTTGCAACTAGACGGACAACGTCAACGTCGTCGGTGCCCAAACGATGCGAAACCAAAGCTCGAACTTGCTCAGAGGTAACATCACGGGAAATACGAGAAAGATATAGCCAAAATTTGGGAAGCAGTTCCCTCCACCTTAAAAGTCTATGTTGTTTATTTATTTATGATCCCTAATGATAATTTCCTTGACTTCCTTTAGCATAGAGTACCTATTCTTCTTCTTCTTCTTCTTCTTCTTCTTCTTCTTCTTCTTCTTCTTCTTCTTCTTCTTCTTCTTCTTCTTTCAACTTAGTGTTCTTTGAACACTTCCACAGTTATTAATTGAAGGGTTTTCTTTGCCTGCCATTGCATGAATTTGTACAATGTGTGGCAAGTACACTATGCCCAGGAAGTCGTGAAAATTTTCCCGACCGGATCGGAAATCGAACCCGCCATCTAACTGGAAATCCCAGAGTACCTATAAAATGTACATTTAAAATGGTCAGAGTTCCTTGGAAATTCCTCCAGGAGTTCATCCGGAATTCCTCCAAAAGATCCTCGAGAATTCCTTCAGGAGTTTCCTCCAGAAGTTTTTCGTTATTTCTTCCAGGAGTTCCATGGGGATTGCTCCAGGAGTTAATCAGGAATTCTTCTAGGAGTTCCTTGGGAACTTTTCCCGCCAATATCTTTTGGAGTTTCCCGAGAATTCCTTCAGAAGATCCTCGGAAATTTCTTCAAGAGTTCCTTGGAGATTCTTCCAGGAAATTTCTGCAGGAGTGACTCGGAAATTCCTCAGGTAATTAGTCCAGGAGATCCTGGAGAATTCTTCCAGGAGAATGCTTCCAAGCATTCCTTCAAGAGTATCTTGGAAATTCCTTAGCATGTCCTTCAGGAGTTCAAATGTAATTCTTTCAAGGGTATTGTCGCTTGCACGTTGTCGGGAAATGTTCTTCCCGACTTTTCAACGGAATACTCGTTTGATGTGCCGTTGGATAGATATGGTGACTTGCCTATCCCTGTCGTCATTGATGACGATTCTCAAGCGGAAATAAACCATGAATGGAACATTTAAAGTGGAACATTAGACAAAGGTGGATAGAATCATTGCTATGATATTTTAAAAGATTATATTCTCTGACGATTTTCATACTTTATTTATACCAGATTTATTATTCATTTCTCTCTACAATAGGGTCTGGAGGAGCAAAATTGTATACATATGATGTTAATTCGAATTGCATCATTCATGTCTTTCAATAGTCTGCTTTGCACAATAGGACTGTTTATTTTAATATTTGTACATTAAACCACTCTTCATACTAAAGAGACTATGTAAACCTGAGAATCCCTTGAAGTCCTCCAAAACTTCGTCAAGCGCTCAAACCCTCCTGAGATACCCCTGAAATCCCTTCGTTAACCAACTCCCAATTACCTTTTTCAGTCAAATAGAGTAGACGAAGTTCTTCGAACCATCACAAATCCAAAATAAAAGATATAAGGTTTTATGACGGTTATCAAAACCTCTACAAGACTGTTTAGCCATCAAAATGCTACTTGGGCTGAAGCCACCTGGTACTTCCCAAACGCCCCCAAAAGCCCTACTAAAAGCTCTGGAATCTCCCAACGACCACATGAAACGTCTTGAAACGCCTTTGAAAACTCTGTTAAACCCTCTCAGACTTAGGCCTCCTGATACGCTATGAAATACATTTTTTTTATAATGTGCCTTTTGCATATTCTAATTCTTCACTTGAAATGCAACTGTATACTCCCCTGAAACCACCATAAAACCCATGAATAGTTCTGAGGCCCCATCAGAGTCCTTGCGCCTTTCTAAAAACCCATGAGATTTTCCTAAATGTCCCAGAAACCTGTCGTACTACCTGAGACCCCCTGACACGTCCCTGAGGCCTCCTGAGAATCCCTGAAATGCCCTTAAAACCCCTTAATTAATCACTCTTGAACGTGATGATAAGCCTCTGAAAATTCTTGGGTTTATCATAAACGCCCTTAAATGACCCTATAAATCACTGGAAACGCACCTGAACGGCTTCAGGAAAGCCCACTAAACCTTTAGAAATGCCCCTATAATGCGCTGAAATGTGTCTGAAGCCCCATTAAAACCCCAATCTGGAACCTACTTCAACGCCCCAAAACTTCTTAAAATCCTATGAAATCTGTAATGCCCCTAACTCAATTAAAGCCCCCTTGATGGCCCTGAGTTCCCCAAAATGCATCTGTAGCACCTTTTGAAGCACCATTGTAAGGTCCATGAAACCTATCGAAGCTTGAAATCCTTGGAACACATTTAAGATCCTACATGAGACATTGTATTGATTCCACTTTAGAGCCCCTAGTTCCCCTAGATCTTCTTGAAACACTAAAATTTCTTTTTATGCAGGCTATTTCTATAAACTTTTATGTAATGCACCTTTTTTATGCCCAGCATAAGAAGCTGGAGAGCTACTCAGAACCAATATTGTTCAAAAGAAAGTGTAAAAATGACAGTTAATAAGCAACGGCAAAAATTAAGCCGAACAAAATTAACTCAAGAGAAATGGTGTATCTTCTGGGGGTTTGAGATAAGGCCAAGGGGTGGCTTCGGGGCTGTTTTGGGCGGTTCCTGGCGAATTTGATTGGACTTAAGATGGTCTCAAGGAGTTTTAGGTGCGCTTCAGAATGGATTTTGGGGTGCTTCCGGCAGAGGGGTAGTTTGAGATCTATTTTAGAGGGATTAAAGCCCATTTGAAGCCATTTCAAAAGGTAACGGGAGCGTTATAGATAGTTTCAGCAGAGGGCCTAAGGGAGCTGTAAGGCCGTACCTGAAAACCCCTTGAAAAACCGATAAAGAGACCCTGAGACACCTTGAAACCTCCCTTGGAACCCCTCTTGAAGCCTTCTGAGGCTCCCTTAAACGCCCCTGAGTACCTCTAAATCGCTACTGAAACCCGCTGTGTTTACTGAGGCGCTCAAAACTCTCCCTAAGCAACACACATGGTTACAAAACAGTGACGGCAGCGCATGAAAGGGTTGCACAGAAGTCACTGCGACTTATTGCGCAACCCTTTCATGCGCCGCCGTCACTGTTTTGTAACCATGTGTACTGCTTGGGTCTGGAGCCCCCTCGGATCCTTAAAAACACCCCTAAGAATCCCTGCAGCCCTCTGAAGCCTCCTGAGACCCCTAAAATGGCCCAAAGACCCCTTGGAGCTCCCCTGGAGACGCATGAAAGCCCCACAGACACAATTGCATACCCTTGGAACCCCTCCAATAGCCCTTGAGACCCTGGAACCTTCTAGAACCCCTAAAATGCCCCTGCGATCTACTGGAAACCCGCTAAGACCCCCTTAAACATCCCTAAGACTTACTGGTAGCCGTTTGAATCTCCCTAATACCACCTTAAACGCCACTGAGACCTCCAGGTACCGATATGAAACCTCTGGACCCCCTAAAACACCCCAAAACATCCCTGATACCTCCTTAAACTCCCCTGAGACTCCCTGAAACGCCACTGAGATTATCTGGGCTTCCCTTAAAACTCCATAAGATCCCTGGAGCCCCCTGGTCTTACAGGAGCCCCAGATACCCCATTAAAACGACCCTGGTCCAAAGTGTGAAAAGTGATCAATTTTTCCCGAAATTACAGTACCTTTTTTGATTCACCGTGCAAAGATGCCACCAATGCTGTTTTGATACCGCTATGTTGTCGTTACAACAGTGTTCCCGATGATTCAGTAGTACCGCAATGCAGTTACTCGCTGATAAAGATTATCCCAATATCCCTTTCGACATAGCAATGGAATCCTGTTCAACCGGTATGTAATTTAGAATTTTTATGGTTTACGGCAGTTGACCTGTAAAATCTAAATCATGTAAACCTCCAGCTGAAAAAAATAAAAAAAACCCTAATTAATCCACCTAGCGGTGATGGCGCCTTTCTCGTGCCTTTGAAAACACATTTCAACACAACTCAAGTGACATGTTGATGAATATCGAACTTGCATACGTTTAACAGAAATCCATTTCATGACATCAGATATCATATCGTTTATCTGGTTTTTGATTTTTGAGCCGCAATTTTAATTTTTGAGCCGCCGTTTAGGTAAGTCCGGCAGCTTGGAAATTCTGGTCGCTATTTTTGAACTCCAGACTTCTTCCCCATACCAGATACACCCATATTGAATGGTTTTAAAGCTCAAAACTTCATTTAACAGCCGCCATTTTGAATGTTGAGACGCCTTTTTCTGGTAGTATTTTTGAACTCCGGTTGTCTTCCCCATATCAAACATGCCCATATTGAACGGTTTTAGAGCCCAAAACTCCATTAAACAGAAGTCATTTTGAGTTTTAAGCTGCCATCTTGGATTTTAGACCACCATCTTGGAAACTATGTTTGTCATTTTTAAGGTCCAGATTTCTTCCCCATTTCAAATATATCCATATTGCATGGTTTCAAGTCCTAAAGCTCCATTAAATGGCCATAACGGAACGCCTCCACCTATCCGAACCATTTTTAATAGCAAACAATGCGGTAAAATTCCAGTTTGATTCGAGCTATAATCCGAATAATCCGCTAATGGGAAGTGCCTTAAAAATGAGTGAACTTTTTTTGCGCACAGACACAGAGATACATACTCAATTTTGGAACACAGCTTTTTCGATTCCTTTTGGCGTCCAAAACAACAGTGCAAAATTTGGGAGCGATCGGTTGCGTCCCCGTATCCCGCATTGCGATTGAAATTTGTATGGAATTTAGTATGGAAAAACATGTTTTTTTTGCATTTTTCTCCTAAATTGATTTTTTTGCCTAAAACGATCTAACTGATGACGTTGAAGTATAGCCTGGGACATGCTGAAAAATTTTACCGAAAACCGCAAATTCATCCGACACTTGTGAAAAAAGTTATCGTGCAGATTGCCCAGTGGTGCTTAACATTTAACATGTGAAGGAATAACCCAAGCAACATTTTGATGATCAATTAGTCTTGTAGAGGTTTTGAGAACCATCATAAAACCAGATACCTTTTATTTTGGTTTTATGATGGTTTTAAGAACCTCTTATAGTCTATTTAACTATAAAATGTTACTTGGGAACATCAATAAAATCTCAACTTCTGGCCTAAGTTACCAAGGGAATAACTTTTTTCACAAGCGTCGGATCACTTTGCGGTCTTCGGCATATCCTAGACTATACTTTAACGTCATTAGTTACATGGTTTTAGAAAAAAGAATTTTAGACATTAGACAAAAGAATTCAAATTATGAATAAAATGCAAAAAAGTACGTTTTCCCATACTAAATTTCATACAAATTTCAATCGCAATGCGGAATACGGGGAAATTTGGAATCGCTTCCAAATTTTGCACAGGTTTTTGGACGCTAATACTGATTGCTAAAGCTTTGTTCCGTTGATGCGATCAAATTTAAATTTTCTCCATACAACGTTGACCGACTCTAATACACACATACAAACATCATCTCAATTCGTCGAACTGAGATGATTGGAATTTGAGTGAACATTTAGACTTTCATTACAATTCGGTGTACGAGAAAAGCAAAACAATACTTTCGAGCTTATTTGCTTTAGAAAACTTAGTTATTTAACTAACCCAATAGATTGAAAGATCTTTTGTGATAGAAAATTATGTAAAAAAAGGGTTTAAAAGCTGCGATAAGTTTGAACATTTTCAAGTAATAGCCAGTTCGAGGCAAGCAAAGTCAAAAACATGTAAAGTTCTATTACTACGTAACGGTTGAGATTTGACCATATGCGTACACATTTTTTTCACCATTTATGATCCTCTATCACTCCTTAAAAAGTTTGCATTCACCCATCGGGACTCCCCGGAACCAATTCCGGAACACTACCGGTTCAGATATGGTTCTATACTGTTTTCCTGCTAACCGTTCATCAGGTTACCGAAAATGCCGCTGTTTGATGTGTCGCATACATGGGTTCGGTTCTCTTTTATATTGGGCAACTTCCGGCGGGACACCCAGAACCGGTTCCGGAACACTACCGGTTCTATTATGGTCTGAGACTATTTTCCTGCTTACCGTTCATCAGATTATCGAAAATGCCGCTGTTTGATGTGTCGCATGAATGAGTTATGTTCAATTTTATATTTGGCCACTTCCGGCGGGACATCCAGAACCGGTTCCGGAACACTACCGGTTTAGATATGGTCTGATACTATTTTCCTGCTAACCGTTCATCAGGTTTCCGAAAATGACGCAGTTTGATGTGTCGCATGAATGAGTTATGTTCAATTTTATATCTGGCCACTTCCGGCGGGACATCCAGAACCGGTTCCGGAACACCACCGGTTCAGATATGGTCTTATACTGTTTTCCTGCTTACCGTTCATCAGGTTATCGAAAATGCCGCTGTTTGGTGTGTCGCATGCATGGGTTTGGTTCACTTTTATATTTGGCCACTTCCGGCGGGACATCCGGAACCGGTTCCGGAACACTATCGGCCCTGATATGATCCGAGACTATTTTCCTGCTTACCGTTCCTCAGATGATCGCAAATGCCGTGGTTTGATATGTTGTATGCATGGGTTTGTTGCATTTTCATGTCTGGCCCCTCCCAGGGGTACCGGTCCGGAACACCTAAATGGCCATAACTCCGGAACGGCTGGACCGATCTGAACCATTTTCAATAGGAAACAATGGGACTGTATACCGCGTCGAATGAACCGTCGGTCATTAAAATCGGTTGAGCTTTACTGCCAAAAAGTGATGTGAGTTTTTTGTACACACACATACACACATACACACACACGCACACACATACACACATACACACATACACACACACAGACATCACCTCGATTCGTCGAGCTGAGTCGATTGGTATATGTGACTCGACCCTCCGGGCCTTCTATCAAAAAGTCATTTTTGGAGTGAACATATAGCCTTTCCAGTACACTTAGTGTACGAGAAAGGCAAAAAAACGCCAACGTTCCAAACTTTTCCCGCTCGAAACGTGCCCAACTGCTTAAATCGACATTTTTCACGCAATTTCCACTGCGAAAACCCTTTTCAGCCCGCTCCCGAAGCGGAGTTTCCGTCGCGGGAGCACCGGAACCGACTACCAGTGCGTCATCTGCCACAGAACGGCGTGCGTTCGCTCCCCAACCCATTCGCGCGCGGACTCTTTCATCTTATGGCTCCCGGTTATGATTTATGAACTTTTCTGCGTGAGTTGGAGAAACGCATTTCTTCCATCGTCCTTTCGTTCGCGGAATACGATGTGTAGTAGGTACGATGATTTATCGGCAGACAACGTGGTGCGCTCGGGTGCCAAAACATGGGATACACGCACTTTTATGGCCGCCGATAAAACATCTCCGTCGGCGTCGTCGTAGATTTTCCGCACATCTCTCTCTCCAACTAAGGCGCAGTTTGCAGTAGCAGCGTCCACGACTTGAGCCTCCCCAAACGAACGTGACGGAGAACTTTAAAATCAACTTTTCATAAACCCCTTTCCACCGGCCTAGTCGTTCTGGGTAGATTACGGAAATCGGTGGGCATCTGTCGATACGTGTTGGGTGCTGGAAACGTGTGTGCTTGCGGACAGATGCAGCTGCGTGAGACAACCTGAAATCCGGTGAATTAATTTAGTAGCTCGTCAGATGTGCTAGACAGCAGCAGAAGCCAAAGCCTGGCGCAACGTTGCGGAACTATCTATAGCGCTCGGTGATGGTCACGCTTTGTAGATCAGCAGGTCGAGTGGTAATGGTGGTGGCTTATTCGGTTCAGCAAAAATAAAAACTGCACAGCAAGAGTCCGGTTTGCTCCGATTTCGGACGTTTGATTGTGTCACCTGGCGTGGTTCCGGTGCGTGCGGTGGGCGATCGAGTTAATTGCAATCGGAAGCATGTTGTGAATGGAGCGTTTCGATGCGATGCGTTGGATGCAGACGGGTGCAGATAATGAGAGGAGAAAGATGTCATGTATGGTTGGCGATGACCCTGGTATGGCTCCGGTTCGGAGTGCGGAGTTCTGTTGAAAAGGGTTAACCGAGCGCAGTACAGTCAGTAGTGGAAGCATGGAGAGTTGATATCATTATTTGTTGTATGAAGCCCCCATAGAGAGAATTACTGACATATCAAAGGAAAACGGGTGTACTCATTACTTATCGCAATGCGAACTGAGGTTTCCTGTGGTGGGCGTTTATCATTTCAACCTTGATCAAAGATGAAAGTTTTGTTGATAGATACCGAAATGATGTGTTCAGCTGCACATACTTCTAACAAAATAGCAGTGCGAATAATCATCAGTAATGGTTATGTTGATCCTACCAGATTTTAAATATACTGAAAAGATTAAATGTTATTCTTGTTTGCCCCAAGGGGAGTATTTCTCACAAGCTTATGACGGTCCAAACAAATATGCAAACAAAAGACATGTATTATTTTACATCTCCCAAAGAATATACATATTGATGTTGCAAAGCTTTGATTCTCAACGCTGTGTAGAGCATAAACACATGAATGAATTCGTAGGGTCAATGTCAAACTGAATTCTTCAGATTTCACGATGACTGTTGCCGAAAACCGTAATTCGTTTCGACTCACGAGACAAGTTATTACAGGAAGTAAAAAGAAAATTTGGTTAACCCTTCAGGGCGCGCGCTGTTGTAAAAAGTACAACAGCACCAAAAAACCTCGCTCGTTGTATACAACGTGCGCGCGGTGCAGTTTCGGTTGCTTGATGGCGCGCGTCCTGGAAGGTTAAGTACTGTTCCTTTTAATTCCACTAAGAATGTGCATCCTTTGACAGATACATATTTCGACCTCAACTGCAAGATCGTCTTCAGTGTCTTGTACTTGACTCGACGTGAGGAGTACAAGACACGACGACCTTACAGTTGAGGTTGAAATACGTATCTGTCAAAGGAGCACATTAAGGTGGCACACACTTATATAAAAAACAAAAATTTCGAAAAATTCTTAAAAAGTCTTACCTCCTTAATCAGTTGTTTTGGACTCTCAGAAGCTACGTTTAAATTTTGAGCATAATTAATTAAGCCTAAAGGGGCGCTCATAACGCTTGAAGTTTGTATGGGAAAATTTGGCTAAATGTATGCAGAACGCTGTAAGCGTTCAATCATCAAACCCTATGGTATTATTGTAATTGACTATATGCCAAACAACTTTGTCGAAGACCGCAAAGTGATCCAACGTCTGTGAAAAAAGCTATATCCTAGGTAAAGTGAGGATAAACTTTATTGTTGTTTTTTTCAATACATGTAAAGGAATAATATCAATAATGAAATATCAATAATTGGAACGTAGCTTTTGGGAGTCCAAAACAACTGATTTAGATGGTAAGACTTGGCATTTTTTGAAATTTTTGTTTTTCATATATGTGTGGACCACCCTAATGCTCATACTTACACAGTACGAACAAAATCTGTAAATTTATGACGAACTGAATGTAACAAATTGACCTCCATCGTGTTCGATAGAAATTTATGTGTGATCTTAAAATTACATTGCTGGTTGCTGAGAGAAAAGTGTTAATTAAGCACCAACTTTTCAGAGAAACTTAAAAAAAATCTTCATACGAGAATCGAACTCAGATCTTCCGAGTGAGAGTTCACGCCTAACCCCACTAGGCTGTCTCACCAAGCTGAAGAGAAGGCAATCAAAGATAAACATGTTCCACCATAAAGGAACAAACTGTTGTACCGCTTCGGCCACAGAGAGCGAGAGAGCAGTCTCCGCAGCGAGGCAGACGACTGAGCGTAGCTGGTCCTCGTTTACGTTACTGCATGTAAATTTCAAGCGAATATGTCTCAAAAACTGTAAACAGTACGCATGATTGGCTGATTACTGAGCGGACAGTATCATCTCTCGGTAAATGGCTGTAATTTTGTAGCTTCTGCTATAATTTTCGGGTTACGTACAAAAGGCTGAATCACATAAGGCTGAATGGTCAAAAGGCTGAAACACATTAGGCTGAATGATCAAAAGGCTGAAAGCATCAAAAGGCTGAAAGATATCAAAAGGCTGAAAGATATCAACATGTTGAAAAGTTTTGAAAGTTGTAGAGAATCGAATGAAATGACTTTGATAAACATTTGACTAGACTTGAAAAAGATCATAGGAAACAAAAGAATCTTTGCTCGAAAGTACAAACGGTCATTTGACATTCAATCGATTTGACTATTCATCGAACGGACATCTGGTCATGTGAGCTAACTCTAACTGATGAAAAGACACTCAAGTGGAACATAATCTTATGGATTTCGGTATCATAATGTCTATGTTATTGTACTTTCTTCAGTATCATTTCTGCCAATACCCCGCTAATACTAAACTATTTTAGCTCAAATTGACAAAGGATTTCGCCAGCAATTTATTTCCACTCGTTTGAAGTATTATGTGTGTCAACTCGGAAACTAGATTGAATGAGTCTTAGATGTAAACAATTGTTCGGGTAATTCGGGTAATAAGCGGTAGTTGAGGCAAAAATTATTGTACCTAACTGTTGCTCCAAAATGTTTGAACTTGGTTAGGTTCTATGTAAATTTATAACGCGTGCGAGCTCTAAATTGAACACTAGCGAAATCCGCGAAACTGAAATGGCCATACCTCCACCATGTTTCCACAGATTTTAAACATTTTGAGCTCATTAGATTCAGAAATTCTTCTGCTATTGAAACCATATCTGAGCGTACCAGTCCAGTCAACATGGGTTTTGGAAAATCCAGATTTCCAATCATATGATTTAATACAATACATTAACGGAGTTATTGGCATGAATTGTCGAAAATCATAAAATTTCCTAAACCAATAAAGTCTGATCGTCGGTCCATCAGTTGGGCATTCCTGATTAAGTTTCTCAAGGAACTCCGTGTGACTAAACAGGTTTATTAGCATCACATATCGACAGAAACTATTTCCCCCAATGTTGTGCGCATAAGAATTCAGAACCGAATTGCAGCACTGCAGTGTGAACGCGGTCAAATTGCATTGAAGTTCATACTCGGCACACTGCGATCAAATATATTTGAACATGCAAATTGAACGCGGCATGAACTGGATAGGACTGAACCCGTAGCATGCTGACTAACATGTTACCCTGGTATCTGTGATACTAAAATGGTCATATTTGCGCCATTTCACCCTTCAATTTTGGCAATCTTTTGGGCTAATTCAATCTCCTTGTATTGAAGAGTGAACCAGTCCGACCATCGTGTGTTTCGAAAAATCTAAATTCCTGGAGCTGTATTTCAATATCCGAGACCACAATGTCGTACCAAAGGATCTATGATGCATTTCCCTGTGACATAACATAATAACGTCCAAACATGTAGATGTGGCACAAGGTTCTAGTCCTAGGAAAGAAGACACATAGGATTTAATGATATAAAGTTAAGCGCATGTGAACTCAGAGTCGAATGGGAACCGAGCGGGCGCTCTTAAGGCGAAACTGGAAGCATTTCCTCACTTTTTGGTTTTTGATTTTTTATTAAATAACGAAGCAATATTTTCAAAATCGGTTTTCGTGCACATGTAGAGTATGGATCCAGGTATCTACTGAATTTTTTTTGTAGTGGAAAATGTTTTTCGTTTTTGCAGAAACCATTTTTGAACAAAATTTCACATAAAAATGGTTTTTGAAAAAATGGAAAACATTTTCCACCTCAAAAAAATTCAGAAGATACCTTGATCCATACTCTACATGTGTACGAAAACCGATTTTGAAAATATTGCTTCGTTATTTAATAAAAAATCAAAAACCGAAAAAATGAGAAAATGCTTCCAGTTTCGCCTTAAGCAGCAAAAGCTCTGACAGGTAAGTTCAATGCTTTGTCGACCAAAACATTTAAAGTGTTCAGTTCATTTTTGGCTCACGTTCTGTTCGAATACAATACTGCTGGAAAGAATAGCCTATTTTATAAGAAGGAGAAACATCTGGTAAAAAGTAAGCAGCTTCAACACCTGAACTTAAATTATGGTTCTTTCAACATTTTAAAAGAAGGAAAACCTTTGATAAAAAAAAGATGCAGCTATAACATACAAACACAGTAAGAACAGCCTATGTTCAAAAGAAGAGAAAATCTCCGATGAATCGTTTTTCAGGAATATGCGCACGCAGAAGCGCGCATCATTTTACACATTGGTAAGAATGCCAACACTGAATATATGCAAATACCTCAAAAGAACAGCCTATTTTTAATAGAAGGAAAAATCACTCACGGGAGAGTTATTAGTATGCAGATATTATCATCAAACCTTTCCGCTTGGTCGTTATACTGTACTATTTGCGGCCACAATACTTACCATCAGAGATTTTTCCCGATTTTTTAGAAAGGCTGTTCTTTCGAGGTAAATGCATAGATCATAATTTAACCATTCAACTAGGCTGCCTAGTAAACCTCCTTAGCATTAAAATCATTATAACCCATTCGTCTTAGTGGCATTTGAGGCCTGATATCCTTCGGCATAATGACACAGCACCAACGGGAACGACATTTCGGCAAATGCCACTCCGGGGAATAGTATTCTGGAAAATATAATAACTTGTGTAATACCATCTTTTAAATCATTAAACCCTCAGCTCAGATTCTATCACACTTAGAAAAAATCACCGACTTCGGTAATATTTTACCGAAATCTCAACCGTTAAGTTTTTTACCGAATAAATTCGGTGACGTTTACCGAACTTGTTAAAATTTGACAGATAAACGATAACATTTTACCGAAATTTGGTAATTTTTACAGAATTTCGTTAAAAACTATTACCGAACGCTCAGCAGTTGAGATTTCGGTAAAAATTACCGAACGCGACTAGCTGTGTAGAGTTCATAATTATGCATATTTCAAGTTTTGGAATTTGCCATGTTTTCAGCCTTTTGTTATTTCAGCCTTTTGTAATTTCAGCCTTTTGTAATTTCAGCCTTTTGTTACATATCCATAGTTTCAGCCTTTTGTATTCAGCCTTATGTGCATTCAGCCTTTTGAAATTCAGCCTTATGTTACCATCCCATAATTTTCAGTCGATGCTTAACTTACGTGCTGTTTAATTTTCATGATTTCTTTCCGTGTAGTTGAATTAAAAGGAACTTTACATAACCCAATTTTCTTCTTACTTACACTAACACGCCCAAGTTCATCATCAGTTATTACAGGTTGGTACCGTTTTTGCCACTATCCGATTTTGTCAACATATTATTCCGTTTTTGCAACACTCAAAGTTCCATCAAAACGTTTTCCTCAAATATTAGTTATTTATAGTTTGATATTAATCTTGAGGTAATACATTCATGAATAAATAAGAAGCAACCGCCCATGATGGCATTAGAGATGTATGCGCCACAGTAGCTTACAGCACATTTGTGTTCTGCTGTAAGTAGTGCATGATCCAATTTTCTGTCTCGCATAATTTCACTATTTTCATATTTTAGATAATAAAATAACCAATTTATTTTCCAAGTGTGAAACAAATAGCTAACCATGATAAATTAACAATAGGTGGGATTTGCATGTAAACTATCAAACTATCAAAGTCGGGGTGATCGACAATCGAGCCATTTTTTTTTTCTTATGAATAGCTTGGTGGGCTTCGTGGACGTGCGGCTAGAGGCGTCAATCATCTAGGCGTTTCGTAAGTCACGGAGTATGGGTTCGATTCCCGCTCCAGTCGGAGAAAACTTTTCGTCAAACGGAAAATTCTCCACTGGGCCACTCACAGCAAATAATTTTGTAATATCCAGGCACGTAATTTCGGGTGATGTATCCATTTTGAACGTAATTGCATTCGGTTACATCGTTTTCCAACATTTATAACACTCACTATTGTACACCCTGGTTGGCACCGGAAAGTGTCAACAAACCCATTCCAGCAAACACTCAGAAGCAGTATCATATTTATCATCTTCCTCCCAACTCGATGAAATAGCCGAGAGGTAAGGGATACGCCTCACAATCAACGGATCAGTGTTCGAATCCATGCCAATATTTTACTTATATATGATTCATCAATCGTTCCGGTTCTAGCGATTGCTAGACCCACTTTCAAGCTGCGGCGGCTGATTTGCTGCGTAGAATGGATGTAATTTGTACATCAATTTTACGACGCGCCTGATGTGCATCGAAAATGATGTGATATTACAAGAATTTTTTTGCTATGCTGGGTGTTACGTGTGTTGTCCGTTGTCATATGTTAGTGCATGTTCTGTCTGTACAACCTCTGGTTGAAGACGGTGTAGTGTCTTTTTATTGTGGTAAGGCACTTTCATTGGTATTCTTTCCGGAGATTTCTCCAGGATGTCCATATAAGTATTCCTCCAGGAACCTCCCTCTGGAGATTCTTACACAGTTTCCATCCGGGATTTCCATCCAGCAATTTCATCTTTCGATTTCTCATGAAAAGGCTATCTTGGATCGCTTCAGTAACTCCTGCTAGGCATTCCACCGTCTACATCTTCTGTGGATTCCTTCAGATTCCCTTATGAATTTCTTCTGAGAATTTCTCTAGGAAAATCTTCAAAAATTAATTTATGGAACTCAGGAACTTACTGTATAAGTAGTTACGGAACAGGACTTTAGTCTCGGATCCAGAATTCGATCTAGGGTTTTTTCCAAAGAAATTCTAAAGGAGTGCCATCAATCCCGAATGTTTCCCACAAGAAATTCTTGGAAAATTGCTTGAAACAACTTCTGCAGGTTCCCTAGATGGAACTACTGAAGAATTTTCACAAGGAACTCCTGGGGGACTTCAGAAAACTTCTGAAGGATTCCCAGAAATGACTTCTGGAAGATTTCTATAAGGAACAAAAAGAGCGTTCCCAGAACTAACTGTTGTAAAATTTGCATAAAGAACTCCTGGAGCAGCTCATCGAAGACTCCCAGAAGCAGATCTCGGGGCATTCCTAGCATAAACTCCTGGAGGAATCCCAGAAGGTACTCTTGAAAGAAACACAGTAAGAGGTCCTGAAGGAATTCCAAAGGCAAATAAAGATAGAATTTGTTTAACTGGCTTTCTCGGTCTGGGGAGATTCTGAGCACCTGGTTTTGTATTGCCCTAGACTGAGAAGGCCAGTTAAACAAATTTAATAATTTCCAAAGGGCAATACATGACCAGTCGTTTTGAGTTTTCCTAGACTGGGAGGCTTAGTTAATAAATCAAATAATTTCCAGTCGAGATTAATGCAATAAAGATAGAATCTAGAAAAATCGCTTTGAAGTACCTACCTATTCAAAATCAAAGATCCAGAATGAATTCCTACTGCAAAGTTTTGGATGAGTCCCAGTAGGATTGCCAGGAAAATAATGAAAGAAAGAATTTCTGAAAGGATTCAGAAATTAATTTAAAAAAAAAATCCCGTAGAAATTCTTAAGCATCGGAGGAACTCCTGTAGGAATTTCGGAAGGAAAATCTCGGTAAATCTGGTAAAAATGTAGAGGTGAATTACAAGAGGATTTCTTGGGTTTAATCCAGAATGATTTTCCTAACGAATTTCGGTTCCTGGTCATTTTCCTGAAAGAATCTTGAAGAAACTCAAGGAGAAATTTAAAAAGTGACGTCGAGGACCTGAGATCGAATCCCACTCCCGACAAACTCGCAAAATGTGAGTTCTTCCTTCGGAAGGGAAGTAAAGCGTGGGTCCCGAGATGAACTAGCCAAGGGCTAAAAATCTCGTTAATACAGATAAAAAAAACGTAGATTAATCCACCTAGTGGTGATAGTGCCTTTCTCGTCGAATATGTACTCATAATCTTTCCGTCGATGCAATCAATCTTGCCTTAGTCAGTGATCAGCCCCAAATCTCTGTGCTTTGGTAACGGATGAGCCGGAGGAAATGCTCATAACGGCGATCTGGGACTGTACCACCTACGAATTTCTGAATCATGAGAATACTTTATATTTAGAAATTCAAGGTCATCATCGAATTGGGGCACTTATTCCGACGTTATGTTCAACGTATGGGCAGAGCCGAAAGTATAAGACCTTTTAGTTGACTGCTTGACCACCTTCACTGGAGGCTGACTCATACCAAGATGACAATTACTAGCCAGGATTAAATTTTTCCACAGAACACTTTGACAAAGTTTTATCTGCACATTTTATGCTATATTTTATTATCATTGGTTACAAGATCCATGTAAAATTTGTAATGTAGTAATTTGAATTGTCAATGATATATCACATTCAAATATAGACAACATTACAGTGCTCGCCCTCCAGTTGCATCAAAATTTTGCGCGGTAATTTTAGACGCAAATAAAGATTTAATAGAATGTTCGGGGCTGATGCGCTTAAATTTTAATTTTTCCATACAACGTTGACCCATTCTACTGTAAATTTACGTCTCAAGAATCAAAAATTGTGTGATTAAACGAGATCGCTTTAGTTTTTCTTAGGTTTTTGGTTCTCTTACACATATCGATTTAGTTCACTTTCGTAATTCCGCTGAAGCACCCAACGCTGCTTCTGCAACACCACCGGTAGCCTCTTATGTAGTCTCAGTCTATTTTGTATTGCTTACGAGACCCCCGGAAATGATTCCGGAATATTACCGGTATATTTAAATGTGGTCTGAGTTTATGAAAACTGTTAATCATGTTACCCGGAATTAAGAACACTACCGGTGGTAACTTCTATGGACTGTGCCTATTTTATTATTATCCATGCATCAAGTTACTGACAAAAAAGCGATTTGATGTACCGCAAGCATGGGTTTGATTCACTTTTATATATGTCCATTTCCAGTGGGACACTCTTAACCGGCTCCGGAAAATTTACATGATTCATTTTTACATTTGACCAATTCCGGCGGGACACCTGAAACCTGGTTGTGGAACACCAGCGGTGGTCTCTTACGTATTCTCAGCTAATTTTCTAAATAACCATTCATCAGCTTATCGAAAAAAACGCGATTTGATGAAGCGCATGCATGGAGTTTGGTTCCCTTTTACATTTGACCACATCCGGAGGGACACCGGGAACCGATTCTGGGACACTACTAGTTCTCCCAAGCATGATCTGAGATATATTTTCTTTGTAACCGTTCATCAGGATACTTGCCATTTGATGTGTCGCGAAGAATTAGGCCACTTTCGGCGGGACATCAGGAACTGGTTTCGGGATGCTACCGGTTCAGATATGATCCGAAACCGGTTCCGTAAGACTACCGGTTCAGATATAGTGCACGACTATTTTCCTATTTACCGTTCATCAGGTTATAGAGAAAGCTGCGATTTGATGTGTCGCATGCATGTGTTTGGTTCACTTTTATATTTGGCCACTTCCAGCGGGATACCCGGAACCGGTTCCGGAACACTACAAGATCAGATATGGTCAGAGACTATTTTCCTGTTTACCACTCATCAGGTTACAGAAAAAGCGGTGATTATATGTGCCGCATACATGGGTTTGTTTCACTTTTATATTTGGCCACTTCCGGCGGGATACCCGGAACCGGTTCCGGAACACTACCGGTTCAGATATAGTCTGCGACTATTTTCCTGCTTACCGTTCATCAGATAATCGAAAATGCCGTGGTTTGATGGGTCGCATGCATGGGTTTGTTGCAATTTCATATCAGGCCCTTTCCTGGGGTACCGGTCCGGAACACCTAAATGGCCATAACTCCGGAACGGCTGGACCGATTCAAACCGTTTTCAATAGGAAACAATGGGGCAATATTCCGCGTCGATTGAAACATAAAGCGTTGAAATCGGATGATATTTACTATCCAAAAGTGAGATGACATTTTTGTACACATACACACATACACACGCACACACACACACACACATACATACATACACACACACAGACATCATCTCAACTCGTCGAGCTGAGTCGATTGGTATATAGGACTTGGCCCTCCGGGGGTTCTATCAAGATTTCATTTTTGGAGTGAACATATAGCCTTTCGGTACACCTTGGTGTACGAGAAAGGCAAAAAGTGACGTCTGGCCTAATCCGATAAGGAACTCCCAAGGAAATTCTATTGTTACGATTAGCTCTTTATATGACGAGTTTAAGTTTAAAGTGATTAGTTTCTGACACGCGTGTAATATGGTACAAGATAATTTACAGAAATTTCAGATAGAACTTCTAGGGGAAACCCAGAATTAGTTTTGCAGAAGCTCCAAGTGATTGCATTGAAAAAT
This sequence comes from Aedes albopictus, assembly GCF_035046485.1. Lineage (NCBI taxonomy): Eukaryota > Metazoa > Arthropoda > Insecta > Diptera > Culicidae > Aedes > Aedes albopictus. The sequence continues at coordinate 262,351,874 of NC_085136.1, read as the reverse complement.
TCCTTGACATTCTCCTAAAAGCATCCCCCTTCCACAGGAATTTGAGAAGGAAAATCCTAGAAGATACTCGTGAAGGATTGCTTTCCGGAAGGAAGTAAACATTTTTTTTTAGATATCAGAATCGCGTTCTGGGAGATTGAACATTCCTGATGAATTTCTGAAGGAATCTTTGAATGTTTTTTTTAGATCTCTTTCAGAAATTTGTTAAGAAAGAAGTTCTGAACTTCCGAAATCCGAAATAATTTATAAAAAAAAAATCCATGTAGGAATTTGTTGGTGTTCCCAGGCCAGTTTCCTAAAGCATATTTAGAAAAAAAAAATCTCGGAGAATGCTACAAAGTTATTTTTAAAGGAGGCTGTGGAGGAGTTTCTAAAAAAATCATAAAAAGAATTTCTTGAGCAATCTATTCAAGATTTTCTAGAAGAATCCCTGAAGAACTTTCTGAAAATAATTGTGGTAGATTTCCTGAAAGGCATCCCTGGAAGATTTCTTAAGGTGCAATTTCAGAAGCAAAACATGGATGATTCAAAAAAGAAGTTCTTGGATACAATTTCGAAAAAAGAAACTCTGGATTTTGAGAAGGAATCCCAATGCAATCTTAAGGGAACTCAAGCAAAAATTCTTAAAAATCTATGAGAGTTTTCTTAAAGGAATCACTGAAGGAGTATCTGAAAATAAATTAAAAATTTCTGAAGATTTTCTTGGGGGAAATCTAGGCAAGATTTTCTGAAATAATCCTTAGAGTAACTTCTGAGGAAAACTTTAAAGATATTTTCACAAGAAGTTTACGAGGATTTTTTTAAAAATTCCTTGATTTTTTTTTTGCTTGGAGGGACTTCTAAAGGAAAACCTGGAAGCAGTCCCCATATTGCAGATATTGTATAAAATGGAAAACTCACAAAGGTAATGTTTCCTTAACAATCGTAGAAAATCCTTTTTTTCCCTTCTGAGGGCGTCCATAGAGATATTTCTAATGGGGTTTTCTGAGGTATTTCAAAAGGATTTATTGGAATCAAAGAAAACTTTTGAATGAATCCTTTGGTTGGTATTCTGCCCGTGGAGTTCATGATTCATGCCCAAAGAGGACTCTTAGTCTAATCAGCGCTTTGTAGATAGTTAACTTCGTGTGCCGGCGAACTTTATTCGATCGTAGAGTTCTGCGGAGTCCAAAGTAAGCTCGATTTCCTGCTCCTGAATTTCTCTGCGGGTTCGTTTTCGGCGATTGCCACTGAGCCCAAGCACACGAATTCTTCAACCGCCTCGATTTCATCACCGCCCAAGTAACCAGCAATCATTTAAAATAACATCGATCAGCATTATAGTAGTGTGTACTGTAGAAGTAGGTAGCGAGACATAGTTAAATTATAACAAATTTTCGTTTCGATGCGCACAACAATTTCCATCAGTGCATCCATTGAGATACTGCGTACACACCGAAATCTTACTTCCGTGCTTGCGGTCCAACGTATCTAAATACCAAGGTAAGAGATTCCCGCAAATGTCAAAAATGAGACTCACCAACACATCTGCGTTAGTTATGAAAAGTTGGTGTTTTTACACTAAAATGTCATTATTTCAGCAAAGTTTGCGAAGTTTTACTAGTTTGGAAGCTTCTAAATGCTGTTAAACTATGTTTAGAACCGAAAAAAAAACTTGTCACCAATTTTCAAATGGTGATAGGGTATCGGGATGCTTCGTTGGCATAGTCCCCTCGTTCGGCCTATCTCAACGTTAATCAAAAACTCAAACAAACACGCATAACTGGATATCGGAAAAGCTATTCGGCAAACAACTGTAACATATCGTTTAAATTTTAGCACTTTGGAGCATTGAAATTGAATGAAAATGTCACTTTGTTTAGCTTTTGTAGACGCTATGATTCTTCGGCTAAGTGGGTAGTCTATACACATGATCATAAATGCCATGTTTCTGGAACATTTTGAACTGACTTTTCAATAATTCAACATTTGATAAGACGGTCAAAGGCGCTATTTTGAACTTGTATATTTGTTTTCAATGAATAATAAATATTTTACAAATTGAATGTGGGCCGAATATTGAGGACATATTTTCCACTATGTACCCAAATCTTGGCCCATCAGTAAAGTGACATCAAGAACACCGATAAAGTGACGTAAACAACATTGCTTGCATAAGAACCAGAAAGAACGAAGAGGAAGAAAGATTTTGTGTACGGTGACTGTAAAAATCTAACACAATAATAGGGTTGCGTTGTTTTCGTTAATAAATTAGAAAGAACTTTAATTTAAGTAATTTATTTACAGTTTTTTGAAAATTTGGCTCCGAAAATGTAATTTACAAGTAAGATTGGTGAACAAACAGAGATAATACTTCAGCAGAAATATTAAAAAAAATGAGATAATAAGTGGTTCTAGTGCATGGAAATCAATAGGCCAACGTTGTATCCACTTATAGGCCAATTTTTGTACCATAGACCAATGTTGCATACCATCGCATCAAATCTTTTCAACTTAATTAAGTAAATTCTTGAATATTTACGTTAGTTTACTTCCAATTGGTGAAACATGCATTGCCTAGAGTGTGTAATAGGCTCAACATATTATTTCAAGTGCTATTAATTCATGAGTTATGGTCAAAATTGTGAAGGCGGCTTGCAAATTAGGCCAAGGAATGGTACATATACCCTATTTCATGTTTTATTGCATGGAGGTCACAATTAATCCAGTGAGATGCAATTAAATAATTGCTTCTAAGATGGGAGTACTTAATTTCTTAAGAAAGTTTACTAAATAGTGATGTGCCCATACAAATCAGCGCAAACTTCATATTTATTTTTTGCTTTTTTCCTTTTCTCACTAATCCGTAAATATTAGCGGGAATCTCTTACCTTGGTATTTAGATACTTTGCTTGCGGTCGACGAAAAGGGGGCTTTTGAAATCCTACTCGGAGCTAGGACGCTGGTTGTCGGGAGAAAAAGAATCGGATCAAAGGAGAGAAAAACCAAAAGGAGAGAAAGAGCAAGATGATAGGTGTGAATGGCTAGGCCTGGGACGGGACGTGACAGCTCACTGATACAAGCCCTCTTATTCTTTTTGTTACTGTTCATACGGGGGTTGCTCTAGTGTTGCCAACAATTTTCATATGCAAATCAATCAAAACTTGTTGACAAGTTTTATTTAACATTCTACTTCAAAGAATGAGTTTGAAAACAAACTTCCTCGTTTGCATCCCTCGCACAGACTTTCATCCCTTGCCGGCGAACCTTCGGGTTCTTCGAAAATTAGTAAAAATGAAGCCCACAATTATACACATCATTGCGCCCATAATTTACCGTTTTGCACTTCATTTCACCATGTCATGCTCCGAACAAAAACAGCACAGAAAATGAGAAAAATTATTCTATGTTGTTATTTATTAGTTATCAATTTTACGAGGTTTTAAAAACCCGTGATCACTAGCAACACGGCTAACTCAACAACAGAGTGCCCTCTTGTAAACGAACGTAATGGGACGTAACGCTGCTTTTGTCAAATCGACCAAGTGGTCTTTTTTGACAGGCAAATGGTTTCGTATTTGCACTAGCACCTGACGGGTCCCGTCCCAGGGATAGGCTGGTTGAATAGGAGGGCAGTTTTTAAAAATGTTGCGATAGAAGATAGTTCGTGAGTTTCAGTGGTGGTGAAAAATGAATAAAATTGTGAATTAAAAAAGAAACAGTGGTTATTGATAATTATTTTCCTGTCAAGAAATCCTACATTGACGACAAGGCGTTTGATGTTTATTGATCGTATATGCGCCTATAGTGCTACCCAACAGCAGGTTTTGGCAAAATAACGGGCTGTCTCAGTGCTGCACCTTCAGATACGTGGTACCAAAATGTCAAAGAAGCGTAAAGCCTCGTCGAGCAAAACAAAAGAAAAAAAGTTTTACACTTGCTGCTCGCTCTCTCAACATTCCCGCTTCTTCGTCTATGCAAAGTCCAGCTGATGTAAGGTGCAATTTTTTGCAAGTTTTAGTAGTTTTTGAGGTTTGAACGTACGATCCGAAGACTACAGAATCATGTTTGCTGCTCAAGTTCTGCTGCACGCTCCAAGATGTGCTGCAGTTGTTCCGATGGCCGTGCGTTGGTTTAATTCCCAATATAAAGAATGGTTGGAAGCCAGCTTCAGTTCCAACCCCTAAAACTTGTTTTCAAAGAGATATTCCATAGCGTATAAATCATTTTCGATAGAAATTCGGACGTGTTTCTTATTGTTTCAGAGAGCGATCAATGGCGCTTAAGCCTAGGCTTGTTAGCCAGGACACATGGTTCAAATGCCTGTGCCCCATCCTGGAAGCAAAAAGGCTCATGGAGTGACAAATTTCTTAGCTATGTCACTCCCAACGTTGATGTTATAAAATCACTTACACTCACATCAACACATCTACATGATCAACTCAAATATTTTTTTTGTCTGTATTAACGAGATTTTTAACCCTAGGCTAGTTCATCTCGGGACCCACGTTTTACTTCCCTTCCGAAGGAAGAACCCACAATTTGTGAGTATGTCGGGAGTGGGATTCGATCCCAGGTGAATCTTGCCGCATCACTCGCTTATAGTGAATCCCCAATCAACCCATTCCAAATATCCAACTCCTTGACACCTATGGGGGCGCCGGTGAGTCGCTGGCCTTTCATAAAGTAGGTGTCATATCATCACATCCTTTCCTTTTCTCGTAACGGAGAAGATGGGCGTGGCCGGCAATGGAAGTTTTCATGTCTGTTTTACTTCAACCTCTGATTGGATAGCTGTTTCTTCCTAAACAGCATTCGCATAAGGAATTAGAATAGGAGTATTAAAGTTTTAACATGACAACTTTCAGTATGCAATCTACGAATTACCACAGAGAACAGACATCCAGGCTAGAACAAATTTCATTCAGAAAGTTGTGTAAGGATTTGAATCTTCACTTGAGTAAGGTTGCAAACCAATATACGATGGAAACACTAACGCCGCCAAACACCATATTGCCACAGTCAGTGGTGAATTGAAACATTTCAAGTGGTGGATTAAATTAGTATGGGAAATTAATCGATTGCAGCGCCACGATGTTGCCACTTGTGTTGCCGATTTCAAATGGCCATTAAATTCCTTACATAGTTTCGGGACTGGACTTGGATGTCTGTTCTGAATTACTCCGTAACAACGCAACGCAACTCTGCTTATTACACCCTCTATAGTAATGTTAAACAACAAGCTCGGAAGACCATCTTGCAGTAACGCTTTGCGAGCGCCGAAGGGACTCGAGATCTCGAGATCTCGAGATCTCGTCACCTTGGTCAATCGTTTTAGTTTATTCGAGAATCCGTATTCAAAAACTGAATTAACAAACTGATATAAAGTCTCGTTTTTCAGTCTGCTGAAAATGAAACCTTCTCGTTCTTGTAATTCTTAACAGAGTAAAAACAGTTCAGTATAATCGAGCATCAGCTTTTTTTGAAAATTGCGGCTGTGTTAGGCACTGTTATAAATAAATATATATAAATAAAGCTGTTGGAAATGAAAGATTCCAACTGATAACTCATTAGTTATATGAAACCCGGACCACAGCTATCAACTCTTTATTTCTGAAAACATCAGATCACAAAGCAAGTACGGCCACAATCCAACAGTGGAGAGCCCATCTGGTGCCCAGCTACATTTTTGCATTCAACGTCAAATCATTTATCATGTCCCGCATAGCTGTGTGTGCACACAGCTTCCCACCGAGTTCCATTCTGTGTCCGAGTTTGTATTCAAACGAACTAATAATTCTTAGGAAAGCATCGCAAAGGACGGTTCATTGCTCTGCTTTTTCGTCTCATCTGCTCTAGTATGGGGCCCCCAACCAACATCAGTCATCAGAGCCTATCAGATCTCGTTCGTTTGCTTGGTCCTCTGGTTTGAGCCTATGCATTATAACAATCCGTTCCTTCATCTGAACGAACATGCTATGCTGCTGGGCCACGATTTCTGACTGGAAGATGTTCTCGTCCGTCGGAATCAACGAAAGAAAAAAAATCAGGCTGAATAGAATAACGAAGACAACGGCTTTGACAGTCCGATTTCGTTCGTGCTCTCCTTTAATGTTGTTGTTGCTGATGCTGCTGCAAGCTGGTCGAGATTAATGATAAAATTAAAGAAATGTTTGTCCTTCGCCCGTCGTGTCGCGTCGGTTTGCGCGTCCTCCCTTGTCGGCGTTTGAGAAGCCTGTAGAATTGGGAACAGAGGCAGTTGAAGAGTTTCGGATGGGGATGGGGCAAGATCACTTATGTTTCATTTGGAATCATGCTCTTTTAGCACTTGACCTAGTTCTATAGTTGAAAATTCAGGTTTTCTCCCACTTTTGGAAATTTATTCAATAATTATTCCACAAATTTTCCTAATTATAAATCTACCTACGGGCTTAAAAAAACTCTATCAAAGATTCACACGGAAAATTTCTCCACAGGTTTCTGCAGTTTTTTACAACTATTATTTCAGATATTTCTTTAGCTGTTTCTTCGAAATTTTGTATAAGAAACTCTAGCTGGAATTGCTTCGCAAATTCATCTATGAATTTCTTCAAAAATCCTTCTGTGATTCCTTCAGAAATTTATGAAAAATTCCTGCAGAAATTTACCAAAGAATTTATTTGACATACAATTCTTGGACATCTTCAAAAATTCTTCCGTGGATTCCAGTAAAAAACCGCCTTCAAAAAATCTTCTTGAGAATTAAATGTATATTCCCTTCGGAGATTTCTCTGAGAATATTTAGGAATTCTTTCAGAGATGCCTTCAGAAAACTCAATTAAAACTTCCTTTAAACTATTGATCTCTAAACCCCAGAAATTAGTTTAAGACTTGCAGGATTTAATTAAGAAAACTTCTAAGGGTTGCTCACAAAATTGTTCCAGAGAGTTTTCTACAGAAATTCCGTTATGAATTTTCCAAGAATTTATCTAAGTATTATTTTATGTAGGCTTCCATGGGTTCCATCTGAAATTCCAGCAAGGACTGCTTTACACATTCTTCTAGGTATTCTTTCAAAGATTCATTAATAAACTCCAGAGGTTTCTTCAGAAAATCTTCCAGAGATTCCATAGGTATTTCTTCAGGAAGCCCTCCAGAGATATGTTCAGGATTTTTTTAAAGGTTATATTGAATATTATCACCAGAATGTGTCCGGGAACTTCTACAGGGATTCACCTAGAATATCCTGCAGGAATACCTCCACAGATTTCAGTAGGATTTCCTCCATTATTTCCCCAGAAATTTCTCCGGCATTTCCTTGAAGAACAGGAATTTCTAAACAGAATCTATAAGAAATGTTTCCTAGGAATTCTTATAGAAGCTTCTTTAGAAATATCTGAGAATTTTTTTTCTTCTAAAGATCTTTACAAAAGCTTACCTAGGCATTTCTCCAAATATCCCTACAAGATTTTTTTTTCATGAAATATGCACACACCACATTGTTCCAGGAATAAGGTTGGAAAATCCATCAAGAACTTTATTAAAGGATTTCTCCAAGAGCTTTTTGTCACACAATAAACATGTTTAAGAATTTCCCCAAGGCTTTTTCCACAGAGAAACAGACGTCACACTCTCATTGCTTCCAATCGATCGCCTTTTAAACGGTTGATTCAAATATTCAGTAGTAGGTCGATCGACCACTCGCGGCGATGGCATCGTTTTTGCTCTTATTTGACGTTTGCTCTCTACCGCCATCTAGTGACGGCCGGCCAAACACAGTACGTTTAGCATTGGGCGGTTCGTTTTCGTGACGATGTTTTTTAATAAAATTTGTTCTAAGTGTTACGTCTGTTTCTCTGCGCTGTTTCTATGAGTTCTATGGGTTTTTATTCTAAAATTTCTGCTGAGAAATCTCCAGCAATTTTTTCAGGAATTTCTTCAGATATTCCTCTAGAAATTCATTCAAGAGTGCATCTTCAAAAAAATCCTGCCCAGATTGCTTCTGATATTCCTTCAGGGATTGTTTCAGAATATCTTCACATATTTCTTCGAAGTGGAAATTTCAGTGAGAGATTTCTTCAAAAATTCTTCCATTGATTTTGTTGGAAATTTGTCTTAAAAGATTCTTTCGGAAATTCATCTAAGGCATCCTCCAAGAAATCCATGAGAAATTTCTTCATTGATGCCTGCATAAATTCACACACAATTTTTAGCATGAGGGGCCATTTTATTTTTGTATGGGAAACAGATTTTTCACCTAAATTTTGTATGGGATACAGATTTTTGAAAAGAGTGATACAGATTTTTCAAAAAAATCATCTGGCATCCCTGGACTTGACCATCCGAGCCTTCTATCGAAAATTGTTTTTTTTTATGGAACATATAGCCTTTCAGTACACTTTAGTGTACGAGAAAGGCAAAAGGAGTTCTAAATGAAAATACATGTCAAATAGATCTGGAAATTTAATTGAAAATAAAGTCAAAAGAAATACAAAGTCGATAATGAACTTAAAATGAATGTACTTAAATTTCATTTAATTAAGCTCTTTCCTAGCTGTGCCACTGATCGTCCATCGAGAATGCGACCTGAGAAAGGTGGCAATAAAATTATAACTGTCGTGATCCCGAGTCACGTTTCGTTACACATTAGCATGATGCGCCCGGACCGAAAGCTAAAAGTTCTAGAGCGGTCGACTGTCAGCCTACCCAGTACCCAGTGCAGTGTCAGTCAGTTCCAATGGTGCGGTGCAGCAATGCAACAATTCGTGGTCGTCGCATCTTTGCTTTGTCGTGTCCCAGGGATGAGAAGAGATGTTACTGCGCTTCCGATTCATGCACCCCCTTTCCTCTGTGTGGTTTGTGAAATTAATCTTTTGCAAGGAAATAAACTTTTGTCGTTCACCTCACGTTTTTATCGTTAGCTGCGCCAGGGCGCGGCGGAGGGGTTGTGAACTTTGGGACCCCGGGTAGGAACAAAGTTTTACATTTCTCAGAATTTTTAATTACCGCGAGGGTTTCGGATCGCCAAGGGACATAAAACCTCCGACGCGTCGTTCGTATTCTTTGGGACAGAACATTCTTCCAGTTTATTTTTGATGAGGATAATTCAACCATGTTGATAACCCACTAGGGTGAAGGCTTCGACATATGTCAGTTTTATGATAATGAGCTCATCACGAATAGCTGCTTGGAGCTTGTCGTAGTTTTTGCATGGTGTTTTGCGGATCAGAACTTTCCAAAAGACGGCTCTGTTATTGAGGCCTTATTTCGATGGAGATTGACCATTTTTCTCATCATTTGGATTCGACCATGTGGACTAAAATTAAGCCAAATGTGATGTAAATCAGCTTTGGTGAGATGCGGTCTGTCTCATACGGAAAAGCTGAGAATATCTGTCAAATTGTTTTGAAATATTGAATTTAAAATCTGTCGAAATTCCACAGAAAGATTATTCGGTTTTACACTTTTCGATGTTTGTCAATTCTAACTCTTTTTTTTGTAATCTGCATTTTTAATGGTATGATGAATAGAATGAAACGAACTCACCATTTTTTCAGTTGGCAGTAATTTGTTTGGCGTTCTTTGATTTAAAATCATAAGTCATGATTAAAAACGCAGATTCGAAAAAAAATATTAGAATTGACAAACAAACATTGATTTGAGAAAGAACTGAATCTTTTTCCCGACAAAATGTTCTTTCTTCGACCCCAGAACAATAGAAACCCAGTCAAGTGCTGTAAAGCAAAATTCTCAAATCCCATCTAATTTGCATTTGAACATGGGAGGAGCGGCAGACCCATGATGATGGTCAATCGCGACCGGGGAGAAATCACACCAACTTCCATCCATTGCTGCGCAGCAGTTCAAATATTTCAACTGTCGTTGTCGCCATCATCTTCGCCCCCCAAAGGAGGAAACCGTTCAACTTTTATGCGACCGAGACAATTTGACGAGGTCATAAAACAGATTTTTGGACTGTGTTGTGTCGTTTGAATTGGAGCTGTATAAAAGCGAATCATGGCAGTTAGTGGCTGCTGGCGCTTCTTGCTCTTTTCTACCGCTGAAACCCGCTCACAGATCATTTTCGAGAGACATTTTGAACGATACGAAAATTGTTTCCGCTTGGCGTAGAGGTGGGTGGTATGAATTGTACTTAAATTTTCTGTAAGAGCTTTAATGGCTGGAGATAATTGGGCAGCTGGTTAAAATTGACAATTTCGGGAGAACTTTGTGGTACACATTGACCACCGGGTTGATTCAAATAGTTATGGCAAGCAATCGTAGATGCGTGTGAGGCAGTCGTTAGGTGAGGAGCTACTAAAGTACTGGACATGGTTTTGATAAAATTTTAAAGTTTACATCACACTAATATTTTGTTTTATCAAAAAATGTACGAAAATATCACATTTTTACATAAAAAAGCCAATAAGCCAAACTTTAAATCAATGGCATGTAGTTTTTATGCTTTGAATTTATCGTAGTAGTTTAGTAGATTTATTTGAACAATACTAGTGATGTTTTTATAACACTCATATCTTATTTCACTCAAAATACTAAGAAAATACCGCATTTTTCACACAAAGTTGTCAACAAATAAAAATTGGAGGCAATCAATGTCACGAAATTATTCGTAATAAAGTAATAGACTTGTTTGATAAACAACAGTGATCTTTCAATGCTACTCGTATTATATGTCACTGAAAAAATACAGAAATACCATATATCTATAGAAATATAAATCAAAATTTAATGCGATAATATATAGTTTTTTGGTCTTGAAATGTTCGTAAGAGTGCACTTAATGTATTTAATAAATAATAGTGATATTGTCGTCATACTCACACTTAACGAAACAGTTAAAAACGGAAAAAACATATTTTGCATTCTGGAAATATCCTTGTACATGGAATTCGCAGCATCGTATCAAAATCGACAGCATATCGGAAATAGCTGCTAGAGTGGATATAGGAGCCCTCTTCATATTCCTCTAGCACGGTTAAACAGACTCTTTCTTCATTTAATTTGCTTTTCGAATAATCTTCCAGAAGAATCTTCTACTTCTTCACGTAAGAACCTTCAGCATTTCGGGAAAATATTTGTTTGACACTTCCTACTACAAATAAGTAGTAGTAGATGCTCATATTCAAAAGAAATAAACACTAGACAAACTTTTGAAAAGTAACGGCCTCGAGTTGAAAATCTCTCAACTAAAGACACATAACCTAACCTTAACTTTGGAAAACTTGTTTTATTCATACCAGTAAAGTTCGTAACTTTTTTTTCATTTGTACGGGATTTGCGTATATTTTTTGGTGATTGCTACTTCATGTTCAGGAAACGCAAATGGATGTCGATAATTTCGTCTCACGAGTACTGGAACTCGTAAAATTTGGTGAACTTGTTTCTGTATATTCTTAATGGTGCCTGTAATTTGACCAATCTTTGGACCTTCCATTAACACCCGTGACCCCTAGGCCTGAGAAAAACTACGTCATTCTTGAAATATAGTCAGTGATGAGCCCCAAATATCTGTGCTGTGGTAGCGGACGGGAAGAAAGCAAATCTAATAACAGCGAAGAGTTAGCATTGTTAAAATTCACAAATTAAAACAAATTAAAACAAAGATTTCCCTGTTAAATAAAATTCCCCGAGGATTTCCGGTTTTCCTTTGTATTTTTTCCAGGTAATATATAACCTGGAACTGGTACAAAAAAAAATCAAGAATACAATTCTGCATGTTTTCGCTTTGAATTTAGGATTATTGGCTATTTTGTGTGAACATTTTTTGGGCACATTCGTGATTTTTTTAGTTGAACAAAATGTGAGTGTAATGTTTATTGTTATGTGTCCGACAAACTTTTTACTTTTTTCAGCACGGTGTTTTTTAAATGAGCGCTGGGTACCCGGGTCATAAGGGTTAACATCAAAATTTTACCAAATGCATGCCTGGTACATTCTAACGGAAAATTAAAAGCCAATCAACTATATGTTATTGCTTTAAATTTTTGTAAAATATATTAAGAGTGTCATGAAAACTTCACTATTGATTATCAAATACGTTCAGTATTATTTCACGAATAATTTAAAAGCAAAAAAAAACATATGCATTGAATTCAATTTTTATTTGTTGACTACCTTGTGTGAAAAATATGGTATTTTTCTAGTATTTTGAGCGAAATAAATTATAAGTGTAATATAACATCACTAGTATTGTTCAAATAAACCCACTAAACTACTACGATAAATTCAAAGTAAAAAAACTACATGTCATTGATTTAAAATTTGGCTTATTGGCTTTTTTGTGTAAAAATGTGATATTTTTGTACATTTTTTTATACAACAAAATATTAATATAATGTTAACTTCATATCTTATCAAAATCATGTCCAGTACATTCTATTGGAAATTTAAAGCCAAAAAACTAAATGTTATGGCTTTAAATTTTGGTTTATTGACTATTTTGTATGAAAATTATGGTATTTTTGTAACCTTTTGAGTAAAATGAATTAAGAGTGTAATAAAAACGTGACTTTTGTTCATCAAATATGTCCTTAACTCCTTCACGGATAATTTCAATGCAAAAAACTACAATGCATAGTAAGCCATTCTTATTTGTTAACCACATTGTGTGAGAAATGTGGTACTTTCGATGGTTTTTGAGTAAATCAAAATATGAGTGTAATGAAAACATCACTATTATTCTTCAAGTATGCCCCCTAAACTACTAAGAACAATTCAAGGCTAAAAAACTTCAAATTATCGTTTTAATTTTAGTTAAGTTGTCTACTTTTTGCAAAAAATTAGGAATTTTCGTAGTTCTTTGGGTAAAACAAAATAAGAGTGTAGTTAAAACATTTTTATTGTTAATCAAAATTGTCTAGTACAATTCTATGAACAATTTAAGACCAAAAAAACTATATGTCATCGCTTTAAATTTTGATTTATTGCTTATTTTATGTGAAAAATAGAGTATTTTAGCAGTTTTTTCAGTAAATTAAAATATCAGTGTACTGAAAAATCACTTATTTTGCATAAACATGTTCACTCCGGCTGTACGCATGATTTAGGGTCGAAAAAATCATATGTTATCGTTTTAAATTTTATTTTATTGATCAAAGTGTGCAAAAAAGGCGTTCTCAAAAAAACTAGGAAGTGCCTTTTGCTTAATAGCTTTGGGTAGACGCATCTATTTTAAAATCTTTAAGATGGACGCTGTTCTTGAAACCTGTCCGGTTTCATCGCAAAAAAAAAGTTTTGAAATCGGTTGAAAAACGGCCGAGAAATGCCTTGTCAAATTTGGACTTCCGACTTTTTTTGGACCCTTGGTAGTTGGCGGGAGTTTTTACCCCCTCAGTAGTTTAAGTGTTAAAGACAAACGTCTTAAAATCCCGCTTCAACAGTGCATCAGAACTTCAGATGAACAAATCTCAAGAAGCAAGCTCAATACAACAGTGCATTTTATTATTCTGTTCTTGCTCACTTGTAATAAGCTAAAATGAGATGATCAGGTGCGCGCTGGTTTTGTTTACAAAGAGATTTGTTTGCTGTATAGCTGTCGAGGCGTCGGTCTACTGGGTAGGATCCTAGCCCGCGGTTGGAAAGGGGTCGCCGGCAAGGTTCCAGGTAGAGGCCCCGTCTCGGCATGTCCTTCTATGTGCTGCTGGCTGACAGAGTCTTACTTATGGGAAGGTCAAATCGTTGTGCACGTAGCATCAATTCTTGGGACTTGTTGTGCAGTTGGAAGCAGGCGTGGTGTTGGATCCTGCCCGTTTTCCGAGGACATAGGGAATCGTGCGGACCCATCGGGTAGTAGGTTAAGTACCAGCATGCTACCCTGGTGGATTCCCCAAAACGAGTTATCGATGTTTGTTGCTGCAGGTAACGCAGCTAAACTTGAGGGTGGAGCTAGTCAGAAGCAATGTCTTTTTGATGGTTTCGGAGGGACTAAGGGTTTGGTGGCCATACCGTTACCGTTACCGATCATGCTAAGGCCGAAGTGGCCTCTGTTGTACATAGTAGCCGTCTCTATTCCATTCGGTCCATGGCTGTTTGCCTCCAGTTCCGCACTCTGCGTAGGGTCCGCAGATCGGCCTCCACTTGGTCGACCCACCTAGCTCGCCTCCACGTCTTCTTGTTCCGGTCGAGAATAGCTATCCATTTATCCGCGAGCGGTAATGGCGGCGGCGGGCACAAATAACCGATTCGAGTTTTGACGTTTTTTGGGGATCGCAATCGGTTGGCGCCACCAAACGATGGCTGAAGGGGTGAGGAGGAGAATGAAACTGTTTTGACTTTCCCCCAAGAAACGTCAATATCCGAGCCGGTTGGATATGCCCGCCGCCGCCATTACCGCTCGCGGATAAAAGTGGATAGCAGAGAACCATTTTAGTCGGGCTAGCTCACTGCGCACGACGTCTTCTTGTACCGGTCGGATAACTCTCGAGAAACATTTTAGTCGGGTTGCTATCCAACATCCTGATGACATGACCCGTCCTCCGTAGCCTTCCGATTTTCACGGCATAAACAATGGTTGGTTCTCTCAGCAGCGTATGCAGCTCGTGGTTCATTCGCCTTCTTCAAGTCCCGTCTTCCATCTGAGCTCCGCCGTAGATGGTACGCAACACCTTCCGTTCGAAAACTCCAAGGGCGCGTTGGTCCTCTGCACGTAGAGTCCATGCTTCGTACCCATAGAGGACTATCGGTCTAATCAGCGGTTTGTAGATAGTTAACTTCGTGTGATGGCGAACTTTGTTCGATCGTAGAATTCTGCGGAGTCCAAAGTAAGCTCGATTTCCTGCCACAATGCGTCTCTGAATTTCTCTGCTGGTGTCGTTGTCGGCGGTCACCAGTGAGCCCAAGTACACCAATTCTTCAACCGTCTCGATTTCATCACCGTAGATGTAAATTCGGGGTGGCGGGCGCGGTGATTCCTCCCTGGAGCCCTTTGCCATCATGTACTTTGTCTTCGACACATTAAAGACTAATCTGATTCGCCTGGATTCACTCTTTAGTCGGCTGTACGTTAACGCCATCGTCTCAAATTTACGAGCAATAATATCAATATCATCAGCGAAACCAAGCAGCTGAACGGACTTCGTGAAAATCGTTCCACACTTGTTTATCTCCCCTTTCCTAATTACACCCTCTAAAGCTATGTTGAACAGCAAGCACAAAAGACCATCACCTTTCCGTAACCCTCTGCGAGATTCGAAGGAAGTCAAGAGTGTTCCTGATACTCGAACTACGCACATCACTCGATCCATCGTCGCCTTGATCAATCATATCAGTTTATCCGGAAATCCGTATTCGTGCATAATTTGCCATAGCTGTTCTCGATCGATTGTATCATACGCCGATTTGAAATCGATGAACAAGTGATGAGTGGGCACGTTGTATTCGCGGCATTTCTGCAACACCTGGCGGATGGATGGCGAACATGTGGTCCGTTGTAGCGCGTTCACCCATGAATCCAGCCTGACATTGTCCCATGAACTCTCTTGCAATCGGTGATAGACGGCGGCATAAAATTTGAGAGAGTATCTTGTAGGCAGCGCTCAGTAGTGTGATCGCGCGGTAGCTCCCGCAATCCAACTTGTCGCCCTTTTTGTAGATGGAACACACGATACCTTTCATCCACTCCTCTGGTAATACTTCCTCCTCCCAAATCTTGGTAATGACCCAATGTAGTGCTCTAACCAGTGTTTCTCCACCGTGTTTTAGTAACTCGCTTGGGAGTTGATCTGCAGTTGATCTGCTCCAGCGGCTTTGTTGTTTTTCAACTGGCTAACCTCCTCTTCAATGGTGGCCATGCGAATGTTGTTTAGTGGGTCGAGGAAAGAGAAGTCATGGCTTTTACTTTTGTCGTCGAATGCGGTCCTCAACCCCACACTACCTGGACCTCCCTGTTCAGGTGTCTGTTGAGGGATTATCCTCCCATTGTTTAGAAGAAAAAAGGAGTGCTCTCAGCTGATAATTATGGATATGCTTATAGAGCACAACACCATTGTAAGCTAATTCATGTTCAGTAAAAGCCGACTCAAAATTCATCAGAAGGTCAAGTAAGGGCTATTCAAGTTTGAGACAAATAAAATATGAATTACTTGCAAAATGTGAACACAAAAGCCATTGAATTTCATTTGCCATGGAACAGGCATATGAAGTTCACACAATAACTGCACTCATTATTACCCGCAATAATCTTCTTCACCACAGTTTTTTGCTCATTTCACCACGCTGGGAACGGAAGTGCATGTAAATGCACATTAATCGTGTTGGAAAGTAATCCTTTGTATACCAACAATGATGCTCTCGATATATGTAGTGGGCCGTCGCCAGTGCATCAAGATTCATGCTTCTCAGGCCGAAATTGGATCCTTCAACGTGGAAGCATTTTGAGAACCAACTGTGTCTGTCTGTCTACCCCTGCTTCCGCGCCCGCGAGTTTTGATTTATTCCGTTCCACGAAAAACCACAGCCGGCGAATGATTAATGTGGTTTCACTTTTGGGATGCTCGGTAGAATCCAGAACGTGCGCCCGCACGTTCGTTAGCTCATGTATGTAGACTTTCGGTATTGTGGGTGTATCGCGGGATGTGAGTTTTATGGAACAACCGAGATTCTCGGACAACACCCAACGATTAATTCTCAATCATCATAAAGTGTAGAGAGACTGCCCTTGTGGTCCAGCTCGGTGAAGCTGGTCTTTGCCAAAGTTCGTGCGATCCAACGGCGATGGCTTACTTCTGTAATCCGGCTAATGAAAACCATAAAGATGGTAAGAAGATGGAAACCAAATCTGCTGAGGAATTTATTCGTATTCTGTCTGCGGGGCATGCGGATGGAATAGAATTCCGGTGAATGAACATACCCGAATGATATTCTGTGGGTTTCTGATGATAGGTACGAATTAGAGCACATAAATCACCTCAAGATGGCTGGATCTGCCTTATTCGGTGAAAGAGGATTGGATATTTATGGTGGGATCGAATGGTGTGTTGATAGCATTTCAACAATGTAGCGACTCTCTTTCAATGGCAAAAAGGCACTTTCCATCAGGGACAACAGCGCTTAAACATGCCCTGCTTCGTCACGATTCTCGTATTTAAATGTCTTGAGACTCGTCTTCACCGGCACGATATCAACACAGTGTCATTTTTTCCAACCCTTCTCGTTTGCTGAAGATGGCAAAGAACAAGGCATCCGGAGAGCCGGTCGTGTTGCTTCCAGCTGATCGTTTCTGCTCGATATGATTGCGGCCCGGTTTTGGCATTTGAAGAAAGACAACCTCACGCTTCTCGACTGGTGGAGTCGTGTTTTCGTCTCAATAGGTGTTTCATTTCCATTCCTCTTGTTTCACAAATTTTCAAGTATCATGTTCCTAGGCAGGCCTAGCACCAACTGAGCTCCCTTCAACGAGAAGCACTATGTGTTTGTCGTCGCCTCTCGTAGCGTCGGTTTCGATATTTACGCTGAATGCCAACCATGTTTCGGGGGCGAAACGACAATGAATCCTCTTCAACGCCGTGTAACCTTTCGTTCAAATATCATAACCCACCATCATCGGAACGCGGACGCGCAACCCACCTTCCGCGAGTCTGCCCAAGCCCAAGCCCGAGCTCAAGCCTGGGAATGGAAAGTGCAACCTCATGCAAACAAGCATCCTCTGCTTCGAAGTATACCTCCACATTAGGCATACGAATTGATGCTGTTTTCACGTTAATCAGCGTTTATGCCATTCCGTTAGGTTGCACACTTCGTTGACCTTAGGGCTAATGTTGTACTTTCTCTGCTGCACGTACAGGCGACGTCATCGATGACACGGCTAGTGAGCGGCACTTATGGGTTAAAGTGGTCATAAGTGTGTACTGTATACGTATTGGAAATGACACCGGGATTAACTTTTACCGAGGTTTCAATTGGGTTCGATAATTTAGGGAAATTGCACTTTTTGATTGACGTTGTTCACGAATCTGCAAATTTGATTAACAATGAGCAAGTACTTCGACTAACCACACAGTAAAACCGCTCAGCACTAAAATGTGTAAGCCCTACTCATAAGTGCATAATTTCCAGACCACACAAAAATGTGTTGCAGTTACACATTTTCAAAAACAGCTCGTACACTCGTCTAGATGCGAAATGACGATATTTTTTTTGTTTTCCAAGGTCACTAGTAAACC
Source organism: Aedes albopictus (assembly GCF_035046485.1). Taxonomy (NCBI): domain Eukaryota; kingdom Metazoa; phylum Arthropoda; class Insecta; order Diptera; family Culicidae; genus Aedes; species Aedes albopictus. The sequence continues at coordinate 262,333,737 of NC_085136.1, read as the reverse complement.
TAGCTAGATTGTTGAACAAAAGTTTTTGCGAATTTAACGATTTTGCGGACACAGGAGCTGATTTTGTGAATGTGCAAGGGTTACACATTTTTGGTGTAGTCTGGAAATTATGCACTTTTGTGCTGAGCGGCGTTAGCGTGCAGTTTCGGTAGAGTAGTTCATTTATTTGGTATTACATAAAATTCAAGATAAAACTGAATCAACAATATTTCTCCATAATACTCGGTTTGTAGCTGCCGCTGTCCATCCTCGGTCACGCCTCCACCTTGTCCGCCCATCGTGCTCTCTGCGCTCCACGCCTTCTTGTGCCAACCGGATCAGTCGCAAACACCAGCTTTGCAGGGTTGTTGTCCGGCATTCTTGCAGCATGCAGTGCCCATTGTATCCTTCCGGCTTTGGCCACCTTCTGGATGCTGGGTTCGCCGTAAAGTGCAGCAAGCTCGTGGTTCATCCTTCTCCGCCACACACCATTCTCCTGCACGCCGCCTAAGATCGTCCTTAGCACGCGTCGCTCGAGAACTCTGATTGCTTGCAGGTCCTCCTCGATCATAGTCCATGTCTCGTGTCCGTAGAGAACCACCGGTCTTATTATGGTTTTGTACCTGGTACATTTGATGCGTGGGTGAATCTTTTTAGGCCGCAGCTTCTTCTGGAGCCCGATGCGCTCCACTTCGCATTTCACGGCTAACATTGTCAGCCGTCAGCATGGATCCGAGGTAGGTTTGATGTTTGATGCCAGCGGCACCCATAGGTGCTGCTATGAATAAAATTGATTTTTTGCCGATATTTCAGTTAAATTTAGGTTGCCGAGTACTCGGCTGTGCGGATCTCGGCAAAATAATGAAAATTAGCCGAGCTCATCTAAGTGTGTACTTTGTTTTTTGAGGCATTCATCACCAGTACAGGTCCGACTTTTGACGAATTTCGCCCCAAATCGTATTCGGAGTTGGCAGCACCCTCTCAGATTACAATGAAACTTTCTGGGTATGTACACCAAGACTAGATAAGCCACTTTGCATACTTAGTTTCTTCAAAATTTATCTGGACTGACTTTTGAAAGGGGCTAAACTTTTTTTTATGGATTTTTTAAAAATGTTTTTAATCAAAAAATGACTATTCCTAGAAAAAAGTGTTGTATGGGTGATTATCACAAAATAAGTCAAATTTTAAGAAAAAAAATACTGAAAAAATCCAAAATGAGCCCTACACTGAAAAAAATCATTTCTAAAAATTCAAAGTTGATTTAAAAAAAACACCATTTTTGATTTTGATGAAATTTTGTCTCAAGACAGGTAATCATGTTCCCTACCAACCATCCATACATCACAAGATAGGCACTTTTAAGGAAAAAAAGTTTTTCTAACAAAAACTTTTTCATGTCAAAATTATTATTTTTTCAGTGTCTTTTTTTAAAAACAAACTAAACCAGTGAAGGTTATCTAGTAATCTCAAAATGCAATGAAACTTATTGTGTCATATGCGACAATGCAATGCACCCATATTCACGCAGCAGCATTCTAGAAGTACGAAACAATATACAATTAGAACACGCATTTCATACGTGCTGCTGTAATTTCTACCCAAACGTTTCTACCCCATGTTCTTACCTAATATTAGGTAAGGCTATCTATTAGATTCGAACTACCTAATCGAAAAAAAAAAACAAATCAAGAGTTGTACCTAAAGCAAATATGAACAAAACAAGAAAATGAATCGGTATCATTCAACGTGTTACTTCTCTTTGGTTATTAAAGGCAGTTCTGAAAAGTAATGGATCAATCGTATAAATCAAAATTCAACAAATTCAAGTGCAGTGCAAAAATAAACAATCCAAAGTGCAACCGTCGTAATCTACGGGGCATGTCATTAAGATTGATATATAAAATTCATTCCATGGGATATACACATGAAATCGACGAATCGATGAGTATTTGTGAGTCATGTCGTGGATTGATAAGTCACAACAGAAGCCCGAATACGAAAAAACGCCGATCGGATGGAAACGACGAAACTATACAACCATCATTTAGTGGGCAGCAACATCATGATGTTCCAGAACCAGAACCGTCAACGAGTGGTCAACAAATCGAACATGAGCTGGGTAAGTAAGCCTTCAACGTGTTAGCTTCTTTTATATAACTCATTTTGCAGCTCGTTGCAAAACTACATTTTTCAGTATTCTTCGTATTTATCCAACCCGGCAAGCCTCGTTGGATAAATGTACTACTTGTGCGAAAAAAAAATCATTTTTGCAACTCGTTGCATAAATAACTATCATTAACTTTCCACTGCATTCATTATTATATTGTTAACCTTAACTTTTATCTTACAGATATGGTACCATCTATTCCATCATTGGAGTCAATTCCGTCAACAGATCAACTACAGGGTCCCCATAATATTGAGAAGTTTAATACCATTGCTGAAACATTGAGTTTATCGCCAATCTCATCTAGAAACATGAGAAGTGTGGAATATCGCATAAACAAATCATTGCAGATTACGAAAGCAGTTCGAAAAAAATATCTTCGGAATAGATTCAACGGATGTTGGCAAAGTGGAGGCGTATGACGAGATAATTATGCAGTTAAAGGATAAGTTCAATCACCCTACAACTGACAGAAGCGAACAGATTAAAATACTATCTGTACTTCCTAAGTCTTGGTCGGTAAATAAAATCACAAGAGAGTTTAACGCACCAATGTATATGGCGAGGCAGGTGAAGGATCTTGTTTATGAACAGGGTATTCTTTGTACCACCGAAAAAAGAAGGGGGCATGGTATTGATGACGATACAAAACAAATAGTAAGAGAATTTTTTGATGATAATGATATCAGCAGGCCAATGCCAGGAACAAATGATTTTGTTTCTGAGGTTCGAAATGGAAAAAACAACAAGTTCAAAAACGACTTTTGATGATGTCGCTCAAAGAGGCTTATATGATTTTTGTAGATATGTACAAAACTGTGAATATTGGTTTTACAGTATTTACACAGTTGCGACCAAAGCATTGTATTTTACTTGATTCTACTGGTATACATAATGTATGCATATGTACTATTCATGAAAATGTAAATTTAATGTTCAACAGTATAAGAATTGTGTCACAAGATGAAATAATACAAAAAATGCTTTGCGATATTTCCACCAGAACAGATAATTGCTTTTTCCGTGCTTGTGAAAAGTGTGCTTGTAATGAACACATTGAAGAGGAACTTACATTGATATTAGAATCAAATGACAAAGAAGAGATTATATTTCAGCAGTGGTTGAATACTGATCGCTGTAATTTAGAAACGATTATTAAACCTGTTGATGAATTTGTTCCGTATCTTGTTGATAAAATTGACAAACTTATAACACACGACTTTATTCATAAACAACAATCATCATTTCTCAGAAATAAAAAAGATACATTAAAGGATGATGAAATTCTTGCGATTTGTGATTTCTCTGAAAACTATTCATTCATAATTCAAAACGCTGCTCAAGGATATCATTGGAACAACTCGCAAGCAACAATACACCCATTTGAAATTTACTATATGAAAGATAATAAACTTGTAAATGTTAGCTTCATTATCATATCGGAAGTAATGGCTCACGATACAGTTGCGGTCCAGTTGTTCATCTCAAAAAATGATAGATTTTATGAAACAATTAACGAACTTTTCTAAAATTTATTTTATGTCTGATGGGGCAGCATCACAATACAAAAATAAGAAGAACTTTGCTAGTCTATGTAGATTCCAGTCAAAGCATGCATTAAGAGCAGAATGGCATTTTTTGCAACGTCCCACGGTAAAGGTCCATGTGATGCTATTGGTGGCACTCTCAAGCGAATGGCAAAGAGAGCAAGTCTTGCTCGAGATTATGGAAATACCATAACAACTCCACGAGAGTTATATAACTGGGCAGTTGTACAGGCAGATAAAAATATAACTAAATTAAATTTCTGTTACGTATCCACTGAACAGTACATTAAAATGTCAGAAGATCTCGAAGAAATATATAATAACGCCAAAACAATACCAGGCACTCAGAAATTCCATAGTTTTTTGCCTATTCCTGGCGACAAAGTAAAGGCAAACAGGTATTCTAATTCAGAAGATGAACCAAAAATATTTAGTATGATCGGAAAAAAATAGAAAAGAACATGTTTGAAATTGGCTCTAAGACACATATATATATATTTGAAAAATTCATAATTATAAATAATTGTATATTTAAAAGTGCACTTCAATACATATTGCGATCAGACATTACATTTCCTAAGAAAATATATTTGTAATATTTTGAAGTTTTTTATGTATAGGAAAACCCTTCCAAATGATTGAATAAATAACACAAAATCTCCTAGAAAATTGAGTTTCATTGGATTCTGGGATTGTTATGGCCTTCACTGGTTTTATAGTTGATAACAAAATACACTGAAAAAAAAATCATTCGAACAAGAAAAAGTTTTTGTTAGAAAAACTTTTTTTTTCCTTAAAAGTGCCTATCTTGTGATGTATGGACGGTTGGTAGGGAACATAATTACCTGTCTTGAGACAAAATTTCATCAAAATCAAAAATGGTGTTTTTTTAAATCAACTTTGAATTTTTAGAAATGATTTTTTTCAGTGTAGGGCTCATTTTGGATTTTTTTCAGTATTTTTTTCTTAAAATTGACTTATTTTGTGATAATCACCCATACAACACTTTTTTGTAGGAGTAGTCATTTTTTGATTAAAAACATTTTTAAAAAATCCATAAAAAAGTTTAGCCCTTTTCAAAAGTCAGTCGAGAAAAAAAATTAGAAAAATGAATATGCAATGTGGCTTATCTGGGCAAGGTCTACACACCAAGAAAGTTTCGTTGTAATCTGAGAGGGTGCTGCCAACATTTGTTCGAGTTGGCGCGAAATCCGTCTTTTGCTGCTTCGCGTTTCAGGCGGGTGTACTTCTCTGATACCGTTCCAAATGTTCTGGCGATAATGTCCATGTTGTCTGCAAAGCCATAAATTGACCGGGTTTTGTGAAAATCGTTCCGGCTGTTGAGCCCGGCTCGTCGCATCACACCTTCCAGAGCGATGTTGAAGAGTAGGCATGAGAGTCCATCACCTTGTCTCAGTCCCCGGCGAGATTCGAATGAACTGGATAGTTCACCCGAAACCCTTACGCAGTTTTGCACACCGTCCATCGTTGCTTTAATCAGTCTAGTCAGCTTCCCAGGAAAGCTGTTTTCGTCCATGATTCTCCATAGCTCTGCGCGGTCGATACTGTCGTATGCCGCCTTGAAGTCGATGAACAGTTAATGCATTTGGATCCGGTATGCACGGCCTTTCTGAAGGATTACGGCGAAGATCTGGTACACTGCCGATCGGTCGTCGACGAAGCCAGGTTCAAAACTTTCCATGAACTCATTCGTTTGACAGAAGATGATCTGGGATAGCAATTTCAAGGCGGCATTCAACATGGTGATCGGTTTCTCAGACCCTGAATTTCAGCTGGTGCAGACAGGCGGCCTACTTTTCTAGGCCCATTTTGATAAGTGCAGCTGCGATACAATCATTTCCAGCTAATTTTTTTGGTTTTGAGCAAGTGAATGGCACCCTTAACTTCCCTCAGCGTGGGAATTCGATTCATTTTCATCCTTTATTGTATTGGCGCAGTCGTTCCCTCCGTTGCGTGGGCTTCCGATCTCCTCGCCATTCAGGAGCTCATCAAACTGCTGCTTCCACCTTTCCATCATCCCACGTCCGCCCGTCAAGAGGCATCCGTCTTTATCCCTGCATATTTCGGCTCGCGGCACGAAGCCGTTGTGGGATGCGTTGAGCTTCTGATAGATCTTCCGTGTTTCTTGGGAACGGCACAGCAGTTCCATTTCTTCACACTCCGCTTCTTCCAGGCGGCGCTTTTTCTCCCGAAAGAGGCGGGTCTGCTGTTTCCGCTTCTGTTTATAACGTTCCACGTTATGTCTGGTCCCTTGCTGCAGCATTACCGCCCGCGCTGCATTCTTCTCCGCCAAAATCGCTCTGCATTCTTCGTCGAACCATTCGTTCCGTCGATTCCGTTCCACCTACCCGATGGTGCTCTCGGCTGCGTCGTTAATGGCTGCTTTCACTGTACTCCAGCAGTCCTCTAGAGGGACCTCATCGAGCTCGCCCTCATCTGGCAACGCGGCCTCGAGATTCTGCTCGTATGCTGAAGCGACATCCGGTTGTTTCAGTCGTTCTAGGTTGTACCGTGGCGGTCGCCGGTACCGTACATTGTTGATGACAGAGAGTTGCGGGCGCAGTTTAACCATCCCCAGATAGTGGTCGGAGTCGATGTTGGCGCCATGATAGGTCCTGACGTCGACAATGTCGGAGAAGTGCCGTCCGTCAATCAGAACGTGGTCGATTTGAGATTCCGTCTGCTGTGGTGTTCTCCAGGTGTAACGATAAGGGAGGCTGTGTTGGAAAAAGGTGTTACGTATGGCCATATTTTTGGAGGCGACGAAATCAATGAGCCGTAGACCGTTTTCGTTCGTTTGCTGGTGGGCGCTGAACTTACCAATCTTCGGTCTGAATTCCTCCTCCTGCCCTACCTGAGCGTTTAAATCTCCTATGATGATCTTGACGTCGTGGCTTGGGCAGCGATCGTACTCACGTTCGAGCTGCGCGTAAAATGAGTCCTTGTCATCATCAGTACTTCCGGACTGTGGGCTGTGCACGTTTATTATGCTGAAGTTGAAGAGTCGGCCCTTGATCCTCAACCTGCACATTCTTTCGCCGGTCGGCCACCAACCGATCACGCGCCTCTGCATATCACCCATCACTATGAAAGCTGTTCCCAGCTCGCGTGTGTTGCCGCAGCTCTGGAAGATGGTATGATTACCTCTAAACATTCGCACCATGGATCCTATCCAACACACCTCCTGCAGCGCTACGATGCTGAACTCGCGGTCCTCCAGTAGATAGGCGAGTATGCGGGGCGGGTGCTCCCAATGAAGTTGAGAGATCGGCAGTTCCACGTACCGAGTTTCCAATCGCAAGTTTTTTTTGTTCGCTGGGGTCGTTGCCGTTGGTCTCGGTTCGTATTATTCTGTTGCTGATTTTCCGTTACAATGGTTTTTTTACGGCTGCCTCGTAGGGCCTGACACCAACCCTCTACTTTCCGGAGGGCCATAGTGCACAGTTGAGCTTAGAGTCTTTCCCTGGCACTCGGACGTTGATCAGCCGCCCCTAGCATGGGAATTTCTGGGTGAACGCATGGTAGAGTTTCTGAAGCAATCTTGAAAAAAAATCCTAGACAAATCTATGAAATGATTATTGAATTACTTCTAAGGGCGAGACATTGTGCCAACAGGAGGAACTCTGTCCAATACAAAGTTACTTCACTATTTTTTTACTCTAAGCTACTCTAAGATATTTTCAACTGCGTATAGCCTGGTTGCGAAGTCCATAAAATGCTCTGTTTCGTCCTGGGCTAGGACTACAATGTGTGGAAAATATGCGGAATACGGACGACGACTAAGAACAAATACTTTCCAAACTATATGCATTTTATTTGCCCCCGATAGGCGCACGCCTTGTTGGGAGTGAACTATCACTTACTATCTATTCTCATTGGTTTTGTGAGTGTTTTTTATAGTATACGTTACGTTTACGAAGAGATATCCATCCGAGCTTTCTATTAATAATTCAATTTTTGAGTAAATAAATATATAGCCTTTAAGTACACTTTGGTGTACGAGAAAGGCAAACACGTTTTCTAATGATATCTCAATTTGGAACACTTTTACTGTCGTTTGTGTTTGCTGACTGCAAAGCTGAAAAATACCTGTCATCACTAGGTGGCGGTAGTAAGTAACAGCCCAACAAAAGCAAAAACAATGACAGCGCCACGAGTGGCCAATCGACAAACTACCGATAATTTGAATTGACTGTTAAAAAAATGTTCGATGGGAAGCGAGTGGAGTGTGATGCCTATTTCTCTGTGGAGATGGTCTTAGAATTCATTCAGCATTGCCTAATGGGATTTGCTGCTGTGATTCCTATAAAGATTCAACCGAAAATTCCAATTGAAATCCCTGCCTTAGTGATTGTTCCTAAGATTTAATTAGGAGTTTTGCTTTGAATCCCCCCAGAACTTCTTTCTGGGATTCATTCAGGACTTCCAAGTAGGATTCTACTTGCATTTTTCAATCGTTATAGATGATACTTCAACATAAATTGCTTGAGAAAACCCAGCAAGATTTCCTGGTGAATTCCCATAACGATTCCCCGGAGAAACAATAGCAGTATTCCTGGAGAAATCCCGATAGACATTTTCAAAGTAATTTTTATTTCAATTTAAAAGTCAAGGGCTTTCAGTAAGAATACTAGAATGAACTTGCTTGAGGAATTACAAACAGATCCAAAGAGAAATTTTGAAGGAATCCTTGAAAAAAAATCTAAATGTGAATCTGGAAGAATTACTGCAGAGCGTGCTGGAGGAATCCCTTTAAGACTTCATAGAGATAATTATAGAGAAATTCTGGTATGCTTCAGGATTGCTGAAGGAACCTCAGCAGGAATTCCTGGGGATATTCCTAGGGAAATTTCGGGAGAAATTTTTTGAAAATTCCTCTAAAAATTTCAGAAGAAGCTTCTGCTGGAATACCGACGGTCATTCTCAAAGGAATATTATTAAGATCTCTCGAAGAAATCTGTGGAAGAATATTTAAAGGAATTCTTACAGAAATCCATGAAGGAGTCCCTTGGTAAGTTACAAGAAGGATTGCTGGAGAATTCCCAGCGGGCATTTCTGGAAGAATCCCCAGAGAGCAATGTCTGGAACATCTCTGGAAATCCTGGAGGTATTTCAAGTAAATCTCCTGGAGGCATCCTTGGAGAAAGAATTTCTTGTGAATCCCATTAGGCGTTCTTGAAGGAGTTCCAAAAGGAATTCCTGGACAAATCTTTGGGGAAATCGTGCCTTATGGGATTCCCCTAAAAATCTTGCTAGGATTGCTTCATAACTTTCTCCAAGGATTCCTATACAAATCCTTCCAGTGATTCCTTATACAAATCCAGCTGAACTTCCTTCTCCTACTGTAGGAATTTATCTTGAAATACCAGCAGAAATACCCACTAGAATTTATCCAGGAATTCTTGCTGTGATTTCTCAAGCACTTCACCAGTAATTTGTAATAACAATTCCACGAAAAGTTTCAGGAACAATTCTTGTTAGAATCCCTGCGCGGACCACAGTAGGAAATTATGCCGAAATTTCCGTAATTACAGCAGGACCTGTTCAAGGAATTGTATTAGGAATTCCAGTAGTGTTATTTTCCGTGTCCGTTTTTCTTTGTTGCAATTAGGGTTCATAACTATCCTATACGTTATTCAATGAATGAAATGACGACACAGATGCAATCAAAATATCTGTACAGGCTATCGAATGTTCATCAGAAGATTTATGAACTTCACTATCCCATAATCCCGGAATAAGCGCCCTAAAAATCTCAAACATTAGTCCACGTCACTGTTTCCGCTCGACACCATCTCTCATCCTGTTCACCTAATAAACTTAGCACACTGTCTCCATGTCATTTTCCATTTCTCATTTTACCTCACTCTAGCCACACTAATCTAGTGGGTACGGCGCTTTATCCAGCTAAAACTATTAATAGTTTCCACTTTTAATAGTTTCCCTCCGATTTCCTTTTTCATCAGAACTAGTCAGTAGTGGTGTTCCATAATTGAGCCGTTTTTCTTCAATGACGTCGTCGTCGGTTTCCGAAGGAAAATGGTGATGAAGCAGACTGGGCAAGTGGAAACTTTCTCCATCCTCCTCCACTACGGATGATGGGACCCAGGAAAGGGACTGCAGACTGCAACCAACCAGGCCGTGGGGGAACCTTATTATTATTAGTTTGCTCGTTTCTCATTTCCTCGTTATAGGTGCGATAATTCAATGGAAGGGAATATGAGATTTTCCCTCCTCCATTCGGACGGGGTTCCACACTCGATGATGGGGACGCCGCGGAGTCAGTCGAACGGTCGGTCGTAAATACAGTGGTACTACGACTGCGATTTGACTCTTAGGCGTCCACGATGAGTGCGAGGGGTCGCGTTTGAGCCTCGCTCGTTTGCATTCCCGCGTTTCAGAGCGGAGCCGAAGCGTAGCCAAGTCGGAACGAACGGCGGAGGCGAACATTATGGTAATTTCCACGTTCGGAAGATAATTGCGTACTTAATGAGAACCATGTGCTAAAACGGGGGAAAAATATAGTTCCGAGCAATTCCGAACGATTATAAGATCGTTCGGATAGAATGGGTGTCATTTTGTTATTTTGTCAAACGACCCGGAGTGTGAGAAGGGCCGTTCAGATTTGCGAGTAAGTCCGGATGTTGGACGATTAGTTCGCAGTCTAGTCGCCGTGTGCAGTTGACAGCTGAAATGGCAATGATTTCCCGAGAAAGACGCAGCCAGAACAACACGTGCGTGAACTGGCTCGATTCGTAGAATTTTAATGTAGCGTTCCTCAGAGTTCTCAGCAGTTATGCTTTTTATAATTAAATTTTAACCCAACTTCAAATATTTGACTTGAGCACCCGTTGAAATGGGTCCATATAGCCGAGGCGGTAAACGCACGGGTATTCAGCATGACCATGCTGAGGGTGATGGGTTCGATTCCCGGTCGGTCCAGGATCGTTTCGTAAAGGAAATTTCCTTGACTTCCTTGGGCATAGAGTATCTTCGTGCCTGCCACACGATATACACATGCAAAATGGTCATTGGCAGAGGAAGCTCTCAGTTAATAACTGTGGAAGTGCTCATAGAACACTGAGCTGAGAAGCAGGCTTTGTCCCAGTGAGGACGTTACGCCAAGAAGAGGAGAGGACCCGTTGAAATGGTCTCCCCGCCGTTTTGGGTCGCTAATGAGTTCAACATCACCTATCGGGAGGAAGTGAACGATAAAAACGGGTAGTTAAACACAAAACAACCGACTTCTTCGGAGCACGGCATGGCATAAAAATAGGGGAGAAGAGCACGTTGCCTGGTTGAAGCTCAACTAAGGAATACATATCAAACTGATAATAAGAAAATTAAAAACCTCCACCGCAAGAAGCGGGTAAACCCTGAATCCCGACCTTATGGCATACGTACCTTCCGACCAAGTCAGTCGGTATATCGGTGACAAAAGCGAAAGCATAAAATGGAACTTAAACGTAGTTCATAATGTGGCTCGGCTAGGTACATCGACCGACAGCCTCCCAAAGAAACCTGGTGCGCTGCCGTAATTGGACTAATTAACACAAAAAAACGGGTCGTACTCATTTGGATAAACGACATAAACGCAGAGACACACGCACGGTTGAAACTGTCTCCAAGATGTGAGATGAGTAAAGGAAGTGAAATTCTTCTGCTTTATGATAATTGCGCCTTGTGTATGTTTTGTACACCATTATTTTGAAGAGTTTGTTGAACTCGCATCTAATATAAGAGTATGTTTGGTTGATACAGTGATAGACATTCGTTTAGCCGAGGCCAAAAAAAATTCAAAAAAGTTTCAGGAAACTCATACAAAACATTTTATGATAAAACTTTTTTATCGTAGTGATAGTATATCTAGTACTGTTTTATAAAAATGTGGTACACCACACTTACATATACACTGAAACAAAAACGAGGGTAAAAATCCTTCAAATGTCATTTTTTGCCTAGACATTCGTTTAGCCGAATTGTACAATTTTTAGAATTCCATAATAAAAAACTAACAAATTTCGAAAAATATCCATCAAAATCATTTTGTATGGTGACTTGCATTATAAATCGACTTGCAAATCATGAATTATATCGTTTTTGGAAGTGTTGCCGTATTAATTTTGCATGCATCTCATATAAATATGGCATAATATTGTAAATGTTACCAAATTGAGATTTTATGTACTTATTTTTATCGGAAGTATTTCAAAAGAATCTAATGAAAGTTTCATGACCAAAGCAGGTTGAAAATTTACGAAAAACAATGTTTTTAACAGCAAAAATAAAGCAAACCATCAAAAAATCACGTATTTAAGTCAGAGATGCATTTGAACGTGTTCTGTTCATGTTCTGTTCAAACCCTGCGCTCACGTGAGCCGTGTTCAAGTTCAAACAAAGTGGGTGCTTGAACACAGGGCACTGTGTAGCTAGTAGCAACAGATTTGCGACCTTTGCAGTCACTCGGTCATCACCGATGGCGTGCGTGTCGATTGTGCAGATTTTCATAAGGTTTTTGCGACAGTGCTGGATGTGAAACATCCATACAGCTTGCTAAAATAATGGCCAGTTCTCCATAAACAAAAAGACAGACCTCTTATCTTTTGAGGAGCCTCTCCGGCCAGTAGTCCTCCTCTAAATACGAAGGGCTCATTACACTTGATCGAGTCAGGTCCTGGACAACAATTTCTTCTCAGTGATGTGATGTTGGACCGGAGCTCCGTCGAGGGGCTTCTTGCTAGTCTGATGGATCTTAGCCACGACACGGCGTGTGGAACAGCACATCATAATATCGTTTAAAAAATATATGTCCAGGGCTTGGCCCGTTTCTGACCTGGTGATATCTCGGCCCCCAATATCCTACATAGCGACATAGAATTCGGCACTTACAGGGACATGGTAATTCGAGTACACATCCATCAAATCAGTAGGGAACGGAAGTGACTGCGATTACCTGCGATGCAAATGCAGGCGCGGCGTCGCAAAACATCTTGATTTTTTTACTTTCGGCCTAGCTTTCGGCTACTTAACGATCTGAGCTGTCAATTTTGAACACCATTTCGTGAGCAATCTAGTTGCCTTGGTTGTGTTCAAAAAATGTGAACACGCACGTAAGAGCAATCAGGGAACATTTTAGGCACGCTCACAGAACATGAGCGTTCAAAATGCATCTCTGATTTAAGTATTGTTTTGATAAAATATGATGGTTTCACTTGCATAACTCACAGCGTTAACTACTATTACGTCTTCCAATAGCTCCCAATATCTTCTAGACTGTATTCTGGCTGAAATAACATACATTGGACGGCTCATATTTCGAGCAATGGCACCGAAAGTATTCAAATTTCTAGCATGAACTATTTGTTTCATAATTTAGACATTCTTTTCAAGTAAATCATGTTAAAAATGAATGTGGTTCACAACAAATACTCATTTATAATATATTTCTTCAGATTGAATGAATTAAGCCAATTGTTTTACCATATCTTGCATTTTTGTATGAGCATTTGCTTTTAAATAAACAGGGTTCAAAAATTCTGACACTTCTTGCAGTTCTTTCACTTAGCAGTCTTCTATCTCATTTAGTAATGCTAGTATCAAAGAGGTATACTCCACAGGCATTAGGGCACGTCTTTATTTCAATGCAGAACTATTTATTTTAGCTTTTATCAATCTCATTTTAAAGTTTAACCAACCAAAAACCAATATACTTAATTTTTTCACGACATTTTATGCAATAATTTGAACATTTCTAACAATAATTCTGTGTCATATTTTCAAACTGCTGATCTAGTTTACGTTTGAGTGGTTAGTGAAATCATTTTTCTTAATTAAATTTGTTTATCGTCGCTTCTCCTTATCGGGACATTTTTTTAATAACATTTCTCTGAATTTCACAAATAAACAAACTTTTAAGGTCAATTATCTTGCTAACACGTCGTAAACTAAATGCCTTGGAGTAAATCCTCGAAATATACTCACGAAATTGCAAAAAATCTATTGAAAACCAATTTTTCATTTACCTCGGTTAAACGAATGTCTAGGCAAAAAATTACATTTGAAGGGTTTTTACCCTCGTTTTTGTTTCAGTGTATATGTAAGTGATGCATCACATTTTTATAAAACAGTACTAGATATACTATCACTACGATAAAAAAGTTTTATCATAAAATCTTTTGAATGGGTTTCCTGACACTTTTTTCGGTCTCGGCTAAACGAATGTCTATCACTGTATTAGCATATATATTTTGTCTTAGCAGTATGGGGTGATACACAAATTATGTCACGCAAAAATCGACCTTTTTAGCCGCCCCCCCCCCTTTCCAATTTATGTTACACTTTTTGTATGAAACCCCAATATTTTTGTATGGGTCGTCACGTTCTGCAAACCCCCCTCCTTAATTACGTCACGCTTTAAATTTGTACATGGCCCCTATTCAACATTCCACTGCATTTATTCCTTCCAAACCTTTCATGCCATGCTGGTATCAGCCGTTAAAACACAAGCACTGAAAAGGAACCAATTCTGGAATACGAACAAAATCCAATAGCAACAACCGCAGTGGCGAAAGAAAAGTTGCGATTGGAAACTCTGTACGTGGAAGCATTGATGCACATTTCACGAGTAGTGCATACAAATCCACCAGATGTCCTTTCCGCGGCGGCGTCATGATCATCAATGTCAAAGACAACCTGAACGCTCATGTTGGAAACATCCAGACCGTAAAGTTTTTGCACCCACCAGCTGATAAATGAGAATTCGCCGCCTCTAAGAATATAAACATTTAGAGCACCTTCTTCTAACACAGTATCCCTAATCGTTACCCCGGTAGATCATCACAGCAAACTAAATCATGAAACGGCATCGATGATAGACAGCAGTTCTTCAACATTATCGGTTTTAGGGGCTAATGTGGCGCTCACATGAGATCTGACCATCACATGGTGATATTCAAACTTCACTGAAATCTCTCTATCGGCAACAAGGATGTACGCAAGGTTGAAAGAATAAAAGATCAAAGGGTCAAAAGGTCAAAATAAACAAAAATGAGCTAAGACAGAGCGTCAAATGGTCGAAAGGACAAAAGGTCGCAGACACGTAGCCAAAAAAGTCTGCGGCCCAGTATACGGTTTGGGGATTTTGGGGAATTTTCGCGTGCTCCACACAGTTGTTCTTTGTAATGAAATATAACTCCTTATACTCCGTGTCCAATAAGTTCTCATACAAAATCAAATTCAATTCATTTCATATCTGTAATTAGGATTTCCAAAGTAAATTTTTTTTTTTAAATGCCAACTAACATACACCAAATACAGCATATGTTTCGGAACTAACTGTATTTTATCCTTCTCTGCTGATCGCTTATGTGTCGTAAGTCCATTGCAGCTGGCACGCACGCCATTTCATTGGTATTTCGTCTCATTTTAACAGGCAAAGGTTTAAGGTTGAAACAAATTTGGTTCCTGTCCTCACCATTCTAGTAGTAACTATGGCCAGAAGAGAAAAAAATATAACATTCTGTATTGGTGAAGTACGAAGCCGTTTTATGTTGTACAAAATTAAACGTAAATTAAACAAAAATGTCCATTTACCTGTTTCAATGAAATTTGTTGTATTAAAGAAGCATTACTGCATATTATCTTGTTAATTCACATTATTCTCATTTGTAAAACATGCTTGTGTTCCTATTGTGGTAAATTTTGTTCAAAATTTACGTTTTATGATGTTTATCTTCAATATAACGGTCATTTTCAAGGAAATCAGCCCAAGTTGAGCTAACTTGGAAATTTCTTACCATATCATCACTAAAATTGCTTAAATTTAACCTTAGTATATCCATTTGGTACAATACTGGGGATAAAAACTCAAAATTTCACCTTATGTACTCTATTTAGCTACCGTAGAATGAAAAACTTTTCGAGCATTTTTCTTGCGTGCCGGAGCAAACGGATTTCAGAAAACGGAAGTGTACTACTAGGCTTCTAAAAACAAACAAAAAATATCGTTATTCTAAACCGTATGCTTTATTCAATCAGTATTATGTGGCTCTTCAATACATGCATTCACTTTGACAATATGAATAACAGATGTGAAATAAAATTCAAATTTCTAAATTTGTATTTTGTATGAGAACTTATTGGACACGGTGTACTTTTCTCTTATTGGAATAACGCTTCAAGTATAATAAAGCCTCCATCTCAACATAGATTCTCATCCCAAATTGATATCCTGATGGTGATGGTTTCCTTGGAGAAATCCCTGGAGCGAACGTACCTGGAATACTTCATGCAATTACAGTCACTACCGCAGGCATTGCTTTTCTATTTATCACTTATTCTTCTTGATAAACACGTGAAAGAGCGAGATGAAAGACGAAACAAGTCTCCCCTCTTCCAACCATCTCTTTCTTGTAAAAAAAGTAAGAAAAGAAAGTACCAACGCTTGTAATTACGGCTGAGAATTTTCCTAAAACTACTGCTATGATTCCTTCGAAGTTTTCTATTAAGTTTACTACAAGAATTATCCTAGAATGTTCCCAATGTTTCCTGTAGAATCACGTTGAGATTTCTGTAGAATTTATCTATGGTATTGTTCCGGAATACTGCTGAGACTTATTCAAAAGCTTCTGATAAAATCATCCAGGAAGTTTTGCTGGGATTCCTCAGGCAAGTTCGGCTGGGACCTGCTGGAGTTATCCCAGAAACAGATCCTAGGGAGCGTCCATAAATTACGTCACACAAACATTGCTTATTTTTAACCCCCTACGTCAAACTTTTTGGCACGGTAAAGGCTGGGTATACTGCGCAATACAGATCCCATTGTGATTCACTAGTCTCTACCCAGCAACTCCTATCCCTACCTCCTCATGATACCGGCCGGGAACTACGAGCAACCTTAGGGAAGATCGGGTAACCAACCCCGGTGGGAACTTTGGTCGTAAACTGACAGGGAAGGGGGGGGGGGTTTGCTCAGGCAAACCTGAGCGTCTGTTCTCCAGGAGGAGTGGCTCACAACAGCGTCTGATCCCCATGTTAGGGGCGGCTGATCAACGTCCGAGTGCCAGGGAAGGACTCTAAGCTCAACTGTGCACTATGGTCCTCCGGAAAGTAGGGGTTGGTTTCAGGCCCTACGAGCCAGCCGTAAAAACCATTGTAACGGAAAATCAGCAACAGAATAATACGAACCGAGACCAACGGCAACGACCTCAGTGATTAAAAAGGACTTGCGATTGGAAACTCGGTACGAGGAACTGCTGATCTCTCAACTTCATTGGGAGCACCCGCATACTCGCCGATCTACTAAAGGACCGTGGGTTCAGAATCGTAGCGCTGCAGGAGGTGTGTTGGACAAGACCCATGGTGCGAGCGTTTAGAGGCAATCATACCATCTACCAGAGCTGCGGCAACACACGCGAGCTGGGAACAGCTTTCATCATGATGGGTGATATGCAGAGGCGCGTGATCGGTTGGTGGCTGATCGACAAAAGAATGTGCAGGTTGAGGATCAAGGGTCGAATCTTCAACTTCAGCATAATAAACGTGCACAGCGTACACTCCAGAAGCACTGATGATGACAAGGACGCATTTTACGCGCAGCTCGAACGCGAGTACGACCGCTGCCCAAGCCACGACGTCATGATCATCATAGGAGATTTAAACGCTCAGGTAGGCCAGGAGGTGGAATTCAGACCGACGATTGGTAAGTTCAACGCCCACCAGCACACGAACGAAAACGGCCTACGACTCATTGATTTCGCCGCCTCCAAAAACATGGCCATACGTAGCACCTTTTTCCAACACAGCCTCCCTTATCGTTACACCTGGATATCCCCACAGCAGACGGAATCTCACGTTCTGATTGAAGGACGGCACTTCTCCGACATTATCGACGTCAGGACCTATCGTGGCGCCAACATCGACACCGACCACTATCTGGTGATGGTCAAACTGCGCCCAAAACTCTTCGTTATCAACAATGTACGGTACCGGCGACCGCCATGGTACAACCTAGAGCGACTGAAACAACCGGATATCGCATCAGCATACTCGCAGAATCTCGAGGCCGCGGTGCCAGACTAGGGCGAGCTCGATGAGGCCCCTCCAGAGGACTGCTGGAGTACAGTCAAAGCAGCCATCAAGGGCGCAGCTGAGAGCACCGGGTACGTTTCGGGTACGTGGAACGGAATCGACGGAACAAATGGTTCGACGAAGAGTGCAGAACAGTTTTGGAGGAGAAGAACGCAGCGAGGGTGGTAATGCTGCAGCAAGGAACTGGACAGATCGTGGAACGTTACAAACAGAAGCGGAAACAGCAGACACGCCTCTTTCGGGAGAAAACGCGCCGCCTGGAAGAAGCGGAGTGTGAAGAAATGGAACTGCTGTGTCATTCCCAAGAAATACGGAAGCTCTATCAGAAGCTCAACGCATCCCGCAACGGCTTCATGCCGCGAGCCGAAATATGCAGGGATAAAGACGGAGGCCTCTTGACGGACGGACATGAGAAGATCGGAAGACTTCGATCAGCACCTGAACGGCGTGCAGAACGAAGCCACGGGAGCCCACGACAACGGAGGAATCGCCGACGCCAGTGCAGCGGAGGACGGAAATGAATCAACTCCTACGCTGAGGGAAGTTAAGGATGTCATTCACCAGCTCAAAACCAACAAAGCAGCTGGTAAGGATCATCAAGATGGGCCCATAAAAGTTGGCCACCTGTCTGCATAGGCTGATAGTCAAGATCTGGGAAACCGAACAGTTACCGGAGGAGTGGATAGAAGGGGTAATCTGCCCCATTCACAAGAAAGGCGACCATTTGGAATGTGAGAACTTCAAGACGATCACTATTTTGAATGCTGCCTTCAAAGTGCTATCCCAGATCATCTTCCGTCATCTGTCACCTAAAACGAATGGATTCGTGGGAAGCTATCAAGCCTGTTTCATCGACGGCCGGTCGACAACGGGCCAGATCTTCACCGTACGGCAAATCCTCCAAAAATGCCGTGAATATCAGGTTCAAACACATCACCTGTTCATCGACTTCAAAGCGGCATACGGCAGTATCGACCACGCAGAGCTATGGAGAATCATGGAAGAAAACGGCTTTCCTGGGAAACTGACTAGACTGATTAAAGCAACGATGGACGGTGTGCAAAACTGCGTAAGGGTTTCGGGTGAACTGTCCAGTTCATTCGGATCTCGCCGGGGACTGCGACAAGGTGATGGACTCTCATGCCTACTCTTCAACATCCCTCTAGAAGGTGTGATGCGACGAGCCGGGCTCACCAGTCGGGGAACGATTTTCACAAAATCCAAGCGCCTTCATTAGATGTATTTTCAAGAATTCCATAGAAAGTTTCTTAAAGATGTCCTCAAACGATTCCTTAAGGGCTACCCCACATAATCAGTTTAGCAATTTTACAGAGGTATCCTTTAGGAATTCCTTCAAAATTTGTTTTAGACATTTTTTCATGAATTCCTTTTGCAATGCAATTCAAGTCCTGTCAAGGATATCTTACGGAATTATCCCTGCATTTCTGCAGGGATTACAGAAATTATTCCAATTATTGCTGTAGCAAACCGTCCATAGAATCCTCAGGAGATTTCTTCAAATCCTGTTTCACAATTCGCTCGAGAATACTTCAAAAAAAAAAAGACCAATGAATATTTCATATTTTTCTCCAAGAATTTTTCTCAAGTTACGTTACAAAGATTCGTTCAGGGTTTTCTCAAAGTTTTCCTTCAAATAACCCTTCAAGGATTCATCCCCAAAGAATTCCTGCAGAAATTTCCTCAGAAGGTCCTACAGAAATTCCCTCAAGGCCTCCTGCATAAATTCCTCCTAGAAAAAAAGGAATTCTTTTGAAGATTTTTTTTTTATTTGCCCCAAACAATTTTAGAGAGCTTCTTTGGGGTTTCCGCCATTAATTTCTTTGAGGAATAATCTAAGTATTTCAACATTAGTTTTTTTTTGTTCAAAAATCCCTTTGCTTTTAAAATTTCTTCTGGGGCCTTTTACGTAAATCCTTAAAGTACTCCTTGTAGGTACTTCTAGTGCTACTTCATAGTACTGTAGTAATCCTTCAAGAACGTCATCAAAGATACCTCCAAAATCAATCCAACGATTCTTTCCAAATACATTTTAGAATTTATCTCCAAAATCATTTCTACAAGGATTTCTTCGGGAGTTTCTCCAAAACTCCTTTAGAATATGTCCCAAGTATGGCTTCATGCATGATATCAGAAATTCATAAAAGATATTTTCCATGAGGAACTCCTGCAAGATTCCTACTTGGGGAAATCTCTAAAGGAATTCTTGGAGAGATTCCTTAAGGTTCATCTGAAGGATTCCTTGGAGCGCTCCATTACATACTCCTTGAAGGACTTTATGAAGGAATCCGAAGAGGTATTCCTAAACGGGTGCCTGAAGAAACTCCTAAATAAATCAGTGAAGGAATTCCCGAAAGATTTCTTGAAAAGTTCCTGCAGAAATGCTTGGAGGTGTTCCTGAAGGAATCATTGGAAGTTTTCCTGAAACAATGCTTAGAAGAATTATTAAAATAAATCCTATAGGATGTTTTGTGGAAATTTTTGAAGTAACTGATAGTTCCTTAAGCTAAGACAATAGCAATCTTTGGTCCTGTGGTTTGGATATCAGGGACGTTTTCAAAATGCTCATGAATTGTACTTCCATATTAGTACTGAATTTCGCAAAATTCAATTTTGATTTCCATCACATTTTTTCTTGTATTTTGGAGCCCCGCTATATACAAAGAGTAATCATCAAACTAATCATCACTAAACTAACTAGAATATTCAAATAAACCATCTGTGTGCCTCATTCCAAAAACTTTTGATAATCACGAAGGGGCCCCTACATACATATCGGCAGATCTGCAAGTATTGAACTAATACTTAGGAAACTTTCGTTATTTAAAGAACTTAGTTCAAACTAGTGTTAGAAACCTTTTCTGATTTGGAGGCCCCCTGAACTCGGGGGCCCGGTGCAGACCGCACCTTCCACACCCCGCTTGCTTCGCCACTGGTTTCAATCCATTTCAGATGGTTTCAGGACATTCCAGACTAATCACGCTTGAAGATACGATGACCTATACTCAAGGGAATTCTTGGAGATTCTCAAACAGACGTTGAACAAGCTCATAAGCTGGACAAGCTTGAATTTCATTGAAACACACAAGCTTAAACGTAAACCCGATGACTAATGCTCGTTGAAAGTTTTTTGGGAACCTTAAATAGCCCCAACCCCCTCTCAACTCTCACCCCTGAACACGATATAAACTTCTAACTGCTTAAACACAACCAATTGTTTAGAACACAATCAAATTCCATATGGATAACGTTATGTTAATGTTGTTACCTAAATAGATTTTATCTAAATAGGGGATCTAGTGTGCTTGACAAATACCTACATGCCCATTTATTACTTGGCTTAAAAAAAATAGAAAACTACGCCACATGTTTCATTCACCATGCATTTCCGTTCCAGCCACCATTTAAAAGGAATTTTCAAAAAGTCCTTCTAAGCCGATCACAACAATTTGCCAAACTTTTGCCAGTCATTTGACTGCCCCTTTTATGATAATCTTCGCTGTCGCTTCCGACAAAGGCAATCGTTCAAAGTGCAATAAAAGCAGCATTGCACTCCGTCCTCCCGCGCTGCTGACTGTGTCGGATGTCCGTCCAGCCAAAGAAGAAGGTCACACAAACGATTCCTTCCACATACACCCGACACACCCCTTCCTCGGTCAGCACATTCCAAGAAACAGAAATTAATATGTCAGATCACGTATAAGCACTTCCTGAAGCCTTGTTGCTGCTCTTGCTCTATGGACTGGATCCCGGACCGATGGGTTCTCTATTGTCCACTACTATCAAACGTCGTCCGGCGGACAGTGCTACATACCACTGACTGGCTTTCTTCCAGTATGTTGCACACTTTAAAGTCGTCCGTCCCCGATTCGGTCCGACTTCAGTTTTATTGCTGTCTCTGCTGGGACAATCGCCAAACCGGACGTCAATGACGCTGCTGCTACTGCTACTGCTGCCAGCAATAAGTTGAAGGAAATAAAAATCCTCTGGGTATTATCGGTGCACGTCGTGCATTTATGGTCCAGTCTGCCAGTTCCCAGTTTTCTTACATGGTGGACTTGTATGCCGTTTTTTAATGTTCACCAATTTGCTAGCTCTCGCGGAAGTCCGCCTCTGTAATGGGTAGAAAGATAAACAGTTCATTAATGGTAACATCCTTGATGAATTCCTGAAGGAATTTCTGCAAAATCACAGGAGAAATTCCCAGGAAATCAAAGGAGAATTTCTGGGAAATTCCTGATAAAATTTCTAAGAAATTCCTTCATAAATTTCTGGGAAATTACCGAAGAAATTCCTGGGAAATTCCTAGAGAAATTACTGAGAAATTCCTGGAAAAATTTCTAGGAAATTCCTGAAGACATTTCTGGTAAATTCCTGGAGGAATTTCTGAAAAATAATTGGAGGAATCTCTGGAACATCCCAGGAAATTTTGCAGAATTCCTAGTGGAATTTCTGTGAAATTCCTGGAGGAACTCTGGGAAATTCCTGGTGGAATTTCTGAGAAATTCCTGGAAGAGTTTCATGAATTTTTGGGAAAATCCTGGAGAAATTTCTGGGAAATTCCTGCAGATTTTTTAAGGAAACTTCTAGTGCAATTTCGTGGTAAATGGTTGAGGAATTTCAGGGAAATTCCTGGAGAAATTTCTGGGAAAACCTTGCAGGTATATCTGGAAAATTCAAGCAGCAGTTTCTGAATAATTCCTGGAGATATTTCTGGAAAATTCTTGAAGGTATTTCTTGGAAATTCCTGGAGGATGTTTTTGGAAATTCCTGGAGGATTGTTTTGGAAATTCCTGGAGAAATTTCTGGAAGATTCCTGGAGAAATTTCCAGGAAATTCCTGGAGGAATTTCCGGGAAATTCCTGAAGAA
The DNA here is from genome assembly GCF_035046485.1 of Aedes albopictus. Taxonomy (NCBI): domain Eukaryota; kingdom Metazoa; phylum Arthropoda; class Insecta; order Diptera; family Culicidae; genus Aedes; species Aedes albopictus. The sequence goes on along the minus strand of NC_085136.1, from coordinate 262,311,044 downwards.
ATTTCTTGGAAATTTCTGGAGGATTTTTTGGGAAATTCTTGGAGGAATACCTGAGAAATTCTTTGAGCAACTTCTGGGAAATTCCTGGAGGAATTTCTTGGAAATTCCTTGAGGAATTTCTGGGAAATTCTTTGTGGAATTTCTGGGAAATTCCTTGAGGAATTTTATGGGAAATTCTTGAAGGAATTTCTGGGAAATTATTGAAAGAATTGCTGAAATATTGCTAGAGGAATTCCTAGAGGAATTTCTAGGAAGTTCCTGGATAATTTCCAGGCAAATTCCTGAAGAAATTTCTGATAAATTACTGAATGAGTTTTGGGAAATTTTTGGACGAATTTCTTGGAAATTATTGGAGAAGTTCGTGAAGAAATTTCTGGGAAATTCCTGGAGTAATTTCTTGGTAATTCCGGGATGAATTCCTTAGAGGAATTTCTAGAAATTTTCTAAAGCAATTTGTGGAAATTATCTAGAGGAATCTGGGAAATTTTGAAGGAGTTTCTGGAAAGTTCTTGAGGGAATTTCCAGGAAATTTCTATGGGAAATTTTTAAAAATTCCTCCAGGACTTTCCCAGAATTCCTTCAAAAATTTCCCAGAAATTTCCAATAAAGTCCTCCAAAAGTTTCCCAGAAATTCCTCCAGAAATTTCTCAGAAATTCCTTCAGAAATTTTTCAGAAATTCCTCCAGGAATTGCACAGAATTTCCTCCAGAAATTTCACAGAATTTCCTCCAGAAATTATTCAGAAATTCCTTCAGGAATTTTCCAGAAATTTCTCAAGGAATTTTCCAGAAATTTCTCAAAGAATTTTCCAGAAAATTTTTCAGGAATTTTCCAGAAATTTCTCCAGGAATTTTCCAAAAATTTCTCCTGGTATTTCCCAGAAATTCATCCTGGATTTTTCGGAAAATTCTTCCCGGAACTTCCCAATAATTCCTCCAGGAATTTCTGAGAAATTTCTCCAGGAATTTCATTGCAATTCCTTCAGGAATTTCCAAGAAATTCCTTCAGAAATTTCCAAGAAATTTCTTCAGGAATTTCCCGGAAATTCCTCCAGGAATTTCCTGGAAATTTCTCCAGGAATCTTCCAGAAATTTCTCCAGGAATCTCCGAGAAATTCCTCCTGGAATTTCCCAGAACCTCCTCCTGGAATTTCCCAGAAACTACTTCAGGAATTTCCCAGAAACTTCTCCAGGGATTTCCCAGAAATTCTTCCTGGAATTTCCCAGAAATTCCTCTATGAATTTCCCAGAAATTCCTCTAGGAATTTCGCAGAAATTCCTCCAGGAATTTCCTAGAAATTCCTTTAGGGATTTCCTAGAAATTCCTCCAGGAATTTCCTAGAAATTCCTCTGGAATTTCCTAGAAATTCCTCTGGAATTTCCTAGAAATTCCTCTGGAATTTCCTAGAAATTCCTCTGGAATTTCCTAGAAATTCCTCTGGAATTTCCTAGAAATTCCTCCGGAAATTCCTAGAAATTCCTCCAGGAATTTCCTAGAAATTCCTCCAGGAATTTCTTAGAAATTCCTCCAGGAATTTCCTAGAAATTCCTCCAGGAATTTCCTAGAAATTCCTCCATTAATTTCCTAGAAATTCCTCAAGGAATTTCCTTCAAATTCCTCAAGAAATTTCCTAGAAATGCCTCCAGGAATTTCTCAGAAATTTCAGGAATTTCTCAGAAATTTAAAGGAATTTCTAGGAAATTCCTGGAGGAATTTCTGCGAAATTCCTAGAGGAATTTCCTAGAAATTCCTCCAGGAATTTCCTAGAAATTCCTCCAGGAATTTCCTAGAAATTCCTCCAGGAATTTCCTAGAAATTCCTCCAGGAATTTCCTAGAAATTCCTCCAGGAATTTCCTAGAAATTCCTCCAGGAATTTCCTAGAAATTCCTCCAGGAATTTCCTAGAAATTCCTCCAGGAATTTCCTAGAAATTCCTCCAGGAATTTCCTAGAAATTCCTCCAGGAATCTTCCAGAAATTTCTACAGGAATTTTCCAGAAATTTTTTCAGGAATTTCCAAAAAAATCATCTAGGAATTTATAAGAAATTCCTCTAGGAATTTCCCTGAAAATTATCCACGAACTGCCCAGAAATTTCTCCAGGAATATCTCATTAATTTTTCCAATAATCTCCCAAAATTTTCTCCAGGAATTTCCAAGAAATTTCTTCTGAAAGTTACGAGAAATTCCTCAAGGATTTTCCGAGTACATAATTCTTCCTGGATATTACAAAAAATTCCTGAAGGATTTTCCCAAAAATTCCTCTAAAAAATTCTCAAGGAATTTTCCTTAAATTCCTTCAAGAGTTTCTCAGAAATCCCAAAGATGGTGAAATTTCTGGGAAATTCCTGGAGGAATTTCTGGGAAATTCCTGGAGGAATTTATGGGAAATTCCTGAAGAAATTTCTGGGAAATTCCTGGAGGAATTTGTGGGAAATTTCTGGTGAAATTTCTGGGAAAATCTTAGTGGAATTTCTGGGAAATTCCTGGAGGAATTTCTGGGAAATTCCTGGAGGAATTTCTGGGAAATTCCTAGAGGAATTTCTGGCAAATTCTAAGAGGAATTTCTGGGAAATTCCTAGAGGAATTTCTGGGAAATTCCTTGAGGAATTTCTGGGAAATTCCTTGAGGAATTTCTGGGAAATTCCTTGAGGAATTTCTGGGAAATTCCTAGAGGAATTTCTGGGAAATTCCTTGAGGAATTTCTGGGAAATTCCTAGAGGAATTTCTGGGAAATTCCTAGAGGAATTTCTGGGAAATTCCTAGAGGAATTTCTGGGAAATTCCTAGAGGAATTTCTGGGAAATTCCTAGAGGAATTTCTGGGAAATTCCTAGAGGAATTTCTGGGAAATTCCTAGAGGAATTTCTGGGAAATTCCTAGAGGAATTTCTGGGAAATTCCTAGAGGAATTTCTGGGAAATTCCTAGAGGAATTTCTGGGAAATTCCTAGAGGAATTTCTGGGAAATTCCTAGAGGAATTTCTGGGAAATTCCTAGAGGAATTTCTGGGAAATTCCTAGAGGAATTTCTGGGAAATTCCTAGAGGAATTTCTGGGAAATTCCTAGAGGAATTTCTGGGAAATTCCTAGAGGAATTTCTGGGAAATTCCTAGAGGAATTTCTGGGAAATTCCTAGAGGAATTTCTGGGAAATTCCTAGAGGAATTTCTGGGAAATTCCTAGAGGAATTTCTGGGAAATTCCTAGAGGAATTTCTGGGAAATTCCTAGAGGAATTTCTGGGAAATTCCTAGAGGAATTTCTGGGAAATTCCTAGAGGAATTTCTGGGAAATTCCCAGAGGAATTTCTGGGAAATTCCTAGAGGAATTTCTGGGAAATTCCTAGAGGAATTTCTGGGAAATTCCTAGAGGAATTTCTGGGAAATTCCTAGAGGAATTTCTGGGAAATTCCTAGAGGAATTTCTGGGAAATTCCTAGAGGAATTTCTGGGAAATTCCTAGAGGAATTTCTGGGAAATTCCTAGAGGAATTTCTGGGAAATTCCTAGAGGAATTTCTGGGAAATTCCTAGAGGATTTTCTGGGAAATTCTTAGAGGAATTTCTGGGAAATTCTAAGAGGAATTTCTGGGAAATTCCTAGAGGAATTTCTGGGAAATTCCTAGAAGAATTTCTGGGAAATTCCTAGAGGAATTTCTGGGAAATTCCTAGAGGAATTCCTGGGAAATTCCTAGAGGAATTTCTGGGAAATTCCTAGAGGAATTTCTGGGAAATTCATAGAGGAATTTCTGGGAAATTCATGGAGGAATTTCTGGGAAATTCATGGAGGAATTTCTGGGAAATTCATGGAGGAATTTCTGGGAAATTCCTAGAGGAATTTCTGGGAAATTCCTAGAGGAATTTCTGGGAAATTCCTAGAGGAATTTCTGGGAAATTCCTTGAGGAATTTCTGGGAAATTCCTAGAGGTATTTCTGGGAAATTTCTAGAGGAATTTCTGGGAAATTCCTAGAGGAATTCATAGGAAATTCCGGAAGGAATTTGTGGGAAATTCCTAGAGGGATTTGTGGAAAATTCCCGGAGAAATTTCTGGGAAATTTCTAGAGGAATTCCCAGATATTCCTCCAGGAATTTCCCAAAAATTCCTCCAGGAATCTCCCAGAAATTCATCCAGGAATTTCCCAGAAATTCCTTCAGGAATTCCTTCAGGAATTTCACAGAAATTTCTCCAGGAATATCCCAGAAATTCCCAAAGAAATATCCCAGAAATTCCTCCATGAATTTCCCAGAAATTCCCAAAGAAATATCCCAGAAATTCCTCCATGAATTTCCCAGAAATTCCTCCAGGAATTTCCCACAAATTCCTCCAGGAATTTTCCAGAAATTCCTCCAGGAATTTCCCAGAAGTTCCTCCAGGAATTTTCCAGAAATTCTTCCAGGAATTTCCCGGAAATTCCTCCATTTATCCCGGAATTTCTCAGAAATTTCTCCAGGAATTTCCCAGAAATTCCTCCAGGAATTTCCCAGAAATTCCTCCAGGAATTTCCCAGAAATTCCTCCAGGAATTTCCCAGAAATTCCTCCAGGAATTTCCCAGAAATTCCTCCAGGAATTTCCCAGAAATTCCTCCAGGAATTTCCCAGAAATTCCTCCAGGAATTTCCCAGAAATTCCTCCAGGAATTTCCCAGAAATTCCTCCAGGAATTTCCCAGAAATTCCTTCAGGAATTTCCCAGAAATTCCTTCAGAAATTTCCCAGAAATTCCTTCAGAAATTTCCCAGAAATTCCTTCAGGAATTTCCCACAAACTTTCTCTAAGAATTTGCCAGAAATTCCTCCAGGAATTTGCCAGAAATTCCTCCAGGAATTTGCCAGATATTCCTCCATAAATTCCACCATCTCTGGGATTTCTGAGAAACTCTTGAAGGAATTTCTCGGAAATTTCTGGAGGAGTGAAAGGAAAATTTCCTAAGAAATTTCTGGAGGTTTTTTTTGGGGAAATCCGTGTGGAATTTCTCGTAAATTTCAAAAGGAATTTCTGGGAAATTCCTGGGAGATTATTGGAAGAATTTCTGGACAGTAAGTTCGTGGATAATTTTCAGGGAAATTCCTAGAGCAATTTCTGATAAATTCCTAGGTGATTTTTTTTTGGAAATTCCTAAAGAAATGTCTGTGAAAATCCTGGAGAAATTTCTGGCAAATTCCTGGAGAAACTTCTGGGAAAATTCTGGAGGCTCTGGAAAATTTCAGAGACATGTCTGCAATTTTTTTTGGTGTAATACCTGAAAAAAAAAATTGAAAAATTCCTGAAAAATTTTCTAGGAAGTTCATATAGGTATTTCTATAAAACTCCTGGAGGAACTACAGGAAAATTTCTACTCGATTTAGTGAAGGAATTTCAGGGTAATTCTTGAAGCAATTTCTGGATAAATATCCGGGAATTTCCAAGAGGAGTTTTCGAGAAATTTCTCGAGGAGTTTCTGGAAAATTCCAAGACAAATTTCTGAAGGATTTTTTCCTAAAGATTTTGGGAAATTGTTGGATTTTTTTAAAGAATGACAAATGTTTCCGTGCTGTGATTTCATAAAACCTAGCCATTCTACGTGACTACTATTTGACTGGCTCTCGTAGCAGCAGCACCTCGAACGAAATCATCCTTAATCTTTAAGTGAAATTTAAGGTTTGCAGCACATATGTTACACCCATAAACGGTGTCCTTTCCTCCTTTTATTCCGTTTTTTTTTTCTTCAAACGTACGGAACGGGAGGTAATCCGCCAACCTGCAGCATCTGGCACCAGATCCGCAGACTACTTGGGAATCTACTTCGACAAAAGAACGGAACCGAAAGCGCCGGGCAACACTATGTACCCGTTTTTTTTTGTCTTCTTCAAAACGTTCCTTTGGGAGCGACAAGGAATCAGGCGAGTGGAGATGGTGTCGCTGACTGGAACGAATGTATGCCACGTATGCGAAAAATGTAACAAAACAGACTTCTTTCCTTTAGAGAGTGGAACCCGGTGGCTGGCCGGCGTTAGTTAGGATGCATTTAATGTGTGTAAACTTAGCAGAGAAGGAACGGATGTAATTTGTACCGTCCCTTCTCTATCGTAGGGAAGTGGTCATTTACTGTTCTTTGTTTTAATTTTTTTGGCACATTTGAGTTACGACCTTTGCTCCGCTGCTGCGGTTACTTAAATGGTCATGTGGGAGCACAGATGGATTAGGCTGTCTGTAAAGAAGAGTTCATATGTTGAGTTTTTGTTCATGGCTCGCAGTAACTTGAAGAGAGCGGTATCATGAAGAACTGTCCTAGGAGATGCCTTACATGCATTTCATTTCACATTGCATCAGTTTCAAATCTTCTTGCTCTGCTAAAATTGTTAATAATTTCAATTATTGATCAAAGCGAAATGAAACTGTAGAGCACATCTAATAATTTGCACCTTGACACTCATTCTCAAAAACCCATAAATCCCAAACTTCGCGACAAGCTCCCCTAATGGCGTCCAATAACGATTATCCCCTTCTCTAGGGAATGTGCCACCACTCTCCACGGCTCTCGTTAAAACGCAATAATTGAATAAATATCGGATTTTTATTGTTCCACTTTAGCCCCCTCCATAAATTAATTGTGATGTATCGCCCCGACTGACTGACTGTGCTGAGCTGATGCCCGTGTCCAACGAGGGAGAACAGGCTCACAGCGGGCGCGGGCTGTTCGTTGATAAATAAGTGCGTTCATTCATCATCGTGCGTGGCGAATCCCCGTGCGCGTGATCCCTTGGCACAACATCGACAACAGTGTCACCATATGTACGTTTTGATGGGGATCTGCAGGTAAAATGGTTGTTTTGACAATGGATGATTGTCAATAATGCTGTCGACTGGAACCCAAAAAAGGCACCATTTGCTATGTCGCATGCATGGGTTTGGTTAACTTTTATACCTGGCCATCTCCGGCGGGACATCTGGAACCGGTTCCGGAACACAACCGGTTCAGATATGGTCTGAGACCATTTTCCTGCCTACCGTTCATTAAGTTATCAAAAAAGCCGCGGTTTAATATGTCGCATGCATAGGTTTAGATCTTTTTTATGTTTGGCCACTTTCGGTGGGACACTCGGAACCGGTTCCGGGACACTACCGGTTCAGATATGGTCTGAGAACATTTTCATGGTTACCATTAATCAAGTTATCGAAAATACCGTAGTTTGATGTGTCGCATGGATGGGTTTGTAGCGTTTTCATATCTGGCCCCTGCCTGGGGTACCGATCAGGAACACCTAAATGGCCATAACTGTGGAACGGCTGGACCGATTCGACCCATTTTCAATAGGAAACAATGATACCAGATTCCGCGTCGAATGAGCCAAAAAGTGATGTGAGTTTATTTGTACACACACATACACACATACACACAAACACACATACACACATACACACATACACAGTATGAGCAAAAATTCGAAAAACAACATAGGTGGAATTAGTGGTGCGGTCAACCCCTTCGCAAGAAGCGGGTTGATGAGGTCTCCTACAAGGAGAAGCGAGGAGTCAGGTGCTGGAAGCTGCTTACGCAGCTCAAGCGTGGGAGCTCCTGTCCACTCCACGGCAAGCCAGCCGGCGGAGGTCATGGACGGAGCATGGTTGCTGAGGGCCATCAGCCAAGTGGCAGAAAAAGGACGGCCCGCATTAGAGGTAGCTGAGCAGCAGCTTGGCAAAATTATCGACTTCGCGACAACTAAGTCGAACATAAGCAAGGACCTGAAAACGGCCTTGCTTCGGCTTAGAGCGTCTGTCGATAATGCCAAGCAGGAGCACGCGGTTGCGTTGCTGGCTGCAGCAGCGGCGGAACCCGCAAAGGAGAAAGCGTCTAAGTTTACACAAACGGAGGCCTTCTCCTTCGCGGGTAGTCCGAAGAGAGTGGAAGCGAATGCTCGCGACAAACGCGACAAGCATTCGCAGAAGCGGGCCAGGCAGCCGTCAGGTGAGGAGCTATCTGGCGGCGCCCGCAAGGCCAGGCGTATAATAACCCCGAAAGCCGGTGGTAACGCCGGAAAGTCGGACCCCAGCCAGGGTTCCCGGAAAGCTGGGAAGGGTGGGCCTGAAAAGGCTGGCCCGTCCCGGAATGATGGGAACAAGGGGTTGCGACCAATGGTGGGCCCTCAGCAGCCACAGAGCAGGGCGATCCAAGGAGAAGACCCTCCTTGGACAAAGGTAGAGCAGAAGAAGAAGAAGAAGGTGAATCCGCAGGTAGAAGTGCAGGACGCCAAGCCAAGGCGTAGGAAGGCAGGTGCCAGGCGTGAGAAAGGCGACGCTATCGTCATCAAGACGGGACAGTCCAAGTACTCGGACGTCTTGAAGACGATGCGAAGCGACGCCAAGCTTGAGGGTCTTGGAGCCGACGCACACTGTTGCGGATGGCATAAAAACGTGATCGAAATTGTTTTGACCATGAAAACATGATTTTGATCTTTGGTGTCTTCGGCAAAGTTTTTCTATAAAATAAGCCCTAATTTATGGAAATATCAGTTTTGTGATCAATCCCCCTAAAAGTGAGAAACGATTTCTATCTTTTTCATTTGTATACCAAAAAAATATGTTTGTTCAGAGAAGTTGTAGACAATTTTACTAGAAACAACTTTGCCGAACATACAAAATTTCTATCTTTTGATTTGTATGTACATTTGAGGCGGTTTTTATGAAGCACCCCTAAAAATCAGTTTTTTGCTTATAACTTTTTCTATGAATTTTTCACGATTTCCAAATGTTATATCAAATGTTTTGCCTTTTTAAAACGCGTAACTTTTGCGAAGAAAGTATATATCTATCTCTCATATTTATCATGTTATTGGAAATTTCACTTTAAAAAATGCTTATGTTTGACATACCCATTTGTTAACTTTCGCACGTTTTCGCAGACCAGGATTTTCACATTTGAAAATATGGAACGAGTTTTATCTATTGCAAATATAGCCAGTTTTAGCCTGATTTCGCCTGCATATTTAAATTCACATACTAGAAATGACTATCATTATAAAATGTGTTATTGTAAAATGATCAATAAGGTACACCGGGGCAAGTTGAAACGGGCGGGGCAAGATGAAACAGCGGGTTAACATGAAGTTATCCAATGATTGTGAACAGCTTGAATGCCGTAACACATAGTTTTTGATTCAAACAATCTTTTAACGAAAGAAACATTTCTAAAATGTATTGAAAACTATTTTAAAACTTCGCATTTCATCTTGCCCCACCCGTTTCAACTTGCCCCGATGTACCTTATGTCAAAAAATGTACTCAGTGCTTTTATTGCATTATTTTTCCACATGAACACGCAAAAACGTTTTCACAGAATCACTTGGAACTGCATCAGATGACTTTCCCATAAAATTTAAGTTTTTTTTTCAGATAAACAGTGGCTCTCATAGTAGTACGATAAGTCTCTTCCACAAAATAAACGATATTGTTGAATGATCTTGCTAATGCTCATAAAATTTTTCGAGTTCATGTACACTTTGCAGAAATGTAAATTTTCAGAATGTTCAAATAACAGCATCTAATGATTCGATTAAAATTGGGTTTCAATTTGTTTACTTGAAAAATGAAACTTACATATCTGTTATTATTAACGCATATCATTGATTAACGTCATCACTTATTTCATGGCTTCCAGTTACTATCTCGTCATATGTTTAGAGCAAAAGGTTGTTCGCATCCTACGTTTATGGTGTTCTAGTTTTTTTAGGAAATAGTCCAATATTTCTTATTATGGGATCAGATGTTTCAAGCAGACGATGTAGGAGATCCGTGTTGGTTTAGATTTTTGGAAACTTACGTCTATGATCCTCTCTGTAATTCCTGGTGTCTTTGTTGCGTGACTCTTGTGCTTCCTCGGACAGAAAAACATACATACAGTAACTGGAAGCAATGCATTTTATGATGACAGTAATCAATGATATGTGTTAATATTAACAGATAAGTTTCATTTTTCAAGTAAACAAATTAAAAATCAATATTAATCGAAATATCAGTTGTTGTTATTTGAACCTTCTGCAAATTAACATTTTCGCAAAGTGTACATGAACACGGAAAATTTTATGAGCATTAGCAAGAGCATATAAAAATATCGATTATTTTGTGGAAGAGACTTATCGTACTACTATGAGAGCCACTGTTTATCTGAAAAAAAAACTTAAATTTTATGGGAAAGTCATCTGATGCAGTTCCAAGTGATTCTGTGAAACGTTTTTGCGTGTTCATGTGGGAAAATCATGTTAGAAAAGCACTACGTACATTTTTTGATATCTTGATCATTTTACAATAACACATTTTATAATGATAGTCATTTCTAGTATGTAAATTTAAATATGCAGGCGAAATCAGGCTAAAACTGGATATATTTGCAATAGATAAAACTCGTTCCATATTTTCAAATGTGAAAATCCTGGTCTGCGAAAACGTGCGAAAGTTAACAAATGGGTATGTCAAACATAAGCATTTTTTAAAGTGAAATTTCCAATAACATGATAAATATGAGAGATAGATATATACTTTCTTCGCAAAAGTTACGCGTTATAATAAGGCAAAACATTTGCTAGAACATTTGGAAATCGTGAAAAATTCATAGAAAAAGTTATAAGCAAAAAACTGATTTTTAGGGGTGCTTCATAAAAAACGCCTCAAATGTACATACAAATCAAAAGATAGAAATTTTGTATGTTCGGCAAAGTTGTTTCTAGTAAAATTGTCTACAACTTCTCTGAACAAACATATTTTTTTGGTATACAAATGAAAAAGATAGAAATCGTTTCTCAATTTTAGGGGGATTGATCACAAAATTGATATTTCCATAAATTAGGGCTTATTTTATAGAAAAACTTTGCCGAATACACCAAAGATCAAAAATCATGTTTTCATGGTCAAAACAATTTCGATCACGTTTTTGGGCCATCCGCAACAGTGTGCGACGTACGCAGTATTAGACGTACTCGTACGGGCGAGATGATCCTGGAGCTGAAGCGCCAGAAGGAGCACAAGGGCGCCGCCTACAAAAGGCTGGCAGAAGAGGTCCTTGGTGAAGGTGTGTAGGTGAGGGCTCTGACACATGAGGCGACTCTGAAGGTCAAAGACATTGACGAGATCACCGAAGTGGAAGAGCTCGTCACGGCACTGCGGCAACAGTGCGAGGTGCAGGTGGCCGCCGCAGCCGTTAAGCTACGGAGAGGGCTAGCAGGGACACAGATAGCTTTGGTTCAGCTACCTGTGGCGGATGTTAAAAAGTCCGTTAAAGTAGGGAGTATTAAGGTGGGCTGGTGTGTTTGTCACCTGACATTCCACGAGCCACCTGAGGTTTGCTTCAGGTGTCTGGAACCAGGACACAAGTCGTGGGACTGCAAAGGCCCCGACAGGCGCAAACTGTGTAGGCGATGCGGCGCTGAAGGTCATAAGGCCCAAAGCTGCACGAATCCGCCCATCTGCATGATCTGTACCGGGAAAACCTCGAAAAACAGACATCCGATGGGTGGCCCAGGGTGCCCGGCCTTTAAGAAAGCCGCAGTGAACAACAAATCACAGTGCAGGTAACGCAGCTGAACCTGAACCACTGTGATGCGGCTCAGCAACTGCTTTGTCAGGCGGTTTCTGAGTGGGAGACGGATATCGCCATCATTTCGGACCCATACCGAGTACCCGCCGGCAACGGCAACTGGGCCTCGGATGGGACCAGGAAAATGGCGGAGATATGGACGACGGGTAAATACCCCGTGCAGGAGTTGGTGTCTACTACCTACGAGGGCTTCGTGGTCGCCAAAGTAAACGGGGTCTTCTTCTGTAGCTGTTATGCGCCTCCGCGGTGGCCGATCGAGCGGTTCACGCAAATGCTGGACCGCTTAACGACCGTGCTAACAGGGCGAAGGCCGGTGGTAATAGCGGGTGACTTTAATGCCTGGGCTGTGGAATGGGGAAGCCGTTTCACGAACCAGCGGGGTCAGATCCTGCTAGAAACACTGGCCATCTTAGATGTCGACTTGGCTAACGTCGGTACCAAGAGTACCTATAGTCGAAACGGAGCGGAATCAATTATTGACGTGACCTTTTGTAGTCCTGGCCTAACAAGTAGTTCGAACTGGAGAGTAGATGATGGCTACACTCACAGCGACCACCTGGCGGTTCGCTACAGTATCGACTACAACAACAGCAGACAGCGGATAGAAGAAGAGGCGGCTAGGCCAAGGCCAAGCCCTCGTAGGTGGAAGACATCATACTTCGACGAAGAGGTATTTAGGGAAGCGCTCCGTCGTGAGCGAAACTTACTCGGTTTAGACGGCGACGAGCTGGTAGCGGTGCTCTCACGTGCGTGTGATGCCACCGTGCCTAAGCGAGTCCACCCTAGAAATGGGAGGCCACCGGCTTACTGGTGGACTGACGCGATTGTGGACCTACGCCGCGCCTGCCTACAGGCTAGGTGGCGGATGCAGCGAGCACGATCGGAGGAAAAGCGAAACGAACGGCGGGTGGTGTTCGCCGCTGCAAATTTCGCTCTGAAGACCGAGATAAGAGCAAGCAAAAAGCCCTGCATCGTGGGTCTCTGTCAGAGTGCCAATGCGAACCCGTGGGGTGACGCCTACAGGATCGTTATGGCCAAGACGAGAGATGTAATGGCTTCCACAGAGCAATCTCCAGAGATGTTGGAGGGGATCATCGAGAGGCTTTTTCCGCGTCATGATCCTAGTCCTTGGCCTCCTTTCGTAGGACAGCCGCGGACTGGGGCTGGCGATGAGGAGAGGGTCACCGATGTGAAACTTGCGGGGATAGTAAAGTCCCTTAGCGTAGGTAAGGCCCCAGGTCCGGACGGAGTTCCGAACCTGGCCTTAAAAGTAGCTATTGCAGAGGCTCCCGAGATGTTCAGGTCTGCTATGCAGAAATGCCTTGACGAGGAAGTTTTCGCAGAAGCTTGGACGAGGCAGAGCCTGGTACTATTGCCAAAGGCGGGGAAACCACCCGGAGACCCGTCGGCATATAGACCAATAAGCTTGATTGACACGGCGCACAGTGGGACGAAATCAAAAAAAAGTGGGACATGGGTATTTACTCAGAAACGATTGGATTTAGCGTTATGTGGTCTTCTACAATGTTTCTCCATTTTACAAGTACTTTATTTTGATGTAATAAAATTTCACTTAAGGGTGGTATACACTTAGATAAAAAAAAATAACTTTTTTATTTTACGTCAAAATTGAAAAATGTCTAAGAAAACATTGTAGATAATGTATTTAGAAGAAACTTTGTCGAAGACCAAAAAATTCTATCTCGCAGTTTAATAAAGTTATAGGGCAAAAATGGTGTATATGTCCCTTGAAATCGATTTTTCGAAATATCTTTTTAGAATGAATTTTCCCAGTGTTCCAATGTTCAGAAAAGTTGTAGATACTGCAAAAATACACATTTTTTCTGAAGACAGCAAATGGCTATCTTTACGTTTAAAAGACTTAGGAATGTTTTTCTTACTTTTTTATACAAACTTTAGGGGGATAGATCATACAGAATAGCGGCTATTAGCAGCTAACTTCCACGTTATGTTTTGCATGAACTTACACCCTTTCGATACATATGCAAAACATAACGGGATCGAGCGGGATTCACTACACTTTTTCAATTTATGTATCTTGTGATTTTAACACAAATACCCCACTTGACAAACAGTATGTTTGAAAGATGATTTCAAAACATTTTTTTTATTTTGTATTTGATTAGTAAAGTTGTAGATGCATAGAAATACACTACCCGACATAAGTATAGACCTACAAAAAATATTGCAGCAATATTGCATCACATTGACTGACCTCAATATCTCCAAATCCTGAGGACCAGGGAATGAAATTATCGATCATGATCGCGATTGTAGAAAACTCTCTCACACGCATTATCGGCGAAAAAAGACGTGCGATAAATTCAGACCCGGGCTTCTCCCGAGAATGTGTTCTCGCTAATTCCGCAGCGCCGAAAATCGATTATCATCCGCAATGAAAAGTTGACTGGTTTGCTTTCTGCTCTTAGTTCGCCTCTCCGTAGTGCCGTCGTCAATGACTGTAGCTTTTATGTATAAAATTTCAGTTCCCTCTCGAGCAGCTTATGTGGTCGTGTGGTTATGGTGCGCGCTCATACACATTTTTGTGGAGGGTCTAGGTTCGAATCCCGTTAGCGGCAAATTTTTGTTATTTGCCTTCTGATAATTATCGCGGTAACTTTGCAGGCGATAAAGTTGGATAGCGAAAATGAAAAGAGCGATTTCCAGTTTTCGGCTATCTTTGATCGGGGACAAACAGCAACGACCGATAAACATTTCTCATAGGAAAAGTAAAAACAGAAAAAATCGGTTGCTCGAAAAGCGCTGTTTTTCGTCTCAATTTGCTGATAATTTCATTCCCTGCTGAGGACCTACAAAGATGCTGTCTTCAGCAAAGTTATTAAGCCCAAATAAGCAACAACTTTTCTGGAGGCGGTGTTCTGGTTTTAGATATATCGAGATCAGTCAGTGAGTGTCAGGGTGTAATTTTTGAAAGTGGTTTCAAACCAATCTAATATTCAAAGGTCAGAGCTGTTTACTGTTTAGTTTAAGGTTGATTTGAAGGAGAAAAGTGATACATACATACATACATTTATTTGTTCAACATCACATTTAAGACAAGACATAATCAACAATAGTACGTCACAATACTCGGTTTGTGGCTGCCGCTCTCATCCTCGGTCACGCCCAATGCTCGCTAGGTCACGCTCCACCTGGCCCGCCCATCGTGCTCTCTGTGATCTACACCTTCTTGTGCCAACCGCGGTAGTAGAAAAAATATTATCTCCAAATAACTGTTTTTTCAATTTGTCTTTATTCCTATTAGTTCTCAGGATTTGATGTTTTTTACATAATCGAGCTCTGCAATCTGGTCTATTTGGTAAAACCATGTATTTTTGAGCATCTACAACTTTGCCGATCAAAGGCAAAATAAAAAAAAAATAAAATGAAAAAAACTTTTAAACATACTGTTTGTTAAGTGGGGTATTTGTGTTCAAATCTCAAGATACATAAATTGAAAAAGTGTAGTGAATCCCGCTCGATCCCGTTGTGATTTGCATATGTATCGAAAGGGTGTAAGTTCATGCAAAACATAACGTGGAAATTAGCTGCTAATAGCCGCTATTCTGTATGATCTATCCCCCTAAAGTTGGTATAAAAAAGTAAGAAAAACATTCCTAAGTCTTTTAAACGAAAAGATAGCCATTTGCTGTCTTCAGAAAAAATGTGTATTTTTGCAGTATCTACAACTTTCCTGAACATTGGAAAACTGGAAAAATTCATTCTAAAAAGATATTTCAAAAAATCGATTTTAAGGGACATATACACCATTTTTGCCCTATAACTTTATTAAACTGCGAGATAGAATTTTTTGGTCTTCGACAAAGTTTCTTTTAAATACATTATCTACAATGTTTTCTTAGACATTTTTCAATTTTGACGAAAAATAAAAAAGTTATTTTTTTTTATCTAAGTGTATACCACCCTTGAGTGAAATTTTATTACATCAAAATAAAGTACTTGTAAAATGAAGAAACATTGTAGAAGATCACATAACGCTAATTCCAATAGTTTCTGAGTAAATACCCATGTCCCACTTTTTTTGATTTCGTCCCACTGTGCGGCGGGGAAGGTGCTCGAAAAGATCATCCTCAATATAATGTTGCGGTTCACCGAGGGCGAAAATGGTCTTTCGAGTAACCAGTACGGCTTCCGGAAGGGGAGGTCCACCGTAGGGGGCTGTCCATTTATTACGTAAGGGGATTTTAACGATTTTTCGACACCCCACCCCCCCTTGTAAGATTTTTTGTATGAGAACCTAAATATTTTTGTATGGCGCATGAGATTTCTCAAACCTCCCCCCCCCTTCCCTCGAAAACCATTACGTAATCAATGGGCTGTCCATTGACACTATCTTGTCGGTTACAAAAACCGCCGAGAAAGCACTCGAGCCTAAGGGGAGGGGAATTCGCTTCTGCGCGGTAGTGACTCTGGATGTAAGGAATGCGTTTAATAGCGCCAGCTGGTCTGCTATTTCCGATGCGCTCTTGCGTCTGGGGATACCGGAATACTTGTACAAGATTCTCGAAAACTACTTTCAGAATCGCGTGTTAGTTTACGACACGGACGTGGGCCGGAAATGCTTTCACATAACCTTAGGCGTCCCGCAAGGTTCCATCCTGGGTTCGGTGTTATGGAATGTCATGTACGACGAGGTGTTGAGGTTAGAGTATCCAGTGGGAGTGGAGATTGTCGGATTTGCTGACGACATTACACTCGAAGTCTACGGTGCAACGATCGAGGAGGTGAAGTTGACTATCAACCACTCGATAAAGGTTGTGGAGGCGTGGATGCTGTCCAGGAAACTGGAGCTGGTTCATCACAAGACTGAGATGACGGTTGTTAACAACCGGAAGTCGGAACAGCAGGCGGAGATCAGTGTAGAAGAGTGCACTATCCTGTCAAAGCGCTCCGTCAAACACTTGGGCGTGATGATCGACAATAAGCTTACCTTCGGTAACCACGATGCCTGTAAAAGAGCCTCCACAGCTATTGCGGCACTGTTCCGGATGATGTCCAATAGCTCTGCGGTGTACACCAGTACGCGCAAGCTTCTGGCTAGTGTTGCTACGTCCATACTTAGGTATGGCGACCCGGCGTGGGGCACTGCGCTAAGTACTGAATGCTACCGACGGAAGCTGGAAAGTACTTACAGGCTTATGTGCCTGAGGGTTTCGAGCACGTACCGTACCGTGTCATACGACGCTCTCTGCGTCATTACTGGTATGGTGAATATCGGCATCCTTATCAGTGAGGACATGAAGTGCTTCGAAATGCGCGGCACAAGAGGCATACGCAGGACTGCCAGGATGGCCTCTATGGTCAAATGGCAGCGCGCGTGGGACAGTTCCACCAAAGGAAGGTGGACCCATAGGTTGATACCGAGGGTAGACAGTTGGATTAATAGACGCCATGGGGAAGTTACATTCCATCTGACACAGGTCCTAACAGGCCATGGTTGCTTCCGACAGTATCTACACCGTTTCGGGCATGCGGATTCTCCCAAATGCCCAGTGTGCAATGGTATAGAGGAAACGGCGGAACACGTTTTGTTCGTGTGCCCGCGTTTTCGCACAATGCGTGACCGCATGCTTGCCACATGCGGGAAGGACACAACTCCGGACAATTTGGTCCAGAGGATGTGTAGGGATGAGTTTGGCTGGAACGCCGTTTCAACAGCTATCACCCATATCGTCTGGGAGGTACAGAGGAGGTGGCGCGTGGACTCGGAGAATGGCTAGTTCAGATGCAGTACAAGAGGTGGTCCAGGGGTTCGGCGTCGGCTTCGTAGGTCATACCGGTGCCCTGCGGTCGAGACCGACCTTTACAGCAATTAAGTGGCCGCGGAGAGGCCGCATCTGATAGGGCCTGAAGGGTAGTGATACCCTTCCTTTGCGGGCAGGTCAGATCTGGTTGCATGTGGGCATCATTCTTGATGTCCGCTCAGCAGTAGGGCGCGGGCGGGGTTGACCCTGCCCGCCTTCCGAGGACAAAGGAAGTGATGAGGACCACTCGGGAAACTGGCTAAGCGCCAGCATGCTACCGTGATGGACACTCCAAAGCGAGTCATCGATGTTCGTTGCTGCAGGCTACGCAGCTAACCTTGTGGGTGCGATGTGCACTAGCCCATCTCTGAAGCAATACCTTCTTGGTGGTTCCGGAAAGACGTAGGGTTTGGCGACCATAGGAATGGTTTAGTGGGTACGAGGAGAGAGTAGTCCTGGATTTTACTTTTGTTGTAGAAGACGGCCTGTCAGACCTACACTACCCTAACCTTCTGTTAGGGTGTCTGTTGAGCAGATTATCCCCCTATGGTTTAAAAGGAAAAAAAAAAGCGCCAGCATGCTACCGTGATGGACTCTCCAAAGCGAGTCATCGATGTTCGTTGCTGCAGCCTACGCAGCTAACCTTGAGGGTACGATGTGCACTAGCCCCTCTCTGAAGCAATACCTTCTTGGTGGTTCCGGAGAGACGTAGGGTTTGGCGACCATAGGAATGTGTTTTAGTGGGTACGAGGAGAGAGTAGTCCTGGCTTTTACTATTGTTGTAGAAGACGGTCTTAACCTCACACTACCCTAACCTTCCTGTTAGGGTGTCTGTTGAGCAGATTTCTTCCCCTATGGTTAAGAAGGAAGAAAGGGGGATTTTAGCAGCGATGCAGGAGTGTTTTGGGGGGGGGGTTGAGTGCTCTCAGATGCGTTAAAGAAGCGTTTTCGGGTGGTTTCGGGGGGTCTCAGGAGCGTTACATGTAGCTCGAGGGGGACAGCATTTCAGCAAGTTTCACAGGATTTGAAGCTATCTTCAGAAGCGTTACTGGGGCGTTTTCGGGGCTCATGATGGTCTCAGATGCGCTACAAGATATCCATGAGATTTTAGGGGTTTCGGGCCATTACCGGAAGTTTTAGAGCATTTTCAGTAGTTTCAGAAGAGTGAAACGATTACGGAAGGTCTTGAAGACGTTACAGAGAGGATCCCCGGAGCAAGTCATCGATACTGGTTGCTGCAGGCTACACTGCTAACCTGAGTGTAATGTGCACCAGCCCGGAGAGACGAAGGGTTTAGCGGCCATGGGAATGGGGAAGAGGAAGAGTGTAGTCCTGGCTTCTACTTTTGTTGTAGAATACGGTTTTTAACCCCCACAATACCAGGACCTCCTTGTTCTGGTGTCTGTTGAGCTTCACAAAAAAAGCCGGCAGACCACATTCTCTTACAAAATATGTTGAATGGAAAATGAAAACACCAGAAGCGGTATACCTTCCAATTGAAGAACATACTATGAATATTATATGCCCGAAACATGTGCTACCAAACCGCAGCACCCGGAATCATCAAGAGATTCCCGTGGATAACAACCCCCCAATAGGCAAAATCCAAATTGTTTCGAGAGTTGGCCGGATATTTATTGCGGGATTTGGTGATGATGCGTCAACGAATTTCTGTGCCAATGGCTGAGGTACCAGCGGTCACGCGAGACGCGCGAATATTGATGGCTGTCTCTCAAATTGACACAACATATTCCCGCAAATAAAATCAGCATGCAAACACACACTCACCTAACCCATCCCCTCAATCCGGCTCTGGCCTCACTCCACCACACGCAAATACATATATGGACGCTATGAAAATATTGAATTTGCTTGATGCTTATTTCATTACGGGAAATAATCGTGTGGAATTTGCAAATAACGATCGAATAGCACTTCCCCCGGTTCAATCCTTTCACCCCGATATAAATTATGGGGATTCCACCGGGTCACGAATCTATTGGATTTTCAAACGATTATGATGATGATGTTGCCTGGCTGTGAGTGATGCTTTTGGTGTTTTAAATAATTCGATTTATGCAGCACCGTGAATCGTTTAAACAATAATGGCCGGCGTTACCCCCAGTTAATGTGAGGCTCAATATTGATGAATTTTGCAAAATTTTATGGTCTTTGAAACTCGGTTTGAATATTAATCGGGGTGAGTTAAAATGACTATCGTTAACTTTACCAGAATGTTAATTGCCATTAGCCAAAGTTAGGTTGACAATCTTTTTTCACATTTCCTTATCACCAGTTCCATATAAAAGTCCCTCTCATAATACATTTTCATATTTTCTCGTTTCCGGTCACTTTTCACAGTTAATTTCATCAACTTGTTAAGAGATGAACCCAGTGCTGAAAAATTCATTTCATCATATCTAAATTCAACCACCAACAGCTCATTTTAGAAGCTGAACCTGAGAATATGGTTAATGAAAAACTTGTGCGGCTTGACCAATTCTGTAAGAAAGTCACGAAAAAATTGCAATTTTTCGAATATTTAAGGTAAATGTCACGGACTACCTTCGAAAAATGCCAAATGATATTCACCGTGAATATCATTGGGATTTTTCGAAGGTAGTCCGTGACATTTACCTTAAATATTCGAAAAATATCAATTTTTCCGTGACTTTCTTGCAGAACTGGTCTAGCTGCACAAGTTTTTCATATACCATATTCTCAGGTTCAGCTTTTAAAGTGAGCTGTAGGTGATTGAATTTAGATATGACGAAATGAGTTTTTCAACACTGGATGAACCAGCCTAGGGCTGAAAATCTCTATAATAAAGAAATAATAATAATAATAATCAACTTGTCAATTCTTAATCGTTCAATTTTCGAGCGTAAACTAATTTTGGATAAGCCCAATAATAACACCATTTCATCTACCAGAAATAACATTATCAGATTCCAGAAATCATAACACAATATAAATCCACCACAGGATACCGCTGCAAATATCCCAACGTGAGAATGGATTTCACGTTTCAATGTCATAATTCCATTATTATTGCCTAATAATTGAATAATCAATACCAAACACGACCTGACGCCAACCGACCCCCAAGGCCAGTCCATCGTGTCCGTCGATGCGATTTAGAAAGTTCGGCTGCAGCATCGCTCTTCGCTTCACCTCGCTTCCGAAGCTTCCCCATTCTGTTCCACCGAAATTGCCGAAATTTACTACCTGATCCCGGCTTTGGACACGGTTAGAATTTATAATGAATTCTCATCGGACACAGGGGGAGCTTTCTGCGAAAACAGGCATTGATTGATTATTGATACCACTTTAAGTGTAGGTAATTTACCTGTTTGTTCGGATATTCCAGTGGATTGTTTTTGGCAATTTTAAATACTGGTGTGAAACGTTTTTGAAGTTTTTAGAAACAAATTTAATAAATTAGATCTCGCTTTTTAGCAGATATACATTTTCGCTGGTTAAGGTGAGGAGAAATTATATAATAGGGGTATTCACTAAACAGAATAAATAACTGCGACTTTATCTTTTAACTATGGTTCCTTCAATTAGTTAAGAAAAAGGCAAACGTAGATCAATTCTATACATATGAAAGTTTATCTTAGACGTATTTACATTAAAATCTAGTGTATATACAACTTTTTGAGAAACTAATAAAAATGGTTGATATTTTTGTTATTCAAACAATCTGTTATACAATTTCGTTTCAACTATTTTTGCAATAAATGGTCTCTTATTCTCAATAGATTCATCATAGTAGATTCCAAACCTGGCCTTGAATCTCTTAACAAAGTGTGTTTTTACTAAATGGAAGCAATTTTGTAAATTAGGACATAAATTTCCATATACCGATAAACGCCCAAAACTATGCAATGGCCATGTAATTTCATGTAGCTAAACAAACCTGTGTTGTTCAAAATTTGTTAATAAAACATTCAAAAGTTAGATAAGCAGCAAAAACAGCAGAAAAACAGGTCGAAACACTCAACTGAACTAGGAGCACAAGTTTCACTCACAATCAGAGCAAATCCCGAGTAAAGAATTATTCGTCATGGTTACATTGTATTTTAAGTAGGTTTACTAGATAAATAAAATTAACTTGTATTCTTAGATAGGCGACTCCGAATACTTTGACCCATTCTCACCCCCTCTAAGGGGTGAGATTGGGTCAATTTTCAATAATTTGTAGTTTAGTAGACAATTCATATTATGTGATACTTTCTTGCTAAACTACATATATACGGATCTATGACAAAAGGTCGAAGGTCAAAAGGTCGAAGGGTCAAAAGGTCGAAGGGTCAAAAGTTCGAGAGGTCGAAATAAAAAAATAACTAGGACAAAAGATCGAAAAGTCGAAAGGTCAAAATAAAAAAAAAAAACAAGGCCAAATGTCGAGAAGAAGACGGTTGGAAGGTCAAATGCTCGAAGGCTGTAGTTAGTAATACATAAAACTGAAAGGCCAGGATTCGTTAGGTATGAAAAGCGGATTTCAAATTTATTCAAGTACCTGCAGTGCGATGATTTACGCCATAGATATTTTTTGCATTGCGTCACTCATAATCAATGGGTAACTCTCGCTGAGACCGTCCCACTATTTACACCATGTTTTCAAAAATGTTTAAGGTGGCGATTTTCTGAAAGTCCTCCCCAAAAAAGTAAGGAAAATGCATTTGTTTAATGAAATTGGTGGACCCCCCGTTAGTTAGAGCCACAAGCATTTTGTTGAACCCCTCGATTTTGGTCAATTGTTGGCTCATTTAAACCGTTATAACTCGAAAGTTTCGCCAGAAACCACTTAAAAACTATAGGTTGTTGGAAAGAGAAAAGATAGAGGTACTCTTTGCAGTTATAAAAAGTTTGGTCGGCCATATTGATTTCGGCCGCCATCTTGAATTTATGTACCAAAACATTTTTTTCACCATGTTGGCAACCACCGATTTTCAAATTTCTTGCGTCAATCGAAAGCTGGGACATTTTTACACAACATATCGAAAATTTAGAGATGTATCTTTTTCCTATCAAAAGTTATCTGCACTTTTGTAAATCATGACACGTTTTCTCCATACATTTCCATGCGCACCGGCAATGACACGCAACAGCATCAAAGTTGGCGCCTGCTTGTATACACAAACGCACCTGCAGCAAAATTAGGGCAAATCGGAGGATCGTTCTCATTTTTAGCTGTTTCTCAACGATGCGGGCATTGCTTTTTAAACTTTTTTGGTGTTTTGAAAAGCTGAAACTTTGAACTTTTCATTAGTGGATTCAGATTTAGAATAAATGTTCGTAAACACTGTGAAATAACGCTGCATTTATGTAAACAATCGGCACTTGGCCCAGTGCGCAAAAGTGGCATGATTCACAAAAGTGCATTTAACTTTTGATAGGAAAAAGATACATCTCTAAATTTTTGATATGTTGTGTAAACATGTCCCCGCTTTCGATTGACGCAAAAATTTTGAAAATCGGTGGTTGCCAACATGGTGAAAAAACAGTTTTAGTATAAAAATCCAAGATGGCGGCCAAAATCAATATGGCCGACCCAACTTTTTATAACTGTAAATAGTAGCCCTATCTTCTCTCTTTTCAACAACCTATAGTTTTCAGGTGGTTTCTGGCGAAACTTTCGAGTTATAACGGTTTAAATGAACCAACAATTGACAAAAATCGAGGGGTCCGCCAAAATGCTTGTGGTTCTAACTAACGGGGGGTCCTCCAATTTGATTAACCAAATGCATTTTTCTTACTTTTTTGGGGAGGACTTTCAGGAAATCGCCACCTTAAACATTTTTGAAGACATGGTGTAAATAGTGGGACGGTCTCAGCGAGAGTTACCCCAATATGAGTTTTTGTATGGAATAAAAAGAAATGGTTAAAACGAATAGAAAAATTACGTATAAAGTATGAAAAGCGCAATGCATTGAACTAGAGGTTATTAAAAAAATAAAACGTAACGTTGATCTTCACATCTTTTGATATTTGAGTAGATATTTGTAGGAGATCTCTTTGGCCATATTAAAAATCAAATTTATAATAATCGCTGTGATAGTATAACTAGAAAGAACGATCTATTTTTAAAAGAAGGAAAAATAGTATACACAATTATATTATTAGTAAGCACGCCAAAATTATCAAAATGCATTACTAGAAAGAACAGCTTATGTTCAAAAGAAGGTAAAATTATATAGGAAAAATAATGGTAGTCATGTCAGTAGCTGTAAATATGTTACTACAAAAAAATAAATAAAAAGCAACATAAAAACATGATTTGAAATAGTTTACTTATTATTGAATTCATTGCTTCGAATAGTAATATCACTCTCTCTCTCTCTTCTTGGCGTAACGTCCTCCTGGGACAAAGTCTGCTTCTCAGCTTAGTGTTCTATGAGCACTTCCACAGTTATTAACTGAGAGCTTCCTCTGCCAATGACCATTTTGCATGTGTATATCGTGTGGCAGGCACGAAGATACTCTATGCCCAAGGAAGTCAAAGAAATTTCCTTTACGAAAAGATCCTGGACCGACCGGGAATCGAACCCGTCACCCTCTGCATGGTCATGCTGAATACCCGTGCGTTTACCGCCTCGGCTATATGGGCCCTCAATAGTAATATCAATGTTAATTAAAAAACTCTTAAGGACTAATGCGATTCCTTTTACATGATCTGAAATGTTGCTGGGCGAGTACTTGGACACCAAACTGAAAATCTCCTTGTCACTTTGAAGAAAATATTGCGAGTTTTTTTTAATGCTCCCTGTGACAGTATAACTCGAAAGAACGACCAATTTTTCATAAAAGCCAAAATTTTAGAAACGAATATATTATTAGTAAGTAGACAAAAAAATGTCAAGAAGCACTACAAGAAAGAACAGCCTATGTTTAAAAGAAGGCAAAATTCTATTTAAAAAAAAAATATAGTAATAATGTCAACAACTGCCAGAAAGCATTACTAGAAAGAACAGCTAATCTTTGAAAAAAGGCTAAATTCAATAAAAGAAATTAATAGTGGTACCGTGATTTCGGGTGAAATTGATCAGTGGGGTGAAATTGATCGACGTGATAACAATTTTTATTTGTCCAAAATAGAGCTTTGACTTTAAAACAATTTGTAGAAAATGGCCATCATCTGGCTCAAGGGTTATTGAATGATGAGTTAACATGTTTTACGACTAATTAGTCACATATTTCTGTACTAAATTTAATATTTTCCGAAACTGCGTGTTTGGCGAATTTCAAGGACACTTTCAAACTTTTGTTACCGTAGCTGTATCGTACATGAAATTAACATTCGAATGAATGTTTATAGCTGCCAAGTGTTCGCTTAACCTGATTTCGTCATCAAAAGTTCTATAAATATTGATATTTATGCATAAAATTGTACTTTTGCTAAAGTAACGGCTTGCTTAGTATGAAAATTGCATACTTTTAGGCGTTTTCTTTAGATTTAATTAGCTTTAAAGTTAAATAATTAAGAATTTATTAAACTTGTATAAGTTTTACAAAGCTTTTCGCATTCTAGGGTGGTTAATTCAGATGAAAAATTTATTTTAAGCACTTACGAAGACATTTTACTGACTGATCAATTTCACCCCGGAACCAAAATTTCTGATTTTTTTATTTTAAATGGTATTTATTGCAATAAAATGGTTTGCATTAAAAGTTTCAACCTCGTTGACTGATAAAACCCGTGGTCGTACTTGTTTTAAAGCATTAAGTTTGACCATATCGATAACTATTCAAAAATTAGAAGCCAAACACTGTGAAAAGTGATCAATTTCACCCGAAATCACGGTAATGCCAATAATTGTTCAAATGAATCATGCATTCTACAACAAACTAGTACTAGGAAAACTATTATAAAAACCCACTGTAATTAAAGGTTGGATTCCCGTTCCGGTCAGGAAATATTGTCGACATCTTAGAAATAGTGTATGCTTGTCATATAATATAAAAATTCATACACTGACAGACAAAGAAAGCCCTTCAATTAATAACTGCGAAAGTGTTAAAAGAACACTAAGTTCAAAAGATGCAGGCCTAGCTGCAGCGAGAATGTAAAGTAAAAAGGAAGAGGAAAGAAAAGATTTATGGTTATTTTGATCTTCTGTATCATCGTCATTGTTCCCCTTCATTCATTTTTCAATTCGACCTCTCGACCTTTTGTCCTAGTTTATTTTTTTTTTCAATTTCGACCTTTCGACCTTTTGACCCTTCGACCTTTCGACCAGGGATGCCATTTATACAGATTTATCTGTATTATACAGATTTCTGAGAATCTGTACAGATTGCGTTTTTATGAAATACAGATTTTTCATTTGTATGGAATACAGATTTTTTACCCAAATTTTGTATGGGATACAGATTTTTGATCGAGTGATACAGAAAACCATCTGGCATCGCTGCTTTCGACCTTTTGTCCTTTCGACCTTTTGTCCTAGGTATTTTTTTTTATTTCGACCTTTCGACCTTTTGACCCTTAGACCTTTTGACCGTCGACCTTTTGACTTTCGACCTTTTGACATTCGACCTTTTATCCTACAACCCATATATACATACATTTATTTGTCCAACATTTATTACATTTATTTGTTCAACATCATTAAGACAAGACATAATCAACAATACGCCACAATACACGGTTTGTGGCTGCCGCTCTCCATCCTCGGTCGCCCAATGCTCGCCAAGTCACGCTCCACCTGGTCCGCCCATCGTGCTCTCTGTGCTCCACGCCTTCTTGTGCCAACCGGATCAGTAGCAAACACCAGCTTTGCAGGGTTGTTGTCCGGCATTCTTGCAACATGCCCTGCCCATCGTATCCTTCCGCAATTGGCCACCTTCTGGATGCTGGGTTCGCCGTAAAGTGCAGCGAGCTCGTGGTTCATCCTTCTCCGCCACACACCGTTCTCCTGCCCGTCGCCAAAGATCGTCCTTAGCACGCGTCGCTCGAAAACTCCGAGTGCTTGCAGGTCCATGGAGGTCGAGTCGAGCATGGTCCATGTCCCGTGCCGTAGAGGACCACCGGTCTTATTAGCGTTTTGTACATGGTGCATTTGGTGCGTGGTGAATCTTTTTCGACCGCAGTTTCTTCTGGAGCCCGTAGTAGGCCCGACTTCCGCTGATGATGCGCCTCCGAATTTCACGGCTCACGTTGTTTTCAGCCGTCAGTAAGGATCCGAGGTAGACGAATTCCTTTACCATCTCGAAAGTATCCCCGTCTATCGTAACATTACTACCCAGACGGATCCGGTCGTGTTAGTGTTTTTGCATGTACTTTGTTTTTGAGGCATTTACCACCAGTCCGACCTTTGCTGCTTCGCGTTTCAAGCGGGTGCACAGCTCTGCTACCGTTTCCAATGTTCTGGCAATAATGTCCATGTCGTCCGCAAAGCACACAAATTGTCCGGATTTTGTGAAAATCGTTCCCAGGCTGTTGAGCCCGGCTCGTCGCATCACACCTTTCAGAGCGATGTTGAAGAGTAGGCATGAGAGTCCGTCACCTTGTCGCAGTCCCCGGCGAGATTTGAATAAACTGGATAGTTCACCCGAAACCCTTACGCAGTTTTGCACACCGTCCATCGTTGCTTTAATCAGTCTAGTCAGCTTCCCAGGAAAGCCGTTTTCGTCCATGATTCTCCATAGCTCTGCGCGGTCGATACTGTCGTATGCCGCTTTGAATTTGATGAACAGGTGATTCGTTGGGACCTGATATTCACGGCATTTCTGGAGGATTTGCCGTACGCTAAAGATCTGGTCCGTTGCCGTCGATGAAGCCGGCTTGATAACTTCCCATGAACTCATTCGTTTTTGGTGACAGACGACGGAAGATGATCTGGGATAGAACTTTGTAGGCAGCATTCAAAATAGTGATCGCCATGAAGTTCTCACATTCCAAATGGTCGCCTTTCTTGTGAATAGGGCAGATTACCTCTTCCTTCCACTCCTCCGGTAGCTGTTCGGTTTCCCAGATCCTGACTATTAGCCGATGCAGACAGGTGGCCAACATTTCTGGGCCCATCTTGATGAGTTCAGCTGCGATACCATCCTTACCAGCTGCTTTGTTGGTTTTGAGCTGCTGAATGGCATCCTTAAATTCCCTCAGCGTGGGAAATGGTTCATTTCCGTCCTCCGTTGCACTGGCGTTGTCGTTTTCTCCGTTGCCGTGGGCTCCCGTGCCTACGTTCTCCACGCCGTTCAGGTGCTGATCGAAGTGCTGCTTCCACCTTTCGATCACCTCACGTCCGTCCGTCAAGAGGCCTCCGTCTTTATCCCTGCATATTTCGGCTCGCGGCACGAAGCCGTTGCGGGATGCGTTGAGCTTCTGATAGAACTTCCGTGTTTCTTGGGAACGGTACAGCAGTTCCATTTCTTCACACTCCGCTTCTTCCAGGTGGCGCTTTTTCTCCCGAAAGAGGCGGGTCTGCTGTTTCCGCTTCTGTTTGTAACATTCCACGTTCTGTCGAGTCCCTTGCTGCAGCATTACCGCCCTCGCTGCGTTCTTCTCCTTCAAAACCGTTTTGCACTCTTCGTCGAACCATTCGTTCCGTCGATTCCGTTCCACGTAGGTAGTGTTTAAAAGTTTGCGGATGCCTTGCTAATCCACTTTTCACCAGTCCCAGATGTTCACCATCTTCTGCATAGGGCTTGGACGAGCAAATATGGAGTAGAGTGGAAATTATAATGAGATCGGTAAGAGTGTTTCTCAAATGCCTAAAACAATTCCCAAAGTGTGATGTGTTCCTGT
This sequence comes from Aedes albopictus, assembly GCF_035046485.1. Taxonomy (NCBI): domain Eukaryota; kingdom Metazoa; phylum Arthropoda; class Insecta; order Diptera; family Culicidae; genus Aedes; species Aedes albopictus. The sequence goes on along the minus strand of NC_085136.1, from coordinate 262,282,944 downwards.
GAGATGGTATTAAGTCATACTTGGTGTCTTTCTATTAGGCCTTTTCTTCATATCCAATTTCTGGGTGAGAAGACTGCCAGTATCCTGGCGTGATCATGGCCCGAGATGCTAGAGCTGGAGTGTCTGGCATCAGCTCAGTGGTGTCACTTCTGTCCGGACATGCATATCGACCGGGATCGTCGCGGGAAACACTGCAAGACTCTGACACCTTTTCACATTCTAACAATAGGTTACAACGTAGGTTAAGCAGCAATAAATCGTAAGTACTAAAATACACCATTTCTATTATCATGTGAAATTTATGCTTTTATTTCGATATGGATTCACCCGATTAATAATTCGTCAATGGTTCCACTATAATTCGAAACTCTCTTAAGGCTGATGCTGGTACGTGGATAAGGGGACCAGTACCACCAGCTTCCTTTATTACCTAATTTGTCTCCGTCTCATGCGACCTTTCTAGTGGAAGGTGACAAACTTTTCTCGACTTCCTTGGACATAGTATATCATTGTACTTGCCTCACACTATACAAATTCATGCAATGGCAGGCAAAGTGGAAGTGCTCAAAGAACACTAAGTTGAAGTAAGGCATGCCAAGTTTCAGTTGGAACGTCGAGAAGAAGAAAGAGAAGAAGAAGAAGAATTGGTTTGAGAAAATTTATATACAAATATAATTCAATAAATAAAACCAGAAAAACATAATTTGCAGCAAACCTAATTCAGAATCAACCCAGTTAACCCTTTCCTAACGGGGCAGCAACCTGACTCCAAAGAAAGCCCCATTGTGGAATAGTTTCCTGCCACCAGATGATCCCAACAATCCATAACCCTGCGTGCCAAAAAATAATAATTGTTTGTACATGGCAGATTTCCAACTAATTTCCAGCTAGGCGCACAAACCCGGAAAAAGGCCTTCTGTCGTTTTCTGCAGGCTGACTACTCTCCGGGGTGCGGGTATATCTGCCCCGCTTTGTGGGATATTGTTTTATGATGTGAGTAAAATTCATTATGAGAAATGTCTTTTTCAAGAGCCATTATTATTTGGGTTGACCTAGAAAAACTGGCTTCTGCCAGCAACCGGGACTGCTGGCAGTAGATCGAAACCCACTTTTCTTCCTCGTTGTTTTAATTATGGATTTGGGAGAAAGGGTTCAACGTATACATACTTAAGCTTTTCCGGGATAATGACAGAGACGAAGGATTCCCAAATGTATTAAGTGAAACACCAATTATGCTCGTTCTGTTTTGGGTGGGAAACACAACCTCCGTTACTAATCTCGGCGTCGAAAGGCAGAGCATAATGTACTCACGCTTCTTTGAGTTGACTCAATCATGGCACAACCGTGTGGAATACAAAAAGGATCTACAGTGTCGAGCGAATGTTTCAGTTTACATCTGATTCAAATTAGAAAAAAGAAAAAAAAATATATATATATGAAGGATAAAATGTCAGCTTGGTAAAATTATCAATCAAAATAATAAAAAAAAATCAAAAAGAATGTTGCGGAAATAACAAAACTACAGAAAAAACAATGTTTTAATACCTACTTAATAAGAAATTTGCCATCCGTTTATTTTTTATATAAATAAAACTGGTAGGGTATTGTACCATTTGGGCAGGTGTACCTATTTTGGGCACTTGCTGCTACAACTAAGTCAATTTCAAACCGATTGATATGAATTTTTGTACAGAGTTAGATACTGTACGTGCCTGACTGTATACAAAATTTCAAATCAATCGGTTTGAAATTGACCTAGTTATAGCAGCAAGTGCCCAAAATAGATACACCTGCCCAAATGGTACAAGACCCTATACACAACTAACATAACAGCTGTTTGAATGCAAATTTTCACATCTAAAATTCCACAGAAATGTAACTTGCTTTGTGGTTTGGCAGGTTAAAGTGCCAGACCAGTGAAGCTGAGTCGTGAGTTCAAGTCTCACGCAAGATTTTTTTTTGCAAATTTATCTCCCTACGTGTCAGTCAGTTGAACACAAATCGATTCTTAAAATTTTAACTTTTTACGTCAAGATTAGTAACCCTTATACTCATTATTTGGTGTAATCCTAAACTTTTGAATGGAAGTGTTTTTTTATATATATTTTTGTTTCCGAATTCAATGCTGCTAAGCCAGAACGACAACGACTCACGACTCACCAGACACAAGCCGGAGATAATTTCATCTGCCAACACAAAGTACGCTGACGAAGGTCAGTTTGCTATCTTCCGTTCCGTTCCGAGAGTTCACTTATTTTCTTCCCGGGGTTCAGTCAGCTCAGCAGGGGTCGAAAATTGGCCAGATCCCATCGTTTCGTTGCGTTACGTTGTTGGCTTGCAACATAGTTAAATAAATGGGTCGGTCAGCACTTTGAGGCGTCTTCAAGTCAGCGGCAGCGACGGCGGCGGCAGATTCGAGCCACGCGTCATGCTGATATGGGTATTTTATTTGCTTTGACGAAATTTCATCAAACAGAACGCCTCTATTTCAGGGTGCGACTGCCAAATGATACATCCTTTTTTCCTGGGGTTAAGCTGCCGCCACCACCGCCCACGAAGATTGACCTGTCAGAGAATTGTGTGTGCGTTTGTGTCGTCAGTTGCGGGATAATTACTTAACTGTTGTTTTCCTAAGAAGACCACTAGGGCTGAGTTTTGTGTCGGAGTTTGAGAAAGGTGTCCTCGATTGTCGGCACTGACTGTCGGCAACACCTGGGTGGTGAAGTACGAAGAATTCAGTGAAAACTCGCAACTACAAAAGGTGGAAGGTGTCATTTGGAGAAAATACACTGGGGGTTCGGTGAAACAAAAGTTCTACCTTCTCAACAAAACATGATGTCAATATAGGTGGGCCTTGCTCACGTATAGTGCCGACTTTTCAAAAAAAAAAAAAAATCTTGGTGTCTAGTTTCTTAGGAAGTTTCGATTCAAACCAGTTGCTTTGATCTTCCGGCGAAAATTCGTTGAATGCTATCGGCGTATGTGCCATAGACACCCCCCCCCCCCCCCAACACCCCACTATTGTGATACCTCTTGCTCAATTCGATAATGTATCTGCTTTGAAGTCCTTGTTCTGTGCCTTAGTGCGAGGCGTACTTGAATTTGGAATTTAAGTCAGGGCACCATACTACGACATCAATGTCAACCATATGTATAATATCCAGAAACGTTTCATAAGGCATGCTCTACGAAATCTCCCGTGGTTCAACTTCCTTCCTACGAGCAACGATAATCACTAATAAGTATATAGCAAGTCGTCGTGTTATGGTGCAAAGACATTTCATTTTGGCCCTTTTAAGGTGGTTTCAAGAACGGTTTAGGGTGTTTCAGTGGGTTTCAGAAGTGTTACAAAAAGTTCTAAAAGATTTCAGAGGCGTTCCAGAGGGTTTCGGGATGTTTCAGGGTGTTCTAGTGGATTTTAGGTAGTCTCAAGCGCGTTCCAGAGGATTCAAGGGACTTCAGGGGCGATGTTCGAAGAAGTTACAAGTGTGTGTTCCAAGGATTTTCAGAGGGTCGCAGGTTCGTTTAAGAAGTGTTTTATGGGGTTTCAGGGAAGGTTCAGTGCATTCCAGTGGGTGTTAGGGGCTAGGGATCCAGCGGTTTTCAAGGGGCTTCAGAGGTGTTCCAGGGGATTTCAGGGTTTTTATGGGATTTCAGGGTATTCCAGGAGCATTCCCCAGGTGTTCAAGGAGATTATAGGGAATTTTAGGAGCATTCAATTGAGTTTCAGGACGTTCAATGATCTCAAGCGGGTTTCGGGGGATTTCAGAAGCGTTCCAGAAGCTTTCATGGGGTCAAGGCCATTTCAGAGGATATATTACTGATATCACCTAAATCCCAGAAACACCATAAAACCCCTCTAAAAATCCGTGAAACTTCCTTGAAATCCTTCTGAATTCTCTATGAATTTCCCGGAAACCTCTCCGAAACCTTCCTAAGACCCCCTGAAATCCTTGCAATTCCCATGCAACATCCCTAAGACAACTTTAGAACCCCTAAGGAATCCTGGGACCCTCAAGAACATCTCCGAAACTCTTCTAAAACTTCGATGAAACATGAACTCGATTACCCGAGTAAACCGTTTTACAATTAACGAGAATCGGTTCACTGGGTATTTAAAAAAATAGACATCGTCTCAAGCCAGAGGCTGTACAGATTGAATTAAACTTAACATTCGACAACGACTCACTTAAAGTGCAAATTTTCGGTAATACCAATTCGTGTGGTCAATAATGAATTTCAAATAACTCAACGTCCATATCGCCCCCTTAATGCTAGATCTAGGTAACTCGTTTTGGAAAGTGCAGATAAAAATGGCTGGTAAAACTTAAGTATCCTGGTATAAAACAAACTCTTTGTTGGTCTTAGAAGTTGAATCAATATGTGTTTTCAGATTTTCAATTGATAAACTTGTGTTTATTGTTGTGTACGTTCAGATATAAACAAATTACTTGCGATTTCACAAAACCAGTTACCTAGTTCTAGCATTAAGGGGGGACGATATGCACAGATGAGTAAATTATTGGTTAAATTGGGAAAAAATCCACAGCTCGCTAGACAAGTGCTTTACCAACTAAGCTACCGAGCGACCGACGCGTTTGATCGACTTCCAGGTACCAATTGTTCTTCCTCTACAAGTGGGTGGGGAAGCGGTGCCTGTACGATAGGCAAACAGTTTCAAACAATAAATTAATCGATTTCGCTCTTCATACATATGTACAACAGAGATGGTTATATTTGCGGTTTAGGGGAAGATGATATAGATAGATGAGATTTGAATTACCTCGGTAGCTTCGTTGGTAAAGCACTCGTCTAGCGAATAAGGGTCGTGAGTTCAAATCTCACCTGAGCTGTGGATTTTTTTCCCAATTTAACCAATAATTTACCCATCTGTACATATGTATGTTGAGTTATTTGAAATTCATATTAGACAACAGACACAACACTCTCTGTCTCTCTCTTCTTGGCGTAACGTCCTCACTGGGACAAAGCCTGCTTCTCAGCTTAAGTGTTCTATAAGCACTTCCATAGTTTTTAACTGCCAATGACCATTTTGCATGTGTATATCGTGTGGCAGGCACGAAGATACTCTATGCCCAAGGAAGTCAAGGAAATTTCCTTCACGAAAAGATCCTGGACCGACCGGGAATCGAACCCGTCACCCTCAGCATGGTCATACTGCATACCCGTGCGTTTACCGCCTCGGCTATATGGGCCCCATAATATACGTTACATTAGATTTCTTAAACCCCCATATATTCCAAGTGGTAATACCAGTCGTTCAGTACTGCGAAAATGAGGCAGAATTTTTTTTATTGGGTCAATATTATGCTTCTAATCAGATTTTTTTCTATTTTATCACTTCTATTTTATAAAATTTGGAATATGTCGATAAATTTATGAAGAAAAGGTTACATTTTTTTTGTACATGTTTTCAAAATTTTGGAAACATTTTGTTTTTTTATAGTGCATTTTGTATTTTGGAACTTCTACCTCCGCTGTCAAAATAGTTCATTATGTTACAAATATGTTCCAGGTGCAACATGGTTATAACAATCAGAATCAATGTTTTGGTTGATTTGGTTTGTAATACAACCGTTTAAGATTCGTTGAAACAATAAGATTATACTTCAGTTACAAATTGGTTTCGCAAGTTTCGACTAATGATGACGTTTGTTTTCATTTGGCTAGTTGTTATAAAAATGTTATACCTCAGTTTGGCACTAACAACAAGATTTTAATAGGTTTTAATTTTGCTTGTTTCATGAAAACTCAGTTGCAACATGTTTGCAACGATGATCATTTCCATTTTAGTTGCAGGTGCTACTTGGGTAGGCCGAAAGGGTCGTTAGGCCGAATATGCCATTAGGCCGGATGGGTCGGGTGCTTAGGCAACTGGATGGTAAGAAACTAGTGTTTAATGTTTGAGGTAAACGGTCTTCGACCTTGAAATTTTGGTTGGCTTTGAATGGTGAATAAACACACTAATAGTTTTTCGCGTTTCAAAGTCTAAATTATAGTTACACCGGGAACAAATTCAGAGTTTCAGTACAAACATGATTTACAAGATTAAGTGAAACTGAATCGAGTTCTCTAAAACTTATATAGAACAGCCTATGTTTAAAAGAAGGAAAAATCTTCGATGAAAAAGTTGTTAGCCGTTATGCTTATAGTGAGTATAAAAGTAATATTACGAAAAAACACCCTATGTTCTGAAGAAGGAAATACTCTGTTGAGGGCCGCCTCATAATGCGTAAAACATTTAAACTAGAAAGAGAAACAGTAGACTACCGCCGTGAAACAGAACAGTTAAACTAGAAAAAGTTTAGAAGAAGTAAAATTTCAGATGATAAAATTGATAGCTATAATACGTATATGAATAAAACAGCCTACGTTCAGAAAAAGAAGGAACTCTGATGAAAAAGTTAATGGCTGTAATATCTATATATATATAAATGCAGTGGCATACGTGGGACCGCGCATAACTTGCGAACGGAAGGTCCGATTTTGGTCGTCTAAGTTTTGTTCTGTTAGTTTTCACCCAAGGAAGGTTTATGAGGCGAAAAACATGGAAAAATTGAGAGTTTTTGAAAATCGATTTTCCATTCATTTTGACCGGGGACTTGGGCGCTTGGCTAGGGACTTGAAACGTCAAAAAACGTAGTAGGCAAGACAAAGTTTGCCGGGGACAGCTAGTTTATAATGAAAAAAGAACAGCCTAATTTCAAAAAAAGGAAACATTTCCTATTAAAAATTTAATATCTGTTATGTTCATAGTGAGTAAAACAGTTAAGCTAGAAGAAAAGCCTATGTACAGAAGAAGGAAAAACTCTTATGCAATAATTAATGCCTGTAATACTTATAATAAGTAGAATATGTAGTTAAACTAGAAACAACAGGGCACTAAGTTGCCTTTGCGCTGTTTTCTATTTTGTTTCCTGCTTATGGTAGAATGATAAGCACGATGATGTTGATGCCTTTAGGTTAGGTATAATAGCCTATTTGATTTGTATTACATTCATTTGCAATTAGTTTAATTATGTTGGCAATGTTACTGTATTGTATATCTTTATCCTGTCGATAGCTTTGGTTGTGCCCGTTCATCATAACTCTTTGTTTTTGACTGAAAATTAGCTTTTTCGAGATGCTGTATTATAAATCTTTTCTACTTCGCCTCCCAAATTGATTTTCCCACAGTTCCCCTATGACGTTGACTTTTCTCATATTTATTTCATTTTGTGCAATATAAAACGATAAAATCAGTAGACACATATAATGACAACCTATTCAGGTCTCTTAGATGGCCAAATTTTGGTCTACGTGGTTTATGAACAGCCCCTAATGGCCTTCGGCCTAACGGCCTGCTCTCCTTGGTGAAATGCCTTCTTCTTCTTGACGTAACCGGGACAAAGCCTGTTTCTTCTGCCAATGGCTAGGCCAATGGCCATTTTGCATGAGTATATCGTATGGTAGGCAAGATGCAACTCTATGGAGTCAAGGAAATTTCCATAACGAAAATTCACTGGTTCCTCTACAAATTTCTGTGGATATTCCTGAAGCAATTTATGGGATTATTCTTTAGCAATTTTTTAAAAATCTGTGTTGAATTCCTAGGAAAACTCCTACATAAATTTCTAGGGTAATTCACGGGAGGATTCCAGTTGAAATTCCTGGGGAAATCCTTGGAAGAATTCCTGAGGAAATCTTTGTTGAATTCTTGGAGAAATTCCCAAGAAGATTTCTGAATCAATCTGAAATATTAACGATATCATTAAAATCATTTGGAATATATAGATGGCGAGTATCCAGACCGGTATTCCTGAAACGTGAAGTATACGAATTAACATGAAAATGTTCGAAAAATATGTATGTTCAGATGAAGATTATGAATCTTAAACAAGCCAATTCTTCAATTCGTGTCTAACACTTTTCTTCTTAAGCAGATATCACGAAAGAGGGGCGGTTGCCTATGTTAAGCAGTGTACGCAGAATATGCCACCGCAAGCGAAAAATAGACAACAAAGAAGGCACGGCAACAACGCTTTGTTTTTTCGTTAGCAGATAATGACAAAATCGTTTCCGAGTTTGTTCCCGACAAAAACGGTAGGAATATTTGTCTCGTTCTATTCACATCGTTATTTTCACATTGTTTTACAACTGAAACTCGACTTTGAGGTTTGCAAGAGTCTTAATTCGTTCAAATGCTTGAGAATTCGATGATGTGGGTCGACAATTTCAGCAGAAAAGCTGGAATATCGGCACACGTACGGCAAGCGGTGTTTGTTTTATTGCTCTCACCGCCTGACCGCCTGACGCGTTTGTTGCGGAGCGCCTTTGTTACCAACATGCACCGCTTAGGACAAAACGTTTGTTTTTCGGCGTGATCCGTTTTTCATACCCTGATGTTAAGTAATCCAAAATCTGCATTACTGAAGTAATCCATCTAACTGGGGCTTTTCAGATAATGTTTGTACTACCCCAGACGATATGGTGAGCGTTAGCATTACTGCAAACAATTATCGGAGTGCTTTTTGACGTGCAGTATGCGAAGACTAGTTTGAAAGCATCCGTAGGGGATGGATTATCATGTGACAAATAAACCGAACAGTAGACGTATTTCTTGTTAAGGTTTCCAACAGATATTCCAATTGATGCAGCACTAACATTTCTGCTGCAAAATTCAGAGACGAGTGTGGAAATGATTGCATTTTTGACAAGCACACAGGCTCGAGGCATGACACGCGAGTTTGCCATTTCATTTGATTGAAAGTATCAAACACCGGGTTCACAAGGTTTCCTAGGCCACTTGGACTGCACCATTTTGCATAAGTCTGCAAAGATTGACCGTTGCTGTTCTTTCATGCTGAAGTTCTGAGTAATTCTAACCTTAGCCACTACCCAAACAGCCACTACCCAAACAGACTCCTTACAACCACAGCACAAAAAAGAACAGTAGCGATAAAACCATATCGGTATAAATTGGAAAACGCCAAAAACGAGAATACACTGTGTAAATCGCATAATGCAAACCATAAAGGTCAACATTTAAAGCAGTAAATAACATCTTCATGAGCCTCAAGATTGGGACCAAGGAATGGTAACTTATTGTCTCGGAGATACACAAGGTCCACTGCACAACTGCTCCAGTTATCTCAGTAAGGGCAAAATACTATGAAGGGTGCCCTGGTACTCTACAGGCTCCGTTTGCGACTAGGTTTTTATTAAGAATTAAGGATGCCCACGACTGTGGTGCCTAATCCAGGTGTTCAAAGAACGGAGGAAGAAAATTATTCTACGAATGTTCACGTTTCAATTACAATTTCAAAAGCAATAAAATTCGTCTCATATTGCCAGGCTTTAAGCATTTGACAAGCGATTTTATTATAATCAATAGATCTTCTTATTTATGATACACATCACACATCCTGCAACTTAGGACCATTGCAGAAGTCTTACAAAGTGTTACTACTACCTCATAAATCCAGCACATTCTCGACAAAGTAGTCACCCACTTATGCGTAATGATCCGAAACCAATCACATCCAGATGATTTATCCCTGCTATAGGGGATGGAGCTGCCCGCAAACTCCGATCAGCTCGAAAACAGTAGCAGTCAGTACCAAGAGGAAATTATTGCTTCTGACATTAAAATGATATCGTCTGCCATTATGTCCTTACGATTCGTTGCCTCTGGCATGGCAGTATATTGTATCGAAAACTACAAAACAATTCGCGCACTCGTGCAACAATGTCGCACGGCAATAACTATTTCGCGACGGGTGACGAGGACCAGTACGAGTGAGCACACTTATTTTGTGTCTTTTCTGTGAAAATGGGGAAAAAATTGCGGCCGGCGACGACCATCCTCTGTGTCCGTCGGTATATTAACATTATTCTCCCACACACAGACAGAACCGACAATATGAAATTGTCATCATTGTGGGTTTGTCTCGCAGTCGTCGATCCGGGGGAAAACAAGCCGGAAAATGGTCACAACCTAGGTCACAACTATGTGAGGAGATGGGGGTTAGGCGGCAAGGATTCCTCTATGAATTTCTTTCACAGATTATTTTAAAAAATCCAAAGTTTTAATCAGAAATTTTCTTCAAGGATTGAATTTAAAATTCCTCCAGAGATTTTTTCTGAAATTCCACTACAGGCCATTCTAGAAATCTCATAAGGAATTCTCTTAGGACAGCTTGCAATCGGAAATTCCTCCTTGAATTTCTTAAGGTATAGGGTGACTTTTGGTATTATCGGCAGGTTTGTTCTTTTCGTCATGGGATGCTTTTGTTGGCGGAATTGTCTGAAACTTGGTCATATAATTCAGCTTGGTTGGGAATGATTTGTGGTCAACTCTGAGCTCAACAGGTTTCGAAAAACCCCCTATGACAAAACTTCCGAACATATATAAGTTCCCCTATTTATCCAGGGTTTTTTTTTTCAGAAAACTTTCCATCCTATTAATTTCTGTAGATTTTAGTTTTTTTTTAAGCTTGGCTCTTGCTTTTCATAGTCGCCACCTAGTTGCCAAAACAAAGTTCGGGGAGATTAGGCTTAAGATATTATCTCAGAAAATCCTCCTGAGATTGTCAGAGAACTCTTACGGGGGCTTTTCAAAAAATCTTTCAGAAACTCATTCAGAAATTGTTTCAGGAATGACCAGGAACTCTCCCTCAAATTTATAAAGAAGTATTTTAGAAACCGTTAGAGTTTAGAACTCTTCCATAAAATTCTTCAGATATTCCCCCAGATATTTTTCCAGACATTTTTCTATATGTTTAATCAGGAATGTTCCTAGAATATTAGCGAGTATCCATCAGCGATGTGTTTTCTAATATTTTTGTATTTCTATAATAATCATCCAAAAAATCATTCAAAAAATACTTCAAGCATTTTTCAGAAATTTCACTAGGCAAACCTCTAGATCTTATTAAAGATATTATTTTATAACAAGGAATTTCTTCAAAAATAAGTCCAAAGATTCCCGCACAAAGTTTTGCAAGTGTTTCGAGAAAACAGTCGTACATGTATTCATTAAAAATTTTCTCCACAGATTTCATAAGAAAATCCTCTAGGAAATCTTTCTAAAAATCTTTCAAATATTATTTCAGAAATTTGTCTGAGCACTCTTTCAGAAATTGTTCGTAGGATGTCTTTTAAAATTTTTTGAGTAATAATTTTTGGGATCTTCCATGAATTGCTCTAAAAATTCCCAGAAGATCTTCTTCAGAAAATCCTCCAGAAATTTCTTGAAGGAATTATTTTGAATATCTTCCACAGATTCCCTCAGTGATTGTTGCATTGTTTCTTTCAGATAATCCTCCAGGAATTGTTTTCTAGAATCTACCAAATTTCCTTTAATATTTCTTCTAGTAATGCCATTTTTGAGATCCTTTAAGAAACTGTTCTTTAAGATTCCTTTTAAAATTCCTATACACATTTTATAAATTCCTTTAGAAAATCCTCCATGTATTCCTCAATAAATTCCTGCAGGATTTATTTCACAAACTCGTCTACAGATTTCTTTAGATATTCTCTTCGAATTCTTTCGACAATTCCTCTAGAGATTACTCCAGAAATTTCCCCAAGAACACCATTAGAATATCTTTCATGAATTGGTTCCATAATTGCGGCATGATTTATTTCTTCAAAGGATTTCTTCCAAAACTTCTTCAAAGATTTTATTTAGGAAAATCTTGCATAGGTTGCTTCAGAGTTTTCTTAACCTTCCAGCGCGCGCGCTGTTGTAAAAAGTGCAACACTACCAAAAAAAACCTCGCTCTTCGTATACAGCGCGAGCGCAGTGCACTTTCGGCTGCTTGATGGCGCGCGTTCTGAAAGGTTAAGATTTTTCCTAGACAATTCTGAAGAAATCTCTCAAAGGTCTCATATAGAGAACGTTCGAAGTTTTTTTTCCAGAAATTCCTCCAATCTCTTCGAAGATTCTTATTGAAAATCTTTCACGAATTCCTACTGAAATTCCTCCAGCGATTCCTTAATGTCTTGAACTCGTCTTGTAATCTCAGAGAAAATATTTCAGGGATTCGTTAAAATATCGCTTCAAAGTTTTTTTACGATTTTTTTTTAATTCCTTTAAGGGTTTTTTCCTAAGATAATCTAGATATTTTTTCCAAAAAGTACAAAATGTACATTTCAAAAACGTTCCTTGAACTCTTTCTTAATTTGCGTCCTGAATTCATTTACAATGTTTTATTTTCCGGAATTTGTTTAGAAAGTTTTTCACGTCTTTCTTCATTAGAAATTTCAAGAATGCTTCAAAAAACTTATCCAAGAATTCATTCAGATATCCCTTCAAGAATTTCTTCAGAAATTTCTTCAATGATTCCTTCTAAGACCTAAGGCCAATGTTTTATCCATCCAGGACTTATCTTGAGGTTTTTTCAAAGTTTACTTTTGGAAATCATGCTGGGATCTGTTTATTTTTTTTTTCGTTAATTCTCAAGGATTATTCCAGAGCATTCCTTAGAATTCTCTCCTCGTTTCAGCGTGTAATATTCCTGCATGGATTCTTTCTCGGAAATCTCTATCATTTTTTATGGCTTCTCCATAGCTATGCTACATTGCTACAGATACTGAAGATAACGTAAAAAACACTCTTCATATTTCTTGAACGATTTTTTCGTGGATCTTTCAGGAATGATATCCAGGATTCCTCAAAGGATCACACCTTTCGTTTCCATCATTCATTGAGAGTTCCATTTAGCATCATGGAGATATTTCTTCAGGATTTTACTCCTAGAATTATTTCCGAAATTTCATCGAATATTCATCTTCGGAAATTCTATGCAGGATTCCTACTGCTTACTCCTTTGACCTCATCAAGGTTTTTGCCTGATGTTTCCGACATTTTTTTTAAAACCTCTTGATGGGCTTCAGGTATCCATTATTCATGATTTCCCGACTTTTTTTTCAGGGGTATCTCACGGTATTTTTTTTTTTGGAACCTGCTATTCCTTCAGGGTCCAGCAAAAAAAGTCTTCGTGATTTCCATAACGGCGGAAGTGTTCATAAAATGCTTACGATGGCATGCAGGCCAGAATTGGCGTAGCAAGCTTTTCCTTTTTTCTAACCCACTCTCTTCGTCATGTTTCTTTTTGAACACTTAACCTATAGTGGACCCCTAGCAATTATTCTCAAATTTCCCGCTCAAATCTGCTTCTACCGGTAAACTTTCACCAAGAGACCATGGCTCAAATAGTCTGGAAAGCGATAATTTGATTATTTAAACAAATTTGTAAATGTTAAAAAGTCTGGGCGTCCACTATAGGTTAATTTTGAGGGGGTCCACTATGGTCACCGATTTAACATCATAAGAGAATACGATCTACCCAATAGTGGACCCCAACAACCCAATAAAGCATTGTCCAGTTAGAATCCGGACGCAGATAATCACTTATATCTCAGAGGTGGAATAACAAACAGGAAAGGTGAAGCCCTCAAAACAAAGATAATTTACTGTTGTTTCATGGAAAAATATCATTAAAATTATTTAATTTAATTTTTAATACATTTTCTCATGTTTTCCGTGATTACTTCCTTGAAAATCTGCACAATGGTAGTAAATTTTAACATCAACCCCTTCGGCGGATTTGTTTAACAATCAGGTCATCTCTGTAGTGTCCTGAGACCCTCTACCAATCTGATTAGGATTCCAAAGAAACTTTGCCAAATATTTCTCTTCTTGCGAAATTATGGGCTATTCAGTGAATTCCAAAGAAGCGAAATTTGAGTGTTTTTTCGTTAATAAACACTATCCAACAGTGATGACACCACTACACATCTCAGGCTGTCGTGATAGCTCACCAAATTAGATCAAACCTCTTCAGATCCCTTGTGTGTATTTTTGAAAGCAGCACGCGATTCTTGAGGTTATCATCTTTGAACACATTTGGTGTCAAAATCGTGATGTGAGAAAACGATGTCCAGAGCTCGAACTTCCTGGCAAATCTTGGAATTCCAAGCAGATTTATACATGAACATAAACTCCTGTACTACGTTTCTGGATGGCATGAATTCGAATGGACTCGAACAGGTTAATGATGTAAAGAACCACGCTGGAAACACTCTCGATCTTGTCCTCGTTAGTGAGCCGCTTGTAGGAGAATGCGATCTTGATGAAGCTGTTGATCCACTGATTGCTGCTGATCCTGCTCATCGGATTTCTAAACGAGATTTCTAAACGAGAAAGAAACGCCGCACGTCGAGCACATCGCAGAAATAAAACATCGTTGAGCAAAGCATCATATAAATACTACAGCCAGCGTTATAAGCAGTTGAACAACCGGCTTTATCGGCGCTTTGCAAGAAAAACTGAACGTGACCTGAAGCGCAACCCTAAACAGTTTTGGTGTTTCGTGAATTCGAAGAGGAAGGACTCTGGGCTGCCTTCTGTTATGCACCTAGACGAACGCAAGGCGAACACCACAGAAGAAAAATGCGCATTGATGGCAGAGTTCTTCGAATCAGTTTTCGACGAATCGCAAAACGATCGTAATTTTCCTGATGCACTTTCGTACGTTCCTGCTGATGTTATTGATGCCGGTACTTTTACGGTTACAGCTGAAGATTTGACGAAAGCGCTGTCAAAGCTGAAGATGTCATACCAAGCTGGACCTGATGGGATCCCTGCCTGTGTCCTTAAAAAATGCTTCGCTAGTCTGTCAGTCCCCCTGAGCCATTTGTACAATCTGTCAATGCAACAATGTCGCTTTCCTACTCTATGGAAGGCCTCATATATGTTTCCAGTCCATAAGAAGGATACGAAAAGCAACATCAGGAATTATCGAGGGATTACGTCTTTGTGCGCGTGCTCGAAGTTGTTTGAAATTGTAGTATCCACCAACCTGCTGTCTCGCGTAAAAAACTACATCAGTCCAAAGCAACATGGGTTTTACCCTGGACGCAGCGTAACGACTAACCTGGTTGAATTTTCATCGCTCTGTGTATGCACTATCGCGCGTGGCAAGCAACTGGATGCCGTGTACACCGATTTGAAAGCTGCTTTCGACCGCGTCAGTCATTCGATCCTTCTGGCTAAACTGGAAAAGCTAGGGGTTTCTGCTCAGCTCGTTGATTGGCTTAGATCGTATCTATGCAACAGAAAACTTGCGGTGAAGATTGGTTCATCTATCTCTGAATGGTTTACGAACAGCTCTGGTGTCCCTCAAGGAAGCAATTTGGGCCCTCTTTTGTTCTCTCTCTTTTTCAATGACGTCGTCCTTGAAATCGGTGAAAATTTCTGCATTTTGTACGCTGACGATATGAAAATTTTCATGATAATTGAGGAACTATCTGACTGTGTTCGTTTACAAAACCTGCTTGATCGGCTTGTCGTTTGGTGCCGGGCGAACAACATGACGCTCAGTGTCCCCAAGTGCTCCGTCATAAGTTTCCAACGCAAAAAAAGTCCAATTGTGTACGAATATGCCGTGGATGACGAACCACTCCTGCGTGTTGAATCTGTACGTGACCTCGGAGTTATACTAGACAGCGAAATTACGTACAAAATTCACTATGAGGAAATTCTCCGGAAAGCTCGCCGCCAGCTAGGATTTGTGTCTAAAATCACAAAGGAGTTCCGTGACCCGTATACATTGAAGGCTTTGTACGTTTCACTAGTACGACCCATACTGGAAACCTCTTCGGTGGTGTGGGACCCATATCATGCCACAATGCCACCGTATGGAAGCTGTTCAACGTAAGTTCGTAAGGTTTGCCCTACGCAATCTTCATTGGAATGATCCCTTTAATCTGCCACCGTATGAAGCAAGATGTCGGCTGATAAACATCGAGACATTAGAGCATCGAAGGAAAACTGCCAAGGCAGTATTTGTGTTCAAAATCCTGGCCGGTAAAATGGATGCTCCATACCTTCTAGCGTCGTTGGATATAAATGTGCCCGCCTATACGCTTCGTTCTAGCGACTTCTTTCGTCTTCCTCGTCGTTTTTATAACTATGATGTGAATGAGCCCATTCGCTCAATGATGAATGTTTTTAATGAAGCATATCCTAATTTTGACTTCGGAATGAATGTGAATAGTTTTAGAAATAGTATTTAAGATTCATTAAGACTAATATTTATTGTCAGATGAATTAACTTACAAATAAAAAAAAAAAACAAATAAAACTTTAATCTTCCTTGGGCACTTCCTCATGGCATGGTTAACAACATCTGTGCACATCACACATAATGGTTATGGAGACATTAACAATTTTCGCGACTGTCGTACCTGACCACGCTTAATTTTCAGCGTGTTTGTGCAAGATTTTTTTTCCTTCACTTGTCTTCAATCTGAAATAACTTTTCACTCGTAGCAAGAGAATCGATGAAATTTTCACCATCAATAGAGGACTTGTTTATGATCAGACTGCTGTAAAAAAATATGATTATGATCATTGAGAGCGTCACAATAAATTATCCTTTGCGTCCAGATTCTTACTGGACAATGCTTTAGTGGACCCCGCGGGAAAACAATTCGACAATTATGATCTGTCCCTTTGTGTTGTTCCATTTTTGTATGCAGTTAAAAAGGAAATTTTTGAACGACTCCTTTTAAAAATTCCTTAAATAATTTTCGGAAAAGCACTTGGAAGTTCTGGAGAAATCTTTCGATAAATCCCTGGAGAAGTCTTCATGAGAACTACTGGCGCTATTTTCTTAGAAATTCCGAAATTAATTCTTCTGAGCAATTATTGGGATTCTTGGCAGAATCTTTTGAAAAACTCCTGGAGAAACCTTCGGAAAAACTCATGGTGAAATCCTCAAAGACATTTTCAGAGAAATCTTAAAATAAACTTCAGGACTAATGATCACAGGAAATTCTGAAGAAACCCTTGAAGGGATTCTATGCAGGATTCTGGAGGAATTTCTTGAGGAGTCTTTGAAAATCCATGAAAGATTCCGTCAAAGAACTCTCGGAGAAATTTCTGGAAGATATTTGGAGCAGTGAATCAAAAATCAACCATCGCGCAACAATAATGACAATGTCGCAACCTGAATTTGTTGCGACATTCTACTCAATGCGACATAGGTTTGTCCCATCTTGAAAAGAATGGGATAAAGATCATGCAGCACGAGTTTAGAGATTTTAGAGCCTTGCATTGTGATTTCGAGCGGTAACTTCGAGTTGGTAAACACTGCAACGCTGCTGAAGGTGTAGCATCAAAAAGTTTCGATTTTGGGTTGGTAATAATTGATTATTCACGCGTTGAAAAGCACGCAACAAATTCACCTTCCGTTTTGTCCGCAACAAAAATTTTCGGGATCATGTCATTATCTGTTACCAGTTGTGATAAAGAGTAATCGCTGCGCCTTCTTTGTTGCTTGTTTTGGGCCTCTTTTGTCTGACAATTCTCTTCACTAATTTGGAGTCATTCACGGAAAGGTTCATGACCAAATCTGTCGACAATTTTTTGGAAGAATTAAATGACAAAGTTATTTGTTAAACATAAAGGGAGTTTTTGACGGAATCCTTAGAGGAATAAATACAGGAATTTTAGAAAAAAAAACATTGCAAAAATTTCTGGTGAAAGTCCTGTAGGAATCATCAGAGGAAGTTCAGGAGAAACTATAGCAAAATTTTTGGAGGAGTTTTTGTAGAATCCAGGAGGAATATTCGACATAATTCGTGAATCCAGGGAAAAATCGGAGGTACTAAAACAATCTTTCCAGGGAAATTGTAATAATCTGTACAATATTTCCAATATCCCAAAAATTTTCTGCAAAACTGTTGTGCATTCTAGATATTCTTCGTTAAGCTGTTGAAAAAAAAACACAAAGGTAACACGTGCTCCGAAAACAATTAAAGTATAACAGTTTATAAATTACAGGTGGAAATCGAAGCTCGCCGTATTTGATAATATAGAAATTATTATAGTTCGATTATTTTGCGACTTCAAATCTCTGAATGAATAAAAAGCCGAATATAGTATTTCTCGATCATTTGAAAATATTTCTTACGTCAGAGTGATGAACCTCATGTTATTGGCGTGTTTTTGAGACAAAAGCGAATAATTTTATTTAATAAGTATTAAAACTTATTTAGTAACGAGTTTGATATCATAGCAAATTCTGCTCTCCGATTATTATCAATAACATATCAATATCAAAATTTGTTATTGAAATATTTTTCGGATTCACTGTTATTACGTTGTTATTGAAACTAACAAAACAAGTTATTGACATGGTTTTCCAGGAACATTTTTTTGTTGGAATTTGTTATTTTGCCGCTTATGACAGACAAGTTTATAACACAATGTGTTATGGTAATAACTTAAAAATAATCGATTTTATTATTCAGTTATTTTGCCCAAATAACACAGCTCCTTATGCTGTTGTTATTCCCTTCTGCTCGGGTACTGTCAGCAACCTACTGGTGCAGCTGATAGGGCCCATAAGGGTAGTGATATCCTTGCCTTCAGCAGGTCTGATCTGGTTGCACGTAGGCATCAGTTCTTGATGTCTGCAAAACAACTGGGCGCGGGCGTGGGATTGACCCTGCCCGCCTTCCGAGGACAAAGGGAGTGATGAGGAAACTGGCTAAGCGCCAGCATGCTACCGTGATGGACTCTCAAAAACGAGTCATCGATGTTCGTTGCTGAAGGCTACGCAGCTAACCTTGAAGGTGCGATGTGCACTAGCCCCTCTCTGGAGCAATGCCTTCTTGGTGGTTCCGGAGAGACGAAGGGTTTGGCGAGCATATGAATGTTGTTTAGTGGGTCGAGGAGAGAATAGTCCTGACTTTTGCTTTTGTTGTAGATGACGGCCTTAACCCCACACTACCCGAACCTTCCTGTTCGGGTGTCTGTTGAGCAGATTTTCCCCCAAGGCTTTAGAAGTAAAAACAAGGGCAGTTTTTGCAAGTTTAAGAAATGTTCGGATAAACAATCAGATAACCCAAGTAACACAGAAAACATCTAAGTGTAGAATTAGCAACTAGGGGAAATTGGGTATTTTCGGCAGTTTTGTTCTCTTCGTCATGGGGGGTTTTTTGAAAGCTGTTGAACTCAGAGTTGGCCTCAAGTCCTTCCCAACCAAGCTGTATTATATGACCAAGTTTCAGGAAATTTGGTCGACAAAAACCCCTCATGACGAAGAGAACAAACCTGCCGATAATACCCATCGTCACCCTAGTTAAAATACACAAAAATAAAAACCAAAAAAAAAAACAGAAAACATCTTTAGAAATCTATAGCATCTTTTGATGGTTTGCATTATAAGTGCATCAGAAAACATCTTGTGTTATTTTAAAGATTGTTTAATGTTGGCGAATGACAAAGAGCAAACAAATATTAATGGATTTGTATTGCAAAGAAATACGTTGATAATACAATTATGTCACACTTTTAAAGCATTAACCATCAATCAACATTCACTTTTGACAGCAGCCAATGTTTATGTACCCACTTCATGAGACTTTGTGGTTTGATGATGCGAGAACGAAGTGCGGCTATATGTTACATTCAGAAAAGCCACCACAATGATGTGAGAATAAACATGCCAACAGCAGGATTTGAACTCAGTTCCAACGCGGTCAACAGTCTGATATCTGGCAAAGTTTCCTTGAATAACCAAGTGCCCCGCGAAAAGCAGCAGCTGTGATTTCGCCCGGTTCACCTTTCCATCATATCCCGTTCTCACGTGACATTCTCACGAAAAACATCCTATTCCGATGATCAACCCAACAACACAAATCTGGAAGCGTCCGATCGGTCGGCTTACACTGGCGCTACGCTCCATTAGCAATCCCAAATCATCAACCAGGAATCATTCGACGAATCTACGCACATCAACCACCGACAATGATACATATTGCCCATTTTACTAGCATTTTACCAGATTAGCTGGTATGTCTGAAACATACTGGAGAAAGTACGAAATGTTGCTAATTGGCAAATTGAGAGATGAAATTTGTGAAAAAAAATCGCGTTCGGGTGGGATTCGAACCCACGACTCCGTACTCGCTAGACCGGCGCTTTAACCAACTAAGCCACAGAACAGGTAATGGTTCTGCGGAATAGAAAGCCAAACTGACTCCGAAGCCGCACCGCGAACACTCCTATTTCGGCATCTAAGCCGAAAAGAGAGATGAGTTTGTGAAATAGGAGTGTTCACGGTTTAAAGCCAATATTATAAAGTAGGATAGAACGTACCGTGGGAGTACAATTGGTGTACATATTGTGAAACATCTTATATAACTTGTAAGATGTTGATTGATTGATTTGTCTTTATTAGAGAGACTTTCAGCCCTTGGCTGGTTCGTCTCTTTTGTAAGATGTTTTATAAGCCGCCATTTTTGCGCTGTTTTGATTATATAAGTGTTTGATATAAAGTTAATAATTCACGAAAAAAACAATCGATTAGGTGAATTGTGAATTTTTAACTAATATAAAACAAGTTGAGGGGGTCAGAAGCAGAGGGGTGTAAGTGACCAAAACCTAATTTTGAGATAGTGAACGAAAACTTTGACATCTTATAAAAAAATCAACAATATTCGAAAAAAGTTTGGATTCGCCCAGAACACTCTACTATCAAGTAAGTCCACCATCTGAGATGGAAACAGACACTATATACGCTGTTTTTCTGCAGATAGGAAAATTTATATTTTTGGGTTAGTGTCACTTACACCCCTTTACCACCAAACTGTTGACTTACACCCCTTTGGCACCAAACAAGTTCTCAATAGGCCATATACTCTACATTTAGACTCAAGTATTACTATGAATAAAATTGTCCCTAAAATGTTTAAGGGCCTGTTCATAAACTACGTAGACTTTGAGGGGGGACGGGGGGTCTGGTGGAAGTCTACGGTCCTTACAAATTTCGAAAATTTTGAATGAACAAAACTCTACGAGGGGGGAGGGAGTGTCTGAGGTTGCCAAAATCAAGTCTACGTAGTTTATGGACAGCGCCAATTTCGTTTTAAATGAATAATGCAAGCAACCATGATGATGTGGAAGCATTATTACTTTTCTGAATTCAAAAATCAGATGAAGTATTGACAAATTAAGAAAAAGCCCTTAATTTAACCCTAGTGGGATGTTGGGGTCATTATGACCCAGGCTTCCTGAACGAACACTACGCTATCATGATGCGTCTAGCGTAACATTTTTTTATAATACACAAACATAAAACCTTAGTGACCATTTTGTCGGATCATTGTTACGTCAGTAAGGACCTACAATTTAAATAATCATCATAGTATTTTCAAAAATGTTATTTTTTTTTAAATGTAAATAAAAATAAATTTAAACCTGATATATTAAAAAAGATAAAAATTATAGTAAACCGGCTGTGCGGTTTTTTGATATACAGCTCCAAAGAGAAGTGCCTCGTTATGTGTATTGGGGCCTCTTTTGCCAGTTAATTTGTCAAGTTGTTTAGAATCTTCCCCGGCTCGAAAAAAAAACTGGCATGTAAATGTTCACGCCGATCGTTTCAGATATTTCCGAGCCTATGAATCTATGACATTTCGTCGAAAGACATTTGGTCGAATGACGTATGGTCGAATGACATTTGGTCGAACGGACATTTGGTCGAATGGACATTTGGTCGAAACCCATATTAGGGAGTAGGAAACATATGACATTTAGTCGAACGGACAATTCGTCGAATGGACATCTGGTCGAACTGATGAAAAGACACTAGATCAGTCGATGACAAAAACCGCTAGATAAGAGTTACGTGCTTAGCAGGTAGTGCAGTCCGCGTACTGTTGTCTTTCCGACTTCAGCTTGCGGAGCTGCGTTCCGAATACTCAATAGGGAGGTGCATACCCAAGGTAGTAACCCCTTGAGCGCCATGCTTAAAACCTTCGACTACCAGAAAAGCAAAACTAGATAAAACAGATTGATTTAACAGCAACAGAATGTTCAAACACACACCTAGCCTAGCGATACCCGAGTGATGATACTTGCTTGCAGATTGATACTACCATAAGAGGATAACATGAAAATAGTGACGCATTTAAACGTGTTCAAGTTTAAACTCGGCACGCTGCGATCAGAAATATTTGAAAATTCTTCAGATGGAACGCGAGCGAGCTCTACATAACTACATTCGCACAATGCCTGCATGATACCCTGGTATCCTCAAAACAGAAATGGTTATATATCCGCCATTTATTCAAATATTTGAATAATTTTGAGATTCGATTCAGAAACTTATCTTTTATTGGGAGCATTTCCGAGTGAACCGGATTGATTACCGTGGTTTTCGGAAAATCCAGATTTTCAGGAACATGTTCGGCATGTCAGCTATAATAACCATCAAAGATCATAAACCAAAAGTCTTGTCCAATCAGTCTTGTCATCAGTCTATTAGCTGGATGTTCCAGAAAAAAAATCTCAAAAGGTCATGGCAATCAATAACACTTTCTTACTCCTCAACCTCACAATGTATATTCATATTTACGGATTTTCTGAAACTCCGGGTGACCGGACCAGTTTATTCGCATAACGTATCGATAAAGTAAGCACATATGAGTTCGGAGCTGAATCGGTATCTGAACGGGCGTTCTTGAGCAGTTTAAATGGCTATTGCGTTTCAATCGAAACACTGAAAGCATTTATATTATTTTCGACTCGTGCTCAGTTCAAGTGAATTGAATTACTAAATTAAAGAACAGCCTATGTTTAAAAGAAGGAAAAATATCAGATGAAAAATCTGCAGCTTCAACATGTGAACATGGTGGAAACGTGAAAAAACCACTGATAAAAAAATAAGCAGGTGGTACATGAAAATGCAATGAAATTAGTAAACATGAAAGACGAGCCATGTTTGAAAGAAGGAAAAATATCTAAAAAAAAAGGCATCAGCTAATGAAGAACAGCTACATAAGCTAAGCAAAAATTTCTTCTGAAACATTCAGCAGTTGGTACAGGAAAACGATGTTGGGGTCAATAAGACAAGCACACTGAACGTGCATTACGCCATCGTGGTGCGAAAAACCTAACATCCTAGGAGGGTTAATAAACTTGAAAGAATAGCCTATGTTTCAAAGAAGGAAAAATACATGAGAAAAAAAAAAGACAGCAGCTATAATATACAAACATAATACAAATACGAAACTTGAAAGAATAGCCTATGTTCAAAAGAAGGAAAAATCATCGATAAAAAAATCACAACCATAATGTCCACTGTCAGCATAAATAACAAACTTAAAAGAACAGCATATGCTGAAAAGAAGGAGAAACCTTTGATGGGAAAGCCAGTATGTGCTACACAAAAACGCAATGAAATGATGAAACTTGAAAGAAGAGCCAGGATTAAAAATAAGGAGAAATCTTCGATGGAAAATCAACATTTCACCAATGCTAACGACAACTACATTGCGAAACAAGTTATCATAATAATAAACACCCTTGAATGAAATATTTGCTTTTTCATGTTTGGTATTATTTAACACGATGAAATTGCTATACGACTTAACGTTCATTCGACCAAACACACTTTCTACCAAATAAGCTCAGTAACAAATGAGTTCAGATACCGAAATCTATAATATTTTTTGCACTTAAATCTCTTTTCATCGGTTAGTGCCTTTCGACCAGATGTTCATTCGACTAAATGGCATATGCTGCGTCTTCCACAAAAAGGGTTTCGACCAAACGTCCATTCGACCAAATGTCCATTCGACCAAACGTACTTTCGACCAAATGTCATTCGACCAAACGTCATTCGACCAAATGTCATTCGACCAAATGTCCTAAAGCCGTTTTATCCTTCCAAATTATGGAAATCGCCAACAATACGATTTAAAATCTAATTATTTATCACACGGATTCTAAAACAGAGCCTCAATGACACCATACATGACGTAATGATGCACTTTTAGTGTAATACTGCGTATGTAAGCTCGTCCAGTGGTTTCCAACGAGTATATACTGACATTTGGAGTTTGCACGTCTCACGATTTCAAACGGTAATTTGTTAACTGCCCTTCGTTTCAGGAGAAATAGACCTAATTTTCCATGAAAGAAGACTGCCAAACACAGCCAAAACGTCGGCTAGTTAGGAAAGCACCGCTTGAATTCGTGAGACTGTACAAAGTTTTGGTAATCAAATTGATAACTTAGTTTTGATCTTCACGATCGTCATAAAATCCTAAATTTTGGAGTGAACAATTGTGAATAAAATGCAGTGTTGTAATCTTTATTGGTACATTATCGTCATTTGTACTTGCGATGTGCAACGAAAATAAGGTAATATTGTCACTTTTTTGTGTGAAAAAGTTCAGCAAAAATATCAGTCAATTAATTTACTATCGATGTTTGTGGCTAAGCCAGTCGAGTGAAAGTTTTACCTTATTCCAAAAGCTAGACTTCGCAAATACTGGCGTGAGTGAGAAATGGATAATAAGAAGGGCAAATGACGAAAAGGTCTCCTCTCAGTAAGACTCGAACTAGTAGAATACCATCACTGCCATTATTAACTTAAGAATTTAAATTGATTGAAACAATGTTGAGCAGTTATATTGGAACAACAGGTTCAATGAGATTTCAACATTTTTAACAACACATTCGCCAAGTGCGTCGTGGGTCCATGACATAAGGCATGATTAAAACCATATTCAACATTAAATCATAAAAAAATTGATTCAATACTTCATGTAAATATAATAAATTACTTACACCCCTCTGCCTCCAAGCAAAACTCCTCAACGGTTAAGCGTCATATTTTTAATCAATGTTTAAACATGCTCAAACATTTTTAAAAATTACGAGTCTTTGGCAACAAGCAAAACTAATCTCGTAGAATCACGTACGATATTTATCTCAATTTTGAATTTTTGGTCACTTACACCCCTCTGCCTCTAACCAACGTGAAGTTTGTGCTGCTGTACGCCAGTGAAACATTGTGTGTATCAACGGAGAACACTCGATGGCTGCAGGTCTTCATCAATAGATGCCTGCGGTATATAATTCGTGCGTCGACAGAAATTTGACCTGAGCACAGGTCAAGGCGGATGGCTGACAATCGCCCAGGATGGAGATCTTTCAATTCGGCCCTCTGCGCCACCTTGGGTGCTCAGGACTGCAAGTAAGTAATAGTAGTATGACGCTTTTGACCCCTATTTCCCCTATATTCAACGTAAACATAGTGTGCGTTTTTGCGAGGACCTCCGACCGGGAGATTTTTTTTTCCTTTTGATTCTGTTTCATTAACTATAGTGAGTGGGTCTAGTCTACACCGTAGGTAGACGAGCTTGATTAATTCGTGTCTTTATACTACTGTGCTGGGCGCCGTTATTGTGTGTGAGTATATTGTTCGGCGTAGTGCAGTCAGAAAAGCAGTTCATTTCTGCTTCATATCTCATTTAAGTTTGTACAATTGCCGAGTACGAACGCTCGCTACCTCGTCCGACCTGGAGAACATAACAGAACAGGAGTTGTAGGGTAAAGGACGCATTTTGGCCCGGGCAGTTATTTTGGTCCACCTTGGGAATTTTATTACGTCATTACATTACATTTCATTACAAATTTTTGTTGAAAGTTCCGGTATTAATTTGAGAAGATTTTGTATAGATTTACATGATAATGTAATAATGTTTCCAAGGTATCCACCTGTCTACTACCCTATGTATCACAGTTATTTTGCGTTCTAATCAGACTTACAACCTATGTTGGTGCTGTAACATTTCTATCTTATTTTGACTTTTGACCATGTGATATGGTTTAAATCAGGACGGGGTTTAAACTAGACAGGGCTTAAGAACCCAATTTTATTTTGTTTTGCTTGTCGGGACTCACCCATGCTCACTATTATTTATGCTACTGTGAATTTTATAATTGAAAAGCATAAAATGCAAGCGTTCCGAACCGAGAAACAGAAATATACTGCAGTTCGTGTAGTTTTGCCCCGGTACAGCAGCGCGGAGTCTCGTTGGTGGTTTCATAGTTCCGCAATTATGTGACTCCAACCAGAAAATGATAACGATAGTTTGCTGATAGGGAAGGTTGTTGTTCGTTTTTGGTTGCGAACCAGCAGTGTTTTTTGTTTGTACTTTTTCTGGAATTTAATACGAAAACAAAAAAATCTATGGGTCCAAAAAGCTCAGCTGATGAATACGTCTGGTCAAAGAAAATTGTTGTACCTTTTGCATAAAAATGACTATTGACCAAGTCCTCAGTAAATTGTAAATAACTGTAAAAGTGGTCAAAGATCCTTCGTTATTCAAAAAGGAAAATGAAATGTGTTCTTCAAGCTCTCTGCATAATTATCCCGTGGCAAACTAGAAGTTCAGTAATTGCAGCAGCAAACCACTTGCCATTAAGCAGTTCGACAATTGCAATAAGCGCCACATGAAAATAACATGGAGAAAAGTGCCACAATTACACAGTTTCAAACTGTTTTACCCCCGATGATGTTTAAAGTTTGCTCAACATGTGTACTATAACACGTATGACGGAGCAGCTACTATATACAAGCGACACAAAATCCAAATTCGTCAGAAAGCTCTTTCGAGGTTTGCTACTGACTGATGGTGGCCTTGCGTATGAGTATGACTAGCTGGTAGACGTTTCCCAACAACTGTAACCGAGTGCGGAATTTCTGTTATTACCGAGAATGCCGTTTGTAACACCATGTGTGCTGCGGCGAGATGTCGAAAGCTCAAATAATTTTCGACTTCCATCATCATATGATGCTGCGACGCAGCTCTGCTAGAAAGACAGCGAACGTAGAGTAGATAGTATCGCATCGCCGCCGCATGGTACCATCATCGTCGTCATCGTTCAACAGCGAGTATGTAAGGTACGATTGTTGTCGGAGATTC
Organism: Aedes albopictus; assembly: GCF_035046485.1. Lineage (NCBI taxonomy): Eukaryota > Metazoa > Arthropoda > Insecta > Diptera > Culicidae > Aedes > Aedes albopictus. The sequence goes on along the minus strand of NC_085136.1, from coordinate 262,256,145 downwards.
TCGCTGCCACCATTCCAGTGGAAATGTGGAGCAAACCACATCACGAGGATAGAAGAATGATGCTGCGTCTTTTTCACTGTTATAGCGCGTGGTGTTGATGTATGGCACCACGTAAGCTTTGGCATTTCCATCAGAGATGCGGTTTGCGATGAGATTGATCTAGCCTGGTTGGTAAAGTTAGGTAGTGCGTGCGAGACCGTCGTCATCAACAGTGACATACCGACTGACTGCCGGGTTGATGAGAAGGGTCTCGGCTTAGTCGTGTAAGCACATGCTAGAGTTAGACCGAATAGGTCTCACTGCCAAGAGGGAACGAACAGAAGCTTTCGGTAATTAGAACAACCAGCTCTTTTTGTACTGCGGACACGTACATTCGCTGAGGAATGTACGGGTTTGATGAGTGATGGTACAAATTTCATGGAGTGAGATCTATTTGATGATGAGTTTGAGATTTTTATCCCTGGTTTAACGGTTTCGTAAGTGTGTCATGATTGGTCACGAGTGGGAATGCGAGCTGGGTCTAAATTTTAAAAGATGATGCTTATGCTGCAGAGTGTCATTACACATTTATGGGTCACATACACGTAAAACATCACACTTGTTGTGAATACAAACCGACAGTTGATTTATTCCAGTGTCATTTTGCGTTGTGCTCACTTCTCTTCGATACTCCTTCAACATTATCTACGTCCAGAACCTATGGTGGCGCTAATATCGACTCTTATAACTAACCTGGTGATGATAAAAATGCGCCAAAAACTCTCTGTGATTAACAACAGGCAGTACCGACGGTCGCCTTGATGTAATGTTACCTCCACAGACACGCCGAATCTCGAGGCAGCGTTTTGGGACGAGCGCGAACTCGACAGCACCCCTCTCGAGGACTGATGGAGTACAATAAAAGCAACCATCAAGAACGCCACTGAGACGAAAGTTAGGTATGTGAGACGGAGCCGAAACAACAATTGGTTAGACGATGTGTGCAGAGAGATTTTTGAAGAGAAGAACGCAGCGAGGGTGTCCATGCTGCAGCACGGGACTCGGCAGAACGTGGAACGATATCGAAGAACGCAGAACTGCCCCTTTCACAAAAACACGGAAGCTCTACCAGATACATGGGTAAAATCTATTTAGGTCCCTCCATTAAGGTAAAGTTACCTAAATGGAATCTGATTGTGTTCAGAGCATTTGCAGTGTTTTAGATTAGGGATAAGGTTGGTTTAAGGGAATTAAGTTGCAAGTGGAGTTAAGGGGAGTTCAGGGCATGTTCAGGGGGGGGGGGTAATGAAAGGAGATGGGGTTGGTTTGGGACTGTTTAAGGTTTCCTAAGAACTTTCTTGAGCAACCTGAATCGTTTAAGAAACGCTTTGAAGCGCCGCTGAAATCTCTGAAGCTTAGTTAAGAGCTGTAATCCAAAATGTATATTCAGAAACTGTAGGTCCCCTTAACCCCCCTCAAAATCCCCTCTAATACTCCTGAGACCCTCTGAAACCTCCTAAAACGCCTTCGTAATGCTTGAGTAACGCCTCTGAAACACGATAAACATCCTCTGAAGCTTTCTGAAATGCCGCCGAAGTCCCCCTAAACCCGCTCGGACCCCATGTAACGCACCTGAGACCCTCAGAAACCCCCAAAAACGCCTACGTAACGCCTGAGTAACGCCTCTGAAACTCGCCAGTGGAGCGGACCTGGTGTGATGGTTAGAACACTTGACTATCACGCCGAGGACCTGGGATCGAATCCCACTCTCGACAAACTCACAAAATGTGAATTCTTCCTTCGGAAGGGAAGTAAAGCGTGGGTCCCGAGATGAACTAGCCTATTGCTAAAAATCTCGTTAAAATAGATATAAAAAAAACTCGCCAAAAATCATCTGAAGCTGTCTGAAATGCCTTCGAAATCCCCATAAAACTCCCTCGGACCATGTAACGCACCTGAGATCCTCAGAAACCCCTGAAAACGCCTACGTAACGCCTGGGGTCTCCAGTTAGCATAGTGGTTAAGGCTATGGATCGCCAATCCGGAGACGGCGGGTTCGATTCCCGTTTCGGTCGGGAAAATTTTCTCGACTCTCGACTGGGCGTAGTTTATCATTGTACTTGCCTCACAATCACAATATACAAATTCATGCAATGGCAGGCAAAGAAAAAGCCCTTCAATTAATAACTGAGGAAGTGCTCAAAGAACACTAAGTTGAAGCGAGGCAGGTCAAGTCCCAGTGTGGCATAGAGTCACAAAGAAGAAGAAGTAGAAGAAGAACGCCTGAGTAACGCCTCTGAAACTCTCCAAAAATCCTTTAATGCTTTCTGAAATGCCTTCGAAATCCCCCTGAAATCCCTCGGACCCCATGTAACGCACCTGAGACCCTCAGAAAGCACCGAAAACGCCTTCGTATCGCCTGAGTAACGCCTCTGAAACTCGACAAAAATCCTCTGAAGCTTTCTGAAATGCCCTCGAAATCCCATTAAACCCCCATCGGATCCCATGTAACGCAACTGAGACTCTTCTAAACTCCCCGATAATACCGGGTTTACATCTAACGATTTGTCGACAGCAGCCAGGGAGCTTTTATAGGGAAAGCAAAGGGAGGTTGCAAAGGCGTTTCAGGGGGTCCGAAGAGGTTTCAGTGGAGTGCAAAGAAATCTCACGGGCGTTTTAAGGAGGATCTCAGAGTCGTCTCAGGGACTTTCCCCAAGCAACACACATGGTCACAAAACAGTCCCGGCAGCGCAGGTAATGGTTGCGCAGTAAGTCACAGTGACTTCTGTGCAACCCTTACATACGCTACCATGACTGTTTTGTAACCATGTGTGTTGCTTCGGTCAAGGGGTTCCAGGGAGTCTCAAGAGCGCTTCTGGAGGCCTCGTGAGCATTTCAATAGGTTTCAGGAAGACTGTAGGGGGCTCAGGGGTGCTTCCAGGTGTCTCAAAGGGTTCCAGGGGAGTTCCAGGGCGTCTCAGGATCGTTTCAAGGGGTTTCACGAAGTATCATGGGGTTTCATGGGGTTTCAGGAGGTTTCATGAGGTTTCAGTAGACACCAGCAGATCTCAGGAGCATTTCATGTGGGTCTTGGCGGTTTCAGGGATTTCGGAAAATCTCTGGTGTTCTTTAGGGGGTCTCAGGGACGTTCAGGGAGTACAATGCAATGGAGTTTCAAGAAGATACCAGGAGGTCTCTGAGGCGCTTACCAATTAATTGGCACTTCAGGAAGCCTCATGTTTTAAGGGCTCTCAGGGGGCTTTAAGGAAGATCCAGGGGGTACTTTGATGTCTCAGGAGCGTATCGAGGAGTCTCAGGAATGTTTCGAAGGGTCTCATGGAGTACCTGAAAGTGTCATGGGCATTTAAGGGGGTCTCACAGTTTCTGAGGAGTCCCAAATAGGTCTTAAGAGCGTTTTAGGGGCAGTGGTGCCATCGAGGTTACTCCAAGTTACTCACTGAGCTGTTGAGGAAAAAAAGGCGTTAAACTCTAAGTAGCCCTCGCAAATATATGAAAAACAACACATATTTTTTTTCGTGTTTCTATTTATGTGAAAAAATGTTTAAGTGATAATGAGAATTTTCCCATTCTACGGAATATAAGAAAACCGTCTAGTTGTTTCTGTTTCTATATATTTGCGCCCTCTAGGCCCATGCATAGGAAAGGTGGTAAGAGATGAGTTTTCCACATTTTTTGGCATCATATGTGTGGAAATAGTAAGTTATCCCTGTAAGTTTTCCAATTTTTTTGTGTGCTCTCTTCGATGCAAAAAATGAGTCTTCTTCCAGGGACTCCTTTCAGAAATCCCTCCAAATAAAAGCAATATTTCGAGGATTCTTTCAAAAACTCGTCCCGGGATTTTTTTTATAAATTTATTCAAGCTTTCAATCCCTCTACGGGCTCTTTGAAAAACTTTCATTCATTCGAAAATTTTCCTCATGGATTTCTTCTAACAGGAATTAATTCAGATAATTCACTCATTATTCGTCTTTCCGTTCCATTGTCTCAACAGATTATTTTATTGGTTTGCTTCATAAACTATTTTATGAATTTCCTTAGAAATCCTCCAGTAATACCTTCACAAATTCTTTGAGAGATTCCTCCAGAAAGTTATCGAAGGATTTATATAAATACCATGCATGGATATCTTTGAAATTCAACAAAAACCCTGATATCCCCCAAGTGATTCCTTTAGAAAATGTTCCAGAGATTTGGCAGGAAATCCTTTGGAGATATCTGTCAAAAATCCTTCAGGAAATCTTAGATTGATTGCTTTAGAAAATTTTAAGTTTCCTTTAGAATTTTCCTCAAAGTATTCTAGAGATTACCCCAAAAATAATTAAGATGTTTATGGTTTTCTAATTGCTCGATATTTTTCCAAGGGTTTCTTCAGAAAATCTTCCGGAAATTTCTTTCCGAAAGTCTTCCGCGGATTTCGTATATAAAGTTACTCTATAATTTTCTTTGGAATGATTGTTTTAGACATTCTCCAAAAAATCTTCTAGAAAAGTTTCAATGAGTTTTCTTTCAAAAAAATCCTCAAAAATGCCAAATGAAATTCCTCCATAAATAAATCTACCAAGGTTTATTTCAGAAGCTCTCCCGGCGGTTTTTCTATGGTACATATCTGTGGGTTGCTTAAGAAACTACACCAGGAATTACTTTGAAAGGGAAATTTCTCCAGGGATTCCTTTAGGTCCTTAAGAAATCCTTCAGGTAATTTTAAAAGGATTCCTTCGGAAATTCTTCTGGATATTTCTTCAGGAAGACCAGCAGATATTTATTCAGGAATTGCATGAGGGATTCAATTGAAAATTCCCGCATGAATGTGTCATGGGATTTCTTTAGGGATTCATCCAAAAAATCCTGCAAGAATTTCTCCAGAAATTGCAAGAATTCAAACAGAGGTTCCATTGGCATTTCCTACAGATATTCTCCGTTAATTTCCCTTGATTTCATCATACTAAAAAATATTCCCTAGGAATTTCTACGGAAATTGCTTTCGAAATATCTCATTAGTTGTTTTTTTTTTCTACGGATCTATTCGTTTCTCCAGGTATTCCGACCGGTTTTTTTAACCCACAGGTTTCTCCAAGACTATTTTTAGAAAATCAGCCAATAAAATTATTGAAAGATTCACAAGAGTTTTCTTATGAATTCCTCAATATGTTTTCCAGGAATTCTACCCCAAGGATTTCTGTTGAAGTTCTTTCAGGTATTTTTTTCAGGTAGTTCTTAAGAAATTCCTTCTGAGATTCCTTCAAGAACTTCCTGTGAACTCGTTTGAACAGATATTATTATTTCCAGAGATTTCTACAGAACTTTAGGGATTTACTCAAGAATTTCGACAAGGGATTTCTTCAAAAGTTCTTCCATGGAGATTTTCACACATTCTTCTTTGAGTTTCTTTACAAACTCTAAAGTAATTCTTCAGAAATGCTTTCCAGGGTTTCTCCAACAATACTTTGAGAAACGGCTTCAGTGATTCATGCAGAAATTTCAAAAAGGATTTTTTAATTGCACCTATGGTTTCATTAGAAATATCTCCTGGGATGTCCTTAGAGACCCCTGCAAAATTTGTCAGTTCTGTTCATATTGAAATTTCTCAAAAATACTGAAGAATAATTTAAAAATTTCAAAGGAATTCCTGGTGGAATATCTCAAGAAATCCCCTTTAACTTCTGGAAATACATTTGGGGACTAGTGAAAAAAAAATCTTGAATTTTTTTCAGAAACAATTCCTTGACAGAGTGAGAGCCTAAGCAAGCTTGAGTTACCCTCGTGCGCGTTTACTCTAGCTATTATTTTCGATTTTCCGCGGGTTTTGAGTTCGTTTATTACCAAGCACAAGTGAAGCAGCTGACTAATCAGCCCAAGTTAATAATAACTCCGCCAGTTATTCAATTTTCGCTCGTGCTGCGATGTGATTATGCTAAATACTATCGCATATTCACAATACCTATCGTGCAATCGGACCATTTTGAGACCACATAACTAGAGCGAGTGCTGAGTTAAACTGAGTGTCGTGCCACAGTTGACTTTGCATTGCTTCAAAAGTGCCCACGAGAAGAAAGTGAAGATCAAAACAAAAACTTAAAAACAACATCGGTGATTGATTTTTCGATTCGTGTGAATACATTTTTTGAGCTCTTGGCCGAGGTCATTGAGCATACCCTGGAACCCTCCTTGCTGCGAAAGGCAGCAGGAGTTTTTTGTTGATCGGCATGGCCGATATATCGAGCAGTAAACCACCTGACATTACCAGTAATCGAGTGAATCGCGAAACCGCCTCGCAAAATGCGCTGCCTAAGATCAACAAGAACCGACGTTCGATCCCAGTGTTCATGGACCCACATAACATGTACGGTGATGTGGAATATCTTTTGCTGCAAGGTGTAGGAAATACACCTCTCCCGAGAAAACCACTGATCATCGAGACAACAGTTGAGCTGGCTGCAGGAGGGCCAATCGACAGTGCAAGGTCCGAATCTCGAGGTGCTCGATATACCCTACAAGTCCGTAGCCGATCCCAGGTCGAGAAATTGCTCAAATTAACGAAACTCACTGACGGTACACCAGTCGAGGTAATCTACCACCCTTCGCTGAACAAATGCCGCTGCGTAGTGACAGACTGGGAAATGGTCGACACGGATTTAAAAGAAATCGAAAATTACCTTGCAAAGCAGAATGTAACAGAAGTCCGTCGAGTCACTCGCAGAACGCCAGATGGAAATGTGGAGAACACTGGAATTATGATACTGACTTGCAAAGGGACCGTTCCACCGGAGCACATCAAACTCGGTCTGCAACGCATTCCAACGAGACCGTTCTACCCTTCACCCCTCTTATGCTATCGTTGCTTCTCCTATGGGCATGCTAAAGTCAAGTGCAGTAAAGGAGTAGCCTGCAGGAATTGCTCAGAACCACATGAGATAGTTGACAGTGACGGACAGGTAACCTGTGGCAAACCAGCGTACTGCAAAAACTGCGAAAAGAACCATTCGCCATCTAGCCGTTCATGTCCCGCCTACAGAAGGGAAGTGGAAATCATCCGAATCAAGGTAGATGAAGGACTGACATATCCGGAAGCCAGAGAAGCGTATCAAAATAGGGTGACAGCATCGAAGGGCACGTACGCCAATGCAGTGCAGCAAAGACTGACGAACGCACAATCAACGAACGAGGAAATCTCCAATCTAACACAGCTCCTAAAGCAGAAAGATGAAGAAAATAAAATCTTGCAACAAGAAAACCGGGAGCTACGCAAGCAGGTGGCTGATCTCCAGAAATCTTTGAATCAGGTGCTCGAAAATCAAGCGAAACTGCAAGAACAATTTAACCAGCTTATGCAACAGATGCAGAAATCCCACGAAGTTCATACAGATCTCAGCCACTCCCAGAAGACAGATCTGAGCAGCGTAGAGCACGCATCGAGGAAAAAATTTGTCGAACCACACCGAATGCAAACCAGACAACAATCACGCAGCGCAAGTCAATCCAGTACGTCACGCGATTCAGAATCCAAGAACTCGCATAAAAAGCGCGGTATTCCCAACGTGTCAGTGAAGCCACCAAAAATTCAAAAGAACGCCGCTGTGAAACTCTCGTTCAGTAATGATGAAGCAGATCTAACGCAGCAAGACATCAATATCCACGAAATCTCCGAAGATTCTGATCGGGATCAAGATATGACAGGGATATCTAACTAAACCGAATAGGCATCCTATTCCATTTTCTGCCGTTGCCTATTTCCAGCTCCGGTCCTCTTGTCGAGAACATCGACAGCACGCTCAACCTGAATTTAGCAAGCACATCCACAAACCCAATCTACAGAGCAAGCAACGAAACAGTCATCCACCGTCCAGAAGAACAGGCTCAACTTGGAGGGGAAGAGATGAAAGTAGCCCCTCCACTGTCTCCACAGACAGAGGTCGCACCGGGGACAACAGACAAGGCCGCCAATTTGCCACTGTCTCGTCAAGTCTCCGGTCTTCCTGTTGAGAATAGTGAAAACCCTGCAATGACGTCGGAAACCAGCCAAGAGCGAACGGATAGAACAAGTCCAAATAACCCGGAAGCGAATACATCAAGACGGTGCATTGCCATTCAATGGAACGTGAATGGTATCAGGGAACGATACGCCGAACTGCAACTAGTCACATCAGAATTGCAACCTGGAATCATCGCTGTACAGGAAACTCGACTGTCTCAAATTGACACCCTGAAGAATTTTCAACGAGGTGAGTACAAATGGTCGATCCGCCCTGGACCAACATCGAGTACCCAAAACGGTGTAGGGCTCGCTGTTCACAATTCATTGATACACACATTTCTACGAGTAAATACTAATCTGCAAGTGGTAGCTGCAAGAGTAGGCTACCCGATCGAAGCTACGTACGTATCAATATACATTCCATGTCACAGCCCCCCAAACCAACTACACGCCGAATTAGACAAACTAATGTCAGAACTACCTCACCCGGTGGTAATAATGGGAGATTTCAACTCGCACAGCGCGCTTTGGGGTAGCTACAAAAACGATAATAAAGGTGCCGTAATTGAAGATTTTGCCGCTCAACATAATCTCATTATTCTCAATACAGGCGAGCACACTCGTCTAGACCCAAGAAGCGGAAGAACTTCAGCCATCGACCTTACCATCGCCTCCCCGGAAATAGCACCGAAATTACAATGGAACGTGGACCCAGATAACCGTACCAGCGATCACTTCCCAGTGATAATCACTTCCTCAATGGATGTACCAACAAGACGCTGCAGGAAACGCTGGATACACGAAAGAGCAGATTGGGCACTATATGAAGATATTCTTCTAGAACGCATACACCGCTCCCAGGTATATACAGCAGAAGAAATAAGTATCGAAATCATCAATGCAGCAGAGCAGTCCATACCAAGAACCTCGGGAAAACTTGGAACCAAAAGTGTACCATGGTGGAACGCAGAAGTGAAGGCAGCAATTAAAACAAGGCGTAAAAAACTACGAGCGTTGAAACGAATCCACAATGACGATCCAAGGAAACAGCGTGCATTGGAAGAATTTCAACAAGCACGCAATGAATCCAGAAGAGCTGTTACGGAAGCTAAGAAGGCATCCTGGGATACATTTGTTTCCGGTATAAATCCACAAACACCCGGAAGTGCATTATGGCGTAAAGTGAATGCTCTTCGAGGGAAAAGAAGTATCCATAAACCAATCCTTGTAGTGGACAGCGAGACGATTGAAGATCCCCACCAGATCGCAGAGAACCTTGCGTGTTTCTTCGAATCAGTCTCTCGGTCCGATTCATCCGAGTCATCTTTAGCGGAAATGGCAGACGAGATCACTGATACAAATCATGATACCAACATCAACGAGAACTTCTCAGTAGAAGAATTACTTTGGGCTGTAGACAGAGGAGAAAATACGTCGACAGGAGCAGATAACATCAGCTATCAAATGCTACGAAGATTACCGTACCGGATCAAGATACAAGTACTAGACGCCATCAACAAAATATGGAGCACCGGTACAATTCCTGAACCATGGAAGGAAGGCATCATTATTCCTCTCCCAAAACCAGGGAAAGACCCAAAACAGATAGGCAACCAACGACCAATCACGCTTCTGAGTTGCTTCAGCAAGACAGTCGAACGTATGGTCAACAGACGACTAACATCCCACTTGGAAAAATATGGACGACTAAATCCACACCAATTCGCGTTCAGGAAAGGCAGAGGAGTAGACACCTACTTCGACTCATTCGCAAGCGCCATCCGACAACCGTTTGAGGAGGGCCAACACTGCGAGGCTCTGATGATTGATCTACAAAAAGCTTACGATAAAGCAGACAGAAACGCAATTGTGTCGACTCTGATCAGCTGGGGAATCTCCGGAAAAATGCTCAAATTTATCAGAAGCTTCCTAACGAATAGACGTTTCCGGGTATCCGTTGGAGATGCCTTGTCCTCGAGTAAAGTTCAAGTCACGGGCGTGCCACAGGGGTCCATTTTGTCGGTCACCTTATTTCTCGTGTTGATGGAGTCGGTCTTCGTAAGGATTCCCAGAGGTCTACGAATATATGTCTATGCAGATGATATTTTGGTCCTCGCAATTGATAAAAACGCAAAGCAAGTTCGTCAAAACATCCAAGAAGCAGCAAAGGCCCTTGGAGAATGGGCTGAAGAAAACAAAATGAGCATCTCGGTTGAAAAGTCATGCTTCATCCACCTGTGCAAAAAACGCAAACATCCAGAACTTCCACCAATCCTTATAAACAACATACCAGTGCCAGAACAGCAATATGTAAGAATTTTAGGATTGGTAGTAGACAGAAGACTGAATTTCAAAAGCCATACTGCAACGGTGCGTCGCAATACGCAAAACATGTTGAACTTACTCAAGGTTGTAGGAAACCGAATTAACGGGGCAACCAGAAAATCCTTACTCCAGGTCGCCAACGCAGTAGTGCTACCTAAACTGCTGTACGGTTTCTTGATAGTGAATAGTGGAAGTGGAGCTGCAATCAAAAGCATGCAACCGCTTTACAATGCAGCTATACGAGAATGCTCAGGAGTTTTTCGTACAAGCCCAATTGATGCCATTATGGCGGAATCAGGCCAACTTCCCTTCCATTATAGGACAACACTTCACGCAACAACAAAAGCGATACGATTGCAAGAAAGATACGGCAAGATTTTTCCAACTAATGCGTCAGCAAGTTACTCTCCCACGATAGAAAGAGCCTTCGAAGAATACCAAAAACTCACCGGACAGCAACTGCCTAGAATCGCTTCGGTACTAAGAATTGGTGAACGGTCATGGAATGAAACTCCCCCAAAAATAGATTGGTGTATAAAGTCTGAGTTCAGAGTTGGGAATGCACCTTCTCAGGCGCAGCAGTTATTCCTGGCAGCATGTGAATCTAAGTACTGGAACTCGACACACATTTTCACCGATGGATCAGTATCTGATCAAGCTGTCGGTTTTGGCATCTCGTGTGAAAATACCGAAATCAGTAAACAGCTCCCTCAAGCATGCTCCATATTTTCGGCGGAGGCTATGGCTATACTTTATACAATTAAGTATATTTGCACGGAAAATACAGAATCAGTCATATTCACCGATTCGGCCAGTGTATTGCAGGCCTTGGAAAACGGTGAATCACGCCACCCCTGGATACAAGCCATAGAATTCGAATCTCGTCGCAAAGCTGTCACACTTTGCTGGATACCTGGGCATGTGAATATAAAAGGTAATGAAAGGGCAGACCAACTTGCCAAGGCTGCACGGCCTGAAGACCTCTTCCAGTGTGATGTTCCAAGTGAAGACGTTATAAGGAATTGCCGGATACATGTGGAGTTGCAATGGGAAGCGGAATGGAGACGTAGCACATCGTTCCTCAGGTCAATCAAATCATCAACCACAAAATGGCCAGATAGGGGTTCTGCAACCGAAAGGCGAGCAATTAGTCGACTACGGATAGGCCATACAAGGCTTACACATCAACACATCTTTACCAAAGAAGATAACATCTGTCGAACATGCGGAGTTTCAATAACGGTTCAACACATCCTTCTGGATTGCAGACAATTTGAGGATCTGCGTAAAAAGTATCAGTTAAAACCTACGATTTATGAAATACTAAGCCCAAGTGAAATTGAAGAGAAAAAATTAGCACAATTTCTTGTTGAAACTAATCTGATAAAAGCACTGTAGTACTATTATTTGTAAAAAACCAAACATTGGCAAAATAAAATTGAATATGTGGGATGAATGACCTTTCTTAAGGTTAAAATCCCCAAAAAAAAAAAAAAAAAAAAAAAAAAAAAAAAAAAAAAAAATTCCTTGACAACAATTTTTGAAGTTATCTCTGGAACGATTCCTCAATACTTGCCTAGCATATAACGTAAGAGAATACCTTGTGGTCTCAAAAGTGTTTCAAGGACTATCCGGGTTGGCTGGAGGTCTCAGGAGCCTGACAAAGGGTCTCAGGGGTACCTAGTGATCTCAGAGGCGTTTCAGAGAGTCCCAGGGAATTTCAAGGGCCTCCGCGGTTTTCCAGAGGAGTCCCAGGGGGTCTTTTCAGGAGTCTCGGGAAGTTTGGGAGGCTTCAGGGGCAATTCAGCGGTCCCAGGGACTTCAGGGGTCCCAAGAGCTTCAGATGTGTTCTAGGGGTTTCGGAGGCCGTTCCGGCGGTCTCAGGGGCGTTTCAGGGAGTCTAATAGAGTTACAGGGAGTACATGGAGGACTCATGGGGTTCCAGGAGGTCTTAGGGGCACTATTAGAGGTCTCAATGTCTTTTCTATGAAAAAAACAATTCTACACATACAGCAAAAGCCCTTTCCTCTTGAGAGGACAACTGCACTTGCTGCAGATAATCCTCAATGGGCCTCCAAATCTGTTGATTACCACAATAGGGTGGCGCTTATTATGCGAAATTTCTTCAGAATATGATTTCCCTAATGGAAAGTGAGCTGTGCAAAAGTGTGCGATTTCGGTTGATATTTAGAGACAGCGCAAATGTGGAATTTATGCAAGAGCCAACATACAAAAAACATTTCAAATTAAACATAGCTTTACTAAACTGACCTCTAAATTGAGGTATCTCTACTGATTTCGTAGATATTTGAAATAAAAACTGCCCTATTTTATTTATTTTTTTGGGTTGGATACTGCAAAAAGGATATTTTTTTCCAAAAAGGAACTCAAAACTCTTGCAGAATTCATAGAAAGAATTCCTTAAAGACACCAAAAAGGAATTCCCACAGAAAAAAATCATAGACGTAAGAACTTTCAGAGGATTCTCAGAAAGAACACCCGGAAGATTTCCAGTATTTATTTCAAGAGAGATCCAAGAAGGTACTTTCAGATGATTTTTAAGAAGCACTCCCGGAGGATTCGTAAGCAACTTCAGGAAATCCAGGAGAATTTCTGAAGACAACTTCGGATTCAGCAGAAATTATAGAAAAATGCCAAGAACGATTACATTATTGAAAGAACGTCTGCTGAAATCTCAAACACAACTCTCGCTGTATTCCCAGAAGAATCTTTTGCAGGAATTCCGGAACAAACTTTGCGTTAAATCCCACAAGGAACTCCTGGTGTAATTAATGGATGAGTCCTTATAGTACTTTTTTCAACAATTGTAGCCTTCTATGCGCTGTTCCGAAAAGATTTCCTGGCAGATTTTCAGAAGGGACTCTTTGAAGAATTACAGAAGGACCTTCTGATGGAATCTCGGGAATAACTTCCTGGGAAGATCTCTGAAGCTATTCTTCGAGGAACTTCAGGAACTTTCGGGAGAAGAGTAAAACCTATCAAAACATCTAAGTGAATCTCAGGAGCGAAATGCTCAAACATAGATAGAAATGTTAAGTCGTTTCAGAGAGCTTCAAGAAACCATTTAACCTTTCTTTTGCATCACGTTGGCAGCAGCTCGCTGACGTAGTATACGGTTTGGGTCCAAAATGACCCTAATACAAAAGGAAGGATAAGGGGCCGAAATGTTTCAGGGGCGATTTATAGCATTTCAGGGCATGCAACACATAAGTTGTTGCTGTGCATTTTTTGGTTGCATAGAAATAAATTTGACGTTATTGTAACATTGTTTTAGAAATACATCCCAATAACTTCTACACAACCAAAACCTTCTCCTCCTCCAAAACCAAAACCTCCTGGAACCCATTGAAATCCCGTGGAACTATCCTACATCGCCCCTGAGAACCCTTAAGACCAACTTAAGCATCCCTGAGACCCCCTACAGTCCTCCTGGGACACCCTGTGACCCGCTATAACGCCCTCGAGATCTTCTGAAACACTCAGGAGACCTTCAAAAGAGCCTCTGAAACACCCTTAAAATCATGTATAAAATACCTCTGAGCAGCGGTGGAAAGCATCATGCTCTTTACCGAAATGAACCAAAAACAAAGCAAAATCTTTGCACACACACTCGCGATCCAATAAAATGCAAATAAATTAGAGAAATATTTACCTTTTGGAGGTTTTGGCTTTCTCAGTCTAGGGAATCCAAACAATTAAATTGGCATTGCCCGACGTTTCGGCTTAATTTATTTGGCCTTTTTTAAGGGTAAAGCTGTCTATCGTTTTTTGTTATGTTTTATAACTGCCACAGTTTCTTTTGGAGCTTCTTGTTTTCTACACATAAAGAGTTTTGGCGAATTTCTACAATAGTTTTGGAAGGAACGTAGACACTGCCTTTGCACATTCATCAACTCACTTGGTGGTACCAAGAATAGAGTGTAAAAATTCGCCCACAGAAATATTTATTGTGATCCACTGAAACAGAAAAGCATCGCAGTATGTAAAAAATGGTGCAAACCTCTCGCTTGTGTTCCTGTCGGACGAACGCGAACTACAACAGCAAGAACAGTTCGCGCCGCAGTGGATAGCGATGCGATGGCATTTTTTTGTGACTCCTGACTCGATTTTTCTCACGGTTTTCCAGTACTGCCCTGGAGACACCCAGCATCGCCCCTTAGACCCTTCAATACACCCCTGAGACACCCTGGAACCATTGATGTACCCCTAGATGCGCCTTGAGCCTTCCTGGATCCACCCGAAGCCCCCTGAAACGCCTGAGACTCTCTTAAGCACCCCTGAGACCTCATGGTACCTTGTGTGGAGAACTAGCAATTGAGTTAAAATTCACTAATTAAAAAATAATAAAAACAAAACCTCCTAGAAACCACCTTAAGCATCCCTGAGGTCCACTGAAGCCGTCCTGAGATCTCCTGGTACTTACTGAAACCAGCTGAGTTTCTTTGACTTATTGTCTTTCAAGTGATACATATAGACATTTGAAATCGAACACAAATAGGCGGAGACATAGGCTTCAAACACCAAACCCCGTCAGGATTGTAGATTGTAGACATGTATGTGTTTGAGTCTATATAAGTTTCCATCCTCAGTAACGTTTAGATGACCAATCAGTTTTGTAAAGGTTTCGAGAACCCAATGTTAGTTTTATAATGATTCTAAGATCCTCTTCTAGTGTATTTCACTATAAATGTTACTTGGGATGTTTTATCAGTTTTCAAATAAGTGAAAATTTCTATATTCCATCACATTGCAAGCAACCTTAGAGATATTCAAAATCTGAAATAGTATTTAATCTAATAAATACTCAATTTTTATTAAGTTAGCTACATATTTATAACACTACACGCAGCAGTTAGCAGTGGCCCTACCAACGGAAGAGCAGCTTGGCGCAGCTACACTTGAAGATGGCTGGAGGGACATCCGATCCGCCATAGGTAGTACCTCGGCTACAGTACTAGGCTTCGCGGCTCCGAATCACAGAAACAACTGGTACGACGGCGAATGTGAACAGTTGAAAAACGAGAAGAATGCAGCATGGGCGAGAGTGCTGCAACACCGTACGAGAGCGAATGAGGCACGTTACAGACAGGCGCGGAACAGGCAGAACTCAGTCTTCCGGATGAAGAAGCGCCAGCAGGAAGAACGAGATCGCGAAGCGATGGAAGAGCTGTACCGCGCTAAGGACACACGAAAGTTCTGCGAGAAGCTGAACTGCTCGCGCAGAAGCCGACATGTGCCGAGATATTCACGGGAATATTCTCACGAGCGAGCGTGAGGTGGTCGAGAGGTGGTGGCAGCATTACGATGAGCACCGCAATGGCGACGTTGCAAGTACCGAAGGTGACGTGGTAACAGATCTTGGAGTATGTGCACAGGACGAAAGACTTCCGGCCCCTGACCTCAAAGAGATTGAGGAGGAAGTATGCCGGTTGAAAAACAACAAAGCCGCTGGAGCAGATCAACTACCAAGCGAGCCTCTAAAATACGGTGGAGAAGCACTGGTGAGAGCACTACAGTGGATCATTACCAAGATTTGGGAGGAGGAAGTATTACCGGAGCAGTGGATGGAAGGTATCGTGTGTCGCATCTACAAAAAGGGCGACAAGTTGGATTGCGGGAACTACCGCGCGATCACACTACTGAGCGCTGCCTACAAGGTACTCTCTCAAATTTTATGCCGCCGTCTATCACCGATTGCAAGAGAGTTCGTGGGGCAATATCAGACTGGATTCTTGGGTGAACGCGCTACAACGGACCAGATGTTCGCCATCCGCCATGTGTTGCAGAAATGCCGCGAATACAACGTGCCCACACATCACTTGTTCATCGATTTCAAATCGGCGTATGATACAATCGATCGAGAACAACTATGGCAGATTATGCACGAATACGGATTCCTGGATAAACTGATACGATTGATCAGGGCGACGATGGATCGAGTGATGTGCGTAGTTCGAGTATCAGAGACACTCTCGAGTCCTTTCGAATCTCGCAGAGGATTACGGCAAGGTGATGGTCTTTGTGCTTGCTGTTCAACATTGCTTTAGAGGGTGTAATTAGGAGAGCGGGGATTTTTTTTATTCCTGTTCGGGTTTGTCACTGCGACCAGTTTTTAGATCTATTGTGACATTACCCGTATCCTTAGTGTAGTGCATGCCGCATTACTCAATTGCCATTGAGGGGCAATAAAGTATCGATTTTCATACAGTGTTTGTTTTGTTTTCTAAGAAAACAAAACAAGAGTACTGATATTGGCCATGCATCGGAAACCTAGCATCACCCTTGTTTTACTGCTAAATTCTCCCCAGTAGGAAGTTTAGGAACGGGTTTTAACATTAGCAGCAATATCACTCCAAAAATGGAACAGGTGTTCAGTAATAAGGATTCTAGTAGGTTCCTTGCGTACTAGCACTTTCCAGTCTTCGAAGAGTTAGTACATACATGGATCCCTAACCCAATTTGATTTCCTTTGCATTGAGTTTGGCCCTTAGATGGTGAGGTTTTTAACTATATGCAAAGTAAAGTTGGTAAACTTAGTTTTATTCAAAGACTGGAAGTCATCACAACACCAGTAGCAAGGACTAAATACTAAAATGCCTATAATTATCAGAACACATATTCCAAAATTGAAAAATAGGACGACACTAGATTTCGGTTTGGTAGATCTAACACCGCAACGCAACCCAAAAAGGCGATCTACCCACGCTACGGGCTCCGTTAAAGATCGAGCATCTTTTAAATCCCCTCAACCATTCATCCCTCAGCACGGGTCGCCTGACACCTTGGATTGGGGTTACCTGTTTGGTGGACTTTTACCCCCGGAACAGGTGGTCCGTAGTGCTATTCTAAGCCGGCAGCTACACGGGACGGAGAGCGGGGATAAACACGAGTGGAAAGTCATTAATGTGTCGAAGACAAAGTACATGATGGCAAAGGGTTCCAGGGAGGAATCACCGCGCCCGCCACCCCGAATTCATATCGACGGTGATGAAATCGAGGCGGTTGAAGAATTCGTGTACTTGGGCTCACTGGTGACCGCCGACAACGACACCAGCAGAGAAATTCAGAGGCGCATTGTGGCAGGAAATCGTTCTTACTTTGGACTCCGCAGAACTCTACGATCGAATAAAGTTCGCCGTAACACGAAGTTAACCATCTACAAAACGTTGATTAGACCGGTCGTCCTCTATGGGCACGAAACATGGACCCTACGTGCAGAGGACCAACGCGCCCTTGGAGTTTTCGAACGGAAGGTGTTGCGTGCCATCTAAGGCGGAGTGCAGATGGAAGACGGGACTTGGAGAAGGAGAATGAACCACGAGCTGCATCAGCTGCTGAGAGAACCAACCATCGTCCATACCGCGAAAATCGGGAGGCTAAGGTTGGCGGGTCACGTCATCAGGATGTCGGATAGCAACCCGACTAAAATGGTTCTCGAGAGTCATCCAACCGGTACAAGAAGACGTGGAGCGCAGCGAGCTAGGTGGGTCGACCGAGTGGAGGACGATCTGCGGACCCTACGCAGAGTGCGGAAATGGAGACAAACAGCCAGGGATCGAGTGGAATGGAGACGGCTACTATGTACAGCAGAGGCCACCCCGGCCTAAGCCTGATCGGTAAGGTAAGTAAGATATCCTATCAGTGATATTTAAACGCCATCATAAACAGTTCAATATTGATGGAAAAAGGAAAGTGATGATTACTTAATAGAACATAATGCAACTCTGGTTTCATTTCCTCTCTCTCTGCTTCTTCCAGGTTGCGTTTTTCTTGAGAGGCGGGTCTACTGATTCCGCTTTTGTTTGAATCGTTCTACATTCTGTCGGCTTCCATGCTGCATTCTTGTCGCCCAAAATCTCTCAACACTCTTCGTTGCACCATGCATTCAGTCGACCCCGTTCCACGTACCCGGTGATGCTCTTGGCTGCGTCGTTGCTGGCTGCCATTACTGCACTCCTGCAGCTTTCTAGAGGGGGCCACATCGAGCTCAGCCTCGTCTGGCAACACTGCCTCGAGATTCTAAGCGTATGCTGAGGCGAAATCTGGTTGCTTAAGTCGCTCAAGATTGTACCGGTATCGGACATTGTTTGTTGACGGAAAGCTTTAGGCGCAGTTTTACCATGACCAGGTACACGCTAAGAAAATGTTACTCTAAAATGAGTAAGATTCACACAAAACTGAGCTAAACTGGAACAGCTCAAAAAATGAGTAAATTGCATTTCCAGCGATAGCACTGGCCCAAGTGCAAAAATCCAACTGGTTTAAGCCGTATAATATTCTTCACATCAGCAAGAATATTATACAGCTTAAACTGATAAGATTTTCGCACTTGGGCCAGCGCTAGCGCTGGAAAAAAAAATTACTCAATTTTGAGTTGTCCCACTTTAGCTCAGTTTTGTGTGAATTTTCTGACCGTGTAGTGGTCAGCGTCAGAGTCAATGTTAGCGCCACGATAGGTCCTGACGTCGGTAATGTCGGAAAGGTGCACACACGCTAACCTGAAACTACCCATCGATCGGGTCAATTCTACCCGGATTTTTATGGTATAAGCAGCTGTAAAATCCGGGTAATCGATCTCACATCAGAAGAATAAAGTTTACCCTGATTGTGGGTAAACGGGTCTTCACGGGAATCTCGATACCCAAATCATCTTGTTGTGTGTAGACGTCAAAATCTGGGTAAATAGAACTTGGAGAAATTTTTCGCATGTCCGTGGAAGCGTTTAATCCGAAAAAAGGCATGAAGGAACTTTGGTTGGTGAAAACTACTGACTGGTAAGTAATTCATGTTGTTTGTGAAATCATGTTCTACTAATCTTTTAAATTTTCAGGCATATTGAGCTGCTTACCATTCCGGAACAAAATTGGCCAGGTTAGAAGTAGTAACCCGATCTCGATCCCGATGCAGGGAGAACGAATATTCAACGATCACCATCTGTCGAGCCATCTTTAATGGTCACAGGTATGTTTTTTCTCGAGCAAATCGATTAATTTAATCGCTATTAGATTTCCCCGCATATATTTAGGATCTGTCCCGATTCGAGAACCTGCTTGGTGTGAAAATCTTCCCGAGCAGAGGGGAATATCAAATTAATAACTATGAAATTACAAAACCTGTTTTTATATCTCGTTTTGTTATTATTGTATTATCAAGGCATTACGTTTCCATAACATGTTTTGTTGGACAATCTTATTTTGTTATTACCAAGCTATTGGTATACAGCCATTAAACACATTTCAATATTACATTTTGTTGTGGAACAAGTTTGGTTCACAGCGTAACAAAAATTAACTTTTGGTCTGTCTCAAGAGCAAACTTATGAGTCTCTGACAGATTTTGGGCCGCTGAATCCGAATCTGGGCTCAGATTTGCTCCAACACGTCACAATTTTGAGCTATACTTCAATGTATAGGGCAAAATATGCGATTTTAGCCTTTTTTGGCTGCAAGCTATTAAGCATGGAAATATTTTTTCTAACCAATCAAAGGATAAATTGGTCTATTAACATCTAAATTAACGATTCATGCAAAATATTTCGTTTTACCAAATCGAATTTGATAGTTTTAAGCGATTTATGTTAGGTACGATATTTCCCATACAAGTCACCCTCCAAAAGTTGCATGCAAGTTTTCATACCAACATGAAATGCTTAAATCTATCAAATTTGATTAGGTAAAACGAAATATTTTGCATGCATCGTTAATTTAGATGTTAATTGACCAATCAACCTTTTAATTGATTAAAAAAAATATTTCCATGCTTAATAACTTGCAGTCAAAAAAGCCCAAAATCGCATATTTTGCCCTATAAATTGAGGTATAGCTCAAAATTGTGACGTGTTCGAGCAAATCTGAGCCCGGATTCGGATTCAGCGGCCCAAAATCCTTCGGAGACATATAAGTTTGCTCTTGAGACAAAAAAATGTTGCGCTGTGTTATTATTGTATTATTGAAAGTGTGCAAATACTATCAAAACTAAAACAAATTTTGAAATAAATCCTACGTCATTCAACAACGTTATTTACAGTATTTCGCGAGTTATGCTTACGGTATCACATTTGATAAGAGGTGTGGTATATTACGTGACATGGAGGTGCTGTATTGTATACAAAACCAAGTCCCTGCTGGGCGCCGCGAGGTTTGAAATTGACTGAGTTGTAGCTGAAAAGTTCCCAAAATATCAGCCACTGCCCAAGCGGCGCAGCCCCCTACATACATCAAAACGAGAACATAGCAGACGATATTGAAAGTGGGGTTTGAAAGGGATGTTCCAGATTCCGCCACTGACATGAGAATTTCAATGATAAAAATGTCAAACTTATTGAGTAAACTTGTTTGAACGAAGCCAATACAGGCAGCTGAATCCAAAATTGGAAATGTTTTTGAATGGAATTTTTCAGAAATATTTGGTATTTTCACATGTTTTCCCTGTCATTCCAGAGGATGAAATCGGATCTACCTATTTGTGGTAAAAGATTACATGAATAGTTGAAAATACGCCTATGAGGGAAGAGAGAAACTGAAGTTCGCAATGATTGTTCCGCCATTCTCACATGCTTGTCTAAATATGTATAGCATTCTCAGCCAACACGAAGTCATATATGATGTAGAAAAGGATGCTTATGTGGAGACCATATGCGTACATGCTTTCATTTAACCACGGATAAAGCGTACGCATATCGCCTCCACTTTAGCATCCTATTCAACAGCATGTGCGATTCTTTGATATCATAACTAATTTTGCTTTCGGAATGTTATCAATAACTCTAATATCAAAATTTGTTATTAAAATACTTCCCACATTCACTGTTATCAAGTTGTTATTGACACTAACAAAACATGTTATTAAATTGATTTTCCAGAAACAAATTTTTGTTATGTGACTTGTTATTTTGCCGCTTATGACAGACAAGTTTATAACTCAATATGTTATGTTATTAACATAAAAATAACTAATTCCATTATGCAGTTATTTTGCCAAAATAACGCATTTTGTTATGCTGTGGTTATTCTCTTCTGCTCGGGTTAGCAAAGATTTGAACAGTGCATGAGAGGGAAGGCTCATGGATCATCTAAGGAGCCGTTTTGCGATAAATTTATTTATAATTGTATAAAACTTGAGACATCAATAAATCGGTTATATTGTTTATTTTGAGATTTTCTTTTCCAGCCAAACTATAAGGAAAATTCGTATTGTGCATGCAAGTATGAATGCTTACTCATTTATGTAAAAATGGGTAGAAAATTCCCAAATGAGAAACGTCTAAATCAGGGTAACCTTCACCCTGATTCTGCAACCAATATCGGTAACCCAGATCTGAGTAAAGGCACCTTTACCCACTTTAGAGTAACTACAGTTTTGCTCGATCTGGGTCGCTTTGACATCAATCTGGGTAGCTGAGGGTTAGCGTGTAGAGTATTGATATTATTGAGCTCCCTCAGCTCATGCTTTTGGTCGATGATATGCGTTATATTTTAGAAAATGGCACAACTTAACTGCCGTGAATCACAAGTCAGTCCCATCTGCATTTTGGGCAAAAATGAGTTAATGGCCGTTTTGCGTGCAAAAAAATATATAGTTTGTACAGTAAAATTTAAAAACAACACCAAGTCAGATTGTCCCATAATGAAATGTAATCGCAAGTCAGTCCCATTACGAACTTGTGCACCCTCCAGTACAAAACCTAACACTGTTTTAGCCAGTTCTATATTTTTCACTGTTACGTTTCCAAGTTTGAAACAATATGTGAAAGTTTCATGTTGATAGCAGAAGTTTTCAATGTATGGCGTTTTTTCAGAGTTTCGCTTAGAAATCGAATTTGAAAACTTCAGAGGCCATTTTCTCAATGCCTACTTTTTACATATGGGACTGACTTGCGATTCACGGCAGTTAAGGTCGTACTAAAATAACTTGATTATTGTTGTCTAAGCCGTGTCTCAAGTTTCTTTGTCTTTCTACCTTTTAAATAAGACCTAGGCTTTTGGCGGTGAAACCTTTCGTCAAACGGAATATTATTCACTGGACTACTGGGTGTTTCGTGTGTTGTCCGTTATCTCATGTTAGTTATTATCGTACGATCTGTGCAATCTCTGGCAAATGAGGATGTAGTTTGACTTGTTAGGCATTTAAAAAACAACCACATCTATAGAATTTTTCCTTAAAATATGTAATAGAAACCTGCAATATTGTCTATTATGGACCACCTTGGTTTATGCACGCTCTGGGCATTGGCGCAGATATTTAATGTTCCGTCTATTACCTACTTAAAACATTCTAGCGAATCCTGACCCTGACCCAGACTCTCTCACAATGAATCTTATCTGGTGTGAGGCTCATCCATCCATGTCAACTATAGATTGAGCCTTCACAATTCCAAAAATATGTATTGCAAAATGGTGCAGAAGAAAAATGCTCAAATCCCAGTCTCTCCCACATCATCGCAAAACGATACAGAGATGATTGATCGCTAACTGAAGATAACAGGTGAGGCAGGCTGAAGCGCAACCGAACCTGAAGCGTGAGAAACTAATGCAATTTCCATTTTTCCCACTCTCATTTTTATCATCGCGCGCCTGCTCCTTCCTTGAACCCAATCAACCTAGGGACCGACCTCCATCGTGCTATAGAGGTCGTCGTCGATCTATGTAACTGCCTCCAGCGAAGAGATGAGATGTTTAACCTGCCTAACTCGATCGGTGTTTCTAGCACCCCGTTTTGTTTGCTTTTTGTAGGTATTTTATTTGCTTGGAAACAGGTTTGATACAGCAGCGACTGAGTGCCAGCCCAGTGAAGGATTGCTATTTTGACTAGACGTGCATCGTACACCAAAAATCAAAAGGAGATGCACGGCAGATTCCATGAAACTCTGGCTGCCGTTTGTTGAGTGTTAGCTCCCGCTCAATTCATTCTACATTTAAAGCAGCTGCCATGCAGCATTAGAGGCTGATGTTCATAATCAACCTGTGTTTACCACACACTCGGAGTTGATTAATTTCGGATAATTTAATGAGTCAATTCCTTCGGTTTGGGAGCTCTGACCAGCAGCACCGGTTCGAACCTGCTTATAGTTGAAGATGAGCTGCAACCGACAGGGTTTCATTATCTTTAAATTCAACTCTTTCATCGCGTTTCGTAGCACGACCAACCGACGCGACGGGGCAGGTGCTCGTTTGTTTTGCTTTCAGGCTACGAAAGATTGTATGTTTGAAGAAGAGCAAAACATATTCGAGAATGGCAGCAGCCGGCCGCGGTGCGGTGGTGCAACCAGCGAGAGTCGAGTTTAATTTATGTTTGTCTCGCGCAGATTGTGGGCTAGCGCCAGGTGCATTCTGGCTGGAGATTGGAGAACGTATTTGAATTTCAAGTCACACGCGAACCACAAGTTTTTTCATGGAATATTATTTTTGGATAAAATGCATAAATGGGCTAAACGCTGTGTAGATTATAGAATTTAGTTACAGTACTTTTTTTGCATTTTTTATATGTTGAAAAAAAATGGAGTAAACCAAGTTACTAATGACGTCAAAGTACATCCTAGGTATGCTGACAAATTTTGTCAAAGATCGTGAAATGTTTTTACGCCTGTGAAAAAAATGTGGCCAGAAAATAATATTTTATTATTGATGTTATTGAAACATATTGAAATGTTAAACAAATCTTGCTCCTGGTCATTTGTTATAGGGTCAAGGGGCTTTCCAAGAAGTTCCAAGAGAGCCCCGAAAAGGGGGTTCCAAAGAGTGTTCAGGGTTGTTTCAAAGGATATCAGGAGTCCTTTAAGGGCGTTCCGGCAGGTTTCTTTGGCATTTAGATGGGATTACAGGAATTTCAGGGGCGATACAACAGTATTAAGGGGGTTTCAGAGACGTTTCAAAGAGCTTTAAAGGCGATTCAGGGAAGGTCTCAGGTGCCTATTATGTTTTCAGGGCGTTCCGATAGGTTTCAGAAGCGTGTGATAGCATTTAAGGTACATTTCAAGGGGTTTACAGCTGCGTTACAGGGAGTTCCTGAAGCCTTTTAATGGCGTTCCATGTGGTTTCAGGAGCATTTTATGATGATTTCAAGGGTGTTTCAATGGAATTATGGTGGTACGTATTTCGGGTAAGGTTTAAAATAAAGGGGTATCACAGGCATTTATTCGGGATTATGTAGTTTTCAGGGACATTTCAAGGGTCTTTGTGAAGGGGTATCAGGAGTTGAAGGGTGTTCAAGGGTATTATGGATAACGGGGATTTCAGGGCGGTGCAATAGTATGAAGCCCCTGAAAATCCAACGCCAACAACCAAACCCACTCCACCTCCCACCCCTCCTCCCCAATGAAACCTTCTGAGACTGCCCTACGCGTCCTTGAGACCTCCAGGTACATCATGAGACCTCTTGAAACAATTCTGAGACCTCGTGGGATCTTCTGAAATACCTAAGAACGCTCCTGAGACCCCTAGAAGTGCACTGAAACCTTTTGATCCCCTTCCAAACAATGATCAAAATGTAAGGTGATTCATCTTGACTATTATGCAACAAAACATTCATGCATGGCCAGAAGAAACATTCATGGGTGATTGTGACATTTTTTTGAAAACGTCAAAAAAGGGGTGGATGGCAAAATTGGTGAAATTTCTTAAGGCAAATACACGAAATTTTCCAATTGGAATCCCAAATGTACTATCAATAATGTCATTCCAATCGAGCAGGATAGCTGTCATACGCATTGTGCGGCGGCATCATCGTCATGATGTGAGAATCATCATCGTCATCAGTGAAAATCATCACATTTCGTGTCTTTGCTTATGGTGTCTTTAAAAATCCCAGAGGTTCTGAAAACTGCGAAAGGGGCATACAGATAATTAATGAAACGGAAGTGTGAGGAAGTTAAGAAATTGATTTTCGGATTGTGCGTTCGGAGGGTCACAACCAACACTGGAGCAGCGGAACAAAATTCAGTGATTCCCAGCCATGTGGTTACGGCCCACGGACTTGGTTCAGTAAGTTGATGCTGGAATCCGATGTTTTACGCCATTTTTGAATCCAAGACTGCGACCTCCGGTTTGAGAAGATAGTTGATTGCCTTTATGTCACAGGGACTTCCAGAAAGGTTGCCTGGGGTTTTCGAGGGGCGTTACAGGGGCACTACTGGTGGCTTCAATAAGCAAACACATCTGAGACCTTCCGGAATCCCCGAAAACGCATCTGTATCGCCTCGTAAACTCACTTAAAATCTTCTGAATCTTCCTGAAATACCTTCAAAATTCCCCAAAACATCCTCCGCAATTGAGATCCTCTGAAACCACCAAAAAAAACGCACCAATAACCCGAAAAGAGAGTTTCAGACTCTGTAATGCCATCGAAAATCACCTCAGACTACCGAAAACGCCTCTGAAACTTGCTCCGAAAATCAATATCCCCACATTCTCACTTTTCCGGTTCTCGAGATACCCACATGACTCTTTCGCAGTTATCGGAACCACTTGAACTCTAGGTCTACATTACAAAACTGTCACTTCATACTCCCATATTCTTGATATTGGTTACAATCATGGTGTCATGTGCAGGCCCGTGCACAGAAAAGGCGACAAAGGAGGGGGTTTCCCTAATTTTGATAGCAATGGAAGGGGTTTAATGATGATGATGATTGAGTACCCATCACCAGCGCAAGGATTACTCATGGCTGCAGAGTCATACCGGAAGGGATGATCTACCTGATGGTTTGTTGTAGCAGGGTAAGCTAAATTCACTGGAATCCTTCGGAAGACAACACGATGGTTGTTATCTGGTGACAAAGTCTGGCTACCTCACGAACATTTGCCCAGAAACCAGTTCATTTAGCTTCCTTAGGATACCCCTGCCAAAATCTCAAGTATCATGTAATTTAAATATAATTTATTATATAGTTGATCAATTACCTGATTTTACCTGAAATAATAAATATGATTATTATGATATATAGAATCTTAATTACCCTACATTACAATTACAACTTTATTTACCTGAACAGTGCTGAAACAAATCATTACTATATTAAAGTTAAAATTATGAAAATAACACTGAAACAAATGGTGTATTAGTAGTGAAAAAACAAAAAACAAACATCTAACAAAACACAAAAAAAGTAAACCAAATTTTGAGCTTATATTTCTCCTGCATTTAAATTAACCAAGCTGGAGAGTTACGAAATCAAAATTTGTTAGGGTAGATCTTACACCGTAACCTCACCATTATAAGGTGATCTACCCACGTTACGGGTATGGTAGCAATGGGAGGGGCTTAACCCCCAAAACCCCTCCTTTGTGCACGGGCTTGATAATATGCTATATTTAAAGCAAGCAACATGCATGTATCGAATGGAGCATGAGTATAGGTATTGTGTGACAATAATTACGAAGCATTACGACGATAGTAAAAATAGTACTGTAGTACTACGTGGCCCCCTGAAACACCCTTGAGATCCCCAAAAATGCCTCTGACACCATCCACTGAAGCAATCGAAGAACCCGAAACGCCTCTAAAATGCTCCTGAAACATCCAAGTATTCCTTTGGATGCCCTGAAACGCCACTGAGACCCCTAAACGCCCTTGAGACCCCCTGGAGCTGTTTGAAATCCCCTGAGACCCTCACAAATGCCCCTGAGACCTTCCGGTATCACCTAAAATCCTCTGGAACTCCCTGAGGTCTCCTGGTAACCTCTGAAGACCCCTGAAATGCCCCTGAAACCACCTGGAACTATCTCAAGACCCGCTGCAGCTCTCCATGGAGCCCCCTGAGATCTCTTGAAGCACTTCTGAGGTCCCCGGAACCCCCTGTGATCTGTTGGAAACTGCTGAAGCCTCGTCAGAGGTATTGGTTGGATGAATATTGCTTCTCTTCCTTCTTTGGCGATGCAAACCAACGCCGCAAAAATTCATTAACCATTGCTCCTAAGTTCAACAGCCACAACACCGAAAAACTCAAAACTGCTTCTGCTGGAATGATGACGCCACGACACACTCTACTAGACTGGATCTTCAACCGTCTACCTTCCGGATGGCCAGTTCTGACAGAGAACTTTAGCGTGATCCTGAATAATTTAAAAAACTCACTGTAAGCTCCTGTAACGCCTTGAAACCTATTGAAATGCATTGAAACGCCTCTTGAATCTCTCTGACATCCCCGTGAAGCTCACCTTAGAGCCTGTTAAGTCCCCTACAATTCCTCTGGAACGTCCTGATCCGCCCTGAAATGTATTGAAATGCTTCTGAACCTTACCTGTAATCCTCACGAAGTTCACCTGAGAGCCTGTAAAGTTCCCTACAATCCCTCTGAAATCCCCTGAAATCATCAGTTGTGGCTGGTCATCGCTCGAGTGCAAGTGAAGAACTCTTAGCCCAACTATGCACCATGGTCCTCCAGATAGTTAGGAGACTAGTGTCTACCCTTCGAACCAGCGGTTAAAAAAATGTACCGTCTACCCCCGTTGGTTTGACCGCATGTAATCTGAACACTGTTTAGTTTGACCCCCTCTAATCTGCACATCGTTCAAACTAAAAATAGTTCAAACGTCATTCTGCTAATGGAACGGTGTGAAACGGAACGCAGAATCAAAATGAAACACCAAATCAGGTTGCCAGTAGTGTGTTTTTCGATGTAAACAAAATTGCTAGAAGTTCAAGTTAAAAATGAACCCCGTTGGTGTGCATGAGGTGTCGTTCAAACCAACGGGGGTAGATGGTAACGGAAAGTCAGCAACCAAATGATACGAACTAGAACAAACAGCAACCAATCCTGATAACAAATAAAACTTACAATTGGAAACTTGGTAGGTGGAACTGCCGATCTTTCAACTCCATTGAAAGCACCCGCAAAATCGACGACCTACTGAAACATTGTGGAGTCAACAACATAGCGCTGCAGGAGATGTATTGGACAGGATCCATAATGCGAACGTTTAAAGGTACCATCTACCAGAGCTCTGGTAAAACTCGTGGGATGCGAACAGTTTTTGTCGTGATGGAATATGCAGGAGCACGTGATCGGTTGGCAGCTGATCGACGAAAGAATGTATAAGTTGAGGATCATGGGTCGAACCTTCAACTTCAGCATAATCGACGTGCATAGCCCACAGTCTGGAAGCCACGACGGCAAGAGTATCATCAGAGACCTAAACGATAAGGTCGCCCACAAGGTAACGACGAGGAGTGGGCAATTCTCGCTGAGACCGGCCCACTATTTACACCTTATCTTCAAAAATGTTTAAGGTGGCAATTTTCTGAAAGTACTCGATAAAAAAGTAAAAAATGCATTCGGTTACTCAAATTGATAGACCCCTCGTTAGTTAGAGCCACAACAGTTTTTGCAGACCCCTCGATTTTGGTCAAATGGTGGCTCATTTAAACCGTTATTACTCGAAAGTTCTCCAAAAACCACCTCAAAACGAATTGTTGTTGAAACAAAGAAAGGTAGAGCTACTATTTACAATAATAAAAAGTTGGGTCGGTCATATGATTTTGCTCGACATCTTGGATTTTCATACCAAAACTTTTTTTTTTCACCATGATGGCAACCACAGATTTTCAAAATTTTTGCATCAATTGAAAGCTGAAACATGTCTGCAAAAACTGTTGTGGCTCTAGCTGACGGAGGGTCTATCAATTTGAGTAACCAAATGCATTTTCCTTACTTTTTTATCGAGGGCTTTCAGAAAATCGGCACCTTAAACATTTTTGAAGACAAGGTGTAAATAGTGGGCCGGTCTCAGCGAGAGTTACCCAGTGCAGAACGAATTTAAAGCGCGAGCGGTTATGCTGCAGCAAGGGAACCGGCAGAACGCAAAACATTACAAGCGTCGCCTGATAGGAGCAAAAAGCGAAGAAATGGAACTGCTTGTCGAGTCGAGGTTGGGAGTTTGATTGACTTTATTCAATAATTCTTATGCTCTAGAATGTATCGTCACGGCGTGGCTACGTGACACTTCTTGCTGCGTATGCAACTTGGTCAGTTTATTCAACTTCAACGGCACAGCATGTTTATGCTTAACAGCAATAAACATCCTGCGTGGTATGGAATTTGATGAACTAATTTGTTGTAATACATAAGCGTCGCAAGGAAGGGACATCCACCACACAAGAAACACGGAAGTTCTACCATAAGCTCAACGCATCCCGCAACGGCTTCATGCTGCGAGCCGAAATATACAGGGATAAGTATGGGAGCCTCTTGAAATACGAACGTGAAGTGATCAAAAGGTGGAAGCAGCATTTCGATGAACACATGAAAGGCGTGCACAATGTAGACACAGGAGACCAAGACAAGGGAGGAAACGATTCCGTCAGTGCATCAGAGGACGACAATGATGCAATCCCCATGCACAGGGATGTTTGAGGATGCCATGCCATTCACCATAACGAAACCCACAAAGTAGCTGGTACTCAACAATATGTGCACATAAAAGTAGGTCACCAGTCTGAACCGGTTGATAATCAGTGTCTGGGAAACCGAGGAGTGGAAAGAAAGAGCAACTACGCCATTTACAAAAAAAGGTGACCATTTGGAGTGTAAGAACTTCAGAGCGATCACTACGCCTACAAGGTACAATCCCAAATTATATTATTTTATCTGTCACCTAAAACGAATGAGCTAGTGGGAAGCCGGCTTCATTAACGGCAGGTCGACAATGGACTAGATCTCCACGGCACGGCAAATTCTCCAGAAATGTCGTGAATACTAGGTCCTTCAGGTATCAGTAGGTCGGCTCTAGAGGCACGTTCTCCTCCATTTGGGAAATTTGTGCCATCGCCATGAACACGAGCCTATTCATCATTTACCTGACGGAGAAGGGAAGGAAAAAGGATAGGGGATGGGGAAGGACAGGTAAGGGAATAGGATCGTCATACTCGCAAAAGCGTACCACAATGGGTTCACATAGCGTCCTGAAAAGGACACTGTAATAACGCATAAGCGTGCCACAATGGGTGCGAACAGCGCCCTGAGAAGGGCACTGTGATAATGCATAAAGCGTAAAGAGAGCCTATAGCTCTTTACCACAGCGGGTCAAGAACAACAGAACGTCCTGAAGATTCAGGTTTCTGAAGTCAGTTTCACTAAATAAGTGTTTCCCGAGTACTCGGAAACGCAATTGCACAAAAGCTGGACAGTTACATATTAAATGAAATGAAGTTCCATAATCGGATTCACAGCTATCACATGCAAATGAATCAGCTTGCTGAATATTCGCCATGTGATAACTGAGTCGGCAGTGGCCAGTCAATGCTTTGACCAGCATGCTGCAATTATGCTTTGACAAATTTGTTAGATATTTTGCCACCCCTAGAGATGGCTCAGTACAATACAATTTTGTTTGACGACATGACTCCAAACTATTCCAGTATTGTTTGTGCTGAGTGGCAGCCCAGGTGTCAATCTGAAGCTTCACCCAACACTTGGATACCGGAATAGCTGGCTCAGGGCCAATGAAGTCATGTGATGCTCCAGTGCGAGCTAACTCATCAGCCAATTCATTTCCAGCGATGGAAGAATGGCCAGGTACCCATACAAGGTGAACAGCGTTTGCTGAATTCAGCTCCTCAATTTGAGTTCGACAAGCGATAACTATCTTCGACCTGGAGTTGGCCGAAGCAAGTGCTTTAATAGCAGCCTGGCTATCTGAACAGAAGTATATTACTTTGCCCATTACGTGCTGCTGAAGTGCTGATTGCACTCCGCACATAAGAGCAAAGATTTCGGCCTGAAAAACGGTGCAGTGTCTGCCAAGTGAATAAGACTGATACAGCCTTAGCTCACGAGAATAAACACCAGCACCTGCTCGACCTTCTAGAAGGGAGCCATCAGTGTAACATACGATGCCGTCTGAAATACTTCTCTCCAGATAACCAGATGTCCACTCTTCCCGGGAAGGGAATTTCGTGGAAAATGTCCTATATGGAAAATTACAAGCAATTGTAAGATCACTTGGAGCAAGGACAACTTTGTCCCAATTCACCAAAAGTGGAAACAACGAGGTGTGTGTTGAACTGCGGTTCACAGGAGTTTCCTCTAGTAAACCGAGTACCCATAGACGGTAAGTGCAAGAAAGTGCTTCTTGTTTGAGATGAATGTGTAGTGGGACAACGTCAAAGAGAACTTCGAGCGCTGCCGTGGGAGTTGAAGAGAACGCTCCAGACATCGCCATTAAGCACATCCTTTGGAGATGGCCTAACTTTGATTGGACCGTTCTCACTTCGCCCTTTTGCCACCACACAAGACATCCATAGGCCAATATTGGCCGAACAACAGTTGTGTAGATCCATTTGATATACTTGGGTTTTAGACCCCAAGTTGTACCAAAGGTTCGCCGGCATTGCCCGAAGGCCATACAAGCTTTCTTGATTCTGAACTCAACATGAGGTGTCCAGGAAAGCTTGGAATCAAGAATGACTCCAACGTACTTTACCTGTTCAGTCACATTGATTTCAGAATTAAAGAGACGTAAAGTTCGAACACCATTACGGTTTCGCTTTTCCGTGAAAAGAACAATAGATGTTTTACTCGGATTTACCGAAAGGCCATATTGGCGACACCAACCCTCAACTACCTGAAGAGCGTTTTGCATCAGGTCGAAAAGGGTGCTGATGCACATACCGACTAACAATGTTAGGTAGTCGTCGGCAAAACCATAAGTAGGAAAACCGCTATTATTGAGTTGCCTCAATAGCGTATCTGCTACGAGATTCCATAAAAGTGGTGATAAGACTCCCCCTTGGGGGCATCCACAAACACTCAATTTCCTAATCGCCGCTTGACGCAATGTCGAGAAGAGATGTCGGTTTTTGAGCATTTGGTGAATCCAATTGGAAATCATTGGAGATATACCATGACCCCGTGCGGCTTCCAATATGGCATCGAAAGGCACGTTGTCAAAGGCACCCTCGATATCTAAGAAAACACCCAAGCAGGATTGCTTTTGAGCGAATGCCTTCTCGATATCGTAAACAACTTTGTGTAAAAGAGTCACAGTGGACTTTCCAGATTGGTAAGCATGTTGGTTCACATGAAGAGGCACATTGGCCAGATAAACATCACGGATGTGATGATCCACAATGCGTTCTAAGCATTTCAGAAGAAAAGAGGTCAAACTGATAGGTCTGAAGCTCTTTGCTTCTTCATACGACGCGCGACCCACTTTCGGAATAAACTTCACAGTAATATCCCGCCAGGATTTGGGAATATACCCTGTAGCAAAACTGCAAACAAGTAGTTGTTTCAAAACATGTTTGAAATGATCAAATCCCTTCTGAAGCAAAATAGGATAAATCCCATCTGCCCCAGGAGATTTGAAAGGAGCAAAGCTATTAAGTGCCCATTCAATCGATTCTAAAGTTATGATACTCCGAGCCGAAGCTAAAGAATCATAACTACAAGAAAAGACATCAGGTTCATCCGAAGATGTAATATCCACACATCCGGGGAAGTGTGTACTGAATAAACATTCTAAAACTTCCTCATCAGAGGAAGTGAAATCACCATTTGGCAAACGAAGTTCGTTCACTTGAAAATCCTTAGATTTTGCAAGGATTTTGTTCAATCGACTGGCTTCACTCAGACTGGAAACATTTGTACAAAGGTTTTTCCAGCCGGATCGTTCAGCAGACCGAAGAGCTTTCTGGTAGGCCTTGCGAGCCGACCTGAAAGCCTCCGATCCAGCCGAACGTCGTCTGTTCCAACTCTTTCTACATTGTTTCCTGAGCTTCGCCAGATCGGAGTTCCACCAAGGGGTTCCTCTTGTGGTCTTCACAGACCGCAGAGGGCAGGCTTCTTCAAAAGCTTCCATGATGAAGGCCGTTGTAGTATCAACGGCATCATCTAAATCACTTGGAGTGTCAATTGATGGTGAGTATCCATGAAATTTGGCTGCAACCAAATCGGTAAAGAGATCCCAGTTGGTTGACCGGGGATTCCTGAAACGCAAAGTTTGCGAAGTAAAATTCACATGTTCAAACAAGATGTAACGATGATCAGATAAAGATTCTTCATCTGACACATGCCAATTGGTCAGCTCATGACTAATTCTGCTAGAGCAAAGCGTTATGTCTAACACTTGCTCTCTACCAGATACCATGAAGGTTGGGCGGTTGCCTATGTTAAGTAATCCAAGATCTGTACTACTCAAGTATTCCATCAAACTGGAGCCTCTCAAATTGATGTCTGAGCTGCCCCAGATTATATGGTGAGCATTAGCATCACTACCAACAATTAGCGGAAGGCCTTTTGAAGTGCAGTATGCAATGACTTGCTTGAAAGCATCCGTAGGGGATGGTTCATCATGCGGTAAATAAACCGAACAATAAACGTATTTCCTGTTGAGGTTTCCAACAGATACATCTATTATGATAGCACATACATCTCTGGTAGTTAGTTCAGAGATGAGTGTAGCAACGATTGCGTTGTTGACAAGCACACATGCTCGAGGCATGACACGTGAGTTTGCCATTTCATTTTTACTGAAAGTAGCAAACACCGGATTCACAAGGTTTCCTAAATAGAAATTCCCCTTACGAAAGTAAGGTTCTTGGACTAACGCCACTTGGGCTGTACCATTTTGCATAAGTCTACAAAGATTGATCGTTGCTGTTCTTTTGTGCTGAAGATTGATCTGAGCTATCCTAACCGTAGCCACTACCCAAACTAGGCAAGATTAAACTCTTAACAATCACAGCACAAAAAAGAACAGCAACAATAAAGCCAGATCGGTATCGAATTGAGTGCGCCAAAGGCGAGGATGCACAGAATACACTGTGTAAAACGCATAATGCGAAACCATATAGGTGAAAATCTAAACTAATTAATAACATCTTCATAATCCCGCCCTTATTCAGCCTCAAGTATGAGATTGAAGAAGGGCAGCTGATTGTCTCGGAGAAACACAAGGTCCACCGCGCTATTGCTCCGGTTAGCACAGTAAGGGCAAATACTGTGGAGGGCGCCCTGGTACTCCACAGGCTCCGTTTGCGGTTAGGTTTTTATTAGACCCCCCTAGCCATTCATTCCTAGGCACGGTAAGCATAAAGCCGCATAACACCATGAATTAGGGGTCACCTGATTAGTGGATTCCTACCACTGGAACAGGCGGTCCGTAGTGCTATTCTTAGCCAGTTGAACTAACCGCTACCGACACTACACAGCTATCTAGGCTGATCGGGAAAAGAAGTTGATATTGGTGATCAACTTCATACGGGCCCGAAAAGCCGTTTATATTATATTATTTTATCTGTCACCTAAAACGAATGAGCTAGTGGGAAGCCGGCTTCATTAACGGCAGGTCGACAATGGACTAGATCTCCACGGCACGGCAAATTCTCCAGAAATGTCGTGAATACTAGGTCCTTAGGCAACACTCGTTTAGCGTCTTGAGGGTGGCATACGACAGTATCGACCACACAGACCTTTGGAAAATCATGGGCGAATACGGTGTGCAAAACTGCATAAGGGTTTCGGGTGAACTATCTAGTTCATTTGGAACTCGCCGGGACTACAACAAGGCGACGGACTTTTTAGTCTGCTCTTCAACAGCCCTTCTTGGAAGGTGTTGTATATCGAGTCGGCCTTAAAGCCTTCAAACGATTTGCAAGAAATCCGGAGTGCTTTGCAAACGAGATGGACATGAACGTCAGATTATTTAAAACGCAATGGAAGAGTTTTAAGCACGTCTGAAACATAAAGCAGAAAAAGGTCATGTGCGGTGCACAATGTGGGAAAGGCGTCGGATCGGGTATCCTTGCGGGCCGTCAATCCTGCTACTGGCTAACAACCAACAGGCCAGAGATCAGCCAGTAATCCGTGTGCAGGGTCGAACCGGTGTCCGCGTCTATTTGCGGATCGATAGGACACTGTTGGGTTCTCTTGTTGGTGCTCCAGCAGCGGATCGACGCAGGTTTGCAAGATTACCGCGGGTGGGGTCTAGCTGTTAATCAGAACGAAGGAACAACGCATGTAGCCTTGCCGGGTATCGCTCGGGTGAGCAACGGGACGAGTGGACTGTATTTCAGCGGCAGCGGTATCAACAGCAGCAGCGGATGGCAGCCGAGTGGAATCGGGATGCTCTTCGGTGATAATGAAAATCCGGGTTTTTCTACTGGAACAGCGTTTGTTCGCGATATTACGTAGGGTCTTGTACCATTTGGGCAGATGTGCCTATTTTGGGCACTTGCCGCCATAACTAAGTCAATTTCAAACCGATTGATTTGAATTTTTGTACAGAGTTAGATTCTGTACGTGCCTAACTTTATACAAAAATTCAAATCAATCGGTTTGAAATTGACTTAGGCAGCATCCATTTATTACGTAACGCTAACATCGACATTTTCGACCCCCCTCCCCCTTTTTTGTATGAAAAACCTAAATTTTTTGTATGGGCCGCAACGCTCGGCCGTATTCCCCCTCCCCCTAGAGCGTTACGTAATTTGTGGACGGCGCCTTAGTTATAGCGGCAAGTGCCCAAAATAGGTACACCTGCCCAAATGGTACAAGGCCCTATTAGGCGGTTAAAAAAAAACTGATGCTCTGTACGGAAGGTGGCTTCTTTATATAATACAATGTTTGTCGTTGTGTGGTTACGTTTTCAAGAAGTTAGGCTCCGCCCATCAATGGAACGATCACAAAAATATGAGAAGGAACATTCTAGAAGGTCAGTTATTTTTCTGATTGATATTGTGGGAAAGGTATTGGAGTTTCTTAGCTTATAATTTAGGTTAACAATGTAAGGGGACAATGGGGTAAAACGTAATGGGGATAAGGGGGTAGAATGGACAACAATATACTAGTATGATTTTGGGAAACACAAATAAAAACAAAACAAAAAAACATCGTTTGGAACCGAACAGGTCAAACTAGTCTAGAATGCGCTAATAAAACCGAACACGGTCGGATTCGTCTAGAAAGATATGTCACTATAGATGGGGATACTTTTGAAGTAGTAGAGGGTTTCGTCTACCTTGGATCTTCAATAACGACTGACAACTACCGAAGTCGTGAAATACGAATGTGAATCATCAGTCAAAGTTTTGCCTCCTGCTCCAGAAGAAACTACAATAAAAAAAGGCTACAACCGCACCAAAGGTCTCATGTTACTTACCTTACCGATCAGACTAAGACCGGGGTGGCCTCTGCTGTACATAGTAGCCGTCTCCATTCCACTCGATCCATGGCCGTTTGTCTCCAGTTCCGCACTCTGCGTAGGGTCCGCAGATCGCCCTCCACGTTGTCGACCCACCTAGCTCGCTGCACACCACGTCTTCTTGTACCGGTCGGATGACTCTCGAGAACCATTTTAGTCGGGTTGCTATCCGACATACTGATGACGTGACCCGCCCACCGTAGCCCCCCGATTTTCGCGGTATGAACGATGGTTGGTTCTCTCAGCAGCTGATGCAGCTCGTGGTTCATTCGCCTTCTTCAAGTCCCGTCTTCCATCTGCACACCGCCGTAGATGGTACGCAACACCTTCCGTTCGAAAACTCCAAGGGCGCGTTGGTCCTCTGCACGTAGAGTCCATGTTTCGTGCCCATAGAGGACGACCGGTCTATTCAGCGTTTTGTAGATAGTTAACTTCGTGTTACGGCGAACTTTATTTGATCGTAGAGTTCTGCGGAGTCCAAAGTAAGCACGATTTTCTGCCACAATGCGCCTCTGAATTTTTCTTTTGGTGTCGTTGTCGGCGGTCACCAGTGAGCCCAAGTACATGAATTCTTCAACTGCCTCGATTTCATCACCGTCGATATAAATTCGGGGTGGCGGTTGCGGTGATTCCTCCCTTGAGCCCTTTGTCATCGTGTACTTTGTCTTCGACACATTAATGACTAATCCGATTCGCCTGGCTTCACTCTTTAGTCGGATGTACGTTTCCGCCATCGTCGCAAATTTACGAGCAATAATATCAATATCATCAGCGAAACCAAGCAGCTGAACGGACTTTGTGAAAATCGTTCCACTCGTGTTTATCCCCGCTCTCCTAATTTCACCCTCTAAAGCAATGTTAAACAGCAAGCACGAAAGACCATCACCTTGCCGTAACCCTCTGCGAGATTCGAAGGGACTCGAGAGTGTCCCTGATACTCGAACTACGCACATAACTCGATTGATCGTCGCCTTGATCAATCGTATCAGTTTATCCGGGAATCCGTATTCGTGCATAATCTGCCATAGCTGTTCTCGATCGATTGTATCATACGCCTATTTGAAATCGATGAACACACGTTGTATTCGCGGCATTTCTGCAACACCTGGCGGATAGCGAACATCTGGGCCGTTGTAGCGTGTTCACCCATATATCCAGCCTGATATTGCCCCACAAACTCTCTTGCAATCGGTGATAGACGGCAGC
Source organism: Aedes albopictus (assembly GCF_035046485.1). NCBI lineage: Eukaryota > Metazoa > Arthropoda > Insecta > Diptera > Culicidae > Aedes > Aedes albopictus. The sequence continues at coordinate 262,218,486 of NC_085136.1, read as the reverse complement.
ATAAAATTTGAGAGAGTTTCTTGTAGGCAACGCTCAGTATCGCGCGCTAGTTCCCGAAATCCAACTTGTCGCCCTTTTTGACGATACCTTCCATCCACTCCTCCGGTAATACTTCCTCCTCCCAAATCTTGGTGATGACCCAGTGTAATACTCTCACCAGTGCTTCTCCACCGTATTTTAGAAGCTCGCTTGGTAGTTGATCTGCTCCAGCGGCTTTGTTGTTTTTCAACCGGCCAACCTCCTCCTCAATCTCTTGAAGGTCAGGGGCCGGAAGTCTTTCGTCCTGTGCACATACTCCTAGATCTGTCACTACGCCACCTTCGGTACTTGCAACGTCGCCATTGAGGTGCTCATCGTAATGCTGCCGCCACCTCTCGACCACCTCACGCTCGCTCGTGAGAATATTCCCGTGATTATCTCGGCACATGTCGGCTTGTGGCACAAAGCCTCTGCGCGACCGGTTCTGCTTCGCGTAGAACTATCGTGTGTCCTTAGCGCGGTACAGCTCTTCCATCGCTTCGCGATCTCGTTCTTCCTGCTGGCGCTTCTTCATCCGGAAGACTGCGTTCTGCCTGTTATGCGCCTGTTTGTAACGTGCCTCATTCGCTCTCGTACGGTGTTGCAGCATTCTCGCCCATGCTGCATTCTTCTCGTTTTCCAACTGTTCACATTCGCCGTCGTACACTCATTGCACAATAATGGGTCACTCAAGGAACAATCATTTCATATTATGAATCGCTTTTCATACAAAAATAACACCTTCATTATTTTTATTTTGTATTCTCTTCATTGAAACTCCTTTTTATTGTTTTATATAAAAATCTGCTTGTAAAATTCACTTTAGGCGGTGAAAATTACTAAAATGTTGGTGAATAATGAAAACCACAATAATGGGTCAAAATTAGATGTGTAACAATTAATAATCGGCTCAACAATAATTTTATGTTTATTTTTTCAATAAATGATCACTTATTCTCGATAGATCAATTATAGTAGAATCTAAAACTGGTCTCAAACCTCTTAACGAAGCGTTTTTTCACGATTTGGAAGCAATTTTTCAAAATTGGAACTAAGTCTCCAACACAACCACCGATAAACGCCTAAAAGTATGCAATACCCATGTACACAGAACTGTCAATATTATGCTGCACAAAAAGTGACTTATAATTGTGTGATTTTCGGTGTTCCTTGGCACAATAATGAGTCACTTAAATTTTGCCTGAAATAAGCTTCAATTAGCTGCAGTCACATGAATTTATACATTTGGAGCGTAAATTATACCTTTGTTCTGGTGACGATACCATTTCGCACTTCAAAATCACTAAAGCTCGCTTTTACAGAGCATACGAAAGCAGCGCACGCACTTTCCGGTATTCACAATCGAAGCGTTACTTCGATTATAAGCCCGTGTGCGATACGTATTATGACACAAAACAAATTAACTGATGAACGAAAAATGGTAATGGCTAACAAAAGCTTGCAATTAATTAGTATTTATCTATTAAAGTGGAAAGTTACTAATAATTGTGTGTGACCCATAATTGTGCAATGAGTGTACCAGTCGTTTCTGTGATTCGGAGTCGCGAAGCCTAGTGCTGTAACCGAGGTACTACCTATGGCGCATCGGATGTCCCTCCAGCCATCTTCAAGTGTAGCTGCGCCAAGCTGCTCTTCCGTTGGTAGGGCCACTGCTGTTCAGTGATATCTATTGTTACAAAAATTACAGATAGGTTGAAATTTGACAATAAAAATGCACCAAGACAAAAAATTGAATAGCAAAAAATGTTGAAGTCAAATCATGTTGGTCTGTTCAACAAACTTATTCGTCATCACACAAGAAACATATTTGCCGAAGACACCAGAATGATATGACGTAACCATTTTTTGCTATAACATGTTTTGTCTTGGTGCATTTTTATTGTCAAAATTCAACCTATCTGTAATTTTTGTAACAATAGTTATCACTCAACTTTTTTAACAGTTTTTGAAAATTGAATTGTTTTGTAGTTCGTCACAGAAAAATGAAAACAATCGGATAAGAAGTAACTGAGATATGATAATCTAAAGTTGACTAGTTTGTATGGGAAAACGGCTTTGGTGCATTTTTATTGTCCGATACTGTATATTCGCACTGCGGTATGTGCGGACATTGGTTATATCCGAGAAGAGTTTACCGTCGATTAGAACGTGGTCGATTTTTTTTCTGTTTGGTGGTCGGGGTATCTCCAGGTGGCTTTGTGGATATCTTTGCAGGGGAAGAAGGTGCTTCGGACTACCACACCACGGGAGGCTGCAAAGTTTACGCATCGCTGGCCGTTATCATTCGATACGGCGTGCAGGCTGTTTCGCCCGATTACCGGTCTGTACATTTCCTCCCTTCCTACCTGCGCGTTTATGTCGCCGACAACGATTTTCACGTCACGCGGCGAGCAACCATCGTATGTTTGCTCTAACTGCGCGTAGAACGCTTCTTTCTCGTCATCAAAGGTCCCATGTACAAAACGCTAATGAAACCGGTGGTCTTCTACGGATGGGTTCTGGACGCTGCTCGAGGAAGTTCTGCAAGCACTTGGAGTTTCCGAGCAATGCACGCTAAGGACGGTTTTCGCATGGTGTGCATGGTGACGAATGTACCAGGACACGCTGCAATCTATGGCGTGCCAAACATCAAGAAGGAGGCCAAAACAGGAAAGATACGATGGTTAAGGACAAACGTCACGAAATCCCGCTTCAACAGTGCATCAGAACTTCAAACGCACAAATCTTAAGAAGGAAGCTTCAAACGACAGTACATTTCATTATTATGTTGTTTCTCACTTGTAATAAGCTTAAAATAAGGAGATCAGGTGCGCTGGTTTGGTTTACGAAGAGATTTGTGCGCTCGAAATCGTGAGTAGGTGCCAAAGTCGGCCACTGTGGCGGCCATTTTGGGATTCTAACAAGTCTGTCCTTAAGGCATGTTGCAAGAATGTCCGACAACAACCCTTTAAAATGGGTATTTATCACCGATCCGGTTGGCAAAAGAACACGAGGAATGCAGCGGGACAGGTAGACGTGAGCTAGCGATAATCGGTCGTGATCAAGGATGGGAAGTGGCGAATTGAGCCGCAAACTTAATATTGGAGCTTAGTGTACTGTTGATAATGTAATGCAAACAAATGAACGATTGTGATGCATGTGATATGTCCTCTGAAATGTATATTTTAGAAGTGCTTTTGCTATAAAATTATGTGTTAATTATATCTAAAAATGAGTACATTCCGATAACTGTGTATTTGACAAATGTCAAATACTTTTATAGCATACAGCGTTCAATAAACAGACCGGCGATTGGACCAGTAGGTCTGTGCCAATAAGGGAGAGACCGGCGACTGTCGGGTTCTTTTTGATTCCAGACACTGAACGAGTCTAAGACGTAAGTCTAGTACAGCTCCGAAACAAGAACCCGAAAGTGACCATAACCCCAAACATCTAGGGAGAAAGTTTCCCCGTTTTAAGTCCGCTCGCGTGTGTCCGCCCCTGCTGGTTTTCTCCATTAGTGTAAAACACAAACATTATAGCATGTTGGCGTTGGGTTGTCTTATTATGAATATGATATAGTATGAACCTATACGTGTAAACACCTTGTATTTTACCTTTTTTTTGCACATGAGACGTTCTTGCCTTCTTTTACCAATAAGAAAACCAAATGAAATCTGATGCACCCTCTCCAAACGGCTTCATTAAATTTTATATGAACTCCTTCAAAATGCATATCTCTTTGTAAAACAAACACAGCAGAGCAAGAGATACTTCTCAGAAAGAAACGGCATGTTCTAAACCACGATTTTGGCACCTGTTGTCCCTCAGAGAATATGCTAATAACATGCTTCCTCACGTGCTGTCGTTTGGCGCGCTGCGCTGCAACCAAAGAATCAAAACACCTTGCTTTCATCGCCGTCTTGGCTCAGCAAAAAAAGAACGAACGGATTGTGTTTGAGTTTCCACTTTCGTGCGTTTGTTTTGGTCGTCAGTTCGCGGGATGCTGTTGGTAGGTAGGTAGTTCATTCATTCGCAAACGACAACCAGCACAAAAAAAAAACAACCAAAACAACAACAACAGCACACACTTCGAGTAGGAGGAGGTTTGTTATTCTCCCTCGTCAAGTTTCACTTTCTTGACCCTGGCGAAGACAACGCGATGGACGATGGTGGATGCGTGGACCCCACGCTTGTTCAGTTAAGCTTACGGAGGAGCTCACCACCTGTCTAACAGCATCTCTTGTTGATCGCCGTGTTCTTCTCACACAGAGTGGAACTGGGCATCCCACAGTTTGTGGCAGCTGTTGCAGTCTGTCCGATCTGATGGTGTGTCATTGAACAGTGACAACAGTCTATAATGATGCTTGGATGATTCGGTGGAGCCTTTCATCAACATTCCTAATTTGAATGCTAGCTCCGCTGTGAGCTGGCTGAGAAGCGTGGTGAATGATGAGACTGCCAAATGGTAGGTACTTCAAGGTTGAAGCATACTTGGCGGTGCCTAATAGATGCATTCGTCATCATCGCCGTTTGAGCAGATTCAGTGGCAGTTGCCCTTCAACGGGTATAGGAATTCCAGTCCATTGAGCTTGGTTGAAATTTCGGTACAAGAAGCGAATGTCAATCAACATGAACAATGATACAAAAGGTGTTAGATTCGATAGATGAGAAAAATGGAGAAGAATGTTGTTATGAGAAATCATAATCACAGTCAGGTGCAGAAAAATATATGCTGCAATCAATAATAAATATTCATGTTTATGAGAGACTTTTTGCCTAAGGCTTGATTGTGTCGGGATCGAGTCCCGTAACGTGGGTAGATCACCTTATAATGGTGCGTTACGGCGTAAGATCTACCATAACAAATTTTGATCTTGTATTTTTTTAGCTTTGTTAATTTAAATGCAGAAAAATTCCAAGATCACGATTTGCTCTACTTTTTTTTTCTTTTACATGTTATGTTTTTCATTGTTAATAAACCATTTCTTTCAGGAGGATTCAGGTAATTTGTAATTATGTAACTGTTGTGAGCCTATCACCATTTAAAAATCTATAATTTTACTTTTTATTTCAGATTTGGAATCGAACACCCAACAAGGAATTAGGAAAGGAACCAGGCATCAATCAAAAATATTGCGTGCACCTGAACGTTGACCAAACGTTTCCTTTGAACTTTACCCTTCCACTAACATCCAAATTCCCGTGATGCCTAGGCCTGAAAGAATGTAGAGGTCTCTATGTACTTTCATAGGTGTCCAACTAATCTTCCTTTCCCATCCCTCAGCTGTCGCAAGGACGTGGCCAGGACAGCACTCGACCGTTGGAGGATTGCGTCAATCTTGTCTAAGAGTCAGAGATTAGTCCCAAATCTTTGTGCTTTGATAACGGACAGGAAAGATGCAACCCTCATAACAGCGATCCAGGGCTGTACCACCTACGAATTTGTGCGACTTGCTTAATGCTAATGCTAATGCTAAATGCTAAGGCTTGATTGTGTCGGGATCGATAGCCGTAGTCACATAATGTCAGATCGTAAAAGATGCGATTCAAGCCAGGCTCTGCCAAACATTGTAATTATGAAACCTACACTCTGTAAGGAATGTATTGAAAATTGTAAGTACACCCGAAAAGTACTAAAATAAAGGACTATGCTTTTTTGACTACTTTTGTCGTACAGTAGACGTTCGATCGGTGCATACGGTTTAATTGCAATGCTTTATAACTGCAAGTTCGATATGTGCAACACATTTGCAGTTATCGCACCGCCAAATGTCAGAATGGTTCGCACAATGGACAGTTGGATGAAGTTCGCGTTCATTTTACGTCAGTTGATGGTTTGTTGACACTGTCAGGCGTTGCAGTTATTGGATTTTCGTTCGCTAAGTGAAACGTAAACATTTTGCAGTTATCGAACGTCTACTGTATTAGCAATACGGTAAACAACCAAAAACATCACACAAATTTCAAATTTTCATCATGGGGCGGACTGTCCTTCAGTTCTGAGCATCCATTCATATTGTTCGTCCAGTTGAAAATCGGAGATTTTGACACGCGAAAATCGATTTTTCTCCCAAAACCGTGCGTCGGACGTACGTCGGGCGAAGTGCGCTGGATAGAGGGCCAGATCCGCTGCCCAGCGCACTACGTCCGACGTTAGGTTTCACGTATGGATTTGGAGAAAACTCGATTGTCGCGTGTGGGGAAACTTCGGGTTTCAACCGCGACGGATAATATAGAAGCCCAAAGCGAAAGATCCCAATTCTGGGTGATTGTCCACCAATATCGTGGCAGCAGGCATCTGGTGATAAAGTGCTGCACTAATACACATAAGGTTTCACTGGTTCTCCAGTGTAATAACCTGCACGAGATCACCGACGTAGAAAAGCTCGCAGCCGCACTTACAAAGCAGTGCGAAGTAGACGCACCAAGTGCATCGATCCGCCTGCTAAAGGAACCGGCAGACACGCAGATCACCACAATCAAGCTTCCCGTATGGGAGATGAATGAGGCGACTGCAGTCGGCAAGATCAAGGTATTCTGGTCAGTGTGCCCGCTCAGCATATACGAGACGCCAGTGGCGTGGCTCAAGTCCTTTGAGCATGGACATATGTAAGTCGAGGCAGTATAAGGCCCCGACAGGAGCAAGCTCTGCAGAAAATTCGGAGTGGAAGGTCATATCGCCAGGGAGTGCAACTCGGCACCAAAATGCCTGAATTTCACGGTGAATAGGGGTCATACGACGGACGGGCCTATCAGGTATCAGAACATTGGCTCAGGCAGCACGTTCTGCAGCAAAATGGGAGATTTGTGCCTCGCACGTCATTGCCTATCATAATTTACGTCGCACGAGGGCTTCGCAATAGCGAAGTTCAACGGAGTGTACTACTGCAGTTGTTATGCCCCTCCCAGGTGATCGATAGACCAGTTCTCGTCTAAGCTATCAAGTGCACTAGTGGGATTGAGTACCGTGGTCATCGGTGGAGACTTCAACGACTAGGCGGTTGAGTGGGGTTGCCGCTTCACTAAGCCGAGAGACTGGGCTCTACTCGAAGCTATGGCTAGACTGAAAGCGGATGTCGCGAACAAAAAAAAAAACCTACTGTAGGAAAGGTGTAGAGTCCATCTTTGATGTGACCTTCTGGAGCCCGGGTCTAAACCCTAGCTCGGACTGGAGGGTCGAAGATGGATACACGCACAGTAACCATCTGACGATTCGATACAGGGTGGGAAACAGATATAAACGACCACAGCCCAAGGTCATCATAGGTCATCGGGGATGGCTGACCTCTCGCTTGGATAAGCTGGCATTTATGGAGTGATTGCTTATGGAGGGTAACACCGACCCTCTCTCCAGCGTTGATCTAGTCGGAACGCTAAGCCGTGCATGTAACCCCGCAATGCCAAGGCAATCCCAACCCAGAAATGGACGCAAACCGGTATACTGGTAGTGTCCAGAAATCGCAGAACTCCGCGAATCCTGCCTAAGAGCTAGAAGGAGGATGCAATGAGCTCGCACCAATGAGGGTAGAATGGAGCGCAGTGATGCCTACAGGGCGTCTAAACAGGCACTGAACAAAGAGATTGGGGCACGTAAACGAGCTCTGCCAGGCAGCCAACACTACCCCATAAGGTGATGCCTACAGAACAGTCATGGCCAAAACGAAAGGCACGTCTGCACCCTCAGAACGCTCCCCCGAGATGCTGCAGAAGATCATGGAAACGCTGTTCTCGCGCCATGATACAAGACCATGGGATCCGGTCCCTTATGGCCAAACGATCCATTCTAAGCGCTTACTGAAGTAGATGGCGGTCGTGATCGACGGTAAGCCGAAATTCGAAAGCCACGTGGAATATGCCTGCAAAAGGGCAAGCATGGCGAAAATGGCATTGTCAAAGATAATATCAAATAGCTTGGCAATAGTCTCGAGCAATAGCGTAAGCTGCTCGTGACAGTTGTAGCGATCTCCATACGGTATGGCGCAGCTGCATGGTCGAAGGCGCAAGTGGTCAATCGAAACGTGGTGCGACTCGAGAGTATCCACAGGTTGATGTGCCTTAGGATGGTCAGCATATACCGCACGGTCTTAACCTTCCATAACTCGCGCGGTTGGCTACCTGCGTCAGCACCACGCTAACGCTGAGTACAAAAAGCGAGATTTTTTCAACGTGTTGTACAAAATACAACAGCGCGATCGCTCGAGGGTTAAGGAACGCAGTATGTGTGCTAGCGGGCATGATGCCCATAGCACTAGTGGTGGCAGAGGATGATGAGTGCTTCGAGCGACGTGGCACAAGAGGCACGAGGCAGATCGCCAGAACATCGTCTATGCTGAAGTGGCAGAGGGAATGGGATTCCTTCAACAAGGGTAGATGGACACACAGGCTCATACCTAGCGTGTCCAAGTGAACGAGCAGACCCCATGGCAAGGTGAATTTTCACTTGACTCCATTTCGGTCATGCCTTGGGTGCTTTAGGTGGTATCTACACAGATTCAGACACGCAGGCTCCCCTGCATGTCCGGAGTGTGTATACTGCGACGAGACCACGGTGCATGTGCTCTTTGAATGCCCACGCAGGAGATATCACTCCGAACAACATTGTTGAAAGAATGTAGGGGAAGGTGGGGTAATATGCACCCCCTAAGCAAACGTGGCCCTATAGCTAAGATTAAGATGATTTTATGGGTGTCTTGCGTTTTGAAAGTTAGTTTGGTTAATTGACTAAGAGACGCCAACTTTTGGTCCGCGTGGTATCAATTTTACCGAATCAAATTAACAATTTTAAAAAGTGTTACGTTTTGGGTGCTGAAAAACTGTTGGGGGCAAAACGCACCTTGAGGTGGGGCAATACGACCTCTGGCATTTTCCGCTTTGAATTCTAATGAAATACCAGGCAGCTCCATTTTACTACTTACGGCAGCAAATGAAAGGAGTAGGAGGCGGATGGTAGTTACTAGGTTGATTCCATATAATCAGCGCGCAATTGCTTAAATTGCGTGCGCTTCAAATTAGACAATCTTTCCAAATGCGGAAAATCATCTTTTTCCACGCTTTTCATTCGAATATTCTTTGCATTCTTGGGCTTGTCCGGCTCAGTTTTACTTCTAGTTTGCTTGAATTGAATGGAACTTTACTTATATAATGAAATAGCGTGAGGGCGTTTTGCCCCGGGGGTGCGTATTACCCCAGGTTACCCTATACGGGGCGGACAAGTGGGATTCCGTTACTTCCACGGTTTCTCGAATCGTACTTGAACTACAGAGAAAATGGCGAGCCGAACAACAGCTAGTTGAGTTGCCAAACCTCCTCCACTCACTTCCACACCCAGGAGCTTGAGTTCAACTGGTAGTTTAAGTATAAGCCAGGACCCGTGTCTCCAGGGGAGAATGCACAACTTCAGGCGGAAGCTGGTAGAACGCTTACTGTAATCATGTACGATGCTCCCTTCTCGAAGTCATTCATAAAGGGCGAACCGCAAAGATAAGGAAGAGAGAGAGAGAGAGAGAGTTTTAAGTGGATTGAGACCCACATAACCCGATGAGCACCCTCTTCGTCATCTGATAAGCAGGTTTCTAATTCTATTAAAAAAAACACCTCACAACTCACTCTTTTTCTACTAGCATATGCAGCATTCACAAATTTGGCTCAAACTCTCATTAATAAATCAGAATCCCATCCTCCCAAAAACTCGAATAAGTTCACACAGATCTCCAGTTTCTCCTCAGTCACAGTCACCTCGACGCGTTCGCATCGTCATCGCTGTTCGATTTGTTTCTGTTTAAATTTCACCAACCAACTTGTCAGCGACAGCGAAATCAATTTGCACCCGACACCTCTTTTTCTACTCGAGAAAACTCACTCTCATCAGCTTGCACAGTTTATAATTTATTTACGATGTTTAGTTAAGCTCATATGTTCGGAGTGATTTCCCTTCCACATAACCACAATTTAATGGAGAAGGTGGCACGTGCTTGGATCGTATTTAAATTGCTGAGTTAATCGAAACCGTTCGTTAAAATCGAACGATTCGTGGTTGGCAAGCAATTCTGACGAACGCCGACGCGACGTTGGCACAGGTCGTTGCTTCCTGCTGATGATGGTGACAAATCGACGGTTATGATGGTTTCAAGTTCATTACTGCACGGAAACGCTTTTGTTTCAAATACAGTGATAGACATTCGTTTATCCGAGGCTAAACAAAAATCAAACAAGTGCCAGGAATCTCATACAAAAGATTTTATGATAAAACTTTTTTATCGTAGCGATAAAAATAACCACATCAAATCTCAATTGAGAAACATTTAAAATATTATGACATATTTATATGAGATGCATGCAAAATTAATATGGCAACACAAGTCGATCTATAATGCAGATCACCATACAAAATGACTTTGTTGGATATTTTTCGAAATTTGATAGTTTTTTGTTACGGAATTCTGAAAATTGTACAATTCGGCTAAACGAATGTCTAGGCAAAAAATGAAATTTGAAGGGTTTTTACCCTCGGTTTTGTTTCAGTGTATATGTAAGTTTAATGTATCACATTTTTATAAAACTACACTAGATATACTATTACTACGATAAAAAAGTTTTATCATAAAATCTTTTGTATGAGTTTCCTGACACTTTTTTTGTTCTCGGCTAAACGAATGTCTATCACTGTAGTTTTCATTAGGGGCATATATGACACCCAAACAAATGTGTAAAACTTTTACAGCAGTTGTGTGAGTTCTGAGAAAGGGTACGAAGCGATACGTACTCATCTGAAAAAAAAAATCATATTTTACCAAATAAATTGAACAATATCTTCAATTGTGACGTGCTGGAGCAAATTCGGATTCATCGTCCCAAAATCTGTCAGAGGCACATACAATTATTGCAATTTTCAGACCAATAGTTATCTCGCTTCGCACCAATCTAGTAATAATTGTAAATACATGGAGTTTTTTTTCTTCCTAGGCCTCCCAACTAGGACGAAGCCTGATTCTCAACATTCTTTTCCTCGACCACTTTCTCCGACAATAACTGAAAACATCATATGTAAATTAGGTTTCCGTCCATCTAAAACGGTGTAGAACAAATGACATCACATCCAAATCGAACCCGAAACGTTTTATTTGCGTAATTAGTAACGACACGATTCCGGATGGTCATAAAATTGGTCACAAAACAAATTTCATTCGCGGCTCTTACCTAATTCACCTCATCGACCCTCATCAGCAGGCAGGCATCGAACAGGAAGGTGTGATCTAACCTCAACACCAAATCTACCCAGTCGAAAATGATCAGCGCTTTCCTCCGAAACGCACTATCGCGCGAGCGCCCATCGCATCGGTCGTTAATTAGTCGCATCGTAAAAGTCAACCTCTCGAGCTATTGATACCTTAGTAGGTACATGCATCTGGTGTCGTCGCAGAAACGAATTGGTTGCAGCATCGTCCCAGCATCAGCAGCAAGGTCAACCGTATTGGATTTTAACGAGTTTGAAACCATGCGGCGGCCGCGCGCCATGTCGATGTCTCATTTCGGGTCGTAAAATCGTGATTTAAGCGTACGTGTGTTCTGTCGAGATTCGAACGATTAGAGAGAAAGATTGAGAGACCTTATCGGACGGTTCGGGGGAATCAAGGGGAAACTTCTCACTCACACGTGTTCAGTGGATAATTGGGCATAACGGGAGTCTGGAGTTTTGGGGATGGCGCTACCGGAGAACATAAAGTTCCCTCTGTAAGAAGGTAGGGAACAAAAATATCAATTTGTTAGAAACCAAGCTATTGATTGAAGACGGAAACAGCACAGTTTCTGTAGCTACCTTTTCTGTTGGAGATAAAATTGTGAGGCCACTATTCACGAATTATATACCGCAGGCGTCTATTTATGAAAACCTGTATGTTGTCGTTGAGTGTTCCCCACTGATACACGCCAGATTTCGCTGGCGTACAGCAGCGCAGCACAGATTTAACGTTTGGGTTGAAAAGCCAGATTAGGGTGCGTCGACTAGTCTGATTGTTTTTCTCTACATATTTTAAACTCACAAAAGCAACCTGTTGGGATTCATCCATTGGTTGCGGATTGGCTTCCTTCAAAGATATTTTTTAGCATTCCATCAGGGATTGTACTGGTTTTTCGCATTTTTTCTTAGGATTCCTTCGAAGATTCACTTGGAGATTCTTTCAAAGATTCCTCTCGGAATTTTTTGGAGATTTCATCCGAAATTTCTTCCGACATTGCTTCATTGCTTGCTACCTACCAGAACTTCTTAAGACATTTTTTCATGTAAATATTCCTCCCAATATACAGGGGATGGCCAGAATGTTAGGGATAGGCAACTTTTTTTCTCCCACAAAAAAAATCAACATGCTATAACTTTTCATAGAGTGCATAAAAAAATCTCAAATTTTGACTGTTTGTCAACCTATTATGTGTGCATCATTGGTACAAATTTGGGCTCGATTGATTAATTTTTCGCGAAGTTGGAACCGTTTGGGTAAAACACTATTATTTAGACAGCTAATTTTTGAACTGTCATATCTCGGAAACCAGTGAACCGAATTGAATGAATTTTATAACGATTATCAACAATATATTGATACCACTAGTTTACAAAATAAAACGAAAGTCGTGAACTTCTGTCATCGACCAAAATTTTTGAAGCACAATTTAGCGCTGATTTTAAGTAGAGCAGTTTTTCAGTTTTAGCTCAATATCGAGTTTTACAATTTTTTAAAATATGGAATTTACTAAAATTCAAATATCTTGCGTTTTGTTCAACCAATTTCAAATCTTTTTCCGTAAATTAAAAGCTGAAGACAATACCATTCGAACAACAAAATGCAGGTTTTGCGTCAGATTCATGACATTCAAGATATTGGCGAGTTTTTTGGACAATCTCCTTAAATTTTAGCAAAATTTCCAAAAATATTTGAAGAAATGTATTTTTTTTTTTCAATAAGAAAAAAACGATCTAAAAATTCTTTCTCAACGTTTATTTGACATTTCATATGTAGGCAAGTTACAGTAAAAAAATCATCATCCTTGTATGGAAAGTCGAAAAAAATTCCGCTCTACTGTAATTTTTTTCCTTCACGTTTTTGAACTCAGGGCATGATTCTACACCAAAAATGATCATCAGGCTTACCGAGTTAAAAAATGCTGTAAACTAGTTTACTTAATACGACGTTATAAAATGTAATATTTTCTCCCGGCGAATTAAGTTTATGTTTTAATAGTTTGCGAAGCATTTACATATTGTTAGTGTTAGTGTGTTAGTGTGTTCAAAATTTAATTCAATTCGGTTCACTGGTTTCCGAGATATGACACCTAAAAAATGAGTTGTTTGAAAAATAGTGTTTCACCCGAACGATTCTAACTTTGCGAAATATTAATCAATCGATCCCAAATTTGTACCAATGATGCACACATAATAGGTTGACAAACAGTCAAAATTTGAGATTTTTGATGCGCTCTTTGATTATACTCCCGAAATTTCGCATAAGCACGCTGGCTAGCCTTCTAAGCAGCTTCTGATAGAACTTTGACAAAATTCATGCTGAAACAAAAATGTTTTTTTTTTTCAGAATCACAACCCTGTTGGCGGGTTTGTGAATCATGTCTGGAAATTGCTTCTGATAGTTATATTTTCACACATGTCGCTGCTGTTGATTTGAACTGGATCCTCCTGTGTGATAGCCTGTCGACTTACCGCTGCGCTGCTGAAGACACTTGACAAAGTCAAGCTAGCTTCACTACTGTACAAATGTGCAAAACTAGCTGCCGACAGAAAATCGATTGAAGTCAAACTTAACCAGCTGTTCACTCAATCACAACTGTATTACTGTGGTAGAGCGTAGGGTTCTCACTCAGCGGCTATCGGTTCGAATCTGATGGCGTCAATTTTTTTTTTTGCTCAAGTCTAGTATTCATTGCTTTGATGAATTCAAATTTTTCTTTTATTTGTGTATGCCTAAACAGTTGTTTTATGTAAAAGAAAAAATAATAATCTTCATTGAAACACAATGCTACTGAACTGAACTTCTATGAACTTGAAAGTTCCGAAAAAGTTCCGAGTAGCATCTTAAGCAGCTTTAAAGATCCACGAATGGAACTTTCTGGCTAACAATGAGCCTTGCCGGAACTTGTGACCGAAGCTCCAGCAAGGCTCATCATTAGCCCCTTAAGCAGCCAGAAAGTTCCATTTGGAACTTTATCTGAACTTCGCGGAACTTGAAAGTGTATTTTGTCATGGGAAGCGGAACTTTTGGTTACTTGGGTTGGACCCCTACTCACGTTCTCAGAAATTTCTCCAGAAATAATTCCTAAGAAGACTCACGTAAATTTCTCATGAGCTTTTTCTAGGAACCTTCACAGAAGTTTACGTATTTCTCCTGGCATTCTGTCAGGGATTTCTTTGAAAGTATGTTCTCCTCCGCGAAATCTTTCAGAGACTTCTCCATGAATTTTGGTAAGATATTTCTCTAAGATTTTTTCTAAATATTTTTTCAAAAAATCCTTAAAGGAATTCCATCAAGGTTTCCTGAGAGAGAGTAACCAGCAATTTCTTTAGTAGTTCTTTTTTGAAATCTTCAGAAAATTACTTAGGATTTTTTACATAATCCTCCAGAGATTCGTTTGAAGAACATCTTCAGAGATTTCTGCAAGAACTGAATAGACAATTTATTCAAAAATTCCTCCGTGGATTCCTTCTGAAACTTGTTCAGAAATTCCTTCAGAAATATCACTAAATACTTCTTTTTAGTAGTTTAAGAATTTTTCGTTTTTTATTATTTTCAGAACTTTTAAATCATTTTTCAGCGATTCCTCCAAAAATCTTCTAAGGGTCCTCCGGAAAACCATTTCAATGAAAAAAAAACAGAAAAAATCGTTGAAGGATCTTGTGGGGAATACCTGGATAATATGGCTTCTAAAAAAAATATGAATATTTTTTTTTTTTTTTTGAGAAATTTAAGGATAAACCATGGAGAAGTTTATAAGCAACTCCCTGAAAGATTTTTTACGGGACATCCTTGAGGAATTCCTGAATTAAATCTCGAAGAAGTTTCTTGAGAAGTTCTTGAAAAATATTCTTCGGAAATTCGTTCAAAAAAAATGCAGACAAAGGTAATGGAGGAATTCTTGAATAAATCTCCTAATAAATTTCTGAAAAGATTCCTAGAGATCTGATTTTGAAGAGCTCCTGGAGATACTTCTGAATCAATTTCTTGTAAAATGTCTGAAAGGGGTTTGTGTATAAAATTCCATGAAACAATTTCCCTAGAGGAAAGAAATGTCAAGAAATAAATCCTTAAGTGATTTCTAAAAGAGTCATTTAAAGAGTCTCAGAAGGGTAAAGGAATTTCTGAAGGTCACTGGAAAAATTTCTGAAAGAGTCGCTGAAGAAATATTTCTATAAATCCTTAAAGAAGTTTACGATTCGACCCCTGGAGAAATATCTGGGAAGCCCTTTGGAGAAACTTCTAGAAGAATCCCTTGAGATTTTTCTGGAGGAATTCCTACAGAAACGCTAAAAAAATTTCTGTAGGATTTCTCTAAAAGAACCCTAAAATATATAGAGAAAATAATTGAGAAATCTCTCGAGGATCTCCAACATAAATTTAAGAAAGCATTCCGGCAATAAAATTTATATATCTCAAGGAATCGAAGAAATTTATAGCGGAAAAATCACCCGAATAAGGTTCAATATTAAACTAATTTCTAATGGGGCGTACCGGTATATGGGGCGCTTGAATTCTAAATTCTAACCAGCTCTGATTTTGTCATGATAGCACTGGCCTAAAATGAGAAATCCTTTTTTCAATTTCCTGAAGAGCGCCCTCATCGATTCCCTCAAAAATCTATAGCATTGTGAGGATAGAAGTGGCAATTCACTAGAATAAAAGTAGCTATTCCCTGAAATAAAAAAAAAAGGTCACGCCGATTACGCCACCGCCGCCGCCGGAGAAATCTGCTTCGGTGCACACGTCTATTCTAAGATTCACTCGGAAATTATCTCCAAAGATTGCTTCAGAAACTGACCCAGGCATTCCGTCAGGTATTTGGAGATATTTTTTAAAAACCTTCCATGTGTTGCTTCCGAAAGAAAATCTTTATAATTTGCTCCAAGAATTTCGCCAAAGCGTTCTTCAGATATTCCTCCATTTGTTCATAAAAGGATTTTCCATAAATTTGTCCAGGGATTCCTTCAACAATCTTACCACTGATTTTTTTGAGCAATCTTTCGCGGATTCCTTCAGATATTTCTTTTAACGAAATCTTTTTAACAAAAATCTTTAAGGCAAAACTGGAAGAATTTTCTCATTTTTTTGGTTTCTGATATTTTTATTAAATAACGAAGCAATATTTTCAAAATTGGTTTTCGTACACATATAGAGTATGGATCAAGGTATCTTCTGTCTTTTTTTAGATGGAAAATGTTTTCCATTTTCGCAGAAACCATTTTTTTGTGATATTTTGTTCAAAAATGGTTTCTGCAAAAACGAAAAACATTTTTCACCAAATCTGCCATAGTGTGCTGTAGAAATCCCTTCAGTTTTCTTTAGAAATCTTCCAGAGATTCCACAGGAAAATTCTCCGGTCATTTTTTCATGAAATCTTCAAGGAATGTCTTTGACGAGTTTTCTACGGATTCGTTCATAAATCTATACAACAACTTCTTTAGAAAATCTTTTATGGATTGCTTTCAAATTGCCTCATGGATAGATAGGGTTGCTTTCAGAATATTTTGTCACAAAAAATTCTTCATAAATTTCTCCTTATGAAAATTCCTCCGTGAATTTCTTCCAAAAAACATTTTTTTTTAAGTTTCATCTAGAGATTTCTCCAAGAAATTGTCCAAGTTGTTGTTGTTGTTTGTTTGTTTATTACCAGGGATTTTAACCTTTTATTGGTCATTAATCCCAATTTATCCAAGTGTTCCTCTAGAAAACATGCCATGAATTTCCTTAGAAATTCTTCTATGGATTCTTTCGGAAGGGCAAGGGAGTCGGGTAAATCTTCCATGAATTCTTCAGAAATTTATCCAAATTGTGCTCTTCACAAAATCCCTCCAAAAACCACTCCAATGGTTTCCTTGGAAAGTGTTCCATGAATTTGGCCTGAAATTGCTTGAGGGATTCCTTTAAACATTCATCCATGGGTTTAAAAAAATAAATCATAGGCGGATTTCGTCAGAAATCGCTGCAGGAATTTCTTCATAACATTTTCTAAAGATCTAGTGGTTTCTTCAGAATTTCCTGGAACTGCTAAAGAATTTTTCCCAGCGATTCCTTTTACACAATTCCCCCAAGGGTTCCAGAGAAAAAGCTCCAATGGATGCCTTCAGAAATGTCTAGGGGTTCCCTTCAAAAATTGCTCCTGGAGTTTCTTCAGATTTTTTTTTAATTATTCCATGGATTGTTTGGGTAATTCCTCTAGCGATTCAGAAGTTCTTCCAGGCATTTGACTACAACCTACATGAATTGCTTCAGAAGTTTATCGAACGATTCCGCTGGGAAATCCCGATATCAGGAATTTCTTCAGAGATTCTGCCAGAGATTCTCGCATGATTTATTTCAGTAATTCAACCAAAACTTCTTTCAGAAGTTTTTAAGAGATTGTTCTAAGAATTTTTCAAAAATGTTTATGCAATTGTTTCTTCAGGGATTCCTTAAGGGATTTCTCCAAGAAATCTTGTCAAGAGACTTTTCTTAGAAATTTCTCCTAGTTTTCTCCGGGTAGTACCCCAAGAATCTACAAAAAATCCACCTTTGATTCCTACGGGAGTTTACCTTGAATTTCTACAGATATTCTTTCAGAAACCTTTTCTCACGCTGAGGACCTGGGATCGAATCCCACTCCCGACAAACTCGTAAAATGCGAGTTCTTCCTTCGGAAGGGAAGTAAAGCGTGGGTCCCGAGATGAACTAGCCAAGGGCTAAAAATCTCGTTATTACAAATGAAAAAAAAATAAATGAATAAAAAAAAGAAAAAAACCTATTCAGAAACTTTGTGGGCAATTCCTTCAGAATTTTCGAATATTCGAAGACATCTTCAGTATTCTCAAGATTTGTTCAGGAACTCTTCCATATTTTTTTTTTCAAAAATTACCATGGGGATCCTATCGAAACCCCTGGAACAATATGACGCAAAAACTATATTGATCAAGATATGGAAATCAAAAGTTATTATACATTTGCGACAAAATTTTGAAACTTATTTACATCAACGTAAGAAGTTGAATTAAAAAAAAAACATTTTCTAACAGTATAAAACTCGATTTTCAGCTATTTTTTTGGGTACGATTTTGGAATCAGCACGTGATTATGCTTGAAAACTTGTGGCCGATTATAGAAGTTCTTGGCATTTGTTTTTATTATTTTGTAAACTGGAGCTTTGAATAATAACTTACTTACTTTTATTTCAGTAAATTAACATAGCGATTTCATCCGGATGAAAAATTACTAGGGTCTCCAGTTAGCCTAGTGGTTAAGGCTATGGATAGCCAATCCAGAGACGGCGGGTTTGATTCACGTTCTGTTCGGGAAAATTTTCTTGACTCCCTGAGCATAATGTATCACTATAGTTGCCTCAGTAGTGTAGCAGTGTAGTTGGCAGGCAAAGAAAGCCCTTCAATTAAAAACTGTGAAAGTGCTCAAAGAATACTCAGTTGATGCAAGGCAGACCAAGTCCCAGTGGGGACGTCGAACCATGAAGAAGAAGAAGTCCCTTTGGTCATCTTATAAGTAAGAAAAACTTTGTTATTAAAGCTACTATGCTATATGGGTAATGTTGAGACGATGATCAGCAGCAGTGTTAGCATTATAATTGCGGTTCGTTACTGTCATCTACCTAGTGCTACAATGCGGATGAAGCAATACTCTATATGCATACCAGCCTATTGATTCTGCATCCATCGGTCATCGATGACTTGTCGAAAAGAATGCATTAGCTTCGGCACACTCAATGGTGCACTCCAGATACGGCACGCTCGTTAAGTGACTTGTTAAAATGAACCGGACCCTGAACGACCTAGTTACGAGATGATTGATTAATTAGTCCCATTGCGGAATGGTTTCGCGCCAAATGGATAATCCGCGAACCAGCTCGGTTGCGCCGCTTGAACAAAGCCACCGGCGGCGGCACTTGGGTCGTAATGACACCGCGACACAGCCTGAAGCCTGCAGCCACCGTAGCCACTGCCGTGCTAAATTACGTGAACCAAGGTAATCACGGTGACCGAGCGGGAACACACATTATGGACCTGCTGCATCGGTATCTTTTTATTCTCATCGCATATCCATCCACCGCACAGAGCAGCGCAAGTGGAGAGAGGGTTGCATTTTTCCATGTCATCAACGCCATTATCATCAACAGCATCAACCGCGTTACCGTCAGGGTTATTCGCTTGATTAGGATAAAATCCGCACTGCCGATGTTTGGCTTTCGCAGTTTCCGCCCCTTCCGGATGGCCTGGCCACCGGGGTGCATTACACGGATTGGATCCCCGTACCGTCACTCTGAACTCTTTTTTTAGAAATAGTAACCTTGCTCTAAAGCCAGGAATTTTCTACAATATGCAGCTATCCACGTGGCATTTATTTTGAGCGCACCTGATGAAGCATAACCGCACCGCACTGAACCGCAGAGTTGTGATACCAGCTCTGGTCCAGCAGTATTAATTCATAAACTAATTAACAGTTTGCATACATAAAAAGGACTCGTTTGGTACAGGCAATACTGGATGGGGGTTTGGTT
Organism: Aedes albopictus; assembly: GCF_035046485.1. NCBI lineage: Eukaryota > Metazoa > Arthropoda > Insecta > Diptera > Culicidae > Aedes > Aedes albopictus. Next base: position 262,198,713 of record NC_085136.1, on the reverse strand, counting down.
CGGTGTCGAATGCAACTTTAGCATAGCTGAAAATATGAGTGCGAGTGAGATCGTAGGTTCTGTTTGCTATTTTACTAAGCCAGGCCTGGGGGTAATCCGAATGGTTATTGCGATAACAATTCAGTGTTCTAAATTAACTATTGTTTTTGCACTCTAACATATTGCCCGAAGCCGTTTTGCGTGTAATGGTTAGTTCATGGCTTGGGATAATCCTCCTTTGCAATGTAGAAAACTCGTTGTATACGGTAGGATTCGAACGAACTGGACATTTGACCTATATGAATATGGTACACTAAAGGCTTCTGCAAACCTGAGAGTCTGTTCTTCAGGAAGATTGGCTCACAGCAGCGTCTAAGCCAGATGTTCGAGAAGTCTGTTCGACGTCCAAGTGTCAGGGAAAGGCTCCAAGCTGAACGGTGCACTATGGTCCTCCGGAAAGTAGGGAGTTGGTGTCAGACCCTACGAGCCAGCTGTAAAAAACCATTGTAACGGAAAATCAGCAACAGAATAATACGAACCGAGACCAACGGCAACGACCAAGCGACCAGCGAACAAAAAGGACTTGCGATTGGAAACTCGGTACGTGGAACTGCCGATCTCTCAACTTCATTGGGAGCACCCGCATACTCGCCGATCTACTGAAGGACCGCGGGTTCGACATCGTAGCGCTGCAGGAGGTGTGTTGTACAGGATCCATGGTGCGAACGTTTAGAGGTAATCATACCATCTACCAGAGCTGCGGCAACACACGCGAGCTGGGAACAGCTTTTATCGTGATGGGTGATATGCAGAGGCGCGTGATCGGTTGGTGGCCGATCGACGAAGGAATGTGCAGGTTGAGGATCGAAGGACGATTCTTCAACTTCAGCATAATAAACGTGCACAGCCCACACTCCGGAAGCACTGATGATGACAAGGACGCATTTTACGCGCAGCTCGAACGCGAGTACGATCGCTGCCCAAGCCACGACGTCAAGATCATCATAGGTGATTTGAACGCTCAGGTAGGCCAGGAGGAGGAATTCAGACCGACGATTGGTAAGTTCAGCGCCCACCAGCAAACGAACGAAAACGGCCTACGACTCATTGATTTCGCCGCCTAAAAAATATGGCCATTCGTAGCACCTTTTCTAACTCAGCCTCCCTTATCGATACACCTGGAGATCACCACAGCAGACGGAACCTCAAATCGACCACGTTCTGATTGACGGACGACACTTCTCCAACATTATCGACGTCAGGACCTATCGTGGCGCCAACATCGACTCCGACCACTATCTGGTGATGGTAAAACTGCGCCCAAAACTCTCCGTTATCAACAATGTACGATACCGGCGACCGCCACGGTACAACCTAGAGCGACTGAAGCAACCGGATGTCACCTCAGCATACGCGCAGAATCTCGAGGCCGCGTTGCCAGACGAGGGCGAGCTCGATGAGGCCCCTCTAGAGGACTGCTGGAGTACAGTGAAAGCAGCCATTAACGACGCAGCCGAGGGCACCATCGGGTACGTGGAACGGAATCGACGGAACGAATGGTTCGACGAAGAGTGCAGAACGGTTTTGAAGGAGAATAACGCAGCGAGGGCGGTAATGCTGCAGCAAGGGACTCGACAGAACGTGGAACGTTATAAACAGAAGCGGAAACAGCAGACCCGCCTCTTTCGGGAGAAAAAGCGCCGCCTGGAAGAAGCGGAGTGTGAAGAAATGGAACTGCTGTGCCGTTCCCAAGAAACACGGAAGTTCTATCAGAAGCTCAACGCATCCCGCAACGGCTTCGTGCCGCGAGCCGAAATATGCAGGGATAAGGACGGAGGCCTCTTGACGGACGGACGTGAGGTGATCGAAAGGTGGAAGCAGCACTTCGATCAGCACCTGAACGGCGTGGAGAACGTAGGCACGGGAGCCCACGACAACGGAGGAAACGACGACGCCAGTGCAGCGGAGGACGGAAATGAACCAACTTCCACGCTGAGGGAAGTTAAGGCTGCCATTCATCAGCTCAAAACCAACAAAGCAGCTGGTAAGGATGGTATCGCAGCTGAACTCATCCCAAGTAACATTTTAAGTTTTGTTCGGCTCTACAAGAGATCTTCATTACCAATTTTATAAAACTTGCAATAAAACTGAATCATACATCAAAACCTCTTGATAACCTCTTTAAGAGCATCTTCCGGCTAAGTGGACCACTCTCGGAGAGGTTTTACAAACCGCATTAAGAGTAGCAATAAACCCATTTTAAAACCTAGTTGAAAAATTCTCGATTGTTGTTGTTTTTTTTTCAACAAAAACTATGACAGCTCAAGATGCAGAGAAGCTTCTTCGATGGTACGTAAAGTTCAGGAGAATACATCATTCGTAAGTAGTAAGCGATTATTTCAAAGTAATATTTCAATAGTTGTTGTGCTGGTAGACTGATGCGCATTCGAATTTACCGTGAATATTGGGGTTGCAGAATCATAAAATTAATGCGCTTCGAAAATAGTGAATATTTTCATCTTGGAATGAAATAAATCAATTTGTGAATTTAGTAAAACTATGTCGAATCACAAGAAAACTCAGCAGAGAAAGTTTATTTATGTGAGCATTTTATGGAAATGGTGGCAAACTATCATTTCATTGCTAATTTGAGCAAAATGAACTATTTTCCATTCACGTTAGCTAATTTTTCAATATGGCGACAACCATAATCAGCGAAAATAAAACGAAAGCAAGTTTACTGTCGTAGTTCTGCTTTTCCACCAACAGATGTCGTTACTAATCGAACGAATCGCCATCTGTTGAGAGTTTTAACAGTTTTATTGTGGTAATAATGATTACCAGAAGGTTTACAAATCGGAAAGTTTTGATTACTCTTAAAATCTGTCTTTATGGATATCTTCAAGTGTACTATAAAACATTTTATCAATGGTTTTCATAAAAGCAGTCATAAAACTGTGAGTTTTAATTATTGCTGTAATAAAACCCTAATAAAAATCAAAGAAAACCAATCAGCAATGAAATTGTTACTTGGGATCAAGATGGGCCCAGAACAGTTGGCCACCTGTCTGCATCGGCTGATAGTCAGGATCTGGGAAACCGAACAGCTACTGGAGGAGTGGAAGGAAGGGGTAATCTGCCCCATTCACAAGAAAGGCGACCATTTGGAATGTGAGAACTTCAGGGCGATCACTATTTTGTATGCTGCCTACAAAGTGCTATTCCAGATCATCTTCCATCGTCTGTCACCTAAAACAAATGAGTTATCAAGCCGGCTTCATCGACGGCCGGTCGACAACGGATCAGATCTTTACCGAACGGCAAATCCTCCAGAAATGCCGTGAATACCAGGTCCCAACGCATCACCTGTTCATCGACTTCAAAGCGGCATACGAAAGTATCGACCGCACAGAGCTATGGAGAATCATGGACGAAAACGGCTGTCCTGGGATGCTGACTAGACTGATTAAAGCAACGATGGACGGTGTGCAAAACTGCGTAAGGGTTTCGGGTGAACTATTCAGCTCATTCGAATCTCGCCGTTAACTGCGACAAGGTGATGGACTCTCATGCCTACTCTTCAACATCGCTCTGGAAGGTGTGATGCGACGAGCTGGGATCAACGGCTGGGGAACGATTTTCACAAAATCCGGTCAATTTGTGTGCTTTGCGGACGACATGGACATTATTGCCAGATCATTTGGAATGGTGACAGAGCTGTACACCCGCCTGAAACGCGAAGCAGCAAAGGTCGGACTGGTGGTGAATGCTTCAAAAACAAAGTACATGCTGGTAGGCGGAACCAAACACGACCGGATCCGTCTGGGTTGTAATGTTACGATAGACGGGGATACTTTCAAGGTGGAGGAATTTGTCTACCTCGGATCCTTACTGACGGCAGTGACAAGCAGGGCGCGGAGGCTGAAACATGCCGCATTTCGTCTTTACCGCGTTTTTTGCATTTTTCTTTGTGTTTTCGTTCGTACTTGAGTGGAACGCTGATGGAAGAGTGAACGGTCGTCGGTCGTCAGTGACAAGCAGGGCGCGGAGACTGAAACTTGCCGCATTTGGTCGTTCCCGCGTTTTCGTATTTTTCTTTGTGTTTTTTGTTCGCACTTTGTGTAAACGATCGACGATGGCTCGGTGGCAAGAGACCACATTGCCCGCATCGTGGTGCTCGTGTCCATCGTTATTCCGAGTTCGGAAATGCTGAGACCAAAGCCAAGCATAGAAAACCAGCTGGTCAGGATTACCCGGTGAGTTCGTTCCTTATTATTACTTTTTATATTTGAACATGACATATATGGGGATTTCGGAGGGGTAGCCTAAGGAAGTTAAATGAACTGGTTTCCGGGCAAATGTTCGTGGGGTGGCCAGACTTTGTCACGAGATAACAATTGTCATGTTGTTTTCCGAAGGTCTCCAGTGAATTTAGCTTACCCTGCTACAACAAACCATCAGGTAGATCATTCCGTTCCGGTATGACTCTGCAGCCATAGGTAATCCTTGCGCTGATGGTGGGTACACAATCATCATCATCATCATCATCACCTCGGATCCTTACTGACGGCCACGGTGTGTCTGGCGGACAACATTAATTTAAAAAAATCGGTATCGCTAAGACACCCACCAAACGAAAGCTAAGGGTCCCCCCTTTCATTTGAGACTTAAATGAGAAAGTTCTATCGACGGTTCTAGAACAATTTATTTTTTTGAAAAAAATATGATATTTTTTCATTTTTTTCGAAGAACACATTTATGACAAAACACTATTTTTCCATTTCAAGCATGATTTTCCGACGATATATTTTTTATATTATGTTTATTATTCTACATAAAAGCATTAGTTTACTCTACATAAAAGCATCAGTTTTGTGTTTGTGTGGTGAAAGTACTAGAACAGTGAGTATAAAATCGAGTTATATACTGTTCCTTCGAATTTCAATAATATGTTTGCATCCTATGACAAATGCGTGTACGTCTAGGGTTTCGTATTTGACTGATACCAGCAGGTCACCAATCGACCAACTTTACAGCACATACCGTCATTTGGTTCTTCAGATTTATGCTCTTGAAATTTCGGGGTGTGATTTCGTCATATATTCTCCTCAAACAGCTTCTGAATTTCAATGCGCGTCTGGTACTCAAGGCACATGTTTTCTTTCGTCTTCTTCTTCTTATTCTTCTTGGCGTAACGTCCCTACAGAGACAAAGCCTGCTTCTTAGCTTGTTCTATGAGCACTGTAGGAGATATAATAAGAATAAATTAAATTGTTCGATTTGTTTGAAATTTTCTTATTTTATCTCCTACATGCACTATCACAGTTTTTAACTAAAAACTTCTTTTGCCAATTACCATTTTTCATGTGTTTAGTGTGTGAGTTGCACGAAAACGCTGCATGCTCATTTAAGTCGAGGAAATTTTCTTCACGAAAAGGTCCTGGACTGACCGGGAATCGAGCCCGTCATCCTCAGTATGGTTATGCTGGATACTATCGCCTTTGCAGCTGTGGCTTTATGGGCCCTTTTCGTTATCAAAAACAAATCATCGGTGAACAAAATCGGTTTACTGTTCTGATCACTTGTTGACGCCGGTTTCCATCTGGATGGCAGTTCATGAATATTTGAGAGCTTCATCTGATCAGCCTGTTCTCTGGGTTTTGCCCGAAAATATTCAGCAATCGCAGCAACTTTATGAGAAGTCTGAATGATGTTCAACAAGTTTCAATGTACTTCAGCTTTAGTGCAAACAAGTTGCTTGCCTTTGATCATCTCCCTGTAGCATCTAGAACACAACTGCAACGAGCAATTTCTTTCTGCGTCATCGGTAATAGCGCTAGACCTGCCAGGTTTGCCCTTCATGAAAAGTTGTAGTTCTTACAGCACTACATATTTCACAAGGGCCGCAACTCTATGTAGAAGGTTTCAAATAATATTTCAACTCAAAGAGAGTAAATCTAATGGGTATAGGGAAGTGGAACCATCTTGGCAGGGGTCCTATTTTGGGCATTTTTCTCCTATAACTCAGCCAATTTTAAACCAATTGACACAATTTTTGGAAGGCGATGAGATAAATACGTATAGTATCTAGCCGTGTACAAAATTTCAAGTCAATTGGTTTGGAATTGACTGGGTTATAGTGAAGAGTGCCCAAAATGCCGGCTGCTGCCCAAGTAGTTCGCTACCCTATTCTCACCATTGAATGAGATAAATTTATATGAGCAAGTTCGAACTTTTTTGTGGGGTAGTACTAACTGCTGTCTTTGATATCTTTCAGAAAAAGTTGTTATAACAACCTGCAAGTAGAAACAAGAACAAGTTAAGACATTTTCAATCCGACTGTATTATGTATGTGATCAGACATATGTACTTTAATGTAAAAAAGCGTATATGTCAATAAAGCTGTAGAATTAAATGAAAAGTTGCTAACTCGTCTATAACGCCATGATGCTATCAGAAGATCAAACCATTGGTAACCGACAGATTATCACATTGTTCTTAGTACATATATATTGTGCAACCGTTAGACATGTAGCATTGATTATTCTCTTTTTGTCAGTTGAGTAAGACTACCTGTTTACAAAGATATACGGTTACTAATATAATGTTTATGTCTAATTACCCGTTATTAGACAATTTTACTAAACAAGCCTAAAACTGTGAATATTAACTGCTTTCGATAATTGTGACGGAAAAACTTCTTCAAACACAATACGTACTCCTTGGTTTGGTTTTCCTCGTCACTTAGGGGTTTCTTGTCGTAGTTGTTTCTTTAAAAGTAAGGAGCTATACCTAACTGCAATAGACTAAATTAACAAAAAATGTTTAAGTCTTAGGTACCATAAAGGTGCACAAATTGAACAAATACCGACATGTGATAATTCTATCCGAGCCACGGCATACAAGAATATATGACAGACTTTCACGTTGATTAAATTGGTGTGGAGTTCTAGATCGTTTTATTCATGTTTTTGAACGATTTAAATTGCATCATCAAAAACCTTTCAGTTTTCCGGAATGGATTACCTTACAGTTGTTGTACCCCGTAATCTGAGCTACTTTGATGTATGTTTTATTTTTGTTGACATTACTCGGCCTACTTCGATCGTGAATCTTTTAAATCATGATATACTGTCAATAAAACTAAGAAAATTGCAGCCGCAATAACTACTTCCACATATATAAAAGGCGAAGCTTATTTGTTACATATGCCGAAATACTGCTAAAAATTCTAATTCAACTGCCTTAAATATTTTTTTTGCACTTTATATCTAAGTAACATTTTGTAAGGGAAATATTAAATTATTGATTTGATCCGTTTACTCTTTTAAAAAGACAATGGGCGACCTTATACATGCCCATTTGGCTACACTCAAGGTTGAAAAGAGAAAAAAACACAAGTCTCAGAGATAGTAATATTTGAAAAAAAAAATGTTCTAGACCCGCCGATAGAACTTTCTTATTTTAGTCTCAAATGAAAGAGGGGACCATCAGCTCTCGTTTGGTGGGTGTTTTAGCGATACCGATTTTTTTAAATTAATTTTGTTCTACCAGACACACCGTGACGGCTGACAACAACGTGAGCCGTGAAATTCGGAAGCGCATCATCAGCGGAAGTCGGGCCTACTACGGGCTCCAGAAGAAACTGCGGTCAAAAAAGATTCACCCACGCACCGAATGCACCATGTCCCAAACGCTAATACGACCGGTGATCCTCTACGGGCACGAGACATGGACCATGCTCGAGGAGGACCTGCAAGCACTCGGAGTTTTCGAGAGACGCGTGCTAAGGACGATCTTCGGCGGTGTGCAGGAGAACGGTGTGTGGCGGAGAAGGATGAACTACGAGCTCGCTGCACTTTACGGCGAACCCAGCATCCAGAAGGTGGCCAAATCCGGAAGGATTCGGTAGGCAGGGCATGCCGCGTGACTTGGCGAGCATTGGGCGCGACCGAGGATGGAGAGCGGCAGCCACAAACCGAGTATTGTGGCATACTATTGTTGATTTTTTTGTTTTTTTTTTTATCTGTATTAACGAGATTTTTAGCCCTAGGCTAGTTCATTTCAGGACCCACGCTTCACTTCCCTACCGAAGGAAGAGCTCACATTTTGCAAGTTTGTCGGGAGTGGGATTCGATCTCAGGTCCTCGACGTGATAGTCACGTGCTTTAACCATCACACCAGATCCGCTCCATTATTGAGTATGTCTTGTCTTAATGATGTTGAACAAATAAATGTATGTATGTAACGTTAGCCGTGAAATACGATGGCACATCATTAGTGTAAATCGGGCCTCCACGTGGTACCTGCGGTCGAAAGAGAGTCCTTCTCGCATCAAATGTACCATATACAGAACGCTGAGAAGACCGGCGAATCTCTACGGGCACGAAACCCAAACTCTGCTTGAGTAGGTCATGCAAGCGATCGAAGTGTTCGAGCGTCGAGTGTTTATAATCGTATTTGGCGGTGTGCAGGAGAACGGTGTGTGGCGGATAAGAATGAACCACGAACTCGTTGCACTCTACGGTGAACCTAGCATCCGGAAGGTCGCAAAAGTAGGAAGGAACCGATTCGCAAGGTGCAAGATAGGGCGGACCAGGTGCAAAACGATCTGGCAAATATGGGAAGTGGTCGAGGATGGAGGACAACAGCAACGAACCGAGCGTTGTGGCTAGAAATTGTTAATTCAGTTTTATTGTATGTAGTAACGTTGTAATACTAAACAAATGAGTGAATTTATATCGGTTCCTTCTCGCGCGATGGAGGGTTAATAATGATATTTTTCATCTCTGATCATCTTATCATAAAACGATTAACACAGTAAGGTTATTATGAACATCATTTAATAAAAACAATGTCACGAATTTCGGTATGTACGAGTAAATTAAATTCGAATCAACAAATCCTAATTAGAAAAACAAACGTTTATTATGATAGTTATACACAACGGAACAAATGGATGGTGATGAATAACGAAAGTACGAAAAAAACTACCAGCAGTGCAGGGTTCGTTAGAAACATACGTTACGCTAGGAGTAGGAAGAAAAGGGTAAACCGTAATGATTCAACCCACAAAATATTTTTAAGTGTGAGATAAAGAGAATCTAGAACTGTGAAATTTTGCGTTACCGTAAAACGGAGTATCTTTGATAATGCGGGTAACTTTGATAGTACGACAGGCATTGTATAGTTTATCTTATAACTATGATTCCTTCAACTAGTTAAGAAAAAGACAAACGTAGATCAATACTATACATATATGAAAGTTCATCTTAGATGTATTTTCATTAAAACCTAGTTTATAAACAACTTTTTGGACAAAAAATATAAATTGTTGATCTTTTTGTCATTTGTCAACCTCTTCAAACAATCTGCTTTACGACACCGTTTCAACTATTTTTTCAATGAATAGACACTTATTCTCTATAGATTCATCATAGTGGATTCCAAGTTAGGATTTAAGTCTCTTAACGAAGTGTGTTTTTGCGAAATGGAAGCAATTTTGTAAATGGGACAAAAATCTCCATACATCGATAAACGCCTAAAAGTATGCAATGCCTTTGTAATTTCATGTAGATAAATCTGTGTTGATCAAAATTTCTTAATAAAACATTCAAAAACTACCAAAACAAATAAAACTCACCATGAACAGCATGTAAGCATTTGTGGATGTACCGCTAAAAATATATTTTTTTACAAAGATAATGACTTTTGATAGCTAAATTCACTGTGTTTTTCACTGAGTACTTCGCAAAATCATTTTTATACGTAGAATTTAGAAAAAAAATCAATGTTTTGATATTAAAATCTATCTGATACATTCCACAAGGCTTTTCTCATCATGTTCATACTCCTAAGATTTCAATCTGTGATTATTTTTCAAGATTTAATGTGTTTTCAGGGCACTATCAAAGTTACCCCAAAATGAAAACCTGATTCTCGCGTATATGGAAAACTAAAAGTCACCCAAAATATTTAAGATTATCGAATCTTTCAATTGCAATTGATAAATGATACCTCAGTACCTACTTGTTTTAAAAATATAAAACTAGGGGGAATACTGTTATATGGACAAATATTTAGAAAATTCGCTGAAAAACTATCAAAGTTACCCCGTTTTACGGTACCTAATATTTGAACAAACCCATTCTAATAAATATCTTAGATACCACCGGTCCTCTGTGGCTGGCTGGTTGGTATTTTTTATCTGTTTGTATTCAGAAACATTTCTCAAATTCTTTTTGCCCCGTTTCTTTATACCGATACTCTATAAAAATAGACCACCAGCGATATACACCGTCGTCGCTGGGAGTTGTTATGACGTGACATTACCAGTAAACAAGTTTGATGTGAGAATCACGACACAAAGATTTCGATGCAAAGCACTGGCCGATATGTGCGACTGCGATTTAAATCCAAATGTTTAAGAAATATGGTTTCGGATGTAAAATTATAAAAAAAAATATTTCATTGAAAATAATAAATCGATAACACACATTGCTTTATTCACTCAAAAGCTAATTTTTCAAAGTTATCGTTCTCCAACAGGTACTTGCTGTCCATTACAATCCTTGTTGCATCACCTTCAGATGTTTCTTCCAAAAGTTCCCTGAAAAATTGTCATAATTAATGAGCGACCAATCTTTAACTTTGATACCATATGATTCTTACCAAACACTTTTCCGCACGAAAGTTACTGGTTTTGGTGGGCAAAATCCATTGAACCTGCATGAATGCACCCTAGAGTATGCCCCTTGATTCTCAAAAACCACGAAATCCGATACGCCCAACTCGGGCATGTCAATATCCTTCGCGAAGAAGTCAATCCCATCACAGCTTGGCCCATAAAAAGTTGTTTTCCTCACTGGTCCCCATTCGCTCTGAGACTTCCAAACGATGGGCTTCACACCCTTTCCTCTGTATCTGGCACTGTAGAACGTTCCGTAGATGCCGTCGTTGAAGAAGTAAAACACATTTTCAATCTCCTTAGGGTTTTCTTTGTTCCGAATCATCCGCTTTCCATGGATCGGGACCACTGCCGTTACCGCTGCAGCACTATAGTACCGCCCTGGTTCAGCAACTATCGTGTAGCCCAGTTCTGCTGGAAAGAATTCGTCCAATCCTCTGTTGATCTGTTCTGCGTAGCGATCAATTGAGACATCCTTATCTCCTGAAAATCCACCGCCTAAATCGATCAAATTGAATTTGAATCCAAGCGATTCGGCATAATCCGTCAGTTCTCTTCCCTTCTTGATTCCGGTATAAAAATTTTCCGGATTGATGCATGAATGACCCAAATTGAAACACCATCCAATCACATCAATACCCAGCTCCTTCGCCAAGTCCAGCAGTTCCCTGGCTTCCAAGTCCACCTCACAGCCAAACTTGATTCCCAATCTCATCGGATCTTCCACCGTTTCCAGCCGGAATCTAATCACCACCTTTGCCTCCGGATAATACCGATGGATTTTGCGTAGCTCATCCTCACTATCAAACACCGTCCGCAGCTTCATCTTCTTGGCAAACTCCAACGACTCGATCGTTTTCGCTGGCTGTCCAAACATGATCCTCTCCGGATCCACCCGGAACCCCAAAATCCGCTTCAGCTCCCCAGTGGACGCACAATCGTATCCACACCCTAGCAGAATGGTAGTCTCCACAAGCGACGGTTCATCGTTGCTTTTGATGGCGTAGAACGGGCGAATCCTCGGCAGGTGCTTCAACCATTGGTAGTGCCGCTTGACCAGTGTGTCCAGCTCCGTCAGGTGCAGCGATTCCTCTAGGGGACCCCGAGCAACCAGACGGTCCACCAGCTGCTTAGATGTGACGCAATCATCTACGATCTCCAACCGGCTTCTGAGCACACTGAGAATATCCATGATGCGAACGGGGTGGCGACAGAGTGGCGACTACTACTGATTTGATGAGCGTCTAAATTTTGGCAAACCAACACCACACACCGTCGTCAGCTGATGCGTACGCAGCAGTGCTCTTGCGAAAGCAGCAATGTGCGTGACGATAAGATAAGACGACGACGGTGGTCAATCACTCGCGCGCGACGCGCGCTCGCAGTGTGTGTATGCTCTATCTTATTCTCAAGCTTGATGGGGGTTTGGTCGTTTCCGACAGAGGATGAGTAAATTGATACATTATCAAATTTATTAACAAGCTGTTATCGCTTCCGTCGCTCGTCGGACTGAAATCATAACAAACCAAGCGCCACTTGCCTTCGTTCTTTTTACTCTTCTTTCTTGGGTTATGTCAATACAGGAGAAGAGCCTGTTCTTCAGCTTCACCCGTTGGCTGGTTCGTTTCGTATCTAGTCAAGAATGAATCGAAAATAAATAGATCGAAACCCGACCAGAAATTGTACCCATCATCCTTATCATGGTCTTGCTTAGTTCATATCGATTTTGGTTGATGTTGGTCGAGTTCGATCGTAGAGTTCTGCGGAGTCCAAAGTAAGCACGATTTTCCTGCCACAATGCGTCTCTGAATTTCTCTTCTGGTGTCGTTGTCGGCGGTCACCAGTGAGCCCAAGTACACGAATTCTTCAACCGCCTCGATTTCATCACCGTCGATATGAATTCGGGGTGACGGGCGCGGTGATTCCTCCCTGGAGCCCTTTGCCATCATGCACTTTGTCTTCGACACATTAATGATTAATCTGATTCGCCTGGCATCATTCTTTAGTCGGATGTGCGTTTCCGCTATCGTCTCAAATTTATGAGCAATAATATCAATATCATCAGCGAAACCAAGCAGCTGAACGAACTTCGTGAAAATCGTCCCACTCGTGTTAATCCCCGCTCCCTTTATTAAACCCTCTAACGCAATGTTGAACACCAAGCACGAAAGACCATCACCTTGCCGTAACCCTCTGCGAGATTCGAAGGGACTCGAGAGTGTCCCTGATACTCGAACTACGCACATCACTCGATCCATCATCGCCAGTGATCAACCGTATCAGTTTATCCGGGAATCCGTATTCGTGCATAATCTGCCATAGCTGTTCTCGATCGATTGTATCATACGCCGATTTGAAATCGATGAACAAATGATGTGTGGGCACGTTTTATTCGCGGCATTTCTGCAACACCTGGCGGATGGCGAACATCTGGTCCGTTGTAGCGCGTTCATCCATAAATCCAGCCTGATATTGCCCCATGAACTGTCTTGCAACCGGTGAAAGACGACGGCATCCAATTTGAGAGTGTATCTTGTAGGCAGCGCTCAGTAGTGTGATCGCGCGGTAGTTCCCGCAATCCAACTTGTCGCCCTTTTTGTAGATGGGACACACGATACCTTCCATCCATTCCTCCGGTAATACTTCCTCCTCCCAAATCTTGGTAATGACCCAGTGTAGTGTTCTCACCAGTGCTTCTCCACCGTATTTTAGAAGCTCGCTTGGTAGTTGATCTGCTCCAGCGGCTTTGTTGTTTTTCAACCGGCCAACCTCCTCCTCAATCTCTTGGAGGTCAGGGGCTGGAAGTCTTTCGTCCTGTGCACATACTCCTAGATCTGTAACCACGCTACCTTCTGTACTTGCAACGTCTCCATTGAGGTGCTCATTAGAGTTGGGCAAACCGTTCGCGAACGGTTCAGAAGAACTAGTTCTAAGGAAAGAATGAATGAACGATCGTTCATTTTAAAAGAACGGTAGTTCTCCGTTCTCTGAAAAAACGAGAACATTAAGGTCCTACAAAACTTTTCATTTTGTTTTTTTCCGATGAACGAATATTGGGTTCTGAGAGAGCGAATGTTGCAATCTTTTTGTAAAATAGTGCTTCGATGACACAAGCAGCCGGTCGAAAGACAGCAGTTGATAAATAATGTGTCAATGTACAGTATGGCAAATCCCGGCAAATCCTATATATTTTTGCGGAGTTTGATTTGCTTTGACTGCTGCTGGCCACATATTACGTAAAAAATACGGCAACGTACCAACTTCAAACTTTGGTTCACAAAACAACGCTAAAAACTACTGAACGGAAGAACGGTTCAAAAGAACTAGTTCTTTCTGAGGAACTGTTCAGTTGAGAATGGTTCCCTTGAAAGAACTGTTTTTCCCATCTCTAGTGCTCATCGTAATGCTGACACCACCTCTCGACCACCTCACACTCGCTCGTGAGAACATTCCCGTGATTATCTCAGCACATGTCGGCTTGTGGCACAAAGCCTCTGCGCGAGCGGTTCAGCTTCTCGTAGAACTTTTGTGTGTCCTTAGCGCGGTACAACTTTTCCATCACTTCGCGAGCTCGTTCTCCCTGCTGGTGCTTCTACTTCCGAAAGACTGAGTTCTGCATGTTCCGCGCCTGTCTATAACGTGGCTCTCGTACGGTGTTGCAGCATTCTCGCCCATGCTACATTCTTCTCGTTTTTCAACTGTTCTCATTCGCCGTCGTACCAGTCGTTTCTGTGATTCGGAGTTGCGAAGCCTAGTGCTGTAGCCGAGGTACTACCTATGGCGAATCGGATGTCCCTCCAGCCATCTTCAAGTGTAGCTGCGCCAAGCTGCTCTTCCGTTGGTAGGGCCACTGCTAACTCCTGCGCGTAGTCTTGAGCCAGTTCTACGTTACGCAGCAGCTCGATGTTGAGCCACAGCGTTCGACTTCGACTCGTGGTGATAACTGTCGAACGTTTTGAGCGCATGCATACAGCGACTGAGTAGTGATCCGAATCTATATTCGCACTGCGGTATATGCGGACATTGGTTATATCCAAGAAGAATTTACTGTCGATTAGAACGTGATCGACTTGGTTTTCTGTTTAATGGCCGGGTGATCTCCAGGTGGCTTTGTGGATATCTTTGCGGGTGAAGAAGATACTTCGGACTACCATACCACGGGATGCTGCAAAGTTTACACATCGCATCGGTCGTTATCATTCGATACGGCGTGCATGCTGTTTCGCCCGATTACCTGTCTGTACTTTTCCTCCCTTCCTACCTGCGCGTTCATGTCACCGACAACGATTTTCACGTCACGCGGCGAGCAACCATCGTATGTTTGCTCTAACTGCGCGTAGAACGCTTCTTTCTCGTCATCAGGTCTTTCTTCGTGTGGGCAGTGGACGTTGATGATGCTGTTGTTGAAGAAACGGCCCTTAACTCTAAACATGCACATCATTGCGTTGATCGGCTGCCACCCGATCACACGTTGTCGCATCTTGCCCAACACTATGAATCCTGCTCCCAGTTTATTGGTGGTGCCACAGCTTTGGTAGAAGGTAGCCACTCGATGCCCGCTTTTCCACACTTTCTGTCCAGTCCAACAAAGTTCCTGCAACGCAACGATGTCGAAGTTGCGGGGATGTAGTTCGTCGTAGATTATCCTGTCACATCCTGCGAAACCTAGTGACTTGCAATTCCATGTTCCAAGTTTCCAATCGTAGTCCTTATTTTGCCGATTGTATCGAGTCGTATTTTCTCCTATGTTATTAGCAATGAGGATTTTTACGGGTGGCTTATTGGACCTACGCCAACACTCCTGTCTCGCCGGAGGGCCATCGTGCCAGTTCTGTTTAACGTCCCAACCAACACTGGGATGACCACGCTGATGGGGCAACCCCCTTTGATCTAGCTGGGCGTGATGCAGCATTTCTTATTCAGCCGTTGAATACCAGAGCAGACACTGTTTGAGCCGCACCTCCTTGGTGAACAGACGCTCGGGTCGTACCTCCTCAATCTAGCTGAAGTCAGAAGGACAACAGTGCCCAGTGCTGCAGGCTGGCGGTCTTTGTCATCGCTAGACCCGTGGAAGCATGAGGTAGGAACTTGTGAGGACCAGAGCTATGTTGGACGCTCTTCTTATCGACGCACCGTTTTGCTTGATAACGCGCGTCCTGAAAGGTTAAATCAAAGGGCATTTCAGGGACGTTTTGTGATGAGATCTAAAAATCTTCTGAAACTTCCTGAAATGCCGCTGAAATCCCCATAAGATCCGCTCGGACTCCATTTATTTTTTTTTCTGTTCGGGTGAGCCACTGTAGCGACCAGTATTTAGATCTTTTGTGGCATTACCCGTATCCTTAGTATTAAGTACATGTCGTATTAGGGTGCCTGTACCAGTTATCGCACTACCTAAGGATAACTACTTCTACAAAAATAAGAAGAAGACCGGCGAATGTCGGCGATATGTCAAATGATAGATTTGTTTTCATACTTTACAGGAAAAATATACAATCTGAGCCAAACCCACTTTTACTATTTATTACGGCGTGTGCCAATGATAGGAACCCTGTATCTGTTATGGACATACTTTTTAACTTCGGTTCCACTTCGCACTATTTACATGCATTCCTTATGGGATTTGCCATAATTGGTACACTATGGCGAAATAGGGTGCAAGGAAGCCGAAATTTTAAGGATAATGATTTATTTCTATCATAATTTGAGCAAAATGTGAAATTTGAATGAGTGCAATCATCTTTTATGAACGTGATCGATTGTTCACCAGGGAATGAAATTATCAGCAAATTGAGACGAAAAACGGCGTTTTTCGAGCAACCGATTTTTTCTGTTTTTACTTTTCTGTGAGAAATGTTTATCGGCCGTTGCTGTTTGTCCCCGATCAAAGATAGCCGAAACTGGAAATCGCTCTTTTCATTTTCGCTATCTAACTTTATCGCCTGCAAAGTTATCGCGATAATTATCAGAAGGCAAATAACAAAAATTTGCCGCTAATGGGATTCGAACCTAGACCCTCCACAAAAATGTGTAAGAGCGCGCACCATAACCACTCGACCACACAAGCTGCTCGAGAGAGGACAGAAATTTTATACATAAAAGCTACAGCCGGCGACGACGGGACTACGGAAAGGCGAACAAAGAGCAGAAAGCAAACCAGTCAACTTTTCATTGCTGATGATAATCGATTTTCGGCGCTGCGGAACGAGCGAAAATACATTCTCGGGAGAAACCCGGGTCTGAATTTATGGCACGTCTTTTTTCGCCGATAATGCGTGTGGGAGAGTTTTCTACTATCGCGATCGTGATCGATAATTTCATTCCCTGTAGTTCACATATTTATTCTTGATGATTTGCATCGTTAAAGGTTGAAAATCAACTATGGTGAATTTGAGGTACTATAGCCATAACTGGTACACTGAGCCTACTCCCTTTTTGATTGGGTTGCAATGAAGCATCGATATATGTACAGTTTCTGTTTTGTTATCCCAGAGGTGCAAGAAATCGATTGCGATGAAAAGGTCCCGTTATCATAAAGATTAAAATCCCAGTGAAAGAGCGCCCCTAATCAAACACAATCCATTCGAATTCTGAGAAAAAAAGAACAAAACGGTGTGGTACTGATATTTATCCATGCATCAGAACTCTAGCCTAATCCATGTCTTGCTTCTAGTTTAGTCCCAGGAAAACAAAGAAAAACCCGGGAATTTAGACTAGTTGCAAAACTCAGTCAAATAAGAGAATGTGTTCTACAATAAGAATGCATGTGAGTCCTTGAATTACCAGAGCTTAGCAGTCCTTGATAGGTTGTAACAACTAAACTTTCTTGATTCTTCTCCCTCGTAAGAAAATAACAATGAATCGCTTTAACATTTTATTACTGTTTCTTTTACTAGAACTTCTTCTGATTTAAATCTTCTTGATCGTTTCTTCGCCATTTAGGCAATTCTTGGTCACCTCAACATCATTCTGCTCATCATCGCTGTCCCACACACTTTCCCAATTCGCCTACTCAACCGCATCCTGGGTTTCTTGGGTGCACCGCATCCTCCAACGATCTCCACCCGCTCGGGTAACCCGTGCGTCCACGGCACCCAGGGGACTGTTCCTGCTGCAGACACGGCCATTCGTTGCACTCTAGGCCAACTTCCACCAAGTACTTCTCAATTTCCAACCTGGCTCTCCAGTCTCGTCGATATCACTGTCGTTAGGCTGCACAGGACAGGATCGGCTTCCGCATGCAAAGCGTGTCTCGGTCTGACAAGAACTAACTCCTTTTTTTCTTTGCCTGGATTGCATCACGACCCAGAATTGTCGAAGATTCCGTGGATGAGAGAAGCGATGAGCGTGAGAATCGTACTCAGTGCAATGATGGCGATCGCCGTCGTAAACTCGTGTAGATTGCCGTGTTCGAAGCGTGTCTCATGCTAGTGTTAGTGTAAGAGGCACTTTTCTCTCACTATGATTTTGTCGCTTCTCTCGTTTTCCATTGGTTCTCGTCGCCTTGGTGTTTGAACAGATGCTGGTCGAGTATGTGTTCGCCGATGATATAATTCTACTGCGTGTTAGCGATGGCATGCGGTAATGATTAGCTAGATGACATGCAAGGTTGATAATATTACAGGGGTGTGCGACCCCCGAAGCACGGAGCAGTGCATACAATCATTGTTTGGCGATCTGATCTTAATGCTTCAATTTTAAACTATTGAACCGCTAACCTTTACATCGAAACAGAATAAAACGTAACAAGGTTAGTACGCAATTAGATACGTGAAGCATGTTTGTTCTCCCAACATCGAGTATAGTCTCGGGTGGGCAAAGTTCGATTCTTTAACTATCAGCAAGGCAGAATAAATGCAAATTTATAAACTGTCACCCGCAACAAGGACTTTGTACCATGAATTCTTATTACCAAAACACATTACCCCAACTTGACGGATGTCACTAGGGTTCGGTTTGGTAGATCTTTAACCGTAACGCAACACAAAAATGCGATCTACCTACGTTACGGGCTCCGTTAAAGATCGAGCATATTTTAAACCCCGTCAACCATTCTCCATCAGCACGGGTCGCCCGACACCTTGGATTGGGGTTCCCTGTTTAGTGGAATTTTACCCCCGGAACAGGTGGTCCGTAGTGTTATTCTTAGCCAATTGAGACAATCGCTACCGACACTACACAGCAATTTAGGCTGATCGGGAAAAGAAGTAAACATTGATGATTAACTTCATATGGACCCGAACAGTCACATCCATATAACATACCTGATATCCTCCAAAACCCACGAGAATGCCTCCGTAACGCCTCGAAATCCTGCCAAAAATACTCTGAAACTTCCTGAAATGCCTTCAAAATCCTGCTGAAATTTCCTCCGATCTCATGTAACGCACCTGAGATCCCCTGTATGGACGGAAGTCTATGAATGGGATGGGAGGGGGTTGTGTTTTGAGATGACCAAAATTTAGTCTACCTGGAAAGGTAGTTGTTCGGACGGTTTGCCTTTAGCGCGCACACACAAATATTGAAAGCAGCTTTATTCTTAGTAGCAGCTTCAATCCTGCATTCACTTGTTTTAGATTAAAGATATTTACAAATAATAATAAAATATTTACAGGTGGGTGTCCATTTCACGCTCTCCGAAGGAAACGTCCACTCCATCTCTTCACTCTTAACAACTGATTTCCTCTGTCGATCACTGTTGCCAGTTCCACAAAAACCCTTCATAACAATAGTGATCCGAATCTATATTTCCACCCAAAAGACACGCATGTCATGTAAGTGTCATGACAGCGCAAGTTTTGGTTGTATAGAAGTTAATTTAACGTTGTTCTAACAAAACGCTAGAATAACATCAAATTCACTATTATACAATCAAAATCTGCGCTGTCGTTACCTTTATATGACTTGTGCGTTGCTTGGGCACTGCTATATGTCTGGACATTGGTAACATCCAAGAAGAATTTAGCCAGTCTTGGTAAGGTGTTATGAACTACCAACCAAGCCGATCTGTTTAAAAGCTCAGGTCGTACGGCAGAAGTTTCACGCATTCGATGTATTTGTTCAATACATGGCCTACTTGCCTAATTTCGCCTTCTATAAAAATGTTCATACTTGTTCGCAACCTAGCGAATACTATTATATCTATGATTTCATTATCCACTTTGACCTCTACTCCCTGATACTCTGAGTAGAAAAGACCGATATAGCCATAAAATAATTAAGAAGAATTTAGCGTCGATCGAAACGTGGTCGATTTGGTTTTCTGTTTGATGGGTGGCTTTATGGATAACTTTACGGAGGAAGAAAATAGTTAGCAAGAAGTTTTAGGGGGCTGTCCATAAACCACGTGGTCATTTTTTGGGAGATACCGAAACCCCCCCCCCCCCCCCGCGTGGTCTTTCGTTCACACAAAACAAAAAATAAATTTGTATGGACCGTGGTCTTTGCCTAACGCCCCACCCCCCCCCCCCTCCCACCACAGGACCACGTGGTTTATGGATGGCCCCTAGAGATGTGTAGGTGGAGGGAGTTCCAGGGGTCTTCATGGTGATTTAAGGGAGTTTCGTGTGCTAAATGCACTCCTAGACATTTCAAAGGGTGACAGATGGATACTGAAGCCTTCTGAAGTACCTGTAGTCAGTTAACACCTCTAATAGCCCTAGATTTATAAATACCGTCAAGGCGCCATTTACCGTGGGGGCTCTATTCAACGTGTGCCTTCGAATATTTTTTCATCTTTTCCATATTATGATTGAATGATATGACAACTTCCCTTCAATTTCACCGATACAATGTTGTATTGGTGAAATGGAAGGGAAATTTTCATATCATTCAATCATAATATGGAAATAATGAAAAAATATTCGAAGGCACATGGTGAATGGAGCCCCCACGGTGAATGGCGCCTTGACGGTATATGTTTTTTTACGCGGCGTTTTTTTTTTCTGGATCTTCGACGGTTTTAGGGACGCTTCAGGGAGATATCGGATATTTCAGGAGATTCTCGGAGAAATATCAAGAGCTAATAGAGGTTTCAGTGGAATTATTGGGGTTTGAAAGGTCTCAGGGACATTCAAAGTTCCTGAAATACCCTGCAGTCATCTCTAAATCCCTTAAACGCACTGAAATCTAGCTAAAAATGTTCTGTACTCCTTGGCTCAACCCCCTTCCTTCTAAGAGCATAGGTAGTTTATAGACAGACCCTAACTTAAGCGAGGTTATAAAGCCAACCAAAAACTTGGTAGGTGTGAAGTACGTGGCATGGCGTAGTATAAAACTCACCTGTTCACCTTACACTTTCTCTAATACGTCACCTCTTCTAAAGTGACATCGCTTCACCCACATCCAATTTGCTCACCAAACACTTAAATGAAATAAGTTTGCTAACGGCGGCATTTCTTACCCCGCTAAATGTCGGCATCCCAAAGCAAAATCTTTTTATCATGAATTTGTACCGACCGATGCGCAAATGGTGCCCAAAAACCCATCGCATCGCGTTGAACTATTTCTCATCATCTGTCTCCCGCCGCTGACCTCATTCCACAAACCGCACAATTCAAACCACAGCGCGGGCAGCATCTCGCCGTCGGTTCCCCGCGCTGCTGTCCAGAAATAATAGTTTGCTTCATTCGATTATCATAAATCACCTTTCCGCCGCGGAATGACTGATGGCCCCAACCAACAACCCAATACCGAAATAGTATTGCTCAATGGTAGGTATGGTGGAGCGTTTCGGCCGGGCGAGCGGTCATGGCACTTTTATTGATGATGGATCAATCTCGATAAAATCGAATGTTGGGCTCCCTCGCTGGGTGATAGTGTTCGCGCTTTACTCGGTCGTGCAGATCAGAAGAATCGCCCGAGTGGTGTTCTTTCCAGGGATGCCAAATGTGCAGACCTGTCGATTTTCATAGTTGATATCTGAGAGATTCCTCTGCATATGATCATTTAGTAAGTGTATATCGTGTGGCAGGTACGAAATGAAGATACTCTATACAAAAAATAATTCAGGGAAATATCCGATGGACCGACCGGGAACAGTAGTGTCATCGAGGCTACTCCAAGTTAATCACTGAGTAATTGGCTCTTTAGTTATAAAAAACTTCAACTCCCAGTATGAGCGCCCTTACAAATCTAGGAAAATTATCCTTCATTATTTATTATTATTTTATATTTTTCTTATCTTTCTGCGCTCTCACAAACATAGATTACTTGTGAAGTATTCTGTGCTTCCGTACATATGTATTGGAAAATTACCTTCGTGAATTTGTTGTACCTTCACTCATAAAAATATAAAGCTTTGTGATATTGAGACTTCTTTCAAGGTTTTCCACTGTTTCACACGTTTAGAATACGACGAAATGCATATTGTGTGCTAGACTACTAGAATACATAGTTTTAAGATACTTTGCATCCATCGTCGGATTTCCTGACTTATATTGGTCCGTGGGATCGATGGACCAACGTAACCTTCTAAGCCCAATGTCATCCCAAACGACGGTATATCAAAGACTCTTTGAAAAAATGCTTCAGAGATTTTTCTCTCAGTTTCAAGAATAAATTTAAACATTTCACTTGTTATTTCTCTGATTTTTTTTTCAAACGAATATTTTGGAAAATTTAACATGGATTGGTTCAGATATTCCTCCATGGATTCTTGTAACAAAATCTGATCTCCAGGTATTTTTTATGAAACTCTTCCGACGGTTCCTATAGAAATATACCAGAGAATTTTTAAGAAATTTCGCCAGAAATGCCCTCGGAGATTTCTCTGAGAATTCCTCCAGGAACTTTTCCAGGGTTTCGATTTGTAAACTCATAGTATCCTATAAAACTTTCTTCAAAGTTTTCTAGAAATTATTCCTGACATTAATTCAAGAACTCCACTATAAAGCCTTCCTTGGATTCCTAATGAAATTGCCCCATTGATATCTTTAGAAATTTCCCCAGGAATTTATTTCAGAAAGTCCTGCATGGATTCCTTTTGATGTTTTTTTTTTCGTGAAACATCATCCATGGATTCCTTATAAACTTCTTTCAGATTTTTCTCCAGTAGATCCTCCTGAAACTTGTCCAAGAATTCCGCTAGGAAAGGGTCAATGGGTTTTTCCTCAGAAGATCCTCCATAGATTCTCTCAGAAATCCACGAGCATTCGTTCAGGAAATCATCCACGAATTTCTTCAGAAAATTTATGTTCAAAATTTCCCAAGAAATTGTTTTAAAAATTTATTCAGAAAACTAGAAATTTCCCAGCAGATTTCTTTGAAAATTCTATATGAGATACCTTAACTCCTTTAAGACATCTTCTAGGTTTTTTTTTCAAATTTGCTCCATGCATTCCACAATGGGGAAAAACCTATAAAAACCAGGAAAAAAATCAATATCTTTTGTCGCAGTGGAGTGAAAATTACAAACAAAATCATTTCCGCTTGGAAAATGTCTGATAAATCGAATGGAACTAGTGTCGTTCACCGCACGAAACTGTATGTCGACCTACAGAGTCGATTTATCATCGGATTCTTGATTTTTCATACCAAAAGATGCGTTTTAATAGTATATCTCATACAATATATTGAAATTATAAGTTTACTTTGTCATACAAATGCTTAAGAATGTACACAAGTAGTATTCGACATAAATATTTTTATGTCGACTCAAATTGGTTATTTTGGCGAAAATGATCGATTTTCAAACAAAATCTCATAATTCTGTCGTAGTAAACTAGGAAAACTAAATTATTTCCACAAAGAAAATGTCTGGTAAATCGACTGAAACTACAGTAAAACCTCCATGAGTCGATATTGAAGGGATCATCGACTCAAGGAAATATCGAGTAGTGGAACAAAAATCATTTGGGAAGCTTTTTAAGGGGACCATCATAGTAACCCAGAAATTATTTTTCAGTATGGAAAAATATACCTCCATGAGTCGATATCGAGTCAAGGAACATCGACTCATGGAGGTTCGACTGTAGTGTCGTTCACCGGACGAAACTGTATGTCGACCTACAGAGACGATTTATGACCGGATTCTTGATTTTTTTTATAAAAGATGCGTTTTGTCAGTATTTCTCATACCATTTATGAAATTACTCTGGCATACAAATCCTTTAGAAAGTACACAAGTAGTATTCGGTATAAATATTGATTTATGTCGACTCAAGTATTATTTTGGCGAAAATGATCGATTTTCATACACAAACATAATTCTGTCGTTGCTAACTAGGATATTATGAACTTACTCTGCCATACAATTCCATTAGAATGTACACAGGTAGTATTAGATATAAATATTTTTTATGTCGACTCAAATTGGTTATTTTGGCGAAAATGATCGGTTTTTATATAAAAATTCATAATTCTGTCGTTGTTAACTAGGAACACTAAATCGTTTCCGCTAAGAAAACGGCTGGTAAATCGACTAGAACTAGTGTCGTTCACCGGACGAAACTGTATGTCGACCAACAGAGTCGATTTATCATCAGATTCTTGATTTTTCGTACTAAAAGATGCGTTTTGTATTAAAATTATGAATTTATTTTGACATACAAATACTTTTGAATGTACACGAGTAGTATTCGGTACAATTTTTTATGTCGACTCAAGTAGGTTGTTTTAGTGAAAATGATGAATTTTCTTGCAAATGATTAATTTTCATATAAAAATAATATTTGTAATAGTTAACAAAGAAGTAAATATTTGAATTTTGAACATATTTGTCGGGGCCCGTGGTGCAGTGGTCCACACGTTCGCTTAATAAGCGGATGGTCATGGGTTCGAACCCAGCCCCGGCACTTGCAATTTTTCGTCAGTTGCTCTTTCCCCCGAGAGCAACTGACACCTGACCCTCTTCGGAGCATATGCTCTAACGAACCCGGAGGAATTCCTAAAGGTATTTCCGGAGGAATTCCTGGAGGTATTTCCGGAGGAACTCCTGGGGGAATTTTTCGGAGGAATTCCTGGAGAAATTTCCGGAGTATTTCCTGGAGGACTTTCCGGATGAAATCCTTAAGGAATTTCGGGAGGAAATCCTTGAAGAATTTCTGGAGGAAATCTTTGAGAGGAATTTCTGAAGGAAATCTTTGAGGAATTTGCGGAGAAAATCCTTGAGGAATTTCCGGAGGGAGTCCATGAGGAATTTCCGGAGGAATTCTTGGAGGAATTCCTGGAGGAATTTGCGGAGGAATTCTTGGAGGAATTTTCGGAGGAAATCCTTGAGGAATTTCTCTCACTAAACTGTCAAAATCACGAATCGACCACTCTTCTTCTGTCGGCTATCGAGCTAGTCGATTTCTGTACTAGCTTTTCTGCTCGACTCTACTGTGATAGCAGGCGAGCCGATTTAATCGACTCGAGTTATAAAATAGCTGTTTACGATATAAAAATAAATTTGGAATACAGTATTTAGGCCCATATAGCCACAGCTGTAAAGACATGGGTATCCAGCATGACCATGCTGGGGGGACGGGTTCGATTCCAGATCGCTCAGGGAACTTTCCGTAAAGAAAATGTCCTTGACTTCCTTGGGCATAGAGTATCTTCGTGCCTGCCACACGATATACACATGCAAAAAGGTCATTTGTAGAGGAAGCTCTCAGTTAATAACTGTGGAAATGCTCATATAACACTAAGCTGAGAGCAGGCTTTGTTCCATTGAGGACGTTACGCCAAGAAGATAGTGAGAGAGATAAATTTGGAGTACAGAAGTAATTACAGTGTACATATGTTCAAAATTCAAATATTTACTTCTTTGTTAACTATTACAAGTATTAATTTGTATGAAAATTAATCATTTGTAAGAAAATTCATCATTTTCACCAAAACAACCTACTTGAGTCGACATAAAAAAATTGTACCGAATACTACTCGTGTACATTCAAAAGTATTTGTATGTCAAAATAAATTCATAAATTTAATACAAAATGCATCTTTTAGTACGAAAAATCAAGAATCTGATGATAAATCGACTCTGTTGGTCGACATACAGTTTCGTCCGGTGAACGACACTAGTTCTAGTCGATTTACCAGCCGTTTTCTTAGCGGAAACGATTTAGTGTTCCTTGTTAACAACGACAGAATTATGAATTTTTATATGAAAACCGATCATTTAGGGAATCGCGCTACTTGGGCGGTGGCTTCTATATTCGTCTGTTTTCCACTATAACTCAGTCAAATTTGAACCAATTGACACAACTTTTGGAATGTGGTAAGATAGGTATAGTATCTACCCGTGTACAACATTTCAAGTCAATTTGTTCAAAATTGACTGAGTTATAGTGGAAAACAGACGAATATAGAAGCCACCGTCCAAGTGGCGCGATACCCTACCAATTTGAGTCGACATAAAAAAAATATTTATATCGAATACTACCTGTGTACATTCTAATGGAATTGTATGTCAGAGTAAATTCATAATATCCTAGTTCACAACGACAGAATTATGAGTTTTTGTATGAAAATCGATCATTTTCGCCAAAATAATACTTGAGTCGACATAAAGCAATATTTAAACCGAATACTACTTGTGAACATTCTAAAGGATTTGTATGCCAGAGTATTTTCATAAATGGTATGAGAAGTACTGACAAAACGCATCTTTTATAACAAAAAATCAAGAATCCGGTCATAAATCGTCTCTGTAGGTCGACATACAGTTTCGTCCGGTGAACGACACTAGTTTCAGTCGATTTACCAGACATTTTCTTTGCGGAAATAATTTAGTTTTCCTAGTTAACTACGACAGAATTATGAATTTTTGTTTGAAAATCGATCATTTTCGCCAAAATAACCAATTTGAGTCGACATAAAAAATTATTTATGTCGAATACTACTTGAGTACATTTTAAAGCATTTGTATGACAGAGTAAACTTATAAATGCAATATATTGTATGAGATATACTGTTAAAACGCATCTTTTAGTATGAAAAATCAAGAATCTGATGATAAATCGACTCTGTAGGTCGACATACAGTTTCGTGCGGTGAACGACACTAGTTCCATTCGATTTATCAGACATTTTCCAAGCGGAAATGATTTTGTTTGTAATTTTCACTCCACTGCGACAAAAGATATTGATTTTTTTCCTGGTTTTCATGGGTTTTTCCCCATTGTGCATTCCTTCAGAAATTACTTCAGGATCTCGATCCACCTACATTTCTTTCATAAACACTTTCAGAAGTTTCTTCAGAAGTACTTCCAGGGTATTTTAAAGAAACTTCGCCAGTACTTTCTTTAAATCTTCTAAAACGAAATTCCTTCAAGAACACTTTTGGTAAGATTTCCATTGATTTTTTTTCTCAAATTTTACCAGGGATTACTTTAAAAAATCTTCTTGGAATTCGTTTAGAAAAAATCGGAAATTTTTCCAGGATTCTTTCATTAATTCTATAAAAGGAAATCTTTCAGAGACTTCTTCAGAAATCAAGGTATTTCTTAATGAAGTCCACCAGAGATTTGCTCAAAAATTACTAACAGACTTATAAAAAAATGCTGCAGGAATGTGTCCAGAAATTTCTTCAGGATTCACCAAAATACTTTAGGAATTTCTCCAGAGATTCTTGCTTAATTACTTTCCGAGATTCCAGGAATTTCTTCAAGATTTCCTCCAGATATGTCTCCATATATTTCCTCAGAAATAACTCTGACATTTCTTCTAAGGATAACTCTATAAATTCCTCCACGAATTCTTCAAGGAATTCATGCAGAAATGTATCCATCAAATTTCGTCAGGAATTCTTTTAGGAACATCTCAGTCTTTTAGAAATTCGTACGCAGATTTCTACAGGAAATCCTCTTTATCAAAAGATTTCTTCAGGATTTTTTCTAAAAAAATCCTCAATAAACTTTTCTAAGAATTCCACCAACGGATTCTCGTGAAGTTTCACCAATGGGGTTCTCTCATGAATTTCCCAGGGATTTCTACCGATAATTCTTCAGAGATTCGTACGGAAGTATTTCCATGAGATGTCTACGAGTATTCCACTGAAGATTTTTCTTAGAAATCCTTGCTTGAAATCGTTCAAAAATATGTCCAGAGACTTTTCAGAATTTTGGGAATTTATTCAGACTATTTCAAAAGTTTGTTTGCATGAAGTTTTTTTTAGATTCTGAACTTTAATAAATTTGCAGAGGTTCTTTCGCAAATTCTTTCAAGGGAGTTTTTAGAAATTGATCCCGCGGTGCCGTCAGAAAAACCTTCTGGCATTTCATCAACAGTTCCTGCAATGATTGTTTAAAATATTCCCCCTGGATTTTTTTCATAAAATTTTCCAAAAAATTTACAAAAAATGATGAAACAATACTTGAAAGAATCCGTGAAGGAATCCATTAAAAGCTATACATTTGGAGCTTCCCAGAAACAGAAATGAAAATTTTCTAGAGAGATTCTTGGACAAAAAGTCCAAAAAAATGTTGAAGCTCTGGACAAATTTCGGGTTGAATGCCGGAGAGGATACTTGTAGAAATACTTCCTTTGAATTTCGTCAGAAATTCTTTTAGGAACATCTCAAAGGCAGGGTGTTTATGTTCTATTCCGCAGCCAATCCAGACGTTTCCTCTGGAATTTCCGCAGGAGCTCCTTTAGAAATGCCTTCGCGAATTTCTCCAGGAATACATTCAGGAAATCCACTATGTCAAAAGTTTTCTTTGGAATTTTTTTTTTCTAAAAAAATCATTAATAAAGTGTTTTATCAATTCCACCAATGGTTTCTCGTGGAGTTTCACCATGAAGCTCTGAAAAAATTCATCTTGGAATTCTTTCTAGAATTTCCCTGGGATATTTTCAGATACTTTGCCAGAAATTCATTCATACTTCCTAAGATATCTACGAGTATCCTACTGAAGCCTTCTTCAGAAATTACTTCAGAGAGATTTTTTCCGCTTTCAGTTTTCAGAGTGAAACTCCTGCTCGAAATCGTTCAAAAATATTTGCAGAGACTTTCTAAGAATTTTAGGAATTTCTCCATTTTTTTTCAAATGTATTTCCATGGAGTGTTTTTTAGAAGAATATCTAAATTTAAAAAAAAATCTGCACAGGTTTTTTTTGGCAAATTCTTTCAAGATTTCCAAAGGATTTTTTAGAAACTGCTCCTGCGGTGCCGTCAGAAACATTTTCCGAAATTCCATCAGGAATTTCCGCAAGAAATGTTTAAAATATTCCGCCAGGATTGTTTTCAAAATTTTCAAAAAATTGGGCAAAAAATTATGAAACAATACTAGAAAGAATCTGTCAAAGAATCTTAAGTCCATACAATTGGAGCTTCCCAGAAACTGTTATTGACAATTTTCTGGAGAGTTTCTTGGACAAGAAGTCCTAAAAAAAATAAAACTCTGGGTGAATTTTAGGATGAATGCCTTAAAGAATACCTGTAGAATCTGCAGAAATACTTCCTTTGAATTTCGCCAGGAATTCTGTAAGGAACATCTCAAAGGCAGGGTGTTTTTGAGGGAGCCGCAGCCAATCCAGGCGTTTTCTCTGAAAATTTCTGCAGGAGCTTTTTTAGAATTGTATACGCGAACTTCTCCAGGAATACTTTCAGGAAATCCTCTATATCATAAGTTTTATTCAGATTTTTTTCTGAAAAATTCTCAATAAAGTTTTTTAGCATTTAACGATTTTTCTCGTGAAGTTTCACCATGAAATTCCACAGAAATTCATCCTGGAATTCCCTCTAGAATTTCCCTGGGATTTTTTCAGATACTTCTCCAGAGATTCATTCAAATGTGCTTTCTGAGATAGCCATGAGTATTCTGGAGATTTTATCAGAAATTCCTTTAGAGTGATTTTTTCAGAAATTCTTGCTCGAAATCGTTCAAAAATATTTTCAGATACTTTTTTCAGAATTATGTATAGGAATTTCTTCAAACTTTTTTAAAAGTTTTTACAGAGGTTCTCTCGCAAATACTTCCAAGAATTCCAACCGATTATTTTTAGAAATTTCTCCGGCGATGCCGTCAGAAATATCTTTTCGAATTTCAACAGGAGTTTCTGCTAGAATTGTTTAAGATATTCCTCCAGGATTTTTAATATAAAATTTTCCAAAAAAATATACATAATAATTATGAAACAATACTAGAAAGAATCCGTAAAGCAATCCATTAAAAGCTATGCATTTGGAGCTTCTCAGAAATAGTTCTTGAACATTTTCTGGAGAGATTATTGGACAAAAAACCTAAAGATTGTTGGAGCTCTGAACTAATTTCAGGATGAATGCCTGAAAGAATATCTGTAGAAACTTCTTAAGACACCTTCGTAATTCCAAGGAAAAATCAATGCTTGAGTAATTTTTTAAGAGATCCTTAAGGACAGACTTGTTAGAATCCCAAAATGGCCGTCACAATGGCCGACTTTGGCACCTACTCACGATTTTGAGGGCACAAATATCTTCGTAAACAAAACCAGCGCACCTGAGCTTCTTATTTTAAGCTAATTACAAGTGAGCAAGAACGGAATAATAAAATGCATTGTTGTTTGAAGCTTGTTTCTTGAGATTTGTGCGTCTGAAGATTCAATGCACTGTTGAAGCGGGATTTCAAGACGTATGTCCTTAAGTGATTGCTGAAGACATCCGTAGAAGAATTTCTGTAGACATCATTTCAAAAATGTCTACAGGAAATGCAGACAAAGGTTCTTGTGGGTTCCTAAAAAATCTAAATATTTTTTTTGAAGTTTTTTTTATTTGGAGATATCTCTGAAGAAAGTTTCATATGAATAGCTGATACAATTTCTGAAGGGATTACTACACAAAAATCTTCAAAGTACAACCTGGAGAAATTTCTCTAGGAAATCTAGAAGAAACAAAAAAGAAATGCAGTGAGAATTCTTCAGAGAACCGTTGAAGGAATTCCTGCAAAAAATATGAACTGTCGAAGGTATTTCAATAAAAGCTAGAGAACCCGCTGCAAATATTCATAGAAAAATTTCTTGACATTTTTTTTTCAAAGTTCAAGGAATGCATTCTTATTTCAGCAGGAATTGCTGAGATAATCTTTGAAGAAATCCCTGAAGCATAACCGAAAAAAAAAACTCTGAAAGAATCCCTGATGAAACGTCTCTATAAATCCTTAGTAATCCTGCAGAATACCTAGAGAATCTTCTGGAGAAATCATCGAATGACTTTCAGATGAATCTATTGAGAATTTCCCTTAAAAGTTGCTAAAGAAATGCCTGAGAGAAACTCTGATCATATGCGGTAACATTCGAACGAATATCTGCATCGTTCCTTGGAAAATTCTAAATTTCTTATGAAAAGCCTTAGAGGAGTTTCTCAAAAAAAAAAAATCCTAATCTCCAGGAACTGCATCTTTTGAAGAAATCTTTGGAGAAATTCCAAAGAACAGAACTCCGGCAGAATCCCCGAAAAAAAAAACTCTTGTAGGAAATTCCTATAGTGCTTCGAGAGGAATGACCTCAAAATTGTTTCAAGAAAAACATGCACGAACTTTTATAGCAATCTTTGAAGCGATTTCCACAAAGAATTGCTGAAGGAACTGTAGAGCCAGGAGGGTTTCTTTTTGGAAACCCGTGAACTAGTTTCAGAATGAAGCTTTTGAGAAATTTCTTCAGAAACAACTGAAGGACACCCACCCAGTTAATGTTTCTGGAAAAAATCTCAAAAAAATTCTGATAGAAATCCTGGAGAAATTTTTAAATACATGGGTAAGAATACATTGTAAAGGGATACCTGGAGGAATTTCTGGAACAATTCTCGCTGAAAAAATTCGAGGGTTTCCTCCAAGAGTCTTTTTTCTATAAAAGTTCTGGAAACAATTTGATTAATGAAATAATTTCCAAAGGAATCTAGTGTTCATTGAGATCATCGAGTAGAAGTAGGTATACATTCTCAAATAATTTTCAGAGTAATATTGAGAGGAATGCTTAATGAACTCATGAAAGGAATTCCTGCGAGAATGCACCTTTCACGTTAATTAGAGAGATTTAGTGATACAAAAGTGAAAAACTATTTAAAAGTTTTCATGGAAGTGTTTTCCAGAAATAATCCATAATGAGGCGCAATATTGAAGTCACTTCTATAGGGACGTGTCAGTATAAGGGCGCTGAAATATGGGAACCTTGTGTAACCAGATTAGATTTTACCCTAGGATAGGATGTGACAACAGAAATTTGCCTGCCTTGTTATTTTTCCGTTCGATTTCGTCGACGATGAAAATCCAGTGCTGCCACTTTTTTTTATTACAAATCTTCCGAACAATTTCAATTTGAAAATTAATTTTTGATGACTATTTCGCACCGTAAAGCACTATTTGCAATTGGAATAACATAACTTGCAAGTAAAATTGCTCTCAAACGCAAAGTTCTTTAATTTATAGGGGAATTTATCAAAAGTTCAATTGATTTCGCAATAAATCAATAGTGTTTATCAATGTTCAGGCGTGGAAATCACTTTAGGCTGATTAACATTTGAGTGCTAACATATTTGCGGCGATAAAACTCGAATAATAAAATACAAAGATTTTGAATATTGTTATCTAATGCCAAACCTACAAACTAGCAACACGGTCAAGCCAACAACAAAGCGATCTGATCGCAGCATGGATATTATGCCTCTCAAGAAAATGGCGATTATCTGCCTCTGGCTTCTGATATTAGCGCTTCAGTCACTAATCATAACAGCGTCACCAGGTTTAAAAGTATATAATTCCACTATATGGGATTTGACAGCAAGAACACTAATTCCACTGAGCTACTCTTGCCGTTCGTCACAAATACATTCAAAAACATCTATCACTTCGCGAAACCCACGTGCTTTTGTTTTTGGCGGGATCACTTTTTCTTTTGTTTTGCCTTGCGACTGTCATGCGGCGGTATGCCTTGCGAGCGTACGACCGCCGCAGGACTCTAATAAAAGATAAGCGCGACGATACCAATTTCAACCACTCAGCGACTGGTCTCCGTTTAACAGCAAATTGGTCCCAAATTGGCTGACTACCTGACGCATTTTATCCTAGATTTTATCATGGCAGTACCAGCGGCGTCATAGTCACGATTTTTTCCACAGTCAAGTTAGCAGATTGTGAACAATCCTCGGAACCCAATATGTAACGTAATTTATGTTTAGTCATTCACTTTCAGATCGGTGTAGGGTGCGTGTACCAATTATGGCACTACCTAAGGAGAGCTATTTATACAAAAATAACGAGAAGACCAACGAATGTCAACAATAAGTTAAAAGACAGCTTAGTTTCCATACTTTACAGGAAAAATATCGAAACGGAGCCAAAACTACTTTTAGTATTTATTACAGCGTGTGCCAGTGATAGGAACCATGCACCAGTTATGGTTACATTTTTTAACTTCGGTTCCTTTTCGCACTATTTGCATGCATTTCTTATGGGGTTAGCCATAACTGGTACACTATGGCGAAAAAGGGTGCAAGGAAGCCGAAATTTTAAGGAAAATCATTTATTATTACCATGATTTGAGCAAAATGTGGAGTTAAAATGAGTGCGACCATCTTTTGTGAACGTGATCTGTTGTTCACAAAATGTTTCTTGTTGATTTACATCGTTAAAGGGTAAAAATCAACTATGTAGAATAATTGGTACTATAGCCATAATTGGTACACTTACCCTAACACAAAAGGCAATTTACACAAAAAAAATAGACGGTAATGAATATTATTGGGTACTAGACTAGACAGACAAAATTTAATGGTTTTCTTTGGTACATCGAGATCTTTAAATTAGTCTATGGCAGTACTGATCGGGAATCGAACCTGTCACTTTCAACATGAGTACCCGCGCGCTTATTGTTTCGACTATATATAGACCCGTATATACAGAGGATGGCCACAATGTTTGGGATAGACAGCTTTTTTTTCTCTCACAAGAAAGTTCAACATGCTATAACTTTTCATAGAGTGCATCAAAAAATCTCAAATTTCGCAAAGTTAGAACCGTTCGGATAAAACACTATTTTTCAAACAACTTATTTTTGAGCTGTCATATCTCGGAAACCAGTGAACCGAATTGAATAAAATTTTAAACGTACACTAACATAATACAAATGCTTCACAAACCATTAAAACATAGATACTTTTTGAACGTTGAAAAAAGTTATCATGGATTGACACTTTTCGGATTTTTCTCAAAAAAACGTAATTTTTTTCGTCAATGTCAATAAATTTTAGTGTTGATGTCCAAAGATCTTCCACATCTGTTCTCAAGTTATCTTTGATCAGATATATTGGAGCCTATTTATATTGAAGGAAGAACACGTTTAGTAATTTTTGTGTGCTATTGTAAATTTGACCTATTTTCCTATATATGGGTAAAAATTTCAACCAGGTATAACTTAATTCGCCGTGAGAAAATATTTTTTTTTATAACGATGAATTAAGAATCAATATATTGTTGATAAACGTTAAAAAGTTCATTCAATTCGGTTCACTGGTTTCCGAGACATGACATCTCAAAAATGAGTTGTCTAAAAAATAGTGTTTTATCCGAACAATTTTAACTCCGCGAAAAATATTTCAATCGAGCCCAAATTTGTACCAACGATACACATACAATAGGTTGACAAACAGTCAAAATTTGAGATTTTTTGATGCACTCTATGAAAAGTTACAGAATGTTGATTTTTTTTGTGGGAGAAAAAAAGTTGCCTATCCCAAACATTGTGGCCACCCCCTGTACACTATTGTCTCTGATGTTTTGTTTTTGTTAGACTTTTTTTTTCATGTCAAGAAAAAAAAAGTCTAACAAAAACAAAACATCCGTCCTCACTGGTCTCAACGGATCACGCTCACACCGATTCGCCTTGGATGCCCTGATTTTGGGTCTTCGCTGTTGGGAGTCCAGCCCGCAGTCGAAACCGTGTGAGCCCCGCAGTCTCTGACAATCTCATCCATCTAGGGGTGTCAATTACAGCCGATTAGCCCGATCCCGAGAAGCACACTGCACATTTGTGTTGAGATTTGACGGTTCACGGTCACATGCCCGGAGTGGAGAATTGTCTTATGTCTATGGCTAAATAGGAGGGAATTATGCCTAGCGCGAAGTTGATGCAGCACTTTTCCACAGCACCGAAGTGTGTGACTTGCCGTTTCTGAGGGATGCAAATGAGCTGTGAAATGCGATTGAGCAACAACCGAACCGCGCGCAGCCGTGCCTTTGAGCACTGGTTGTCTCCGTGACGAACGGATTAAGCAGAGCTGGGTGCCTATTAGCGTACGGTTGAAACGTTTTGCCGTCGTTGCCGCCGATTGGAGGTTTGGTCTCCGGTGATGCACTTTTAGCGCCTGGTGTAATTTGCTAGAAAACAGGTGGATAACTGTCATCGTTAGGAAATGGTGTGAAAAATGGGTACACCAATTGGAAGTCACGTCCCAGCCAGAAGAGGTGTTGGGTGTCCGCGCGCGCGAAATTTAGAACCCGTTGTGAATGAACGGGAATTTCGTCGAGCGAGTAGGAAGTAATTTTCGCGGAAACGAAACGCTGTGGTAAGCTATGGCTTGCTTTGTGACCAAAGCATAATTGCCTAGAGAAGGAGATGATTATTGAGTCTGTGGTGATTAGTGTTATAGGGTTATAGTCAATACAATGCAGTCATTTTCTTGGTGTTGCAATGGTCCATAAACCAAGCACAAGTTCGTTGGTTCAAATATTTGGATCATTTTTATAATATACATGAAAACATACCTATATTAAAACAGGTTACACCCATCATGGTAGCCGTTTAAGGGGTAATAAGCGCAGGAGATCTTGAACTCTATTCCCGTAAGTTAGAGTAAACACCGTCTTGTAGGATGCCTGACTAAGTAACTACCAAGCTATATTTTATGGAGGAAATTGATTGCAATCCAATGGTATGTAGTATCCAAATTTTTCTTACATTGTTCTTCTAAATTTCACTGGATCTCGAACTAGAAATCGCTTCATCAATTATTTTTACCCTTCTCGTACGCCAAAGTGTACTGAAAGGCTACATGTTCAATTAAAAACGAATTTTCGATGAGCCTTACCAAGGCAGATATACCAATCAACTCAGTTCGACGAATTTAGATGATGTCTGTGTGTATGTGTGTATGTATGTCTGTGTACAAAAAAAAGGTCAGTCACTTTAAAGGCACTTCCCACTGGTCGATTTTTCGGATTATAGCTCGAACCGAACCGGAATTTTACCGCATTGTTTGGTATTTAAAAATAAACTGGATCGGTCGAGACGTTCCGTAGTTATGACTATTTCAGTGCTCCGGACCAGCACCGATAGAACTGGCTGTATATGAAACTCAACCAAGCCCCATCATGCGACAC
The DNA here is from genome assembly GCF_035046485.1 of Aedes albopictus. Lineage (NCBI taxonomy): Eukaryota > Metazoa > Arthropoda > Insecta > Diptera > Culicidae > Aedes > Aedes albopictus. The sequence continues at coordinate 262,162,771 of NC_085136.1, read as the reverse complement.
ATCTAACTGCGACGATTTTTGTAACCTTCAACGTGGTTGACAAATTTTATGTGCAAATCAACACTGTAGACCAGAAATTCCACGATGCTGGCCCAAAATTCAATTCACGGCTGTTTAATAGAGTTTCATGCTCTAAAACCATGCAATATGGGTATATTTGGTATGGGTAAGATGTCTGGGGTCCAAAAATGTCGTCCAGAATATCCAAAATGGTGGTCGAAAATCCTGGATGGTAGCCCAAAATTCAATATGGCGGCTGTTTAATTGTTTTTTAGGTTCTAAAATCACGCAATATGGGTATATTTGGTATGAGGAAGATATCTGAGTCCAAAATTAGCGACTAGAATATCAAAGATAGCGGTATAAAATTCAAGATGGCGGCCAAAAATCTAAGATGGTGACTCAAAATTGGCAGCAGCTGATGGAATTTTAGGCACTAATGGAGTTTAAGGCTCTAAAACCATACAATATGAGTGTACCTGGTGTTTGGTGTATTTGACGACTGCAAATGTATTTTTAGGCTCTAAAACCATGCAATATGTGTAAGGTAAGGAGAAAATGTCTGAAGTTCAAAAATTGTGACCAGAATATCCAATATGACGGTGTAAAATCCAAGATGGCACCACCAAATTCAAAAGAGCGCTACTAAGGCAGTTTCAGGTACTAAACCCATGCAATATTGGTATATTTTGTATGGGGAAGATGTCTGAAGTCCAAAAATGACGACCAAAATATCCAAGATGACGGTCTAAAATCCAAGATGGCGATTGTTAATGGAATTTTAGGCTAATTGTTGTGGCTAATTCGGCACCAACATTTCAAAAGGGCGTAACTGCATTTGGAAGTAATACCTTCTTTCAAAGCTGTAGGTCGTACTACCTCCCTTACACTCAAACCACCGTGGTTGTCGGAAAGAGGAGAGTTTTTCCCATCTGGTACTTGTTGTGAAAAACATGGAAATCATAACACATGATCCACAGCTTTAAAAGAAGGTTATGATTCCAAAAGCAGTTACGCCCTTTTGAAATGTTGGTGTTGAATTGTTGTCAATCTACGGTTTTCTGACGTCTAGGCCTCTGTCAAGGCCAGTCAGGTACCTATCTGTGATGATGAATTCGATCACCCAAGTTCTGTAAGGACGGACTCGGACATTCTAACGAGATATCCAAGAATTATTGAAACTGGTGAAAAGGCAACACGTGTTCTGAAGATGACTATGATAAGGACTGAGGTCAATAAGCGGACTTGTTTCGAACCTTTTAAAAATTACAAATGGTAACGTAGACTTCGATGGTTAAAAATTGTTGAATATCCTAAGAACTCAGAAAAACTTCGCACCGATTGCCACTCCAACAATCATTTAGCAAAAAAAACTCCTCACACCAATGTTACCCCGCGTGTGACTTTTTTTTCTTGTTGGCCCTCTGCCTTCTAAACATGCCAAAATTTGAGCTAAGCTGAGTCTGGGGCTACATTTTTGTTGACAACCTTGCATCCTAATAGCTATCGAACTTTTTTTTTATTTTTCCTACAGAAAACGACATCCACTGATCAGGAATTCCTGACAAAAAGTTTGAAAGTTTTTTTACCCATTTCGTCATCTAGCGACACTCCACCAGGAATTACTTTAAAAATGCTTAAAGATACTCGTTAAAAAAACCACCGGAAATTTCTCCAGGGATTTTTTGAAAATTTTCTACAGGGATTTCTTTTCAAATTCTTCCAAAAAACTTTGATATATTCCAGTGGTTGTTTCAAATATTTTTTTTCCAGATATTCCTTCAGAATTACCACATGAATGTGTTCAGAAATGTATTCTGTAATTCATTCAGCTAACCCTACAGGATTTCCTCTAGAGATTCTTGCATTACTACTTTCAGTGATTCAGGTAGGAATTTCTCAAGAGATTCCTGCTGTAGTTCGTACAGAGATTCCTTTGTGATTTCCTCCTGTAACTCCTTCACGTATAACCGCAGAATTTTATCTGTAATTTCTTCTTAGGATAAATCATATAATTCCTCCGCGGGTTCTTCAAGAAATTTATTCAAAAATATACCCTACTAGTTTCTACAGAAACTCATTTGGAAATATCTGAAGGTTTTGTTACTGAATTCATTTTTCAGAAATTTGCCCACAGATTTCACCGGGTATATATTTATAAAATCCTCTAAGAGTTTTGTCAAAGGAATTTTCCCATGATTTATCGAGGCAATCAATTTTTTTTTTTTCAGGAATTCCACCAAGTACTTCCCGAGAAATTTCTCCAGATATTTACCCAGAAGGGGGAGGGGGATTTCTTTGGAAATCCTTGCAGAGAATCAGTAAGAAGTACTTTCTAAGATTTTTACAGAAATTCTACTGAAGATTTCTTTCAAAAAATCCTTCTGAGATTCCATTAGAAATTACTTAGAGAAAATAATTTTATCTCCAGCATTTTCTTCAAAATTTTTGGGTATTTCTTCCCTGGAATTTCAGTGTGGGATTTCTTCCAAAGTTCTTTCATGGAGTTTTTCAAGAATACTGGTAAAAGTTTCTTTACAAATGCAACAGGAATAGCTTCGGAAATTCTTTCCAGGGTTTCTCCAAGAATACTTTGAGAAATTCCTGCAGAACCACTTTCAAGGATTTTTTTTGGGGAACCGCTCTTTCAGTTTCATCAAGAAATATCTCCTGGGATGTCTGAAGAGATACCTACAGATTTTTTTCATCCTGGAATTTTTAAAAAGTTCTTCCAGAAATTGTCCTTGGAAATACTGAAGAATTTTTTAAGGAACTCCTGCAAGAACTACCGAAGAACTCCGGGATTTACCAAGGATCTCCTGTAGAAATTCCAGAGGATCTTTTGAAGAAATTTTTGAAGATCCTTGGATGAATTCTAAAGGAACTTCTGGAGGAAATGTTGAGCATCTTTTGAAGAAATTCTCTTCGATTTCCTGAAGGATCTCCATGGATCTCCTGAGGGAATTTCCGAGAAACTCCTGGAGGATTTTTCGATGATCATCTGAAGGAGTTCTCGTGGAACTCCGTGATGAATTTTTTAAGGAATCCCTGAAGGCGTTTTTAATAAATGCTTGGAGTATTGTTTTAACCAGGGAGGGTGCAGGCACGTCAAACTCGAACAAACTACGCCTATCTAACATGCATCGAGCGGGCCTTCCCAAACAACACAATGCGATTTCGCGGGCCATCCCCATCGACAAAACAAACCGATTTCCAAACAGGATTCGACCAGGCTTCCGGTCGCGTTGCCAGTCACACTAACACACTCGCAAAAGATGAGCAGTATGCCTACCTTGCCGCATGCGGGTCCCCTGGTTTTAACAAACCACTTAAAATCTCCTGGAGATGCCTATTGAAACTCTGACAAAAAATTTTGGAAATTTTTAGGAGGAATTCCTGGACAAAAGTATCTGAAGGAACAATCGGAGACACCCCTAGTGGAATTTCTAGAAGATTTTTTTGAAGAATTTCAAAATAATTGTCCGAAAAAACCCTTTTAATAAGTTGAGTTGTACATAAAGAAAACTCTGGAGAAATTCAAGGTATAATTTTTGAAAAGTTTCTTGGAAGATTAGTGAATTTCTGGAAAACCTTAAAGGAATTTTGGAGTTAATCTATAAATCTTTGTAAAAAAAAACTCCTGGAATTGCATCTTTCGAAGGTACGTGTAGAGGAATTCCTGAAGAAACCCCTGGAAAAATCCTTAATGGACTTTCAGAGAAATCCTAAGAAAAATTCCTAAAAAAATATGGCAATGTTTCTGAAGCAATTCGTTCATTAATGTTTAAAGAAATACACGAAAGATGAACTAATGCAGCAATCCTTGAAGACATTTTTTTAAGAATACCTTGAGGAATCGCAGGTGGGATTTTGGAAGGAATTTCAGAGGAAACCCGCGGACTAGTGTCAAGATTTATCTTTTAAGAGATTCCTTAAGAAATTCCTGAAGAAGTTCCAGAGAAAATGAATGGGAGGAATTCCTCTTTAGAGACATTTTCGAGAAAATCCATGGATAGGGATGCATTTTGAAGGGATACTACACGGAATTTTTAAGAATTCTTGCTTAAATCATGCTTAGAAGTTCTGAGAGAATCTTTTTTTCTGTAAACCATGCAGTATACATTCCAGAATTATTATTTTTTTCGGAAGATAATTTACCCAAAGCAGTTTCTGGTGCATTCTGTAGAAGTAATCCTGGAGAATGTTCTGGATATTTTAAGAAACCTAAACCTATAAAAGAAATCCTAGCAAGAATGTTCGAGATAATTTCAGAAAAAATCGTGGAATAATAATTCATAGGGAATTCATTGAAGTCATTTCCTTGGGACCGTACCAGTAAAAAGGCGCTAAAATTTGGAAACCTTGGAGTAACCAGCTCTGATTTCACCATGACAGCCTTGACTGATTGGGAAATGGACTAGGATGAAGTGAGATATATGTTCAAAAAAATTAAGAATAAGACAGCTCCAGGGGATGACGGAACTTTCTATATTTTAACCTTTCAAGACGCGCGCCACCAAGCAGCTAAAACTGCACCGTTCTGGCGCCGTATACGACTAGCGAGGGTTTTTGGTAGTATTGTAGTTTTTACAACGGCGCGCGTGCTGAAGGGTTAATCTAAACATTTCCAGAAAGCTGAATCCCATAAGGACGCACGCATTGGCGTATCTAGGATTTTTTCCTAGGGGGTGCCTGAGGGGTGCCAGTTTCAGTGGCTTTCAGGTTGTTTTGCTTTTTTTTTGTAAAAAGAAATCGGCACCAACATTTCAAAAGGGCGTAACTGCATTCACAACCAATGCCTTCTCACAAAGCTGTGGAGCGTATCCCATCCCTCTCGAGCAATCCACTAGCACAAATAGAAAGATAAAATCCTCCTCTTTCGATTAATGGATGTGAATTGCGTGAGATGAATGAAATACGACCCACAGCTCTGTGAGAAAGCATTGGTTGCAAAAGCAGTTACGCCCTTTTGAAATGTTGGTGCCGAAATACCGATCCACCCTCAATTTCTCAGTACAATGATATACTGCGATGATATAATGATAAATAAAAAAAAGTTTTTTTTTATCCGAACCATTGTACTGACTTAACATTCTTGTTTTGGAAATGTCTTCGGCAAGTCATTCCACTTTTTTTTTGGATTTTCTTCCATTATCTGTGCTATTATTATTTCTTCACCAATTCCTTTGAAAGCTCCTTCGTAAGTTCTTTAAATCGCTTCTACAATTTAAATAAAAATTCTTTAGACAATTTCTTCTAGATTTCAATCACACGACGCGGAACAGGACATAACACTTTTTGTTCTTACAAATAACCTTCTAGATTTCTTCAGTAATTTTGTAAGAAATTCCTGCAGCAGATGATTTCGGAACACCTTCGGCATTTTCGATGTTACTTGCATTGAACATTTATTTGGGAATTTTATAAGCATATCCTTTGGAAATCTTGGAAACTTCTATTATTACTTTACGAACTTCTTCCTTTGGAAATTGATTCGGCAATTTTCTTAGAGATTTCCTTCGGGAATTTCTTTTAAAAAATCTCCGGCGGTTCTTTAAAAATCACTGCAATCACTGTTGGAATTCTTTATAAATTTTCTTCAGAAACTTCTTCGATAATTTCGGAAAATTGTTTGAGAATTTCTTCTATTTTTTTGTGAATGTTTGTGGAAATTTTTATATTTTCATCAGGAATTCCTCTGGTAGTTTTTATATGAATTCTTTTGGCAACTACTTTGAAAGCTCTATGGTAATTTTAATAGATTTTTTTCCGGAAATTTCTTTGGTAATTTGTCAGGAAATATTTCGTGAATTTCATAGGATTTTCTTTAGGCAAGTCCAGTTGAGAATTTCTGAATTTCCAGTTCAGCAATTTTCGGAAGCAATAAATTTAAATACATTTAAATCATAAAGAATTGTAAAAGTAATCACAATAAAATTGCCTGAGAAATTTACAAAATAACTGAGATGAAATTGCTAAAATAATTACGGAGGAATAGCCATTGAAATATAGAAAAAAAATCCAAAGAAATTGTTGATTGCATTCCCAAGAAACGTAACTAGCTGAATATGGTGGTTTTCTAAAGCAAACTTTAGTTTAAGAAACTGATATTCAGCTAGTTACGTTTCTTGGGAATGCAATCAACCATTTCTTTGCATTCTCTCCTATAACGCTAAAATGTTTGTTGGGTTCCAATGTAGAATTTTTTTCCCGTACATCCCTATAGGATTTCACTAGAGATTTCTCTAGTAATACCTACTAGGATTTCTCCGGAAATTCCAACTATTCCCGAAATTCGTTTAGGGATTTCTATTGGGATTCCTACAGCTAGAAATCCCTGGAAGAATCAAAGGCATTTATGGAAGTTTCCTAGGAAAACTGGCTAGAAGAATCTCGGCAAGAATTCCAGAAGAAATCTCTAGAGGGATTTCTGCAGGTATCACAGTAAGAATTTCTGGAGGAGACCATGGAGGCATTCCTGAAACATTAGAAGCAGCAGGAATCGCTTATGGAATCCTAGGAGGAGTTCCTGGAGAAGTCCATCAAGAAATATTTGGAGAAATCCCAGATTTTTTTAGGATTTCCAGGAGGACACAACGAAGGTACCTCTGCAAGACTCCTGGGAAGATTGTCTTGAATAATCCCAGCATGTTTTTGAAGAAACCTCTGGAGAAATTCTTAGAAGAATCCGTAGAAGAATTCTGGGCCTGGGAGGTATTGCGGTGACTGGAGGAGTCCTAGGAGGAATTGCTGGAAGAACCACAGCAGGAACAACTTGAGAAATCCAGCTGAAATTCCTGGATGAAGGCCAAGAGGAGTTCCTGTGAATCCCATCGGAAATTTATGACAGAATCCATGGACAAAATATCATGGATAAAAAATCCTTTAGGAATCACCGGAGAGTTTCTGAAGAAATCACAGGAGGTATTCTTAGAAGGATTCTGGGATGTATCTCTGTAGAAACCTCAGCTGAATTCCTAGAAGGAATTGCTGGAGAAAACCGTACACGAATTTCTAGAGAAACCACATCAGGTATGCCGGAAGGAATCCAAAAAAGAAATCCTTGGAATAAATAGAGAAGTCCCTGCAAGAAGCGGTGGAGGCATTCTGGTAGAATCTATAGAGAAGGCCCGGAAAGAATCGCAGGAGGATTTTCTGAAAGAATCTCAGGAAGAATTCCAGCCATAATGCTAGCGTAAATTCGTATACGAATTACTAGGAAGAATGTCTAAAGGAATTGATGGCAGAATCACAGGAGGAGTTGTTTGAGGTATTCTTGGAGGAAGGCCAAAAAGAGTTTCTGCAGGAATCCCATGAGCATTTTCTGGAGAAATCTTTGGATAAAATCTCTGGAGGAATTCCTGGATGAGTCGTTGGAGAAATCCCTGGTGGAGCAGCCAAAGAATTCCACGAAGATTGCCTGGAAAGGTCCCAGCAAAAAAGGAAGGATAAGGCTCTAGGAGAATCCGTTGCATAATTTCGGAAGTACACTGAAGTTTTTACGACGGTAATGGTACCGCGTAAAAAAACGCGTAAAAAAACCGCGTTATTTCAATAAACGTCGTAAAAACAGTCAAACAAATCAAGTTACGTTGGATGTCATCCTGACTATTTTGCGCGTGTTTTTGAAATGACTCGGTTTTTTTTACGACGTTTTTTGAAATAACGCGGTTTTTTTACGCGTAAAAAAAACTTCAGTGTACCACAGTTAGAATTTCTGGAGGAAGAATAGCTGGAAGAATCGCATGAATTGCTTGAGCAGTCGTAGCTGGAATATCTGGAGAAATTCGTAGAATTTCGGGAGCTATCATAGAAGTAATTTCTAGAGAAATCCTAGAATGAGCAATTCCAGGGGTATCTTTAGAGAAGTTCTTCTAACAAATACCTGGAGGAATGCCTACAGTTCTCCTTGAAAGAATCGGTAGAAGTATACTGGAGGAATCCCTGATGAAATCGCAGGAGGAACTTCTGGAGGAATCTCAGGAAAGTTTCCCGAAAGTATTGAAGCAAGTAAGTATGCCACGAGAAATCCCTAGAAGTATTTCTGAAGGAGTCCTAATGGGAATTGCTTGAAGATTTTCAGCTGAAATTCATGGACGAAGGTCAATAGAAATTCTTCACGCTAAAACCGCTCAGCACTAAAGTGCATAATTTCCAGACTACACCAAAAATGTGTATCCCTTGTAAATTCACAAAATCAGCTCCAGCGTCCACAAATTCGTGAAATTCGCAACAAATTTTTTACGGCAATCTAGCTAGGTTTACTACGAGCTGTTTTTGGGAATGTGTAACTGTTACACATTTTTGTGTGGTCTGGAAATTATGCCCTTATGAGTAGGTCTTACACATTCTAGGTGCTAAGCGATCTTAGCGTGTTGGGGAAATCCCCTGTAGAATTTCTGGAAGAACCTCTGTAGAAAGTCCTGGATATATCCTTGAGGAAATGTATGGAAGAATCAATAAAAGGATTTTATAGAAAAATCTCAGGGAGATCTTTCGGAGGAATTTCCGGAAGAACTTTCCTAGTAGAATTCCAGAAGGTACCTCAGTGATAATTTTTAGAGGAGGAGAGATATTGTTGAAAGAATCGTAGCAGGAGTGGCTTGGGGAATCTTAGCCATAATTCCCGAAGGAAGGCCAATATAAGCGCCTGGAGGAATTTCATGAGAAATTTCTGGAAAAATCTTGGAATGAAATCTCTAAAAGAATTCCTGGAAGAATCACCGGAGGAACTTCTGAAAGGATCCCAGGAAGATTTCTTGAATAATTCCACCAGAAACTCCTGAAGAAATCCCAGTAGATTTTTTTTTTTGAGGAACCCCTAGAAGAATTCCGAGAAGAATCATAGAAAGAAATTCCAAAGATATCCTAGCAGAATTTGCTGGATCAATCTCTACAGAAATTTCTAGCATGGACAACCCCATCAGGACTGCCTGGAGTATCCTAAAGGAAAATTATTGAAGAAATATCTGGAGGAATCTATGGAGAAGTTTGTTGATTGTTCTTACTAATATCCAAAACGCCAAAACGTACAATAGTTGTATAAGTAATTGCCGGTGTGCTTAAGTTTTGTTCAAATGTGCCAATAATAAATATTGGAATTATTGTGTGAAGTTTTAAATTTTAGGTGACTGTTAAGGAAAAATTCTAGGGGGTGCCAAGTTTGTTCTAGGGGGTGCCAGGCACCCCTGGAACCCCCCCTAGCTACGCCAATGGATGCACGCTGTACATCGTACAAAGTATTATTTCAAGCCACTATTGCATATGTGTACGACTGAAGGACAATTTTCATCGCATATGATGTTATTTTTTGAACTTATTGCGATGTATCTGGTAATATCATATAAAAGTGCAAATTAACTTTTATCATGTATGACTACATCGTGGTAAACGACATTCTGATATTTCATTGCGACGAACTTTGCTCATTCGCAAAAACGTTCGAGCGAACTCGCAAAGTGTCAATTGAATTAGCATATTTACGTACTGCGATAGTTATACGAGTTCACCTGGTACTTTCCTTATTATGTCAGTTAATCTCGCATTGGTGTGCAAACTGACTCGCATAAAAGTAAAAATAAGCACACAAACTCGCATAGGCTAGAATCGTTAACGTTGACATATTGCGATGTGATACGTGATAACAATGAAAGAGGTGCTCAAGAAAGTGAGCAGTCATCATTATGGTGACAAAACAAGTTACAAAGTTATCATTTTTGTTTTGTTGATCTGATTATTAACAATGGGTTGTGCTAGCAAGAGAGGGGTAGTGATAACTGTGCGGGAAATCACAAGGGAAACCTAGTGCATTCCAACAAACACTGAGGTGAGTTAGATTGTCAGATTAGCCAGTGTGTTTCGTAAGTATTGTTTGGTGTTAAGTGTGGCTCGATAATCCAAAGGCTATTGCTTGATACTGAGTTGACAAGAATTGTTTTTTTTTATATTATTAAGTCGCATAAGATGCTATATTACGTCGCAATAGTGCTCACCGTGCATCGCATAAGACATCGTTTAAAGTCATATAGCGTTATTATTTATCTGTCAATGCACGTATAGCGCCTCCACTTTTGTACGCATAAGGCACTTTTACTGCATCTTATGCGATGTAACTTTACCATATAAAAGTACGTATAACATGAACATAAACTTCATTATACGTGCAAGTTTATTATCTGGGTATTTAACTAATATTTACAGTTGGGATCCTTTTTTCCAAATTCTAGGTCTTTTAGTTATCCAGTCATGAGTCACAATAGTTATTCAATTTTCCATTATACAACTTCTCGCTTAGTGCTTAAATTGTTTCATTCAGACTGTCAAATCTCAGAAAAAAAAATTCCATTATCTCTGATTGCTGCCAACTACAAACCGAGTGGATTCACAATGCATCCACACAAAGCAACAAGTAATCGCTCGGAGCACTTCTCGGAGAAAGATTCCCATAAAGTAATGTGATCCTTTTCATGTGAGCTCGTCTTTACAGGATGTCCTTTCAACTGTATCGTCCTCCTTATCGGCGTGTGCATGCTTACTTGCTCGATTGCTTGCTTACGGGGCCCTCAGTGTGAACAAACAAGTTTCTTTCGCACCCATCGGCCCTCCGGCTAGGAGTTGACAAAAAAGGTCATTCCGAGAGAGAGATAAGCACCCAGGAAATCGAGTGTCATTTTCTCCGATGTCCTTAAGAAGGATACTACGAACGAAAGAACGACTACCATAACACCGGCTGAAATTTGTCAACCGTATTGTGGGATCCTATTTTTATGACGGGTCCTGGCGAGGACATGTTGCATCTGTTCGGGTGTTTTTCCGGAGAGTGAAAAAAACGTAGGCTTCTGGGAAACAGAAATTGAGCCGCTAGCCAACAGCAGCGTGGTTGACAACCGGTCAATCAGTGCGGTGCTCATAAAAATAGTGCACTCCAATTAGGCTGGCTGGATGAATGGTGGGGGTTTTATACGAGCCAAATGACGCAAATTCTCATTTGATTGAGGTTTGCCTGAAGGCGATCCACGGTTTAATTGAGTTTTATTTTGTGGATATTTTATTTTATTGTGTTGCTGGCGTATCTACATTGCGAGCATTTTTGAAAAGGACGCGCTCCTGCTAGGTTTGGCACGGATGCTTCCACGGTGCTCCATTTACCGTTATTATAAAATAAAATATACCATCAAAACCTGAAACGCCATTCTCTTTATTTATCTATTCTACACCTCTGGACAAATTTTTAAAATCATCGTTGGACGAAATTTGGAGTTGCGCCTTTTTAAAGGGCCTAACCTCTAAAAAAAAGTTATCTATAGAATAACATCACATTTCATAACAGAATCATTGATTAAAGGCATCAATAACAAAAACTATCATGAATAATTTTGAAATTTGGTAGTATGCATCCATATAAAAATCGGTGTAGTACATTTTCTATCAAAATTGGTCATTACGTCAATATACGGTAGGTGTTCTTAGGTCCTGTAGGAAACAAACATTTCATCGGTGTTACAAATTCAATTAAAAGTATATTGTATTGTGATTCCATATATCTTTAGATGTTTATATTACTCTCAGTCAAGGCGATAGTATTCACATGCATATCAGCACCAACATTTCAAAAGGACGTAACTGATCTTCAACACAATATTTTCTCCCAAAGCTGTAGATCGTATCTCATCTTTCTCAGGACACCAACAATCGCTATCGGAAAGAATCGCATATTCTCCGTCCAGTAGTGGTTTTATATTGCATCGGAGAGATCAAGGTTTGGTTTCGGCAATCAGTTTCGCCTTTTTGAAATTTTAGCACCGATATATTAAATGCGTACACTCTCTATACAGCAAATCTGCTTTAAAACAATAGTCAAACACAGGCAACCATAAATTAAACAAAAAGAAATATGTCTGTGTGTCAAATATAATAAGTTATAAGAACAGAAAACAAAAAAAAATTAAAAGGCTAGAAGACACAAAGTCGAAACAGGCTTCAAATAATCAAACATAATATGCTGCATGAAAATTCTTTTTTTTTGTTTTAATATGTAATTAAGACCTTTTGTCCCAACTAATTTTACTTTTATCGACCTATTATACATTGCAAGAAAAATTATCGCGCAAAGTTGTGCAAAAACGTAAATAGATATGCGTGGTTGCATTTAATCATTTTAGTGTCTCCTGCGCGGTAATTCCATAGCTATTTTTCGCACTTATCGCAGAAGACACGAACTCAGTATGACATATTGAAGACGATCTATTAGCTATTTTCAACATTATGCGCGACAATCTACGGTGAATCGCGCAATATTGTCTTTCGATTTTTTTTCATTTTTACACAGACTTCTCAGCCTCAGCATTTCTAAAGGGCGTAACAACTTTCCGAAGAAATAACTGTTTTCAAAGCTGTGGCATGACACTTCTAGACGAAAAGAATGCTTTTCTTTCGATGACTTACATTAAAGGGGTGACATGCAATCTACATCCATAGCCGAAGGTACCGTATCAAAAAGCAGTTACGCCCTTCTGAAATGCTGAAGCTGAGAAAACAAATCGTACAAATAAAACAAAATTAACCCTAAAAGGGATACCTGGGGTCCATTGGACCCCAGGCGCCTTTCAGAGCTCGTCTTTGATGGACCACACTCAGCGATGATGTGACGAAACTGAGGCCATGAAGGTATCCCTTTTAAGGTTAAAGACAATAGGTCGAAGAAAAGTAAAATTAGTAGGGACAACATTTCAAAAAGGCGAAACTGCTTGCCGAAACCAAACCTCAACCTCTCCGATGTAATGTACAACCACTACTGGACGGAGAATATGCTATTCTTTTCGATAGTGGTTGTTGGTGTCCTGGGAAAGATGAGATACGATCTACAGCTTTGGGAGAAAATATTGTGTTGAAGATCAGTTACGTCCTTATGAAATGTTGGTGCTGATATGCATGTGAATACTATCACCTTGACTGAGACTAATATGAACATCTAAAGACATATGGAATCACAGTACAATATACTTTTAATTGAATTTGTAACACCGATGTTTGTTTCCTACAGGTCCTAAGAACACCTACCGTATATTGACGTAATGACCAATTTTGATAGAAAATGCACTATACCGATTTTTATATGGATGCATACTACCAAATTTCAAAATTATTCATGATAGTTTTTGTTATTGATGCCTTTAATCAATGATTCTGTTATGAAATGTGATGTTATTCTATAGATAACTTAATTTTTTAGAGGTTAGGCCCTTTAAAAGGGCGTAACTCCAAATTTTCCCCAACGATGATTTTAAAAATTTGTCCAGAGGTGTAGGGTGTAGGATAGATAAATAAAGAGAATGGCGTTTCAGGTTTTGATGGTATATTTTATTTTATAATAACGGTAGATGGAGCACCGTGGCTTCGTTAATTGATGTTATTTGCGAGGATGTGAGTTCCAATTAAAATGATGTCTCAGTTATAATGAGTCCAATTCTGGGGGATTGATGCAATTTCCACTGCGTCTGTTGCTTCAGACACTATAAGCGTGTTTGATCATGGATGGAACCGTTAAGTCACTGGTAATAGATAATTCGTTCATTGAGAAGATTACCAGTGTTATTCTAGCAACAATGATTGATGTGCAATTTAGCGTTGGGCGATTTTGAATCGATGTTTCCAACATCGATGTTTTTGTTCCGAATAATCGATTTTTTGAATCGATGTTGAAGCCCCACGAAATCGACCGAATCGATTTTTTCCATTCGATTTTTCTTTCGATTCAAAAATATGAAATTTATTTTTTTTTTCCAGAATGGTTTCGAATAGATTCCGAACATTTTTTTTTTTTTTTTTTTTTGAGAATACCTCTCAGAATTCTAGATGATTTTTTCTTAATAATGGGAAAGATCCCATCTTAGGATCCCTCTCAGAGTTATAGGGCAATTTCTGGGGATTCTAATGGGATGTCTTTCAATACTGCAGGACAATTTCTCTCAGGATTCTAGTAGGATCCCTCTCAGGCTTCTGGAATAATCTGTCAGGGAGTTCTGGGAATATTCGTCTAAGCATTCTGGGAGAATCCCGAAGAAAAACTTCTCTCAGGATTCTGAGGGAAGCACAGGATCACAGGATTCCGGGAGAATCCATCTTGGGAATCTGAGGAAACCCCTCAGGATTCTGGAAAAAATCCTCTAAAGATTCTGAGAGAATCCATGTCAGAAAACTGGAGTAATCTCTCCCAGAATTCTAGGGAAATCCTTAATAGAATTCAGGGAGAATTCGTATTGGGAAAGTTTTTCTAATTTTCAGCATTTTGGGGGAATCTCTCACAGAATTTTAGAGGTTACGTTAGAATTATGGAAGAGTCCCTTTAAAAATTCCGGAGGATTTTTTTTCTCAACAACAGGTATGGTAATACCTATCAGAATTCTAAGGAATCTCTGAATTCTAAAGGAATTCATTTCAGAATTTTGGGGTATTATCTATCAGGGTTCCCTACCAAGGTTCAAATCCCTTTCAGGGTTATAAGAAATTTCTGGATGATCTGGGCTGATTCCTCTAAGGATTCTGGAAGACCCTCATTTAGGATACCGCTCAGAATTCTGATGAAATCTTTCTCAGAATTCTCAGGAACTCTTCTCAGACTTCTTGGAGAATCATACTCAGCATTCTCAGAATTGTGGCGAAATTCCTCTTAAAATTCTCAAGATTCTGGAGAAATTCCTCTTAAAATTCTCAGGATTCTGCGTACCTCTTAAGATTCTGAGGGTTAGTGATAACTAAGTATTCTGCGGATACTCTTCCCCAGATTTTCTGAAAATTCGGCTTTCTAGGGTATTCCCCATCAGGATTCTGGGGAAATTTCTGTCAAGATTCAGAGGAACTTGTCTCATGATTGTGGAGAAATTCTTGGGTTTCTGGGGCTATATTTTTTAAGATTCTAGGGCAATTTATTTCAGAATTAATAATTATTGAAGAATCTCTCACGAGATTCTGGGCAAAATTCTCTAGAGATGTTTTGGACTTTGCGAGCGATTGCATAGATTTAGTGATTCCTCTTAGGGTTCGGAAGAAATCCTTCTCAGCATTCTACGAGAATCCCAGTAGAATTCTGTTTTCTGTGTTTTCTTAGTAATCAGAGAAAATCCCTGACAAGTTTATGGGAAAATTTTCATGAGATTCTGCTGTAACAGTTTAAATAAAGTATTCTAAATTCTAAAGGAATCACTTTCAGAGTTCTGGGACAATCCCTTTCAGAAGTTTGAGGGAGTCCTTTCAAAGATTCTAGGGGAATGTCTTTCAGGAATCTGCGGTAGTCATTCTTAGAATTCTGATGAATTCCTTTCGGGATTCTGGCAGAATTATCCTTAGCATTCTGATGGATTCCACCCAGGATATTTTGGGAATTCTGGGAAAATACTTAAAATGATTCTGAAGGAATTCTTCTCAAGATTCTGGGGTCCTATCTCCCAGAATTCTGTGAGAGTATATCTCAGGTTTCTTTGGCAATCCCGCACAGTACTTTGAGGGAGCCTTTCTCGGGATTCTGGAGTAATTCTTCTTAACCCTTTGAAGCCGGAATTTTTCCAATCGTTATTATGGAGTTTTTTTCTACGTATTTCTGTAGTTTTGGTGCTCAATAGTTTAAAAAAGGTAGAATATTATGCAGAATATTTTTTCCGGACATCCTAGGTCATCCAAACTGTTCTTGAGTTTAGATCCTAAAGTCTACGGGTGTAACGGTAACTTCTGGCAATATATAAAGTTTGCATTTGTAATCTATCATGTCCAGTAAGTCTTCAGAAAGTTCAATAGAGAGTACAAGATCGATCGGGTTATCCTAGGTCATCCAAACTGTTCTTGAGTTAAGATCCTAGAGTCTACGGGTGTAACGGTAATTTCTTTAATTATACAAAGCTTCAATTTGTAATCTATCATGTCCAGTAAGTCTTCAGAAAGTTCAATAGAGAGTATAAGATCGGTCGGGTTATCCTAGATCATCCAAACTATTCTTGAGTTTAGACCCTATAGTCTACGGGTGTAACGGTAACTTTTGTCATTATATAAAGTTTTCATTTGTAATCTATCATGCCCAGTAAGTCTTCTGAAAGTTCAATTGAGAGTATAAGATCAGTCGAGTTATCCTAAGTCATCCAAACTGTTCTTGAGTTTAGATCCTATAGTCTCAAGTGTAACGGTAGCTTCTTTCATTACACAAATTTTTGGTTTGTAATCTATCATGTCCAGTAAGTCTTCTGGAAGTTCAATAGACAGATTCAGCTCAGTCGGGATATCCTAGATCATCCAAACTGTTCTTGAGTTTAGATCCTAAAGTCTACGGGTGTAACGGTAGCTTCTGTCATTATATAAAGTTTTCATTTGTAATCTATCATGTCCAGTAAGTCTTCTAAGATCAATTGAGAGTATAAGATCAGTCGAGTTATCCTAGGTCATCCAAACTGTTCTTGAGTTTAGATCCGAAAGTCTACAGGTGTAGCGGTAACTTCTTTCATTATAGAAAGCTACGATTTGTGATCTATCATGTCCAGTAAGTCTTCTGGAAGTTCAATAGAGAGTATTACATCAGTCGGGATATCCCAGGTCATCCAATTTGTTCTTGAGTTTAGATCCTATAGTCTACGGGTGTATCGGTAGCTTCTTTCATTACACAAAGCTTTGGTTTGTAATCTATCATGTCCAGTAAGTCTTCTGGAAGTTCTATAGAGAGTATAAGATCAGTCGGGTTATCCTAGGTCACCCAAACTATTCTTGAGTTTTGACCCAAAAATCTACGGGTGTAACGGTAACTTCTGTCATTATATAAAGTTTTCATTTGTAAACTACTATGTCCAGTAAGTCTTCTGAAAGTTCAATAGAGAGTATTACATCAGTCGGGATATCCTAGGTCATACAAATTGTTCTTCGGTTAGCATCATATTGTCTGCGGGCGTAACGGTAGCTTCTTTCATTATACAAAGCTTTGGTTTGTAATCTATCATGTCCAGTAAGTCTTCTGGAAGTTCAATAGACAGTTGGAACATTTTTGAATATGATTTCTTCACTTGACCATTGCTTGAATTTCTCATCCAATATGCTGAAATGATAGTTTAAAAGTAAAAAATTTAGGTAAGTCTGCTTGATATCATTATAGTATCTTGACAAGCCTTTTGAAATTCCAAGATGCAATCTAGTTGATTTTGTTCCGTAATGTTTACAGTAAAAACACCTACTATTACGGTTGTATATCTTGAGAACTTAGCTGAAAGTTACTTGGACAACTTATAATATCCCTAAAGTAGTCAATTTTACCTGACAAAATTGTTCAGTGCACATTGTTGATTATTGAACGTTTTCAACCCATTGTAAAATTCATTTACCATAATTATAGACTTGAAGCTCTGAACTCAAAATTATTGACCAAGCACCAAACCATGAACTTGTCCAAATTGGCTTATGTGGAATGTGGAATTATCACAAAAATTATCATGAAGTATCCCTTGAAAGTTTAGAGGTTCATAGATCCTATTTGGTAGTACAACGTTACTATCTAAAACAAAACAACCACGATTGATTATGAAACTTTACTCAGTATGTCGGATATAGCTGGTGTTACGAGTGTAGACCTTAAGTTCTGAACTCCAAGATAGTTTGGCTGACCTGAAATATTTCCATAGTGTCTTTTAACTGTGAGGATTTCAAGAGCTTCATGGATCTCAGCAGATTATCCTATGCTGTTATTTATGGCGAAAACACAAAGTTTTTCTTGTAGATTTGAAGGACTCCATTTTAGAACAGTTTGTCCGACCCTGAATGTCCTAAAGATTAATAATAAAAAGTAGCCTTCAGATTGGTCCAGTAACCACAGATAAATATGCAGCGTTACTTAGTATTGCAGATATGGCTGTTGTCACGAATGTAGACCTGAAGTTCTGAACTCCAAGGTAGTATGGCTGACCTGAAATATCCCTATAGTGTCTCTAAATGACATTTGACATTTTAAGAGCTTCAGGGATCCTAGCAAATTATGCAATACTATTATTATTCGTGGTGAAAACACATAAAGACATTCTTGTAAATTTGAAGAACTACATTATAGAACAGTTTGGACGAGCGTGAATATCCCAAAGGGTTATAATAAGCAAGAAGACTTCAGATTGTTCCAGTAACCACGGTTGATTATGCATATTTACTCAGTTAAACAGCTATGGCTACTGTTACGAGTGTAGACCTGAAGTTCTGAACTCCAAGTAAGTTTGGCTGACCTGGAATATCCCTATAGTGTCTTTAAATGACATTTGAGATTTCAAGAGCTTCACGGATCCCAGCAGATTAGATTGCAATACTATTATTTATGACGAAAACACGTAGAGTTATTAGAGTAGATTTGAAGGACTTCATTATAGAACATTTTGGACGACCGTTAATATCCCAAAGAGTTAAAATAAGCTAGTAGACTTCAGATTGCTCCAGTAACCGCGGTTAATTATGCAGCGTTACTCAGCATAACAAATATGGCTACTGTTACAAGTGTAGAACTGAAGTTCTGAACTCCAAGGTAGTTTGGCGGACCTGGAATATCCCTATAATGTTTCTAAATGACATTTGAACATGAATGAGATTTCAAGAACTTCACGGATCCCACAAGATTCTCTCTCTCTCTCTTCTTGGCGTAACGTCCTCATTGGGACAAAGCCTGCTTCTCAGCTTAGTGTTCTATGAGCACTTCCACAGTTATTAACTGAGAGCTTCCTCTGCCAATGACCATTTTGCATGCGTATATCGTGTGGCAGGCACGAAGATACTCTATGCCCAAGGAAGTCAAGGAAATTTCCTTTACGAAAAGATCCTGGACCGACCGGGAATCGAACCCGTCACCCTCAGCATGGTCATGCTGAATACCCGTGCGTTTACCGCCTCGGCTTTATGGGCCCTATCCCACAAGATTATACAATACTATTATTTATGGCGAAAACACATAAAGTTATTCTTGTAGATTTGTAGGACTTCATTACAGAACAGTTTGGACGACCCTGAATGTCCCAAAGGGTTATAATAAGCTAGTAGACTTCAGACTGCTCCAGAAACCGCGGTTGATTATGCAGCGTTACTCTGTATAACGGATATGGCTATTGTTACGAGTGTAGACCTGAAGTTGTGGACTCCAAGGTAGTTTGGCTGACCTGGGATATCCCCATAGTGTCTTTAAATGATATTGTAGATGTCAAGAGCTTCACGGATCACAGTAGGGTATGCAACGCTATTATTTGCGGCGAAAATACATAAAATTATTCTTCTAGATTTGAAGGACTTCACTCTAGGACAATTTGGAACACCTAGAACATCCCAGAATATAAAACATCTCTAGATATTCTTCACCAAGGGTTAATGAATACATATAAACGTAACCCATATCCAATAGGCCTGTCCAGCTTTTCAAAAATGTTCTCTGATTCTCAAGTCCACCCCCATATTTTGATTGGCATCCTAGAAGAAGTAACTGGTCAAAATTTCAGCCAAATCCATTGAAATTAAGAGGTGCATCAAATCAATTTTGTGTTTTTCGACTATTTTTGAACTTCAAAAAATCATAACTACACTAAAACATGTCAAAACTTAATTCTTTTGGCAGAAATTGAAAGCTATACTTGTTTGCTACAACTTCTCCGAACAACGTGTGCCAATAAAATTGAAGGAAACATGTGTAATTATCACATTTGTGATCAGAAAAACTTTAAAAAGATGATTTTTTGATGGATTTCGTACTGGAACACCCTAATATACGTAATAAGTTGGATTTTTCAAAACGGCATCATATTCTCCAATGTTTTGTGATTATTTGCTTCCTTGACACCAATGCTGTAGGAGTTGAGCAAAAATTACTAAAATTCGTGAAAGCCAAATGTGGCCTAAAAACTAGCTTTTCGGGTGCAATCACGCTTTGGCGCGCAAAAAGTGGCATCGCGTCAGCACTGATATGATAGCCAACACCTGTCATCACGCTTGTTTGTAATCACCCGTGATAGGGGGTAGCCAAGGCAAACTACAAGGAAGCAAAGCTACTACGTTCAGTACAATTTCGCGCCACAGCATGATTGCCTCCAAAAAGCTAGTTTTTAGGCCACATTTGGCTTTCACGAATTTTAGTAATTTTTGCTCAACTCCTACAGCTTTGGTGTCAAGGAAGCAAATAACCACAAAACATTGGAGAATATGATGCCGTTTTGAAAAATCCAACTTATTAGGTATATTAGGGTGTTCCAGTACGAAATCTATCAAAAAATCAACTTTTTAAAGTTTTTCTGATCACAAATGTGATAATTACACATGTTTCCTTCAATTTTTTTGGCACACGTTGTTCGGAGAAGTTGTAGTAAACAAGTATAGCTTTCAATTTCTGCCGAAAGAATTAAGTTTTGACATGTTTCAGTGTAGTTATGATTTTTTGAAGTTCAAAAATAGTCGAAAAACACAAAATTGATTTGATGCACCTCTTAATTTCAATGGATTTAGCTGAAATTTTGACCAGTTACTTCTTCTAGGATGCCAATCAAAACATGGGGGTGGACTTGAGAATCAGAGAACATTTTTTAAAAGCTGGACAGGCCTAATATCCAAGTTCAGCTTTTAGAACAACTGGTATGTCAATTATTTCGTTTTTTCAAATTTCATGGTGTTCAGGATGTTCTAGGTTGTCAATGAAGTCTCAAATACAAATATTCCTATTTTTCCTTAATAGAGGACTCAATTTGCAACAACTTTGCCGAAGACAGTATTCTATTTTGCTGAATGGGTGAATTTATACAGCCGTTTCTATGTTGGGGTCATATATGACCCCTTCGGCTCCAAAGGGTTAAGGTTCTAAGCTACCCTTTTCAGGATTCAGGGTTATTTCTTTTAAGTTTCTTGGGGAACTATCCTAGGGATCCGAACATCTTTTTGTGAGAATCTCTCTCAGTATTCTAGATGAATATATCTCAAGAATGTGAAAGAACCGCTCTTGGAATTCCTCTCAGAATTCTGGGAGAATTCATTCAAGGATTCTGGGATAATCTCTCTTAGGACTCTGGAAGGTTTTGGGACAATCCTAATGGAAAGCTTATCATAGGATTCTGAGACTATATATCACAGGATTCTGGGAGAATTCCTCTCGAGACTCTGAGACGTCTCATAGATATGGGGTAATCTCTCTCAGGATTTCAGAAAAATCCTTAATAAAATTCAGAGAGTATTCCTACCAAGGTACAGGAAGAGTCTTGCTTTCTTTTCTGGATAAAGTCTCTCAGGATTTTGGTGTATTTTCAGCATTCTGAAGAAATCTCTCTCATAATTCTAGAGGAACTCCTCTCAGAATTCTTAAGGAGTCTCTTTGAAGATTCTGGAGGAATTTCTCTCAGCAGTTTTCGGGAGTTTATCCCAGTACTATATGGGAATACATCTCAGAGTTCTAGGGAATCTCAGGACCTCAGAATTTTTCTTTCGACTCAAAATTATTAATTTCGTTTTTTTTTTCAGAATCAGCTTCGCGAAGTGTTTGATGTGCAATCTCAAATTTTGATATTGATTTTATTTAAATAAATAATACATACCACTTAGACTACATGCAGCAAACTAATCATTTTATAGTCTTGTAATATTTTATAATATCGAATCAATGTGAAAATATCGATTCAAAGCATTCGATTAAATCGGTGAAACGATTCTGGTGATACGATTCGAATCGACTCACAAAAATCGATGTCTCAGTCAGATTTGCCCTATACTAGTGCAGTTCCGTATTCGTGCAAAATCTACCATAGCTGTTATCGATCGGTTGTATCATACGCCGATTTGAGATCGATGAACAAGTGATGTATGGGCACGTTGTATTCGCGGCATTTCTGCAAAACCTGGCAGATTGCGAACATCAACATACAACGGACCGTAGCGCGTTCACCCATGAGCCTGAAATTGCCCCACGAACTCGGAAATCAAACCCACTCTCCTAGGCTTACTAAACTACTAGACTAGATTCCTCTAAAATTACAATCAATTTTTTCTTCAGAAGTTCATTTGTGTCTCCTTAAGAAATTCATACAAGAGGATTCAGGGATGCCTCTAGGAGCTCCATCATGGATTTTATTTTCAAAAGATTTCCCAGGAATTCCAACAGCAGTTCCTTCGGGGGTTACTCCAGGAGTTCTATCAGAGATTCTTCGAAGAGGATTCAGCGATGCCTCCTCGAGATGCATCAGTGATTCATCCTGAAGGGATTACCGTTGAAGGTCCTTCATAGATTAGCCTATGAGTTCCTTCAGGGACTCGTACAGAATATTTTCTTAGGAATTAGTCCAGAAGTTTCTTAAGAGATTAGTCCAGGAATTCCATAAGAAATTACTCTAGAATTTGTATCAGGGAGTTTTCCTTCAGGTTTCTCTCAAGAAGGTTCTTCGGAGATTACTGTACGAGTTCTATCAAGGGTTCCTATAAGAGTTCCTTCTGAGATCCCTCCTGGAATTCCTTTCAGGATCCCTCCTGGAAAGTTTTCAGGGATTACCCCAGAAATATCTTCAGAATAATCTGCAGAAGTTCCTTCAAAGATTTTTCCGTGGAGTCCCCTTCGGGGAATCCACTGGGAATTTCTCCGAGATGCCTCGTATAGATTTTTCAGAGAATCTTTCAGGAGTTCTTTTAAGAATTCCCCTAGGAGTTCTTTCGGGTATTCCTACAGAAGATCATTCAGTAGTTAATCCAGATGTTCCTTCAAGAACTCCTGCAGTATTACAGTCCTTTCAGGGATTGCTCCAGATTTTGCTGCAATGATTTCTAAGAGAGGAGGAGTTCAGTTGTTTCTTGAGAGATCTCTTTAGTAGCTTGAGGAGAATTCAGAGATGCTTCAAAGTGAACCATCAGGAATTCCTTCAGATGTTTCCTCAACTATTCTAACAGGAGCTACTACAGGTATTCTTCCAGAAGTTCCTTCAGAGATGCATCCAGTAGTTCCATCAGGATTTCCTCCAGAAGTTAATTCAGGTATTCCTACAGGAAATTCTTCAGAAATTAGTCTTGGAGTTCTTCCAGGGATTCCTTCTGAAGTTCCTTCTTGAATTCCTACATGAGTTCCTGCAGGAGCTAGTCCTGTAGTTACTTCAGTGATTTTTCTAGGAGTTTCAGGTATTCGAGAAGGTGTTTCTTCAAAGATTTCTCCAGAAGTCCTTTAGGGATTTATCCTGAAGTTCCTTCAGAGATCCCTACATATCTCTCTCCAGGATTTCCTTCGGCGTTTCTAAAAGGAGGACCCAATGACACTGTGCAGTTTACATAAACGATTTGAGAGAAACTCCTAGGCAGGGATGCCATATATACAGATTTATCTGTATTATACAGATTTTTGAGCATCCATACAGATTTCGTTTTACAGATTTTTGAGCTAGAGAGGCTGTTTTATTTTTATATGGGATGCAGATTTTTCACCCAAATTTTGTATGGGATAGAGATTTTTGAAAAGAGGGATACAGATTTTTCAAAAAATCATCTGGCATCCCTGCTCCTAGGGAAAGTACAGGTGTGTAACTTGAATTTTGTACGAGAAAACGGGAGTTTTGCAGAAGGTGCTGCTGTCTGCTTTTGCGTTACTGGCGAAGTGACGTGAGAGCGTATATCGCTCACTAGGCCTACTTGGCCTGGAGACAGAGCAGTACAATAATTGAAATCCACTATCACAAAGATACCTCCAGTATAATTTGGTTCTTTAGGGATATCCATATTCATCGCCTAAAAATTAGTCAAAATCCAAAATTTCATCATTTTTGGTACCCGGGAAGCGAACTGTCATTTTGTCGATTGAACTGTCATTCTAACCACGGAAATTAAAACTGTTTTGTTTACTTACCTATCAAAACACATGTATTGGGTATGTATTCAGAAAAATGAGCTCTTTCTGTTAGGCTATTGAAAGTAGCAACTAAACAACCCGATTCAGGGATTCTCCCAGAAGTTTCTTCAAGGATGCCAACAGAAATTCACTCGGGGATTAGTCCAAGAACTTCTTCTAAGATTCCTTCAGGAATTCTTTCAGGCATTCCTTCTGGAAATCTTTCCAGGATTCCTCCCGGAAATTCGTCCTCGTTCCTTGAAAGATCCCCCTGGATATCTGTCAAGGATGCCTCCTGGAATTTTTAAGGGGATTCCTCAGGAAAATCCTTCGGGGGTTTCCATCTGGAATTCCTTCGTAGGCTTCTCTTGAACCTTCTACTACTGGAGGTTTTTCGAAGATTCTTCCTGGAGTTCCTTCGGGATTCCTGCTGAAATTACTTCAGGGATTCCTCATAAGATTCCTTCGGGGTTTCGTCCAAGACTTCTTTCAGTACTTCTTCCTTAAATTCCTTCGAGGATTACTGCTGAAATTTCTTTGAGGATTCCTTATAGAATTAATTTGGGAATTCCTCCTGGACTTACTTCGGGGATTGCTCCAAGATTTCTGTAGATTTCTTCCAAGAATTTCTTCTGAACTTCCATCAATGATTCCTGCTGGACTTCCTCCTGGAATTCCTTTCGGGTTTTCTCCTAGAACTCCTTTCTGGATTCCTCCTTGAATTATTTTGGAATTCTTCCTGGACATTCTTCGGGGATTCCTCCAGGAATTCCTTCGGATATGCCTCATGGATTTCCTTCTGAAATTCTTCCTGGACTTCCTTCGTGGATTCCTCCTGGACTTTCTTCAGGGATTCCTGTCCAGAATTCCTTCTGAACCCCATCGAGAATTCCTCCTGGACATCCTTCGGTGATTTCTCCTGGACATCCTTTGGAGATCTTAAAGGACTTTCTACAGGGATTCCTCCTGAAATTCCTTCGAAGCATTCGTCTGGAATTCCTTCTAGAATTCCTTTTGAAACTCCTTTGAGGATTCCTCCTGGACCTCTGTCGCGAATTCCATCTGAATTTCCATCGAGGATTCCTCCTGGATTTACTCCGGAGATTCCTTCTGGAATTTCTACGGGGATTTCTACAGGAATCCCTTCGGATATTCCTCATGGATTTCCTTCGGCAATTCCTCCTGGCCATCCATCGAGGATTCCTCCTGGATTTCCTCCGGCGATTCCTCTTGGACTTACTTAGGGGATTCCTTCTGAAATTCCTTCGGGGATTCCTCCTGGAATTTCTTCGTGGATTTTTCCAGAAATTTGTTCGGGTATTCCTCAGAAATTTCCATCTGGGATTCCTCTTGGACTTCCTTCGGAGATTTCTCCGAGGATTTCTTTCAAAACCCCTTTGAGGATTCCTCTTGGACTTCGGATATTCCTGTCCAGAATTTCTTCTGCACTTCCATCGATGATTCCTGCTGGACATCCTTCGGGGACTCCACTACAATTCCTTTGGAAATTACTTGTGGAGTTCCTCCGAGGATTCCTCCTAGATATCCTTCGGAGATTCCTACAGGACTTTCTACGAAGATTCATTCAGAAACTCCTGCGAGGAATTACCCTGAAATCCCTTCGAGGATTTCTTTTGAAATTCCTTTGAGGATTTCTCCTAGACTTCCTCGGGGATTCCTCTTGGACATCTTCGGAGATTTCTACAGGTCTTCCTACAGGGATTCGTCCAGAAATTCATTCTAGGATTCCTTCTGAAATTCCTTCGGGGATTCCTCCTAAAATTCCTGAGATTTTTCCTGGAATGACATCGAGAATTCCTCATAGAATCCCACCGGGAGGTTCTTCTGGAGTACCTGCTATAATTCCTTCTGAGATTCCTCGTGGGTTTTTTTCTAGGAGTCTTCTTGGAATTCCTTTAAGAATTGAACGAGGTTTCCTCCCGGATATTGTTCGATCATTTCTCCTAGAAATCCTTTGGGGATTCCTTCTGAAATTCCTGCTGGAGCTACATTGGGATTTGGTGGAATTTTTCCGTGGATTCCTGCAGAAATTCTGTCAGGAGTTTATTCTAGAATTCCTTCGGGGAATTCTCCTAGACTGTTTTTGTGAATTCCTCCAGGAATTCCTTCGGAGATTGTTCCTGGAAGCCCTTCTGGAATTCCTCTGAAATTCCAAGTGTAGGTGTCTTCAGAAGTTTCTGCAGAGATCTCTCTAAGAGAAATTGCTGAATCACCAGGAATTCTTACAGAAGTTCCTTTAGGGTTTCGTACAGCAGTTTCTGCAGGGATTATTCAAGGAGCACCTTCAGGGATTCCACCACGAGTTCTTTTAGAAATTCCTTCAACAGTATCTTCAGGGATTCTTCCTGCTGTTCTTTCAAGGTTCCTCCTGGCATTACTTCGGGATTTTTCCACGAAATCCTTAAGGACAAACGTCTTCACATCCCGCTTCAACAGTGCATCAGAACTTCAGACGCACATATATCAAGAAGCAAGCTTCAAACAGCACATCGTTTTATTATTCTGTTCTTGCTCACTTGTAATAAGCTTAAAATGAGAAGCTCAATTGGGTTGGTTTTGGTTACGAAGAGATTTGTGCCCTCGAAATCGTGAATAGGTGCCAAAGTCGGCCATTGTGGCGGCCATTTTGGGATTCTAACAAGTCTGTCCTTAAATCCAAGTCTAAATAGTCTTTGTACCGACTTTTCGAACCCTTTAAGCAGGAGGTAATGAGCGTAATCCGTTTCGTGACTTTCAAATTCCACTTTCTAATGCCTAACCTTTGACAGATAAGTGTATTTTGACACTTGTAATCTTCCTCAATGTCAGTTATCCACTGGATAGATAACTGACACTGAGGAAGATTACAAGTGGTAGTCGATTGTTTGTTGAAGCTTGAATATTTAATATCATATGACGTATATCATATAATATCATGACGCCGATGACGCCACCGCAAACTGCCAAAAATGGTCCTTACGCCGCCACCGAGCAAAATATACTTGGCGCACAGGCCTAGTCGACACCACACCAAAACTGATTCCACGTGTCCCACAACTTAGCCTTTTCTGACGTGCCGACATAGGGCCTCCGTCTACTCGAGACCACTCCGGGACCCAATTCCACACCATGATGGGTTCAGATCCAACCTAGTTGGATACCGTCAATGCTGTTAAGCTCTTTCGTGACAAGAAATGGCAGAAACGTGTGAGGCAGTCAGGTGAGAAGCTATCAGACGGAGCTCGCAAGGCCTGGAGGTTGATAAGTGCGAGAGCGAAGGGGAGTAATGCTGGCAAACCGGACGCTGTCTAGGAGTCTCAGAAATCTGGGAAGGGTTGGCCTGTAGCGCAAGAACATTGATGCGTTCATCATCAAGACGGACGAGTCTATGTACTCGGAAACCTTGAAGGCGATGAGGAGCGTTGCCAAGCTCGTGGAATTTGGAGCCGACATACGCAGTATTCGACGTACTCGTACGGGCGAGATGATATTCGAACCCAAACGCGACAAAAGGCGTAAGGGCACTGCCTGTACGCGTCTGGTGTAGAAGATCCTTGACAAGGATGCCGAAGTGACCGCTCTTCCCGCTTAAGCGGTTCTAAAGATCATGAACCTGGATGAGCTCGTTACGAAACTTCTGCAACAGTGCGAGGGCTTCGGAAAGGCCTGGAGGACACCGGTGACCTTAGTTCAGCTATCAGTGGCGAACGCTAACAAGACCTTTGAAGTAGATAAGCTTTAGGTGAAATTTCTGCTGAGCACACCGGAAGTTTGTTCCAGGTGTATTCAACTAGTACACCTAAAAGCCTACAAAGGCCCTGACAGGAGCAAGTCTTGTAAGCGATGTGGAAGTGAAGACATTAAGGCGCAATGCTGCTCAAAGCCTCGTAAGTGTTTAGCTTGTTCCGGGAAATCGACGAACAGCAAGCACTGGACGAGAGGCCCAAGCTTCCCGACCTTCTAAAAAGCAACAGCTAATAAGTTACACTGCAGGTAACGCAGCTAAGCCTAAACCACTGCCTGTGACGCAGCCCAGCAACTACTTTGTCAGGTACTCGCAGCGTCGGAGACGGATATTGCCATCATAGCGGACCCTTAGCGAGTACCCGCTGGTCCTGGGTGTTAACCCACTTGGCAACCTTTTCGATCAACTTCACAGAACAAAACGTGTATTTGTTTCAAACCACGAGCAGATACGTATTACGTATACCCTAATCCGAGCACCATTTGGCTTATTGGCAGCGAAATGCAGCACCAGTTCGCATAAAATGGAATTATCATCATCCCAAACCACGTCGCAGCAATGACAAATTATTTTTATGAGATTTATATTTTCGTTCACATGACTGCTGCCCTATTCCGGGGCACAATACATAAAAAACGACGACAGTCGCACAGTTTTCGTTTATTCGTATGTCAGTTGCGGTCGTGGTGGAAGTATCGCGGGCTCTTTTATTGTGGTCGGAAGCTATTCCGCCGCCACCGCTGCTGCTGGATAGTGGAGAATCCATCATACATTGCCACGTTATAGTCGATCCGTGATTCTCGACGTTGATACACAACTTGAAGAGGGATGAGTCGGCGAACGCGGGCGCACATAAAAGCTAATGACAACGACGACGACGACGACTTCGCAGGATACGGATGAGACGCGTTTTGAGCGTGACGTTCGCGACCGTGGTTGGCTGGGGGTGGAAAAAGCGGCATAAGTGCCGGCCGAGGCCAATGGGAGTCCCTTTATGATAAGCTCGGACGGAACAGACAAGTGGACGGACGGATAACGACGCGACGACGCACAGATTCGGCCAACTCATGATGAATGTTTTTCTGTGGTCTTTGGCGCATGGTTGACATTCCAGAGCCACTATGATTATAATCGGATGCGAAATGGCTTTGCCGATGACTGACTCAGCGGTCGGTGACTGTTCACAATTCATTGTGGATTAACTGATATAAATTAGGGTGGGATTGAATCCTTTTCGAGGAACAAAATATGAATACTGTCTTGGCATGGCAAAAGCAGGGTAAGCGTAATAGGGGTCTGTATGCAGTTGTCAATAGTCTCTTCCCAGCAGCTCCTATCCCTCCTCGTGACACCGGCCGGGATGCGCGCAATTTCAGGAAAGATCGGGTAACCATTCTGGAGGGAATTTTGATCGTACTAGGATGCATGCAGGGTTAACAATGCATTTGGACCTCATCTGGTTTCAAATGGTATTGATCTGTCCACGGTATATAGACGGTGAGTATTTTTTTTTTATTCTTCAAATGAAAAATAATAAAGAAGCTGACTAGCTCTAATTGACAGCCCCATGATTTATTCCAGCAAAAGTCTGTTGAGTAGAAGTTTGGTATCTAGTCCTGCAAATACAAACTAGAACGCTACTACCAAATGGTAGACATTGCAGTTCATAGGGGGCTGTCCATTAATTACGTAAGGGAAATTTTACGATTTTTCGATACCCCCACCCCCCCTTGTAAGATTTTTTGTATGAGAACCCAAATATTTTTGTATGGCGCGTAAGATTTCTCAAACCCCCCCTCCCCCCATAAACCCTTACGTAATTAATGGACAGCCCCTAGCATGCTACTACCTGTGGATATAAACTGCAGTAACTTTGATTGACGGTGTCCAGAAATTCGGTCGCAAAGCGTGTGGCCGATGCCTATCAGGCTGAATGTACATTAGGCCTCATGGCTTTTAGGCCTGGTTGAAAACTTTTTCATAATAAATTTTTCCTTTTTGCAAATATATACTTTCTTTCACGTTGAATCAATTTGACTGCTGGTATGTTTTTATTGTTTTTTGTTATTTACATACATGCATACTGTACAGTGTATATACTGTTGTACTGTCTAAGATCGTTATAGTAGAAGTCTTCATAAGAGATTCTCCCTTCCTTCAACATACACTATTTTGCCTTTCTCGTACACTAAGCATACTGGAAAGGCTAGATTGTCACTCCAAAAGTGACTTTTAGATAGAAGTCGAGTTGCATATACCAAGCAACACAAATTGTGGAGTTAAGGTAAGGACCGTCTTCTATAGGATAAAAATGAAAGCCAGGACTACCTACTCTTTCCTCGACCCACTAAACAACATTTCCATGGTCACCAAGCCCTTCGTCTCTCTGGAACCACCAAGAAAGCATTGCTTCAGAAAGGGATATGTGTACTAGTGTGGGTCATCGGAAGCGTTTTCTCAGATCAAAGCTTTTTTGGTTCCGTTTCGGGTCCTGAGTATCTGTGCAAAATTTGAGCACGATCGGTTGCGTCTACACTTTGCGCATTGCAATTGAAATTTGTATGGGATTTTGCATAGGAAAACATACTTTTTTGCATTTTAGCCATAAGTTGAAAAAGTTTGCCTGAAACTTTTTAACCGATACTGTAAAATGATAGCCTAGGATGTCCTGAAGAACTTTGTTGAAGACCGCAAAGCGATCCGATGCTTGTAAAAATAGTTATGACCAACGAACCGCATGCATGTGTTTATGTTTTAACATGTAAAGGAATAACAATAGCAACAAAATCATGATGTTTCACCAAGCAAATCCAACGCTATAACTTTTTTCATAAGCATCAGATCACTTCGCGGTCTTCGACAAAGTTTTTCAGGACACCCTAGGCTATGTTTTCACTTTAACGGTTACACGGTTTTAAAAAAATTCGAGCTTGTTATGAGAGAAATGCAAAAAAGTGTGTTTTTCCATGTAAAACCCCATACAAACTTCAAACGCGATGCGCAAAACGTAGACATAACCGATCATGCCCAAATTTTGCACACTTGTTTGGGTCCTGAAATGGGATCAAAAAAGCTTTGATCTGATGGGATACCATAGAATTTTTCACTTTTCCATATAAACGATGACCCACTCTAATGTGCACCTCGCACCCTCAAGGTTAGCTGCGTAGTCTGCAGCATCGAACATCGTTTACTCGCTTTGGGGAGAAGCATGCTGGCGCTTAGCCAGTTTCCTGAGTGGTCCATACCACTCCCTTGGTCCTTGGAAGGCAGGCGCACAAGTCTTAGCTGACGATCTTTATCATCGAATGGCCCGTGGTAGCATAAGGTAGGAACTAGTGAGGATCAGAGCTATGTTGGACGTTCTCCTTATGGCCTCACCGTTTTGCAGCCGACTTGTTTGTGAAACAAGTGTATTGTCGTGTTTATGTAGGAATTGCTTCGTCTTCCAAATTTTGTACATATATCTATTCGAAATTTAACTCCAGGATGTTCCTCCTCAACGAGTTCATGATCATACCGCTAATCCATATTCTATTCAATCTAGTTTGCCCTTCTAAAGGCATATGTTAACCAGACCGTTTTGTTCCCTGCAATCCGATTCCCATGCAATTTCTGAGCACGTTCCTAAAAACAAAACTGTGCGTATCCGTCCCTACCGGACGAAGACAACGGCTGGTAATCGCGTCATCATTCCAATAATTAGTTCCACATTGTTGTTGCCTGGCGGTGGTGGTGGCGTGGTCAAACGATCATAAATTATCAGCGAGGTTGATCCTCCCTCGTCGCTATATTGCCTGCTTGCTGACTGGGCTGGTGCCATGATTTAGCTTTTGTTTCGGGCTCGTTTTATGTCTTAGTCTGTTCTGTGGTTGCCAAAACCGAAACTGACACCGCCCAAGTTAGTTGAAAGCAAAAGGCAGGGCAAAAGAATATCATCGCCCGATATTCGTTTGGTGCGACTGTGACGAACAAAACCAAACTAGTAATCAAGCGCGCGGAATGAGATTTATGAATTATAATTTGTAGGTATTAGGGGATAGATATCATTCACTTTACGGACTCGTTTGGAGTATCGAATGGTGTGGAGCGGAGCGAGTTTTGAAAATTAAATTCCACCCAAAATGTTTCAGGTAATGAAACGAAAACCTTTTCAGTTCACGAAACCAGAACAGCAACCAACGCAACCAACGGAGGAATCGGTGGAAAGATTTAGGGGCGGACATTCTTCATCCGCGGTGCTTTCGCGAGATGAGCTACAGAAAACTCACCTAGGACAGGTTGGGCCGCTCGGACCAGCATATTTCGGTCCAGTTTTATTTTCCATCTTTTGCGTTAGTTGATTTCGAAAGAACGGACGATATAAGAGAGATAAAGAGAGAGCACCTTGGGAACAATCGACCAAACCGTCTGTTTTCAGGAGGAGTTGACTTTTCCCAGCCTCATGCGCTCGCACTCGGCCGGTGGCCGCAGTCAGCATGAGGAGCTACATCAGCTAATTGAATGTCATTATGCGGGATGCGCTTTGGTTCCAGACCTCTACAAGCTAACAATTAAAAAATCGTTAGTAGTTCAATATTGGTCGACGATAGAGTCATTAGGGATGAGCTTCTTCCAAGGTGTATAATTTGATGTTTCACCTGGCCATAGATTATGTTTTGCTTTCACAGGATTGATGCATGTTCCTACTATCTTGCATTCGGTTAATCGCTGTTATTAAACATGGCTGGTTTATATTTTGTGAACAAATTTTACTTTCTATTGGCATACTTGCATTGCATCGTGTGTGGCGTCTTGATTAGATTAACGAATCAATAGTTTACTCCGTGAAAAATTATACAACAATCCATGAAAAAACAATCAAGCTTGCTGTTGATAGCTTTCCAATAGAGTGAGGTGGGGCATAAATTCGAGTCTAGTTGAAAATTCATTTTTTTTTTTTTTTTCAATTAAACAGATAAACATCAATGATGGTGATTCTACCATCCATGCTCTAAACCTTTGCTGAAAAAAGTTACGCCGAATGTCTTTTAAACTTTGATTTAAAACACGTTTTGGGTAACTCTCGCTGAGACCGTCCCACTATTTACACCATGTCCATGAAAAATGCATTTGGTTACTCAAATTGATGGACCCCCCGTTAGTTAAAGCCACAACAATTTTTACGGGACCCTCGATTTTGGTCAATTGTTGGCTCATTTAAGGCTTTTTACGGCGTCATCAGCATCGGCAGCCATGTTGGATATGATGCTCGAATTTTCAAATTCTCAGCCACGAAAGCGAATATTTGTACGAAAATGTATCATCCTATATGCTCACTCGCAGTGATTGCGATGATACTTTTTCAGTGGCGTTGCTGCAGAATTGTCAATTTTTTATCACTTCAAAAACGCGAGGCAAACAATCATTGAAAAGCAAAAAGTCGATGATTCCTATGAAAGCTCAGTGATACATTATGACACCTTAAACCGTTATAACTCGAAAGTTTCTCCAAAAACCACCTCAAAACGAAATGTTGTTTGAAAGAGGAATAATAGAGCTACTTTTTGCAGATATAAAAAGTTAGGTCGGCCGCCATCTTGAATTTATTTACAAAAACTTATTTTTCACCATGTTGGCAACCACCGATTTTCAAAATTTTTGCACCAATTAAAAGCTGGGGCATTTATACACAACACATCAAAAAATTAGAGATGTATGTTTTTCCTATCAAAAGTTATCTGCATTTTTTAAATCATATCACGTTTTCTCCATACATTTCCTTGCGCACCTTTAACGACACGCACGCAACAGCATCAGAGCAGGCGTAAAGCATGCA
Source organism: Aedes albopictus (assembly GCF_035046485.1). NCBI lineage: Eukaryota > Metazoa > Arthropoda > Insecta > Diptera > Culicidae > Aedes > Aedes albopictus. The sequence goes on along the minus strand of NC_085136.1, from coordinate 262,129,384 downwards.
CACACAAACACACCTGCAGCTAAATTTAGGAAAATTGGAAGTTCGTTCCCGTTTTCAACTGTTTCTCAATGATGCGGGTATTGTTTTTAAAACATTTATAGTATTTTGAAAAGCTGAAACTTTCAGCTTTTCATTAGTGGGTTCAAAGTTTCAATTATTGTTCATAAACACTGTGAAATAACGCTGCATTTATATAAACAACCGGTGCACAGTGGGAAAATAAGATACAAATCCGACAAAGAATTCTGTAACTTTTGAAAACCACGAATGCGGTTTACGAAGTTATACTTTTCTAATGTAAAAATGTGCGGGGAATCCAATAAAACCGGTTTCATAGGCCGCACGGATCGTTAACATGCTCATTTTACCCCAATTCCCCAATTTTTTAGCCGTTTTTTATAGAAATTTATGTATTTTCAGAAGCGGAAATGATCTTGAAGTATTAAAACTCGACCGATCATGCTCATATATATTGCGGATATGAATAAAAATGGTAAACTTGACCGCATGAATGATTGTCATGCCTGTTTTACCATATTCCCCCAGATTATCGCATTTCTGGTAAGATATGCCATTTATCTAGGGAGAAAATCAGTAAAAATCCATCAAAATGAGTTTTTACCTGGTAAATACTTTTGAGCCATCGAATAAATCCGGATAAAAATCGAACGAACTGGTTTTTGGTCATTTTGCCTTGATGCCCCAAAAATATCATTTTTTTAACTGAAGAGTTCTGCAACTTTTGAAATCCATGAATGCGGTTTACGAAGCCATACTTTTCTGATGTAAAAATGTGCGGGGAATCAAATAAATCTGGTTTCATAGGCTGCACGGATCGTTAACATTCTCATTTTACCCCAATTCCCCAATTTTTAGCCTTTTTTGATAGAGATTCATATATTTTCAGAAGCGGAAGTGATCTTGAAGTATACAAACTCAACCAATCAAGCTCATATATATTGCCGATATAAATAAAAATATTAAACTTGACCGCATGAATGATTGTCATGCCCGTTTTACCATATTCCCTCAGATTATCGCATTTCTGGTAAGATATGCTATTTATCTAGAGAGAAAATCAGTAAATGTCCATCCATATGAGTTTCTACTTAGTGAATACATTTGAGCCTTCGAATAAATCAGGATAAAAATTAAAAGATCGGGTATGTTGGTCATTTTGCCTTGATTCCCCAAAAATATCATTTTTAGAATTGAAGAGTTCTGTTACTTTTGAAAACCACGAATGCGATTTACGGAGTCATGTTTATCTAATGTAAAAACGTGTGGAGAATCGAATAAAATTGGTTTCGTATGCCGCACGGATCGTTAACATACTCATTTTACCCCAATTCCGCAGTTTTTTGTGTATTTGATAGAAATTCATGTTCAGATGCGGAAAGTATAAAAACTCGACCAATCAAGCTCTTATATACTTTGCCGAAATAAATAAAAATGTTAAACTTGACCGCATGAACAATGTCCATGCCCATTTTACCATATTCCCCCAGATTATCGCATTTCTGGAAAAATATGCTATTTGTCGAGGGAGAACGGTAAATGTCCATCTAAGAGAGATTTTTATTTGAATAACACATTTGAGCCATCTATCTATTAAACCAGGGAACAACAACGAACTAATTCTTGCCTTGATGCCCCAAAAATATCATTTTTTGAATTGAAGAGTTCCGTAACTTTTGAAAACCATGTATGCTATTTACAAAGTCATATTTTTTTAAATTGAAAATGTTCGAAAATTTTAACGAAACTGGTTTTAATGGCCACAAGGATCGTCAAAATACTCATTTAACTTCAATTTCTCAATTTTTTGTGGATTTTCATAGAAATCAATGTTTTTTAAGAAGTGGAAATGACCTTGAAGTTTAAAAACTCAACCAATCAAGCTCATATATACTGCCGATACAAATGAAAACGTCACACTTGACCGCATGCATGGTTGTCATGCCCGTTTCACCATATTCTCCCAGATTATCCAAATACTAACAGTGAATAATGTGTTTGTTAAACATTTTCAGTTTTGTACTTTTTAGGGTTAAACAAGCTATACATCTAAAAATAAAATCAACAAATGACAAATTAAATAAAATTTCGTTTATAATTAATTTTAACTATCTAAAGAATACGTGTTGCGAAAATCGTTCGGAAATGCTTTTTGTCTATTTAGCACTGATTCCCCGTAAAATAAACAATTAACTTTACATAAGTGTATAACACAAAAATAATCCGAACCGTTTTTCTATAAAAACAGTTTTTTAAAGATAAAACCCGTGAATTCTAGATGCAGCTTGTTTAACCCTGAATACAATAATTTAGATGAATTTGCAAAAAAACGAGTTCAAATCACAGTTATGACTCATGTGGGCATTAATCCAATTTACAGAGTTTTTGTCTTAGAAAATTCACTTGTAAGAATAAACGCTTTTGATAACATTCTGAGTTGTACAGTTATTCAAAAAAGGATATTTTTCGGGGCATCAAGGCAAAATGACCAAGATACAAGTTGGTTCGATTGTTGTATCCTGATTTATTAGATGGCTCAAATGTATAATTCTAACCAAAACTCATTTGAATGGGTTTTTGGATTTTTTGAGTGCTTATATTTCAAAGTCATTAACGCTTTTGAAAATACATGAAATTCTATCAAATCCCAAGAAAATGCTAAAATAAGTATGCTAACGCGCATTAACCCCTTGAGGCCTATGAAACCACTTTCATTAGATTTTCCGTACAATTTTACATAAGAAGGGTATGACTTCATAAACTGCATTAGCGGTTTTTCAAAACATATAAATTTCTTGTACATATTTAAAATATTATATTTATATTTCGGGATTTCCTGCGAAATGGCAACATAACAGTTCGTACGATTTTTATTTCCTGATGTATTGGATGGCTCAAGTGTGTTTTTCAAATAAAAACTTATATGAACTCAACAGATTTTCTGAGCTTTTATACTTCAAAGTCATTTCCGATTCTGAAAATACATGAACTTCTATTAAAAAATACTTAAAAATAGGGAATTGGGGTTAAATAAGAAAGTGCGATAACGATCCGTGAGGCCCCTAAAATCACTTTAATTCAATTCCCTGCACATTTCTACATTAAAAAAGTTTGACTTCGTAAACCAGATTCAAGATTTTCAAAAGTTACAGAATTCTGCAATTAAAAAAATGATATCAAAATAAACAAGATATAAAAAATGCGATAATCGGGTAACATATGGTGAAACGGGCATGACAACCATTCATGCGGTCAAGTGTGACGTTTTCATTTGTATCGGCAGTATATATGAGCTTGATTGGTTGAGTTTTTAAACTTCTAGTTCATTTCCACTTCTAAAAAAACATTAATTTCTATGAAAATCTACAAAAAAAGAGAAATTGAAGTATTTTGACGATCCTTGTGGCCTTTAAAACCAGTTTCATTAAATTTTTCGAACATTTTAACTTAAAAAAAAACTTTGTAAATAGCATACATGGTTTCCAAAAGTTACAGAACTCTTCAATTCAAAAAATGATATTTTTGGGGCATCAAGGCAAAATGGCCAAGATATAAGTTCGTTGTTGTTCCCTGGTGTAATAGATAGCTGGCTCAAATGTGTTATTCAAATAAAAATCTCTCTTAGATGGACATTTACCGATTTTCTCCCTCGACAAATAGCATATTTTTCCAGAAATGCGATAATCTGGGGAAATATGGTAAAACGGGCATGGACATTGTTTATGCGGTCAAGTTTAACATTTTTATTTATTTCGGCAAAATATATAAGAGCTTGATTGGTCGAGTTTTTATACTTCAAGGTCGTTTCCGCATCTGAACATGAATTTCTATCAAACACACAAAAAACTGCGGAATTGGGGTAAAATGAGTATGTTAACGATCCGTGCGGCCTACGAAACTAATTTTATTCGATTCTCCACACGTTTTTACATTAGATAAACATGACTCCGTAAATCGCATTCGTGGATTTCAAAAGTAACAGAACTCTTCAATTCTAAAAATGATATTTTTGGAGAATCAAGGCAAAATGACCAACATACCCGTTCTTTTATTTTTTATCCTGATTTATTCGAAGGCTCAAATGTATTCACTAAGTAGAAACTCATATGGATGGACATTTACTGATTTTCTCTCTAGATAAATAGCATATCTTACCAGAAATGCGATAATCTGGGGGAATATGGTAAAACGGGCATGACAATAATTCATGCGGTCAAGTTTAACATTTTCATTCATATCGGCAATATATATGAGCTTGATTGGTCGAGTTTGTATACTTCAAGATCACTTCCGCTTCTGAAAATATATGAATCTCTATCAAAAAAGGCTAAAAATTGGGGAATTGGGGTAAAATGAGAATGTGAACGATCCGTGCAGCCTATAAAACCAGATTTATTCGATTCCTCGCACATTTTTACATCAGAAAAGTATGGCTTCGTAAACCGCATTCATGGATTTCAAAAGTTGCAGAACTCTTCAGTTCAAAAAATGATATTTTTGGGGCATCAAGGCAAAATGACCAAAAAACCAGTTCGTTCGGTTTTTATCCGGATTTATTCGATGGCTCAAAAGTATTTACCAGGTAAAAACTCATTTTGATGGATTTTTATTGATTTTCTCCCTAGATAAATGGCATATCTTACCAGAAATGCGATAATCAGGGGGAATATAGTAAAACGGGCATGACAATCATTCATGCGGTCAAGTTTAACATTTTTATTCATATCCGCAATATATATGAGCATGATCGGTCGAGTTTTCATACTTCAAGATCATTTCCGCTTCTGAAAATACATAAATTTCTATAAAAACGGCTAAAAAATTGGGGAATTGGGGTAAAATGAGCATGTTAACGATCCGTGCGGCCTATGAAACCGGTTTTATTGGATTCCCCGCACATTTTTACATTAGAAAAGTATAACTTCGTAAACCGCATTCGTGGTTTTCAAAAGTTACAGAATTCTTTGTCGGTTTTGTATCTTATTTTCCCACTGTGCGGTGCCTTGCCCAGTGCGCAAAAGTGACATGATTTACAAAACCGCAGATAACTTTTGATAGGAAAAACATACATCTCTAAATTTTTTATATGTTGTGTATAAATGCCCCAGCTCTCAATTGATGTAAAAATTTTGAAAATCGGTGGTTGCCAACATGGCGAAAAAAAGTTTTTGTAAATAAATTCAAGATGGCGGCCGAAATCAATATGGCTGACCTAACTTTTTATATCTGCAAAAAATAGCTCAATCATTCCTCTTTTAAACAACATTTTGTTTTGAGGTGGTTTTTGGAGAAACTTTCGAGTTATAACGGTTTAAATGAGCCAACAATTGACCAAAATCGAGGGGTCCGTCAAAATTGCTGTGGCCTTAACCATCAATTTCAGTAACCAAATGCATTTTTCTTACTTTATTGTCGAGGACTTTCAGAAAATCACCACCTAAACATTTTTGAAGACATGGTGTAAATAGTGGGACGGTCTCAGCGAGAGTTACCCTTTTGTAAGTGTGCGTCCAATTCTTGCTCTTGCCCCTGGGTTTCACTCAAATTAGAGTTGAATTTACCTCACCATAAAATAGTACTTTTTCAGTAAATTCAGATTAAGCGGCAAGTTTCTACAACTTTGATCAAAATATGTCACTAGTTTCTTCATAATAAAAGATATTATGTACATTTTAAAGAGTTTTAGGTGCTTACCTGAAGATACCACATGACTCGAACTTTTGCCCCACTATGTGTAAAATATGATTTGCAAATCTATTTTGCAAAAAGTTATAAATGCTTTCAAAATATACCTACTTACGCCCCAAAATAAAAATCCGAATTTGAATACATTACAAACAATTCCAATCCTTTTGATCAAAAATAAATGTTGAAGGCATAACTTTTCGAAATATTAATCAATTTTCGTGGTTTTTGGAGTGGAAGACTATTTTTCAAAAAAAAGTTTCAAACAAACTTGACACCCGAAAGAAACAATTTGAATTGCTCCACCTTACTCAAAAACTGCCTATATGATTTTGGGAATCTTCACAAAGCAGAATAATAATACAGTACTGGAGGGATTATTAGAAAATTTTGCCCGAATTGCTTTAGAAATCCTTTAGATTTTTTTTAATTTCCTTCGGCGATTCCATCAGAAAAACATCCAATGAGAAGATCTTTGTCAAGGATTCCTATAAAATCCAAGATTTTCTTGTGGAAAATTCTCTTAAGTTCTCTAGTGAATACCCACCCAAGCAACACACATGTTATATAAGAGTCACGACAGCACAAGTTTTGGTTGTATAGAAGTTTATTTTACGTAATTCTAACATTGTGTTGAAATAACGTCAAATAAACTTCTATACAACCAAAACTTGCGCTGTCGTAACTAATATATAACATGTGTGTTGCTTGGGCAACGGTTTTATTCAAAAACTCCTTTATATAAGCCTTCATAGGTTCCTTCCGGAATTGCTTCATGGATTCTCTTAGGAAATCCACCAGGGATACTTTGTAGGAAACCTTCCATGAATTCCTTTCGAAAGTCCTCCTGGAATTCTTTTAAAAAATCTTCCATCTTCCATTCCTCCATGGATTTCTTGAGAAATTTCTCTAGCGCATCCTTCAGAAATCTCTCCTAAATTTCCTCTAGGAAACCTTTCGTGAGTTTCCTCAGAAATTTTTTCATAGGATTTTTAGGAATTTTTCCGAGGAAATTATCATAAAATCAAAAGTAAAGAGCTCCTTCAGAAATTTATCCAAGGTTTTCCTGATTCTTTTAGGATGTCCTTTAAAGTTTGCTCCTAAATCTGTTGCATGAATTCCTTTAGAAATTTCTTCCTTCAGCAATATCCCAAGTGCTTCCGCCTTAGATTGTCAATCTCCATGATTCTTTTCTAAAATCTTCTATGGGTTCCTCCCGATTTTTGTTTTTATTTATTCCTTCAAACGAAATTTCAGAGATTCTTTCATATCAAGGATTTATTTAAAATCCTCTTCACCGTTTTTTCGGACATTTTTTTTCAAGGATTCCTTAAAAAAATTTTCCGAGACTTTATTCAAATATACCCTTGAGAACTTCTTCAGAACCTTCTCCAACAATTTATTTAACAAATTTTCCATGGATACCTTTCGAAACACAGCCAGGAATGACTTAAGACATTTTTGCGGGGATTCCTCTAGCAAACCCTTCGGGGATTTTTTCATGCCAAAAATTGTCAACAAATCCAACTTTCTCACTTACCCCACGTCTCCACTAGACAGAAATGTCTTGCCATTTTGCTGCCAGAAAGAGAAAACGTAACAGAAATGATCAACACCGCTGCTTTCCATGCAAACAGCGAGAGAACATTTCTGTCATGACACATCTGTCCAGCAAAATGGCTAGACATTTCTGTCTAGTGGAGACGTCGGGTTAGATGAGTGAGATATAACCCAAAGCATTCATTTGATGCCAGAATATTCCATGTATGTATATGTTTGCGAACGCACCGATTGAAAATGTCAGAAACACGCAAAAAAGGGTGGGCAGCCTTGTTTCAAGGTATTCTTTTATTTATTTTTTTTCAGAAATATTTCTACAGAAATTTTTTTTAAAAAATCTCATGATTGTTTTCAATGCTGTCATGGTAAAATAGGAGCTGATTACTCAAGATTTCCAAATCTCAACGTTCTCTATACTGGTAATGAATAGAATGTCTTCCAAATAACGACTGATTAAGAATTATTCCGGGAAAATCACTACAAGGAAAAAAAATCTTAAGTTTTTTTTTAAATTTTTGCGTAAGGGGCCCTATTGCAGGTATTGCTTCTATAAGTTCAGCAAAAGTTCATCTAAAGATTCCTCCAATCATTATTATTTTAGAATGTATTCCTTCTTCTTTACTACTTAAGAATTTTCTCCATGATTACCTCCAAGGAAACTGTCAGAAATTCCTTTATGGATTCATTTAGGGTTTTCCAAACTTTTACCGGAATTTGAAAGAAACAAGATTTTTACAGAATTTCTTAGAATGATCTAAGCAGAAGTACTTCCCAAGATTTCTTCACTATCCCTATAAATTCCTGCCTATGTTTTTCTTTGAATTCCAGAGATTCCTGCAGAGATTTTTTCCAGAACTCCTCCAAAAACTTTCTTTGAATTCTTCAGAAGTTAAATGCCGAAATGCAGAAGGAAATGCCGGAGACATTTCTGGGAAAATACTGAAAGAATCTTAGTATATGTAAACTCCCGCCAGAACAGAATTACTATACGATTTTCTGGATGAATCCCTCTAGAAGCTTCTGGACACATTCTGGCGGTAAATTTTTAACGGAATCTTCCTTCTTGAGCAAACCTGTGGGGGGCTACCTGAAGGAATATCCAGTGCCGGATTTAGGAAGGGTGGGAGCAGGGGAGCCAGGGAGCCAGGGCCAAGTCAAACAGTTCCTGCTGAGTTTGAGAGTTTTTGAAGGCATTTTAAAGAATTTTCTAGAGAATTCTTGGAAAAATAAGGATTTTTTTTCAAAATTTAGAAGTATTTTTGAGTTTTTGAGTCTGATTTTACCAGGCAGCATACGACTTAGTCGAATCGAAGAACACCAAAGCAGATGAAACTTTTTTCACTTTTTTTTGAGGAAATCTAGCAGATTATGTTGAAGAGATTCAGTCCGATTTTTTTTAGTTGAGAGACCGACTTACTGAAATAACGATGAATCCATTGTGTACTCCTGATTAAATCCATAGATTCCTTGAGACAATTTCAGAAGAAATTTGTGGAGAAATCGACCAAAAACTTACCCGGGTTTTCCGCTGAAGATTTTCAAGAAGTTTAACAGGAAATTCTTTTGGAAATAAAGTTAGAAATTCTTCTGGGCACCTATCATGGGTTCTTTTAAAAATTTCTTTAGCATTTTCTATAAAAAATCGTTTTTGATTTAAGAGTTTTGTGAACCTCCCCTAGCTGTCGCACTAGAACAAGTTTATGTTAAGTATTCATTCTTCATGATGATCGACCAGCAATTTCTTCAGAGATTGCAGCAGGGATCCACTAGAAATTGTCTTTGGATTTCGCAAAAGCGACACAAGGTTTCACTAAGAACTCTGGCTTGAATTTATACTAAATCTAGAATCTAATGCCGTGAATATACTCATGAAAACCATTTTCGCTTTATATAAACTCCATTTATCATTGTTTTTACGTCAGAATTTCAAATCCTTTATGAATAAATCATTATCATTATCAATACTATTCATAGCTCTGCTTATTGTTCTAGATTCCAATTCTCATATAAAGGGCCCCCACATTTGTAAATTCGGCCGTGGGAATACATGTATGAATCTCTGAATGAATCTTTGGACGATTTTTGTTTTTTTTTTTTTTTTGAAAAAACCATTTGAAGAATTTCTGAAGTAATCTCTGTAGAAATGTATGAAGAAATCCCTGGAGAAATCATCGAAAGGTTTTCTGAACGAATTTCTGGAAGAATTTGAGAAGTAACTGCTGGCAAATTTTCAAAATAAATTCATGGAAATTCACATTAAATTCCTGGAGGAACTCTGAAGGAAATTTCTAAAGAAAACCTGCAGAAGGAATGCATGCAGCAATTTTAAAAACAATTTATAGAAGATTTCTTGGTGGAATCCTTCGGCAAATTTATAAAGGTATCTCATAAAGAATTTCTGATTTTTGAAGAAAACTTTGGAAGAATCCCTGTAGGAGTCTGTGGAAGATTTGCCTCAGAATAACGTGAAAAAAATCTGAATGGGTGCTGATCTTTCGATTTTCTGAAGGAATCGCTGAAAGGGTTTCTGAAGAAATCGTAGGATGAGCCCCTGGAAGAATTCTCGTACGGGATTTTGAAAGAACTTATGGAGGAAATTGTGAGGAAACCCATGCAAGTTTTTGTAGTGGAGTTCTTTGAGATAATTTTGGAGGGTTCTCTATAGGGAATATTCTGTAACATTATTCCATGGTTGATGTTTAAAAAAACATCCAAAAGGAATCTTTCAAAAACTTTCTTAAGGGTTTTTTTTTTTTAGATTTTCTAAAGACATCCATGGAGCAATGAATCAAAGGAAGGTTTTATAAAGGAGTTCTTTATTTATTTTCCGAGGTAATCTCTCGAAAACTTAAAAAAAAACTTAAGGAAACTAACAGTGTTATTAAACTCTTTTTTTATCTGTATTAACGAGATTTTTAGCCCTAGGCTAGTTCATCTCGGGATCCACGCTTTACTTCCCTTCCGAAGGAAGAATTCATATTTTACGAGTTTGTCGGGAGGTCTTCGGCGTGATAGTCAAGTGTTCTAACCATCACACCAGGTCCGCTCCACTTATTAAACTCTTAATTGAATTCCCAGAGAATTTTCGGAGAGAATTTCTGACAGATTTCTTTTTAAATACTCTGGAAAGTTTTCTACAGGAATCGCTTTGGGAATTCTTGAAGCATTTCAACATAGAGTAATGTCTGAAAATATTCATGAATTGCTTTCTAAATGCCATCTTTGATAAATTTCTGAAGGAATCACCTAAGGATATCAGATCATGGATGAATTTGTGAAGCAAACCTTGCAAGATTTTCCAAAAACAATGAGAAATTTCGTACAAATAGCTTGTGAAATATCTGAATTTATGCCTGTAGGAAACTCTAGAAGTCCTTGGAGAAAATTTTCGAATGAATCTTTAATAGATTTTTCAAGAGCCCATAGAGTTATTTCCGAGGAACTTTGTGCGGTAATCTTTGGGCGCTCTACCAGTATGAGAACGGGAGTTATTGTTTTATCTCGAAAGCTGGATACTCAGAGAGCAACTTGGAGTTACCTCGATGACACCACTCGTTGTTTCGTCCAGGAATTTTGTCAAAAGACAAGAAGTTTCTCCAGGTTTTATCTTGGATACTGTTTCAATTCTTTCATACATACCGGCAGGTATTCCTACAGGAATTCAACTGGTGATTTTTCTTCTGAAGATCCTGTACTGCTTCCTTCAGAAATTTCCCCAGACTCTTTTAGAATTTTAAGGATTTATTTTGGAATCTCACGAATGGATTTTTCAAAAGTTCGTCCATATTTTTTTCCAATTTTGAAAATTCCAAAAATTCTTGAACAAATCCTTTGATTTTTCCTTCGGAAATTTTCCCAAGGATCCTCCAGTAATGCCTTGAGATTCAGTTTAACTTCCTTCAAGGATTTTTTTTTGAAATGGCTCCAACGAATCCATAAGACATATCTCCTGGAGTTTCTTTAAATATTCTTCCAGGATTTTTATTCGATGTCACTCCAGCGGTTTTTTTTATTTGTATTTTCAGAAGTTGTTCCAGAAAAAGCACAATAAAACTGGTGAAATTCTGAAGAAATCCCTAGAGAAACGCATGGACTGGTTTCTAGATGAATCTTTTGAGACGTTTCTCAAAAAACTTCATAGGAAATCTTAAGGAAAAATCGTGGAGAAATTTTCTCAAAAATAGATGGGCCGGAATACATTCTATTGTAAATTCTTGCAGAAATTATTTAAGGAATTCTTGCAAGAATCTTCTCTTTCCAAAAAAAAAACAAGAAAAATGACAATACATGCTGGAAGATTCCCTGAAGGAATTTTTAAACGTGTCTCAGGAGGTAAGGACGCCAGGTCAGCTTTCAAAAAATCTGGATGATTTGGAAAGTTTTATCTGGAAATGTCTGGATAGTATACAAATTCCGGAAACAAGTTCAATTGCGGTGCTTTAAAAGTGTCACTCCTGCAATAACTCGAGAAAAAATACGCGAAAAAGCCAAGTATGCCCCTTCCCCGGAATAATTCTTTTTTTAGCTTCCATAAAAATAACTTGTTCTAGAAATATCCTTCTCACTTAGTACCGGAATCGGTTCTGGAATATCTAGATACTTGACCCAAAGATTTCCTGGTCCTCGACATGGATTTATCTAACCCTCTTATACCCAAATTTTAGATATATATATATATATCCAAATATAATTTTTCGTCATCTAAAATCGATTCAACCATGTTTTGGTCTTTTATTTTTTTTATTTTTTATTTTTCTAAATTTTTATTTTTGAACTTCTTTACACTTTAAACTTTTCCTGCAAACTTATTTGCGATACCGATTTTTTTAAGACGCAAACATTTTGAAAATTTATGATTATTGTTAATATATTTCTATTTTTTATGTTAGGTTGCATTTCCGTGTAAATAAAAAAGGAAAATAAGTTTATAGTGATGATGATTAACCTGGGCTTGTTAGGGGAATATCTGCAAATAAAAAGAAAATCGCGTTAAGTACTGTTCCTTTGAATACCACTAAGAATTTGCATCCTTTGACAGATACGTATTTCGACCTCATCTGTAAGGGGCTGTTCATAAACCATTCATTTATTTAGTTCACATCAAATTCATGATAATACTGAATCAACAATTTGCCGCCATAATACTCGATTTGCAGCTGCAGCTCTCCATCCTCGGTCACGCCCAACACTCGCCAGATCACGCTCCACCTGGTCCGCCCATCGTGCTCTCTGCGCTCCACGCCTTCTTGTGCCAACCGGATCAGTTGCAAACACCAGCTTTGCAGGGTTGTTGTCCGGCATTCTTGCAACATGCCCTGCCCACCGTATCCTTCCGGCTTTGGCCACCTTCTGGATGCTGGGTTCGCCGTAAAGTGCAGCGAGCTCGTGGTTCATTCTTCTCCGCCACACACCGTTCTCCTGCACACCGCCGAAAATCGTCCTTAGCACCCGTCGCTCGAAAACTCCGAGTGCTTGCAGGTCCTCCTCGAGCATCGTCCATGTCTCGTGTCCGTAGAGAACCACCGGTCTTATTAACGTCTTGTACATGGTACATTTGGTGCAGGGGTGAATCTTTTTTGACCGCAGTTTCTTCTGGAGCCCATAGTAGGCACGACTTCCACTGATGATGCGCCTTCGTATTTCACGGCTCACGTTATTGTCAGCCGTTAGCAAGGAACCGAGGTAGACGAATTCTTCTACCACCTCGAAAGTATCCCCGTCTATCGTAACATTGCTGCCAAGGCTTGTCCTGTCTCGCTCAGTCCCACCTACCAGCATGTACTTTGTCTTAGCCGCATTCACCACCAGTCCGACCTTTGCTGCTTCACGTTTCAGGCGGGTGTACAGTTCTGCCACCGTTCCAAATGTTCTGGCAATAATATCCATGTCATCCGCAAAACAGACAAATTGGCTGGATTTCGTGAAGATCGTACCCCGGCTGTTGAGCCCGGCTCGTCGCATAACACCTTCCAGGGCGATGTTGAATAGTAGGCAGGAAAGTCCATCACCTTGTCGTAGTCCCCGTCGAGATTCAAATGAACTGGATAGCTCACCCGAAATCCTTACGCTGTTCTGCACACCGTCCATCGTTGCTCTTATCAGTCTAGTCAGCCCAATCGCAAGTCCCTTTTCGTCGCTGTGGTCGTCGCCATTGGTATCGGTTCGCATTCTTCTCTTGTTGATTTTCCGGTGCTAGTCTTTTTTACGGCTGGCTCGCAGGGCCTGACACCAACCCACTAACCCAGGGAGCTGGGCTTACCTTCCCGGAAGCTACGGGTTCTGCATTGGCATTTCCTCCAACTACAGTGCTAAATAGCTAGGCTCGAGCGCCAGTCTTGTTCATAAACCACGTAGACCAAATAAGGGGCCAAATTTTTTATCCATACAAAAAATTTTAAATTTGTATGGAGCGTAGACTTTGGCTAGACCCCCCCCCTCCCCCCATGAAGTCCACGTGGTTTATTAATGGCCCCTAAGGTCGTACAGTTGAGGTCGAAATACGAATTTGTCAAAGGATGCAAATTCTTAGTGGTATTCAAAGGAACAGTACTTAACGCGATTTTCTTTTTATTTAACTTTATAGTGTATTCAACTCCAGTAAAATCTTTTACTATTATAGAAAGATTGAGGAAAAAATATAAATTTGTTAATTGTTGCGATTCAATACAAAAGATACCATGACATCTTAAGGGGGCCAAAACATCAAGTTATCAATAAATTTGAAAAAAATGTGAATATGCTTTAACAGACAATTTTGAAATGTACTAATCATCTGACAAAAATATAAAAATTTTGATTGCTCAGGCAAGAAAAACGCAAAAATTCTCAAACTATACCCAATCTATAGGCGGGGTTTGGTATTAAAAGGTCAACAATGCATTTTTAATTTCTCGAGGGATTCCACTTAATATTCTTTCATGAATTCCTTTTTCAAGATTTACTCAAGAAATTTATGAAAATATTTATCTTGAAACTGATGCACCGGGTAACTCGAAACCTCCTCCTGGGATTTCTTAGGGGTTTTTTATAGACATTCCTTTATACAGACGCTTATGCGTGTATTTCTTCATGATTTTTTTTTCAAACATTTCTTTCTGAATGAGTTCTTCCAGAAATCCTATCACAATTTTTCCAGGAGATTTTCTAAGGGATTTGACAAAAAATCTTCAAGAAATTTGGCAAGAAATTGATATAAGTAGATCCAGGGATTCCTCTAAATTACTTAATACACTTATAATACAGTTATTGGAGAAATTGCTTCAGATATTCTAGAGGGAATATCTGAAGCTCTGAAGAATTTTTTAATTATTTTAAAGATCCCGTATCAAAAAGAAACCTTGGTAGATTTAAAGACCAAATTTTCAAAATAATTTCTGAAAGAATCCATGGATTAAGTTGAAAGAAGTTCATACAAGATTCCTTAGACTTGGGGAAAGTTCATAATGAATTTTTAAAGGAATATGCAAGGGTATCCAGGAAAATCCGGGTGAAAGGAAACACCCATGGAACAGTTGTTTTTATGAAAACCATGGAAGCTTCTCTAGAGGATTTTTTGGAGAAATTTCTGGAGGATCTTTTAACGGAAGTTCTGAAGGAAATTCTAGGGGACATCCATAAACAATACATGGAAGATGTTCTTCTTCTTCTTATTCTTGACTCTACGTTCCCACTGGAACTTGGCCTGCCTCTCTTCAAATTAGTGTTCTTTTGAGCACTTCCACAGTTATTAATTGAAGGGCTTCCTTTGCCTGTCATTGCATGAATTTGTATATTGTGAGGCAAGTACAATTATACACTATGCCCAGGGAGTCGAGAAAATTACTCCGATCAGAACGGGAACCGAGCCCGCCGTCTCCGGGTTGGCGATCCATAGCCTTAACCACTAGGCCAAAAGGACACCCCGGAAGATGTTTGAAAAAATCCATGAAAGACAATCCGAAAGAAATGCCTGGAGAACTTTCTTAAAGAATCTATGGAATAGTTTCGAATGGAATCTAGGAAAGTCTTTACAAAAAGTTCTTACATTAACTTCCAGAGTGATCTAGAAAACTGTAGAGAAATTCTAAAAGAAACTCAGAATCTTCTAAAAGAATCAATGGAAGTGTTTTTGAAGGAATTCTCAGAAAAGATTTTTGGGGATCCTGGGCATTCCTGAAAGAATTGCTTTAAAACTTTCAGAAGATTTCCTGATGGTTTTCAAATAAATCATTGGATAATTCTCTATAGAAATCTTTCAAAGAATATTTTAAGGAATCACTTAAAGGTTTTTGAAGAAGTTTGAACGTAGTTTCTGGGAGTTCAAATGAACTGATTCAGGAGATTTCGAATTTTATGTTTTCCAAATAAGTGAAGGCCCCCGAGGTAATGTCCCAAAGCCCATTGACCTTCCCTTTCGTAGCCTTTCAGAACAACTTCAATAGCAATGAGAAAGGCAAACAAAAATCACTCAATCAAATCCGACAAATTCAGACTTTCCGTACGTCTTTCACCGACTATCGTGTATCATTTGCCTTCCCCGTAGAACAATTTGCTACGAAAATCCGCTTCACCCAACCGTACGTATCCAGACCAATCCACAAGACTAATTACGTGTTGCCCGGAGATCACTTAACACTCCATCAGAACACAAACACGGGATAATGCTAGATTTTAACATAATTCCTCCCTTCGAAATGCACATCCTCCCCGGTGTGTGGTGCGGTGAAATTTGAATCTATCATTATCTTCACTATTCCCATTTCACATTTATCCATCCATCCGCCCGCGATGTGCGGTGGTCTTTCCAGAACTCGGCGCGCCCAATCCAACGTCATCATCGCCAGCGAAGGAAGCCATTATGCGGCGGCTAGGCTAGGGCTTGGGCTAGACTACCATTAAAATGAGGTTCTAGAGATCTACATTACGGACGGCGGGGGAGCGAAGTTCATCTCCCGCCGATGGATGTGGGGCGGGTGTACCCTGAGGATCCCACTACGACCGGGGCCCCCGGAGTCGGGAGGTCAAAAGTGAATTTCCAAAGTACCTACCGAAGACGGTCGTCGTCGGCGGCGCGCTGCTGCTCGGCGGTCGATTCGGTATACCTACCGGTTACACAAGCGAATAATGAAAAGATGAAAGCCTCTGCTCTGCTGGGCTGGATGCTGTTGTGGGTCTCGCGCCCGCCGGATGCCAGTAATTCACAATTTCGTTCGTTCTTCAATTTCTGCTGCGTGGTGCCGATCCGGGTCGATGCAAGACGGATGCTTGGTTGCGGGTGGTTCAGATCAGTGCGGTGGGTGTGCAAGAGAAGATGATGATGACGTTGAGAGCGCGAGCGAGCATATTTTTATTACAGTGCCCTCAGCCCCTCAGTCAGCCGAGTGGATGGAGCTTTCGGTGAAGTGATGAAATATCTGTCGATGATGGTTGATGGACATTAATTTAAATTTGTTCGAGCTTCATCGGAGAACTTTCGGAGCGTGTAATGCCTTTAGGTTTTTACGTTTTTGTTTCACTGGACGGTATATTGCGTTGATGCATTGTTTTGGTTGGGCAATAAGTACTTCTTTTTTCATTGAAGTAGAAGAATTGTGAAGATCTACGAATTTAAAGATTCTTTTATAACTTTGTCGTTGGTGGAAGTGTGAACCTTAATACACATGTATGGCACACTCGATAGCGGCATAATAGACGCTGTTGAATGTATTCTAACAACTTCTTCAGGAACTCATTTAGGAATTCATTCAGTAGTTTCTTTCGGGAGATTTTTCAGAACCTTTTTCATAAGTTTCTGTGTGAATTTCTTCATTTGTTTGCCGGAAATTGTTTCAAGTCTACCTCTGGGATATTAAAGACAACAACGAATAGTCTACGAGACTTATTCGTTCTGGTTCTGGAAGTGTCCCAGCAACTTATTAGCAGCTTTTTAGCAGTGGTGATCGGTTTTGTTCATTCCGCACCAGGACATACCAAAAGTTGGTGACCATATTGCGACCCACTTTTTGCCGAATCAACTTTTCGAAGGCGTTCCTTCTGGACGTATTTTTTATCAGTTCCTCCACAAATTCCTTCGTGATTTCGTCTGGATATTCCTTCTTTTTTACTTTCGAATACTTCACTATACTCATCGGAAAAAAATCAGTTTCAGTGGAACTTTGGGAGGAAATCTTAGCAGATCGTCTTAAAAAATCCATCAGGAATACTTAGTAAAAAAATACTGGAAGACCGATTAAGAACTTCTGGAAGAATCCCCGGTGCAACTTCTAGAAAAGTTTTGGTGGAACTTCTAGAGGCATACCTGTTGGAGCTTCTAAAGGTGTTCCGGGATAACTCTCGATGGAACTTTTGGATAAAATATCGAACTCCTGGAATAAGTGCTAGAGAATATCCCAGGGAAATTGTCGGAGAAACATCTGGAATAAGTTCTGGAAAAACTCCTGAACGACATGATAAAAGTTTCTGGGAACTCCTGGAAAATTTCTTGAACAAACTCCGAGAGGAATGCAATGGTGCAGAAAAAATCCCTGACAAACTTCGTTAATGCACTGCTCCTCTATTAGTTACTCCACAAATTCATCTAGAAGTTCCTCCGGGAAATGACTCTAGAAATTCATCCTGAAATGACTCTAAATTTACTCCTCCGCAAGTTCCTGTAAAAGTTCCCCCATTAATTCCGCTAGGAGTTCCTCAAGAAATTACTCTAGAAGTACCTCCGTGAAGGACTCCAGAAGGCATTCCTAGAAGAATTCCTCCGGCAATTCCTCTAAGAATTCCTCCGGGGATTTACTGTAGGTTTACCTCCAGGGATTTCTTCTAAAAGTTCCTACGGGAATCATCTAGAAATTCCTGCGGGAATTACTCTAGAAGATCCTCCGGGAATTCCTCTAAAAGTTCCTCCGGGAATTCCTCTTTGAGTTCCTACGGGAGTCTAGATGTACCTCTGTGAATGACTCTAGAAGCTCGTCCGTGAGTTCCTTCCAGGAATTCCTCTAAGAAACCCTCCAGCAATGCCCCTTAGAGTTCCCCGGAAATTCCTCTCAATGTTCCTCAGGAAATTCTTCTGACAGCCTATCTGAGAATTCCTCTTGGAGTTCCCCAAGAATTCTACTAGGAATTTCTCAAAAAATGCCTCCGGCAATTCCACTTAAAGTTTCTCTGGCAATTACTCTAAAAATTCCTCCGGGGATTTTCTATAGAAGTACTTCCAAGGATTTCATCTAGGAGTTCCTCCGGGAATCACTCTAGAATTTCCTACGGGAATTCAAGGGAAAATTCCTAGAGCATTCCCCGGAGGAATCATTGGAGACACTCCTAGAAGAATTCCTGGAGGAACTTCTAGAGAAATTCTCGGTGGACCTCTGAGTGGACTTCCCAAAGGAACTCCTAGAGGATTTCTCGAGTATCTCCCAGAGGATTCCCAATAAAACTCCTGCGAGAATTCGGGAAGGAACTTCTAGAGGAATTCCCGGAGGAACTCTAGGAGGATTCTTGGAGGAAATCCTAGAAGAATTCAAAGAGGAAATCCTAGAGGAATTCTGAGAGGAATTGCCGGGGGAATTCTTAGAGGAATTGCCGGAGGAATTCTTAGAGGAATGCTCGGAGGACATCTTACAGACAATTCCTGAGGAACTCCTAGAGGAATTCTCAATGGAACTCCTAGAGGGATTCCCGGAGGAATTCCTGGAGTAAATCCTGAAAAAAAATCATGGGAATATTCCTTGAGGGACCCCTGGAAGAACTCGTAACAGACTTCCTGAATAAACTCCAAGAGGTTCTATTCTAGAGGAATAAACATGAGAATTCCTAGAGAAATTCCCAGTGTGATTCGAGGAATTGCTGGAGGAACTCCTTGGGTAAATTCCCGAGAAACTTCTATTAAAATTCCCAGAGGAAGTCCTAGAGGGATTCCAAGAGGAATTCCTGAAAGAAATCCTATAAGAGTTCATGGGGGTATTCTTTGAGGAATTCCCGGAAGAATCCCTGGAAGATCTCGTAGAAGAAATCCTGAAGGAACTTCTTGAGGTCCCATCCTAGAAGAATAAACATGAGAACTCCTAGAGAAATTTACGAAGGAATCCCTGGAGTATCTCCTAGACGAATTCCCTGAGGAAATCCCTAAAGAATTCCTAGAGAATACCTGGAGGAATCCATCAGGAACTCACAGAAGAATTCGCAGAGGAATTTCCGGATGAATTCTCATAGGATTTAGCGGAGGTATTTTTAGAGAAATAACCGGTGCAATTCTTAGAGGAATTCCCGAGGAACTCCTAGATGTATTTCCAATACAACTCCTAGAGGAAATTTCCCAAGGAACTTGTAGAGCAATTCCCGGAGAACTCCTATAGAAACTCTTTAAGTAATTCCTGCAGTAATTTTCGGGGGAACAATTCCTATATGAACTCCCAAAAGAATTCCCGGAAGAACTCATGGAGAAATTCTCGGAGGAAATACTGGAGGAATTGGGGTCTCCAGTTAGCCTAGTGGTTAAGTCGGGAAAATTTTCTCGACTCCCTGGGCATAGTGTATCATTGTACTTGCTTAACAATGTACGAATTTATGCAATGGCAGGCAAAGAAAGCCCTTCAATTAATAACTGCGGAAAAGCACAAAGAACACTAAGTTGAAGCAAGGCAGGCCAAGTCCCAGTGGGGACGTAGCGCCATAAAGAAGAAGAAGAAGAAAACTGGAGGAATTCTCGGAATTAACTCCCGAGATTCCCAGAGAAACTTCTAGAGGAATTCCCCGAGGAATTCACGGAGAAATATTTGGCGAGAAACTCATACAGTAATTCCCGAGGATGTTTCTAGAAATATTCCTAGCGGAACGCCAATAAGAGATGAAAATCCGCTCAGTTGATGTTAGATTTAAATTCTAAATTTCACATGTCTTATTAACGATGTTTTGAAAATGAAATAATTTGTCCTTTGAAATAAATCTATGAATTCACAAAGATACTAGTGGTTCCTGAAACTGGTTTGTGGAATGAATTTAGGGATTCTGATAAAAACTTGCTATTTCAGGTGTATGTATCATAGTGTTCACGAGACTCAAGAAAATCCTAGTGATTCGATAAAATAAAAACTTTCGAAACATCTCCAGAAGAAAGACAATTCCCCCAACAGTTCTTTTGGGGGAACCTTTAGCTGTTTTGCCGGGAATTTCTATTTAGGGAAGTTCTCTAAAAGTTTCTCTGGGAGTTTCATCCGAATATTTATTTGGGAGTTTCTAGAGAAATTTCTCTATTCCTATTTCCATAGCTTCGAGCACAGCCTCTTGCGTTAGTCGAACGGCTACCCCACTCAATCGCCCAGGCGTTGCAGTCTCCATCAATGATCACTAAGGACTCAATCCCACTAGTGCTCTTGATAGCGAATCCAGCATAGACGAGAATTGTTTTATCGGCCACCTAGGGGGCGTAACAGCTGCAGTAGTACACCCCGTTGATCTTCGCGATTGCGAAGTTATCGTGCGACGTGGAAATTATTTCCTGGACAGAAAAAGACGAACCAGCCAAGGGCTGAAAGTCTCTATAATAAAGATCGGGAGGGATGCGGTATGGGTCCGATAAAAGGGTCATGTTTGTACTTGACTCCGAGACTGACTGCCACAGCAACTGTTGTGCGGCTTCACAGTAATTCAGATTTAGTTGTGCAACCTGCATTATCGATTAGAAACTTCGACCTCCTCGCGTGCTTGGACATTTAGGCCCGCCCGTCGTGTGGCCCTTGTTCACCGTGGATATCAGTCATTTTTATGCCGAGTTCCACTCCCTGGCGATATATGGCCTTCTACTCCGCACTTTCTGCAGAGCTTACTCCGGTCGGGACCTTTGCACGTCCAAGACTTATGCCCTTGCTCAAAGCACTTGAAGCACGCCCCTTGGCGGCTCGTATACGCTGAGCGGGCACACTGACCAATCTACCTTGATCTTGCCGACTTCAATCGCCTTGAACGTGGCAATCTGCGTGCCAGCCGGACCCTTACGCAGGCGGATCGATGCACTTGGTATATCTATCTCACACTGCTGTTTGAGTGCGGTTGCGAGCTCTTCTGCTTTGACAATCTCGTCCAGGTTTTTTACACTGGAGAGTTGCCTCCGCCGTTAGGGCTCTTACCTGCACCTTTTAGCCAACTACCTCTTGGGCTAGTGGTTTGTAGGAAGTACCTTTCTTGGCTGCTTCCTTCTTCAACAGCACTAGCATCATCTCTCCCGTCCTGATGGGCCGGATGCTTTTTACATTCGTGCCCAGCGGTGAGAGACGATTTTCGCATCGAATGGCCTTCGGTACCTCGGCGTACGTGTCTGCCTCGGCGTCACATCACGCTCGTTTGCGGGCTGGTTTCGCAGCTCTCATCTTCTTCTTTTTTCCTACCGTAAGTAATCCAAGGAGTGTCCTTCCCTTGGTCCGGTAGGCCTCCGTTCTTCCTAGGGTTGGCCAACTGGGGCTTGGTTTCCCCGTCCCTTGCGCGCTTCGTAACCGACTTGGCAGCCTGGTAACCTGCGCTGGCCTTCACCTTCTCTTTCTTCGGCTTTGTACTCGCCTCTGCCGGGCGCTTCTTGGGTCACGTCTCATCAGCAGGCTCAGTAAAGGGGAAGCTGTCCGTTTGGGTGGACCGCTCCTCCCTACTCGCATCAGCCGCACTCCGCTCTTCGATCAGGAGGTCATACTCCTTCTTGGTCGGACCAGCGATTTGCGGAGCTTCAGCAGGCCCTACTTCAGGTCCTTGCTGATGTTAGTCCGACCGCTCGTGTAGCCGATCAGCTCGTCCAGCTGTTCGGCAACTACCAACATCTTTGGTAGCCCGCTCCTGTTGCGGTTCAGTGCCCGCGTGAGTTCCGCACCGGTCATCTGTGCTTCCTCCGTCGGTGCTGTACCGCTTCGTGCTCCACTTGTTGAACTTGAACTTCCTGCCGAAGTCATGACTGTTGCCCCCCCCCTGAGAGCCGCAACCTCTCTCTCTCTTCTTGGCGTAACATCCTCATTGGGACAAAGCCTGCTTCTCAGCTTAGTGTTCTATGAGCACTTCCACAGTTATTAACTGAGAGCTTCCTCTGCCAATGACCATTTCGCATGCGTATATCGTGTGGCAGGCACGAAGATACTCTATGCCCAAGGAAATCAAGGAAATTTCCTTTACGAAAAGATCCTGGACCGACCGGGGCTCGAACCCGTCACCCTCAGCATGGTCATGCTGAATACCCGTGCGTTTACCGCCTCGGCTATATGAGCCGCAACCCCTCACTGCAAATGTAGTAGTCGCCAAGGATCCTGGTGGTTATTTATGCAAGCAGGGAGGCCACCCGAGGGTTGGCCCAGGCCCTTATGGGGACTGGGCTCAGAGCCAGATCAGCGCTAATCAGGAGTGTTCATCTGAACCTACTTCTACCCAGTTATTTGCCTAAGTTGGGCACAGATCAAAAACGTACTTTAAGGCCATGCCACGGTTTTATGGGACGGAAGACAGCGTCGACATTAGCCTATCCGCTGTTTCAAGTCAGTGTCACCCAACCTTACTAAGAGAATAGAATGCAGTCGCCATCAGGTCACTTATGCATAGTTACCAAAGCATGCACCATCTCATCTACAAATTACTAAGCATGACCAGTATACCATAATCAGGAACTTGTAGGAGATATACGACTGGGAGGAAATGTTGAACTGTTGTGACTTTCTCAGTCTAAGAGCATTGAAACGGCTAGTTTGGCATAGCCCGACGTTCCGGTCCCGTGTATTGGACCTTTTTCAAGGGATAAGCTTATCCCTATGAAAGGTCCAATACACGGGACCGAAACGTCAGGCTATGCCAAACTAGCCGTTTCAATGCTCTTAGACTGAGGAAGCCACAACAGTTCAATAATCAGGAACTTAGTGGCATCGTTCTTGATGTGCCCGCTGCTGTGTGGATATGGTTCGGTTAGAAAAGAATCCTAGGTTCCCGCCTGACTCGCAGAGGAGGAGGGGGGTTCGACAAGCCCCTGTACTCCTGCTCCTGCTGCCCGTATGGCGCTCTTATGTGTGCGTGCAACCTGAATTGCGAAACGAATGGGAGCTGTTATGTCGTGCCGTGAAAGGAGAGTCATGACCATCAGTATGCCAGTGGAGATAGTCGCAATATGATGAAGACGTGTGACATTCAACTTCTCTACGCGATCTACTGATAACTTTTGCTTTTCCTCTTTTATTGGCTTATCAACTAGGCTCATAGGAACGTGCTCCCCTTGCCGCCCAATCTGTAGTGGAGTGGCTAAGAATCAATCCAAGAGGACTGGCCTTCTCAGGCTCACCCTTCCCAGCCTTCTAGGACGTCTGGCTTGAGCGCAACTCACGGGCTTTTTGTTTCGGAGTTTACACTGTTCTGGCAAATAGACTAGAAGAGGTTCTAACATCCATCATTAAACCAAAATTAATGGTATTAGATTTTATGACGGTTCTCAAAACCTGTTCAAGACTAATTGACTATCAAAATGGAACTTGGGGTATTTTTCCCCCGACGGCTACCTCACGCACTTAGCTTAGCTTAGATTTGCGGACGTAAACAAGTTAGAGCTTAGGGAAGATCAAGGTGGTCTGGTGAGTATGCCATCTGAGCCCCCGGAGTTTTGCTTCAGGTGTCTAATACCAGGACACAAGTCATGGGACTGAAAAGGTTCTGACAGGAGATGCGGCGCCGAAGGTCATAAGGCACTAGGCCGCACGTGTCCACCCATTTGTCTGATTTGTACCGGAAAATTCGTGAAAAATAGGCATCCAACGAGTGCTCCAATGTGCCCGGCTTTCAAGAAAGCCGCAGCTGATAAATCACAGTGCAGGTAACGCAGCTGAACCTGAACCACTATGACGCAGCTCAGCAACTGCTTTGTCGGGCAGTTTCTAAGTCGGGGACGGATATCGCCATCATTGTGAACCCATACTGAGTACCCGCCGACAACGGCAACTTGGTCGCGGATGGGTCCGGAAAAATGGCGGCGATATAGATCAACCCCGTCCAGGAGTTGGTGTCTACTACTATTGAAGGCTTGTGTTTGTCAGAGTAAACGTGGACTTCTTCTGTAGCTGCAATGCGCCTTTGTGGTGGTCTATCGAGCAGTTCATGCAGATGCTGAACTGTATGACGATCGTGATGACAGGGCGAAGGCCAGTTGTAATAGCAGGCGGCTTCAATGCCTGGGTTGTGGGTTGGGAAGCCGTTTCACGAACCTGTGGGGTTAGATAAGGGCAAGCAAAAAGGCCTCCATTCAGGGTCTTTATCAGAGTGCCAATGCGTATTCGTGGGGTGATGCCTACAGGGTTGTGATGGTCAAGACAAGAGGTGTAATGGCTCCTGCAGAGCAATCTCCAGAGATGTTGGAGAGGATCATCGAGGGGCGTTTTCCTCGTCATGATCCTAGTCCTTGGCCACCTTTCGTAGGAGAGCCGAGGACTGGGGCTGGCGATGAGGAGTGGGTCACCGATGTGATACTTGCGGGGATAGCAAAGTCCCTTTAGCGTAGGTAAGGGCCCAGGTCCGGACGGAGTTCCGAACCTGGCCTTAAAAGTAGCAATTGCAGAGGCTCCCGAGATGTTCAGGTCTGCTATGCAGAAATGCCTGAACGAGGGAGTTTTCCCAGAAGCTTGGAAGAGGCAGATCCTGGTACTATTGCCAAAGGCGGGGAAACAACCCGGAGACCCGTCGGCATATAGACCAATATGCTTGATTGACACGGCGGGGAAGGTGCTCGAAAAGATCATCCTCAATAGAATGTTGAGGTTCACCGAGGGTGAAAATGGTATTTCGAGCAACCAGTACGGCTTCCGGAAGGGGAGGTCCACCGTAGACGCTATCTTGTCGGTTACAAAAACCGCCGAGAAAGCACTCGCGCCTAAGAGAAGGGGAATTCGCTTCTGCGCGGTAGTGACTCTGGATGTAAGGAATGCGTTTACTGGCGCCAGCTGGTCTGCTATTGCCGATGCGCTCTTGCGTCTTGGTCTTGGGATACCGGAGAACCTGTACAAGATTCTCGAAAGTTCGTCGATTTGCCGACGACATTACGCTCGAAGTCTACGGTGAAACGATCGAGGAGGTGAAGTTGACTACCAACCACTCGATCAAGGTTGTGGAGGCGTGGATGCGGTCCAGGAAACTGGAGCTGGCTCACCACAAGACAGAGGTGACGGTTGTTAACAACCGGATGTCGGAGCAGCAGACGGAGATCAGTGTAGGAGAGTGCACTATCCTGTCAAAGCGCTCCGTCAAACACTTGGGCGTGATGATCGACGATAAGCTTACCTTCGGTAGCCACGTCGATTATGCCTGTAAAAGAGCCTCCACAGCTATTGCGGCACTGTCTCGGATGATGTCCAATAGCTCTGCGGTGTACGCCAGTAAGCGCAAGCTTCAGGCTAGTGTTGCTACGTCCATACTTAGGTATGGTGGCCCGGCGCGGCGTGGGGCACTGCGCTAAGTACTGAATGCTACCGACGGAAGATGGAAAGTACTTACAAGCTAATGTGCCTGAGGGTTACTAGCGCGTACCGTACCGTGTCACACGACGCGCTCTGCGTCGTCACTGGTATGGGCATCCTTATCAGGGAGGACATAGAGTGCTTCGAAATACGCGGCACAAAAGGTATACGCAGGACTGATGGACGCCATGGACATTCCACCTGACATAGGTCCTTTCAGGGCATCGTTGCTTCCTACAGTAGGTATCTACACCGTTTCGGGCATGCGGGTTCTCCCATGCATGCGCAAACGGCGTAACGCGTTTTGTTCGTGTGCCCGCGTTTTCGCACAATGCGTGACCGCATGCTTGTCACATGTGGGGAGGATACAACTCCGAACAATCTTGTCCAGCGGATGTGTAAGGATGAGTATGGTTGGAATACCGTTTCAACGGCGTCCACATCGTCTTGGAGCTACAGAGGAGGTGGCGCGTAGACTTGAAGAATGGCTAGTTCAGATGCGGTACAAGAGATGGTCCAGGGGTTCGCAGTCGGCTTCTTAAGTCGTATCGGTGCCCTGCGGTCGAAATTGACCCTTATAACAATTAAGTGGCCACGGAGAGGCGTTGCTGTCGTCGAGTCGGTCAACTGGGTTATAAATAAAAGGTGTAAGGTTTCAAATCTCCATAAAACTGATTGGTCATCAATGTGTTACTTAGGTAAAATTAGGACTCATGGATAGCATAGACCATAGGTTCCCAAACTTTCAGGTCACGCGACCCCCTTTTGCCAGCAGACGTAGTCTTCGCGACTCCCCATAGAAATTCCCTCATTTGTTGCCTGTAACAGTAAAATATTTTACTGTCCCTCGCGACCCCCTGAATGAAGGCCGGCGACCCCCCTGGGAGGTTGCGACCCACAGTTTGGGAAACCACGGCATAGACGAAATGACGGCTTCGACACTTTCTTAGCCCTGTGGGTAAATGAAGTCGTTGTGGTTTACGTGTTAGGCTTATGTGTAGGTTCTGGAGCACTGGTTCGTTCACCTTGATAATTATTTGGGATTCTGAATCTTCCCACAAGTTCCATCCAACCTGAACGACTTGGTCGTTCACAGCAGTCCCGACAAGCTTGTCGCTTGTCACTTTTCTGGAATTTCATTTGCTCGGTTAATCTGATCATCGCACTCGAAAATTCCACCATCAGCCAGCGTTCCTTCGATTTCTCGCTTTAAATGGATCATCCCGGCCGGTAAGGTATCATGTACCAAACGCTGAATCATCAAAGCCGTCGCGAGGCATCATTTTCATGGCGGCTTAAAACCATTTAATCACCCAATCGGAAAAGACGATTATCGTTCTAGGGTACGGCACATCATTCGATAGGATGGACCAAGAAATTGCTGACATCGTCCCGATGAGAACGCGGTGATCGAAGATAGGGATGTATCAGTCGGTTCAAAGCTGCTCGTGTGGCCAACGTTGGATCGTAAAAATGATCAACCCTGCCAGAACATTGATTTCAACGCCGTGATTCGATTTGTTCGACGAAAACAACGGTTAGCAGCGACTGCCGCAACGCTACGGTGGGCTGGGCATCAAATTTCGAATGACTCGACAGATTGTCTTTCGCTTCTGCACGCTCGATCGATCGATCGGATGGACCGACGGACCGACAGCCCAGGTCGATCTTCCTTCGCGCAAGCGTTGATAGATAGAGGGCATTATCTCTGGTGCTCTCGGTGCGAGCGAGTGGCGCTCGAGCGAGGTGAAAAGAAAAGGTGCCTAATCCGTCATGTTAATTATATCTGGAGCATCTCATCGTGAGCGCTGCGCTGGCTGAGGTGAGGACCGGAGTTTGACGCGCACGATCGCGGAACGAATGTGGTGAGGAGACGACCGAAATTGGATTTTTACATCCCTCTTCTAAGGTGGACTGCGACGCGGAGCGGGAATCTCGCTTTAGGGAAATGATAATTGATTATTAACATGAATAGCGTTTTCAATTTACGGGGCAGCGATGAGCGACGACTACGATGGTGGCGGCGGCGGTCGACTTCTATTAGGTGGGAACATGCACAATAATGGACTGGCTAACGTCGTCTTCGTCGTCGTCGTGCGGGGATACAGTTTTAATGCACCCGGGATGAACTCGATTTCTTCAAATCAGTCAAAATGATTAATTGGAGGTGAAAGGCGGCAGTTAACGGATTGCCGATTGTTTTGCTAGGTGAAAGCTAATGAGAAGGTGCAAATTGGAATCATTGCAGCAGCAGCTTCAATTAGGTTTGCTAATTGCCGCGCGATTGACAGTTGGGGTTTCAAATATTGATTCCATCAACAAGTTGAGTAATTTAATACTTTGATCATCAAAGTGTTATGTCTACTTGAGAGCATTCCCAAGTCAACGTACCAAATGCGATAAGTGGGTTGATGTCAAGCCCTGTGAGCCGCCGTAAAACGACAACTAACAAGATAAGTCAACAAGAGGAGAATGCAAATGGTGACGACAATTGTGACGAAAACAGACTTGCAAAGCTTGGTACGCAGAACTGCAGGTCTCTGAGCTTCATCGGGAGCACCCGCATACTTGCCGATAAACTGAAGGACCGCGAGTTCCAAATCGTGGCGATAAGGAGGTGTGTTCGATGGGATATATGGTGCAAATGTTTAGAGGTAATCATACCATCTACCAGAGATGCACGTGATCTGGGGAAGGCTTTTATCGTGATCGGTTAGTGGCCGATCGCCGAAAGAATGTGCAGGTTAAGGGCCGAGGGCTGATTCTTCAACTTCAGCATAATAAACGTGCACAGCCCACACTCCGGAAGTACTGATGATGACAAGGACGCATTTTACGCGCAGCTCGAACGCGAGTACGATCGCTGCCCAAGCCACGACGTCAAGATCATCATAGGAGACTGGAACGCTCAGGTAGGCCAGGAGGAGGAATTCAGACCGACGATTGGAAAGTTCAGCGCCCACCAGCAGATGAACGAAAACTGTTAAAAAAAAACGCAAACCTCGACGGAACGGACACTATGGGCTCTAGGCTTAAAGCTCTAGGCTACACGACCAAAACGTGGAATTCCACGCTCAATACTTTCCACGCTGCGTACATTCGAGCTAGGAGGCGCGTCCAGAGGGCCGGAATATTCCAGGAAGCTGGAGCCGATAGCACTTAGAACGGCGATATTGGCGTTTCCGGACATGGTTAAAAAGGTATCAAGACGAAAGCTACTTCCCAGAGAGATGAAAGGGTCAGAAGTTGGTATTGCTGCTGAAATCAGGAAAGCTGCCAGAAGATACAGGATCTTCTTCTTCTTCTCTTTCTGTATGGCACTACGTTCCCACTGGAACTTGGTCTGTCTCTTTCCGACTTAGTATTCTTTGAGCACTTCCACAGTTATTAATTAGAGTGCTTTCTTTGCCAGTCATTGCATGAATTAGTATATTGTAAGGCAAGCACAACGATACATTATGCCCAGGGAGTTGAGAAAATTTTCCCGACCGGAACGGGAGTCGAAACGGCCGTCTCCGGAATGGCGATCTATAGCGTTAACTACTAGGCTAATTGGAGACCCCTCATACTTATACTTATACCCATATGTCTGCTGGATACTCCAGGCAAAATGTTTAAGAAGATCACCCTTAAAAGCTTGACAGAATGTGTCGGAATAGAGGGAGCGCAGGAAGTGAGTCGGCGATACACTTTGGAATCCGCGATAGAAAATCAACGGTGGATGTGAGTCGAGCATTCATTGATAATGCCGAGAAAGCGTCCATGAAAAAGCGGGGAAGTGATCGAATCGACCCCCTGGGAGGTGGCGACCTACAGCTTGTGAAACCATGTACTAGAGTATAATACCAACGCAGGACAGAGGTCTTTAGGATTGACGGTCGGTTTGTCATAAGGGTCCATACTCGGTCCAACGCTTTGGAATGCTTCGTATACGGAGTACCTTTGAAACTTCAGAAAGAAGTCGTCATCGTGAGCTTAGCAGATGACGTCATGTTGACGGTAGCATAAATTTAAAAAGGTCATGAAAAGAGGGTATTTCGTACATAAATAAAGTCAGAGCTGTAATGTGGAACCTTAGTTCACGAGAACAGGTCTTGCTCCTGGATGTAGAGATGGGGCCAAGGGGCTTCCAGGAAGTTCCGAGAGAGCCAACAAAAGGGGGGTTCCAAGGGGCTCCAGGAGAATCAGGGAGCCTTTTAAGGGCGTTCAGACTAGTTTCGTTGGTGTTTGCATCGGACTACGTGGATTTCAAGAACCTTTCAAGGGGTGAAAGGCAATTCAAGGGCCTCTCGATAGCCAGTAAAAGGCATTACAAGGAGTTTCAGTGGCGTTTCAATGCATTTGAGAGAGATATCACGGGGTTTCATGATCGTTTAAGTGCGTTCCGAAAGGCTTGGGGCGATCTGATAGCATTTCTGGAGTGCTTCAGGGGTTCCAGGAGCGTTCCAAGTAATTTGAAGTGCATTTCAAATGGGTTACGTGAATTGCAAAGGTCGTTTCAATGGGATTATAAAGGTTTCAAAGGAGCTTCAAGGCATTTCAGAGGTGATTCTAGAGGTTAGAGAAGTGCCTCTAAGACCTCTTGGGACATCCTTAAGACTCCTTGCAGTGCTTCAGAGAGCACCTGGAACCCCCTGAAATCTCCTGAGACCCCCTCAAAACAACCCTGTTACTTCCAGATATACCCTGAGATCCCCTGGGACTTACTCCTAAAACGTTCCCGAGACCCCCTGGAGTGCCCCTGAGACTCCTTGAAGCGCCCAGGGGGGTATCTACCTAAAACACCATGACACTCACTGAAACCTACTGAGATCCTTTGAAGCGCCCCAGAGAGTCCTTGGAACCCCAATGAGCCCCCTGAAACGTCCCAGATAACCTATGGAACTCCCCTGGAACTCCTTGAGAAAACTTGAAGCGTCCCTGAGGCCGCTTGGATACCTCCTGAGGCCACCTGGGCCCTGAGGCCCCCAGAAACCCGCGGTGACGATCCTGAGACTCTCACAAACGCCACTTAGATCTCCACTTGAAACTCCTTGGGACCTCCTGAAATGCCTCTGCAATCTCCCTTGGCTCTCCCCCATGAACGCCCTCTGGCCACCGTTGCCATTACCGTAATTATTACATTTTCTTATGCACCATATTGATGTTCAATAGCTATTCCTCTGCAGGGCATAAAAAAGTTCCACGTACCGAGCTTCCAATCACAAGTCCTTTTTTGTCGCTGACGTCGTTGCCGTTTTTCTTAGATCGTTGGTTACCGGATCTTTCCTAAGGTCCCGTCCAGTTTTACGAAGATGAGTGGATATGAATTGTTGGGAAGAGATTAACAACCATGCCATATAGTCTATTTCATACCTTCAGGAACAGGTTACCCGATATCTAACTTGGTGACGAGAATTCAAATTCAAAACATATATGTTGTAGGATCAATAGCGGTTCCAAAAACAAAGTTTACAGTCAATCATACCCTGGTTTTGATTTATGTCCGAAAATGAAAATATGAAAATGATTTCAAACATATAGCATTGGCACTCACAAAATAAATCAATCTCCATTCTAGTGAAGAGATCACTGACCCAAACTTAGCTCATCGTTAAAACCCCTTTTCCATAGAATCTCGCACAGGTGTGCTTAAAAACTCATCCTGCCTCCCACATGAACCCTCCGATGGCTATGGCTTATAAGTTTGAAAAAGCAAAAATCGCTCCGGAAGCAATCATATTCCATTATGGCTCTCCTCGAGTCGAGTTTCCACGAGCATTATTAAAGTGCCCAACGAACAACGTTTTATGCTGAGGCTGCTGCAATTATTACCATATAATACTCCCATGCTTTCCATGCATGTTCTGCTTACGTACTAACCTAGAGGTACGAGTAAACCACACCAGAAAATAAAGGGAACGATAATGTCGATCGTTTCCTCTGATTCCCCCTCCACCGCACCGACCGGTCATCAGCACAAGTAGAAATTTCGTTTGCGGTTTATGGTTCACAAAAACGAATTAAATTTTCGACTCACTAGCAGCGATCCGGCACAAATAGCTGTGTTGCACTGAAAATAAATGATTTTTATGAACTAAATACAGTGCACGACAAGGTAACAGTAAGCATAAAGAACAAAGCTGAAAACAGGTCATTTGACGACACTGGTGGATGGCAACTTGGTTGAACGTTTGATTTCTACAACATTCATGCTCATAACAGAAACACATGTTCGATGAACAAATTGAGATCTGAATTATGAAAAGAAATCCACGTGCTCCGGTGGGAATCGAACCTACGACTCCTAATTGGCTAGACAGGCGCTTCTTTCCTCCAAACTACGGAGCCACATGACCATTTCTGCCCCCTGAAGGCACAGAATTGAACTCGATTCCACTAATGCACATGTTTTGTTCGTTTTTAACAATCTAAATCAACAATCTATGTGCATTAGTGAAATGGAGTTCAGTGCTGTGCCTTCAGAGGACAGAGATGGTCAAGTGGCCGTATCTTGGAGGAAAGAAGCGCCCGTTTAGCGAATTGGGAGTTGTGGGTTCGATTCTCACCGGAGCGTGTGAATTTCTTTTCATAATTCAAATCTCTATTTGATCATCGAACGTGTATCTGTTGTGTGCATGAATGTCGAAGTAATCAAACGTTGTAATTCCTCAAGGGGTTTCCCAAGAAATTCCTTAAGACATTCCTCCAGAGATTCTTTAAAAGATGTCATTCCTCAAAAAAAATCCTTTACAGTTTCTTGCAAAATTACATCTACAAATCCTAGCAGAAATTTCTGAAGTTCCATATAAAATTCCTTCAGAGATTCTTGCAAGAATTCTTCAAGGATGCTCCAGAGGTTCTTCCAGGAATCTCCCGCTACCATCAAGGATAACTCCAGACATTTGCTCGGACATCTATTTTAAAATTCTTACCAAAATTATTGCTTGACATATTTTTTTTTCATAAATTCAAAAATTCCACTAAAAAATTTACGAAACATTCTTCAAGAAGTTCCTCCAGGGATTTCTTCGAAAGTTCTAGCCTTTCTTCAGGAGTTATTTCAGATATTTTACCGTTGATTCTGCAGGATTCTGCTTTTCCAGAGCATTATTCCTTCAATTCTTTTCAAGTCTATTTATAAGGAATATAAACTCTTCAAGGGTATCCATTAGGGTTCTAATGAGGAATTTACTCCAGAAACTCCTCAAGAGATTTTTACAGAAGTTTCTTCAGAAATTCTTCCAGGAGTTTTTCCTTCCAATTATTTCCAGCATTCCTCCAGAAGTTCCTAATGAAGTTCTTTGGAAATTTGTTCAGTGATATCTCAGAGAATTCCCCTAATGATTATTCCAGGAACTCAACCAGAGATTACTTCAAAAATTGCTTCAGGGATTTTAGTCAAGGAACCCGTCAAGAATTGTTTTGAAAATTTCTTCTAGGAATCTCCACCGGTATCTTCTGGAGTGCTTCACGAGATTGCTCACTTAAATCCTTAAGGAATTCCTTAAACCCCTTCAGTAAATTTGATGCAATTTGTGTAAAGACTGCTGAAATTCCTAAATCCGTAGAAAAATAAAATCCGTAGGATACCTTTATTCTTGGAGAAAATACTGAAAGTCTTTCTGGGTCAATATACTACAAAAATTCCAGAAGGAATCTCTGTATAAATTTCTGATCAAAATATGAGTGTGGACTGGAGAATCAAAGAACATGCTTGAAAATGTGGACAGGCTTACTGTCCATGTATTCCATCGTACAGTTATAGTAGAATTCATTCAGGGATTCTTTCAGAAATCCTTCTAGCAGTTTGTTGAGAAGATGGTTTGTTGAGAAGATTCTCAAAAACATTCTCAAAAAAAATCTCAAGGAATTAGGCCACGGGTTTCTCCAGCATTTTTTAGATATCCCTTCAAGAATTCTTTAAAAACTTTAAGAAATTTCTTAAAATCCCTCTAGCAGTTTTCCTCATGCTTTGTTCAGAAGATTCTCATGAAAATTCTCAAAAAATTTCTTAAAGAATTTGGCCACGGGTTTTTCCAAGATTTTTTTTTCTTCAGATATCCCTTCAAGAATTCTTTCGGGAACTTTGAGAAATTTCTTAAAATATTGCTTCAGTAAATTCGTACATATATTCAGAAATTTCTGAATGACATCTTACAGAAATTCTATAAAAATTTCCTCCAGCAATTTTGCATAGGGATTTTTTTCAGGTGTTCTTCTAGAAATTTCAGGAGAAAATCTTCTCGTAATTCCTCTAGGGCTTTCTCAAGGATTTTTTCCAGGAGTTCCTCCAATGATCCCTTGAAAACGTCGTTCCTGTCTTTCGGTTTGCAGTTTCTTGTAGGATTACATCTTAAGATTTCTGCAGTTCCATCTCATTCCTTCAAAGTTTCTTGCAAGAATTTGCTATCAGTTTTTTTTTCAGAAATTCTTTCATAATTTCTTACTTGAACTCCTACAGAGATTCTGTCAGGTATTCTTCCATAGCTGCTGGCAAACGATCAAGGGTTACTCCAGAGATTTCCTCCCGCACTTTTTTTTTAATTCCTGCACAAATTATTCCCTGGTATTGTTTCAGAAATTCATCTAGCAACCTCTCAAGAGACTCTTCTAGAAGTTTCTGCAGAGATTTCTTCAAAAGCTTTACCAGGTATTCTTCCATGGACTGCTTCAAAAGTTTATTTTAAGATTTATTCAGAACTTTTTTTTCAGAGATTCTTTCAGATATTATACCGGTGATCCTCCAGGAGCTTTTCCAGGATTTCCTACGACTTTTCTCAAATATGTTTTTAAGAAATATATACTCTACAAGACTGTCCGAAATCTTTTCAGAGTAATTTCTTCAGAAATTTCTTCGGAAATTCCTCCATAAGTTTTCCTTGGAATTATTTTCAGAATTTCTCCAGAAATTTCTCATGAACTTCTATTAGGAATTCCGTCTGAGATAGCTCAGGAAATTTCTTGCGATATTCCCAAAAGGATTATACCAGGAATTTATCCAGGGATTTCTTTAGAGATTTCTTCAGTGTTTTAAGTTCAGGAAACCTTCAAGGAATTTTTCAAGAATTTCTTCTAGATATCTACACCAGGGATTGGCGGCATGCACCGTGCGGTGCGAAAACAGCGTGTGTTTCACACAATCGCAAGTGCTCGTCTCCCGTTTTGCCGAGAGACAAGAGACGTATGAGTGAGAGCTTTCGTAATAGTGCGAGAGACAATCGCAGCACTAGCTCTACGGCGCAGGGAGTAATGCGCGGTGCTTGGGACTGTGCTTGTCTCCAAACAGAAAAAAATCAATTAATAAATTAATTGAAGAGTTTGTGTTTTCGGCAAAGTTGTTAAGCTTGTCAAGGGCTGACAAGTGATGGGTCGTTTGATTCGAAATTTTTCCAATCATGCGTAGTATCAAGCCAAGTGCAAAGCACGGAGACAAGCACCGAGAGAGTGCATACGACAGAGCGTGAGAGACAGGAGAGCTCCAGCGCGCGGCAAAGTAAGCGAGCAACACACAATCGATTGCACGTACTCGTCTCCTTCTAGTTTGTTGTGCTGTCTCGTAGCAGAGTGTGCGGCACGCAAAGAGTTTTGAGTCGCACCCTATCCCTGATCTACACAGGTGTCTTCTGGAGCGTTTTCTGATATAACTTTATAAAATCATTAAAGGAAGAATATGCTGGAGGAATTTCTGGAGAAATATACAGAAGAATACTGCAGGATTTCCCGCAAGAATCTCTGTATGAATTTCCGCAGGAATTACTGGGGAAATTCTTGCTGTTATCACTGAAAGTAAAAATGCAAGAATTCGTAAAGATTGATTGATTTGTCTTTATTAAAGAGACTTTCAATTCATAAAGAAATTCTTGCTGGATTTTCGGGATGAATCCTTGAAATATTTCCTGGCGACATTCCCGAGGAAAGCTCTGAAATACGAACGTGAAGAAAAACATAGAGGAATAGCTTCTGAAAGAATTTCTGAAACAATCTTTTAACGAACTTCTAAATTCGGTGATGAGCCAGCTTTGGGCAATCTCAATAATGAAGAAATATAAAACTTCTGGATCCCTGGAGAGACGTATGCTTCTTTCAGGAAGATTTTCTATAGGACACCCTAGAAAAAGAAGATTTTTTGAAAAAGTCTGGAGAAAGTTTTGAAATAATCTTTAAAAAATTGACTAAAGAAAATTTGGCGATTATTTTTATTATTCCCTGGAAGATTATCTTAAGAAATATCTTAAGATTTATGTTAAGGGAACCTTGAAAGAAATTAAAAAAAAAAACTTTGGATAATGTTCTAAAGAAATCCTTGGCGAAATTTCTGAAGGAATTCGGAACTTTCGATTTGCTAGAAAAACTCGCTGGAAGAATACTCTGTAAGAATCTCAGATGGCAAGCGCCGCTTAGCGGTAAAGTTTCTCAAATAAAGAGTAAAATTTCAGAAGGAGAACTTTCTGAAGCAACTCGTGTAAGCTTTATTGAAAGAAATCCCTGGAAAATTTCTAAAAACGAACCCATGGATAAATTTCGGAAGGAATCAAGATAAGTATTTATAAAAGTGTTCCCAGTTTTTTTTATTGGTACTTAGTTTTTGGAGTAATCTTTAGGGAATTTCAAAGGAATTCATAAATTATCCATGGAAATTCTGGAAAAAAAATCCTTGGAATTGTTCTTAAAGAAATTCTGTAAAAATTCTGAGAAAGAATACCTGACAGCAATTCTAAAAGATGTCATGGAAGACTTTCCAAATGAATCACTGGAGAAATTTGTGAAGAAATCTCTGCAAAATTTTCTAAAAAATAAATGGAGGATTTTTTAAAGAAATCCGTGAAAGGTTTTCTAAATTAATCCGAAAATTTTTCGAAGTATACTTACAGTAATCTGTAAAGAATTTATTATGATTTTCATGGAAAAATTTCTGAAGCAATACTGCAAGATTTTCTGGAATAAACATTTGAAAAATGTTGGAGAGATATATACCTAATGTAGTTTCCGTAGAAATTTTTTGGATGATTCCTTTATAGATTCTTTGGAAGAATACGTAAAGGAAATTCTGGGATAGTTCTTTCAAAAAATGTTGAAGTAACCCCTGGAAGAATTTGAAAAGAAATATTCTGAAGAATTTCTGAAAATATCGCATGACGAATTTCTGGAATATTCTCTGAAAAAAAGGTTGGGCTAACGAAGGTTTTTTTTCATCTTATAAACTGCGCCAAAACTTTGGTTCCGGGAAAGTCCAATCAAATTGCAGTGCCTCAAAACTCGATACTCACGCTTTAAACGTTTTTTCACCTCAACATTCGGTTCATATTTTATGGACCAGTGCCATCAAACGCAACGTGACAATCCGATTTATTAATTCAGCATTCTCCAAAATCTTCGCCGACCAGCCCCACAAGACAAATGAGCAGTGGATTTGCGCTGTCAGTCCAACCGACGACGAACGGGCGGAATTCTTCGGACTTCGAATGAGTAATGACCGGTGCGCTGCTGGTGTAGAAGCTAATCAGAAATGCAAAACTCGCACACGATCGAATCGGCTTTCCAAGATTCGTAGAAATTATTCAACGACGCTGCTGCCAGCCTGACTTTGTCTTTGACTGACTCTTTCTCAACGGTCGTTTGACCGCCTCACACCTGCATTGTTGTCGTCGTCTTCGTCGGCGGTTTGCTGCAGGTACTTATCCAAGTACGCAATGCATCGTAGTCATTGTACTGGCTGCAGGCAGGGATATAGTAGAAGCCTACCGATGCGATGAGTTGTTCATTCAACTTTTTAGGACTTTCCCGAGGCCCATTAGTATTCCCATCGCAAACTTCTATCGAAATCGAACGACCACGGAATGGAGAGGGTTGTATTCAAAACGAAACTTCAACTGAACATTTAAGCCAGTATCACGATATTTATGATGCAGACATTGCTCGTAACCCCGCCGTGGCCGCATACCGCAATCATGGCATCAAATCGAGCCGCGCGCAATCGGAAGGTTGACAATTGAATCATGAATCGTTAAATAGGTATTGTGCTGTGCGCAGTGACGTACGTCCGTGCGGTCGTTGGAAAGCATGAATCAGGTGCCGTGAAGGCACTTGTCATCTCGATGGAATTCGATTGTTTCCTGTGGATAGACCATCACGTATGCCTGCAATCATATCTGGTGTAGAAATTACCTTAAATTAAGATACAAGCCGAGTCGCAGGTGAGCATACATAATAATTATTAGGAAACTTAACTATTCATCACGATGGTAATTTGAGTTGCTCATTGCTCAACACTAAGCATTATAATGAGTTACAATATTTACATTAAAATTTCTTCATTACAGAGAGTTACAGCCCCAGACTGAATCATCTCAGATAGAATTTATCTTTAAGGGCGTTGTGGAACAGCAGATATGTGATCTTGTAGTAGTAACCAGCAAGATTCAAATAACCCGTTAAGTTCACTCAAAACCCTCACCCAGATGAGCACTAGAGTGGGTCATCGTTTTTGCCTTTCTCGTACACCAAGTGTACTGGAAAGTCTATATGTTCACTCCAAAAATGACTTTTTGATAGAAGACCCGGAGGGTCAAGTCACATATATCAATCAACTCAGCTCGATAAATTGAGGTGATGTCTGTGTGTGTATGTTTTTTCCCTCTAAACCATAGGGGGAAAAATCTGCTCAACAGACACCCTAACAGGAAGGTTAGGGTAGTGTGGGGTTAAGGCCGTCTTCTACAACACTAGTAGAAGCCAGGACTACTCTCTCCACGACCCACTAAAACACATTCCTATGGTCGCCAAACCCTTCGTCTCTCCCGAACCACCAAGAAGGCATTGCTTCAGAGAGG
Source organism: Aedes albopictus (assembly GCF_035046485.1). NCBI lineage: Eukaryota > Metazoa > Arthropoda > Insecta > Diptera > Culicidae > Aedes > Aedes albopictus. Next base: position 262,090,887 of record NC_085136.1, on the reverse strand, counting down.
GGCTAGTGCACATCGCCCCCTCAAGGTTAGCTGCGTAGTCTGCAGCAGCGAACATCGATGACTCGCTTTGGAGAGTCCATCATGGTAGCATGCTGGCGCTTAGCCAGCTTCTCGAGTGGTCCTCGCCACTCTCTTTGTCCTCGGAAGGCGGGCAGGGTCAACCCCGCCCGCGCCCACCTGCTTTACAGACATCAAGAACTGATGCCCACGTGCAACCCGATCTGACCTGCTGAAGGCAAGGGTATCACTACCCTTCAGGCCCTATCAGCTGCACCAGAAGGTTGCTGACAGCAGGGTCTCCACCTGCCCCGACCCTTGCCGGGGACCCCTTTCCAACCGCGGGCTCGGATCGCCACGACAGCACCACTACCGGGACTTCCTCTCCGCGGCCACTCAATTGCTGTAAGGGTCGATCTCGACCGCAGGGCACCGGTATGACCTACGAAGCCGACTCCGAACCCCTTGACCACCTCTTGTACTGCACTAGCCACTCTCCGAGTCCACGCGCCAGCTCCTCTGTAGCTCCCAGACGATATGGGTGGTAGCCATTGAAACGGCGTTCCAGCCAAACTCATCCCTACACATCCTCTGGACCAAGTTGTCCGGGTTTGTGTCATCCCCGCATGTGGCAAGCATGCGGTCACGCATTGTGCGAAAACGCGGGCACACGAATAAAACGTGTTCCGCCGTTTCCTCTAAACCATTGCACACTGGGCATTCGGGAGGATCCGCATGCCCGAAACGGTGTAGATACTGTCGGAAGCAACCATGACCTGTAAGGACCTGTGTCAGGTGGAATGTAACTTCCCCATGGCGCCTATTAATCCAACTATCTACCCTCGGTATCAGCCTTTGGGTCCACCTTCCTTTGGTGGAACTGTCCCAAGCGCGCTGCCATTTGACCATACAGGCCATCCCAGCAGTCCTACGTATGCCTCTTGTGCCGCGTATTTCTAAGCACTCCATGTCCTCACTGATAAGAATGCTGATAGTCACCATACCAGTAATGACGCAGAGAGCGTCGTGTGACACGGTACGGTACGCGCTCGCAACCCTCAGGCACATAAGCCTGTAAGTACTTTCCAGCTTCCGTCGGTAGCATTCAATACTTAGCGCGGTACCCCACGCCGGGCCGCCATACCTAAGTATGGACGTAGCAACACTAGCCAGAAGCTTGCGCTTACTGGCGTACACCGCAGAGCTATTGGACATCATCCGGGACAGTGCCGCAATAGCTGTGGAGGCTCTTTTACAGGCATAATCGACGTGGCTATCGAAGGTAAGCTTATCATCGATCATCACGCCCATATGTTTGACGGAGTGCTTTGACAGGATAGTGCACTCTCCTACACTGATCTCCGTCTGCTGCTCCGACTTCCGGTTGTTAACAACCGTCACCTCTGTCTTGTGGTGAGCCAGCTCCAGTTTCCTGGATTGCATCCACGCCTCCACAACCTTTATCGAGTGGTCGGTAGTCAACTTCACCTCCTCGATCGTTTCACCGTAGACTTCGAGCGTAATGTCGTTGGCATATCCGACAATCTCCACTCCCACTGGGTACTCTAACTTCAACACCTCGTCGTACATGACATTCCATAACACCGGACCCAGGATGGAACCTTGCGGGACTCCTGAGGTTATGTGAAAGCACTTCCTCCGTGTCGTAGATTAGTACACGATTCTGAAAGTATCTTCCGCGAATCTTGTACAGGTACTCCGGTATCCCCAGACGCAAGAGCGTATCGGCAATAGCAGACCAGCTGGCACTATTAAACGCATTCCTTACATCCAGAGTCAGTACCGCGCAAAAGCGAATTCCCCTCCTCGTAGGCTCGAGTGCTTTCTCGGCGGTTTTTGTAACCGACAAGATAGCGTCTACAGTGGACCTCCCCTTCCGGAAGCCGTACTGGCTGCTCGACCATTTTCGGTGAACCTCTATCTATTGAGGATGATCTTTTCGAGCACCTTCCCCGTCGTGTCAATCAAGCATATTGGTCTATATGCAGACGGGTGTCCGGGTGGTTTCCCCGCCTTTGGCAATAGTACCAGGCTCTGCCTTTTCCAAACTTCTGGGAAAACTCCCTCGTCCAGGCATTTCTGCATAGCAGACCTGAACATCTCGGGAACCTCTGCAATAGCTACTTTTAAGGCCAGGTTCGGAACTCCGTCCGGACCTGAGGCCTTACCTACGCTAAGGGACTTAGCTATCCCCGCAAGTTCCACATCGGTGACCCTCTCCTCATCGCCAGCCCCAGTCCCCGGCTGTCCTACGAAAGGAGGCCAACGACAAGGATCATGACGCGGAAAAAGTCCTCCAATGATCCCCTCCAACATCTCTGGAGATTGCTCTGTAGGAGCCATCACACCTCTCGTCTTGGCCATAACGATCCTGTAGGCATCACCCCACGGGTTCGCATTGGCACTCTGACAGAGACCCTCAAAGCAGGCATTTTTGCTTGCTCTTATCTCGGTCTTAAGTGCGGCTTTTGCAGCGGCGAACACCACCCGCCGTTCGTTTCGCCCTTCCTCTGATCGTGCTCGCTGCATCCGCCGCCTAGCCCGTAGGCAGGCGCGGCGCAGGTCCGCAATCGCGTCGGTCCACCAGTAAGTCGGTGGCCTCCCATTTCTAGGGTGGACTCGCCTAGGCATGGTCGCATCACACGCACGTGAGAGCACCGCTACCAGCTCGTCGCCGTCTAAACCGATTAAGTTTCGCTCACGGCGGAGCGCCTCCCTAAATACCTCTTCGTCGAAGTATGATGTCTTCCACCTGCGAGAGCTTGGACTTGGCCTAGCCGCCTCTTCTTCTATCCGCTGTCTGCTGTTATTGTAGTCGATACTGTAGCGAACCGCTAGGTGGTCGCTGTGAGTGTAGCCGTCATCTACTCTCCAGTTCGAACTACTTGTTAGGCCAGGACTACAGAAGGTCACGTCAATAATTGACTCCGCTCCGTTCCGACTAAAGGTACTCTTGGTACCGACATTAGCCAAATCGACATCTAAGATGGCCAGTGTTTCTAGCAGGATCTGACCCTGCTGGTTCGTGAAACGGCTTCCCCATTCCACGGCCCAGGCATTAAAGTCACCCACTATTACCACCGGCCTTCGCCCTGGCACGTTCGTTAAGCGGTCCAGCATTTGCGTGAACTGCTCGATCGGCCACCGCGGAGGCGCATAACAGCTACAGAAGAAGACCCCGTTTACTTTGGCGACCACGAAGCCCTCATAGGTAGTAGACACCAACTCCTGCACGGGGTATTTACCCGTCGTCCATATCGCCGCCATTTTCCTGGTCCCATCCGAGGCCCAGTTGCCGTTGCCGGCGGGTACTCGGTATGGGTCCGATATGATGGCGATATCCGTCTCCCACTCAGAAACCGCCTGACAAAGCAGTTGCTGAGCCGCATCACAGTGGTTCAGGTTCAGCTGCGTTACCTGCACTGTGATTTGTTGTTCACTGCGGCTTTCTTGAAGGCCGGGCACCCTGGACCGCCCATCGGATGTCTGTTGTTCGAAGATTTGCCGGTACAGATCATGCAGATGGGCGAACTCGTGCAGCTTTGGGCCTTATAACCTTCAGCGCCGCATCGCCTGCACAGTTTGCGCCTGTCGGGGCCTTTGTAGTCCCACGATTTGTGTCCTGGTTCCAGACACCTGAAGCAAACCACTGGTGGCTCGTGGAATGTCAGGTGACATACACACCAACCCACCTTTATGCTCCCTACTTTAACGGACTATTTGACGTCCGCCACAGGTAGCTGAACCAAAGCTATCTGTGTCCCTGCTGGCCCTTTCCGTAGCTTAACGGCTGCGGCGGCCACCTGTACATCGCACTGTTGCCGCAGTGCCGTGACGAGCTCTTCCACTTCGGTAGAAGATCGTCGCCTTGATCAATCGTATCAGTTTATCCGGGAATTCGTATTCGTGCATAATTTGCTATAGCTGGTCTCGATCGATTGTATCATACGCCGATTTGAAATCGATGGACAAGTGATGTGTGGGCACATTGTATTCGCGGCATTTCTGCAACACCTGGCGGAGGGCGAACATCTGGTCCGTTGTAGCGCGTTCACCCATAAATCCAGGCTGATATGTATTGCGCCACGAACTCTCTTGCAATCGGCGAAAGACGGCGGCATAAAATTTGAGAGAGTATCTTGTAGGCAGCCCTCAGTAGTGTGATCGCGCGGTAGTTCCCGCAATCCAACTTGTCGCCCTTTTTGTAGATGGGACGCACGATACCTTCCATCCATTCCTCCGGTAATACTTCCTCCTCCCAAATCTTGGTAATGACCCAGTGTAGTGCTCTCATTAGTGCTTCTCCACCGTATTTTAGAAGCTCGCTTGGTAGTTGATCTGCTCCAGCGCATGGCCGATTTGGTTTCAAACTTCGTCTTTTAGGTGTCTCCAGCTGTTTGAGCCGCACCTCCTTGGTGAACAGACGCTCGGTACGTACCTCCTCAATCTAGCTGAAGTCAGAAGGACAACAGTGCCCAGGCTGCACCACCAGCTAAGCACTCAACTCTTAACTGGCGGTCTTTGTCATCGTTCGACTCGTGAAACTTGTGAAAATCAGAGCTATGTTGAACGCTCTCCTTGCCGACTCACCGTTTTGCAGCCCTGGATATATGTAGATCGTTTCACATATCGTTTGCATCGCAAATATTGCTAAAAGTGTGAGATTAAAAGTGGCCACAGTGTACTTCTGAATCCCTGGAAGAAAAAAAATAGATAATCAGAATTAAAGCTTGATCCTATTACTGAAAGCATAATGAATTTCTTTCAAGTCCCATTAAACTGCGAGAGTTTTCATTGCAATCATGCGGTAAGGTACGTTTTACTCGTTTTTTTTTTCACAGGCTCCCAACATGTCGAGCATGTATGTGTAGTCGGGAGCTCTTTCGCGCTGCGGTCGTAAGTTCCCCAGCAGGAAGCATATTAAACTCAGTTCATTTCATTTGGGTAACTTTCCTTCACCAGCACTGCTTCCTAGCCCGCCGTTTCGGTTCTCGATCCGAGCCTGTCGTTTTTGGAGATAGAGCATATGCGCCGCCATCCAATGTATATCCTTCTTTGCCTCAGACGAAGCCGACAGGCAGAAGATGCCTTACATTGTTACAGAGTTCGCGGATGGATGGCATAATATGCTTGGCGAGTGTTTTATACATTTATTTTTTTCTCATTTCAGTAGACTTTCTTTCCATTGAGCAAACTTTTCATTCGTTTGGTTTCCGGCACAAAAACGGTTCATGCTCTCTCTTTCTCTATACGTTACACTGTAAAGAGGATAGAACGCTGCTGCCTGTTTTCAGAGAAAATCCCCAGTACAAGATGGATTTGGACGTGCTTCTTCTGTGGCAGCAAAGCCAACCTCACGGCTCACGGGCATCCTCCGAGTATAGTGCAGTGCAGTCGAATCAGTCAAAGAAAGGACATCTTACGACGACGACGCCACCACGGAAGGAGATTCGACCTGTAGGGCAGAATGAAAAGTTCCCTAATGCAGTTCCTGAATCAGATTTGGTTTGCTCCAATTGGTATACTGAATTGAAATCTGTGTGTGCACACGGTGAGGTGCGGCTGTCTGTCTCTGTGTGCCTTAGAACTGTCGGTCCGCTTTCGAGGATTTGTGCGAGTTGGTTCCTCCTGTCGGGTTCAATTTCGCTCGTTTCGTCATTCAACGGTGGAGGTGATGGTGGTGAAGGCGGTGAAAACGACGACGACGGCGGCGAAGACGGTAAACGGATTTAGAAGTTTTCCTCGGTGAAATCTATCGCTCGGGTCCGACTTACTGTCACTGGGTGTACGGATGGGGATCAAGCAGTGAGTTGCAGTGGTGCATTTCTGGCAGCTGCAGGGATAGGAAGCGAGCAGTGGTAATCTTGTGTAAGGATTACGAACTATATGTTCCTGTTACCGATGGATGTTGCCCAAATCGATGGTAATGGTTGTCCAATAATCTTCTGTTCAATGAACATTTGGATAGGGTAAATATTGATTGACGTGGATTTTAGGAGTAAGTTATATTATGAGATAAATGCAAATGGAGGATAAGCTTTGTGGATAATAATTCGATTCTAAATAAAAAGAAAATCGCGTTAAGTACTGTTCCTTTGAATTCCACTAAGAATTTGCATCCTTTGACAGATACGTATTTCGACCTCAACTGTAAGGTCGTCTTCAGTGTCTTGTACTTGAGTCGAGTCAAGTACAAGACACTGAAGACGACCTTACAGTTGAGGTCGAAATACGTATCTGTCAAAGGATGCAAATTCTTAGTGGAATTCAAAGGAACAGTACTTAACGCGATTTTCTTTTTATTTACAGATATTCCCCTAACAAGCCCAGGTTAATCATCATCAATTCGATTCTGTTCGGCTCTTTAAAACCTGCTAGGATAGAATGCCAGATCTAGGCGTAACCTTCGAAAAAATAGAAAATGGTCAAGAGTTCGACGCATAATTATCAAAAATGTGCCGAATATTGCTTGTCATTTTATAGTATTACGCCAGTTCAGAGGTACTTGTAGGAGTTCTTCCAAGGTTTTCTTAAGAAAATCCTCCAGGGATCCCTCAAAATGTCATGCTTAAGAAATTCCTTCAGTAATTCCCCTATTAGGTTTTTGAGCAACCCTTTCAAAAGTTTTTCAAACATTTTTTCCTTGGAATTACTTGCTATGGTCCCCTCATTTTTTTTTGTAGAATCAGAGGAGCTTCTTCAGATATTCTTCCAGCTTTCATTCTGGTATTTATCCAGAAATTGCTGAAGAGATAACTTAAGAAATTGCTTCAGACTATTTTATCCAAGAAATCCTTGTAAAAAATCAAGAATTTCTTTAATGAGCTCACAAAGGTATCTCCGAAATTTTTTAAAGGATTTCTTGAGAAAATCCTTGAGGAATTTTTTTTTTTAATTACTTCAGGGATTTTTTGAAAAATTCTACAAGGTTTTTTTTTAATTTCTTCGGGAATTTCACAAGTAATTCTTCAGTATTTTTTCTGCAATTTCTGGAAGAACATCTGAAAAATCACAGGAGGAACATTGGAACAAATTCTGCAGGGATTTCTAAAGATATCCCGGGAAAATTTTCTGATGGAACAGCAGGAGCAATTTCTAAAAAAAATCCTTGTAGGAATTTCTGCTGAAATCACTGAAAGAAATTTTCAAACAATTCTTGGAAAGACTTTGAGAAGAATTTCCGAAGCTATCGCTGAAGGGTTCATTATGAATTTCAAGGAAAAAATTCTGAAACACACCATGGAAGAATTCTTGAAGGAAAGTTCTGCTTAAATTCCTTATGCAATCCCTAAAATTCCAAAATAGACTGTGGAGATAAGAATATCACCTCAAAGGAATTCCACAAGGAATCCCAGCATAAATTTCTGGAAGAAATCTTCAGTAGAACTCATGGGAAGCACGTTTGAATCAATCGCTGGAGTAATATCTGAAGAAATCCTAGGGAAACTCCTAAAATTTCTATTAGTAGTGATTTAGTAAATTTGTAGGAAAATTCCTGGAGATATTATTCCATAAAATTCTTGGAGGAGCTTTTGAAATCATTTTTGGATAAATCTGAGAAGAATTTTTTGGAAAAAATGCATCTGATAGATCCCCAGAAAAAAACTTTATATTTCTTAAAGAATTTCCGTAGAAAAATCCTTGGGGGAATATTTGAATAAATTTCTCCAGGAATCTGTGGAGAAATTATTGCGATTACCTTCAGATGAAATTCCGTTTGAATTTCTGCGTAAATACAGGGTGACTGGTAATTCGTGTTACACCCGAAAGGAGGTGAAAGTAGACCATATTTGCAGCAAAAAATTGTTCTACAGGTAGGTCCGGAAATCACTGCTAAGTGAGTTATTCAAAAAATAGTGTTATTAAATTACCCCATCTTTAAACATCTCTAACTCAGAAACTATGAAGCGCATGGCAACGAAGTCCAGCGTCGCGGCGGCGGTCATCGTTTGACAGAGCCAACAGTGAACGGCATATTGCGCGCTATGTTTATGAATCAATCTCAAGGCATCCTTTTCTTTGGGTGAAGATTCAATTCGCCTAGATGCCATACACCCAAACCCGCTCACTGGTGGAATTTAGCGAGATCATACCGCTGGGTGGCACTGTTTTAAGGGATATTCAAACCTACGGGCCGAGACTGGGTCCGGGCCGGTGCCGCGGCCGAGTCTCGATAGGGCTTTTGTCGCTTCGTTCTCACTGCACACAATGCTCACCGGGCTATAGCGCTTGCGCACCAGCAATGGTGATATGGTGGATCACTGAGATTTCATACGAATCATTGACTTTTTGATTTTCAATGATTGTATGCATCGCGTTTTTGAAGTGATAAAAAACGAGTAATTCTGCACCCACGCAGCTGAAAAAGTATCATCATACTCACTGTGTGTGAGCATACAGGATGATACTTTTTCATGCGAATATTCGCTTTGGTGGCTCAGATTTATCACTTTGAAATTTTGAGCCGCAACATGGCTGCCGATGCTGATGACGGCGTACTCGGCCATATGTTGCGCGAACGCACGCACATTATGAAGCGGTTGTCATTTATTTTTCTTTTTGTTTCTGCGCACTTTCTCCAGTGTACATCAAATTCATCCAGAACTTTCTTTTGTAATTTCTACAGGAATCTGGGATTCCTCCAGCTTTTTTTATGATTTCCCTTGGAATGTTTTCTGGGACTCTCCCGTAGTTCTTTCTGGAAAACCTCTAATGAGATTCTTCTAGGAGTCCTTCCTGGTATTTCTCCAGCTACTCCGTCTGGGTTTTTGTCCTTGAGTTCTGCTAAAATTTCTTCTGGGATACTTTCAAGAACTGGTTTAGAATTTTTCTTCAGAAATTCCTCCAGGAGTAGCTTCCCACAGTTTATTTATTTTCAGTTCAACGGGAAGCCCTCCTGAAGTTCCTGAGAGTGAGTCCAGGAGCTTCCAGGCATACCAAGGGATTTTTTTGAGAATTAGCTCAAGAATTCCTCCAGCATTTGTCGTAGAATCACCCTAGGATTCTGGGAATTTGTTCATTATAACTCTGGAAATTAATGCAGGAGTTCTCCAGCAATAGTTCAAGAATCTCTTCAGGATTTTCCCGAAATTTACTGAAGGACTCAAGGGATTTCTCCAGAAATTCCTGTATTAATACCACCAGGACTTCCTCAAGGGATTCCTCCAAAAAATCCTCCACGATGTCAACTAAAAATTCTTCCAGTAGTTCTTCCAGGAATAACTCCAGAAATTCATCTCGAAATTCCTACAGGAATTTCTCTTCAGGAATTGTAGAAGGGATTTCATCAGGAATTCTTCCAGGGATTTCAAAAGACAATTTTTCAATAAATTGCTCCAAGACTTTCTCTAAGGATTCCTGCAAGGAATCATCTAGGAATTCCTCTGACAATTCCTCTAGAATTTTTTCCACGGTGTCCTCCAAGAATTCTTCCAGTTATTCCTCCATGAGTTTCTGCAGGAATTTATCCCGATATTCTACCAGGAAATCCTGCAGGGATTCCTCCAGGAATCCCACCATAAATTCCTCCTGTAATTGCTGCAGGAGATTCTCTATTGGTTCCTCCAAGGATTCCTCTAGAATTCCTTCCAGAATTTCTCCCAGGAAATCATCAAGAAATTCATCCCAGGAAATCATCAAGAAATTCCTCTAGAAATTCCTTCAGTAATTCCACACAGAATTCCTCTAGGAATTTCTACAGGGATTTCTTCAAAAATTTCTTCAGAAAGTACTCCAGGCCTTTCTCCAAGAATTACTTCATGAATTTCTCCATAAATTATTCCAGGAATTCCTCCAGAAATTACTTCAGGTACTACTCCAGGAGTTCCTCCAAGAATTCCACCGGAAATTGCTCAAGGAATACCTCCAGAAATTCCATCAGGTATTTTTCCAGGAAGTCTTCTTGGAAATACTCCAGGCATAACTCCAAGAATTTCTCCGTGAGTGATTCTCCAGGTATTCCTACACGATTCTTACAGATGTTTATCCAGGAACTACTGCAAGATTACAATGATACATATTGCCCATTTTACTGGCATTTTACCAGGTTAGCTGGTATGTCTGAAACATACTGGAAAAACTTGTAATTAGAAGGCACGAAATGTTGCTAATTGGCAAATTGAGAGATGAAATTTGTGAAAAAAATCGCGTTCTGGTGGGATTCGAACCCACGACTCCGTATTCGCTAGACCGGCGCTTTAACCAACTAAGCCACAGAACAGGTAATGGTTCTGCGGAATAGAAAGCCAAACTGACTCCGAAGCCGCACCATGAACACTACTATTTCACAAACTCATCTCTCTTTTCGGCTTAGATGCCAATCCACAACACACTCCTGTTTGTGCCCACTACCTACAAGTGCGAGCGAGTTATTTATATGAAGCCGAGACTTACTCTCGCACTCCGCATACCTAGCCACCAGGCAGTTTGTTTTGCTGGTGTCTAATTAGTATGCGTCGAGAGCTCGGCACGGTCGGACGCTCGGACGACCGGACTGCGCCAAGAGACGCAAGCAAGGGTACAATGATACATATTGCCCATTTTACTGGCATTTTACCAGGTTAGCTGGTATGTCTGAAACATACTGGAAAAACTTGTAATTAGAAGGCACGAAATGTTGCTAATTGGCAAATTGATGGCTAATTAGACACCAGCAAAACAAACTGCCTGGTGGCTAGGTATGCGGAGTGCGAGAGTAAGTCTCGGCTTCATATAAATAACTCGCTCGCACTTGTAGGTAGTGGGCACAAACAGGAGTGTGTTGTGGATTGGCATCTAAGCCGAAAAGAGAGATGAGTTTGTGAAATAGTAGTGTTCATGGTGCGGCTTCGGAGTCAGTTTGGCTTTCTATTCCGCAGAACCATTACCTGTTCTGTGGCTTAGTTGGTTAAAGCGCCGGTCTAGCGAATACGGAGTCGTGGGTTCGAATCCCACCAGAACGCGATTTTTTTCACAAATTTCATCTCTCAATTTGCCAATTAGCAACATTTCGTGCCTTCTAATTACAAGTTTTTCCAGTATGTTTCAGACATACCAGCTAACCTGGTAAAATGCCAGTAAAATGGGCAATATGTATCATTGTACCCTTGCTTGCGTCTCTTGGCGCAGTCCGGTCGTCCGAGCGTCCGACCGTGCCGAGCTCTCGACGCATACTAATTAGACACCAGCAAAACAAACTGCCTGGTGGCTAGGTATGCGGAGTGCGAGAGTAAGTCTCGGCTTCATATAAATAACTCGCTCGCACTTGTAGGTAGTGGGCACAAACAGGAGTGTGTTGTGGATTGGCATCTAAGCCGAAAAGAGAGATGAGTTTGTGAAATAGTAGTGTTCATGGTGCGGCTTCGGAGTCAGTTTGGCTTTCTATTCCGCAGAACCATTACCTGTTCTGTGGCTTAGTTGGTTAAAGCGCCGGTCTAGCGAATACGGAGTCGTGGGTTCGAATCCCACCAGAACGCGATTTTTTTCACAAATTTCATCTCTCAATTTGCCAATTAGCAACATTTCGTGCCTTCTAATTACAAGTTTTTCCAGTATACTGCAAGATGTCCTCCAATTTTTTTTTCCAGGAATTCCTCCAGTGATTCCTTCATAAATTTTTCCAGTAAATGCTCCAGAAAACTCTTTAGAAATTCCTCTAGAAATTCCTTCAGTAATTCCTCACAGAATTCCTCTAGGAATTTCTACAGGGATTTCTTCAAAAATTTCTTCAGAAAGTACTCCAGGCCTTTCTCCAAGAATTACTTCATGAATTTCTCAATAAATTATTCCAGGAATTCCTCCAGAAATTACTTCAGGTACTACTTCAGGAGTTCCTCCAAGAATTCCACCGGAAATTGCTCAAGGAATACCTCCAGAAATTCCATCAGGTATTTTTCCAGGAAGTCTTCTTGGAAATAATCCAGGCATAACTCCAAGAATTTCTCCGTGAGTAATTCTCCAGGTATTCCTACACGATTCTTACAGATGTTTATCCAGGAACTACTGCAAGATGTCCTCCAATTTTTTTTCCAGGAATTCCTCCAGTGATTCCTTCATAAATTTCTCCAGTAAATGCTCCAGAAAATTCTTTAGAGATTCCTTCAGAATTCCTTCCTGTATTTCCTCCAGGAAATCGTCCAGAAATTTCGCCAGTGATTCCTTTAATAAATCTTCTAGGGATTCCCCCAGAAATTTCTACAGAATATCCACCAGAAATTCCTCCAGGCATTCCTCCAGGAATTCCTACAAAAAATACTCCAAGAATTCCTCCAGGAATATCACCAGGAATTACTCCAGGAATGCATCCACGAACTTTTCCAGAAATTCCTCCAGGAATTCCTCCGAAAACTCCTCCAACAATTCTTTCAGGATTTTTTCCATAAAGTCTTCCAGGATATACTCCATGAATTACTCCAATAATTGCTTCAGGAATAACTCTAGGAATTCCATCACGAATTGCTTCAGAAATGACTTCAGGGATTCCTACGGGAATTCTACCAGGAACTACTTCAGCCTGTCCTCAAAAAAAAAATCCTCCAGGAATTCTACAAGGAAATACTTACGGGATTCCTCCAAGAAATACTCCAGGAACTACTCCAGGAAAGCCGTCAAGAATTCCTCCCGGAAACAATCCAAGAATTTCCATAATTTCTCTTTGAATTACTCCAGGAATTCGTCAAAAAATTACTTCTGGAATTTTTCCAGAAATTCCTCCCAGAATTCCTTTTAGAAATACCTCAAGGAAATGCTTCAAGAATTTATTCAGAAAATCCTTAAAGAACTTCTCCAGAAGTGCCTCCAGCAAATCTTTTAGGAATTCCTTCACGAATTTTTTCAGGAACTTCTCTAGATATTGCTTAGGAATATCTCCAGGAATTCGTCTTGAAAACTATTCCAGAACGTACTCCAGGAATTACTCCAGGATTTCCTCAAGAAATGTCTCTAGAACTTCCTTCAAGAATTCCTTCGGTTAACTTTCCAGGAATTCCTCCCGGAATTATCTAAGGTACAGTATTCCTTAAAGAGTTACTACAGGGATTCCAGGAATAGCACCAGAAACTCTGTTAGAATTTACTTCAAGAATTCCTCCAGGAATCACTCCAGTAATTCCTCAAGGTAGGATGTCATCCAGGAATTTCTGTGGGAATTTTTGGAAAAAATTTTGAACGGATTCTTGATTGAAATCTTGAAAAAATTCTTGGGGGAGTTCCGGTAGCAGTTTCTGGAATAATTTCTGGAGGATTTTCAGGGAGAATTCTGGAGTGATTTTTTGGGAAGATCCTGTAGGAAATTCAGGAATTACTTTACAAACTCCTCCAGGAATTCCTTCAAAAATTCCTCCAGTAATTCCTTCAAAAACTCCTCCAAGAATTTCTCCATGAATTCCACCAGGAAGTCCTCCAAAAATAACTTGTGAGATAGCTCTAGGGATTCCTCCTTGAATTCCTCCAGGTATTCCTCCAGTGACTCTTTCAAAAACTCCATCAAGGCTTACTACAGGTATTTCTCTAGGGATTCCTAATGAAATTTCTCCAAGAAAATCCCCCAGGAATTCTTCCAAGACTCCCTCCAGGTATTTCTTCAAAAATTCCTCCAGGAATTATTTCAAGAGTTCCTCCAAGGATTCTACCAGGGATTCTTCCAGGGAGTAATTCCTGAAAGAAACTCCGAAGGAATTCATGGGAGGAATTCTTAGATAAATTTCCGGATGACATCCTACCTAGAGGAATTACTGGAGTGATTCCTGGAGGAATTATTGGAGTAAGTTCTAACGGAGTTTCTAAAGCTATTCCTGAAAAAAATATGAAGCGCTTCCCAGAGGAATCCCTGGAGTAGCTCTTTAAAGAATTCCTGTACCTGAGATAATTCCGGGAGGCATTCCTGGACGATTAACCGAAGGAATTCTTGGAGGAAATTCTAAAGACATTTCTTGAGGAAATCCTGGAGTAATTCCTAGAGTAGTTTCTGGAATAGTTTTTGGAGAAAGCCTTCAAGTAATTCATGGAGAAATTCTTAGAGTGTTTCTGAGAGGAATTTCTGGAGGCCTCCCTGAAAAAATTCTTGAGGAATTTCTTAAATAAAACCTTGAGAAATTTCGGGAAGAATTTCAGGACGAATTCCTGGAGATATTCGTTAGCAATATCTGGAAAAATTCCTGAAATAATTCGTGAAGGAATTCCTAAAAGATTGGAGCCACTTCTGAAGCAGCTCTTTAAAGAATTTCTGAATAAATTCTTCAAGCATTTCCTTGAGGCATTTCTAAAAAGAATTCTGGGAGGAATTTTGGAAAAATTCCGGAAGGTTTTTTTATGAATTCCTGGAGTAATTCATAGAGAAATTATGGGAATTCTTGGATTGTTTCCAGGAGGAATTCATGACGGCTTTCCTGGATAAATATCGGAAAGAATTCGTCCAGGAATACCTGGAGTTGATCCTAGAAGAATTCCTGGAGTCATTCTTAGAGGAATTCCGTAAGTATTTCCTTGTAGAATTCCTGGAGGATTTTTTTGAGGATATTCTGAAGTAGTTTCAGGAAAAATTCCCGTAGGAATCCCTGAAGTCATTCCTGGAGCAATTCCTGGAGGATTTTCTAGAGTAATTCCTGAAGCAATTCTTGGAGTAATTAATGGAGTATTTCCTGGAATATTTTATGGAGGAATTCCTGAAGGAATTCTTGGAGGAATTTTTGAAGGAATTTCGGGAGAAGTTCGTGAATGAATTCCTGGAGTAATTCCCGGTAAAATTCCTGGAGGAATTCGTGGACTATTTTCTGGAGAAATTCCTGGATGAATTTCTGGTGGATATTCTGTAGGAATTCCTGGAGGAATTCCTAGAAGATTTATTAAAGGAATCACTGGCGAAATTCTTAGAGGAACTCCTGGAGTGTTTTCTGGAAGAGTGCCTGAAGGATTTTCTGGTCGATATTCTGTAGGAATTGCTTGAGGAATTCCTAGACGATTTATTGAAGGAATCACTGGCGAAATTCTTGGAGGAATTCCTGGAGTGTTTTCTGGAGGAATTCCTGGATGAATTTCTGGTGGATATTCTGTAGGAATTCCTGGAGGAATCTCTAGAAGATTTATTGAACGAATCACTGGCGAAATTCTTAGAGGAATTGCTGGGGGAATTCCTGTAGGAATTTCTAGACGGTTTCCTGGAGAAAATTCAGGAATGAATTGTGGAGGAATCTCTAATGAATTTTCTGGAGCATTTACTTCCAGTTATTCCTCCATGAGTTCCTGCAGGAATGCATCCCAAAATTCAACCAGGAAATCCTACAGGGATTCCTCCAGGAATTCCTCCAGGAAATCCTCATGGGATTCCTTCAGGAATTCCTTCAAGGAATTCTCCCGTGAATCATCCAAAGATGCCTCCAGGAATTCCTTCAAGGGTTCATTCAGGAATTCTTCCTGGGATTCCACCATAAATTCCTCCTGTAATTGCTGCAGATGATTCTCTAGAGATTCCTCAAAGGATTCCTCTAGAATTCCTTCCAGAATTTCTCCCAGGAAATCATCAAGAAATTCCTCCAGGAATTCCATCAGTAATTCCCCACAGAGTTCCTCTAGGAATTTCTACAGGGATTTCTTCAAAAATTTCTCCAGAAAGTAGTCCATGTATTTCTCAAAGAATTACTTCATGAATTTCCCCATAAATTGTTCTAGGAATTCCTCCAGAAATTACTTCAGGTACTACTCCAGGAGTTCCTCCAGTAATTTCTCCAGAAATTCCTAAAGGAATACCTCCAGAGATTCCATCAGGTATTTTTCCAGGAAGTCTTCTTGGAAATACTGCAGGCATAACTCCAAGAATTTCTCCGTGAGTTACTCCAGATATTCCTACAGGATTCCTACAGGTGTTTATCCAGGAACCACTGCAAGATGTAATCCATTTTTTTCCCAGGAATTCCTCCAGTGATTCCTTCATAAATTTCTCCAGTAAATGCTCCCGAAAATTCTTTAGAGATTCCTCTAGAATTTCTTCCTGAACTTTCTCCAGGAAATCGTCCAGAAATTCCTCCAGGAATTCTCCCAGCAATTCCTCTAAGAATTTCGCCAGTGATTCGTTCAATAAACCTTCTAGGGATTCCTCCAGGAATTCCTACAGAATATCCACCAGAAATTCATCCAGGAATTCCTCCAGAAAACACTCCAGGAATTCCTCCAAGAATTTCGCCAGTGATTCCTTCAATAAATCGTCTATAAATTCCTCCAGCAATCCCTACAGAATATCCACCAGAAAATCCTCCAGGCACTCTTCCAGAAAACACTCAAGGAGTTCCTCTAAGAATTTCGCCAGTGATTCCTTTAATAAATCCAGGAATTCCCATAATCTCTTTAAATTGCTCCCGAAATTTCTCAAGGTTTTATTTAAGAATTTCCTCAAGAATTTTTCCAGGAAGGCCTCCAGAAATTCCTCTCAGAAACACTCTAAGAATTTCTCCATGAATTACTTCAAGGCTTTCTCCAAAAACTATTCCAGAACCTACTCTAGGAATTACTCCAGGATTTCCTCAAGAAATGTCTTTAGAATTTCCTCAAAGAATTCCTTCGGTTAATCGTCCAGGAATTCCTCCCGGAATTATCTCAGGCACAGGAATTCTTCAAAGAGCTACCCCAGGGATTCCTCTGGGAAGCGCTTCATATTTTTTTTTCAGGAATAGCTCCAGAAACTCCGTTAGAACTTACTCCAATAATTCCTCCAGGAATCACTCCAGTAATTCCTCTAGGTAGGATGTCATCCGGAAATTTATCTAAGAATTCCTCCCAGGAGTTCCTTCGGAGTTTCTTTCAGGAATTACTCCCTGGAAGAATCCCTGGTGGAATCCTTGGAGGAACTCTTAAAATAATCCCCGGAGGAATTTTTGAAGAAATACCTGGAGGGAGTCTTGGAAGAATTCCAAAAATCACTCCAGAATTCTCCCTGAAAATCCTCCAGAAATTATTCCAGAAACTGCTACGGGAACTCCCCCAAGAATTCTTTCAAGATTTCAATCAAGAATCCGTTCAAATTTTTTCCAAGAATTCCTACAGAAATTCCTGGATGATATCCTACCTTGAGGAATTACTGGAGTGATTCCTGGAGGAATTCTTGAAGTAAAATCTAACAGAGTTTCTGGAGCTATTCCTGGAATCCCTGTAGTAACTCTTTAAGGAATACTGTACCTGAGATAATTCCGGGAGGAATTCCTGGAAAGTTAACCGAAGGAATTCTTGAAGGAAGTTCTAGAGACATTTCTTGAGGAAATCCTGGAGTAATTCCTGGAGTACGTTCTGGAATAGTTCTTCAAGAAGAATTCCTGGAGATATTCCTAAGCAATATCTGGAGAAGTTCTTGACAAAAATTCGTGAAGGAATTCTAAAAGATTGGCTGGAGGCACTTCTGGAGGAGTTCTTTAAGGATTTTCTGAAGAAATTCTTGAAGCATTTCCTTGAGGTATTTCTAAAAGGAATTCTGGGAGGAATTTCTGGAAAAATTTCAGAAGCAATTTTTTGACGAATTCCTGGAGTAATTCAAAGAGAAATTATGGGAATTCTTGGATTGTTTCCGGGAGGAATTCTTGACGGTTTTCCTGGAGTAGTTCCTGGAGTATTTCTTGGAGGAATCCCGTAAGTATTTCCTTGTAGAATTCCTGGAGGATTTTTTTGAGGACAGGCTGAAGTAGTTCCTGGTAGAATTCCCGTAGGAATCCCTGAAGACATTTCTGAAGCAATTCGTGGAGGAATTCCTAGAGTTATTCCTGAAGCAATTCTTGGAGTAATTCATGGAGTATTTCCTGGAAGACTTTATGGAAGAATTCCTGAAGAATTCTTGGAGGAATTTTTGGAGGAATTCCTCGAGTTATTCCTGAAGCAATTATTGGAGTAATTCATGGAGTATATCCTGGAAGACTTTATGGAAAAATCCTGAAAGAATTGTTGGAGGAATTTTCGGAGGAATTCCTGGAGGAATTTCTGGAAAAGTTCGTGGATGAATTCCTGGAGTAATTCCTGGTGAAATTCCTGGAGGAATTCCTGGAGTATTTTCTGTAGGAGTTCCTGGAGGAATGCCTGGAGGAATTTCTGGTGGATATTCTGTAGGAATTTCTGGGGGAATCCCTAGAAGATTTATTAAAGGAATCACTGGCGAAATTTCTGGACGAAAGAAATCACTGGCGAAATTCTTAGAGGAATTCCTGCCCTAGTAGCACATATGTTTTATAAAAGTCAATGCAACTCCTATATGACCAAATTTGGTCATATAAGAGTCATACAAACTGATGTAGAACAAGTGTGCTACTGGGGTGGAGTGTTTTCTGGAGGAATGTCTGGAGGAATTTCTGGAGGATATTCTGTACGAACTCCTGGAGGAATCCATAGAAGATTTATTAGAGGAATCACTAGCGAAATTTCTGGACGATTTCCTGGAGGAAATACAGGAAGGAATTCTGAAGGAATCTCTAAAGAATTTTCTGGAGCATTTACTGGAAAAATTTATGAAGGAATCACTGGAGGAATTCATGGAAAAAAAAATTGGAGGACATCTTGCAGCAGTTCCTGGATAAACATCTGTAAGAATCGTGTAGGAATACCTGGAGTAACTCACGGAGAAATTCTTGGAGTTATGCCTGGAGTATTTCCAAGAAGACTTCCTGGAAAAATACCTGATGGAATTTCTGGAGGTATTCCTTGAGCAATTTCCGGTGGAATTCTTGGAGGAACTCCTGGAGTAGTACCTGAAGTAATTTCTGGAGGAATTCCTGGAATAATTTATGGAGAAATTCATGAAGTAATTCTTGGAGAAAGGCCTGGAGTACTTTCTGAAGAAATTTTTGAAGAAATCCCTGTAGAAATTCCTAGAGGAATTCTGTGTGGAATTACTGAAGGAATTTCTAGAGGAATTTCTTGATGATTTCCTGGGATGAATTTCTTGATGATTTCCTGGGAGAAATTCTGGAAGGAATTCTAGAGGAATCCTTGGAGGAACCAATAGAGAATCTCCTGCAGCAATTACAGGAGGAATTTATGGTGGGATTCCTGGAGGAATCCCTGCAGGATTTCCTGGTAGAATATCGGGATAAATTCCTGCAGAAACTCATGGAGGAATAACTGGAAGAATTCTTGGAGGACACCGTGGAAAAAATTCTAGAGGAATTGTCAGAGGAATTCCTAGATGATTCCTTGCAGGAATCCTTAGAGAAAGTCTTGGAGCAATTTATTGAAAAATTGTCTTTTGAAATCCCTGGAAGAATTCCTGATGAAATCCCTTCTACAATTCCTGAAGAGAAATTCCTGTAGGAATTTCGAGATGAATTTCTGGAGTTATTCCTGGAAGAACTACTGGAAGAATTTTTAGTTGACATCGTGGAGGATTTTTTGGAGGAATCCCTTGAGGAAGTCCTGGTGGTATTAATACAGGAATTTCTGGAGAAATCCCTTGAGTCCTTCAGTAAATTTCGGGAAAATCCTGAAGAGATTCTTGAACTATTGCTGGAGAACTCCTGCATTAATTTCCAGAGTTATAATGAACAAATTCCCAGAATCCTAGGGTGATTCTACGACAAATGCTGGAGGAATTCTTGAGCTAATTCTCAAAAAAATCCCTTGGTATGCCTGGAAGCTCCTGGACTCACTCTCAGGAACTTCAGGAGGGCTTCCCGTTGAACTGAAAATAAATAAACTGTGGGAAGCTACTCCTGGAGGAATTTCTGAAGAAAAATTCTAAACCAGTTCTTGAAAGTATCCCAGAAGAAATTTTAGCAGAACTCAAGGACAAAAACCCAGACGGAGTAGCTGGAGAAATACCAGGAAGGACTCCTAGAAGAATCTCATTAGAGGTTTTCCAGAAAGAACTACGGGAGAGTCCCAGAAAACATTCCAAGGGAAATCATAAAAAAAGCTGGAGGAATCCCAGATTCCTGTAGAAATTACAAAAGAAAGTTCTGGATGAATGTACATCAAACACACTGGAGAAAGTGCGCAGAAACAAAAAGAAAAATAAATGACAACCGCTTCATAATGTGCGTGCGTTCGCGCAACATATGGCCGAGTACGCCGTCATCAGCATCGGCAGCCATGTTGCGGCTCAAAATTTCAAAGTGATAAATCTGAGCCACCAAAGCGAATATTCGCATGAAAAAGTATCATCCTGTATGCTCACACACAGTGAGTATGATAATACTTTTTCAGCTGCGTGGGTGCAGAATTACTCGTTTTTTATCACTTCAAAAACGCGATGCATACAATCATTGAAAATCAAAAAGTCAATGATTCGTATGAAATCTCAGTGATCCACCATATCACCATTGCTGGTGCGCAAGCGCTATAGCCCGGTGAGCATTGTGTGCAGTGAGAACGAAGCGACAAAAGCCCTATCGAGACTCGGCCGCGGCACCGGCCCGGACCCAGTCTCGGCCCGTAGGTTTGAATATCCCTTAAAACAGTGCCACCCAGCGGTATGATCTCGCTAAATTCCACCAGTGAGCGGGTTTGGGTGTATGGCATCTAGGCGAATTGAATCTTCACCCAAAGAAAAGGATGCCTTGAGATTGATTCATAAACATAGCGCGCAATATGCCGTTCACTGTTGGCTCTGTCAAACGATGACCGCCGCCGCGACGCTGGACTTCGTTGCCATGCGCACGACGACCAACAGCAAGCAAACGTGTAGGGTTGCCAGACAGTATTGCAATAAAAACATTGATTTATTTCACAAAATTTTGAATTCAAGATTGTGACAAAACTATGAAAGATACTGTGGGAATTTGGCTGATGGTTCTCGATGAGAATCGCCCAGCGCAGCGACCCGATACACTGCACGTCCGACGTGGTCGAGCGCTGACTAAAGAAAGAGGAAGAGTCGTGGCCTGCTGTGATGTCATCAGCAGCTATCACTCGATAGCATGGGCGTTACCCTAGGTGGGGAATGTGCGTGCGTTATCAGTTGTCTGTTGACATATTGGGGGATAAGACTCTAAACACACTGAGAGATGTTTATTGTCAGACACATACCACACATTCCCCTTCTTCCCTCAAGAAAAACGAGAAAAAAATGCTCCTACCAAGGGATTTCACAAATGTAAAGCATGACTGCCTTTTTCACTGAAAATTTTCTTTGCTTCGCTGAATTACATGAGCGTTTTAACGAAGGTTTACGCGATACAGGACATTCTTAAATTCCTCAATAACGCACCAGACAGACAGAAATCTGTCATCATTAACTTATAGCACAAAGCAAACGCTCTATTTGCATGACATTAATGCAGTCACACAACTAACGGGTAACCGCCGTCAAATATCAGAATAACCAGCTGTCCGGCGACTGCTGTCATAGTTATTTCTTTGTCAACAGATCTTGCGTCGGATCTTCGGCGTAGAAACCCTAAAGTGGGCTTAAAGTTTTGAGGTTGGCGAACAATATAAAGTCATCAGTTAAAAGCGCCGTCATACTGCAATACCTTTTTTCGTGTTTGATAACCAATTTTATACGATTTATAATAAATTTACGTATCTATTCCTTCATACATCAATGCATTTTCTCGCATTATAAGTGCAGGAAACCTTAGGAATCGATCAGCTTAACGATCCAACTATATATGTATTTAGTTGATAGTGAGAAATAGTCCATTACGCAATGATCAAACATATGACTAAGTTACAAATTCATAATACTACTAAACTATTCGCATCTTACTAGCAAAGCGATGACGAATGATATCACTGCTGTACCGTTCAGTCCAAACTCTGTTTCACAAAACGACTAATTGATCCATTATCTTTCGTACACAAGTACTTCAAGAAGTTTATTCTCGACAAATGAAAACTCCAGCTTGAACATGTTCGGAGTGCTATTGTAACGGTTTTGGGATTCGAACACGGTCGATGATCCAAATTTCAAAGAATGTATCTACTAGTCGATTACATTTGTCCTTTTGCCTCTTTAAGCCCAAAACCAAAGATTTCTCACGAGTTTCCTTGAGGCGCCGTCCCATTTCGCAAAATGAACACTAAACGCGTCCGTCGATTCCTTTTTTATTATTCCAAAAGAAAGTCAACCCAACCTGCGGCTTTTGAGGCAAATATAATCTCGAATACAACACATGTGATTGTAACGATCTTCGTGGTGAGACTTCCGGTTCTTCAAAACCATTTCATTAAAACACGACGCTCTTCGAAACACGTTCCTCATTTGCTATTTTGAAGTTCAAAATCAATTCGACGGCCTTCAAGGCACGTCCCTCTTTCCTCGATCCTCTTTTGAATTTCTCGACAGCCTTCGAGTTGCGTCACTCTTTTTCTTTTCTCGATAGCCTCCGAGGCGCATCCTTCTTTTCCATTTTTCGACGACCTTCCAGGCGCGTCTCTTTTTCGCATTTCTCGACGGCCTTCGAGGCGCGCCCTTTTTTCGCATTTTTCGACGGCCTTCGAGGCGCGCCCTTTTTTTTCGCATTTTTCGACGGCCTTCGAGGCGCGCCCTTTTTTGCATTTTTCGACGGCCTTCGAGGCGCGCCCTTTTTTGCATTTTTCGACGGCCTTCGAGGCACGCCCTTTTTTGCATTTTTCGACGGCCTTCGAGGCACGCCCTTTTTTCGCATTTCTGACGGCCTTCGAGGCGCGCCCCTTTTTTGCAATTTATCGACGGCCTTCGAGGCGCGCCCTTTTTACGCATTTCCGACGGCCTTCGAGGCGCGCCCTTTTTTGCATTTATCGACGGCCTTCGAGGCGCGCCCTTTTTACGCATTTCCGACGGCCTTCGAGGCGCGCCCTTTTTTTTGCATTTTTCGACGGCCTTCGAGGCGCGCCCCTTTTTTGCAATTTATCGACGGCCTTCGAGGCGCGCCCTTTTTACGCATTTCCGACGGCCTTCGAGGCGCGCCCTTTTTTTTGCATTTTTCGACGGCCTTCGAGGCGCGCCCCTTTTTTGCAATTTATCGACGGCCTTCGAGGCGCGCCCTTTTTTCGCATTTAACGACGGCCTTCGAGGCGCGTCTTTCGATTCCAAAAATCGAACATAACCTATCCGACGGTCTTCGAGACACGTCTCTTAGCATGACATACTGGAAAATCAGGTCATTCGGACGGTCCTCGCGACGCGTCTTTTGTATTTTTCAATCCAAAACTTCTATTCGGTGAACGACGTGACACTCCTTTGCACATCTTGAACGAAAAAAAAACAAACTCATACCTGCCGCTTCACCACGATCTGCATTTTTCAAGCATTTTCACTTTTAGTTTTACTTAACTGGCTGAGCGATTCTCACCTATGTTTGAGTTTATTGCAAAAAAAGTCGCAATAAAGCCTGGCAGGATTGCCATTGTGGGAATTTGGCTGATGGTTCTCGATGAGAATCGCCCAGCGCAGCGACCCGATACCAGTGTTGCGAATACTCACTTGCAAGAGTGATACTCATTTGCTTCTATCTCAGTCCAGAAGCATGCTATAAAAAAAATGATGTTAGAAGGGCTTTTAGATTGTTGTTTAATCTAAAAGTTTGCTGAATAAAGTAAAGGTCGCAGACGCATACCAAAGTTGTGAGAGAGCTGTGAGTACGAGGTGAGTAAAATTCGTGTAATTTATACTCACCTTGTACTCACAGCTCTCTCACGGTTTTGGTATACGTCTGCGACCTTTACTTTATTCGGCAAACTTTTAGATTAAACTACAATCTAAAACCCCTTCAAACATCATTTTTTGATAGCATGCTTCTGGACTGGGATAGAAGCAAGTGAGTATAATTTATTGCTAGTGAGTATTCGCAACACTGCCCGATACACTGCACGTCCGACGTGGTCGAGCGCTGACTAAAGAAAGAGGAAGAGTCGTGGCCTGCTGTGATGTCATCAGCAGCTATCACTCGATAGCATGGGCGTTACCCTAGGTGGGGAATGTGCGTGCGTTATCAGTTGTCTGTTGACATATTGGGGGATAAGACTCTAAACACACTGAGAGATGCTTATTGTCAGACACATACCACACAGATACAATGTTGCACCAAAGGACAGTTTTGTAGCGTATCAAAAAATGAATGTTTTGTAGAAGAACATTTCTCACATTTATCACGTTTTTCACTAGTAAACTATCAAAAAAGGTGAAAAGGGGGTACATTTTTAGGCACTTTTTACATAAAAGTCAAAATTTCTGCACTTAAACGACTTTTTATCAATTACCTGTCCAAAGAGCATTAAAAGACAAAGCTTTAAGCTTTTTATCCATGCGCTTAGATTGATTATACGGTTCATAGTTTCTGAGTTAGAGATGTTTAAAGATGGGGTAATTTAATAACACTATTTTTTGAATAACTCACTTAGCAGTGATTTCCGGACCTACCTGTAGAACAATTTTTTGCTGCAAATATGGTCTACTTTCACCTCCTTTCGGGTGTAACACGAATTACCAGTCACCCTGTATATGAAGAAATAACAGGAGGAAATACTAAAGGGCTATCTGTGTGAACTCCTGCTGAAATCTATGGAGAAATTCTTATCTAAATTCCTGAAAATAATAATGCAAGAATCTCTGAAGGTACTCCCGCGGGATTTCCTGGATGAGTTCCTGAAGAAGTTTTTGGACACATTTATTCGAGAATTTTTAATGGAATCCCTAAAGTATATCCTCAACAAATCTCTGGTAGACTACATGGAGAAAACCATAAACGAAATTCAGAAAGAATATATTTTTTTAAGAAACCACTGGTAGAATCCATTAAGGAATTTTCGGAAGAATTTCTAATGTAATCTCTGTGGAAAACTCTGAATAAAACACAAAAGAAATATTTAACACAAATTCCTAGAAGATTTACTAAAGAAATTTCTGATGGAGTTTCTAAAACAATCCACAGAAATCCTCCTAAAATAGTTCATGAGTAAAACATCCACTCATTGAAACTCATAGAAGCTTTCCGAGCCTAGGGCTAAAAATCTCGTTAATACAGATAAAAAAAATGAAAAAGAAAAAAAAGCTTTCCTAGAGAAATTTTTAAAACAATTCTGGAGGATTCCCTAACGAAAATTCCAATGAAAATTATGATGGAAATTCTGAAGCGATCTATGGAAGATGCTCTAAAGAACTTTTAAAAGAAATCCGTGGAAGACTTTCCGGAAGAAATTCCTGGAGTATTTTCTGAGGGAATCCATGAAGCAATACATGGAAAGGAATCCAGGAAAGATATTATAAAAAGGTTTCCAAATTAATTTGTGGTTATCTCTAGAAAGTTTTTGAAAAAATTCTTAAGGAAACTAAGACTTTTCTTAGGAATCTATGGTAGAATTTCTCAAATAAATC
The DNA here is from genome assembly GCF_035046485.1 of Aedes albopictus. Classification (NCBI taxonomy): domain Eukaryota; kingdom Metazoa; phylum Arthropoda; class Insecta; order Diptera; family Culicidae; genus Aedes; species Aedes albopictus. Next base: position 262,065,633 of record NC_085136.1, on the reverse strand, counting down.
TCCGAAGACAATTATAGGAAAACTTATAAATTTCCAAGAAGACTTTCCGAAATATTCGCTGGAGCGATTTCTGAATAAATGCCGTGTGGGTTTTTGGATGCATTTTAGAAGATTTCCGTGAGAAACTCAAGACATCCCTGGAGAAAATGTCCGAATGATTCTTTAACAGAGTTTAAAAAAAAAGCCCGTACAAGTTACAGAAATTACAGGAGGAATTTTTAAGATAATCTTCGAATATATTTCTGAAGAAATCTTATGACGAATTTCTGAAACATTCTCCGAAACATTTCTTGTATTTGCAGGATTTCTGATTCTTCCTCGATTGAATTTCTTAGGGAATCTATGGAGGAATTTAAAATAATCTTCGAGAAAAACATCATTGTTTAATGTTTCTCTGGAAGATTTTCTTCAGGTATTCCTGAACAATTTCTTATGGTAAATTTGGAGAAATTTTTGAAGGGATTCAACATTTCTGATTTTCTAAAATTTTTGCTACAGCAGTTTTCGAAAGAGTTCGAAAAAGATTTTCGAAGAGAAAAACTTGGCTAACGTGTGAAGAAACTTCTGAAGGAAGCTATAGAAGATGTTCTGAAAGAAATCCGTGGAAGAAACCGTAGGTGTCCATGAAAGATTTCTTGAGACTCCTTGGAGAAAAACTTGGAGGAATCTGGAAGGATCTCTTCTGAAGCATTTTCTCTAGGAATCCGTGGCAGACTTTTCAAGAATACCCTTGGAGGATTTTCCGAGGGAAGTCATGGAATGTTTTCTAAGGGAGGAATTACTGAAAAAATCTTTGGAAGAAGAAATTCTTGAAAGACTGTCTGAGGCATTCTTTAAAGAAGTTCCTGAAGAAATTCTTAGATAATTGTATGAAAGTCTAGCCGAAGAAATTTCTTAAGGAATCTCTGGGAAAATTTCTTATGGAACCACAGAAGATGTTTTGGGAAGAATCCATGAAACACTTTAAAAAAAAAACTGAAAATGCTTGCTGCAGAAATCAATCGAGCCAAGAATACGAAGAAAACTTTCCAGACGGAATACTTGATGAAATTTCTTGAGTTTATTGAATCTATTGAGGAATTTGAAAGAATCTTAGCAACAATTCCTGATTGTTCCTTTCTTAATGATTGGTTTTGGGGGATTTTCTTCAGGTATTTTTGAAGAATTACTGAAGGAAATTTTGGAGAAATTCAGCATTTCATGTTTTCTTAAAGTATCTTTGGAGCATTTTCTCGAGGAATCCTTGGAAGACTTTTCCAAAAAATGTTTGGAGGAATTTAAAAGAATCTTCGAGAAAAACAACATTGTTTAATGTTTAATGTTTCTCTGGAAGATTTTCTTCAGGTATTCCTGAACAATTTCTTATGGTAAATTTGGAGAAATTTCTGAAGGGATTCAACATTTCTGATTTTCTAAAATTTTTGCTATAGCAGTTTTCGAAAGAGTTCGAAAAAAATTGTCGAAAAGAAAAACTTGGCTAACGTGTGAAGCAACTTCTGAAGGAAGCTATAGAAGAAACCGTAGGTGTCCATAAAAGATTTCTTGAGACTCCTTGGAGAAAAAATTTTAGGAATCTGGAAGTATCTCTTCTGAAGCATTTTTTCTAGGAATCCGTGGCAGACTTTTCAAGATAATCCTTGGAGAATTTCTGAGGGAATTCATGGAATGTTTTCAAAGGCAGGAATTACTGAAGAAATCTTTGGAAGAAGAAATTCTTAAAATACATTCTAATGCATTCTTTTTAGAAGTTCCTGTAGAAATTCTTAGATAAATGTCTGAAAGTCTCCCTGAAGAAATTTCTTAAGGAATCTCTTTGAGAATTTCTTAGGGAACCACAGAAGATGTTTTGAGAGAATCCATGAAACACTTTAAAAAAAAACTGAAAATGCTTTCTGCAGAAATCAATCGAGCCAAGAATACCAAGAAAACTTTCCAGACGAAATACTTGCTGAAATTTCTTGAGTTTCTTGAATCTATTGAGGAATTTGAAAGAATCTTAGCAACAATTCCTAATTGTTTGAAGAATTACTGAAGGAAATTTTGGAGAAATTCAGCATTTCAGGTTTTCTTAAAGTATCTTTGAGGCATTTTCTCGAGGAATCCTTGGAAGACTATTCCAAAAAATGTTTGGAGGACTTCAAAAGAATCTTCGAGAAAAACAACATTGTTTAATGTTTAATGTTTCTCAGGAAGATTATCTTCAGGTATTCCTGAACAATTTCTTATGGTAAATATGGAAAAATTTCTGAAGGGATTCAACATTTCTGATTTTCTAATTTTTTGCTATAGCAGTTTTCGAAAGAGTTCGAAAAAAATTGTCGAAAAGAAAATCTTGGCTAACGTGTGAAGAAACTTCTGAAGGAAGCTATAGATGAAACCGTAGGTGTCCATAAAAGATTTCTTGAGACTCCTTGGAGAAAAAATTTTAGGAATCTGGAAGTATCTCTTCTGAAGCATTTTTTCTAGGAATCCGTGGCAGACTTTTCAAGATAATTCTTGGAGAATTTCTGAGGGTATTCATGGAATGTTTTCAAAGGAAGGAATTATTGAAGATATCTTTGGAAGAAGAAATTCTTACAATACGTTCTAATGCATTCTTTTTAAAAGATTCTTGAGAAATTCTTAGATAAATGTCTAAAAGTCTCCCTGAAGAAATTTCTTAAGGAATCTCTAGGAGAATTTCTGGGAACCACTGAAGATGTTTTGGGAAGAATCCATGAAACACTTTTTAAAAAATTACTGAAAATGTTTTCTGCAGAAATCAATCGAGCCAAGCATACCAAGAAAACTTTCCAGAGGGAATACTTGATGAAATTTGAGTGTCTTGAATCTATTGAGGAATTTGAAAGAATCTTAGCAACAATTACTAATTGTTTCTTTCTTAATGATTTTTCTAGAGGATTTTCTTCAGGTATTCCTGAAGAATTACTGAAGGAAATTATGGAGAAATTCAGCATTTCAGGTTTTCTAAAAGTATCTTTGGAGCATTTTCTCGAGGAATCCTTGGAAGACATTTCCAAAAAATGTTTGGAGGAATTTCTGAGGAAATTTCTGGAAGATTTCCTCAAAGAGGAATTACTGATAAAATCTTCGGAAGATTTCCTTTAAATAATGGTTTGAAAAATTACTATTGAATACGTGATATTTTATCCAAAGAAATCCCTGAAAGTCTCAAGGGTTGCCTGGTAGAGTTTCAAAAAAAATCTTTTGAATATTTTCTGGAGGAATTCCTAGAGGGATTTTAGAAAGAATTCATAGGAGAACTCATAGAAATTTGTTTCCTAAAAAAACACTAAAAATTCCTGATGGAACCGATGAAGACATTTCTGAAAGATTTCTTGCAAGTTTTCATGAACGAATTTCCGCAGTGGTTACCAGACAACAAAGAAGATTATCCTGAAAGAATAATTGCAAGAATTTCTAAAGAAATCGCTGGGAAAACTTAAGATGTAATTCTCATGAACGCTTTTCATCCTTCAGGATGCGCACCGTTGTAAAAATCACAACTTCACCAAAAAAAACCTCGCTCGTCGTGTACAGTGTGACATATGGAAACATTTAAAGAGAAACTTTGGAAAATTTTTAGTAAAAAAAAATTGGTAGATTTTCTAAAGCTATCCTAGAAGAAATTTCTAAAGAAATTCTAAATTATTTATTTTGCGAAAGAGTCGCCGAAGCAAGAAGCAATAGATCTGAAGGAATTTCTAAAAAAAAAATGCATTAAAAACTGTGTGGGGCAATCCATGGAGGGTTTTGTAATCTTGGTTATCTTGGAGAAATTTATGATTTTGAATCGCTATACACTTCGTATGGGACGACGAAAGTGGGTTTTTGTCACTAATTTTGCTTCCAATCCCCTCAATTATACCGTCAAGGCACCATTCACCGTGGATCTAAGACGATTCGGGGAAAATAAGGGCTGTCATTTGACACCAGTCTTATAAACATTGTTGGTGCCGCTTTTAATTGCCTTCATTATAGGTTAAAATTAAAGCAATATCCACAGAAGTAGAAAATTTTACACAAAATTTGGTGATATAGTACAATTAGTAAAGGGTAGTAGGGTCGCCTAATTCCGTGGTAGGTCACCATTCACCGTGGTAGTAGGGCCCCATTCACCGTGTATGAGAAATTTTATTCTACTTTGTTTAAAAATGATCAAAACAACCCAGCCAAGGGAATTTTCTTCGTTTAAATTCATTTCAAGTAATAACTTCCATGATTTTATTAGAAAAACGAATGTTCAAATTTTCGATTTTTTTCTAGATAAATGGGTCAATATGGGGCACGGTGAATGGTGACCATTGATTTTTAGGGTACCCATTCACCGTGCCTTTTTGTTTCAATTAAAAAGTACGAGTAATCGTACTTTCTTGTTCAACTTACTTCGGTAATGCGAAATACATACCTGATATGTGAGTTTAATTGCGTCTTGGTGGAATAAAAACGTTACTACATTTAGTTTATCGCTTAAATCACCTTAGCGCAGTTTTCGTTTTTTCACTATGAATGCAGTGAACGAGCAGAAACCCGCTTCATGTAAACATACTTTAGTGTCAAAATGATACTTTTAAATGTTTCTAATGAGCGTTTTGACATGGTAACAATACATTAGTGTTGTATTGGTGAAATTGAATGGAAATTATCATATCATTCAATCATAATATGGAAATAATGAAAAAATATTCGAAGGCACACGGTGAATAGAGCCCCCACGGTGAATGGCGCCTTGACGGTATATATTTTTTTTATTTATTTAGGTATTTACTTTTTCAATTTTTCCCATGTAATTTGAAGGAAATATTTTTAGCGTGTATTTAATTTCTCTAAACTATTTTACTATAATAGAGTTATTGAGGAAAAATTAAAAATATGTTAGTTGTTGCGATTCAATAGACCATGACATCTGAAGGAGACCAAAATATAATTTTCAAAAATACACCCAAAACCATTTTGCAATATATGGAACTGACCTAAGTATCAGCTACAAGTATAAAAGTTTTCATTTCCCAGGAAAGTATAAATACAAAAATGCTCAAATTTTACCCCGCTTAAAGGCGGGGTTAGGTGTAAGAAAAATATGAAAGATACTCCGAAGAAATTTTTTAAGGGAATCTTGGAACAGAAATATTCTAGAAGATTCTTTGTAGAAGATTCTTCTAAGAACTCTTCGTTTTTAAAGAAGTCCTTGAAGAAATGTCAGCAGGATTCTTCGATTAATTATCTTTAAAAAAATCCTTGGAAAATTTTCTGACGGAAAATCTGAAGAAATAACTGGAAGAATTCTTGGAAGCTTTTATGGAGGAGTATCTGCAGTAATTTCTGAACGACTCTGTAGAAAATATTCCCTAAAGAATTCTTGAAGGATTTTCTGAAAGACTCACTTGATGATTTTATGAAAGAGTCCCTGGAGAACGTAAAAACTTGAAATATTTTTAGGCAAAGTACGTTCAATTGGCAAATTGAGAGATAAATTTGTGAAAAAAATACCACTTGTTTTGGTGGGATTCAAACCCACGACTCCGTTATCGCTAGTCCGGCGCTTCAACCAACTAAGCTACAGAACAAGTTACAACTCTGCAGAATAGAAAGTCAAACTGGATTCAAGCACCACCCTAAACCGGGTCCGTCTTTCACAACTTTATCTCTCTTTCGGCTCTTACCAATCTAATACTAATGGCTAACTTCAAGTTTTTACGTCTATTTCAGACATACTAGCCGACTGGTACAGCCGGAAATAGGGCAATAAAATCATTGTCAAAGTCCCTGGAGGATTTTCATAAGGATATACTGAGAGTTTTTCTGTTGGAAACGTTGAAGATTTTGGGAGGAAATCTCTGGATTCTTTCTGGATTCTCTGAAGGTGATTCGGAGGCATTACTGAGAAAATATGTGAAAAGTTTTCCTATGAATTCAAGTGGAAATTGTTGGAAGAATCTTTTGAGGCATCCATAAATGAAACTCTGGAGGGATTTGTGAAGAAGTTTCTCCATGGTTTTTTTTTTAAAGAGATATCCTTCGAGAAATTTCAGGGGAAATCTGTTGGATTATTTCAAGGAAGAATTTACAAAATATAATTTAAAAAAAATCTGAAACGTTCCATGCAAAATATTCTATCAAACTTTTGAGAATTTATTAAAAGAATCTTAGTTGAATTTACAAAAGAATTTCTGGAGCAATTCCTGGAGATTTTTTTTTTTGGTATTTGAGAAAAAAACCCTTAGCAAGTTTCGTTAGGCACCCTTCCCAAAGGAAGCGCTAGAAGAGTTTCTGAGAGAGTTTTTGGGACACTTTTTCATAAACCCAGAAAAAAATGGGGAAAACTATCTTCTTTTATAAAATGGAAAAAAAATCCCAATTTATATGCACATATGGGGGCATCCATTTAGTACGTCACGCTAAAAATGGGAATTTTTAACCCCCTCCCCCCTTCGTACGGGTTTTTCCTATACTTAACACATTGCTTGTCACACTTTTCAGAACCCCCCCTCCCCCCTCTAAGCGTGACGCACTTTATGGATGCCCCCTATGTGTCAAATATATTCAAAATATACATGGACGATTTCCTCATATATGGAGGAGAGCGGAAGAAAAACAGCCCATACCACAGTGACCTTTAACACACTTCAAATCGCAATAGTAATTACTCTTATATAATTCATGGTGCAAATATATTAGAAATATTCTCGTTGGCTGTTCACTTATATTTAGTTGATCTTTGACTTAACTCCTATTATTGAAAATGTCCAATGTCACAAATGCAGTTATTTACACGTTTGAGCGACCAAAAACAATTGGAATAAAAAAAATTCTTTCTTTTATGAGGACTCTATCAAACTATCTTCCATGGACAAGTAGTACATCAACGAGAGTTCTTAAACATCTTTGGTAATCACCACTCTACAGAATATCTTCCATCGTCCTGTAGGATGTTGCATCGCACCAGTAGAATATCAGCAATTCAATGGTCAGACTTGTGGATCTTCGAACCTTTACTCGCGAAAGATCATGGATGGCCTGTTATCAAAGTCAGTAGTGTTACTGAACTGCATGACCGTGACTTTCATATGTTTTTTTTTCACATTGTCTGTGTATCTCACAGAAATCATCAACTTGTACCATTAAATGTCCCGCAAACGATTTACTTTTATCCCTCAAACTTTCATTTTCGTTATTGTTGCCATAATCGCTATCAAAGATACACGCGCTTCATCTCTCTGATACACGATAATTATACAATAATATGGTGCTACTCTTGAACAAATGTTTAAATGCAAACATCTGTTGATCATTAGATAACGTTCGGCTCTTTGGCAATACCCTCACGCACTAGCGCGCACCTAGAGGGACCCCCGTTTTCACATCAAACTTCCCACCCTACGTCCCAGTTCCCAAATCTGCTACAAATTATTATTAACATGAAAACTCACCACATTTTCCAGCATGTCAACCTGACGACAACACGGTGCGAGCCCACCGCACCCTCTTTTCGAAGCGGTGCCAATGACACCCCTCAAGCTCTCCAATCGTCAGTCACCCACGGTAACGGTGCACCCGGACCTGCGACGACGCTACTTTTGTTTAGATCCGAAGGGAACTGGCGTGGCACAGGAAGACTGAATTCGGGACCCTCCCCGCGTTTTGGCAAGGCATCAGGTTAATATTTATTGCCTTGCGGACAGGGACACATGTGCCCGTGCAATCAACCGAAATAGCTTATTTATTGTCAAAATTCACATGACGCAGAGCGAGCAACGGCGGCACCCCTAGCCTAGGGAATCGCGAATTTTGAGGAAATATTATTGCTACACTAGCAACGGTGGTGAGATATTGTGTGCCTTATTCTAAGGGGTGGAGACATCTAAAGTTAATCATTTTGGTATTTTCAATCCACTATACTGAACATTAGTGTGGGATACGTATAAGACTTGCACCCGGGGTATTTTTTTGTCGAACAAATCGATAAGACGGTTTACAAAATTTAATGAAATCGTTTTCACGTGTTGTGTAGTTTCGGGAGTATTGTTCTCTTCGCCATGAGGGGTTTTTTGAAAGCCGTTTCATTATCATCATCATCATCATCATCATCATCATCATCATCATCATCATCATCATCATCATCATCATCATCATCATCATCATCATCATCATCATCATCATCATCATCATCATCATCATCATCATCATCATCATCATCATCATCATCATCATCATCATCATCATCATCATCATCATCATCATCATCATCATCATCATCATCATCATCATCATCATCATCATCATCATCATCATCATCATCATCATCATCATCATCATCATCATCATCATCATCATCATCATCATCATCATCATCATCATCATCATCATCATCATCATCATCATCATCATCATCATCATCATCATCATCATCATCATCATCATCATCATCATCATCATCATCATCATCATCATCATCATCATCATCATCATCATCATCATCATCATCATCATCATCATCATCATCATCATCATCATCATCATCATCATCATCATCATCATCATCATCATCATCATCATCATCATCATCATCATCATCATCATCATCATCATCATCATCATCATCATCATCATCATCATCATCATCATCATCATCATCATCATCATCATCATCATCATCATCATCATCATCATCATCATCATCATCATCATCATCATCATCATCATCATCATCATCATCATCATCATCATCATCATCATCATCATCATCATCATCATCATCATCATCATCATCATCATCATCATCATCATCATCATCATCATCATCATCATCATCATCATCATCATCATCATCATCATCATCATCATCATCATCATCATCATCATCATCATCATCATCATCATCATCATCATCATCATCATCATCATCATCATCATCATCATCATCATCATCATCATCATCATCATCATCATCATCATCATCATCATCATCATCATCATCATCATCATCATCATCATCATCATCATCATCATCATCATCATCATCATCATCATCATCATCATCATCATCATCATCATCATCATCATCATCATCATCATCATCATCATCATCATCATCATCATCATCATCATCATCATCATCATCATCATCATCATCATCATCATCATCATCATCATCATCATCATCATCATCATCATCATCATCATCATCATCATCATCATCATCATCATCATCATCATCATCATCATCATCATCATCATCATCATCATCATCATCATCATCATCATCATCATCATCATCATCATCATCATCATCATCATCATCATCATCATCATCATCATCATCATCATCATCATCATCATCATCATCATCATCATCATCATCATCATCATCATCATCATCATCATCATCATCATCATCATCATCATCATCATCATCATCATCATCATCATCATCATCATCATCATCATCATCATCATCATCATCATCATCATCATCATCATCATCATCATCATCATCATCATCATCATCATCATCATCATCATCATCATCATCATCATCATCATCATCATCATCATCATCATCATCATCATCATCATCATCATCATCATCATCATCATCATCATCATCATCATCATCATCATCATCATCATCATCATCATCATCATCATCATCATCATCATCATCATCATCATCATCATCATCATCATCATCATCATCATCATCATCATCATCATCATCATCATCATCATCATCATCATCATCATCATCATCATCATCATCATCATCATCATCATCATCATCATCATCATCATCATCATCATCATCATCATCATCATCATCATCATCATCATCATCATCATCATCATCATCATCATCATCATCATCATCATCATCATCATCATCATCATCATCATCATCATCATCATCATCATCATCATCATCATCATCATCATCATCATCATCATCATCATCATCATCATCATCATCATCATCATCATCATCATCATCATCATCATCATCATCATCATCATCATCATCATCATCATCATCATCATCATCATCATCATCATCATCATCATCATCATCATCATCATCATCATCATCATCATCATCATCATCATCATCATCATCATCATCATCATCATCATCATCATCATCATCATCATCATCATCATCATCATCATCATCATCATCATCATCATCATCATCATCATCATCATCATCATCATCATCATCATCATCATCATCATCATCATCATCATCATCATCATCATCATCATCATCATCATCATCATCATCATCATCATCATCATCATCATCATCATCATCATCATCATCATCATCATCATCATCATCATCATCATCATCATCATCATCATCATCATCATCATCATCATCATCATCATCATCATCATCATCATCATCATCATCATCATCATCATCATCATCATCATCATCATCATCATCATCATCATCATCATCATCATCATCATCATCATCATCATCATCATCATCATCATCATCATCATCATCATCATCATCATCATCATCATCATCATCATCATCATCATCATCATCATCATCATCATCATCATCATCATCATCATCATCATCATCATCATCATCATCATCATCATCATCATCATCATCATCATCATCATCATCATCATCATCATCATCATCATCATCATCATCATCATCATCATCATCATCATCATCATCATCATCATCATCATCATCATCATCATCATCATCATCATCATCATCATCATCATCATCATCATCATCATCATCATCATCATCATCATCATCATCATCATCATCATCATCATCATCATCATCATCATCATCATCATCATCATCATCATCATCATCATCATCATCATCATCATCATCATCATCATCATCATCATCATCATCATCATCATCATCATCATCATCATCATCATCATCATCATCATCATCATCATCATCATCATCATCATCATCATCATCATCATCATCATCATCATCATCATCATCATCATCATCATCATCATCATCATCATCATCATCATCATCATATGAATTAGAAGCGGTAGCAACTGATTGATTCTTTCCTTGCAAGACTCAAGTGCCTTTAAGCATAACGGATTTTTTTATTTAAATTTCTTTGTATTTGTGAATTTTAACTTATTGCTAATACTTCACAAAGCATAACGGAGCCGAAATCACAAATAAAAAAAATAATTTGATATGAGAAAAAATATTTAATCAATGCTAGCAAGCGTTCTTCTTGGGTGGAGACTATAGAGTGCTTTCCGCTGCAAACATTTGCTGCTGTCTAGATGATTCCCGATGATATTTCTCCAGCCTACTTCTTCGCTACGCTTCATACTTCTCACACCGCTCCTTCCTTTTAGCCGGTAGATCCTCTTGATATCGCCGGTGCATTTCTTCTGTTTTCGGAAATCTTCTTGTCTTTTCGTGCTTCGCCCAATTTCCCGCCAAATTTGTATTCTTATTATCAACCGGCTCCGTCACTTCTAACTTCCCGTAAGCAGCGCGGTTGGCCCCCACCGTCAGCACCGCGCTAATGTGTAGTACGAAAACCGAGATTTTTTTTCAACGTGTTGTACAAAATACAACATATCCGAGATGAACTAGCCTAGGGCTAAAAATCTCGTTAATACAGAAAACAAAAAAAAAAAAAAAAAAAAATACAACAGCGTGATCGCTCGAGGGTTAAATGCTCCTTGACATCCGCTTTATTCCTATGCTTTCGTTTCAACGACTTCTATTGGATCATCTTCTACGATTACCTTTTCATCATTTGAAGCTCCCTGTTGAGCTGGTGCTGCACCATCGGCATTACGGCATTACTCGCACCCCTTTGAACATATGGTCAACGTCAGATCCTCATCAGATACCTCCGGGGGAATACAAATACCCGTCCGTATCGTACGATACTCCCGACATGTGATATAATATCGTAAACAGTTTTTTCGCTGGAATAGCTGAATTTGACATGTCCTGAATTTGCCCGCACCGCCTCCTCCATTGCTGCTGCTGTTTTGTACTTCATTGAAAGACTTCTATCCTCCTCCATCTTGTAAACGGTTTCCATATCCATGACATCGGATTTCAACTGCCTCAAGAAATCGGCGATTTCGATCCATGTCGGCCGTGGTGCCATCGCAGAGCAACGAAATTTGACCATGTACTCGATCATTACTCTGATGGTTTCAGCACAGAAACAATATAAAACGAATTCAAACGAAGGACAAAGGCAAAAGACAACAAAGAACTAAACTGGAACCTCTTTTAATACACATGGCTGGGATTGCATAAATTAAAAATGTGCATAAATTGAAAAAGGCATAAAAGGAGGGAAATCTATGCAGAAATTAAGATTGGGCTTTAATGAAGGAATCTAGTTTTCCAGAACAGGTCTTGCTCCTGGGCATTTGAGGTGGGACTGAGGGAGTTTCCAAAAGGTTCCCAGAGAGCCCAAAAAAGGGGCTTCCAAAGGGGGTTTTAAGAAGTTGTTGCAGGGGGTTTGAGGAGCCTTTCATTGGCGTTCTGTCAAGATTTGTTGGCGATTCAATGAGATTACTGGGAATTCAGCGACATTTCAATAGTATTAGGGGGTTTCAGGGACGTGCCAAGGGGCTTTTCAAGGGATCTCAGGAGCCTTTGAAAGGCGTTACAAATGGTTTGAGGGGTGTTTCAAGGTATTTCAGAGCCATTTAAGAGATTTTCAGGATGTTTCAGGAACGTTTTAAGGGCGTTCCTAGTGTTTTAGGGCCGTTGATAGCATTTCAGAGGCGTTTCAAGGGGTTTTCAGGTGCGTGGGGGCTGTTGGACCCTATTAAAGTCGTCCAAAGGGGTTTCAGAGGCATTTTAAATTGAATTTGATGAGTTCAAGGGCGTTTCAATGGGTTTATGGAGGATCAATGGGCGTTTCAAGGCATTTTAGGTCGTATCTGGGGGTTTCAAGAACACCTTTAAATCAAAGGCCGTTTAAGGGCCGTTTCAAAAGATGTTGTGATGTGGTCTCTAAAAATCCTCTGAATCTTCCTGAAATGCCTCCCAGAACCTCGTCGGACCCCCTGAGACGGTCCGAAACTCCCGAAAACTCCTCCGTAACGCCTCTGAATCCACAGAAAATGATTTGAAACTTCCTGGAATGCCTCTGAAAGCCCCCTTAAACCCCCTCTGACTCCATGTAACGCACCTGAGTGGCTCTGAAACCCCCGAAAACTTCTACGTAACGCTTCCATAACACCTCGGAATCCCACCGAAAATGCTCTGAGACTTCCAGAAATGCCTTTCAGTCTCATCTTCTTCTTCTTCTGGTTCGCGTCCCCCTGGGACTTGGCCTGCCTCGCTTCAACATAGTGTTCTTTGAGCACTTCCACAGTTATTAATTGAAGGGCTTTCTTTGCCTGCCATTGTATGAATTTGTATATTGTGAGGCAAGTACAATGAAATCGAGAAAATTTTCCCGACCGGAACGGGAATCGAACCCGCCGTCTCCGGATTGGCGAACCTTAGCCTCAACCACTTGGCTAACTGGAGACCCTGGAGCCTTTCAGTCATAATCCCCCCTCAACTCAGTCAGACCCAATGTAACGCACTTGAGAGGCTCCGAAACATCCGAAAACTCCACCGTAATGCCTACGTAACGCCTCTGACTCTCGCTAGAAATGCTCCGAAACATCCTGAAATGCCTTCAAAATGCCCCTAAAACCCTGTCGGACCCCATTTAACGCACCTGAGATTCTCTCAAACCCCCTAAAACGCCTGCGCAACGCCTCTGAAACCAGCCTAAAATGCTCTGAGACTGAAATGCCTCCGAAAACCCCCTTAAGACCCACTCGAACCGCATGTAACGCACGTGAGACCTTCTGAAACCCCCGAATACATACCTGTAACGCCTACAAAACCTGTAAAAGAATCTTCTAAAACTCTCTGTGATGCTTTCGACCCGCAGGGCGTAAAAAGGTGCATAAAAATAACATGCAAAAAAAGGATTAAGTGTACTGGGTGGTATTCATCGGATTATTGCTGACCAGCTGCTGCAGCGTCTGACTGCGATGAGAGCAAAACAACAACTCGCGTTCTGATTGATGAGCGGCACTACCGACGTCAAGACATCTTATGGTACATACAAACATCGACTCGGACCACTATCTTCAACAATGTACGGTACCGAAGACCACCACTATACAACCTAGAGCAGCTGAAGCAACCGCTTGTCACCTCGGCAAACGCGCAGGATCTCGAGACAGCGTTGTCAGACTAGGGCGAGCTCGATGTGGTCTCTCTGAAGGACTGCTAGAGTACAGTCAAAGCCACCATCAACGACGATAGTACCATCGGGTACATGGTACAGAGTCAACGGAACGAATGGAGTGTCAACTTTTTATAGCTAATTTCGGACAACGTATTACATATCACCCGAAGTCGCATTCGATTATTTGGGACATCGTAATGATGATCATATGAAATCGCGAAATATCGTCAGAAGTATGTATATGGCCTCCACTTTGGTACGTATATAGCAGTTTTTTGCAGTATATACGATTGAATAGGTTCTTATATAGTAGTGTATAGCACAAATTATACAGACCAAAATGTTCACTGGGTGTACAAAACGCTAAAAAGACCGGTGGTCCTCTACGGACACGAGACATGAACCATACTCGAGGAGGACCTGCAAGCACTCAGAGTTTTCGAGCGACGCGTGCTAAGGACGATCTTCGGCGGGGTGCAGGAAAACGGTGTGTGCGGAAAAGGATGAAACAACGAGCTCGCTGCACTTTACGGCGAACCCAGCATCCAGAAGGTGACCAAAGCCGGAAGGATATGATGGGCAGGGCACGTTGCAAGAATGCCGGACAACAAGTCTGCAAAATTGGTGTTAGCGTCAGATCCGGTTGGCACAAGAAGTCGTGGAGCGCAAAGAGCACGATGGGCGGATCCGGTGCAGCGTGACTTGGCGAGCATCGGGCGTGACCGAAAATTACGTTACTATACTATATTTTGATCAATATTTTTTTTTTCATTCGTTTATTTGGTTGGCTCAAATGTTTAATTGAAAACTCTACAGAGCCGAGTTTCTTAAAGAATAATTGGTTATTCTAGCACAGAATAGCAAATATTAGAAAAAAAATCAATATCGTGATGTACGAGCGATTTTCTTCTTAGGGCTTGTGCCTGAGCTGGAGCCTGAAGCAGCATATTGGGCCCGCCGTTGATTCGCCTGTGGGTTCTTCATCGCCTCCTGAATCGCTATCGCTACCTCTTCTAACGTCTTCAGGCCTTCTTTCCGTCGTTTCTCCTTTTCGGCATCGCTGCTTGTCTCGATGCCGACTGGTTGTACCACTTCCTCTTCCAGTATCTCCGTTGGTAAATCTTCATAATCTTCATCTTCTTCTAGTACTTCAACCACTTCGCTCTCCGACGTTGTCCGCTCTGTCGATGCAGTTGCCAAACCAGAAACGATCCCAGCATATGAAGGACTCCCTAAAGCTTCCGAATGTTTCTTCTCCTGACGGGTTTTCCGTTGGGGACAAGATTCCCGTCGATGTCCCATTCCTTGGCAACCCGGGTAGACGAGAATATCTAAATCATATCTCAAATCGAACACTTTTTGCTGTCATAGCTCGATGTGATATTGATAAGTTATTCAAAAATCTAATGAATATCGCACGAATAGCTCAAAGTGATATGATGTCAGTTTTTGTTTTTGTCGAAATAGCTGAAAATTTCTACATAAGAACAAGTTTAGCTCTTCTGCACGAAATGGAACACATACACCCATAGAGATGGCTCAATGTTAGTGAAATGCCATGTGCCCCTCTCTGAGCTGTGAAAACGAAGAACCGCATGCTCTTATTTTTATGTTATTTACAACAGCGAGCCACAGTTGAGTGGTAAGCATCGCCGCCTGTGAATCCTAAGGTCGTAGGTTCGATGCTGACATTTTTTTGTTTTTTTTTTTCAGGAAAAAGTGACAAATCTTGTCTGCTATTATTTTGATCTTGTAATATCTTAACGAGCTATTATTGAGTAGTTCACCATATTACGTTTTGCTATTATTTCTGTTCTTTTACCTCTTATATCAATCAAACCAATATCAGTTTTTGCTCTTCAGTAATTCAATCTATCATAGCAGAATATGCTATTCATCAGATTTTTTCACCTACTCGGGATGGAAGCACGTGTCTCTTAGTCCCTCGTAGAATATGTTACCTTTACGTCCGGCGACAACTATCATTGATGGTATGCTTGTTTTTACGTCCATGTACACCCCCCGCACTCCGGTGTACATGTGATCGAGGCCCAAGTTTGCGGGGAACTTTTCACGTACCGTATATTCAATTTTGCCATAGTCTCCGAGTACCTTCGACAGTTTTGCATCGTCCAGCTCGGGTGGCAGATCGAACACACGGACGTATCTCATGTTGGCACCCGCGATTGTCATACGCACCTCTATTTTCTTTCCACTTCCATACACAAATTGGCGTGGTTGCATATTCTTCTTCAATGACTCGACCATAGCCTCTTCCGACGTGAATTTGATAAACAACGACCTATCTTCCGCTGTTTTGTACGTTGTCTCAATATGCAATAAATCAGTGTCCAACGTTTTCAAGAAGGCGGCTATTTCAACCCATGACGGTCGGAGGCTGCCCGCGGGGAAGCGAAACTGGACAGTATTAACAGCCATTTCACTCATATCGATGAGCTGCTGTTTCTACAGCAAAGAATACCACCGATAACACAATTGTGACCGGCCGGGACCGAGAAGCAAGGCGCGCTTGTTAAATAGGTAACAAAGCAGCGCAAGAGACGATAAAAAAAAACCGAGCTACAAAGAGCACATTTGCCTACGTCTATTCCGGGCGACGGTAGCGATAGAACTGATTTTTTTTTTTGATCAATATTATATTTAGTGAAATGAGACAGCTGTTTGATACCTAGCTGGTTTTGTTATCAATCAGTAGCCATGCAGTTCTATTTCATCATAAAAACGACTTTATCAATATTTGTTCAGAATTTTTAAAGCCCACTTGCGCCACCTAGCGGACAAACCTGCAACCAACTAGTTCACTATTAGATAGCACTTGATGTCCTGATCGCCCTTGTCGAAGTCAAAATTATTCTATGTTGTCTGATTCTCGAGATACAGAAGTTCAGAATGTTTAGATCTCGCTAGCGCCACCTAACGGATAAACCCAGAACAAACTAGTTCACTATCCGTTAGCCCTTGATGTACTGATCAACTTAACCGACAACGTGTATGTAGCCTGATTTTCGAGATACAGAAGTTCAGAATTTGTAGGGCTCACTAGCGCCACCTAGCGGATAAACCTAAAATGAACTTGTATCTATTAGACCTCAATGTCCTGATAAACTTTGCTGAACACTAAATTTTTCTATGAAACCTGGTTTTCGAGATTCAGCAGCTAAGAATTTTTAAAACTCACTAGCGCTACCTAGCGGAAAAACCCTTAATCAACTAGTTCATTATCGGATAGCATGTGATGCCCTGATCGACCTTGCTGAAGATGTAATTTTTCTATGTATGTAGTCTGATTTTCGAGATCTGGAAGTTCAGAATCTTAAGGGCTCACTAGCACCCACAGAGCCCACTTGCGCCACCTAACGGATAAACCTAGAACCAACTAGTTTACTTTCGGATAGCTCTTGATGTTCTGTTCAACTTTGGCGAAGACAAAAAAAAATGTCTATGTAGTCTGGTTGTTGAGAAACAGAAGTTAAGAATTTCTATGACTCGCTAGCGCCACCTAGTGAATAAACCTAGAACCAACTAGTTTAATATCGGATAGCTCATGATGTCCTGATCGACCTTGTCGAAGACAAAATTTTGAAATTCTTCTATAGCTGCTAGTACACAGGGTCAAATATTTGTCCAAAAAGAAACCAATGCTCAAACATCTTGTTTGACTCGATCGAATTTTCATTAGTGCCAAACTGATGTTGTTTCTTGAGTTCCTTTCTTGTCAAATATTTGAACCTGTGTACTACTGGCCTATGTATTCTGATTCTCGAGATACAGTTCAGAATATTTAGAGCCCACTTGCACCACCTAGCGGACAAACCAACAATCAACTAATTCTCTATCGAATAGCTGTTGATGTCATGATCGACATTGTCGAAGACAGAATTCTTCTATGTAGTCGGATTCTCGAGATACAGAGGTTTAAATTTTTTTGGACTCACTAGCGCCACCTAACGGTTAAACCCAGAATCAACTAGTTCACTATCGGATAGCTATTGATGTCCTGATCAACCTTGCCGAAGACGAAATTCTTCTATGTAGTCGGATTCTCGAGATGCAGTGGTTTAAATTTTTTGGACTCACTAGCGCCACCTAACGGATAAACCTAGAACGAACTAGTTCACTATCGTATAGCTATTGATGTCCTGATCAACCTTGCCGAAGACGAAATTCTTCTATGTAGTCGGATTCTCAAGATACAGAGATTTATTTTTTTAGGACTCACTAGCCACCTCACGGATAAACCTAGAACCAACTAGTTCTCTATCGAATTTTGATGTCCTGATCATCTTTGCCGAAGACAAAATATTTCTATGTACTCTGGTTGTTAAGAAACAGAAGTTAAGAATTTCTATGACTCGCTAGCGCCACCTAGTGGATGAACCTATAACCAAATAGTTTAGTATCGGTTAGCTCTTGTTGTCCTAATCGACCTTGTCGAAGACAAAATTTTGAAATTCTTCAATGAAGTCTAATTCTCAAGATACAAAAATTCAGAATTTTTAGAGCCCACTTGCGCCACCTAGCGAACAAACCTACAATCAACTAGTTCACTATCGAATAGCTGTTGATGCCCTGATCAACTTTACCGAAGACTAATTTTTTCTATGTAGTCGGATTATCGAGATACAGAGGTTTAAATTTTTTAGGACTCACTAACGCCACCTAGCGGACAAACATACAATCAACTAGTTCACTATCAGATAGCTGTTGATGTCCTGATCAATTTTGCCGAAGACAGAATTCTTTTATGTAGTCAGATTCTCGAGATAAAGAGGTTTATTTTTTTAGAGCCCACTAGCGCCATCTTACGGATAAACCTAGAACCAACAAGTTCACTATCGGATAGCTCTTGATGTCCTGATCAACTTTGCTGAACATATTTTTTTTTTATGTTGACTGACTCTCAAGATACGAGGGCGACAGTATTGGCAATGGCTGTTGACGAAACACCTGTCAAAGCACAATGTTTCGTGATCACTAGTTCCACCTACTGGAGCGAATACGTACTAAATTACGTACTATCAAAGAGTCCTTGATCTTCTCAACAACTTTGCTGAAGACACCAGTCTTCCAAAATGCTTCATTTCTCCGCAGTTATCGCAAAAGTTACTGATCTATAAATAGATCACTGGATGTTCGAGGCATCTGATCTATAAATAGATCACTGGGCGGAAATGGGTTAAGGATGCCATTCACCAGCTCGAAACCAACAAAGAAGCTGGTAAGGATTGTATCACAGCTGAACTCATCAAGATGGGCCCAGAAAAGTGGACCACTTGTCTGCACCGGTTGCTAGTCAGTATCTGGGAAACCGAACAGGTAGGGGTAATCTGTTCCATTCACAAGAAGGTGACCATATGAAATGTGAGAACTTCAGATCGATCATCATTTTAAATGCTGCCTTCAAAGTGCTACCCCAGTTCATCTTCCGTCATCTGTCACCTAAAATGAACGAGTTCGTGAGAAGTTATCAAGCCGGCTTCATCGACGGCCGGTCGACAACGGACCAGATCTTCACCGTACGGCAAATCCTCCAGAAATGCCGTGAATACCAGGTCCCAACGCATCACCTGTTCATCGACTTCAAGGCGGCATACGACAGTATCGACCGCGCAGAGCTATGGAGAATCATGGACAAAAACGGCTTTCCTGGGAAGCTGACTACACTGATTAAAGCAACGATGGACGGTGTGCAAAACTGCACAATGGTTTCGGGTTAACTATCCAGTGCATTCGAATCTCGCCGGGGACTGGGATAAGGTGATGGACTCTCATGCATACTCTTCAACATCTCTCTGGAAGGCGTGATGCGTCGAGCCGGGCTCAACAGCCGGGGAACGATTTTCGCTGGGAGCTCGATGTGGAATGTTATCTGGCGAGCGTTGCGTGTGACCGAAGATGGGGAGAGCAGCAGTCACAAGCCGAGTATTGTGGCGTACTATTGCTTTTATGTGCTATCCTGTGATTGTGATGTGTGACTTAATGTATATAATAAGTATGTCTTTCTAACAAGGTTGAACCAATTTCAAACTTCCAAACAAAGTACCGCATTTATGTCATGACTGCTCACTTTATTTCGCACACATATTGCTCCAAAAGCGGCAACGACGACGACATCGACTACAAAACTGCTACTCAGCAATCGAGGTGAGTGCATGCCGCGTCGTCGTCGTCGCTTCCAATGCAAACGAGCAATCCAGTGAACTAAACAAAAAAAATCCGAATGCTCGATATCAAAATTCACTTTGTAAGCAAGAACTTCCAGAACAACAGCGGCATTATTGAGCTCCCTCTCCCAGGTCGGGTTCGATGGTGTTCCCGGGCGGAGCGACGCGGAGCGTCGCAAATACATGAAAAAGTGCATGCATTTAAAAAGGGGATCCGAAAAGCGATTCCTAGGGTTCCTGTGCGAATGGAAGTTGGAAAAGTTTTTTCACGCTGGATAACCACCCTCGGGTGCGCTACC
The DNA here is from genome assembly GCF_035046485.1 of Aedes albopictus. Lineage (NCBI taxonomy): Eukaryota > Metazoa > Arthropoda > Insecta > Diptera > Culicidae > Aedes > Aedes albopictus. Next base: position 262,044,891 of record NC_085136.1, on the reverse strand, counting down.
GTGTCGTATTTGCGTTTATTGTAAGCTTACGCTTCGCATAACTTCGACTTTGCTGTGCAGTTTGTTTCCCCCCGTCTGCCGAACCGCCAGACCTAAACTGTGCAGTGTGCGCATCAATAAGTCCATAGTTTTTCACGCATTTACGTTGTGAGCTTTGCTCTTTGTCCGGAAACTCGAGCCAACCAACCGTTCTTTTTTTCTTCGTCAATCGGTTGAGCTGGAAAAAATCACTGCTGCTGCTGCTGTTGCAGCAGCAGAAGCAGCTAAGCCGCAATGGAACGAGTTAGCAACAATTTTAATAACAATGATTCCGACTAAAGGATCAATCGCTTTCAATCGGTTTTCCGCCCGGGCGATGCTCATGCTGAAGTCAGCAGTCTGGTTAACACTTTGCCTTTTACCTGTAAGGTTCTGCTTGCTTCCGATGCGATGCGATGCAGTCATCCGCCGCTTACTCACATCTTGGCGAAGGGCTTGCCGGCGATTGTGATGCATTATTGGAAGGGTATGTGATATGTGGTGCTTTTGCCTTACTCGTTCACCAAAGTGAAATGAAAGGCTATATGTTCACTCAAAAAACGAATTTTCGTTAGAAGGCTCGGAGGGTCAAGTCACATATACCAATCTACTCTGTTCGACGAATTGAGATAATGTCTGTATGTGTGTATGTCTGTTTGTGTGTATGTATGCCTGTGCACAAAATGAGTTCAAGGCACTTCCTATTGGCCGATTTTGCGGGTTACAGCTCGAATCGAACCGGAATTTTACCGCATTGTTTGCTTTTTAAAACGGTCTGGATCGGTCAAGGCGTCCCGGAGTTATGACCATTTCAGTAATCCGGTCCAGCACCGGTAGAGCTGACCGTATATAAAACTGAACCAAGCCTCAAATTGCGACACATCAAACTGCGACGATTTTTGTAATCTTCAGCATGGTTGACGAATTTTGTGCGGAAATCAACACTGGAGACCCGCACTTCCACGATGTCAGCAAAAAATTCAAGATGGCAGCCTAAAATTCAAGATGGCGGCTCCAAATTCAAGATTGTGGCTGTGTATTGGAGTTTTAGGCTCTAAAACCATGCAATAATGGTATATTTGGTATGGGGAAGATGTCTGGACTCCAAAAATGGCGACTATAACATCCAAGATGGCGATCTAAAATCCAAGATGGCCCTAAAACTATGCAATATTGGTTTGAATATGGGTATATTTGGTATAGGGAAGATATGTAGACTCCAAAAATGGTGAGGGCCGTCCATAAATGACGTAGCATATTTTGGTCAATTTTCAACACCCCCTCCTCTTTCGTAGCCTATTTTCCCATACCTAATACATACATGGCTCGTAACAATTTCAATGACTCCCCCTCCCCCTAAAATGCTACGTCATTTAGGGCTGACTCCTGATCAGAATATCCAAGATGACGGTCTAAAATACAAGATGGTGACTCCTAATTCAAGATGGCGGCTGTTTAATGGAGCTTCCGGCGCCAAAACCTAAAAAATATGGGTATATTTAGTATGGGGAAGATAATCGAAGTCCAAAAATGCCAACCAGAATATCCAAGATGGCGTCTAAAATTCAAAATGGTGGCTGTTTAATGGTTGTTTTGGCTCTTAAATAAAAAAAAGGATATCACCGCTAGGTGGATTAATTAGTTTTTTTAGTAGGAAATAAACGACCAAGTCAAGATCATCGAGCAAATCAAACCTAGAAAATCTAGAAAAAGGTAAATTTTTGGAGACTTTCAGTAAGAATACAGTATTTCCAGAATTTGAATTTAAATTGGAATTCATTATCCATAGTGCTATCATGATGAAATCAGAGCTGATTACTCACGATTTCCACATTTCAGCGACCCAAAAAAGGAAATAAATTCACTATTGCGCCTAATTAAGCATTGTTCTGGGAAAACCCCTCCATGCATAACATGCATTATATCATAATGTAATTTGTCTGTAATTATTGCGGAAGGGACATTCTTGCAATAAATCTTTCTATGAGTTTAGCAAGAGATCTAAAATTTTCTTGGGAATTCTGAAGATTACCTTCAAGGACGCTGTCAGAAATTCCTTCAGAGATTCTGGAAATTTACTAGAATGATTTTTAGCAAGAATTCATCCAAAGATTCCTCTTATTATCCGTTCAAAATTTTCCTGTCCGTGGGGATGTTTGAAAAAATTCCTTCAGGAATTTCTCCAGAGATTCTCTCAGGAATTCTTCCAGCAATTTTCTAGACAGAAATCCACGGTTTTCATAAAAGAAAAATGAGATTTTCTTTGAGATTTCTCCGAAAATTTAACGAAAAAACGTCGAAAAATTTCTTCAAGGAATTCCTCCAGGGGTTTCCTCAAAGAATTCCTCCAAACATTTCTTCAAAATATACAATTCTCTGAGAAAATTTCCCACAAAGATACGGAGATTCTTTCGGAAATTTCTCTAGGGTTTTCCTTTAGAAAATCCGAAGTTTTTCCAAAAACTTTTTCGGAAATTGTTAATAGGATTTCTCCAGGGGCTGCCACGATATAACTCTATTTATTCCAACATATTATCGAGCATTTATTTGGAAACTTTCGAGACATCTTTCCGGAAGTTTTTCCAACAGTTCTTTCATGAATGCCTCCATGCAATGCATAGGATATTTAAGGCCTTCCTTCAGTGATTCTTTCAGATTTTTTCCAGAAAGATTCACTTTTCTGCACTAATTGCTCCAGATTCTGTTCGTTAGAATTTCCAAGGATTTTTTCAAGAAATTCCTCCAGTTCTTCCAGGTTTCATTTCAAAGATTCCTTTATATTTTTTATTATTTTTTCAGTGGTTCTCCAAAAAAATTCTCTTTGTGTTCTCTTTCCCAGTTTTTTTTTCTCTCTGTTTTGTATATATGTGTTTTCATACGCGCCAACTTGTGACGTAGTTGGGGGGGGGGGCGAGGCCTCTCAAAATCAATCTAATTCGAAAAATTTCGACGTAGTTCACCTAGTTTAGGCATATTTACGTGAAAACTAGTGCATTGAGCTGAAAAAAGTTGAATTTTGTCCAATTTTGGACAGCTTCGCCCCCCCAACTACGTCACAAGTTGGCGCCTATGTGTGTTTTGTTCCTGTCCATCCGGCAGACGAAACCCGACAAGCTGGTACCACCACTATAAGGCGACGAATACGCTAAGCCAAAGATACCGCCCGCATGAGCTTCAGAGAACCCTTACCCCCAGTCCTTTCCAAGCCAATCCTTAAGACATTGTGACATACTTACCTCGAGCTGCCACGAGTACCCTGGCTCAGACCCATACTAACTACGGTATATAAGATTTTAGACATACAAAATTGAATTTCGGCTCCGCAAAGCGTTAAACGCGATTGAGCCCCAAATAAATGAAATAGATAAAAAAAAATGGCTCCACAATTTTGTTTATTGTTTCTGCAGGATTTCCTTCCAAAATTCCTCCAGTTAGTAGATTCGGAATTTTTGTGTAAAAATCCCTTCAGAAATTCTATAAAAAATTTCCCAGAATTTTTTTTTCTCAAGGTTTTCTCTAGGAGTTCTCCGAGGATTCCTACAAAAAAACCAAAAGGGATTCCTTGGAAATTTATTGAGGGATTTCTTCAAGAATACCTTTGCCTGCGACTTGTGCAGAAATTTTTAAGAATTTTTAAGAATTTAAGAAATTCCTCTATGTGTTTTCCAGGAATCCCTCTTGAAGTATCTCAAGCATTTTTTTCTTGAAATTATTTGCAGGGTTTCTTCACAGGTTTGCCATGCACTTTTTTCTAACAATTAATGGATATCCTAAGGTTTTCCTTCAGGTATTCTCCTAAGTATTTTCCAAGCCATTTATCAAGAAATTGATCAAGAGATTACTACCGAAATTGCTTCAGGAATTTCTTCAAGGAATTCCTCCAATTCATTTTCAATAATTACATCTAGAAATTTTAAGCGGATTCACTGAGATACTCCTCCAGGGACTGTTTTTTTAGAAATTCCTTAAGAGATTCCTTGAAGAATTATTTAAAAATTTGTGAATTTTCTGAAAGAATTTCTGAGGAAGAGAAGTTTTTGGAAAAATTTTCCCAGTAATTACAGGAAAATATATCCAGAACTTTCAGGAGAAATCTCTCCAATAATTTCTGGAAACTCACTTAGAGATTTCAAGAAGGGATTCCTGACAAAATTCATATGTTAAATCCTGAAGCATTTCTTGGATGAAACCTTGAAGTAACTCCTGGAGGAATCCCTGAATCAGTTCCTGGGAATATCCTTCAAGAAATTTCAGAAAAAAATCCCCCAAAAGACAACGAAATCCTTCAAAGAACTCCAAGCTAAAAACCTTAAAGAAATTCCTGGAGAAATTCCTGAAGGAATTTTAGAACAACTCCCTCAAGGAGTTCCGAGAGGAAACCTGGGAAAATCTCTCCAGCGATTCCAGGGAAAACTCTGAAATTGAAGAAGAAATTCCTAGAATTCCCGAAGAACTCCCGAAAGAATTCCTAGAGAAATTACTGGAGGAGCCCCTAAAGAAATCATTAAAAGAGTTTATGAATCTCTGGAGGAGTGCCTGGAGAAATCTGAAGGAATTTCTTAAGTAATCCCTGAAGCAGTTTCTGGAGAGAATCCTCAAAGAATTCCAGAAAAAAATCCCAAAAGTAACTCCTGGTGAAATCAATCGTCAGGATAAACTTTCGGATGGAATTCCTGGAGAAACCCCAGAATGAGTTCCTGGTGGAATCCCTAAAGGAGTTGCTTGAGGAGTCCCTGAAGGAGTCCTTTCAGAAATGCAAGATGAAGTTCGCGGAGAAATCCATGAACAAGTTCCGGGAGAAATAACTAGAAGAATTTGAGAACAAATTCCTGAGGAGTTCCTGTAGGAATCTTTGAATGAGATCCAGGAGAAATCCTTGAGGGAGTTCCTGGAGGAATCCTTGGAGGAGTCTTTAGAGAAATCTCTCCAGCGATTCCAGGAAAAATCAATCAAAGACTTTTAGAAAAATCTCTTAAGAAATTCTTGGAGGAGGAAATTGCTAGAGCAATTCCAGAACAATTCCTGGAGAAAAAGAAGAAATTCCTGGAGAAATCCTTGAAAGAATTTCAGGAGAAAATCTTCAAGCAACTTCAAATGAAAATCCTCAAAGAAATCTTGAGAAATCTCTGAAGAAATTCTCAAATAAATTCCTGGGAAACTCAGAAATATCAGAAAAAGTCCTTGAAGAAATTCCTAAAGAAAACTCAGAAAAAGTTCCTGGAGAAATCCTTGAAGCAATTTCAGGAGAAATCCCTCAGGAACTGCAAAAGAAAATCCTCAAAGAATTCCAGGTGAAATCTCTGGAGAAATTCTCAAATAAATTCCAAGATGAATCCCGGAAGGATCAGATGGAGGAATCCCTGATAAAATTCCAAGTGGAAATTACAGGATGAATCCCATATGAAATTCCTGAAGGAATTCAAGAAGAAATATCTGGTAGAGTTTCTGAAGAACTTCCTGGAAGAATCCCTGAATTCCTGATGGATAAATTGAAGAACTTTCAGGAGCACCTCGTAAATTACCAACCGTGAAGAAATCCCAGGGAAACTTCATTGATGAATAGCTGAAGAAATTTCTTGATTCATTACTGTAAAAAACTCTGAAAAAAATCCTTGAAAATCTCTGATGAAATTTCTGGAGAAATCTCTGAAGGAACTACAAGACAAATCCTTGATTCTAGTAAATTGTCCTGACGGAGGAATCCCTGAAGGAATTCTTAGAGAGTTAGTACCTTTTCTATTGGTTGGAGTTCTATGTTGTGATGGTAGTTGTCAATTTGGGCATATTCGCGCATTAGTGGGCATCATCGAAGACTTCTGCGGAACACCCAGAAGAAACTAATAGAGTTATTTTAGAAGAAACATGTGAGTGAATTTCAGAAGGAACCATTGCACGAGCTCCTTGAGCATTCCCAGAAAACTTTCCCATCGTTTTACAAGGTTCAACCAAAAAGAATCCAGAAGGAGAATTTCCTAAGGAATTCCAAAAGATTACGTGAAGGAATCCCAGAAGAATCCCGAAGAAGCTCGAATTTTTTTTTTTTTTTCAATGTATACTAATGGATAATAAAGTGGACTTATAGGAGATGTAGTCCTGGCAATATATTTCGAGGAGTTCCAGAAGGAAACTTTTGAGTCATTCCAAAAGAACATGTGGGATACTTCCCAAATATTACCCAGAAGTATCCCACGAAACCCTAAAGGCAACCCAGAAGGAAGTCTCTCAAGAACCCCAGTAGAAACCATGGGAGAAACTCCTTGAAGAATTCCCGCGGAACACCGAGAAGAATCCCTGGAAGAATCTTAGGAATGAAGTTTTGGAGTAATTTCCGGAAATATCCGGCGGACCATGAATTCCAAAGCTAGAAGAGGTTGATGCGCAGGACACGTCAATACAAAGACGACGGTTGACGGCGTCACGGGGGGTCTGATGGGGTCTCAGGGGATATTTGGAGGGTTTCAGGTCCGTTATAAGGGGTCTGAGGGGGTTTTGTGGACTTTTCAAGATTTTTTCAGAGTATTTTCAGCGGGTTTCGGAAGCGTTATAGAAGTGTCAGAAGCGCTTTGGAGGATTGAAAGGGTTTCATGGGCGTACCCGGGGGGTTTCGGAGTATTTTCAATGGGGCTCTGGGGCGTCACAGAAGATTTCAGGGGCATTTTCGGATGTGACGGGGGGTTCCAGATGCGTTACAAGGAGTCTGAAGGAGAGCTTCAGATGCCTTTCAGGGTGTTTCAGAGGAACGTTAAGGGCTCCCATGAAATGCTCTGTAACCCCTTGTAACTCCGTTTAATGACCCAGAAATCTCTTGACGCCCCTGAAAACTTTAAATGCTCCCGAACATTCCAAGAAACTCCCAATCATGCTCCATTTTATACCCCTGGAAGGTTGAGTCCTGGCTAGTACTGTACTAGTACTAGCTATATTGTTTAAGTACTATGGCTGGTGTTAGCTCCACTTCCTCTATCGCCTCACCGTATGTATACAACCAGGGTATTATCGTCAGCAAAGCTAACAAGCTTTACGCCCGGTGGAATTCACAGCGTTCCACTATGCTCTCCAATATCCGGCATAGGCTAGGTGTCCGGTGGTGTCCAGCAGGCGGATAGGTCTGTAGGTATGCCAACGGGTCGCCAGGTGGCTTCGCGTGTTTGGGCAGTAGAATCAGTCTTTGTCTTTTCCACTTTTTCGGATATTCGTCTCTGCTAGGCACATCATGGCAATTGATTACATATCAAGACTAGCTTCGATGGCCGCCTTATTGGCTACTGCCGGAAAACCATCCGCACCTGGAGCCTTCCCAGACAACCAGCAATCGTATAAGGTGTTGCATAGGATGAGAAAGTGGAGGCCATATGCGTACATGCCTCCATTTAGGCGCAAGTAAAATGTACACATATCGCCTCCACTTTAACATCTTATTCAACATCTTATACGATCACTGATTGATTGGGTTGTTCAACTTCAGCGACTTCACTGTTCACTATGAGCTTGTCATTAGTCATCGGGGTAACCCCGCTTTAGTCTCGGTTTGGCCGTAGGGGACGGCTGTACAGCAGCCCTATAGGCCTCATTTTGCTCCATTCTACCCTTCTCCGTTCGAGCTCTTTACATCCTCCTGCTAGCTCTTAGTTAGAATGCGCGAAGTTCTGCGATTTCTGAACACCCCCAGTATACCGGTTTGCGTCCATTTCTGGGTAGTGATCGCCTTGTCATTGCGGCGTCACATGCATGGCTTAGGGTTCCAACTAGATCATCGTTGGATAGATCGTCGGTGTTACCCTGCATAAGCAATCGCTTCACAAATGCCGGCTTATTGAAGCGCGAGGTCAGCCATCCCCGATGACGGTCGATGACCTTTGGCTATGGCCGTCTTCCCCCCTGTTCCACCCTGTATCGAATCACCAGATGGTCACTGTGCGTGTATCCATCGTCGAGCCTCCAGTTCGAGCTGGGGTTCTGACCCCGGCTCCAGAAGGTCACATCGATTATGGAATCTGTACCATTCCGCTTCTCCTTCGACGATTTACTTTCCTCCGACGGGCCAAGGCCACCGACTTGCAGACTACCAGCAGACCCTATTTGAGGTCTTTACAGATATTGTTCCGATCACTTATTTAACCGATTAGCACATTTTTTGGCAGCTCACTGCGGTTGCGGTTCAGCGCCCACGTAAGATCTGCGATATCACACACCCTTAGTGCACCGTATGCGAAACAGTGCATATGTGCGGCAGAAGGATAAGCCGAGCATGAAAATTCCAGTAGCTCCCGGACGGACGGGCGCACGGACGGGCGCGGCACTAAAGACGAACATAATTGCTCTGCCGCCGCTCCGTCATCTGGTAGGTACATGTGCGTTTGTGATTCCACCGATAAAGATTCTCCTTTTTGCGCCGGTCGGATGTATGCATGCAGCTATCTGTTTGATGTGCGTCGGCTCGGTACCTACTTGCCAGGGGTTTTGCAACCGCAGGATGGTTCTTTGCAGTTGCACATATGCGCGCGCGAAAATGCTTGTAATCATCCATGCTCTTGGGTCGGGACTGTCTGGACGGAAGGCAGTCACAGAAGACAGGAAGGAAGGATGAGCGTTGCCTTTTGTTTGTGTTTCCTTCTGTTTGCCTGCCTCCAATAATGTTCGGTCGTACATATGAGATGCACCCTTCAAGATAGGCGGCTTGCGTGAGATATCGCTCCTTAAAGAGGTGGTAAGCAAACATAATTGAACACTAATTGAAACGGGAAGTTGATTGAGGTTAAAGATTATTTTGCGAACAATGTATGTAGAGCGGCGCACAGATAGGGGGCCAAGTGAGTGCGGTAATATTAAAAGCATTGCGAAACGGATACCACGTGTGCACAACAATTAGAACTAAGGTTGTAGTCAAGCATACTTGGATAAATTTTGTATATTTCGCAAAAAGGGGTATTACCTCAAATTCAAGATAAAACTAAATCAACAATAATTCTCCAAAATACACGGTTCGTGGCTCCCGCTCTTAATCCTCGGTCACGCCCTAAGCTCGCCAAGCTACGCTCCACGCCTTCTTGTACCAACCGAATCAGTCGCGAACACCAATTTTACAGGGTTGTTTGCCGACATTCTTGCAACATGCCCTGCTCACCGTATCCTTCTGGCTTTGGCCACCTTCTGGATGCTGGGTTCGCCGTAAACTGCAGCAAGCTCGTGGTTCATCCTTCTCCGCCACACACCATTCTCCTGCACATAGCTGAAGATCGTCCTTACGCGTTGCTCGAAAACTCCGAGTGCTTGAAGCAGAGATAGGAACACTCACTTTCAAACAACCACACTCACTTGCTTTTTTCTCAGCTCAGAAGCGTACAATCAAGAAACGATGTATGGACGACTTTTGCCTTGTGTTTTTGTCACAAACTTTGTCGAATAGAGTAGGAATCGCCAACGAATCCGAAAGTCGTCACAGAGCTATAAAAGCGACTCTCCACGAGGTGAGTGTAAATTACATTCACCTCGTGGAGAGTTTCCTTCGCAGCTCACTCACGAATTTGGTATGCATGCGCGACCCCTACTCTATTCGGCAAACTTTTAGACAATATCACAAGGCAAAAGTCGTCCATACATCGTTTTTTGATTGCACGCTTCTGAGCTGAGAAAACTGCAAGTGAGTGTAACTCTTTGCAAGTGAGTGTTCCCATCCTTGGCTTGAAGGTCCTCCTCGATCATGGTCCATGACTCGTGTCCGTAGAAGACCACAGCACAGTGGTGCGAGGGCAGTCGAAACCTAAAAAATGAAAATGCTTTTCACGTAGATATAATATTTTTGTCAGATTCCTAAATATTTCAACTGTAGAAATACAAAATTTCAGATCGATTCATTGAAATTTGAATTTTTGACAGCCTCCTGAACGGACTGTGGTTTATGGCCTTCATACAAAATCTATAATGTTTATTCACAGCTATGCCAGTGTCCCGTGCTTAAATAAACGCATGAACTATAATAGTTGCTTTGAAGGCTTTGTTCGTAGTTATGTGAAGATCATCTGTATGACATTTAAGTTGTGAAAAAGCTGCCTAAAAATGAGTTATCCTTCGATATTCTTGAAAATTACTTATTTTTGAGTCAAAATTGATCTAAAACTATAGTAGGACGTGCGCGCCCGCGATGTGGTTGTGCGATTTTGTAAGCCTAAGACCAGTGCTTTCGATTGGTGTATGATTTATTTTGCGAAAACTTGCGATAGATTTCATGATTTTCATATGTTTTTGAGGGTTTTGGGTAAGAGGTTTTGGCTGGCTTTTGTTCAGCAACGCACCACTGTGCGACGGCCGGTCGACAACGGGCCAGATCTTTACCGTACGGCAAATCCTCCAGAAATGCCGTGAATATCAGGTCCCAACGCATCACATTTTCATCGACTTCAAAGCGGCATACGACAGTATGGACCGCGCAGAGCTATAGAGAATCATGGAAGAAAACGGCTTTCCTGGGAAGCTGACTAGACTGATTAAAGCAACGATGGACTGTGTGCAAAACTGCGTAAGGGTTTCGGGTGAACTATCCAGTGCATTCGAATCTCGCCGGGGACTGCGACAAGGTGATGGACTCTCATGCCTACTCTTCAACATCGCTCTGGAAGGTGTGATGCGACGAACTGGGCTCAACAGCCAGGGAACGATTTTCACAAAATCCGGTCAATTTGTGTGCTTTGCGGACGACATGGACATTATTGCCAAAACATTTGGAACGGTGGCAGAGCTGTACACCCGCCTGAAACGCGAAGCAGCAAAGGTCGGATACTTTCGAGTTGGTGGAGGAATTCGTCTACCTCGGATCCTTACTGACGGCTGATAACAACGTGAGCCGTGAAATTCGGAGGCGCATCATCAGCGGAAGTCGGGCCTACTACGGGCTCCAGAAGAAACTGCGGTCGAAAAAGATTCACCTCCGCACCAAATGTACCATGTACAAGACATTATTAAGACCGGTGGTTCTCTACGGACACGAGACATGGACTATGCTCGAGAAGGACCTGCAAGCACTCGGAGTTTTCGAGCGACGCGTGCTAAGGACGATCTTCGGCGGTGTGCAGGAGAACGGTGTGTGGCGTAGAAGGATGAACCACGAGCTCGCTGCACTTTACGGCGAACCAAGCATCCAGAAGGTGGCCAAAGCCGGAAGGATATGATGGACAGGGCATGTTGCAAGAATGCCGGACAACAACCCTGCAAAGCTGGTGTTTGCATCTGATCCGGTTGGCAAAAGAAGGCGTGGAGCGCAGAGAGCACGATGGACGGAACAGGTGGAGCGTGACCTGGCGAACATTGGGCGCGACCGAGGATGGAGAACGGCAGCCACAAACCGAGTATTGTGGCGTACTATTGTTGATTATGTCTTGTCTTAAATGTGACGTTAAACAAATAAATGTATGTATGTATGTATGTAATGTAATCTACTTTGTAAATTGCATCATATGCTAAGGGTATGCGGTATACCGAATGATTTCGCCAAATACACTTCGAAACGAAATTCCGCGGAATTCCACGGAATTCAACTTGGCGAAATTTATGATTTTAAATTTCGTTTCGTTCCGCCGAATTCTAAAAATTTCGTCTCCAAAAACTTGATTTTGACGAAATTAAACGGAATTCCGCGGAATGTCCAAAATATTTCGAAAATAAATACATAGTGCATAGTTGAAATCATGCTAATCTCAAGTTTCTGAAAGGTGTTAAAAAACATCTCGAATAGCGAGAGACAAATCACTCCCATGCTGAAAGTCTCTATAATAAAAACAAAAAAAAAAATCTCGAATATACTTCTTATCATCGTCCCACCACACTCAACTCAACTGAGAAGGAGTGTACTAATTTATAGTGTCAGCGTATGGAACAGCCTTCCTCTGGATGAAGCCCACCAAGATGAAGCCCACCTTTAACGCCTTCAAAAAATCTATAAATCTAAGATGCTTGCTAACTAAATGTACAATTTTTAAGATCTCAGTTTATTGATTAAGTTCTAGTTTCAAAATTAAGCTTTTCAATATCCTTCAGTTAAGTAGAAACTCTCTGGTTGTTTCTTTGTCTTTAATGATACTGCATTGTAATAGGATCCCGTAATTTTGAAAATAAACTATTGACTTTGTAGGCGTTATATGATAGATTGACACTGTGCTGTGATGAAAGTTGGAAGGAAGGGAAACGGATTTTTTTTTCAAATCCGTTTCTGGTTCTAGCAATCGCTACGAACATACGAATATACATGAGATGTATACGTAGAAGAACGAAAGAGAAAGTAGATAGAAAGATACAAAGTAGGAGAAAAGGGACGAGCCAGGAATCGAACCCAAGAGCTTCTGCATATGAATCAGCAGCGGTAGCGGTTAGCCATTCTTTCGCTGACAAGAAATTCCATACAATTTTATGTTCCTCCATTTGTTTTTCACAGAACTCTTATTGAATAAGAAACAATGCAGACACTTAAACGACTACTTAGGCGATAGGGTCTGAGACCATTTGGGCAGGAGCACCTATTTTGGGCACTTGCTGCTATAACTCAGTCCATTTCAAACCGATTGACTCGAATTTTGAAACATGGCTAGATACTGTGCCTATCTGATCTTGTCTCAAAAATCAAGTCAATCGGTTCAAAACTGACTGAGTTATAGCAGCAAGTACCCAAAATAGGTGCTGCTGCCCAAATGGTCCCAGACCCTGTATGGATGAATTTCAAAAAAAATCTGAGACATAATATTTGAAGAATCCTAAATTATGCTTTTCATTGTTAAATTTCTAAAATATGTTCGGGTGAAGATACCGATGAAGGAGTTCTTTGAAAATGTCAAAAGGTTAGATGAGCACGACCAACTCTTACATCACCATGTGCGCAGCCAACTTTTACACTGAATTTCCGTAAAAAAAAGACGTTTGTTAGCTGAATTTAATCAGATTATTCTCCAACAAACTCTTCACTGGTGATATTAGGTGGGTCATTTTTTTAAATACCATAAGTTTTGATTTTTTTTACCCACAGTCTCGATTCGAAAGACCCGTAGGTAGAACTTCCATTTTGCAAGTCTTTTGGGAGCGGTTTGTGATCCCAGGTGCTCGGCGAAAAGGGCTTGGTCTTTAACCACCACACCAGGTTCGCTAGAGTCCAGATCAATCGGTAAAATTTTTTGTTTTATATCTAAAGATGATCTATATATATAAAAATGCAGTGGCATACGTGGGACCGCGCATAACTTGCGAACGGAAGGTCCAATTTTGGTCGTCTTAGTTTTGTTCTGTTAGTTTTCACCCAAGGAAGGTTTATGAGGCAAAAAACATGTAAATATTGAGAGTTTTTGAAAATCGATCTTCCATATATTTTATGATCGGGGACTTGGTCTTGGATAGAAACTTGAAACGCCAAAAAACGCAGTAGGCAAGACAAAGTTTGCCGGGTACAGCTAGTTGTGTTATATTTTTCGAATTTCAAGTTTCTTCATATTAAATGAGTACCGTCAAATGGGGTAACTTGCAACACTTTTAGACTTTAAAGCAATTTCATTGAAATTCGAAACATTTGAAACATACTGTAAAGCATCGTGTACACTAATTACCACGAGTAGAATACTATGCAGCGCTTGATTTACCAAAATACGTTGCCATCTAATTAGGAGGTACGGATAACATGCTTGTTGCAAGTTACCCCATCTGTGGGGTAACTTGCAACACATGACATGAAGCTAAGTTAGCTACCATTTAACTGCCTTGACATTGTAGTACTTGGCCATATTATAAGATTTTGATGTAATGCATTTAAAATTCATTGAAAGATGCACACTAACCAACTAAAATAAGAATTTTCATAAAATGGTTGGTAGTTTTACAAGCGGGAGTATATCGTTTCACAGCAGGTCTCACGTCTCTCAAATATATAAAATTTATGGATCTCGTGACTCATCACTAGTTACAAAATGTCAACAATGCTTAATGTCATATTTAGAAAAAAGTTAGAGTGAACCATCTTTAGGTATTTTCCAGTATGAAGTGGTGTTCAGCTAAAACATCATGATTTAAACAACTTTGTAAATATAAACACCGTTAATTTGTGAGCTCATTTGAAATAATTTACTCCATCCAGGTTCAGAACTGATGTTGATGATTGTTTTAAAACATCCATAAACTAAATTACCCTTTCAACAAGGTGAAATATGAATAAAATTTCAAAATATGGCAGTTCTTAATTATGTTTGAAAATCACGTGCAAAAAATGCAAAAATTGAGTAGACATTTGAAAATGAGCACGTTACGTAATTAATGAATGACACATTTCAACAATTTCTATCAGAAATATCGTGAGATGAAAATAAATAAGGCTGATACAAATTTTATTTTCACTTTTTGTCTCCCCCCCCCCCTTCAAAAATTTTTGGCTGGATTTTGCATTTTGAGGGGGCAGATAAAAAAATATTTATAAAAATATTGGGTCTTGGCAAAAATTCTTTAACAAATCCGAGGAATTTTTAATATTTTTCAAAATAAATACTTTATTATTTTTATCCCCCCCTCGACCAACCAAAGAGTGGTAGGACAAAAAGTGAAATAAATATTTGTAACGGCCTAATACAAAGTTTTGTTAATTTCAACTGTTGCAAGTTACCCCATAGTGGTTGTCGAATTAGATAATGATTTTTTTACATTATTTAGTCGACAAGTTTATCAAACTTTAATCATTCACCCAAGCTTACTATTAGGTACCCTAACTGCAAACAAGGTCATCAGACTTATTGCACGTACCATAGGACGGTGGTAAAGCACGATTTTCATACTTGTTTTTATGGCAAAAAATGAGCAAATTGTTTTAACAGTGTAGCTAAACAATAAACTAAGAAACAAAACTAATTTTTCCACTAAAACGACCTTTGGTATACATAATTTTGATAACCAAAATAGTGGAGCATACTAGCTTTCATTATTATGCGAAAATAGTTCTCATTTAATGCATGGCATCGTGTTGCAAGTTACACCGCTGTTGCAAGTAACCCCGTTTGACGGTACCGAATACATTTCTTAAGCATTATTTTCAATTTCTATGTGAGTTTAACTGGGTATTTTCTTATAAATTCAATCATCTATCAATTTTATAATTAGATTCCAGGCTTTACGCTATTCAACCAAGCTTGATTGGCAAACATCTGGCTGATGTTTCCATATCGTAGCTTCAGGTTTCTGATAAACAATGGAAATAAGAAAATCATATAGCATAGTTGCAATGATGCAATGAATTATCGGTGCGATCTTTTTAAGTCATTGGGGCAACACTGTTGAAAATGCTTTGACATCCATGTGCACAACAGAACATGTGCTCGATGAACAAATTCAGATTTGAAACTATGAAAAGAAATCCACGTACTCCGGTGAGACTCGAACTCACGACTCCCAATTCGCTAGACGGGCGCTTCTATTCCTTCAAGCTACGGAGTCACTCGACTATCTCCGTCGCCAGCAGGCCTAGAACTGAACTCGATTCCACAATCGCACATGGTTATCTTCTTTTCACAATCCAAACCTCCTTCGGATGGGATTAGATGAACATCTAACACATTGTCTGTTGTGCACATGTATGTCAAAGCGGGAGAGGAAGTTATTTTTAATTGTCGAGAGCTTCGGGCACTGCCTCTCAATCACATATTGGTATGGCAATTAGTGTGCAGTCGGACTCTCGACGGGTCGGTCCTCGGCCGACCGAATACGGTAAGGGTGACCGTAGCATCTTACAAATGTCAATTTCTTGATTTTGCTTTGGCTGACCAAGCCATGTGGGAAATTACACTGTTGCTGGGGAGTCGAGAATTCGAGTCTCACCGGAGTACGTGGATTTCTTTTCATAATTTCAAATCTCAATTTGTTCATCGAGCACATGTTCTGTTGTGCACATGGATGTCAAAGCATTTTCAACAGTGTAATTTCCCACATGGCTTGGTCAGCCAAAGCAAAATCAAGAAATTAACATCATTGGGGCAATCTTATTGGGTAATTGGTGTAATTATTCAAATATTCAATGTATGTCGCGAACAGTTGTGAAAAATATAAATATCACTGTAGCAAACGGAGCTAGGGGATGAGTCTTTATGGAAATGCAATTCGCGCCACAGCAAACACGCTGTATCAATTCGCACAAAATTGATGTTACTGCAAAATTCCGCGGAACTTTTTCGAAAATTTCTTTTCGTTTCGAAAAATACCGAGTGAATTCGGATTTCGTATCGATCTCACAAAAACATTTTTGAATTTCGTTTCGTTTCGTACCGCATCGTATCAGAAAATTTATATTTCGTTTCGTTTCGTTTCGCCTTGAAAAAATCCCATACCGCATACCCTTATCATATACACAGTTAGGCCGGAACAAATCTCGTTTTCTTCTTTTGTCACAGTGCTCGTTGACTCGTCAAGGGGGGGGGGATGATAAATAATAAATGCTTTTGATGAAAAAATACCCAAACAATTAGGCTAAATCATTAAACTCATCGGATTTATTAAAGAATTTTCTGAGCGACTCAAATTTTACCTAAAAAATTTTAAATATCTTGAAAAAATTATTTGTGTACCCCCTCAAAATGTTGAATTCCAACCAAAATTTTCCGAGGGGGCGGTGACATAAGAGAAAAACGAAATTTGTGTCAGCCTTATACGCCTAAAAGTATGCAATGCCCTTGTGTTTTAATGCTGTTGAAACTGTTTATTGTTTAAATGTTTATTTAAATTTCTAAAACTCCTGAATCAGTTTTTTGACAGCTCGAAATGACCTGTAGGGTATTTCAACATTCTTCTATCAGTTGAAATGGAGATTGCAAATCTATAACGATCTTGATGGTGTAAATCCAAACAACAGACTTTTCATGCTCTCGGTACGGACAAGACTGGAGTTTGTAGACTTTAGAAGTATTCATGACGTTTTTTTCCATATATCCATAGCATAACTTAAGGGGAAAGCCATTATAAAATTGACGCAAACATATTTTTGGCCACCTGTTTGTATGGAGCCGCTCTATAGTGCATTATGACGAATGCTACGAACGCGAATAAATCGTTCTACGCAAAAATGTCCAATATGTTGATGAAATCTCATCAAACATCAGACGATTATGCATATTTGACAGTACAGCACACGAGATAATGTCACTACACCCTGCTTCAATAGTCGTAGCAACAAATTACATCCAAATAACCCAGAGGGAGAAAATACGCTCACCCTTGCCGTTGACTGCTTGCCTCTTTCATAGCTAGGGTTTCGAACTACTTCGGCACCCGCGTCAATTTCCGGCACCTCACAGCAAAACAAATCAAAATATCACTTGCCGCATATTTTCCAAACGCCCTTCCGTAGGTAATCGTCTCCCGCAACCTTTTCGCAACGGAATCCACAGTCAATAAGCTACACTTTCACTCTGAAGCCGCACAAGTGCTCAAAACAAATATTACTCGCAGACGGGTGCTCTTCGGCAGCACAAAGATGGGTGCCCAAGTGATTTCCCATTTGATTTTGCTGGAAGTTCGGCATTGATGCCGAGAATTGGTGCTGGACTAGGTGCAGTAAACTCGTTCAAAATCAACTTTCCGGCAGAAAATCTTCACAACAATCACTGTTAACAACAAGTTCAATCAATAAGGTATCTGATTCAGACGGAAGAAGTGGTTGAAAACAGTCGTTTCGTTGTGAATTTAGGTTCTAAATAATTTTGTTTACATGTTGTGCCGGGAATAGGGCAAAAAACCCTACGTATCGTATCAACGACGACGGCCAGGCAAAAAAGGGACGACCTCAAATGTGAACCAAACAAACGTATAAAAGGCAAAAAAGATTACATGTCTACAAAAATTTGAGTAGGGTCGTCCGGATTGCGTTTTGCTTTTTATGATCTGTTGTGGGTACTTTATGTAATATTGTTCGTCCCTCAGACAGGGGATTTAGATTAATCATTGAGAGAAGAATTTCTCATGACGACGCCGAAAAAAGATTTCAACGACTGACTGTGTTGTTCTCATGCCGATCAGCCCTCCATCCACCACTCCCGGCCCGCAGCAACCACTTCAGGTCTGATTTAATTATGCGAAATTACTTCGGAACGCATTGTTACTCCACTTCAGAGGTAGGTAGGTAGGTACCCACCACACCGCTACATAATATGATTTCGCAATTGGCGCCGATTAACCTGTTGATTGAAAATCAATTATCAACATTTACAACAGGGGTTCCCAACCTTTTTCAGGTGGCGACCCCCTTTCAGAATTGCCAAAACATCTGGGGTCCAATGAAAATTTTTAGAAAAAAATATGAACTAAATGAACGAAACCGAGTTTTTTTTTTGGTACAGTGACATAGCCAGAAATTTACTGTGGGAGGGATTTTCGACGATGAATGATAGGTTTTTTTTATTCAACACTCACATGAACAATAAATTTGATTCGTAGCTGAAAAAAAGGCGGCGCAGCCGAAATTTTTTTTCTTCTGAAGGTGTTTTACACTGAAAATTTGTTCCTCAAATTGTGGCTTTTGGGAGTGGGGGTATACAACATTAAAAGTTGGTATAATTTGCACAAAATAGTATACAAATTTAACATTTTATTTTTTGGTTACATCGTGGCCCCCCTGAAGTGGCTTCACGGCCCCCTAGGGGGCCGCGGACCACCGGTTGGGAACCCGTGATTTACAACAACAGCCAGCGAACAAGTGCGATTACCCGGGGCAAATTGGTTTACCATCTGCTTACCGCTGCTGCATTCATATTTGATTTAATTTCGCTTGGAGCTCTCGGACGACGGATGGACGGAACCCACGAAAGGGGCAGAAAAAGTGGAAACACAGCGAATCGAGCGGGAAAAAAATCCCAACGTGGCATAATATCAACATTCCACGCAGTGTGCATTCCCCTGGACAAACGCAACCTGCTCTCTACGTAGCTACGCAGCCCACTGGCTGCAGGCAACCTTCAGAGGCCATTCCATAGCAGCAGCAAACTAGCTTCGTCCGACGGGAACAGTCTGGGAACAGCAGCAGCCAGCAGCCAGACGGCCAGATTGCAAGCACGACTGCTGACTACTGCAGATGACGGCGCGTCGACGGCGGCTGCGGTGGTGTATAAAAGCAAACATAGACTGTCGAGTCAACTTTTCTGAGATTAACATTTTTTCCGCTAGGAACTTTGGCGCAAGACAACTGATAGCATGCGTGACGTGGATGCTGGTAGCGGCGGCCGCAATCAACGGTCTATCTAGGCTATTCTAGGGCGATGCTGTCAGTGGCGTAGCATGGGGGCTGCGGAGGGTGTGGTCCGCACCGAGCCCCTGAATTCAAAGAGCCTCCATATCGAAAAAGGTTCCTAACACTAGTTTGAATATGAATAAAGTTCTTACAATATTGTTTTTACTATTTAGTAAAACTTTCCTATAAATTTGAGTTCAATACTTCCAGTTCGGCTGAGAAGTATGTGGGGACCCCCTCGTGATTATCAAGAGTTTTTGAAATGGGGCACACAAATGGCTCATTTGAAGTCCTTTTATAAACAATTGTAAATATACACACTTTATTCAAGTACTTTAGTTTATTTAGTTGATTAGTTTGATGATTACTCTTTTTACCTACAGGGGCCACGAAATACAAAAAAAATATGCCAGAAATCAAAATTGTATTTTACGAAATTCAGTACCGATATGGAAGTGAAATTCATGTGCATTTTGCAAACGACCCTGATATCCTAATCACATGACTTGACTTAGCTTAACCCTTTGAAGCCGGAGGGGTCATATATGACCCCAACATAAAAACGGCTGTATAAATTCACTCATTCGATCAAACAGAATACTGTCTTCGGCAAAGTTGTTGCAAATTGAGTCCTCTATTAGGGAAAAACCGGGAATATTTGTATTTCGGACTTCATTGATAACCTAGAATATCCTGAACACCATGAAATTTGTAAAAATGAAATAATTGACATTCCAGTTGTTCTAAAAGCTGGACTTGGATGTGGGTTACGTTTAAATGTATTAATTTAGCCTTCGTCAAGAATATTAAAAGGAGTTTTATATTCTGGGATATTCTAGGTGTTCCAAACTGTCCTATAGTGAAGTCCTTCAAATCTACTAGAATAATTTTATGTATTTTCGCCACAAATAATAGCATTGCATAACCTACTGGGGTCCGTGAAGCTCTTGACATCTTCAATGACGTTTATAGACACTATAGGGATATTCCAGGTCAGCCAAACTACCCTGGAGTTCAGTTTTTCAGGACCACACTCGTAACAGTAGCCATATCTGTTATACTGAGTAACGTTGCATAATCAACCGCAGCTACTGGAGCAATCTCAAATCTACTAGCTCATTATAAACCTTCGGGACATTCAGGGTCGTCCAAACTGTTCTATAATAGAGTCCTTCAAATCTACAAGAATAACTTGATGTGTTTTCATCATAAATAATAGTATTGCATAATCTGCTGGGGTTCGTGAAGCTCTTGAAATCTCAAATGTCATTTAGATACACTACAGGGATATTCCAGGTCAGCCAAACTGCCATAGAGTTTAGAACTTCAGGTCTACACTCGTAACAACAGCCATATCTGCTATACTGAGTAACGTTGCATATTTATGCGTTTTTGTAGAACGTTGTTAATAGGTCGTTGTGACTGTGGTTACGCGCGAGGTAGTTCTGGATGCATGTTGCTACCTGACACCTGCTTCTTTCTTGCGCTGTATTGTCCGTTGTTGTGGCGATTATCGGTAGCAACATGCATCCAGAACTACCTCGCGCGTAACCACAGTCACAGCGTTGTGTTTATCCGTGGTCACTGACTGGACCAATTTGAAGTCTACTAGCTCATTATTATAAACCTTTTGGACATTTAGGGTCGTCCAAACAAGAATAACTTTATGTGTTTCCGCCATAAATAATAGTATTGTATAATCGGCTGGGCTCCGCAAAGCTCTTGAAATCTCAAATGTCATTTCGAGACACTACAGGGATATTCCAGGTCAACCAAACTACCTTGGAGCTCTGTACTTCAGGTCTACACTCGTAACAGTATCCATATCTGTTATACTGAGTTACATTGCGTAATCAACCACAGTTACTGGGGCAATATGAAGTCTACTAATTTATTACAATCCATTGGGACATTCAGGGTCGTCCAAACTGCTCTATAATGAAGTCCTTCAAATCTACAAGAATACATTTTTGTGTTCTCGCCAAAAATAATAGTATTGCATAATCTGCTGAGATCCGTGAAGCTCTTGAAATCTCAAATGTCATTTAGATACTCTACAGGGATATTCCAGGTCAGCCAAACTAACTTGGAGTTCAGGACTTCAGGTCTACATTCGTAACAACAGCCATATCTACTATACTGAGTAACGTTGCATATTTATCCGTGGTTACTGGACCAAACTGAAGTTTACTTTTTTATTATAAACCTTTGGGGCATTCAGGTTTATCCAAACTGTTCTATAATAAATAAATTTAAATCTATAAGAATAACTTAATGTCTTTTCATCATAAATAATAGCATAGCATAAGCTGCTGAGACCCGTGAAGCTCTTAAAAACTCAAATGTCATTTAGAGACACTATGGGAATGTTCCAGGTCAGCCAAACTATCTTTGAGTTCAGAACTTCAGGTCTACACTAGTAACATTAGCTATACCTGACATACTGACTAACGTTTCATAATCAATCGCGGTGACTGGATCAACCTGAAGTCTACTATATATTATTATGAACCTTTGGGACATTTAGGGTCGTCCAAATTATCCTGAAGTTTAGCTCTTGATAATAACAGTAGTTATTCTCACAATGAACTTTAGACTTTTTTTTAGTATCTCAATCAATTTTTACATTCTTCAACTTAATCTAGGTGTTCTGTGTATTATAACACACTATCATCCTAATTTGGTAAAATAAATTTATGCTATTATCAATACTTATTAATAATATATTACATTTAATTTACTGTACCAGTTAAGATTTTTTGCAGGCTTTGTTTTTCACCTGCGTGTCAGAAATACATTTTTTACTTATCCTAACCCCAACCTAACTTAAACTAATTATACAATGAACTAATCGTAGCAATAGAAGACTGCAACAATTTTTGACGAAAGTTTGCAATGATTTTAGTTGACATCTGTTCCAATGTTTCAGTAATAGAAATTTGATGCAACTCACTAGTGCTAGACCGGGGAGGCAACTTCAGAATCATTTTCAAAATTTCATTTTGAATTATCTGAGGTTGCTTCTTTCTGGTATTGCAACAGCTCGACCATATTATGAACTTTAGACTGCAATCTGTAATTTCCCTGGCATAACATGAGTCATTTCAAGATAGTTTTAAGATATTCCAGATCAACAACACAACTCCTGAGAGCACAGCTTTACCCACACAACCAATTAACACGTATAATGAAGTTAATGTTCATGTTATACGTACTTTTATGCGTTAAAGTTACATCGTATAAGATGCAGTAAAAGTGCCTCATGCGTATATGACTTGAAGCGATATCTTAAGCGATGTCCCGTGAGCACTATTGCGACGTAATTCAGCATCTTATGCGACTTAATAATATTCGAAAAAAACAATTCTTGTCAGCTCGATATCGAACTAATGATTTTTGGATTGTTGAGCTACAATTCACAGTTGACACCGAACGCTGCTTATGAAACAAGCTGATTAATAAGCATGATATTCTAACTCTCCTCGTAATAAAACATCAGAATAGCATCTACTACGATGTACTCATACCAAATAAAATTCGATTTGTATGCTTATATGACTTTATCTGATGCGTCGTAATAAGTTCTAAAAATCACATCATATGCGACGAATATTGTCCGTCCGCTGTACATATATGCGATAGTGATTTAAAATAGTACTTTATACGATGTACAGCGTGCATTCTTATGCGATTCCTGGTTGTCTGGGTAGGTCTACACTTGTGATAATAGCGTTTGCCACTACGTTGAGTAGTATTACACAATCCACTGTACTTACAAAAGCAGTTTCAGGAACAATAAGTGTTGTTATATATTTTTGGGATATTATGGGCTCCCTTACTGTTGTGAAGCTTAGTTGACAAATTCAACCATGATAACTTTCAGAAGACATACTGGACATGACACATTATATATCGTAGCTTTGTATAATGAAAGAAGTTACCGTTATACCCGTAGACTTCAGGATCTTATCTCAAGAACAGTTTGGATGACCTAGGATATCACGACGGAACTGATACTGTCCATTGAACTTTCAGAAGTCTTACTGAACATGATAGATTACAAGTCGTAGCTTTGTATAATGAAAGAAGTTACAGTTACACCCATAGACTTAAGGATGTAAACTCATGAACAGTTTTTGTGACTTAGGATATCCCGACTGATCGAATATTGTCTATTGACCTTTCAGAAGACTTACTGGACATGATAGATTACAGCTTTGTATTATGAAAGAAGTTACCGTTACACCCATAGACTTAAGGAGCTAAACTCAAGAATTGTTTTTAATGAACTAGGATATCCAGAAAAAATAGTCTGCATAATATTCTTCCGTTTTTGTGCTATTCACCACCAAATCTACAGAAAACCGTAGAATAAACTCCAAAATAACGCTTGGAAAAAATCCGGCTTCAAAGGGTTACGGCAGCAGCTGAAATTCAGGGGTCCCATTTATGAAAATTAAGATCCAAACACATGTCCCATCAAAACTGTAATGACAATAGTTTGCGTTTTTTTTTTGCTCTCGTATAAAAAATAAGTGCAATCTACGTATCCCAACTATTTCATCAAATTTCTTTCCAAGTATTCCTTGAATGCTTTCTGCGAGAATTCCTTCGGGTAAGGTAAATACTTACCTTGCCTACGGGGATATCTTCTACGATTTATCTAGCAGTTACTACAAAGACTTCTACAAAAATCCTCTAAGATTAACTTCAGAACTTTTTTCGGATATTTTCCAAGAAATTCTTCTAAGTTTTGATTTAGGAATAATTACATTGTCCCCTTCAGGAACACTTCCAAGCATTTCTTGAAGAACTTTTACGAAATCCTTCAGGAACTCCTTCAAAGATTTTTTAGGAATTCCTTCAAGCATTCGTTCAGGAATAGGATTGTGGATTCTTCATGAAATCCTTAAAGGATTATGTCATGGAGTTCTTCAACGAATCCTTCAGATGAACCTTAAGGAATTTCACAGGATTTTCTCATGGAAAATATCTTTCATGAATTTCTGAGATCATGCTTGAAGCCATACCTGAATCGATCCTTTTTTTAAATTTTCTAAGAGAATTGAAAAAAAAACGAATTTTGGATAAATTAATATTTAAGTTACAGAAATGCTTGCAGGAATTTCTAAAGGAATCTTAGAAGCATAAAGATGAATTCCAAGATGTTTTGGAAAGAATGATTGGGTTGATATTGGAGGTATTTTTGATGACATTCTTGAAGGATTACTACATTATTATGAAGCTTAAATGACAGCGAAATGTAAAATTTTTCAAAAACTTCTCCGCCAATTCCTCAAAAAATCTTTTGGTAATTCATCTGGAACTTTCCATCTATAATTACTTACGGAATTCCGTCTGTTATTACTTTTGAAGTTCTATGAGATACATTATTGTGAATTAAAAAAAAAAACAGGAATTTACAACGGAACGACCGAAGAAAATTTCAAAAGAATTTCCTAAGGGATTTTCAAAAAAAAATGCGGTGACTATCAGAGAAGTTCACATTCAATTTCCTAAAAAATCACAAAGCAATTCTAAAAAATATTTTAAGAAATTTCAATTCAATTTCTTGGTGGAATTTCTGTGAGAATTCTTGAAAAATACTTTAATTTATGTTTTTTATTTAAATTTCTAAAGCATCAGTTCCTGAATTCTTGAATTGAATGGTTTATTGGAGGAATTTCTAAAGAATATCCAGCAAAAACACTCAAAGCATCCTCTAAAGGAATTCCTATAGAATTTCTTGGAAAAATATGTGTAAAAATCATTGAAAAAAATTTACAGGTGTAATTACAATAAATACAAGAAATCCTTGCATGACATAATATCCGAAAGATTTCTTATACAAAGTTGTTTGTAAAATACCTGGAAAAATCAGTTTAAGGTGAAGGTTGCTGGAGATCACAACAATAAGCTTGGCTCCCGCTCTAATCACCCTCCCAACCACCCACTCAAAACAACCAAATTGGACGGCGCACAGTGAGGTGTAACTTGGTCAAACAAGCAAAAACAAATTTGCAAAAATGAGCCATATTTAAAAGCAGTTACACCTTTGCATTTTTGCACCCACGTTATTTATTAAATCTGCTCACCGACCCTATTTGTTCTTATAAAACATTTTCAAACTGATTTAAATTCATATTTTGCCCAATATTGTTATAATTGTTCCCATGGTGCGCCGCTTTATTTACGTTTTTTTGACAACTCTCTCCTCTTTACTCTCGCACTTCCTCTCTCTGGCTGTAGAAAACTAAAGACACTATATGCTAAAGACACGAAATCTGATGATTGTTGCTGGTGATGATGATTCCCGCTTCATGACGATGATGCTGCCGAGCAATGCCGTTAAAGCGCGTTTGACAGGTCTCCTGCTCGATTGGAATGACATTGACAGTAAATTTGGAATTCCAATTGGAACATTTCGTGTCTTTGCATATAGTGTCTTTATAGAAAACTACCGTGTTATGGGGTGATATTAATGATTGCAATTTTAACTCATAAACAGCGACCGATTGTTCTATTACTTATCGTAATCACATTGGCAGTATAATATTTAAAATACATAGTTACAATGTTTGACAAAAATACTGCATTGTTTCGCGATAAACGTGTACAGCGGTTTTATTAATTTTACCCTGCGTTGAACAACATCACCCAGTTTCACGGCACGTTTTTCCGTTCTAACGAACCGCGATTAAATTTGATTCGAGTTTTCGACCAAAAAAGTGAAAAACGCGCCGGTTTTTTGCGATAAACGGGTGGTTAGGCGAAAGTAAGAATAGTTTCAAATAATCGATCAACTTATCTCAGTGCTATGTTGTTTGGACGACTAATAAAAAGTGATATAATAAAAATTGGCAACGTACCGTCAAACGGGGTTACTTGCAACAGCGATGTAACTTGCAACACGATGACATACACTAAATGTGAAGCATTTTCTAATAATAATAAAAACTAGTATGCCCTACTATTTCGGTTATAGAGATTATGTGTATCAAAGATCGATTTAGTATAAAAATTAGCTCTGTTTCTTTGTTTATGGTTTAGCTACACTGTTAAAACGGATTGCTCATATTATGCCATAAAAACAAGTATGAAAATCGTGCTTGACCTCTCCCTTATGGTAAATGCGATAAGTCTGATGACCTTGCTTGCAGTTAGGGTACCTAATAGTAAGCTTAGCTAAACGATAAAAGTTTGATAAACTTATCGACTAAGTAATGCAAAAAATCATTATTATATTCGACAAGCACTATGGGGTAACTTGCAACAGTTGAATTTGGCGAAACCTTCTATTATTTATCTTCATTTCACGATATACTTGACAGAAATAACCGAAATGTATCATTTATTGATTACGTAACGCGTTCATTTTCAAATGACAATTCATTTTTTACATTTTTTGCACGTGACCTTCAAACATTGTTAGGAAATACCACATTTTGAAGTTTTATTCATGTTTCATCATGTTAAAAGTTCAATTTTTGTTTATGAACGCTGTAAAGCAATCGCCAATATCAATTCTGAACCTAGATGGAGTAAATTATTTTATTTTAATACCCAAATTAGCGAGTTTGAAATTTAAAAAGTAGAATAGGTGTGTTTCAATCATGTTAATTTAGCTGAAATTGCCAAACACCACTTCAAACTGAAAACTACTTGAAGATGACTCATTCTACCTTTTCAAGAAATGACAATAATCATTGTTGACATTTTGTAATGAGTGCTAAGTCACGAGCATCATATATATTTTGTGTTTGAGGGACGTGAGACCTGTTGCTAAACGATATACTCTCGCTTGCAATAACTATCAATCCTTTCATGAAAAATTATATGCCAATTGGTTAGTGTACATCTTTTCATGGTATGTTTCATGCATAACATCAAAAATTTACAATACGACTAAATACTAGAATGTTAGTGATGTTTAATGATAGCTAACTTAGTTTCATATCCTATGTTGCAAGTTACCCCACAGATGGGGGAACTTGCAACAAGCATGTATTTCGCACCTCCTGATTAGGTGGCAACGTATTTTGGTAAACCAAGTGCTGCATAGTATTCTACTCGGGGTAATTAGCGTACACGATGCTTCACAGGATGTTTGAAATGTTTAGATTTTCAATGATATTGCTTCAAAGTCGAAAAGTGTTGCAAGTTACCCCATTTGACGGTACTTGCCGAGGATAAAAAACGCAGTGAGTGGATCTTTTTGGCACGAAATTGTGAAAATAAAGTGAAAAATTAAAAGTAGTGCTTCCCGACGGATGAGAAATATAGTTGTCTACCACAAGTAGCAACCTCGGTGCATTTCTACAAGGTAAGCAAGAAAAAATTGGCGAATTTGTTCACCAGCCTCCACGCTATTCGATGACTGTGGTGAGGGGAGTGAGGTGTAAGGAGGAGACTGGCTGCCATACTCGCTGCCATTTTGAAACCCCTGCAACCATGTCCTTAAGAAAGAATGAATGAAATCAGTTTGGGATATTCTAAGAGAAAACATGAATAAATTCTGAAAGAATCATTGGAGAAATCGCCAGAGATTTTTTTGGATGAACTACTGAAGAAATCTTTGGAAAAAAAATCCTGAAGAAAGTTTGGGAGGAATTTTTAAACGCCTCCTTGAAGGAATTCATTAGGAATTTTGAATAAAGCCTTAGAAGAATTCCTAAAGCGAACCCTGTAAAAATCACAAAAGTAATCCTCGGCAAAACCCTTGGAGAAATTATTTAATAATTGAAACGAAAAAAAACTTTCTTTTCAAAAAATTCTGATTTTTTTATAATTTTCAGGAGGTTTTTTTTTTTTTGAAGAAATATTAAAGAAAATCGGCCGTAGAAATTCTTGAAGCGATTCTTAAAGAATTCCCGATGGCTATCTTCTATGGAATCTTAGGTTTGCATTTATCACCTAAAGGATACTACTAGGCTATTCCCGAACAAAACAGTCAGGAGAAACTTCTGAAGAAATTGTTTGATTTGATAAGAGGGTGTCTGATCGTTTACCAGTTAAGCATATGCGCTCCAATTTTCATCCTACTCAAAACAAAGGAATGAAGCTGAATTTCTAGAGAAATCATTAATTATTTCTGGTGAAATTCTAGACTAAGATGCCTGATGGAAACTTTGAATGATTTTTCAAAAGGGTTTTCGAAAAAATTTTGAAGAAGTCTTATCAAAAATCGCAATAGAAATTTAAGAAAGAGTTCCCAGAGGAATGTCTGGCAAAAAATCCTGAAGGAATCATTGGGAACTCCTAAGGTATTAAAGATTTTGCTGAAGGAATTCCAGAAGGATTTTTCGATAGAATTCTTACAGAATTTTCTTGGAGGAGCTTCTGTAGGAATCCTTGAAATTGAAAGAATTAAAAAAAACTATGCGAACTACACGAAGAATTCTTAGGTAATTGACGGGGAAATGGCGGGAGAAATCTCTGAAGGAATCTCTTGTTGAAGGGATTCCTGTTATAGGATTTCTTGAGAAAAATTTCTAAGGAAGTTTCCAGAAGAAATTTTAAAGGAATTATCGAACGAGTTCCTAAAGAAATTGCTAGAGGAATTCCTCAACAAAAATGCACGACAAAAATATGAAAGTTAAAAAATATGTCAGGAAGTTCCTCAAGAAATTTCAAGAGAAGTTTTTAAATAATATGGTGCAGGAAATTATGATCGGAAAAAATCCTAAAATAATTGCCATAGGAATTTCTTTATATTTTTTCGAAAAAAAAAAACTCAAGATATTGCAAGAAGAATTTCGCAGGAAATTGTTGGTGGAATTCCTTAACCCTTTCAGGACGGTTGGGTCATTTGCACCTCGCTGACGCGTTCTACAGCGGCGAGGTTGGTGAAAAAAGTCGTCCTGAAGGGGTTACAAAAAATGTCATAGAAATGCCCAAACAATTTTTTTGGGGAAAATCTAAAGAAAATTACAAAATATTTAAGAAAATGTCCAAATGTAATTCTGAAGAATCACCACAGAAATTTCTAATGGAATTTATAGCACCATTCTTAAAGTAACGTTTGGAAGATATCTAGAATACAAAGTTGAAGGAATTCCTAAACAAACTACAAGAATTTCTTACAAAACCCAATCCAAAAGAAATTATCTTAGACTTTTTTGAAAAAAAAATCCAAACAAAATACATGTCGAAAAAAAAATCTTTAGAAATTGTAGGGGGAGGAGTTTCAGATTAACTTGCCGGAGAAAATCCTTAATAGATATCTGAAAATTAACCAAATCCTGAAGTAAAAGTCGCAGAAATTTAAAAAATATGGCAATGAATGATTTTTTTTGGAAATTCCCACAAAAATATTAAAGGAATTGTTGAATAACATTTAATGGAAGTTCTTAGAGTCGTTTCCTTTAAAAGATAACGATGTAAAAAAAAAGTCGGAGAAATGTACCAATGTAATGTTACAGTGATTCCTGAAGAAATTGCTAAGAGAAATCCTGAAAAAAAAAACTGAAAGAAACGTTCCATAAGCTATTTCTAGAAAAAATACCATAGGCTTTTACAGAAATCTGTGGAGCCATCTTCAAAGGACAAGATTCACTGATGGATAAATTCCCAACCCTGAAAGAATAGCTAAAGGAATCCAAATTTTGAACGATTGTTTTTAAGAATTTCCGGGAAACTATGAATCACTTGTACATATTTTACTATTTTAACCCGTAACAATCTCAAAAAACTGTCGGCGTCGGTGGTGTAGTGGTAAGCGTGGTTGCCTCTCACCCCAGTCGGTCGGGGTTCAATTCTCATCGACGCCGATGGGATTTTCTGAGACATAAAATCCGTGATCACGTCTTCCCTCGGATAGGAAGTAAAGCCGTAGGTCCCGGCCCATGTGTTGATGGGTTCAATATGTAGGGTCCTCAGGTGTGGTGGCTGTCTCCCTGGGGCGTCGGAATTTAAGGCTTAGCTCGTAAAACACAACTGGCACTGAACGGTGCTAGTTGGCCAGAAAAAAGAAGAAGAAGAAGAACAATCTCAAATGAAAAAAATCTTTTTGCAATTTCTCATCGTAATAGGCTGTTTTACCTCACGCAAATTTGACAGTAAAAGGCCTACTTTCCCACACCAAATAAACAGTGCTGTAATGGTTCATTACAGCACTGATTTGCGTTGCGTAATGAACCATTACAGCACTGTTTTCAGTTTTGATCAACTTCTTGATGCTTTCTGGACGCAGTTTTGAAAAATTGTGACAACTGCACAGTATAACGTGCTATGATCAGATTTTCTTAAACATGGCAATGAACATCAGTGTGCAGTTTGATGGAAAAGTTTTGTTAAAAACTATCCTCA